>NC_135532.1:146183621-147521621 GCF_045843805.1 Urocitellus parryii
ATTAAAGTTACCTGTTCTCACCTTTGGGAACTTCGTTAAGCCGTGTATATCCCAGAGAAGGAATATAATGGTACATGAAAAACATAAATGGATCATTCTATGTATCTGGAACCTTGGAAAACTTTTCCAAGAATGGTGGAATTTCCATAATGATACTCTCAGCAAGTATTAAGAGAATATTAACTGATCTTGTACCAAAGAGCTGCAGGAACAGCATAGTGCTCCACTGGTTAGGACCCTTTTGCTTGTCTAGCTCTTCAATAACCATTGCATGTTCTGATATCCAGTTAAGATAAGAAACATCTAAAATGTAGTGAGTATAAAACAAACATTTTTGCTATAAAATCTATACGATATTGGACATTTTAGCTTTATATTCAACACAAACTAAGCTTCTTAACAGGGCATTTATAGTTCTTTACAAACTGTTTTCCTACAATATCTCTTCCTATTTCTCCAGTGCACCATAGCTTCCAATCATGTACTCTTTCCAGTAGAGTTTTCAGCTGCAAGTGCAGACTCTGCTTTCCACACCTGTCATACCTTCCCAACTTTTTTTTTTCTTTTCATCTGGAAATGTCCTATTTTCCTTTTGGTTCCAGCCAAATATCCATGGCTTATCTTTAGAGATGGCTTTAGTTACTTTTTTCTCTTTATTTATCATTTTGTTTACACCATGACTTGGAAATGCTTCATGTTGAATGTAATTATATTGTCATTAATCAAACACTCTGAGCAAGAATATGAAATTAACTTTTGATTAATCAAATTTTATATGACAAATATGGTGCTTTTCATTTTTACATACATGATTGCATTTAACCCTCCAAATTGTGCAAGGTAAGTAATCTCAAAGCCATTTTTGCAGAAGAAAACTGATAAGGTTAATCCTTTAACTTTGTTAAGATGAAACATCTGGTAAGTGATGAAGAATAGATTTGTATCTGTGTTGTCAGATTTTGTTGGTCATGTCCTTATCATTACCTCAGTTCTTTGAAACCCAGTCTAACATAAAGATACCTATTATAAATTTTTAAGAATAAAAGTAAGAAGGAAGAAAAGACAAAGATGGAAGGAGGGAGGCAGGCAGGTATGAAGGGAGAAAGTATAAAAAAAATGGGGATCTAACATCCAAACACACTCTGTGATGGGAAAAAAGTCTGGACATGCATGTGTTAAACGATTTACAGCTCTTGACTTTTAAATGATTATTAGCCTATACATAAAGATCATGGATACAGAATATCATATATTTTATAAAAATTAAAGTACATGTATTAAGAACTTTGTAAACAAAAAAATTGGCAAATCATTATAAATTCTAAGAAATTTTCTCATGTAAGTAAACATACAGAAGAATCCTTTATTGTGAAGAATTATATCAATTTTGAATCAGTGGAAATCTAACTGTCGTGACTGATACACATTAATATTTCCTATTCTATAAATCAGTTTTAATTCTGTAGTTAAATGTGTATACAAATAATTTATTATATTGTACTGTTTCTATGACTTCAAGTGATCCATAAAGCCTCATGCACTGATGATAATATTCAGCATTGTGTAGTTAACAATGTAGGTTCTTTTCTCAAATGTATCATTTTAAAGAAAATATCACATACTGGTATTTTGTAACATTCTGGAGTTCAATTAAGATTATTTCCTACCAGATGGCTACATCCAAAACTAATTACAATATGATGGGGAAGGGTTGGAGTATCACAAAATGATAAATTACCATAAATAGCATAGAGCAAAAATCACAGTCAATATTTATCTGATAGTCTTTTTGTAAGTGGTTCAAAGCACTAATTTGTTTTATCCATTTTGACCTAAATTTGTTTTTTCATTTACCTATAAGAGCTCTTACTTTTTAAAACTAAAAGAAATTCCAGCTATATTAAAACATGATTCACAAATAAAAATTTTTTATTTGTAGGGTATACAAGATGGTGTTTTGATATTTAATTATACAATGAAAAATAAATAACACAATCAAACTGACATATCTATCACTTTGCCTTGTTACAATTTTTATAAATAGTCAGAACAGTATTCTCTGTAATTCATTTTCATTATCCAGGCCCATAGATTCAGAATTATCTATTAGCACTGTGCCTTGTGACCTGCATTTATTTTCATTTTTCTTTACCATTCTTGATTTTTTTCATAGTTAGAAAAGAAGCTAGTCAAATACTCAAAAGAATAGTGTTATAAGTGACAAAAATATAGATAAACCCAGTATAAAATTTTAAAAATGCTCAAATTATTTTCTGATTAAAAAGGAATATTTAAGCCTTGTAAAAATTGATAAATTAGCAATTGTAAAATTACTTTAATAGTAGGTTTTAACTGATTTGGATTTTAATTTGCATAGGATATGATGACAGGGCGCATATGTATTTCTTAAAGAAGACCTAGACAAATTGCAAAGAAAAATATTGATCATATTGATTTTAACTAATATCTGAAGTTTGTAAGTTATAAAACACCAGAAAAAAGGTGAAAGTAACATCCACAATATGACTTAAGGATTTTGTAGCACATATCATTTGCCTGAATTCTAGAGATAGGAAAACTCTATACAGATTACTTACAGAAATTAAATCTGCATTGCAGTGTGTTTGAAATTGAATATTTGTAAAATACTAGGATGCATTATTAAGTAATTGGTTTTCATAAGTTCAGTTGAAAGAGATGATGACTGCTGGGAAAATAATTTCACTTAAAATGAACCATATCTGAGTAACTAAATTTTCCATCTGATGAGTTTCTGCAGAAATGCTATAGTTCATGTCAGTTTCACTGAGATATTTGATAATCATTCATGATGGCACTATTTACAAATGAAGGTCCAGTATTGTTGAATCAATGTCTACTTAATGGAATTCTCTGATCAATAATACCATTGATAAAGATACAAAGTGCATTTTTGTTAAAATAAAGAAGAATGAAAATATGGGACATATAAATAATTCAATAAAATAAGTATAATGACTGCCTAAAATGAAGATTTTTTTTGACATTCTAGGTTATGAGCTCATAAACAAATGAGAAATCTATGATAAGCATATCTAATTACTCTATGGCCAAATCTGTTGAGAGAATAAATTTATTTTTGGCTGGGGGAATAATTTACTAAGAATGTACTAGTTGAGTAGTGGCTTGAGGGAAGGATAGGTCCTAATAATCATGGACTGGAGTGAGAGTCAGTGCAGGTGAATAAAACTGCATGTGAGCCAAGCACAAAGGTGAGAAATCATGAGACCTTCACAGAAGCCTGGGAATCACATTAAAAGAATTTGGAATGTCATTTTCAAGAGTCTGGGTTTTATTTTCTAACCAATGGCATTGTACATAATTGAATGTAAAGATTATTCTTGGAGCAGGATGTATCATGTAATGAATTAGAGACTTGGTGAGGAAGATGGTAATCCCATGAAAAGATCAAATCATTCTGAGCTGTGGCATTAGGAATAGGTGGGATTGATGCAAGCAAAACTGAAGGATCACATCATTAGAATTCCAATATTTGAACATGTGGAAATCACTTGATGAATATTCATTGATTGAAATGTATGAGAGAGAAAACAGTGATGAAAATCAAGCAAATATCACTGTTTTTTAAAATCTTGTTTATAGTGGGAAGGGGAGAGGAGTAGTGGACATAAACCACAAATACAATTTTAAAATAAGTCAGAAAATAAATGCTATTGAGAGACCCAAAGTAGTGAAAAAGTAAAGAAAGTGTTTGTGTGGTCCCAGGAATGCGCAACTTTAGATAAAGTGACCCTGTTAATTGAATGAACAGGAGAGGGCGCTGAGAGAGTCAGTACCCAGGTATCTTGGAAAGATTTTCCTGATAGAAGGAATATTAGGAACAAATGTCTGAAGCAGAAGCTTGTTGAAGAAGTTCAGGACCAGTGGGGCTGGGGGATTGAGTGGGTGGGATAAAAGGTCACTGAAGAACTGGAGAGCCTCCTGTGTAAGCCCAGTGCCAGGGCTTACAGGGTTTTTATATGTGATTGAGAGAAGGTGTCATAGAAGTGTAGCGATCTGACTTGGATGTTCACAGGATCTCTGTGACTGCTATGTTGAAAATAGTTTCAAAGGAGCAAAGTGAAGATAGGGAAATGGTTAGGAGGTTACTAGAGCAAGTATCTGGGGGCAGTAAAACGTTATCCTAGAGCAAGTATTGCTGCTAATTTGATGAATCCTGAATAGAGAGATAATGGAAAACAACTGATATAACCATAAGGTGAGGATAATAATGCTGGTGTTGGGGGTCATGTTAAATTTTAAGTACAAATAGTATTTTTAAGTAGATTTAGTAATTAGGTTTACAAGTCATCAGCATTCAGACCTCATGGAATAGCGTACACATTATTTGGAAAATGTGCTTAGTGAAAAACTATTAAAAACATCACAGGAATTAAAAGTGTTGAGGTAAAATTTTATATATATATATATATATATATATATATATATATATATATATATCTTAAATACTTGGAACATTTTTGGAAGACAAAATAGATAATTCTATTGCTTATCTTCCTTTTGTTGAGAAGTGCCCCCAGGCACTGGACAGAGACTAGGTGTTATGTCCAGGCAGCCTGCTTCAGGTTTGGGCACTAGCATCAGTGAGAGATTCAGGGTGAGAATCATCTAAATAAGTGTTAGAACCAAATGAGACCTGGGGAGAGAGACTCTGGATACAAAAGCAAATATCCATGTTCTAGTAGTCTTGACTAGGGAGAAAATTTAAAGCAAAAGATGAGAAGCAAACATGCCAGAACTAATTTGTCTACTAATTAGTACACAGACAGGAGCTTTCTATAGTCCCTTTGACTCTTTGTGACTCTTGGGCTGAGATGTGTGTCAGAAGGTTAAAAGGCACAGTCAGCATTAAGCCTACAAGAGACCATGGAAGTTAAAATTTCATTTGCTTACTAGGAAAACTGTTTCCCCATAACGGAGTGTGTGTTGCCTTTAGAAACATTAAAAATTACTTGTAAGCTAAAATGGAGAGGTCTCCACAAAAAAAAAAAAAAAAAAAAAAAGATTTTTTAAAAGTAGAGATTTAAGCAAGGGTAAGGAAATAGTTAATGATATCTGTATTGTTCCACAATTCTAAAAGATATGACTATGAGATTGCTGCTGCTTATACTGAGCACAAATATTACCTGTGATAGCTGCTTCTTTTTATGATACTCCCTTATTTATTTGTTTACTTATTTATAACTTCTCATAGACTTAGAAAAAATTAAAGGATTGCTGCTCATTTGTTGAGTACTGCCCGTGTAGAAGACTTTACAAGGAAAACATCAATGTTATATATCTGCATGATTTTTTAGGAATGAAGTAGACTTAAAAAAATGTAATTCTTAGCATAACCTTGGAATTTACTCAATAAATTTATGTACTAATATAGAACTTGAATTTACTTAGCCCTAGTATGAAGAATCTTTGTGAATGAGGCTTCTATTGATTGAAAATATGGATCTTGTCAGAGCAAATAAGTTTATCCAGGAAACATGTCCTATGATACCATTTCAGACAGGCTTGTCAGGACCCTCGGAGAATAGTGAAAATTGAGAATGGCAATACCTACTAGAGGCAATTTGTGAACCGATTAATAAGCTGTGTATAACTCTTCCATTTATTACTAAGTAGTTTTAATGGTTTTATTTTTGCTGACAAAATATCTTACAAACAACTACTGGAACATGTAGAGTTTGAAAAGTGTCATTAGAGAGCTCCCTTTTTTTCCCCTTAATAAATTGAACAAAAAAATACCTATTAATTCTCCTCTGTAAGGAATTGTAGTATATATGTTTATGGATGGCTTGGATTTTTTCAGTGCTTAAGTCCTGACTCCTGTTGCCAGGAATTTGCTATTTTGCAGAGGAGATAAAACTTTGCATAATAATTAAAAAACACATACTATATGTGTTATGTGTGATGCATAATGTTTATATAAAGGCTCATATGCATATCACCTATATAAGAAAAACCTGGAATACTTTGTAAAAAATAAATATCCCTTGGCTCTATGTAGTCCAGAGTCAAGGAATGGAATTCAGGTATGTGCATTTTTAAAGCTTATTCAGTATTTGACATCATATCCCAAAGTTACTTTGTAAAAAATAAATATCCCTTGGCTCTATGTAGTCCAGAGTCAAGGAATGGAATTCAGGTATGTGTATTTTTAAAGCTTATTCAGTATTTGACATCATATCCCAAAGTTATGCAAGAAGTGCTACAATAGCTTCCAGGAGAAAGACCATTTCCAGTTACTTCAGTGGTTCTCACTGTGGACTTAATGTTAACATTGATTGGAAGGCTTTAATGATGCCTAGATCTCATCCTTAGAGATTCTATTAAAATTTTTCCAGAATACACCCTGGTTACTGGGGCATTCACACCCAAACTCATTAGATGATATATTTAAAACAGATAGTCCATTTATAAGACCATTCATAATGCTCCCCCATCTAATTCTCTACTAGCCATGCTGATCTATTTGAAATGCCCAACCTGATGAGGAGAAGTATTGCAATTAAAATAATGCAGTGTTTATTTTTTTTTATTATGTGCTAAGTGTACATGTATTGAATCCTCGTGAAAACCCTTCAGGATAAGTGTGATTATTCTTCCCATTTAATACAAATGAAAACTGAACTAAAGTGACTCGCCTAATGCTGCACAGCTAATTAAGTGACAAAATTGGCATTTGAATCCAAGCACTCTGGCTCTAGAAGGTACACTTTTAACACTGTGTTAATTACATGTCTTCTATACCTGCCCCACATGCTTCCTTCATGTCATTGAACTATCTTGTGTTCACAATACCTTGACATACCTCTTTTCAATCACTTGTCCGTTAAATTTTGCCCATTTTCTGTTATGATCCTACAGGAAGTCCTCCATGCCTCTTTACTCTGAGAATTTAGCTTCCTTTGTAGCAGTTGTCAAAGACTTTTCGTGTTTTCTTTTAGTGTATGACTCACATTAGTGTATGTGTTCTTGGAGGAAAGTGCCTGTAATGTGTTTTTTGTAGCTGTCTTAATCTGGAATTTAGTGGCCACTCAGAATCAGTTGACTAAATGAGTGAAGTGGAATAATGTATCACTGAATATAGTCAATGATGAAAGAACATGGGTGTTTTAGTCTTTTAAGTAAGCTAATGGAATTGGTTGATTAAAAGGTAAAGTAAAAAATGTGTCAGAAGCCATTATTAAACTCCTTTAATTCCTGACTGGTATTTGGATTTCATTTGAAAATAATGGGGTATTATAGAAGGTTTCAAGTAATGCATCTTGTTTCCACCAGTAGAAACTTAATAAACCCTAGGAGAGTGCCTGGGCAATCCTATAAATTACATTCAGTGCAATGTCATCTCTAGCCAGGGAGGCCCACCTGGATACACTGCAAACTGTTGTGCGGGCTGGATATAAGGACAGATCTAAGAAGTAAGTAAATGTAAAATTAGTTTCAAATGCAATAACCAGAAACATAGGGTACATGTTGCAAAAGAAATAATAATAATTTAGAATGGAAACCAGGAAAACTGTCCAGGAAAAAGGTCCATTTCTTTGATGGTGGGTAATGAGTAGTAATGAGAAGTGCCTCAAATTCTTGGTTATAATGAAAACAATATTTTGAAAGGTGAACCTGGTGGTAGGGGACAAGAGAGTATGGAGCAAAGGTTGACAAAATGGAGAGCTATAAATGATTTATCCATTCATTTTTTAAATGCTTGGGTAAAATAATACATGGAAATTGTACAAAGTTTAAATGATGATAAATAATGTTTTATTGGAACACAATCATGCTTATGCATCTAAGTATTGCTTAAGATTCTTTAGGATGCACTACAAGAGCAGAAATGAGAATTGCAAGAGAGAGATACATGACCCACAAAGCATCAAGTATTACCTGACCCTTCCATAATAATGAAAAAGTTAAAAAACATAGGGATTAATTCGGAACCTTATGTAGGGTGTTGCAGAAGCCCCTGAATGAAGTAATAAAGATATTTTATCATGAAGCCTTTTAAAGTTGAATCTGTCAAAGTTAACATCATTTTTGGGGAGTAAATGTCATGGGATGCAGAGCACAAATGAAGGGTGGAGCACTGCAGTGAGGTGCAGATTCCTAATAGAGCAGACACTTGGATACTTGTTCTAGAGGAAGACTAGTAGGTTGAAATTGTACATCACTGTGTGACCAAAAGCAATGAACAGGAGCATGTCTGACACTTGGATCCAGTGAGTGAGCCAGAATCAGCAAGACTTAAAGGAGAGGATCAAAATTAGTTGACTAAAGTAGATGACCAAGCAGTCCAAAAATCTTGAAATATAGGGAGACTACAGAGAGGAACCAGGAGCCCAGAAGGGTAATACAAGAATATAAGGTCCCCAGCAGCCTGGAATTGGTATACTGGCAAAAGTCAGTCTTAATAGGAACCAGTGTTTCCTGTACAATCTGCATTTGTAAGAACCTCAGTGCACCTCCACGTATGTCATTAAATTTATACGCCTTACACTAATCTAATAGCGTAAGACAGTGTGCCTTACATTTTAAATTTATTAGAATGGGGTGGGGGTAAGACTATCACTCCAAAGTTAAATTTATCTTGTAGGACACAAACTTAAGCTTCAGGGCACCTCATTTTCCTGAATCCCATTTAAAGCTCTTTATCTTGAACCCAAAGAAAGTTGGATCAGTCCTTGTGTTTCACTAGGTTAGATGGAACTTGATGGGTCCAGAATGTCAAGTCCAGGATTCTTCCTGTTTTACCACAGTGCCCACTGACAGCCTTTTGTCTTTCATGGCTAGCTGGTAGCAAGTTCCTATTGAGCTTACCCAACAAATAAGATGATAAGAGTTGAATAACTGGAAGATGGAAAAAGCAAGGAGACTGGAGAAGCAGCAGATTAGCATAATATTTAATAAGCAAAAACATGTTAGGAAAACTACCTGATTTCCTAAAAAGAGCCACTGCATCAAGGCCTATAAATTTAATATTTCTTTATAATTGTTTCTTATATGAATGGGTGAAAACAAGTTTCAGATTTCCTTTGGTATATAAAAACATATGATCATAATGAGACTACTAAAAACAAATATTAGAGAATAGAACATTGCATTTCATCTGGCAAAGGGAGACACCTATTTCACTTTCATTTTCCTTTTAAGATATTTTATTAAGTGCACCATTATGGAATGATGTAAACTAGGACAATATAGTCACTGAACTGATTTAAATAAAAATAATCAATATTTACTTGTAAAGTCATTCTGTTAGTAGGCACCAAGAGTTAATTTTTTTTATTCTGAAAAATACATTGAATATGTCAATAACAATCAATGAAAGAAATACTTCTTCTAATTAGTGTTTTCAAAAAAGCTGTTATTCTTAAGAAAAAAATGAAATTCATGTCTGATTTTTGTCTGATACTCAGAATTTTATTTAACCTATTTTATATGATACTATTGATTTTATATATACTTAAAATTTTTAAATTTCATAATTGAGTAGGTACTTTTATGTATTTTTCTTATTATAATTTTTCCACGGACAAGGATACCTTTATTTTCTCCCTTTGTTCTCTCCATTTTTCTTCATTTTGGTTACTTTTTTTTCCCTGTGTGGGAAATAATGAGGATGATTTTGCTTAGTTGTATTTTTCAAAACCTTACTCTGAATCACATATACTAATGTGATTCTAAGTAGTTGAATGGGAACTGACCAACACATTTAACTTACTTTCCTCATACAAAATACTACAGACTTGCTCTTAAAAGGCACCAAATCAGAAACTTACTCAAGGATAATGTGTGCCAGAGAGATCTGTGTTGCCCTAACCAAACATACTGAACTTGAGCCTCTGAGGATACATACTGGAGATATGAATTTATAACAAACTTCTAAAGTGATTCTCATTCATGTCAAAGTTTGAGAACACAGCTTATATATAGCCTACCTGATTTAAGTCCTGAGAGTGCTACAAATGTATTATGATACAGTAGCAAGGAATAAATGAACATCCCTCATCCATAGAGGGAACTTGGGAAATCTTAGCTTAAAAACCTCTTCTAATTAAGATTCATGAGGAGAAATGGTTTGTTTATAGAAAGACTTCTTCCTGGGTCATTAATTTTTAGAAAGGTTTATGCTCTTTCAGGAATTAAATTCATCTGGAAATACATAAGGGCTTGCTGAATGACACTAAAATGAACAGCTGAGTTCATGAGTGTGGTAAGAGACATTAAGAAAACAGAGTGGTTGTTAGATAAAATGTAATGTTGGGGAAAAACTGTCCTCCAGGCATCTATTTCCTTATAAAGTACTTGGAAATGATTTTTTTCTAATGGTAAATCATGTATGTACATTTTTGAATAAATAGTTATATTTTTCCTTTAGCACACCTATTATTTATTATTTATTAATTGCTTGCACTGCTGGGGGTTGAACGCAGGGCCCTGTGCAAACTAGGCAAATTATCTACCACTGAGCCAACTCCCTAGCCCTGATTTATTCTTAAATATGTGTGTGTGTATTACATGTATATATGTATATGTAGTATTATATATCATACATCTATTATATACATATTATATATTAGACATATATATGTGTGTCTTATGTATGTATTATTTACTATGTATAGAAAAATATATACATTATATATATATATATATATATATATATATAAAATTTTTTCCAAAGACTAGTATAGGCAAATATAGAAAATTCAGTCTTTCATTTCTAATTTGGGAAATTTTTGATCTGCCTAAATAAAATATGGTATTTTAATTTGTAAATTTATTTAATTTCCTCTGCAACTTAAAATATGTTCTATCCTTACATTAGTCTGTAGTTATGATTTGCCTAGTATTGTTAAAACTTTCTTCTGCAAAATATATTTCATATTACTATATCCAGAATATTGTTTTTCTAATACTTATTTAGAGAAAATCAAGATTACCGATTTACCCCGAATTATAGGAAATGCCATTTATCTCATGATGACTCATTTCACTAAATGAGTAAAGAGTACAACATCCTAATCTTTTTGTTTGTTTGTTTGTGTGTGTGTGTGTGTGTGTGAGAGAGAGAGAGAGAGAGAGAGAGAGAGAGAGAGAAAGGGAGGGAAGGAGTGATGGATAGATACTGGGGATATACTCAGGGGCTCTTACTACTAGGCTATATCCCCAGCCCTTTTTTATTTTTGTTACAAACCCTGTCTTTCTTACCCATCTCATGAGCAGGAGAAGCACTGTCATGAGAGAGGAGAGGAATGTTTCTTCCAGTTTGACCCTCTCTCCCAGGAAATGTTTGTGGTCATCAGTCTCATTACATCTTGTGGGCTCTGACAATTGTTTTGTGTAGCCTTTTCCTAGAAGTGGAAAAACATCTAGATAAAACTTTGCTTCTAATATCTTGACAAAGAGAGTACTGCTTGGGGCTGGACCCAGCCTTTCAGAGTGCTGCTTCAGTAGTGTAGATGAATATCAAATAGTGTAAGTATTTAGGACAGTGGGTGAGATCTTAGCCTCGAGAGATTTAAACAGACCTAGTTTATAGCCCTAGGATCCTCATTTAAGTTTCAATTTTTCCAAAAAAAAAAAAATGGGTATATTAAAAGTCCTCAATTCTTCATACATTTGTAAAGTATGATTAAAGTAAGAAGTTTATCACAGTACATTACACACAGTACCTGCTATTTTTGACTGATACTACAACTACCACAATTATTGCTACCAATGCTCTCGCTTCTTATAGATAAATTATACACTTTTTGTGGGTAGCTGGTCCTGTGGTTTGAACCTAGAGGCCCTCTACTAGTGAGCTACACTACCAGCACATTTTTTAAAAAATTTATTTTGAGATGGGGGTCTCACTAAGCTGAGGCTGCTCTTGAACCTGGCATTCCTCATGCCTCAGCCTCATGCCTCAGCTGGTCTTGAACCTGGAATTCCTCATGCCTCAGCTGCAATTTCAGGCATGTCCTACCATGCTTGGCTCAGATAAATTATACACTTCTAATGGGAAAATATGAGGAAATAGTGTAAAGACAGATAGGATATATGTGATCACCATCCTTGTCTGTTGCCAAGAAACTGCAGGAAGTTATGTGACCCATTCCTGTTGCCAGTCAACAAATGTACTCTGGTATTGGCCAGAAATAAATAAAAAGGGAAAAGAATAGTCATGGAAGTATGATTCGGCTTTATAGTGGAAGCCAAGGATACTTCATCACAAATGCATTGAACTGTATTCCCACCTAATCTTGCTCTACAGATACATACCCATGTTTAAAAGTGAAACCTTTGATAACTAAACTTATCCAGCTAATGAAGGAGGTGGTAGGAGAAGTCTCTTGTGTTCCCCCGCCTGTCTCTATTCTCACAGGGCTCAATTACGTGGCTGCACACAGATGCAGGTTGCCTTGAAGGGAGCTGTATCCAGCTGGGGAGCCTGGGATCTCCATGGCTGCATCTCATTTTTCCTCAAGGAGATTTTAGGAGGTGGTGATTTTTATTTCAAGAGGGCATGCCGCAGTGTGAAAGGTCACTCAAGCCTCTTCTTAGGTCATGAAGGATAATGTGACGTTGGTAAAAGAAAACCATCTGACCAAGCCCAGAGTCACTGAACAAGAGGAAAACAGATCAGTGTATCAGGAGAATTGATAATTGAGAGTCATTGATAGGAGCACCTACCAAAACTTTCACAGTCACAGTTTATTATTATTTTTTTAAGAAGGGTCATACTTCTAATCTATGTGTAACAATAGGATACTTTGAATGCTGTACATAGCTGAGTTATATTTAATTTCCTAGTCTACTTCAGACATAAAAGAACTTCCTATCTTATTTCTTAGACTAGACAGGAGAATTGAGCCCTCTTGCAATGAAGCCTTAATTTAGACTATTTCTTTATCATTGGTAAGCACTAAAGTTTCTATTTCTATACAGAAAGAAGATGAATTACCTAGTTTTTTACTTTTCTTGGGTTTATTATATGTTGCATTCTCATTTTTCCCTAAATTAATATAATATTGACTTTTCCATAGATTTCCTATTTTAATTTAAACAATATTTTCATCACATTTTAGTTCTAAGCAATGAAAATAATTTATAGCATTCAGTTACATTGCAGAAAAAATTGGCAATCAATGCTATTCTAAAATTAAATAGATTTTATTTTTAAAGACATTGCTGTACACATATACATACATAAAGGTAGCCATACTTTTACATATCATATATATGAATATATAGCATATATATTAAACTCACATGTGCCTTTTACTTGAGACATTAAATATGAATATAAACTGAGTAAGAGTAGAAAATTTCTACTGGTTACTTGTATGAGTATATTGTATATGATTTTCAATATAGGTATTCAAATATCCAGAAATAATTTTTAATTAAACAGTAACTTAAGTTTCTCTTCATAAAGGGCCAAATAAATCACAATGGATTTTCCTTTAATCATTTTTAGCCTGCAGCTAGACTTTTAAAAATCATTTAGAGATCTGTGCATCAATTCTAATGATTAAAGAGTGATCTAACTGAGGTTGCTTGAGCAAGTCTTCTTATGACTTTTGTGAGTAAGATTATTTTTATATTTTCATATGTGAAGCAATTTCTCAAAAACACAAAAGCCTCAGAATAATGCTGGAGGGAAAATATCTTTCTGATCTCAACTGAATGCTAACCTCAACAGCTTGTGCTTTTCATTCTGTGACTGGGGCGGTGGGTTGTGGGGGTAGATTATCTCTGCCTGAACAGTGGAGTCTTTAGATCAAACACTAAGACTAGGAGATAAGGACAAAGACAAGCCTTAAATAAAATACACAAAAGCAAAGTGAAAGGAGAATTTTAAAAAAAAAAACTATTGTTTTCATGGCTGTAGGAGCAAGGAGGCAAACCCTAGAAGAAAGGAAAGCAAAGATATACCTCTAAGTATCTGATTTTCAGAGTCATTGAGCCTGATCTGAGAATCAAATTTTTTTCTCCAATGACTTTATAATAATAGTCTATGCAAGATAAAAGTGGCTATCTCATAGGAAACACATATTTCTTTCTCTTGTATTCTAAATGCTTTCATTGGATGAAAACAAACCTCAGAGCCCTTAGGACAATCCTCTCTTATGGGCAAGATAATTGTTCTAGATTTTGGTAAGTGTAACAACTTGCAATTCCTACAGGTTGCTTCACTACTATAAGGCTTTATGTTCTCAGGCTCTAAATTGAATAAATTACTTCAGTCATATCCTCATCAAGAATATTGTTATGTGGGAACAAAGAAAGATTGTCACTTCTTACCTCATGCATTTGTGAGAAATATAAAACAATCAGGTCATCATAAATAGGCTCATATTTCCACACAAATGACTTTATTGTTGAATTTATTCCTGACCAAGAATATAGCACTAGATTCATTAAAGAAGTGCCCAAGAATAATTTATGAAAAAATTAGTAATAGGCATAATTCTTGAAATTCATTTTTCAAATACCATAGTTTTTTAATGTATTGACAGTAAAATAGGAAATAATATTCATTGAACACTTCTTCTGTAAAAAAAAAAATTAAATTCAGTACTTTCATTGTATAATTTAATCCTCTACTAGATGTTATCCTCCTATTATAGACAAAAAAAATCTGAGATTAAATAATCAGTATGGTATAGATCCTACAATTAGAATTAATGAACTTAAGCCCCTTATTTTATTCTGTGGCTATAATTTTAGGAAACAAGGATAACAGAATTTATATGTATGACATAATTTCATCATTTTATCAAATAGATGTAAAATAAGAACTGATACTTAACATTGTGCTGTTGCAATAGAATTTGAAAAGCTCGTTTTGTGAGTGATCTATATAACACATATATCAGGTGAATAAAGTCCAATGAATTTCTTCTTTAATTAATAGATTTTCTTTTAATAGAGAATTATATATTCAAAATTATTCATTAATTAATATTCTTCATTATTAAAGCGGCTAACATCCAGCTCAAGAACCTAGCTGATGAACACAAAAATAGGAACCCTGTATTAGAGAAGTAGATAATGATGGCTGGGGTAGATAGGAATTTCAATTAAGTGAAGACTTGCAAAAATCTTAGTAATAGAAATTATAAAATTAGGTGAATAAATAGCTAAAGTTTTTATCATAAGATCTAAATATCAAGAAATGTGATAACAGGAATTGGATATGGTATGTTGTCTCTATGACAAGAGATAGGTAGAAACTATCAAACAGGAATTGAGCAGGATTGGGAACTATATAAATTCCTTTCTCAGCCCAGAACGAAGATCTTTTGATATAGAGATGGATGGTAAGAAATAGGAGCAAGAACTGAACTGGAGAGCCAGATACAGATGATACTGCCATAGCAAACTGTAATATCCAAATCTGAAAAAAAATTCTCTTATTTTAGTAGGTCCATTTTCTTCACCACTCCCCCTCCCCCCAACACACACATGCATACATTCTAGAGAGCTGATCATCCCTTGGTTTCTTGGATGCTGATAGAATTGAATTACATGCTTGTAACACATTATACAGTTAGATTTAAATGGAAATAAAACTACCACTAAATGGGAAGAGGGAATTGAAAAAAGAAAGCTGGGAGAAGAACAGGGAGATGAGAAGGAGAAAAGAAATAAGACTGAGCTCTGGATACCCTGCCTCTGAAAGTCAAATGAGAGGACAAGACCCGGAAAGGAGCCCAGATTAGACAGGGAGTAGGAAGGAAAAGAGTGATCATTAATTCACTCAAGTATTCATTTATTTAACAATTTTTAAAATGCTCATTATAATATATGCTGTGCTGGGTGTATATACCTTAAAGAGCCACCTATTGTGGTTGGGAGGTAAATGCGTAAAGCAACAATTATGTGAAAATTGTAAGAACATGACAAAACTGTTCTGGGATGAATATGAGAAGAAAGAACACTAGTTCAGGTCTGGTCCTTGGAGAGTGGAGAGGAGAAAGTAGATTAAGATTCCCAGTGACTTGGTTATGTCATAAAGACTGAACAGAAACTATACCAGTATATAAGTGGCACATGAAACATCCCATAGTTGTGATATCACTGCCCTTGTTTGGGAGTTAAAATATCATCAATGGCTGTATCAGTCAAGATCTGATAAGGAAACAAAGACCTCAGTACCTTGGACAGTGAAAAGTTAATATAAAGAATTTTGACTTTAACAGGGCTTCATTAAAGTGAGTTTTTCAAGTATGAAGACAATTGTAGAGGAAAAAGTATTAGCAGAAAGCATAGCCACCAAGCCTAGGACCAAGACAGAGCTCTTAAGAAGACTCCATCCCCAACTCTAGCAGGGCTGAGATCTAGATCTTGCTGGAGAGGGCTTGGTTATGATCAATGCCTGGCAGAAGTTTCTGAGGTGCTAACACAGTGGAACTGGCTGGAAATTTACCCTCAGTAAATTGCTAGAAATTGGCCCTCCAATGTGCCTATGAAAATGTTCATAGAGATAAGTCTACAGAAAGAAGTATGAGGGAGACACTGGGTGCTATTGACGATTGTGTACTATAGGAACCAAGTGTTGAAAAAGCTCTGCATGTTGCAGAACTAGCCACTTGTTCCTCAGGAATAAAATTCTGGGGACAGAGCAGGAGTGAACAGGCTGCACGCTTTGAAGGAGGAGACCAGAACACCATTCCAGAAAGAAACCCTTCTCCTCCAGTGTCCTTCCAGCGCCCTCTGCTGACACAATTTAACATTACACAAACTGGCTAGGAAAAAGGAAACCAGCTTTATTTTCATAAAGCAAGTATTGAAGGATGGGTTTAGAGTTGAGGGCTCATAAATTGAAGACTGTCACAATGTATTACGGGGTACTTTGAGGTATTTTAAATGGGGTAGGAGGAAAAAAGGCAGTTAGGTGCTTACAGACATATGGAAGGGGCAAGGACTTCAGAAACAGTGTAGTCCATATTCTCTAATGTGTGAAAGGATATTGGCTCTGTATCTAACACCTATGAAAATAGATATTCAACTGATTTTTTGTGCATATACTCTGGAACTATATGGAGAAGAAAACTTGGGAAGAGTGTTTATGGAGTTAACTATATTTTCCTTTAAATATCAACATACAGAATCCTCAGTTCCTTAGAACCATGTGTGGCAATATGACTTTCAGATTTTACTGTGACCTAGGTCATGGTAAGTACTATAAATAAAATGATCAAATGTTAAAGGTGTGGTTCTGTCAAATTTTCAGAGAAGCTAACTCTCATTCAACAATCCTTGAAGGATTTCTGTCTTGCAAAATATTCTTCCAAAGCTGTTTCTCCTTCCTACCATTTATCTCATTCTTTAAGTACATATTAATGGGCAGTAGTGCTCGATTGAGTCTGTATTGCCCACTAAGCTGCAAGCTTCCCATGGACAGAAACTGTTTAACCCATGTTATTTTCTGAGTACTTCACCAATTTCTAGCCCAGAGTAGTATGTCAATAATAATATATTAAAGAGAAGTTTCTCAGATGAGTAACTGAACATATCATCTCAGGTTTTGCTAAGATGGTATTGACAGTCTAGGAGAATTTCTGACTGTTCTTCTTGGTGCCACTGAGAGGTAATAACATTTCCATCAATCTCATTTAGGTAAGAGGTGCTTCTGATACCAACAAGTATGCTGATCAGTGGTTTTCCTATTTACACTTTCATATTAAATATGAAGCTCCCCACCCTTTTGCTCAGAATTGCTATAATTTTTCTTTGCTTCTGGAGAAAACTACAGCACTGCCTGGACTCCCTTTTCCAGCCACTTTGGTTTGAAGCCTGCTGCTTCAGATTTCCTACTTCACTGACTCATTCTTTTCTCAAAAATCAAATAAAAGGGAGGAGGGGGAAAGCATTGATTAAATTCTCATTTGAAAAATATTTATATACTGCTCTAACCTATTCAAAATGTACATACTCAAAATTTGGGTGAAGTGTATTTGTGTCTTGACAAACATACTGCCAATAGAAATATATATCTAGTATGAAAATTAATACCTTGAGCTATGGCTGTCAAAATTCTTTGAAGTAATGGGCCCTCACAGAGAGTACATTATTCAGAATAGCTTAAAACATGCAAACAATGTACAAGGAGATTCATAGGCTATAAAATTATTCTAAGCCAGAACAAAATTTCCCTGATCCTTAAAGGGATTTAGCTATTAATTCTTAAATGCTGAACATAGTTGACATTTCAAATTGAATTGTTACTGAAGTAATCACATCGAATCTCTTGGTTAAATGTTCAAAGTACAGCCCATGAAATATGCATGTTACCAAATCAAAAGCAAAGTCTTTCTTTAGAATACATGGTTTTTAAAAATAAAATGTTAGATGATTTTCATTTAAAATCATCTCTTAATAGTAAGATGCAATTACTCTTCAAAGAAAATTTGACTATGTATAACTGAAGGGATCTGTGCATGTATATTCTGTAATTCAAGCTATTGATTATCCATTGTTTATTAAGAAGTGAATTTAAAAATTATTAAACATGATTTATGAAATCAAGATGCTTAGAGTCTAACAGTTAATGTTGGGAAATTAAACCATTTCAAGGCAGTGCTACATGTCACAGGTGTTTCTCAAAGTGTGGAATCTATACCTTTGTTGTTACCATAAAAGAGTTTATGTGCCATGTGGGCCAACATTTTCATTTTAGTTTTATATGGCTGCCTTCTATTTTATTCAGAAAATCTGAAATGGTTCATTTTTAGTGACTTTGTAAAGTTTCCTTTTTAATCTTTGTAAAATCATATTGATTGTTTAAAATTCATATGAAAATAACAATACATAAGGAATACAGATGTTCAGAATGCTCATCTAATTATTGATGATTGAGGAACATGTCTAAAAAGAGCTTTAAATCCAAGTTTGTAACTGCTATTTTTTGTAACTACCTTCATTTGAGGTTCTAGGAACCCAGAGTAGGTGTTCAATAAATATTTGTCTAATAAATGAAGTATCTTTTAGAAATTTATAGTTCTCATAAATAATATCAAGGGGGGTATAGATATCTAGTACATTTGTTTTTCTATTTAATTCTTTGTCAATTACTTCCAATTCAGAATCTTTTTTCATGTACTCATAGGCTTATAGAAGTATTTGACAGTGCTTCTTTTTCTGGGAACTTCTCTTCTCCCAACAGAATCTCCTTTACAGAACTTTCACAGAAGAAAATATAACATTTACAAAGCAATCCCCAAAGTGCCCATATTTTTCATGAAAACTAGGTACAGAGATTGCACAACATATGAATTAAAAGAACTTTTTTAATGCAGTCGACTATCTAAAAGTCATTTACACTATTGAGTTCAGTTATAAGATAGGACATATGTCCTGGAATTTCTAGGTTTTAGGGACCTCAGCGAACAGAAGAGGTTCATAAAATATTTTCAGAACAGTCTTGTAGAAGACATACTAGATCCAGATGGGATGAGTTCTGTTGGTAAGACTCAAAAGAAGCAGAGGTTTATCTTTTCGAAACAGATGTCTATGGCTACTAACTTTTCCTGCATTTTATAGCAATCTGCCTCACTGAGGTTTTCTTTGCACAGTAAATATACAGTGAGTTAATTTAGCGATGATGGAGATTTTAGGATATCCAATACTTACCTACAAGTATAAGTTTTTATTTTTTTGCTTTACTGAAGTTAAAGTGAAAGTCAAGTTTTTCCATGTCTGAGTTCTAAATGTTTTCCTGATTGTACCCAAACCAGAGCAATAGCTGTCGGAACCTATTCAGGAATAATTTCAAAGAGAAGAATCTTTGTGATAATTTAGATTGATCTGAAGAAGCAGACAGAATACAGAAGCAGAGACCAGTTTTAATAACTTAATAGATGATTAGGGGAAGTTTGTCTTTACTTTACAGAAATCTGGGTATAAACTGAGGAGTGGAATAGCTAGATCAAATGGCGTTGTTGGGATTCATGAATCCTAAATTTTTCTCTTATTTACCTTCAGTAAATAATGGTGATTTTCAGTGTTTATTATTTAGTTTATGCTGCCTACCAGTGTCCTTCTGGCTTAAGCAAAAATATATATAGCATATTTTACATTTTAAATTCATAACATATTATGAGTTGAATATTAAATTTGTTCAAATATTCATTTAGTCTTTACTGTGAAGTAGATAATATTGTTTTGTATTAGAAATACAAAGGTCACTAAGACATAGTTTATGGTCTAAGAAGCTTCAGATTTAGGTGAAGATCCTAAAATTTTCCACCAAAGGCATTTTCATTAAATATAGATATAAAAATAATAGTTGGTAAATGAAAGATGAACCTTCATATTTGATGCTGAAAAGAAAGTCTAGTCAGAGTATGAAGTTTGAAATCAGAAGGCTCTAGGTGGTGAAGAAAGACTGAAATTATCCAGGAAAACTTAATATATCCAGAAGAGAAGCAATGGGTGAGAAAGGAAAGGGAGCAAAAAGAGAGAAAGTGAGAGAACCTAGCATAGCACCATAAGCAAACCCAGGGAGGTCAGTGTGAGCACACAGGACCACAGATTTTGGAGAAGCAATGAGGTAAAATAGACTGAAGACAAAGCATAACACTGAAAACTCATCTAGTTAAAGCCATCTTTGAGAAAAACATTTCTATAACAAGGGAAATGGGTTCCATGAGGAAAGAAAGCTTACAGAAATATGTAAATATGCACCAGTTCATTAAAGAGTAAGGGATAAAGAGAAACCATTACTTTTTAATTCTTTTAACAGCATAAGAGTTGTATCCAAGTGATTTATGAGCTAATGGGGGGGTGGGGGAAACATAAACAAAATAAAAAATGAAAACCTTAAGAAAAAAAGGGAAGAAAGGGTTGGTATACAATAGAGAGGATCAACAGAAGTATTAAGTGAGTTAAGAATTTTTTTCAAAATTTATTTATTTATTAAATCTAATTCGTTATACATGATAGCAGAATGCATTTCTATTCATAATACACAAATAAAGCACAATTTCTCATTTCCCTTGTTGTACACAAAGCAGAGTCACACCATTAGGGTCTTCATACGTGTACCTAAGGTAATGATGTCCGTATCATTCTACCATCTTCCCTACGCCCTTGCTCCCTGGCTTCTCTTTGCCTATCCAAAGTTTCTCCATTCCTCCCAAGCTCTTCTCCACTCTACCCCACTCCTCCTCCCGTTATGGATCAACATCCATTTATCAGAGAAAACATTTGGCCAATGGTTTCTTGAGATTGGCTTACTTCACTTAGCATGATATTCTCAAAATCCATTTATTAACTTGTAAATGCCATTATTTTATTCTCTTTTAATGCTGAGTAATATACCATTGTGTATGTATACCACAGTTTCTTCATCATTTATCTATAGAAGGGCATCTAGGTTATTTCCACAGTTCAGCTATTGTGAATTGAGCTGCTATAAACATTGATGTGGCTGTATCAGTATAGTGTACTGTTTTTCAGTCCTTTGGGTATAAACTGGGGAGTGGGATAGCTATATCAAATGGCGTTTCCAATCCAAGTTTTCTAAGGAATCTCCATAATGCTTTCCAGATTGGTTGCACCAATTTGCAGCCACACCAGCAATGTAAGAGTGTGTCTTTCCCCCCACTTCCTCCTTAACACTTATTGTTGCTTATATTGTTAATAACTGCCATTCTTATTGGAATGAAATGAAATCTTACTCTATTCTTGATGTTCATTTCATGATTACTAGAGATGTTGAACATTTTTTTCATATTATTGTTGGTTGAATGAATATCTTCTTCTGAGAAGTGTCTATTTAGTTCTTTAGCCCATTTATTGATTGGTTATTTGTTTTATTGGTGTTAAGTTTTTTGAGTTCTTTATATATCTTGGAGATCAGTGCTTTATCTGATGTGCATGTGGTAAAAATTTGCTCCATTCTGTAGGCTCTCTTCACCTCACTGATTGTTTCTTTTACTAAGAAGAAACTTTTCAGTTTGAATCCATTCCATTTATTGATCCTTGATTTTATTCCATGTGCTTTGGGTGTCTTGTTAAGGAATTGAGGACCTAATCCAACATGATGAAGACTTGGGCTTACTTTTTCTTCTATTAGGTGCAGAATCTCTGGTTTGATTCCTAGGTCGTTAATCCAATTTGAGTTGAGTTTTGTGCATGGTGAGAGACAAGGACATACTTTCATTTTGCTGCACATGAATTTCCAGTTTGCCCAGCACTATTTGGTGAAGAGGCTATCTTTTCTCCAATGTATGTTTTTGGTGCCTTTGTCTAGTATGAGATAACTGTATATATGTGGATTTGTCTCTTGAGTCTTCTATTCTGTACCATTGGTCTACAAGTCTATTTTGGTGCCAATACCATGCTGTTTTTGTTACTATTGCTCTGTAATATAAAGTCTGGAATAGTAATGCCACCTGCTTCATTCTTCTTGCAAAGGATTGCTGTAGCTATTCTAGGTCTCTTATTTTTCCAAATTAATTTTATTACTTTTTTTTCTATTGCTGTGAGCAATGTAATTGGGATTTTGTTTGGAATTTCAAAAAATCTGTATATTTCTTTTGGTACTATGGTCATTTTTGACAATATTAATTCTGCCTATCCAAGAACATGGTAGATCTTTCTGTTTTCTAAGTTCTACTTTAATTTCTTTCTTAATGTTATGTACTTTTCATTGTACAAGTCTTTTACTACTTTCATTGATTCCCAAGTATTTTATTTATTTTTTGAGGCTATTGTGAATGGGGTAAATTTCCTAATTTCTCTTTCAGAGGATTTGTTACTGATATAAAGAAATGCCTTTGATGTATGGGTGTTGATTTTATATCCTGCTACTTTGCTGAATTCATTTATTAGTTCTAGAAATTTTCTGTTGAAATATTAAGGATGCTCTAAGTATACAACTGTGTCATTGGTAAATAGGGATAGTTTATTTTTTTTCTATTCATATCCCTTTAATTTCTTTCAACTGTCTAATTGCTCTGGCTAGAGTTTCAAAGACTATTAAATATAATTGGTGAAAGAGGGCATCCCTGTCTTATTCTAGTGTTTAGAGGGAATGCTTTCAATTTTTCTCCATTTAGAAAAATGTTGGCCTTGGGCTTAGCATAGATAGCTTTTACAATGTTGAGATATGTTCCTATTATCCCTAGTTTTTCTAGTGTTTTGAACATGAAGGAGTGATGTATTTTGTTGAATGCTTTTTCTGCATCTATTGAGGTGATCATGAGATTCTTATCTTGAAGTCTATTCATGTAATAAATTACATTTATGATTCCTGTATGTTGAAGCTGACCTTGCATTTCTGGGATGTACCCCCACTTGATCATGGTATACTGTATTTTTAATATGTTTTTGTATTCGGTTTGCCAGAATTTTAGTGAGAATTTTTGCTTTTACGTTCATTAGAGATATTGGTCTGAAGTTTTCTTTCCTTGATGTGTCTTTATCTGGTTTTGGAATCAGGATGATTGGCCTTATAGAATGAGTTTGGAAGTGTTCCCTCCTTTTCTGTTTCATTGAATAATTTGAGGAATATTGGTATTCTTATTCAAAGATCTTGTAGAACTCAGCTGTGAATCCTTCTGATCCTGGGCTTTTCTTGGTTGGTAGGCTTTTGATGGCATCTTTGATTTCATTCCTTGAAACTGCTATTTAACTTGTATATATAGTTCTGCATCATTTTGGGTAAATCCTATGACTCTAGTAATTTGTCAATGTCTTCAATATTTTCTATTTTACTAGATTACAAATTTTCAAAATAGTTTCTAATTATCCTCTATATTTCTGTAGTGTCCATAGTGAAATCCATGGTGGATAAAAAATTTGAGTGTTTCCTTCTTCAAGACTGGAGGAAGCTGTGAAAGCCTGATGTTATGGGCAACTTTGGAAGTCAAGAGTAGGAAGCTAAGAGAGAGACAAGGCAGGGAGCAAGACACTGATAATAGAGGTTACAGGTTTGAAATAAAGCCACAAGAATAAAAAGCCAGAAAGTTAGACATGAATAAATGCCTTTACCAGACGCACCTAGAATATGGGTATATGCATTCTCACTATTAATAGCTTGCATGTAAAAAGAAATATACCGTGCCTGAAAACAAAGGCAGCTGAGTTTTTATGAGTACACAAACCCCACAATCATACTTACACTTACACACATACACACGCACAAACCCAGCAATGGACTGAATGTTTGTATCCCCCAAATTTGTATGTTGAAATCATAACCCCAGTGTAATGGTATTAGAAGTTAAGGTGTTGGGAGGTCATGAAAGTGGAGCCCTCATTATAGGATTAGTACCTGTAATAAAAGGATACCTAAGAGCTCTGTCATTCTGTTTCCACCATATTTGGACATAGGAGAAATCATCAGCCCCAAAACCATAAAAGAACCCTACCACAACCTGTAGCCACACTAGCATGTTTGTCTCAGGATTCCACTTGCCAGAAATGTGAGACATAAATTTCTGTTATTTATAAACCACCCAGTCTATGGTACTTGGTTATAGCAGCTTGTACACACACCACACACACACACACACACACACACACACACACACCACACTCACACACACACACACATTTTCTCTCACCAATTATTTATTTTGATGTGTCATTTAAAATCAGAAAAATAAATGAGAACTCCTCTTCTTTTGCAGTGCTGGGAATTGAACCCAGGGCCTCATGCATGCTAGCACTTTAAAATTAGGAAAATTTTACTTCTAAGTATTTCACCACATTAGGAAAGGAGTTCTAATTTTTCATTAGGAAATAATTTTGTTTAAAGTTTTCCCTAAACAACATCTATTTGGCAGTCTGATGATGTACCATTTAACAGCTGTAAGCACAATTAAGTGTTTCTGGCAAAATAAGCATGTATTTTGAATTAAATATGATATTAAAATATTGCTCTTTTACTTGCTCATTCTTAGAGTTTGAACCTTTATAGCAGTTACTAATGGGCTGTGCTTTATGGTTATTAAATCTTATAATCCAGCATATAATTAAATAAAAGGAAAAATGAGGGGGAAGTGCCTCTTAAAAATACATTTTCTACTTATAAATGTGATAAGAATCTGGAATACTTTGTTTCGCCACCATCCCTGACTTCCTCATACCACTTGGGCTTGCTGTGGCTGTTTTCTTCTCTTGTTGCTCTGTCACAGATGCAGCATGGCAAACTGATCTCAGCAATACCTTCCTTGATTCCATTCTAAAAGAGCTTTCCACCTGCTTCACTACTCACTCTTCATATCTCGTTTATTTCTTTTTTTTTCCGGAGCTTTTAATACTAATCTTGGCTATCTTTATCATCTGTTTGTCTAATTGTCTTCTGTTATTATCCCTAACATGTAATTCTTTAAGGGCAGGTATTAAATATCCAGAACATAGTCACTAATAAATGAATATTCCTTCATTAATGAATGAGCAAAACAAAATAATACACATGTTCTATATTTTCTAATTGGCAGTGTACTTTAATAAATACATTGAAATATGAAGCATTCTCATAAAAGGGGGAGGTAGAGATGAGAGACTGTGAGAGCTATCAATAGTGCTCATACTCTCTAAGCCAGAGAAGCTCATCTGACATCTTTATGTTCCTCTTTGTCTACATCAGTTGTACTAAAAACAATGTATACTAAATAGAGCATTATTAAAGTTTATGAGTAATTTTTTTGTAAGATATTGTAAAGTCAACATTATTTCTGTAACATTACTCACATA
The DNA here is from genome assembly GCF_045843805.1 of Urocitellus parryii. NCBI lineage: Eukaryota > Metazoa > Chordata > Mammalia > Rodentia > Sciuridae > Urocitellus > Urocitellus parryii. The sequence continues at coordinate 146,209,377 of NC_135532.1, forward strand.
TTCTTTTATGGGAAAAGAAGAGACATTGAGGAATGTTAATACAGCAATGATTTTGAATTAGTGTCTTTACCATAATTTTAAAAAATTTTGTCAACAAGTTTTCTTTGTCCATAAGAATATTTCGTGCATGCTACAAGCATCTTGCATATGTGCCCAAGTGGAAAGTAGTTTCAGAGCTATTGCTTAAAGTGACCTCTGTTGTTCATGCAAATTAAAGAATACTATTACTACATACATTTTAAACTTAGATCCTTTTCCATATAGAGTATACCATGTTTTACATCACAAAGGTGACATTTTGTTTTGCCATTCTTCCTCTCTATGGGTGTTCTGGTAAGGCTGTCACCTCAGTTACAGTCTTTTTGAGGGAACAGAAGGTGGTTAACTTGTCTTTGTGCCCTTGTGTCTTGTCAGTACCTGATATCCTGGATATGATCTCAAAATCAATTAATGAAATAGATAAATGGTATGATTCAGTCAGCTAAATAAAATGCTAGGAATTTTTTTGCCACCAATTCATAGAATTAACACTTATAATTCTAGACTATTACAGGCTAGTTATGGTGATTCTTTTCCTCAAAATACACTATCATTATATATTAGGCATCTCCCATCCGAAAATAGGAATGGGATCCCCTGTTTGTCAATGATTCAAAAAGGTGAGGGAACTTTTTTAGCCAGTATTGTTGTTTCTTACAACCTAGGCCATTCTTTCCAAACCTCAAATATCAGCTACTGTTTCTTTTTTCATCTTGGAAAACTTTCCACTCCCTACCATTTTCCACTCTCTCAATAAAAAATAGTTGATGTAAGTGATGCCATTTATAGGAGTGTCTTTTTCCTCCTGAATTTAGGGACTGTTACAGTTTAAAATGTATCCCACATATAGTTATTGAAGTATCAGTTCCCAATACCTATGAATATGACATTATTTGGAAATAGTATTGCAGATGCTCAAATTAAGATCAGATTATTAGGCTTGGCCCTAATACAATGTAACAGATATCCTTATGTAAAAGGGAAAGGGGAAACACAGAAACACAGAAAAGACAATGCAAACAGGCAGATAACACTATTTGTAAGCCAAATTAAGAGGGAGGCACAGGCCAGCATGATGGCACATGCCTGTAATCCCAGCAGTTTAGGAGGCTAAAATCATAGAATTGTGAGCCCAAAGCCAGCCTCAGCAAAAGCGAGGCACTAAGCAACTCAGTGAGAAACTGTCTCTAAATAAAATACAAAATAGAGCTGTGAATTTGGCACAGTGGCCAAGTGCTCCTGAGTTCAATCCCTGGTACCAAAAAAGAAAAAAGAGGGAGACACAGAATTTTTGCTTTCAGAACTATGGGACAATACAATCCTGTTTTTAAGGTACCCAAACAATAAGTTTTTTGTTTTTGTTTGGTTTTCTGTTTGTTTCACAGCAGCCTTAGGAAATTAATACCAGGACAGAAATCAATTGAGAATCATGTGATAGATGATAATTACTGATTGCAACAATTTAAACACATACTTTGGTTATTCGGGCTTAAAATAGAAAAGAGAATTTTAAAATTATTATTATTCATTAATAAATATTCCTTCATTAATGAATGAGCAAAACAAAATAATATACATGTTCTATATTTTCTAATTGGCAGTGTACTTTAATAAATACATTGAAATATGAAGCATTCTCATAATAGGGGGAAGTAGAGATGAGAGACTGTGAGAGCTACCAATACTGATCATACTCTCTAATTCTAAAGGGAATTTTAAAATAGAAAAGTGTAGGATACTGTATGTTTTCCCATAATCTAAGCGACCTTGAATACTATCAAATATTTTTAGATGATCTATTAATGTTAAAATAGTGACTTAATTAACAATGTTTTAATTTTTAAATATATGAGTAAGCTTGGTCTTGATATTTTAGGTTATTTATGGTGTGTGTGTGTGTGTGTGTGTGTGCACACGCGTGCACTCACCCACATGATAATGATAAAATCTGCAAATCACTCATTATTATATAAACTACAGGCAATGTTGCCTATTGTTTATGTTGACCTTTGCCTGAATGTTAACTGTTATCAAACACTTCTTAATCTAACCTTAGATTTTCCCATTAGGTGTGGTACAAATCAGAGCTTAAATTAACCATGCATTTTTTCCTAGGTTCAGGAGCCTACTGAGAGGTGCATTTTGCTCACAGCATGTGGGTCTTCCACTCCAGGCTTCAGATTAACTTCTACATCAAAAGCTCTGTAACTTCCTGTAGCATAGTAGAGAAAGTGCCCTCTTCTATTTATCCTATTTTCTGTTATCATTTTTATGAGGAGAGTCTGCTTTCTCTTTTACATATGGCTATTCACATCACATGTGACTTAGATTTACTCTAAAATAAGAATCTATGGATGTGCTGTATGAATAGCAGAGATATGAGATTGCTTTTACTTTTTCTTTTTTTCCCCTCTCTCAGGATAGAGAACCTGTGGCATCCAAATGGTATAGTTTGCATGTAATTTATCCCTTAACTCTACTCCATTTTTCTTTCTGATCAATGTCATATGACATGAAAACATTTCTTTATTGAACAATATTTTAACTAGTTCTTTATTTATTCCAAAATAATGTTCCTTTTGAAAATGGCCTGTTTTTGTATATGTGCATGTGTCTGAATATTTTAAATGACTGTTGAGCAAGAGGGGTTTAAAGAAAATAATTTACAATTATTTCCTTATATCATACCTAACCCAAACACTCCATTGGGATTCCTACTTTTTGAAAGATATTTTCACTTGAAGGTGAGTTCTCCTTGAGAGAGATTTAAGAACCCAAGACAGGAGAAAAATTAGGTTGTTCAATCTTATTATTCCACTTTCTACATTCACAGTATTAAGATCAGTGACCAGAAATAAATAGCCTAAGGCAATGGAGCCAAGAAAGATAGTATCATCTTCCTAACCCTGGAAAGAAATTTCAGAGATTTTATCACACAATGGAAATTTCTTTAACTATGTTCACACAACTAATCTTACTGTGTTATATGGTACTGCTTTGTTTAGGCCACACAGGAGAAACTTTGTCTAATAATTTCTGTCAAATATGTTGAACTTTCTAAAGGTAATTTTAAAGAAAATATCAGTAGGGCTGGGGATGTGGCTCAAGTGGTAGCGTGCTCGCCTGGCATGAGTGCATCCACCGAAAACTAAAAAATAAATATTCTCTCTCTCTCTCTCTCTCTCTCTCTCTCTCTCTCTCTCTCTCTCTCTCTCTAAAAAATAAAAAAGAAAAGAAAATATTAGTAATGCATCCTTTTTATACAAAACTGAAACAATCAAATCAGATATATTGTAAAAATGTGATGCTTCCATCTCATATAATCCTAAATCATATGCAAAAATTAAGGCTTTTAATAGCCTTTGGGAAATAATCTATGTATATATGTTATATATGAAAGATTACTGCTGTTTTTAAGTTGTTTATGGATAAATATTTCTCTTTTGTTAGAACTTTAAATTATTAAAACAAAATGTATGCTATTTTCAAAAAGAATTAATTTATTCAAATCCTAGAAAAATCATGTTTTCAATATGTTTATTGGCAGTATATTTTTTAAATTTATGAATCATCTCGCTGTACCCTCTATTCATTTGCTATTCCTGATTAAAACTTTCTGGTGATATGTGAACAATATATGCTATCTTATGCAAATTGAAGAATACTATAACTACATACATTTTAAACAGATCCTTTTCTGTGTTGTATTTCACAAAGGTGACACTACTTGTTTTGCCATTCTTCCTCTCTGTCCTCTCATGGCATTTAGATTGTCTCTTTTTTTTTCTGGTCTATTGCAAGCAGAAAGTCAGTGTACCTAACATTGTGTATTTGTGGTACTTATTTGATTTAATATGTAAAATATCAATGAAATTAAAATTGGTATGTTAATGGGAGCTTACACTTCATATTTTTATACATATTTCCAACTTGCTTTTAAAAATTTTCCATTCCTGCATAAACATTAACAAATTTTAACTTAATAGTTATCATTATGAAAAATGTGCTTTACAAGATACCATGACAGCAATTGAGATTATTTCCCCTTTACTTTCATTACAATCATTAAATTAATCAATTGACCAGTGCTTATCATGAGCCATGTTTTTAAACATGTTATAGCCTTTCAATAAGTGTCTGTTAACTATGCAATTATTGAAATAATATGACCTTCCCAGATGTGGTTGTACAATGTATGGCAAACTCTGTGGTACTGGAAATTATAACTATACCTCAGGTGTTAGCTTGGGGTTGTGAAGGAAGAGTTATTCAAGGTATGGCAGCCATTTCACATATTGGTGTTTTCCTTCCTTAAGAGACTATTTTCCAAACAAAACTTACTCCAGAAATAAGTAATTTCCCTCCCCTAACGCCTGACAACTCTCCAAAACTACTTATATCACATAATTAGCATTTTCTGTAACTATTTCTGCAAGAGGAATCTTTAAGAGAATGTTCAAAGAGAGTGCATGATGAACCTAAATTTAGGAATGTATAAAATGTGCAATAGTGATAAGAATAGAAATTACAGGAAATGAAGAAACACTGTCAATGACTTCTTGGCACTTCACAAGTTGAACTACAAATAACCAGATGAAGCAGAGAGTAAAAAAAAAAAATATGATTCTAAAACTATATAATTCTAAAGTGTCAATTTAAGAATGTGTAGTATTTATTCATAAAGCATACATGTCTATGACACATATGATATTTCACACCTATGTTGGCTTTGCCTATTTGAATTTTTGCTCATGTCAAAGTAAATATAATGTTCATATTGATATGAATATAAGGAAAACTGTATAATTAGAAGTCATATATTCCAATATTTTAATATGTAAGCTTAGTTTGAACACTTGGAATGCATAGACATGTGCTTATATATTTTCATAGTTGTATTTAGACCATAATCTAAGAAAAAGACTAAAAAAAATAATGACACACTCTTTTTCAAATTCTGGAAATGTTTGGATATAGTTATGTGCCTACAGTTTTTATTAAAAGTTTTTCTCTAGTTTTGTTCACATCTCTTTTACTCAGTAAGATGTCTCTATCATATATAGAAATAAAATATTTGGGCTAATTACCACTTAAAGTATGTGTAAGAAGCAAAATGTCAAATATTTTTGTTAAAATCAGGAGTTTAAAAAAAACATTAACGCAGAATGATTGAATTATTGAAATTAGGCACAAGTGAATGAAAATTTTAAAATATCTTCCAAACAGTATAAGAAAAATAAAATTAACTTAAAATATTCTATACATTTACATTTTAACACGTAAAGAACTTTTATAAACTATATTTAAAATACTACCCTCCCAATAGAAAACCAAACAAAGGCCAAACACAGGCAGTTCAAATAAACATTAAAAATAAAAACAGGGGCTGTGGATATAGCTCAGTTGGTAGAGTGCTTGCTTTGCTTGCACAAGACCCTGGGTTCAATCCCTAGCACCATACACATAACAAACACATAACTATATAATAGAAATGTTCAAATCACTGTAATCAAAAATAGGTTACTCTTGGGTCTGAAAGCTATTTTTTTCCTATCAAACTAACATGTTTAACAAATGAGTGTGCACTTTTTTCTGGCCAGGGTGCATTGAAACTGACATACTTTTAGTGTGATACATTAAAATAACCATTTCAGGACAGAATTTGCTAGTATAGCAAGCAATCTTTAAGTCCATGCATATCTACCATGTGATTCCACTTCTTTTCTAAGACTATACCTACCCATACAGGTTATAATTTTGTCTGTTATAATATATAACAAGGGAAAGAAACAATAGCCTCCATGTCCACGTATGAGATTGTTTATCAACCTTCTGATATACCATAATGAATCAAATTTTCATGCATCTATTAAAATGATTTAAAAAACATCAGAAAATACTCTTTATATCTTGATAAATAAAAGTTGTTTCTTAAAATTTCTTTTATCATTTGAAAATGATTTTTTTAATTTTAATTTTAATTTTTTTTAATTTTAATGCTTAAAATTATGAACAAAAAATCTATTAAAACATAAAACTTGCCAGGCATGGTGAAGCATGCCTGTAATCCCAGGACACTAGAGGCTCAGACAGGAGGATTTCCAATTCAAAGCCAGCCTCAGCAATGGTGAGGCGCTAAGCAACTCAGCAAGACCTTGTCTCTAATAAAACACAAAATAGGAATGGGATTGCAGCTCAGTGATCAAGTGCTTCTGAGTTCAATCCCTGGTACCCCCCTCTGCCCATCCCCAAAATATATATATACATATAAAGCTTTCGTCTTTGCCTAGTGACACATCCTTGTATTTTCATAATTGCAGAGGAAGTATATTTTATATGAATACATTTTCTTATTTTTTATTTATAACTTTTTATATATATTATTTAATTATAGTTGAACACAATACCTTTATTTTATTTATTTATTTTTATGTGGTGCTTAGGATGGAACTCAGCATGCCACATGTGCTAGGTGAGTGCTCTACTGTGTAGCCACAACCTATTTTATTACTTTTATTTTTAATTGACATATAATAACTATGAAAATTGATTGAGTACCAAATAATATTTTGATACATATGTGCACTGTGTTCTGATCAAATTTGAATAACATAATGCATCACCTCGTTTGACATTTCTTTGAGGTGAAATTTTGAAAATCCTCTCTTAGCTATTTTGAAATACAAAATTCATTATTGTTAGATATAGTCCCCTGACTGTGCAACAAAACACCAGAAGTTATTCCTTCCACCTAACAGTAATTTGAAACTCATTGACCAACCTCTTCTGCCCACCTGCCAATAGTAGTACTAACTGTTGTTCTGTGCTTCTGTGAAGTCAACTTCTGTATTTTTTGCAGATGCGTGGGGTCATGTGGTAGTTTTCTTTCTGTATCTGCCTTATTTTATTTAATAAGATGTCATTCAGGTTCGTCCATGTTGTTGCAAATGATAGAGTTTCATTTTTTGTGGCTCACTTATATTCCATATTGTGTGTGTGTGTGTGTGTGTGTGTGTGTGAGAGAGAGAGAGAGAGAGAGAGAGAGAGAGAGAGAGAGAGAGAGAGAGAACATCACATACATCATATTTCTTTATCCATTTACTTGTCAATAGATACTTAGGAGAATTCTTTATCTTGTTTTTGTAAACAGTGCTGCTATAAACATGAGGTTGCTGATATCTCTTCAACATATTGATTTCATTTTCTTTGAAGATATGCCCAGTGATAGTGCTTGCTGTATCATATGGTAGCTTCGTGGTTAATTTTTTGAGGAACATATATATTAGTTTCCATATATGTTATACTTCTTTACATCCCTACCAACATTATGTTAGATTCCACTTTTATCAACATTTATCTTGTTTTTATGTTAATAACCATTGTAACTAGAGGGAGATGATATGTCATTGTGGTTTTTATTTTGTATTTGCCTAATGATTACTGATGTTGAGCATTTTTTTGGTGTTTATATTTTATCTTCTTTTTACAAATATCATTTAGATCTTTATTTACATTATTCATTATGTTGCTATTGAATAGTTTGTGTTGCTTATATATTCTGGATATTAAACCCTTATCAGATTACAATTGGCAGATGTTATCTCCTGTAGGTTGTCTCTTCACTCTGCTGATTATTTCCTTTTCTGTGCAGAAGATTTGTTATAATCCTGTTTGTCTACTTTTGCTTTTGTTGTCTGTGCATTGGAGGCCTTATCAAAAAACTCCTTGCCCAGACCAATGTCATGGAGATTTTCCCTTGTTCTCCTTTACTGATTTTATCATTTCAGGAATTACATTTAAGTCTTTAATCCATTTTAAGTTGATGTGTGACTATGGTGAGAGATAAAGGTTTTGTTTCATTCTTTCATCTGCATGCAGGAGATCAAATTCTCCAAGCATATTTATTTTTAAAGAGTTCTTTTCCCGTGTGTCCTGAGTGTCTTTTTTGAAAATCAGTTGGGTATAGATGTGTGGGTTCAATTCTGGGCTCTTTTGTTCCATTGGTCTGTGTGCCAGTTTTATGTATGTGCCAATACAATGCTGGGGTTTTTTTACAGTTAAAAAGCATATATATTTATGCACAATATGACGTTTTGGAAAGTATACATATGGAATGAATAAATTAACCTAATTAACAAATGCATCATCCCATATATTTATCATTTTGCAGTGAGAGTACTTAAACCTCTTAATGATTGTGATTTACTTCACATTTTATACCTTCTTGTTTTCTAGTTTTCAAAAATGAGCATGTTATTTTTAATATTTGAGAAATACAACACACTATTACAAAAATATGAATAAAAATATGGAAATTTATACACATGGAAAGCAGAAAACTATGACAAGTAGCCTATCATTTATTTTATTTTTGTATCATATACATATTATGTATAATCATATGCTTTTGTATTGATACCTTGTACTAAAGTAAAAATGCTCATTAAATGCAATTGCTTTTTATGGGTTTCAGAATTGTTTTCCAGATCATTTTGTCAGTTGTGCCTAATTTTTGCCATGTTTTTTTCAGTCATATTATATATTTCCATGTAGACTGTCCTTTTACACTTTTAATTAGAAAATGGGTATGCAATTTTAGGAAAATTAATTTATTGCCTTTCACATTAGCATAACATTCTGTTAATCATGCTATGATTTTGTTTAGGATCTGCTGGACATCCATAATAGGTGATCATGCATGCAATACCTATAATACTACCTGTGAAATGTACTCTCATGTCTGGCCTTTGGCACAATCAGTCCAGCAGGCTTGTTTTTTCTTTTATAAGCCAAAACTGTGACTGTCACCATTTAATATATTCAGTATTGACAAAATTATTTTCCTTATGTTTAAGAATGCATTTCAGTATTAAAGTTCATACACTCCTGTAACTGTATTCTGAGAACCGTCTGATAAAATTTAACACACTTCAGAATTTCTCATAGATTTTTCTTCTTAGGCTACAAATACTTGAATTAGAAAATGCTTGGCTTAATGTTAAATAGTAAAATATCTTTCAATTTCTAAGTTTGTTTATTCCAGTTTAATATCCTTTCTTCAACTCAGATGGAAAAGCACAATATTTAACCGACTCTAGTTAGTTTAATAATTGTTAAATAATTAGTTTAACTTATGTTAGTTTAATAATCGTTAAAAAGGCTTTAACAATTATCTTCTGTTCAAGTTATTTCAATAATTTTTGTTGTTGTTGTTGTTGTTGTTAAGGTAGATGCTGCCTTAAATCCACTCTTCCTATCACTACCATGAATTTTTTGGAAACATAATTCTACTTTTATTTCTCTCTCGGCCTGGATGTCAGGGACATCTTGTTGAGTATTTTACAAAACCATTCTTAAGTGTCACAATACTCTCATGATTGACTCCAGTATTTCCTTTTTTTCCTAAGAATGAAGACTGTTTGCTTTTAATAATTGAAGATCATTAACTAATTGTTAGTTTTGACCCATTTTGGTATTTGCTTCTCAGACAGTTCTTCATGTGCTTATAACATTGCTATTTGTTTATAGCAATTCTATAAAACTTCTGATATACAGCATACTTTCTACTGCTACCTACCATTTTCTGTAGTGTCTTTGTCAGTCTATATTTATGTTCATGATTCCCATGTCTTCTCTCTCTTTCAAATCTTTTTCCTTCTTCCCAAATCTATGCTACAAATGAGTGTTTACCATCATTTAAATTCATTCTTTAAATATAAATTTCTAGCTTTCCACTTTTAGAAATTAATGCAGCACATATTTTCACAAATTTTTAAATACATAAACACAAAGATAACCACATATTTATAATTTGTAATAGTTTAATAATAAAAATTCTAAATATCTTTCAATAGAAAAGTGGGGTAGATAAGATTATTCTGTATACACAAATCTTTTCAGCCATTAAAAAGAATAAAATAAATCTGAGGTTGAACCCTGTCCATGATGTTTAAGCAAAACTAAAAACAAAACAAAACAAAAATACAAGTAACATAACAAACATTAATAATATTAATGTATATTTGCTTCAAAAAGAAATTCCATGTATATGTGCCATATTTGTGAGCAGGTATAAAATCTACAAAAATCCTTGGCAGAATCAGGTTACCTTGTTAAAATGCTTTCTTAAAGGTTTGGATAGGAATGATGCTCTTCATTTCTTAAAGCAGTGTGTGTGTGTGTGTGTGTGTGTGTGTGCGCGCGCTCGCGCGCGCACGAGTTAAGAGAGAGGGATAGAGAGAGAGAGAGAAGAGAGAGAAAGGGGGGGTGGACAGGAAAGACCTTATAATAGTGAAAACAAATCTTTAATTGCCGTGAAGGCAAATTTATCCTCCCTTTCATCCATTTCAAAATTTCACAGAAACAAAATCTCATTTATTTACAAAGTACAAACCACCGGTTGCTAAATTTGTGTCATTCACAACAAAAATATCAGATGAAGCCAAATACCCTTGACTTTGTCCAGGCTATTATATAGTACTTGTGCAATACAAATGCACACACCTACTAAGCTGCAGTAACACAGATTCTTCTAACGATGCTTCACTATTACACTAGAAATGCTCTTCCATAAAGAATTCTCTGCCTTTTGTACACTCCTCATCCAATGAAAAATCTTTTCCACCTGATTACAGTTTGTTCCAATAATATTATTTATCCTTCTTTATTCTTGTTTTTGCATATTTTGAGGGTGTTATTTTCACCCTTAACTAGTCTTCCAAGTGCTTTTTTTTTTTTTTTTTTTTGACTAGAGATTGAATTCAGGGATGCTTATCCACTGAGCCATATCCCCAGCCCCTTTTTTTTGTATTTTATTTAGAGAAGAGTCTCACTGAATTGCTTAGGGCTTTGCTAAATTGCTGAAGCTGGCTTGTAATCCTCCTGCCTCAGCCTTCTGAGCCACTGGGATTACAAGCATGCACTGGCTTGTTGTCTTCTTCTTTTTAATTGTAAATTCTTTCAGTTTATCTTAAGATCTGGTTTCTTAATGTGTCTATGAAATTACTGTATTTACATACAATATTATTTACTTTTAAATCTTCTTTCAGTAGTTCATAAGTTCTAGGGCATGGGCTTTATTCAATAGATACTAATAGCACTGTAGTGTCTGATGCTGTTTTGTGTACTTAATGGTAGCAGCAATATCTAAATTTGACAATAATATAATAAATGTGGATTTTTTTGTACTAGGGATTGAACTCAGGGGCACTTAACTGCTGAGCCACATCCCCAACCCTTTTTTAAAAATATTTTATTTATTCTCACTGTATTGCTTAGGGCTTCACTAATTGCTGGGAAGCTGGCTTTGAACTCACAATCTTCCTGCCTCAGCCTCCAGAGACACTGGAATTAGAGGTGTGTGCTACCACGACCAGCTGGAAATAATTTTTTTTTATCACACTTCACTTCTTCAAACCTTTATTTATCTAAACATTACAGAAACTACTTAAGAGTCTTAATATTAACATAAGAAAAGTCTTTGAATCCTTAGCAACATATTTATTTTATGGTTTTACTAATTATTTAGAAATACTTTCAGCACTTTGAAGTTCTATGATTACTTCCAGCTTACAATGAGAATGTTTTAAGATCAGAAGATGCATGGTTGCTTCAAAATATTGTACTTTGAAATAACTTCCAATAACAACTTATAACTTGCTCCTATACTTGACTTACTCTCCATCTAGTAAATCAAAATTTTATAAAGAAGTGTTTCTTCCACCAGAAGGCAGTTTACACAGGTTATATGTGCAGCTGTAATATAAAAGCTTAATGCTACCTTTAAACATCATTGGGTTAACTCAGCCTTAGGAAATATATGTCCTTTTCTTGCCAACTTTACCTTTTATTTTCAGAAAATCATGGTTTGAGTGATGGGGTTGAAGAACTTTGACAAAGTGAGTCATAAAATTTGTATCAAACTTGAAGTAATGGTGCTATAAACAAAGTGACAGGGCACATGGCCCATATGCTTATGCACAGTGATTTGCTGATGAAAAGGCTGAGTATGACCTTAAGCAAGTCACTTGGGATACTGAAGACAATCCAGTGCTCTGTGGCATACACTGTCTGTGAGTTAGATTTCACATAAGTTTGTTTATAGCCTTGCCTCATGTATTTCACAGGCTTTTCCCTTCCTTTCAAGACTTATGAATTTTATCCAATGTATTTATTATAAATACTCAGATAAACTAGATTAATACAATTGAATTTTTTTTAATTTCCACTAATTTCTTTTAGGCCTCAGAAACAAAATTTAGCCTTGGTTGTATTTTTTACTTCTTAAAACCCTTTTTGTCTCTTTTCAGGTAGCCAGCCTGAGAATGTTTTTCTAATCACAATGCAATAAATTGAGAAGTGTTTTCTTTAAAATTGGTGAGGTAAAATTGAACATTCTCACTTGGGAACTGTTTATATGCCATTATAAATTAATATTAATCTTCTCTGGAAATGATTGGATGAATTGCAAAACCACTATGTGATAGTTTTGGTAAAATCTTGTGCTACAATATTGTCTTCATACTAAAATTTAAAACTTTTGAGTATAACAAAAGAATCCTCTACTTCAGTATTTACATTCAGTTATAGTTTAGTTATGTGCTGAGCCAGCATGTCTCACATTATAGTTTACTTGTGTAGACCTTAATAAAAAATAATTTTGAAACTCATTGATTTTCTAAAATAGAGAATTTTAAAGTAACACATATTAAATACCTTTATGTGGCATATCTAGCTTTTAATGCTGTTTTACAACATTTAATTTATTTTACTACTCTTCGTTGATAAACTTAGAAGACATACTATTAAATTAGATACAATATAGAAGATATAAATATATTCACACATACACATGCATCCATGTTTACAGACATGTTTACAGTTATTTTCTAACTTTCATTTGGTTACATTTTAGTGTTTAACATTTTGAACATCCTAAATGTTTAAATATATTCCTAAATAATAATCCTTGAATAAATGTATACTATTGAAAAAAATCTTAAGATTTTGTCATGAAGAGTATTTTATTAATTTTAGAATAAATTTTAAGGATGCATATATTTACATATCTAAAGAATTTACTAGTCCATAATTTTAATAATAATATGAAAAGTCTTTAAGAATTCTTCCCCTCATTGAATTGCATATTATTTAAATAACTTTGAGTAATTAAATAGTAGGCAACTATTAATGGAAGAATAGAATTCATTTCTTTTGGAATACTTGAAAATCATGTTTAATATAGTTAGGTTTGGTTTTCCTATTATAGGCATGCCAAAAAGCAGCCTTGTCTTTTGTCTAGGCACTGCCCCTGCCAGACAGAAGTTAAGCTAGGATGCCTAGACTGTGGGAAGAAAGAAAAACCTGAGTTGACAGAAAAGCCAGGATTATTTTGGATCTGGGAACTAAGGAGCATTGTGTGGCAGGTTCTGTGTGGAGTCTCCTCTGTTCTATTATACTGCCACAGGTACTAGAAAAGCTTTTGATGGGTGGGAGTGGACTTCTGGAGGGGGTGGATATCTGAAGACTGAACTTCAAGTTTGGTAGCTTAGGAATAGCAGCAAAGCTCCAATTGATTAGCACAAGAGAGTTAACATGTTTGTCAGAGTTGAATAATGAGAATCTCTATTGGACTGAGAGCTGGGTTGTTTTTTTTTCCCCCCAAGATTTCTGGACTGTAAAAAGCCAGAGCTAATTTTTAACTTTAAGGAACCAATGAACCAGACAGATGGGTATTCAAAACCATCTTTCATTGATTTATACAACTGAAAATGAAAATGTGTAAGTTGTTTTTCATCTGAGCAATGTAAAACAAATGTTTACCATATGAGGGTCTGGATATTGAAGTAGAGTGTGCTGCGTCCTCAGTGAGAGCATCTTTGCAAATGGTAGCCTTGAGTAACCACTTTCCTCATTCCTCAGACCAGAGGGCTTTAGCTGGCAAGGTATTAGAGATACTCTGCTAATGAGTCTTCTTATGTTCAATGGAATCATTATCTACATAGCTTTCATTTATTGAGTGCTACATGAATCCAAAGCAATTTTAAAATATATGTGCTCTCATTTCCCATTAAAATATTTTTCAGTTGGGGAAAAATGTTCAGAGATGTTTCATACTTGCGAAGGTCACAAAATTAGTATGTGGATATCCCAGAATTTAAATTAAAGTTTCATAGGACTCAAATTCTTACTGAAATTCAGTCACTATATTTTTATGGGTAATTAATCTTATCAGTTCTTTTCTTTCTTTCTTTCTTTTTTCTTTGACAAAGACTGAACAATGATTATCCATGTACTATTACTATTAGTATTACTTTCCCTTCCTGGGACTCATTCCCTGTTTCTAGGTACCTGGAGCTGTTCTGTCCCTCAGAGCTGTCAGGTCTCTGGAGAAGCATGCCTGAATTCCAGCTATATGGTTAGCATGTATGTTCACATTTTATTTCCTCTCTTAGTCTTGTTTATCATGTTTCCTCACCTGACGACACATATATCCTACTATATATTCCCTGTTTGGTGTTTCTGTTCCCTCTGCCTATGCTTCAATTCCTTCCTTCTGCTCTTCTAGATTATTCCCCACTTTGATCCTAAAACCTGCCTGGGAAGGAACTGTCTTTTCCCCATTTCTTTGTGTTTTGATTGACAGTCCCCACCATTTCTTCCCAGTGTCTGTGTGCCAGGATTCTCACAAATGCTATACCAGTGACTCACCTGATTCAATGCCCAACATTTCACATGAAAAAAAAAAGTCCTAGCTGAAAGCAGCATCTAAGTGTGACACTCAAGACATTATGGAAATTTAAAACATGGATTATACTGGTGGTTTAACACATCATTGTCCACAAGATTAGCACAAGAGAGTTAACATTCAGTATGTTTTCTAATCCGTAAGGCACTCTATAGATACTGGCTTTGAAACTGGAGCAAAGTCCTTATCACCTCCTTTTATGGCAGTTTTATTTGCCTGCTCTTGAAAAGGAAAGGGCAAAGAAAACCAGGATGGGGACTAGTGTGGTAAAGTGGTCCCTCAAGAAATTTTGCTATTAGGTGTTTAACAATGAGTAGAGAAGTTTTTGTACTCTAATCTGGGAGTTTATACCAGTGAGAACTGACTCAATGTAAGGCTTAATACTTACATGTCTGAAAAACATACAACTAAGAAATTATTATGAAAAAATAGCTAAGAAACACAAACTTTTTAATAAGATGTTGAATATCCTGTGATCTTGTCACAGTTCAATTTTAGAACTATTTATATTTTTAAATTAAAATGTATTTCAGTTAACAATCTAAGGTTTGGTTTTTCTCTAATCTTTTTGTCCCATGATGGAATGTCAACAATCTGAAATTCACACAAAATAGCTTTCTTTTGGTGTTTCCCCCACCCCACTCCACCCCAAAATGTGGAGAATTCCAGAATCTCAAAAGTCTGTCATTTTTCACTTCTATACAAAGGAGCTATGCAACCAAATTGAAATCAAACCATCTACATGAGTCTCACTCTGTGTCTGTGTATTAGTAGCTCCAAACTCTGGGATAACATACATTGTCATGAACTCTGAGGTTGCTATTTTCATGGTTCCAGGCAAGGCCAGCTTCCATCCTAACTCTAGAAGTGGAAAAATGACTTCTCCAGAGCATTCAGTGAACCCATCAAACTGTAGACAGAGGGTTGAAGGACTCATAAATTTTATAACTAGTCTAGCTTCAAAAACTGATGGAAAACTGATGTGATACTGGTTTAAGTGAAAACATATGGAGTTTATTTTCACCATTTCCTGTGTAAGGGAAAAAGCAATATAAATTATATTGAATTTAAGCTGTATATTTTATTGATAAGTAGTATACTGCAATTGATAGTCTAAATATTATTTATTTTAATGCAATTCTATTTAATTTTATAATTGCTGCTCATACCATACCTTTCATGGAGACGTATCAAGGCCCCCCTCTTTTTTTCTTTTTTTGATAAAATTATTATATTCCCTTCATTCTAGAAAACAGACTAAGGACCTTACCTTAATTTAGTTGAGACAAGCTATTTGCTACTTCTTTTTTTCAGAATCTAATAAGCTTCTTCTTTTTTTATCTTTTTTGATTATATTTTTGGATAAGGATATTTTGTAGCTAATGCTGTAAAACCTTTGAAATTAGAAAAAATAGAAATATTGCAGTTTCTTTGTGTGTGAATTATGGCTTCATATGTTTCATGCATTTACTTGTAGAACACACTATAAATTCACATGTTTTTTTCTCCTGAAGGGCATTCCAGTATAAAGAAAAGGGCGGTTAGACATTCTGACTTTTTTTTACTTTCAATTTATAATGTGTGGCAATATATTCAGCTCAGTAAGTGTGTAAATTACATCACATGTAATATTCAAAAATTCAAGAAATGGAAAGGAAAAGCAATCTACAGTAACTAAAAAGCAAATTCTAATTTATTGGCTCATATGACCAGAGTTTAATTTGTTTATATTTTACAAGGGAAACACCTATTTACCATGTTTGCCTTGATATAGTACATATAAAGCTGAATTATTATGTTTCAGCTTGGGTAATGGAGTCATTACCTCAATTTTAAACATTCTGTGCCTGAAATTGGGATTCATAATGGACTCATTGGCTAAACAAAATTACCACAAGTAAAAACAATTTCTAGAACTTAGGGACTCTAGATTTACTTCTTAACTTGCTTTTGTAGATAATGTGGAGAATAAAACTAAGAGAAATTATAAAAATCATACTTTCAAGACCAAGAAAAATATACATATATATGTTGAATAGAATAAAAGAGATGTTTTAACATCTGGCTGGAACCAATAATAATTACAGTAATTTTTAACACAGTGTATTTAACATGTACTGTCATTTGCCACAAACTTCAAGTGTATTGTTATATTTTATCTCACAAAAGCCTTGTGATTAAGACATCACTCTTTTTTCCCATTTTACTGGAAAAGCTGGGACAAGCCAATACTGTTCCAAGACTGGGCTGTAGGATTTCCTATCCTGAGCAATTTTCAGACAATAAAGTGATTTGCAGCATAGATTTTTCATTGATGTTCCCTACAATATATTCCATACTCTCAGAAGTCTTTACCATTTTGCACTGTATGCATTAACTCCAATAAAATCCATCAATACTAATTGAAATCAATATTCAGACATATTCTTCTATGGTTCCAAAAATCACTAACCATAAAAGCAAAACCTGTGGAATTATGTGTATACTGTCATCACTGTTTTTAGGAAGGGTCCTATCAGAACCAATGTTGACCAAAGAATTTGAGATAATCAGACTACACAGAACAACTATTTGTATTTTGTTATACAGGAAGTTCATAGAATTCAGAGCATAATTTCTGTTCCCAAGAAAAAGAGTTGAATGAAGGGTCATCATTTAATAGCTTGTGACACTGGGAAATATACCCAGTCTGTCTAAGGTTCAGTTTTCCATTCTGTAAAAGTAGGCTAAATCTGGGTTAAAGGATTATTATGGAGATTAGAGTATGCTTAGCTGATACCTACTATATACTTATTGAAATGTTACCTATTTATTATTCTACAGGCTACATATTTTTGGTTTTGTCAAGATGACTCTCAATGTGGTTATGTTTCACTGTACCTTGTAACTTAAAAGAAATTAAAATTTAAAAGTGAACCATAAAAAAAAGAAATACCCTATCTTCAGGACCATATCTTCTGAGTTAATGGGGTCATATGTGGCCTGAACATCTAACTCTTGTCTGAGACTGGGAGAAGACCCACTTGATTGTGATGGGTTCAGAATCACTGATCAGAAATTTGGTGCTCTGAAATATTCTAAATTAAAATGGTGGGTTTTTTTTCTTTCTAATTTTAATATATTTTTGGTTAATAAGTTTTAATTTTTAATTTTACATTGTCACCACCACAAGAACTAAAAATACAATAAATAGAACCTTTTCTCTGGAAAAAACAAAACTTTGATTTTACAGATCTTTACCATCATTTTCCTTCAGTGAATTTAACAATGTGTGTATAAATCAGATCTTATACTGTGCTAGTCATTGTGCCCAACAGTAGAGATATCAGAGAAAATACTGGAGTGGGAGTGAGGATAGGAGAGTTACAGGCAAAATATTAATAATCAAATGGATGTCATAATTTCACCTCTGTAAAGGTATGGACAGCTCCTTAATATCCAAATGCATGGAAGAGCTGTAACTGTACATTTGCAGGACAAAGCTTAGGCCTAAGCAAAAATTAGGTATCTGAATCCTTCCTTAAATAAAGATTTTTAAACTTATTTTCTTTTTTTCATTAAATCTTAGAGACAAAAGAATATCTGTAAATATACCAGCATTCCTATTATTATTATTATTATTATTATTATTATTACTATTATTATTATTTTATTTTGGTTAGCATCATCAACTAATTAATTACTAACATGCTCAGGACATATTAAAAGCTGGTTAGTAATGTTGTGAGTACTCTGTACAGTACAGAGTGTTTCTCTTTGATGAAGAAGTCATTGAAATATTCAGCAGTTCTACTAAGATCAATTTAAGTATATCAGGATAACATGTAAGAGCCACCATTGGTCTTATCAAGTCAGATACACAGGTATTTTTTCTGTTTCACAACTTAATTTCTCTATTGTTAAAATTGCACAATATCCAAACATGAACAAAATTCCAAATATTTCCATGGCTTAACCAACAGAGATGCAAAGCCACTCTCCTGCACAATAGAATTCATAGACCAAGGCCTCTGCCATCTCATAGTCCTAGCCTCCTAGAGGTCTCAGCCTCCCTCCTACAGTGGGGGATAAAGTAAGGGAACATGGAGAAGGCCCAGTGGAAATGGAATGATCACCTTTATTTTTTGGCAAGAACTCACCAATAGACATATCTGGATGATGATAGGAACTGAGAAATAGAATTCTTGCTTACACAGCTGCATCCCATATATGACTCTACATTTGAAAAATAATACAAACTTTTGGTAAACTATATATCTTTAAGTAAACTATATAATTTTCAATAATGAATTTCCTTAATTCTGGTCTCTGATTGAATAATATATATACCTAAATGATGGAGAGTGAAAATTTACTGAAATAATATACATAAGATATTTTAGGGTCTCATGTAATATGAATTTTGGGGTTAGGTTTTGTGATATCTTTATGGTAATCTGTTTTCTCTGACCATATATATAAAATGATCATTTTTAGGGTGATGTAATATTACTATTCCATTTATCCTGAATGGTTAAATCTTATAACTTATAAAATTACAGTTGTAGTTTTATGCATTTATTTTGTGAGCATTTTTTCCTACAGGAGTGGTAATACTAAATATTTTCTTTTCATGTCTTGGGGTTGTCAGAGGAAAAACAGCTTCTTAGATTGGTAAGTGGTTCTTATCAGCCATTAATTGTGCAGCTTTAGATACAGCACAGCAAAGAGGGTCCCTCTGAGCTTGCCTGAGTCATGGTCATTTCACCCTTAATGACACAGACTCTTGCAACATTAGAAAACATATGCTGGTCACAGCATAAAAATCTGCTCCGAGCATCAAACTGACTTGGCCTCTCAACAGAGTTTCTTTTGCTCTGTGTTCTACAATGTATGCTTACTGTTTATACATGTTGATTATTTTTTTTAAAGAGAGAGAGAGAGAGAGAGAGAGAGAGAGAGAGAGAATTTTAATATTCATTTATTTTTTTTAGTTTTCAGCGGACACAACATCTTTGTTTGTATGTGGTGCTGAGGATCGAACCCAGGCCGCACACATGCCAGGCAAGCGCTCTACAGCTTGAGCCACATCCCCAGGCCACATGTTGATTATTATATTGCATTCAGTTTCATGTTTGTAAATTACATAGCAATTTTTGTTTTCATTTAAAAATTCTGAAATATGAGAGAAAACTATCATATTATATAGTTTCTGCTATTAACCCTGGCAATAAATATTTTCAAAACATTAAAAAATACTGACTTGAATAGAATTAAATATTCTGATCATGATATCAAAATTAAACAGTAACTTTTAATTACTTTCCATTCTCATTATAGTTGCTGTCATAACAATTTTCTCATTTTTTAAATGGAAGAACAAGCAAGCAACAATTTAATGTCAATTGTCATTGTCTCTTAAAAATTGTGTTGTCACATTAGTTAAACTTCAAATCAAAGTTTAGTAATATTAGTGCTCAGCAGCTATTTATCTTGAGTTATTAACATTTTCTCAGTTATTAAAATCTGGTTATTTCTTCGAAGTCTCCATGATTGAAATATAAACAAGAAATAGAAGAAAATGTCAAGTGTAGCTCATTCTGATTAGTATCATAATTGTAAAGTTCTTATTGTCTTGCTACTATTATTTTAGCTTTCACATTTTAAAAGACTTTTAACATTATCATGGGGATACTTTGCAGAAACACAGTGTTTGAAGGGGCAGGAGAAGAAAAGAGGAAAATGCTGAAATTTTAAAAATACATTGTTGCAGTTCAAGGGCTGATCAAAAATCAGATGGCTGGATCCCTACCTGTGGTCTCAGTTCCAGTTAAACCTGAAGAGAGGCTTGAAAAATTGCATTTATAACAAGTTCCTAAATGAGATCAATGCTGCTGTTCCAGGAACTATACTATTGAATCTCTGTGTTCTTGGTCTTTTCTCCCATTATAATTCTCAGAGCAAGAGTGTAATGGCTCCTGATGATGCATCTTGAGCTATGAACTTGAAAGACCCATCCCAGGGATAGTGGACAAAATATGAAGCTCAATATAAAGCAAATGAAACTTTATGAACTAGAAAGAACAGATTTTAGTAATGCTGTTATTTCTAATTTTGGTCTTAATAAATTTATATGTATCGAAATATTTAAGGAAAATGTATTTGTAAAATGTGTGTGTGAATTTAAACTAAGGAGATATACATACACACTCACACATATACATACATACATATATACACACACACATATATATTTATGTGTGTGTGTATATATATGTATATATAAAATTTTTCTCTTTTTTATCTCAGATATTAGTTATAGTAATAAAAATCTGAGTAACACAACTATACAAGTAGAAATCTTTATCATTTGTTAACAATGACATTTAATAAGTAACTCAAATTTAACTGCTCTTATCTCCTAATGTTTTTCTTCATTGTAGTTCCCTTAGAATATATACAATCATAGTCATTTAAATAAACAATAAAATTCCCATAGAAATACACACATACACACACACAACACACACACACACTTATATATCCTACACACCCTATACTTGAACACTAGGCTTTTCATAGCAAGGCTATATTTAGAGTAGTTTAGGAGTGTATTATTGTGTACATGTATATCCATGAGTACTTCATAGCAGTACAAAAATATGTTCAAGTAATGATTAATAATGAGATTTACTTACTTCATAAGTATTGAGAGTTCTTGGCCTTCAACCTCATGCCTGTGATTTTTCTAAAGCACCAAATATAACTCAGAAGGAGAATATAATCTGTCATGAGTTATGTCGACCTGGGCATTTAAATTCTTAGTGAGACACGCAAGAATGAAGTCAGTATATTCAGTTGTTTTTTACTTAAAGCTAAGATAATTGGTAAACTCTGGCCTCTTGCATGATGCTTACTTTTTGTTTTAAGGGTTGAATAATCAGACCACTTAGAAGTGGCTTAAAAAATTCAAATGTTAATTTTAATTGAAAACAATTTTGGTAATTAATATCAGGGACATAGGGTTTTTTTGAATTTTTGTGTTCAAATTTAGGCTTACTGGGGACATGCCCTTGAAGATGAAAATGGGAATCCAACCCCTTCCCCTTCCTCCCTTTTGTACCCTGCCATGGGGCAAATGGGGTCCTTCACCTCAAAGTCATGGCCTGATACACTATGTTGCCACAGTCCCAAACAGGTTACAGTTAGTCATGGACTGAAAGTTCCAAAATTGGCCAAAAGAAACTTCTTCTCTTTTTATCTCAGATATTTGTTGCAGTAATGGAAAGCTGAGTAACAGAAGCATACAAGTCAAAATCTTTATCATCTGTTTACAAATTTTATAAGTAACTCAAAGTTTACTGCTCATATCTCCTAATATTTTTCTTCATTGTAGTTCCCTTAGAATATATACAATCATAGTCATTTAAATAAACATTCAAATTCTCATAGAAAAAAAATCCAGTTTTGGGATGTTTTCTTAACACTTCTCAATAAAGCAGTAATATTTTTATGTTATGAAAAGATAGAGAAAATAAAGTATAGGAAACTAGAACAATGTTTAAAATATAAGTATCAGGTGCTTAAAATTATGTATGCATTACATTAAAGAGAATTAAATAGTTTTAAAAATAACATACAATAAATCATTAATAAAAGACAAAGATACATAAAAGAAAACAAGCTAATGAGTAATTTAAATGACCATCAACATCGAAATCCTTGCCGTATTTTGCTTCTTGATAGTCAAAGCAAGAAGACATAGCCAGTTACATAATTAATGTTACTTTTTTGGGGTGAAAAATAAATGCTAATTTAAAAAAATGGTTTTAAATTAAAAGCATTGAATTTAAAAAGTTGAAAAAAGTATCATAGATGTTCGATTGTTATTTGTAACTCAAACACTATCTCAATGAAAGTAAAATAATACTGCTTCCTTTTTAATACTAAAAACTTCATATGACACTTTTAATATATAGTTATTTGATGATAATTTACATCTTCACTGCGAGATTGGATGATCACAAGCACCAAAATATAGTGACCATTTTGTGTCACATGTCATATCAAGTCTGTCCACGATAGGTAAAATAAATGTTTTTTAATAATAATTTAACAAAATTTAATGCAAAGAATTTTTTCTGGTATTTTAATCAGCAGATAAATCAGAATATATGCAGTTAATATATCCAAAAAGAAAATTTAAAGCAGTGAGTGTTTATTAAATCAACATCTGTGCATGTGAATAATGATGTGGGTATAAGTTATACCATTACCAGTGTCACCTCTCTGTTACTTTTAAATTAAAATTTTGCAAAAACAATATAAAATGAATAAAAAATGTAGGAATTTGAGTCTAGAAACCTAATTCCATGAGATGAAGAGACAGTAATGACAGTTACAGAGTTTTTACAGTGTACTAAGAATTCTTCTGAGTGCCTTAACTGGAATCACAGTTCTCAAAACAGCTTTTTGAAGTGGCATCATTAATGCTCTCATTGTCAGTATAAGTACACTGCAGCACAGGAAACCAAGGTCATAGGACTGGCAAGTGCTGGACCCAGGAGGTGAACCAAATCTGATTCCTTGGAAACATGCTGTCATCAAGTGTTTATTACAGACCTCTAAAACTGTTAAAGGATTTACTTTACTTTTTTGGATCTGATTATTTCAAATTATTCAAATATCATTGTACTTTTGGTATTGGAAGTAATAACCTTAATTGCTAATTTAAGTTTTAATTTTTAGGATTTCTTTTATCTCCCTGCTTTTTTACATAATCTTTTTATGTATTTGATCTGGATGGGAAACACAATTTATGGGAGAAACAAAAGGATTCCAAGCAAGACATAAAAGGTAAATTAAAACAGGGAGGTCTAGGTAGATTTAGAGTGTGAATTAGTTGCTGTCATATGGCCAAGATTTATAACATCTCAGGGTATGTTCTATGAAATATCTTTGCCAAGTTAGGATGAAAAAGTAGTTAGGACTCTAAGATTGTTTTGTAGGAACATTGTGACAAGAAGATAGGGAGATGGGAAAAGATAATACATTTTTTTCTAGATAATACATTTTTTTATAAACCTACAAAAGAAGAGGGGCTATTTGGAGCATAATCTAATTCTTATTATAACTTACAACAGTACAATTCTCTAAATCTATCAGGAAAAGAATATAATTGCCATGCTGTTCTGTCCACCATTGATGAATGTGCTGGCTCAGCTCGTGTTTGATGATTGCTAACAAATTGGTGGCTTCTGCTGTCAGTATTACTATTGGAATGCAGTTCTATTATATTCTCATTAACATAATGATAAAATTAACATTAACAAAACACTTTCAGAAAGAATTTATGAGATTCTGTGCAATTAAGCATGTAAAAATATGGACAGAAATTTTGCAAAAGGCTGTGTAATAATAAAAAATTCTTAAAATATATTTGTAGAAGTAGTCAGTGACCTGAGACTTTAGACTGTTGATTAGTGGCTTGTTGATATGTTAATGTGAGTTAATTATTCCAATGAATTGAAGCTGAAAGTCAACATGTTTATTCATTAACTTAGTTTAAGCTTCCTTATTGTTAATCACAGTTGGGGTATCTATTTTCAGCAGACCTATCCACAGCTTTCCCATTATGCTTTGCTGACCATAAAATTTAAACATATTTTTTTCCTGTCAACTTTCTAATTTTTAATTAGGAAATATTTTTTGATCATTTAGAATCCTAAGCATATCTTTTTCTTGGAAATTAAAACTAACTTTTGTTGGAAATCTGTTTAATATTGCATATAATTTGTTTCTGTGTTCCAAATATTTTCACGTTCTTTTTTATGAACATGTTCACTTACGAAATGATTATATATTTCTTAATTAGTATTTCTTACGGATAGTGTGTTGTGTCAGAAACAATATTATGTATCTTTTTGTCACCCATCTGGATGCAGTTTTCCTGAATACCTTGTGGTTGAGTGAATCATATGACTAATACAGGCCCTGGAATAATAATAAAACAATATAAGCCTCTTCTAAGCTTGGATCATTAAAGCCCTAATATATAATTTGTAAAGCTCTCTGCCATCTTTCTCCTCATACCCTAAGAAATATCCAGTGGAGGAATCTAAGCCCCTGTGCTATGGGGAAAAGTAAGATGGAAGTAGCCTGTATAACTGAATGCTCATAGGAACAGAAGCCCACTGCCAACTATGTTGAATTATTGAGTAATTAAGAAATAAACATGCAGCATAGTAAACCAATGAGATTTTGGAGTTCTTTGTTATCGCTATTTGATGTACCTTGACTTATATATCTTAGATTGGCTAAAGATTGGTTATTCAGAGAATATTAAGAACAAAGTCTCCCCAATGTATATGTATATTTTCATTAAATAATGAGTTAAAAGTCACTGTATAATGCCATAGATAATAGACACTATTGTCTTGGCCATACAAACTGTGCTCTGAATATAATAAGTGGAAAATTAAGATAATAAGTAAAATCTGCTTCACTTTATATTTTAATTTCTTGTCTCCAAACATAATTGAATAAAAGTTGTAAACATTCACCTAGCAATCAAATTAACATTCTCTAAACAATTCCAGTAAACACCAATAATAGTGAATAGATCAATTTTTATGATATATTTTTATTATACCCATAAAAATTAGAGGAGTGATAATGACAGCATCCATTATTTCAGTGTTTCCAGGTGGCTATGGGATCCTGTTATTTAAGTTATCTTATTTAATGCTTACCAACTGATTTTAGATCACTTAGTTAACCAGATCAATTAGCTCTTGAGTTATCAGGCTGAGATTCATACTCAGGTGCAACCTATTCCAGAGACAGTGCACTGTGTCTTGTTGCTGTGGCTGCAACAGGGGTTAGTAAGTAGGAGATAAGAAATAACCCAGGGCATATGCTGCAATTTTGCCTTTATTTAAAAACATTGTGAATTGTTACTAAGAACATGCTCCAAGTAGTATGACAAGAATTACTTATTATTTTCTATTTGTAGCTATTTGAGCCAAAATATCTCTGTATGGTTTACATTATTCCTTGTAATTTTTTCTCCCTATTCTGTCCCAATACTAACCCCTCACTAAACATTATTGTGGGGAAAGCATTGAGATTTTTAAATAGCCAGACATTTAAATAAGATAAATGAGTAAAACATCCTTACTATTACCAAAGAGCATATCAATATGGAATAAAATATTTATTTGGTAATAGTTTAATATTAATTGGCTAATGCAAAGCCATTTTATAATGTGCTTTAATTTATATTTTCAACGTATTTGAGGCATATTATCTCTGATTTTTAATTCTTTACTGCATGGGTTAATTATCATAGCTTTATTTTCTGCCAATTCAAGCTGTAATATTAAATTTCGAACAAAATATCTTTATTCATAAATACAGGAACAGGGAAAATATATACAATAGATATATAGAAATAGAAAATAGATATGATACCCAGAAATAAAAATGAATTAATTAGAACATATTAGAGTTAGGAGTGAACTTGGTAGCTATCTTGTCTAATCACATTATTTTACAAAGGAATATTCAGACATATTGAATGGCATTTCTAAAATGTCACTGTTAGCATAGAGTCAATTATAAAAATTATATCCACATAATTCTTTGTGGGTTTGAATGTCTAGTATATGCTTTTTCAGTGATTATTAATTTTTGACTTCCAAATAAGCTATAATAAATATTTGACTAGGTATCATCATTATTTTGTTGGTGGTATGCAAGTAATTCAAATGACCCCCTTATGTGTCTCTTCTAACTGCTCATTTGAAGTTCTTATTTATTTCTAATTCATTTAAGCAGATATTCCCATGTGTATCAGATTCTAGCCTCCCTCCTGGAGGTCAATGTCAAAGACACACCAAGGGCTTGCGGTGTAGGTTGGTGTTAGAATGCTTGCCTAGCATGTGTAGGGCCCTGGGTTCCATCCCCAGCACCATAAATGAATAAATAAATATAAAATGAAACAACTTTGTGAGCACAAGAATTAGCCCATGTTCCCTGTCTTTTTGATTTGACAACTAGTTGAAGTTACCAAACCTTTGAACAATCCTATAGAAGCACAAGTCATGACAAATTATGGGGTTTAACAGAGCAAGAAAACTAAAGGTCTTGGTGGTGCAGTTATATGTCCTTTAAAATAACAAGCTTGTTTTCAATAATGAAAATTTTAAGCAACAGAGTTAACCAAGGGCAAGAGAAGCTTCTGAGGAAGAGAGTCTCATTTAGACCTTAGGTTCCATTTGGACAGCTGTATTCTCAAGAGAATTAGTTGAGATGTTTGACTTTTCCACCCACTGCTCTATCTGATGCTGTTGTTAGGAACTTTCACAATCACATGTTGTTTAATGACAAGGATGTTTCTGAGAAGTATATCATTAGACAATTTCATGGTTGTAGGAAGATGATAAAGTATACTCAAAGAAATTAAGACAGCATTATGTTACTAGGCAGTATAATCTTAGAACCACTGTCTTATATACAGCCAACCAATGCCCAGAACATCATTACATAGAGCATTACTGTATATGAAATGAATACAATTGTAAATATATAGGGATAGAAATTAGATTTCAAGGTGGTTTAGAGCTAGAGGGAGAGGGGAATGAAGAGTGATTATAATAGATTAAAATTTTCTTTGGGGATGATGGTAAGGTTCTAAAATTAAGCTTTTGGGCATGGTTATACAACTCTGTAAATATACTAATGGCTATCAAATATTTAATTGAACAATTAGTTGATTAAACTTTCTAGTATGTAAATCATTTCAATAAAGCTATTAAATATAAATAAATTTAATACTTTTACGTGACAGGATAAATTCATTTGCTTATTTCAGAAATATTTTCAAATTTCTGTGTCAAGACATGATCTATCTACTGGATGGATAACTGCCAAAATATAGAAATAGGTACACATATAATATAAAGCTACCCCCAAAGTTTTATAACAAAATAACATACATAATACTTGGAAACACAGGGTCGGTGAACTTTCCTAGGAAATCTGGGGAAGGGTTCATAAGAAAAGTAACATTCGAATTTTCCTTAAAGTATTAGAAGAATTTCCCTGAGTATTAAACAATGGTCAGAAAATTCAAGGTAAGATCATGAAGACATGAAATCTGAAAAACATAAAAGGTTTGTGAGACAAACAGTGGGATCAGGGACCTGAAGTTGTGGCCAATAAAGCCTTAGTGGTAGGTGGGGCCTTATGTACTTGTTGAGGAGTTTTATATGGAACAGGAGATCATAGGTGGTTATTAAGTGTTTTAGAGTAGATATATACACTTGTCATAATTTGAACATTATGCAATGAATGCACATATTGAAGCATCACATGGTACCCTATGAATTTGAATAATCTTATGTGTGAATTTAAAACTAAGGTTTTAAAAGAAGGAAAAAATAAAATGTAATCTGTTTGTTTTTCTCTGAAAATCTCTTTGTGGCAGTGTGAAGAACAGATTGAAGATGTGAGACTAAAGATATGGGGACCAGAGAAAAAAGCTATTATATGATGCCTTAGGGAGAAATTATGAGGATTTGATCAGTCATGCAACAGGAACATAGTAGTTAGATTTGGATAACATTTCAACAGTAGAAAAACTTGGTAACTCACCAAAGGTATGTCTAGGGAAAAGGATGGCAACAATTTTAGGAGTCTGGCATCCAAGTGTTCCAGGTGACTAGGTAATAGGATAGGATTACGTTAAAAAAAAAAAAGAAAGAAAGAAAATTTACCATCTTTATATCTTTATATCTTTAAACCAAACCTACCATGTTTTAACCATGCTACGTACACAAAAGTTCAATATATGGATGAATTACTTAGGGCATGAGTCTGACACTGAACTTGGCAGCCATGTATATATTAATATTATTATTTTATGCAAATAAAATAAATATTGACAATTCTTTAATTAAGAGTAAAAAGATATTTCAGTTTTATCAAGGCTTTTCAAACTAGTTTTCTACCTGAAATCCTGCTGCTTGAATCAAGTCATCCTGGGTGACAGTGCCTGTTTATATGTTTGTTCAATAACACATTCTTCATTTCATCATAGTTCAACACTGTGATGTTCTTCTGTTGCCTAAATCAAGTCTATATGCCTCTACTTTTATTAAAACTTTATTATCAAGCTGAGCCCATGTTCTCCTTCTAGCAACCCAAAGGTAGTTTTTTGTTTTGTTTTTTTTTTTTTGTTTTGTTTTTTGCAATTAACTGAATTCAGGTGTATTCCATATAGATGATTCTGATCAGTGTTTGCATGCATCCTTTAGTTTCTGTTCTGGAATGTCTGGAATGCATATTTCAAACCTTATTTAGTCAATTTCATGTCTGTGTCTTTCATGAGGATTTTACTTATCAATCAGAATTAATTGATAAGTAAAACAATCTCTAGAGAGCATATACAATGTATGCCACATTATCATTTAGTGAAGGTTATGTTTGGTTGTTCTTCATTGGTTTTCTCCATGTAATTTGCTCAAATAGGTTGCAAGTTCTTTCAGCCCAAGGATATTATTCTTTTTGTGAGTGGCCTTTTTTATACAGAAAAATTATGTATTGTATTTTTTAAACATTTATTTTATAACTTATATTCTTGGGTTTCCAAATAAAACTACATGATACTTCTCTAAGTGCCAGAATTATTATTGTACATAAGAGACCTAAGTTTCCTTCACTAAATTTGGCCTCATTCAAAACATAGCAGGATACCTTTTCTTGTCTCTGAAACCTTTATAATTCTTGCTGGTACTTCCCGTATCATGCAGAGCAAGCCTAGGTAAATTGCATGCTAGGTAAAAGCTGCCATGGTATTACCCACCACAGGAAGTGGTGGGAAAGGAGTGTTAGTGGAAAGTCAGTGGAGAGCTCAGTAGGAAAAGAACACATGAAAACAATATGCTGGTTATTATCAACAGTTAAAACCAAATGGAGAGCAGGCATTCCCATTTAAAAATCAATCAGTGGATGCCAAAATATCTTAGTCAGCATGAATCATTGATATTTGCAGATTTTACTCATTCCAACTCTGGTATGGGATTAGACAAGAGTTGGCTCTGAAAAGGGTCCAGGAAATGGCACAAACTTTATTGCATTTATAGACACAAATCCTTTCCATTTCCTTAAAATTCATCCATTGCCAAGAAAGAAAGTCTGTAAGAAAAGAGCACAATGCTGGTTCAAAATGTGTGTGCATCCAGGCACAGTGGCGCACACCTGTAATCCCAGCGGCTCTGGAGGCTGAGACAGGAAGATTGCAGGTTCAAAGCCAGCCTCAGCAAAATTGGGTATTGTCTCTAAATAAAATACAAAATAGGGCTGGGGATGTGGCTCAGTGATCAAGTGCCCCAGAGTTCGATCCCTGATCCCCCCGCTATATATATATATATATATATGCATATATATATATATATATATATATATGCAATGTTTTATTGTAGTCCATTATAGACTCATGAGATCTGAGATGAAGAGGTTATTGTTTCAATAATTGCCTACTCCATATACTTCTGGCAGAAACTATTGCTTGAAAAAATATAGGCAGAGAATTTGCCATCTTATAAATAAGGTAACCTCTTTCATATTTGATTTTTTTTCAGGTGTACTAGCTAAACAATAGCACTTTAGTGAATGTCTGACACTTCTCTCGCCCTCTTTGGAACTTTGATCTCACCTCTAAATATTTTATTATTTTGGTAATTCCCATGTGTTAACATGAAGGTGTTCTGAGGATTCTCTTCACAGCTGCAATGTTTTAGTCAACATTGTCCTGTCTTGCTCTTGCTTTTCATGGTGATGTCCAAGACTATAGTGGATATCCAATGTTGGAGACAAGCTAGACATGGTGGCTCATGCCTGTAATCCCTGAAGCTCTGGAGGCTGAGGCAGGAGGATTGTGAGTTCAAAGCCAGCCTCAGGAGCTTAGCAAGGCCCTAATCAACATAGTGAGACACTGTGTGTAAATTAAATATTAAAAATAAACTGGGGATGTGGGTCAGTGGTTATACACTGTAGGGTTCAATCCCTGGTACCAAAAAAAAAAATGTTGATGACATTCCAGTGACACTTGTCAAACTTCAAGGACTGAGCAGAGAGCAATCTGAGTGACAGATGACAGGCCATACTCATAGCCACCATTGTTCTATGACACTTGGTGCACTATTTTATAATTATTGACTTGTTGCCAAGCTTTCCCTATTGTAAGATGCTTGAAAGCAAGAACCATGATTTATTTGGTTTGGAGTGCAATTATTTGTTGAATGAATGAGCAACTCTAAGCATATGTCTTCAGACAAAATTATGCAGTGTTCACTTTTCTTTTAGTAAGTTCTTTTCCCAGAGAAGGCTGCCTGATGAAACATGTAAATGGACCTCTTACAATTCAGTTCCTTATACTCATGGATGGCTCAAATTTGGGTGAAAAATTTTAAGCTTAAATTAGAATACATGCTAGATTAGTGAATTAATTTCATTATAAAATGAGACTGTCTTCTGTGGACCTACTTTAGCACAGTGAAACTACATAAAACAATACTCTCTGTAGGGCATGGCTGCCTGCTTCCTGGTCTTGAGGCTGCACATGTGGCTGGGACAGCTCCTGGGGATCAGCCAGGAGGCGGTGCTGTGGGCGGTGACGGAAGAGGCGGACCACCTCAGGATAGGTCCAGGACTCTTCTGCCTTCCTGGACAGCTTGTGCCTTCCCTTACAGACTATGGGATGGGTGTACATGTGAACTTGCCCCACCCCTCCGACCTTTATTCTGATTGGCTCCTGTATAAGTTGTGTGTACTTCCTTATTAAATGAGATCCTGCTTTGACTGTTCTCCCTGGCAGGTTTGATTGTCCTCCAGGGAGGCAGCCAGTCGACCTTTACCTTTCATGGCTCCTCTTGGTCGGGGTGTGCTTTTCCCCTTTCTCCCACTGGTCAGGAGGAGATGGGGGCTAAAAACCCTGACAACTCCCCTTTCAGGTAAAGGATGGTTCTATTAGGGTCTCAAATATATAGCTTCAAATTACACTTTCAAGATAAATTTTAAAAGAGACATGGAAAAACAACTGTCAATAACTCCATTACTTGGAGAAAAATTTTAAAATAATAAAAGATGCTAAGTTTTCAACTTTTATATTAGAGTCCTTTATTTGTGTTTTCTTGTGTGCTGGAAAAGAAGATAGGAAAAAAGTCATCAGAATTGGAGACCTTCGAAATGGACATGTCAGGATGTGCAGGATTTATTTATTCATTAACTGCAGAATATTTACTGACTAGGGGCATACTGCTGTGACAGATGCTGACAGCAGTAAACTGGGTGGACAAATTCTCTTGACCTCAATGAAGCTTATGGCCTGGTAGAGGACAGACAACAAGTGCACTTACTCAAATTATTAGTGATAATTGTAAGTACAGAAGTGGTCATATGCCAACCTCACAACTTCATCCAAAATAATCACTTGGACTGGAACAGTGAGGGCATCATGCCATGAAATTTTTTGGGTCAATAGAAATCAAATTCCAGGAGATATTAAGAAACCCTGAAATGTTCTTTATTTTTTTACCTATTGGGATATGAACACATTAAAAAAAAACTTTTAAAACATTTTTCAGATATTTTGTGTAGATAATTTGTATATTCATTGTAGTTTAATATCTCTGGTGGAAAGAGTATTCTCATTCATAGAGATAAAGTGACTAAAATATTTATAAATGGAGACGAGTGATTACATGTCAAAAATTACTTAGACATGGTAGTTTGTCTAATGAAATCACCTTCCTAATGGTGTTTTACCTTTGAACACACTCTATTTTAGATGAAATTTTAGGTACCAGTCTCTAGTCACATGGTTTAAGTAGAAATCAGAAATCAAACTCAACTCTGTTTAATTGTGTCCGATTCATCTCTTTTTAAAATATATTTATCTTGATAAATCATATTATTCTATATTTCACTTTTAGTTGTTATTGTCTTAACTTAGAACCCCAGAAATACAAAATAACCAGTGTAAATCCTTCAATTTTAAACATGAGAAAATTGGAATACAGATAGACAATGTGACTTGCTCATAATGTCACTAAAATTAGGCCTTCATTATCATAATCTGCAGAAAGTACTACAAAATATATAATTATTTTATATATACTTATTTAAGCATATATGATAGTATATATGGCATCATTTTCCTGGAAATTTTATAACTTGAAGCCTTTAGGAAAAAGGTTTGAAGAGAACTTTAGATATGAAGATGATACCAACCAGTGAGCATCTGCAACTCTCTCCCTCCCTCCCTCCCCCCTATTGACATGGGTACAATGTTACATCAGATAGGAAAATTCATTTTGGTGTTGTTCAAGTCTTAGTGAAAATTGTGCCAAACTCAGGGAGGAATTAAGGCTCTAATTTATACACCTAGAGGTTTTTGTCATGTGCAGACTTAGAGGTTATTTTCAGCAGCTACAATTATTCATTTGTAAATGTGGAATTTTGGTGTGAGAATAAAATTGATCTTTATTCATGAATTTCTCTTTCCATCACATAAAATATATCTTGTAAATTGAGTTTTCAAGATCTATTATTGTGGTGTTCATTTGTTGTGAGTGAATTTTTAAAAAATTGTATTTGACATGTACCTAGTTAAGTACTTGTTTTCAGCTTTTAGTATAATAAGCAATATGTGCTATCATAGCTTCAATTTTCCTGCCAAGTAGAGAGTGACAGCTGTGTGGCAATATGTAATGCATATTTTCATCTACAGATAAATTGGAAGGAAGGAAAAACAGCTTCTGGGTGGGCAGGTCACCATCATTTAAATGAATCGTTAAAATTATATTTTTCCCTAGAAACAAAAATGTAATTGCTTTTCTGGTTAGATGCACACTGAAAGGCCTTATTTATATTGTTGTAACATATTTTCTCTCAATTTACAACTTTCCCAAGATCCTTAAGATTTTTTCATTTCTGTTACTCTTTTCCATTCAAGAAATGTGCACTTATTTCTTTGTAAAATTCCATCATATTTGCAGAAATTTACCCCTGAAGGACAGACTTACTCAGTATGTAGCATTATGATACAGAGCAGGCTCTCCACATTCATCTGATTGGCGAGGTAGGGATTGAAGCTAAGTAGACTTAAGGAAAGTTCTCACGTTCACCTTGATTGAAAAAAGGTTACAGCCCTGGGCTCAGACTTTTAAATGTACTATATTTTAACTCAATTTCAAAGCAAAAATGTGAAATATCATTTATTTATTACTTTTTTCTGTTTTGTATTTGACCATGAATACATTTGCCCATAATATATTTGCCCATATCCAGGATGGCTTTACAAGTGCTTCATTTCCAAATTGTGTATTGAAACTTAAAATTCAGTTAACAATCTGTGACTGTGCTATTCATTTCATGATTGGCATGAATAGCAAGCAGAGGCAATCTTTCTTCCTCTCAGATGGCTTATATGTAAACGATATTTTGGTATTTTTATGTTCTGGCATGTTTCTAATTTGAAAATACAACAGAACATCTACTCATGAATTATTTGATATTCTAAAGACATTTAATTACACTTTGGACTGGGATGATGTCATTTACACTTAAAAGAGTATTAGAGAAATAAATGTTATCCCTGATGATCATTAGTACAATATTTAGGCCTATCAGATGAATCACACATTTGGAGACATTACAGAGGGAAAGAAAAAAGCTAAGTGCTATTTCTTAAGAGTTTATTTAGTATTTGAGAATTTTATTGATTCAAAGCCAGTAATAGTTTGTTTTCTCCCAAGTACATGAAGAAGTTAACTTTGTATGCAAAATTTAATCAGTGTAGTCATACTATGTGGAAGTTGGGAGGGTTCTTCCAGCATAGTATAATGATTTAATAAATTTGTTGAATCTTTTTTTTTTTTTGCATAGAAAATGTTTTATAAGTCTTTGTTCAACATTTAAAGCAAGGACCTGTCTCATAGGTCTTAATGTATGTCCCTTTCAGTTCGTTTTTTTCCTTCTCTTAAAGTCTGCATTATGCTGATAAACCAGTCTCTGCCACACCAATGCCATCACAATAACTGATAGGATGTCTCCAAATGCTCTTAATATGTTAACTTGAGAATCATGGGTTGTTTCTGTCAAGTCAGACCTGCAGTCTAAGAGTTCAACACCCAGATGTCTTTTCTAGCTTACTCTCTGTATACTTGCAGCATACCTGACTGAATTCTAGTTATTCATTTCATAAACAGCTATCAGTTGGAGCTGTGTCGGGCCTTATGAGGAACTACTATTGCTCCTTTCAAACTTAACCACGTCCTGGAGATGGTTATATTTCTACATTATTATATCTGAAAAAATTACCTGCATGTTGTTTTATTGCTTTGCTTCCATTTTATCCTATCTTAGGCTAGATCCCATAGAAAATAGGCCCTAGACCAGGATTTGCATTCAGGATACTTATGGGGGGGGTCCTCCTGAGACAGAGTAAAGAATACATAGCTGGGGAGAGTGAATTGAGATGCAGTTGCAGAAAGGGCTTCGCCTAACCCCACAGATTGTGATGAAATTCAAATGTCTATTCAGAAATGAGGCTGAGTGATCCTTTGAATCCCCTCATTGACAACTTATGGGTATGATCTTTTGGTCAAGAGCAAGATCCAAGCAAATAGTCAGCTGTGTTCTCACAGCAGCCAACGCTGCAGCTGAGGGTAGTGAAGGCCTCAGTCCAAAGGGAATGGGATTGATCTATAAAACATACACAAGCACTTTCCCTGCTTTTTTTCCTTTTCCACCTGGAAAATAATCTAATTCTCCATGGCTTGCTTGCTCTCCCCTCTTCTCTCTCATGACACTTAATTTGTATTTCTTTCTCTCTCTCTCTCTCTCTCTCTCTCTCTCTCTCTCTCTCTCTCTCTCTCTCTCTCTCTCGCCATTTTTTCTTTCAATACTTTTCCTAGTGGGTATGAGTTAGTTTCCTAGCTAGAAGGGTTGGGAAGTTAAACATAGAGGCTCTATGCTGACTGTATTTCTTAACTACCTTGGACACAATGAGTTAACTCTTTTTAAGAAATCTATAGCAGGAATAATGGCCCATAAACTTACTCTTCATTATTCAGTTATAAAGAAAATAAACATACAATAGTATTTATGCATATGTAGAGTTATGAGAGAGATAATGAGGAATTTAATAACTTTATTTTACTTATAGATTAATTGTAGACAGTCTCTGACTGCAGATATTGCGTCTTTCACTTGGGATATCTTGGGACAGATGGCCAGCTCCTGATCAACAGGAGGAAGCGATTACTACCTATAACACAACATCTGCAGCTATTATGCTACTCACTCAGAATATATGAGTAAAACTTAAATGTAGCAAAAGTAGTATTATCATATCTCCATATCTCTAATCAGACTCTGTTTATACCTTACATTCAGGAAAGCTTCTAATGATGATCAAACTTAATTTACATACAGAGAAATCTGAAGTTGTTGATACTAATCTTCTAAGAACAACAAATAACCACTTTGCAAAGAGGTATGGACAGTTTCTTACAGGAAAAAAATTTTAATTCCACTAGTAAATGTGACTGCATGTACTACTATACTGGATTTACCTGATTAATGCATCTTACCACTGTAACATTACAATAAAATCTTATCACATATAAGCATCCGCTATCTCAGCAGTCCTATTTTACTATTTCATAACTTCAGAGCTTTATTTTGATTATTCTTGGTTAGATATCATCTTATTTTCAAATTGCTTCTTCCTGTGTATTATGTAAACATGAATAAGTGATAAGCATTTGGCTCCTATAACTTCCTATTTAAGACATATGTAACATTCTTGGAATTCTGTAGTTTTCATAATTTCCTTCCTTGATTAAGTTCCAGTGAAAAGGAAAGATTCTCATTCATTTCTGTGAACCAGCTCATTCATTCAAAAACCATATTGGCACTCCAGTTGTATACATAGAGGATATGAAAATGAATAAGTTGCCTTTGTTTCCCCTCTCAAAATTCACATAATTATGTGGAAGACATTTACATGTAAGCTGAAGTAATAAAATTGGACAAGGGATCTTTGGTATTGTGAAGAGTACTATTGCAAGCCCTGGAAACACAACTAATTTCTGACAACAGATTTACTTGAAAATAAAGTTAATGAAGGAGTAATATTTGAACTAATTTTTGATGGTTGAGCCTGATTTCTGATGGGTATCATGCATGTACATGAAAAAACGCTTTCAGTATTGCTAAAAAGGGCAGGGGGTGGTTTTTGCAGAATGTAATGAATATAAAACTTAACGTCAGGTATCAAAGAGCCTTAAAATAATTCTACTCTATATTTAATGGATGGCTGTTTAAGGATTTGTTGTTCTTTTATTTTGTGAAAGGGAATAGATTAATTATATTATTTCAGAAAGGAAGTTTTGGTTACATAATACAGGATGGATTATGAGCAGAAGCCTAAATGGGAGCCTAAAGAATCTAGGTATGAAAGTGTTAAAGAATGAAGCAAAGGCAACTACAAGAGGTAATTATTATTAGGGAGATGGAAAAACTTAGTAGAGGAGAGTTGGTGAATTGCTGCAGTGGAAGGTGATAGAGTAAGATATGTAGAAGAATCAGAGCATGACAGGAAATACTAATTCACTGCAAAAGTGTTGTCACCTTCTCTGTGACTTTGGCACAACCCTTTCTGTTTGTTCTGTGTGTAACTCAGCCTCATAATGCATAGGCTTCATTACTGTAAAACATATACATTTTTATATTATTGAAGTTATTACAATTATTGAAATGAATGAGATGGGAAGAGAGAATGAGAATAGAGAAAATGGAAAAAAATGAGATTGAAGAGAAAAAATGAGATATCATTATATCCTATTCCTGGTTAAATGTTCCCTGGTGTGCTTAAAATCATTGCATACACTATTTAACATTATGCTCCAAGGACTTTCTCCATATCCTTGTGGGATGAAAAGTGTTTAGGATGCTGGAGTTAAGCATATTTTGAGGACACAAATAACATATGTGATATAATAATGAAACATTTCAATGTCATGGGAAAGATACTATGAAATGGCATCACGTTTATATTACCTAACTGCCTGGAAAAGAATCCTAGTGTTTATGGTCTAGTTTTCATAGGTGATAATTATTTAAACAGAGTTTAGGTCCAAAGCTAAATGGAAGATGAGTTAGCAAAGGAAATTTTCTTCTTAGTATCTTACATTGCCTAAGGAGGTCTTCTTTTAGAGCAAAAGCATATATGAGAAAGGGAAAAACAAAAAATGAAACAAAATCCCAAATTATCCACTTTTAAAATACTGGCTTATTTAAAATATTTTGGTTTAAACTAGAGGTTCATGTTCTCTTTACTTCCCCCAACATTATTAAGGTATAATCCACACGCAAAAATGTATGCTTTTACAGTGTATAGAGTGATATTTGGATGTAGGTATACATTATGAAATGACTACTACAGTCAAGCCAACTAACACGTCCTCAACTTCATATAATTATCTTTTTGGTATATTTATGGTAAGAACACTTAATATCTATCCTTTTGGCAATTTCAAATATTTTTACAGAATTATTAACGTTACTCACCATGCTATTCAATAAATATCAAAAATATATTTATCCTAACTGAAACTAGATACCCTTAGTCTAACATCTCCCCATTTCACCTTTTCCCCCACCCACTGGTGACCACCGTTCTACTGGTTCTGTGAATTTGACTTTTTAATATCCCATTTACAAGTGAAATCATACAGTTTTTGTCTTTTTGTGTCTGTTGTAGTCATTTAGCATAATTTCTCCAGGTTCATCCATGTTGTTGCAAATGCCAAGATTTCTCCTTTATTTAGACTGAGTGATATTCCGTTTTATATATCTATGCGCGCGCACACACACACACACACTTATCTCCATGCAAACAAACATTGATACACACTTATGTTGATTCCACATCATGCGTATTATGAAAAGTGCTACAATAAACATGGGATTATAGATATCTT
The DNA here is from genome assembly GCF_045843805.1 of Urocitellus parryii. NCBI lineage: Eukaryota > Metazoa > Chordata > Mammalia > Rodentia > Sciuridae > Urocitellus > Urocitellus parryii. Next base: position 146,248,194 of record NC_135532.1, read on the forward strand.
TTTGACATTAATTTCATTTCCTTTGGATACATACTCAGAAATAGGCCTGTTGGTGATATGGTAGTTTTTTAATTTTTTGAGGAATATTCATAATATTTTTCTTAATGGTTATATTAGTTTGAGTTCCACTGGTGTATAAGAGTTCCCTTATCTTCAAATCTGTTATGATTTGGATGTGAGTTATCCCTCAAATGCTCCTGTGTTAAGACAGGAATGTTCACAAGTAAAGTGATTAGATTGTGAGACCATTAACCTGATTAGTCCATCCTAGTTTGAATGAACAAGCTGGATGGTGATCATGGGGAATGGGGGGGGGCGCAGGGGCGGGGCGGGGGGGGGGAGAGGTTGCCCTGGAAGGGGTCATCTTCCCTGCAGCCCCTCCCCCCCCCCATTCCTTCCTGTCATGAGGGAAGCAGCTTCCTCCTACCACATTCTTTTTCCATGATGTTCTTCCTCACTTTGGGCCAAAGGGATGGAATTAACTGGCTATGGACTGAGACCTCTGATATTATGAGAAAAAATGAACTTTCCCTCCTCTAAGTTGTTTTGGTTGGGTATTTTGGTCACAGAAGCACAAAATCTGACCAAAACAACAATCTTACCAACTCTTATCTTTTCTTCTTTTGATAATAACCATTCCAACAATTGTTGAAGTGATGTCTTACTATGGTTTTAATTGTATTTCCCTAATGACTAGCTATTTTGAGCACCTTTTAATATACCTATTGGCCACTGATAAGTCTTTTGTAGAAAATTATATTTTCAGGCCCTTTTCCCACTTTTTATTTGGATTTTTTCTTTTTTTGGCTATTAGTCAGCTTTCCATTACTGTAACAAAATACCTGAGACAGTAAAGTTATAAGGAGAAAAGACTAATTTTGGCTCATGGTTTCAGAGGTTTCAGTTCATGATTAGTTGGCTATCTTGTTTTTGAATCTGTGATGAGGCAGTGCATTATGTCAGGGAGTTGGGGGTGGGGAGGGAGGGAGAGAGAGAGAGAGAGAGGGAGGGAGGGAGGGAGGGAGGGAGGGAGGGACAGGATCCTAATATCACCTTCAAAGGGCATCTCTTCAGTTACCTAACTTTTGTTAGTTTCTGAAGGTTCTCTACTTCCCAATAGTGCCACAGGTTTGAGGCCAAGTTTTTAATATATGGCCTTTGAGACACTTATCAAAATCATATGCTTACTATTGAGTTGTTTGAGTTGCCTATATATTTTGGATATTGGCCTTTTATCAAATGTATGGTTTTTCAAATTCTGTAGGTTGTCTCTTCACTGTTTTCTTGTTTCCTTTTCTGTGTAGAAGCTGATTAGTTTGATGCAATTCCACTTATCCATTTTGCTTTTATTGCTGTGTTTTTTTGGAGTTCTATAAAATAATTATTGCTCACACCTATGCCAGGAAACTTTTCTTATATGTCTTCTTCCAGTAGTTTTACAGAATCGGGTCCTACATTTAAGTAATCAATCCACTTTGAGTTGATATTTGTATATGAGGTAATAAGAGTCTAGTTGCAATCTTATGCATATAAATAATCCAGTTTTCCCAGCACTACTTATCAGATACTATTTTCCCCATTCTGTATTCTTGGCACCCTTGTCAGAGATCACTTGACATTAAATGTATGAATTTTTATTTCTTATTTCTCTGTCCCATTTCAATGATCTGTATGTCTGTATTCATGCCAATATCATGTTGCTTTGATTCCTGTAGTTTTGAATCAAGATTCTGAGCTTCACTACGTTCATTTGACACAGATATGCATCTGAAAATCACAAAATTTCTTACACTAGAAATTAATTGGGTTATAAGGAGAGACCAGTATAATAACTGTTTCAGCAAAATTATTTTATTTTTAAAAATAAACCAGATGCTGGACACAGTGTTGCACACCTGTTATCCCAGAAGATCAGGAAGCTGAGACAGGAGAAACACAAATTGAAGACCAGCCTAAGCAAGTTAGTGATACCTGTCTCAAAAAAAAAAAAAAAAAAAACAACAACAACAAAAAAAAAGGGGAGTGGGGATGTGGCTCAATGGTAAAGCACCTCTAGGTTTAAAAAAAAGAAAAGAAAGAGCATGCATTCCTTAAATGTAGTCTGTAGTTACTTCACATAGGAAGAAGTATGTATTTTATATTTTTACATTCAACTCCTTTAATGTTTAGCAGAGTATAAGAATATAATGATTATCTGTTTTAGAATTTCCAATTAAAGGATAAGAAATTACAATTTTAAAACTTCCTCATGATATCTGAATACTATATACAATAATAAGATTGCTGTGTGTTCAAATTCAGAAATTTGAATAAAATCATTAAACGCTTACAGTGGATTAAGATGTACTTCCAAGTTACTGGGGCCAGAGAAATTTTATACGAAAAGGATTATTTCAGAGTCTTCTGGTACTTTGAAACTTATTTTAGAGTATCTATCAACTTCCAATTCAGAGTGTTCAGTAGATTCTGTCTGGAATATTGCTTATCTTCTTTTCTCAAGTTATGCTTTCTGGTTCAGTTCTGGAACCTGTTCAATCATAAATATTCTAAAATCAAAGATTTTTTTTAAATTTAAAAATACCTTAGAAGCTGCCTACTCAAATTAACTGACTCATGTGCAAAGTACATTTGACAAATGTTGGTTCAGCCTATTCTTAAACCTGCAGAGACTGGTAATCCCCTATCTTTTAACACATCCTATTATAAAGATCTTATCTAACATAAATCTTTTAAAGCTTAGTCTTAACACATTAGTTTCTTGTCGCTAGTTATTTCTTCCTCATGTTCATTTCAGTTTGAGTACCTGATAAGATCCATTTGTATAGGATGAACTTGTCCATTTAAAAACACATAAGGACATGACAATGTTGTAAGTCCAGGCTTTAGAACCTATAGTCTTGCTTAACTTCTATAACTTTTAGTTTTCTCATCTGTAAACTGGTTCTAGCAACAAATATCTGATAGAGGTTGCTACAAAAAAATAAGTAAAAAGGCACCTGAAAAAATACAATAATTTAACACATTATTATTCTTTTCTCTGACTTTGGTGTGGTCAAAGTCGGACCACTGGCAGACTTACTGGCAGACTGACATGGTATCATCAAGTATTCTGAATGTTACTAAGTAATACAAAGATTTCATTCACTTTTTGGAAATCTTTTTGTGTTATTTACTTACAAGAAGCATTCAAGAAAAGTTAAAATTATTTTTATACAAGAAATGCTAACCTTCATTTCATTACCTTACATACACATTTTGAAATATTCTCTCTATATGCATTTAAGGATTCATGTCAGAATCTGTCTGTGGTCATCAGCTTGTTAAGCCATCTTTTGGAACTTTACCCAACTATCCATGTGTTCCAGGTTCCCAAATTTGTCTTCTGCCTATTTAATAATCACCCTGCCTAGAATCGGTGCTAAAGACCAAAACAAAGTAGCTGGGCATTGTGGTTTAAATATAAGGTAAACCCCAAAAGCTAACGTTTAAAGCAATGGAAGAAAGTTTAGAGGTGAAATGATTGGGTTCTGAGGGTTTAATCTAATCAGTGTATTAATTCACTCATAGAGATTAACTGCATGGTTAACTATAGGCAGGTAGGATGTGGCTTGAGGAAATGGGTTACTGGGGGCATGCCTTTGGAGTTTATGTTTTCTTCCTGGTGGGCAGAGCTCTCTCTGCTTCCTTTCTACCATATCCTGAGCTGCTTTTATCCTCCACACCTTTCTGCTATGATAATGTTCTGCCTCACCTGGGTCCTACGGCAATGAAGTCAGCCATCTGTGGACCAAGACTTCTGAAACTATGAGCACCAAACAAACTTTTCCTCCTCTACATGGAAGTGAATGTTTTGAGCGTATAACTCAGTAGTAAGGTACTTACCTAGCATGCACCAGGCCTGGGTTCAGTCCCTAACAACACACACACACACACACACACACACACACACACACACACACACACACAGTAGGAGAGGGCAGACTTAAGCCAGCTCCCTAGGAAAGTATACACCGACCTGGAGCCAGTACTCAATACTCTACACCCTTCATTCATATACCCACTTTTAATCCATTTTGCCTTCTCAGGATCTAACAGACATTTCTCTAGCTGAATACTACCTAGAAAGTTAGCTGAAGTAAAACTATCAAATGCATTACTGAGATGCAGGGAACAATTGTATTTGTTGATGAATCCAGGCATAGGTCAGTCAGGGCCATCAACTAGTGTGCTACTGACAGGTTGCAGGTTCTCATGGAGACCTGGAGTGATTAAAAAGCTGAACCCAGAACAAAGTCCTAATGAAGTAGCAGAAGTCAAAGCCACATAAACTTAAGATATTAACTTTAAGAGCAGATCTAAAATCTGAGGAGAAATCCAGCAGCTGCAAGGAAATGAAATGGAATTGGAGAGAAAAACAGAAGGATTCTGAGTGTCCATTATGAATGGAAAAGGGGGAGTATTTTTGCATTGCCTATGTAAATGGAGTTATTCAAACTCATGGAAAGGGACAAACAGAATGAACATATACAGTTGCCCACATTTTTGTATTATTTCCCTTTTGTACTTTCATGTTGAGTTGGGGAAAGGAATTATTTAATGTCACACAATTTATGGCAAGCCCATTGGGTGATTTTTTGTCTTCCCCTTTCCTTTAGAGAATCTCTGAAAATTAACTTATAGAATATAGTTTCATTTAGATCAACATAAAAAGCAGTTCGTTTTTTAAAGGACCTCTCTATGTCTCTGTCTCAGTCTCCCTCTGTGTGTGTGTGTGTGTGTGTGTCTCTCTCTCTCTCTCTCTCTCTCTCTCTCTCTCTCTCTCTCTCTCTCTCTGTTTTGAATGCTGAGATTCCTTCTCTAAATTCCAGGGTTGCAGCCTCATTTCCTGTCTCATTATTTCCTAAAAGCTCAGTGATAAAATCATTGACTCACATGCAATTGTCCTTGTAGCACTGGAATGTAATTAGTCTTTTTTAAAAAAACTTGAACTAAATTACAAGATGTCTCCTTATCATCTCTTTCCCAACTGGAGCTCAAATTCATTTCTGTCAATGTCTTTGATCTGTCTCTTTGGTTCAACAATTATTCTTTCTATTGGCAAGCAACTTAACTTTTTTCATTACATAATTATTAGCCCTTTGTTGAAATGTTTTATTTTTAGTTTATAATTTGTATTTTTTTCTTTCTTTTTTGTTTGTTTTAATTAGTTACACATGACAGTACAATGACCTTGACATATCATACATTTGAATCACATGGGATACAATATCTCATTTTTCTGAGTATACAGGTTGCAGAATCACATTAGTCATGCATTCACATATATACACACAGTAATAATAATGTTTGTTTCACGGGAGATAGGAAGGATAATTTGTATATTTAAAAAAATCGTCATAAATCTTGTTTTCCTAGTAATAGTATCTTATTTTAGAAACTGAATACAAATGAGTCTTATAAAATTTGGTGTGGAAATTTCATATGTTTTTATAAAAATATATAAAATTGTGTATATGTTGCTACTATAGTTGTCCACATGTATGATTAGGAAAATGAAGAAACTTGAAAGTTAATTTCTGGCATTTTAGAAATACAAAATGATAATGAACAAACTCAAATATGCTACATAGTTGTAAATATAAGGAAAAGGTTTTAAAAACTGAAATGTCTGGATTAAAATTCAAGGTTGATTACATAAAAGTATTATTTATTTCCATGTATAGTTTTAAAAAAAGTCATTAGATTTTAATTTTTTTCATAATTCATCCTTAGCTGACCTCAAAAATTTTAAGGTGTTTAAGAAAATGCTATTTTATATATTAAACAACCTGACTCTGTGCTCTGGTGGGATATGTGAATATAATTATTACCACATACACATTATGATTTTCTTTCATGAACCACACTAATGGGGCTTTCAACATTTATGGCATGTTAAAAAGTATAAACATATTTTATTTTGTTACCTGTCAAAAGTATTATATCATTAACAAAAATATCCTATAATATGTGAAAGAATTAATCTAATATTGAGATGAGAAATACCTCATCTTAAGTGTTTATTATTTTGAGATTTTATATGTGACTAAGCAGATTCAGAAATATTACTTACTGCAACATTACACATCTGTTGGGAGAAAAGTGATTTAAACCAAAGTCCAAATTCTTTTCAATATAATAACCTGCTTCAAATGAAGATATATCCCTTTCCATCTTACTCCTGCCCTCAAAGTGTGAATGTCATACCCTAAGGGAGAAGTTTACAATTACTAAGATTTTAACCCTTCAGAGAATCTGATAACCAGCATGTACTTTTCTCTAGAAAACCTCACAAATGCACATTCAGGAGCCAGACTCAAGTAGTGGCAGTTGTCCTAAAGTTGAGAGAGAGAAAATTTAATTACAGGAATTCTTAGGGATAATTTTGTATGTAGTTTTATTTTCATCAAGCTCTTGGGGAGAGAGAAGTCAACTCAGTGATTAACCATTTTGTAACTCTCTCAGCACTTTGGTATATGTTTCTGCTTCTATGTGGATCCAGTTGGACAACATGATGGACAGCTTCCGAATCCAAGTGCAAACCATTTTTTACATTCCTATGTGTTCCCTTGGTTGGGTGCCATTCTTTCCATATCATAGAGACCTTGCTCAAAGACACATGCTAAAGAAGCAACATAGGCTATATAACCACTCTCTCAAGAGGTTTTAGATCCAGTTCAATGGTGAAGTTCAATTTTTTGTCTGAAAGGATTATGCTATTTAGGGCTGCAATTCAGGACAGAAGATAAAAAATAACTATTGCTGCCAGTACTCCATTTCTTTACTTTGCCTAAAGCAAGAATGATCTGATCTACCTCAAAATAGTGCTGGTTAGAGATACTAAGATGATACTGAGGAGCTGGGGTTGTGGCTCAGTGGTAGAGCACTTGCCTAGCATGTGTAAGGCACTGGGTTCAATCCTCAGCACCACATAAAAATAAATAAACAAAATAAAGTTATTATATCCATCTACAACTTAAAAAATATTTTAAAAAGACTATATTGAGGGACATCAAATCTTCATGTGTTCTACTTTCAAACTCGGATGCTTAGGTGTTTTGGTCTGACCCTGCATTTACATTAACTATTTTTAGGGAATTTATAGCCACTAATATCTATAAATATTGCTATATATGTCTTTTTTTAATCTATTTATTTAATGAAACTATACCATGCCAGGAAATAAACCTGTTTACAGATATTTCCTCAGTAGCAAGTAGAATAATTATCATATTTGATAATATTTATCTAGGTTATAATCTAGAAATTATTTTAAAATTCACACAAAATTGTGTTTGGGGAGGAAAAAGGAAAATTCACTTTGGTTCTCTCTCTTTGAACTATTCTCAGTTTCTTCTCTGATGTCACCAGGCTTTGTGCTTGATAGAGAAATCATCTTAAATTTTATATCTGTGTACTTAACAATATCTCCCTGACCCATAGTCATAAAGCAAAATGCCTATAGACTTCAATTGAATTTACACATATATTTTAGAAACCAGATTGTTTTAATGGATTTCAGAATCACCTGCTGTTGTACATCATGTTGATTTGGTAAGCATGGAAATATATTGATTTTATGTGTTCCAATTTTCTACTGAGTGGTTAATCCTTTTACGAAACAAATGTATTTTAGTGGGAAGAAAGAAAATACTACAAATATATTTAGCTGGATAAAAGTATCTTGGCATCAGAGAAATTGAATGATTCATTATGAGCTTGCAAACATTGCATTGATGTATACCTAGCAATGAGAAAAAGCTAAAAAATTGTATCATCCACACAAAATGTGTGTTTTTGTCACTGAGAGCCTTAAAACCCACATATGAAGGCTGTTAATTGTATGAAAATCCTTACATATCAGCCTGTGAAAGTGGAAAACCCATAATATTATATGATTAAAGTATAAGGTGCTTGTACATAGTTTTGCTATAGGAAATCCTGCTATTTTATTCAAAATACATGGGTAGCTAATATTATTTCAAGTTGAAGTGGCTTGAAACTACATTTATCATAACATTTATATCTCTTTGTATACAAGTACCATTATCATTATGTGTACGTACATCTTCCCCTGAACAATCTTACTTTATCTGCTGTATAAATAATTGTAACCTATGCTGCTTCTAAGTTTATTATCCAAAATAATATTAATGTATATTGTTTATTTTGTCTTTTTACCCAAACGTAAATCACAAATTAGATACAAATGCAAAATATTTTTACTTAAAACATGAAATAGTAGCACATAGAGTTGACACCTTTAGTTGTATTATATTTGGATTGCATTGAAGCACTGTTGTCCTTAAAAATTCAGTGATATATTTAAATATGCACATGTTGCTATGTTGAATTATTTACGTATATGACAGCCTAGCTCCTCTTTTTTCCTGTTCACTTGTACTTAGGTCGGAGTTTGCTTTGCTTCAGCAACATTCTGGTTTGAGCAGCACATGGGCAGTTTTGTTTCCATCAATACTTGTCCCTCAAATCTAGAAACACATGCAAAAAAAAAAAAAAAGGCTAAGCCACTAAGATACCCTTTCAGAAAGTGAAATTAGGAACATAGGAAGCATTATTAGATGTCTGTGAATCATGAAAATGCTAAATCATGTGTAGCAGAGAAAAGAAGTCTTCAGAGAAAGTTTTTTTAAAAATAAATTGAACATGTAGAGAGAAAGGGTCAAAGACCATTGTCGCCTAGAGCAGTGAAGTAGAGGAGTGAGCTTGTTACTCTTCACAGGAAACTGTTGCTAAATCTTCAGGAACTTTATTTATTTATTTATTTATTTGTTTGTTTGTTTGTTTAGTACTGGGGACTGAACTCTTTTGTATTTTATTTAGAGACCGGGTCTCACTGAGTTGCTTATTAGCACCTGGCTTTTTGCTGAGCCTGGCTTCAAACTCTGGATCCTCCTGCCTCAGCCTCCCCAGTGGCTGGGATTAAAGGTGTATGCCACTACTCTGGGCAGGGAGTTTTGCCATCCTTAGTGTTATATTTAAACCATGCAACTAAGCAGATGCTCCAAGTCAGGAACCCCTGTCCCTGAGAGCTAGTTCCATGTATTTAGAGGTTTATGCTGCTAAAATGAGAATACAAGACTGAGATTGAGATCTCCTAGTCCCCTGACAGTTTTCAGGTTTCCAGCTTTAAATCTTTGAGAACCAGCAATGCTTATTTTCTGTGGAATTCTTTCATATCCTTTTTTTTTTGGTGGGGGGGGAGGTACCAGGAATTGAACTCAGGGGTACTCAACTGGTGAGCCACATCCCCAGCCCTATTTTGTATTTTATATAGAGACAGGGTCTTACTGAGTTGTTTAGGGCCTCACTAAATTATTGAGACTGGGTTTGAATTTGTCATCCTCCTGTCTCAGTCTCCTGAGCCACTGGGATTATAGTTGTGTGCCCTGGCACCCGGCTCATAACCTTATAATAATGTAAACATTTACATTAGTTACCATAAAAAATGGACCAATTACCCCAATTCAAATCAACATAATTGGAAGATAAGGAAACTGAGGTTGGTAACAGCAGATTCACATGAAATGTTTTATACTCACCTGTCAAAATCTCCACATTTCATTATTTAAGTCATATAATTTAGATGCAGTCCCAAACAACAGTGAATGCCAAATATTTACCCATGGTAAGACATTTTTTCTACCAGCGTTTTGTTTTCATCACCAAAGGAAATTTAGGGAGGGAATATAAAGGACCTAAATGTAGCAACTTCTCATATGAGTATTTTATTAAGGATTTGGTGTTTTTAAATACAGAGCTGTGGCCAGTAGTTGCCATTATAGGCATAAGGATAAGTTGCCTTTGATTGTTTAAAGCATCAACCTGTTGAAAGAGAGAGAAGTTAAAGAATGAGGCTAACCTGGATTCTTTTCTGAGTCTCTTCTAGTCTTGCTTCCACACTATTTCATCTAATATCTTTTAAAGAAAAGCTAACACGTATCTTGTCACAAATTACCTTAAACAGACCCCCATTGTTGCAGTTTATTTTGAGAGTAGGCAACCACCTATTCCACCTGTTCCATTCTACCTATTCCATTTCTGCCCCAGCTGAACTTTTGGATAAAGGTAAAATATAAAATCCTGTGGTCCTGAGATAGTGCACTGATGTTAGTAAGACTTGTGCAGAAATAAGTGCCTAACTCTGGCAATTAGTAAAGCTTAGAAACCATGCAGGTCCTACATTTACCTCTCCTTTTTTGACATCAGAAATTTTTAAGATTAAGTACCAAATGTCAGGAAGAGGCATCTTCAGTTCCAGAACTATCTTCTGCCTTGCTGAAAGCATCATCACTAAAATACAAAACTGACCTACTTTTTGAAGGTTTTTACTAATCTTAATTGGAGCATCTTGACCCCCCAAGTGCCAAAGGAAACATTTTCGCTCATTAGGAGAAGACTAACAATATTACTTAGAGAAGTGCAGGATGTCATGAAGGATTCTTGCAAAATGTCATGCCTTTGGGCTTTCAGCTTCAGAGACAAAAGAAACCAATGCCCTGGATGTTTTGTTTTTATTTATAAAGTGCCACCAGAAAAGACCATTATTTTCCTCAATGAATTGAAATTCTGGTGATGTTTTAGGATAAGTGTTAACCTTTAGCAGAGAAAGCATTTATTTTGGATATAGATTGAATCATGCTCCTGTTGATTGCTTCTGGCATGTTGCATAACAAACATAACAAAAGGTGGGGTGGCACACACCTGTAAGCCCAGGGACTCAAGAGGCTGAGGCAAGAGGATCACAAGTTTGAGGCCAAGCTCAGCAACTTGGTGAGCCATTAAGCAACTTAATGAGATCCTGTCTCTACACAAAAAATAAAAGGACTGGGGATGTGGCTCAGTGGTTAAGCATCCCTGGGTTCAATCCCAATACAAAAAGAAACAAACAAACAAAAACCAGAACATAGACTGATTTAATTCAACAAGACTGAGTTCTTTTAAATTATAAGTGATACAAAAGTGAAATGCTATACTACAGTATAAATAAGTAAATATAATCCTAAAATGTAAGATCACACTTGTTATGTGTATATAGATAATATACAGTGATATGTGTGTATTTATTTACCATTGATTTAAAAATTGATTTAAAAATGGACAGACAGTCTTCAGGAAGAATTTTGGGAGCTAAATATAATTTGTCTTCTATAAGAATATAATATACATTAAATTTTTGTCTTAATTTTTCTGAATTTAGAATAGGTAATGGATTATTCTTTCCTCCTAAAAGAAATAGAAAACTGAATATAAAATCCTTATGATTATGTGGATAGATGTGTAAATGATTAAAATTAAATATTTTCAGTCAGTATTACTCAAACATATCAGTGGTCATGTTTGAATTAATGAATCAAAAACTTCTGACCAAATAGCCCAGAAGATCATCTCAGATACATATACCTTTCAGTGAGTTCATGCCCTGCATTAGAATCTCTCAGACTGTTTTATGGTACTCACTTCAGTTATAATGAGAAAATAAGTAAATGCCATCAATGTAGTTCATTTTTCAGAAGACTGAAATGTCTTCAATCAGAGGTGCAGATCTCACTGTGCTCTGGTTGAGTGAATGGATGACAAAATGAGACTTATTCAAGACCAAATGGCAAGCAGGTTTGCATCCCAAGACTGTGATTACCTGACAAAAGCCTATTTGATGCACATGTAGGATTTCCTACTACTTTAAATGACAAATTTTAGCCTTTACAGTACAGCTGGGCTCTCAAACTTTTGAAAAGGCACTGTGGTTTCTTTCCTTAACCCCAGGTGGGACTTATTGATTTAGAGCCAGTGGCCACATTAACAAATTATTACTCCCGCCTGATTCTGATCACCAGGGGATTGCAGTTTTCTTGTCCCCAAATCCTCAGCACAGCACTGGCATTTTGGAGCTCAGCCCAGGAAAGCCAGCTCCAGGTGTGAGGCTTCAGCCAGCATTCCCCCAGTGCAGAAGAAAACAGTAATTTCCTCACTTTTCTAAACAGCTGTTTCAGTCCAAAAATGAGCAAAATAAAAATATAAAATTCATTCAAGATTGCTTTATTTTTGGCGTTCTACCACAATGCAACTGCAAAATTACCTCCAAATAATTACATAAAGAGGTATATAAGAAATAATTTATTGACACATCACTACTGAGCAGCTTTCTCCCAGCAATTTAAATATGCCACACCAAAAGATGGCAAATTACTTTCCATTATACTCAAATAACCGCTGCTAGGTTCTTATGTATATTACATCTGTTCTGCTTTGTAGTCTGTAATAAGGAACAGTGAAAATTCAGAGCCTTTACCTGTGTCAAAAAAGCATTTGAGGTCTGAGGCTGTATTTCAGTGGAAAAGCACTTGCCTAGCATGTGTGAGACACTGGGTTCTATCCATAGCACCACATAAAAATAAACAAAATAAGTATTTTTTAAAAAGTATTCAGAGTAATATAGGATAACAAAATTAAATAATCAAAACTGAGTTTAGTTTATAAATACTGTTCTGCTGATGTTTCAATGATAAACATTAATTTACTGGAAATCACTTTAGTAAAAGCATTAAGATGGACAGGTGGGCTGGGGATGTGGCTCAAGCAGTAGAGCACTCGCCTGGCATGCACGGGGCGCTGGGTTCGATCCTCAGCACCACATACAAATAAAATAAACAGATGTTGTGTCCGCCAAGAACTAAAAAATAAATATTGAAAAATTTTCTCTCTCTCTCTCTTTAAAAAAAAAATAGATAGGTGTGGTGGTCTATGCCTGGAGAGGCAAGGAAGATTGCAATTTCAAGGCCAGTGTGGCAACTTAAACACTCTCTCAAAATAAAAAAAAAGACCTGGGAATGTAGCCTGTGTTAGAGTGCTTGCATAACATGTACAAGCCCCTGGGTTCAATCCCTTGTACTAAAAATTAAAATATATATATATATATTAATTTATATATATAAATTAATCAATAGGCCAGTGAGAAGAATCAACAAAACATTTAAATCTAATTGGGAAGCAATAAATAAAGCAATAACAAACATAAAACAATAACCAGTAGAAAAAGACGGACCATAGGAGAAGATAAGTACTTTTTCCTCACCTAGACTAGGTTCATGGCTGAGCACCTGTAACATTATAACAAAAGATAGATTAACAAGAGAAAGGAATGCAAGTTCATTCAATAAGTTTTACATGACACAGATGACTTCTTAAATAAAAACTTAAATAAACAAAAGTATAATTTTATACTAAGTTGATGAGGAGAAATGAAATTGGACAAAGGAGCTAGGATTTGATGGTATCACCTGGAGGAAACTTGGCAAAGCTGATTTGCTCTTCTCTATGTTCCTGTGTCTTTAAAGGTAAATTACTTTCCTCTAGGTAAAGGAAAGGTACCCCTCAAGGGAGAGTCCTGTGATCTGCTTCAGGGCATGGTCAGGAAAGCCCAGGTTTATTACCTGGTTCAGGGAAGGACAGGAGAGTCACTTCTGCTGTTTTCTGAGAGTCCTTCAACTTAAAATATTAAGTATGCAAGGTGCCATATCTGGGGATAGCACACCTGAAGGTCATCGTGACCTTTCTATAAAGATTTGACAAAAGGGTCATGAAGTTCTCTAATTTTATCTGCTTTTACACTAACTAGTTAGAGTATAATAATTCACAATTAGCTTGTTGTATATAAAAGTATTCTAAAGTCCAAACTCTGAAAAATTCCTATTTTTATATAGGATTTTTTTCTTTTTTTCCTTCTTTCCTCTGCCAATTATTTTTATGTCCTCATTGTAATTTCACAGCTAAAATCATTCTGAAATCATTCCCTCTGTATTCAAAGTACAGTAATCACTGTAATCATTACCACTGAAGACGAAAGCTTTCTGACACTTGTTGAAAATGAAAATCCAGACTTTATTTGAGATTATAGAAACAGCTATGGGGATTACTGAAATAGTGTTTTTTTATTGGGGGAGTGACATTAGGCTCAAGTATCAATACTGTAAAAATAAGTGGAAATTTATAGCCAAGGAGCACAGTTGGGAGAGGGATTGGTAGATGGAAAATTACTGATCAGGTAGCATAGTGCTTACTACACTGACCTAACAGGATCCCTGCTGAAGACGTATCATGGTAATCATATATTACCTAGGAGATAGGGATTTTTTCAGAAATTGAGGTGATCAAATAATGAGGATGGAGGATTCTAGCAAAATTTGTTTAGCAGGATCTTTCTAAAACTGAACTCTTGGGGGAAATACCTAAGGATGAGTCTCAGTGGGGCTCAAAGGAGTTTAACTACAATTAGATCAAAGAGATAGTCCTTGGTACAGACCAAGATGGAACTTTCTAAGGCCTCTCATGTGACCAAGTAGATATTATTAAGTATCTATCAAAATGTGATATTTTTTTGTGTGAAATTATTTCTTGTGTGGCAATGTTGGTAGTAAACATGGGAACCTTCACTCATTTACTAAATGAACCTTTGGTATTTTTCTCTCTTGTGCATATGTCTGCCATATACTGTGTACTCTTCCTGCATTCTTTTGATATCTCAGGGCTCCACTGCCTATTTCTTCAGTTGTTCCCTAGTTACCATCTGTCAAACTGGAATTTCACAATTTTTCTACATATGGATAGTTAAATCCAGCTTGCTTTTATTGTAAAGTGGTTTGGCATTCAGATATAATCCAATCTGTATAGAATCATGCTAACTTTTTTGTTTTGTTAATATCTAAGTTCTATTTAATTTTTCAGGTATTTCTTCATATTGACTCATATTTTCTGACTCTGTCTTGAATGCTACTTATGTCATCTTTCTAAATCAGTTAAATTATACCCATTATCTTAAGTAGATTTGATGAATTATAAAATTCTCACTCATGCATATCCTATTTTCTAGACAATTGATATATCATTCCAGTATGACAAATTCTTTAGCCATCCTCACTTTATTGTGCACATTAATTCATCTCACATTAGAAGAACATTAAGTATTATGGACATGAATAATGCTATGACTGCATATAACTTGTGTTAAGAAAACAACAATACCTATATATATGTGGCCTACATATACTTTTCTAGATCTAATTCTCAAAAGTTAAAAATATTTACTCTATTCTTCCACAGTTTACTCTTGATATAGCCATACTATGTGTTGTTTTCTTCACAAGAAAGCCTAAATTTGATTCTGAAAGAATATGTTACTACAAAAGTTTTTTAGTTATAATTATTGCAGCTATTCATATGCTACTTAATTTACACAAAGTAATCTTTAATCACTCAGAAGTTAATTGTATAGAGGCAATCAATAATGAAGTTGATTTATACCTATAAAAACCCTAACACTACAAAGGGAGATTAAAATGATCATAACAGAGAATGAAAACAACTAGTATTTTAAAAAGGAGTACTATGTAAATTAATTCCCCAATGTGTACTTTGCTTGATTTTTGGATATGTACATGTATATATATATATATATATACACATATATGAATGTATGCAATGTTATGTATTGAAATTTCAGAAATATAAGTAAATAGCATTTATTATATACAATGACTTATATATAAATTAATGGATAAATGATAGAAAATAATATGAAAGAGTATATATTATCTTTCTAGTCCCCAAAGTACTATCTGAAAAAAAAAAGAATTAGATATGTGGATACTTAGAATATTTCTTCATTATAAAATAATTAAACTGAACTATAGCAATAATAAATGTAAAGTAATTGTAATGCTGTTTTGGTACCAGATTCCTTAGTAAAATGATAATCAAATGAAGAAAATACTGGAAGAATATGTAGAGAAATTTAGTCCCTTCATTCCTCTAAAAAAGGATAGTTATATACACATGACCTTATTTGCAAATGGAAGGCTAAAAATGACCCAACAAGATGCCTGGGGTATTCTCTAGGGAACCAGCCAAGACATTGGCAGCAAAAAGGGAGGATCAGAAAAGTTCGTCAGTCAGGGCATGTGGAATAATGAATATTCTTCTCTTGCTGTACTGTTATTACTAAAAATAATAAGAGAACAAGCTCTCTTCTTCAAAGAGTGTACCTGTCTGCTTATACATTAGTATATAGCCTGTGTGGTAACAAATCAGTCAGAGCAGGTAAATAGCCTCTGATGGTTTGAATCATAGTCTAGGTGACCTTCCAGGTGAAAACAAAACTGACAATTTTCCACCAAATATTTAAAATAGATAATAATAAATAAAAGATTATAGAACTTTAACGTGAATAAAATCTGTAAATTACATGGTAGTTGAATAATGTAATATTACCCATGTGTGAAAAAAATATTTGAATGTCATTGTGCTATTAAAAGAAACTGGTCCTCAAATAAAATTGATAATAATGAATGGAAATGTAAAAATTATGTATGTGTGTGTACATACACACATAGATATATGTAGTTATAAACACGCATAAATACATATACATACATTGTGGAGTTTAGAGGTTTTTCTTTGAAGATTATTCATTATCCATTTTGAAATCAATATATGTGTTTATTAATTCAGAAAACAGCAGCTTGATAAACACTTGTCATGTATCACATTGTTTCAGTATTTTGACATAATATGCAGTACTTATTTTTCAAGAGATGTACTCAAAATTTATTTAAGTATAACATATGAAAGGCTGACTGTAAATTTCTTTTTGTACTCTGATTACTTAATTTGGGGAAACCCAAATTATGAGCGATGGAAAATTGTTAAGTCATTCATTCAATCAATGGTTTCTTAATATTATACTCTCTACCTCTTTATTAAGAAATTCTGCATTATTCCGGTAAATGGTTCCTTGCATGATGATTTATGGAGTTACTGACATGTTTTCTTGTTCAAAACTATACCTTCTAATTTTCCTCCCTGGCATGGTATTCTTTAAAATAACAGCTCACCTTACAGTGCTTAGCACAGTAAAGTATTATCAATTTTATTCTACAGCCCCTAAAATGACAGTTTATCAGATAACTCTACTCTTAGCCAATTGAGAATACAAAGCTTAGCAAAGGGACAATTATTGGATTCAAAATATCATCTGGAGAGTATGAATCTGAGTGCAATGTTACCATTTCAGAAGGAAGCAGATAGATACTCAAAGTAAATTTACCAATAGTAATAAATGTGCAAAATCTCCTAGGGCTAGGATTGCTGCTAAATTGAATAAACTAATAAAATAGAAAAAAAATATTATTTTTCCTTCAGTATATTATTCTCTAGCCACTCAGTACAACTTCTTTTTTTAGCAAAACAACATGATAAAATGTCGTGTGTGTGCATGTGCACATGTGTATGAGTTTGTACAAAATTTAAAAATAGAATATTAGAAGAGTCCATAAAAAAGAAGATAACTGCTATGTGTAACACTTTCATTGATTGGTAAGGGTTGAGATATCTCTTAATATACAGCAGGCATAGGTTTTAGACCCCTGATATCTGGTGGGAATAGTCTGATTACTATGACTAACATAGAGAAGTGGATAAAATAGGAAAGGTGTTTATGTTGGTCCTGTAATACTGAATCAAGCCATGTATATTTCATGGCATCAGTGTTTAATTAAAAAAATGTTGGTCATCACTAAGTGACAAGTTTCTTTCATATATTTAAAACTTTTAAAAGCACAGAAAGTAAATTGGTTTAAGATTGTTATGAATAGATTTTTCAAATGTAATTTGTTCATATCTATGTTGTCTTGTGTCTTCCCAGAAAAAAATTATCATGATCTTCATTAAACATTTATTGGATAAATAATACAAATATCAAAAGCATTTAAAATAACTCTACAGGCTATAAATGCTTATATTTGAGTTTTCAGAGATAGAGTTATAATTATTAACTTCCCTGCAACTAAGGATAATATACAAATATGTAATCATAATGCGGCTAGTAAAATATGAATATACAGAGTAGGAAATTGTCAGTTTCATTCTTGATGATATCCTTGGAATAGCATAATGGTATTTTTGAAATAAATATTAAAATTTTAATTTTAATAATTGATATTTTAATAGTATAAGAAATTATAAGAATACTATATAATGGTGATCAAAGTAGTCAAAAGAGTCTTCCCAGGCTTGAGATATAGCTTGGTGGGTAGAGTGCTTGCCACCCCATGCCCAAGGCCTTGGGTTCAAATCCAGCACCAGAAAAGAAAAAAAAGTCTTCCCAACTAATCAATTTAATTTGTTCAAGAGTAAATTCTAAATTTTATTCTTTTGAATACATCAACATAATTCAAGCTGTTGATTTTATATTAGATTCATAATACTGAGTATGGCATGTAAAATTCTGTTAGCAGGTAAGGGTGATTTCATAAAACTAATATAGGAACTAGGGAAAATTGGTTTTGCCTTTGTTTTCATGAAATTAAAAAAATACACAAATCTAACACTTCAGATAATTAATATGGAATTATCACTTAAAAATGAATTAAGAATGATTTAAAGTAAGATTTGTATTTTATATACATTATGTTCAGCATTCAGCAACATGTTTTAAGCAACATAAAAACATATACTCTTGCCAATACACTGTTTCTGAAACCAAATATTTAGACTGCTTCTTTGCTATTGTTTTAGATAGAATTGTTGTGAAACTTTAGTAAGATAGGTCTGTGGTTCCTTCTCCATATAAATGTTAGTATGATCCAAGGAGCGTTTTTAAAAAGTACTGATATCTATGCCCTACACACAAGAAATTCTGAGGTAATTGATTTTGAGAATATTTTGGGCACTAATATTTTTACTTTTGTACACAGTTTGTTCCTAAGTTTAGACACAGATGAAGACAATTGAGAAATATCAAGTATCATCATTCTAAAATATGAGAAAATAAATCCAAGATATTAATTTGGGATTTGGTTTAAAAACAATTAATGGAATAAAATAATCTTAAAAGAATATTCCTTTCAATGATACTATTTTGCTTATTTTTATGATTAAAAATACAAATCAGTAAATATATTCCAAATTAAGAAAAAAAACATTTTATTGTAAGTAAATGAATTTATATTTTGAAAAATTTAAACAATAATATCAAATATTTTGATTTTTTTGTTTAGTTAAAAATAAATCAAGAAGTAAAACGTAATTATAATAGACAAAAATAAAAATGTTAAGTAATAGCACTGAATAAATGCTTTTGTAGTCCAATCATTTAAATTTGGAGTTTTCAACAAAACTGAGCATATATCAAAACATTAAAATATTCAGATTTGTTATTTTATAAAATGCCAATTAAACATGCTTACCCAGACATTTAAGAGAAAAACAACATTTGAATGGCATTATGTTTATGGACTTTTCCAATTGCTTAGCATTATAGCATTGTGTTTGAGATAAATATATTCATCCTTATGGCTTTTAACTATGTTACAAAATACAAGTGACAAGTGCATTTTAATGCCAAATGCACTATATTTAGTTTATCAAAAAATGCATTTTTGAACTGCATACAACGAATTGAAAAACATGGGGAAAATAACTGTTGACTTTTAGGGAAAAGCAGATCATGTTGGAGAAAGTAAATTATTTAAAAAAAATGATGATAATGAATGGGCCCTTAGAAGAATGGATGGGAGAAGTGACAGTTTGTGACAAAGTTTGGTCATAATATTAATTCCTGGTGTCCTCTCCTGTGATAAGCAATAATCTTCCCTGGTTGATGAAACTCCCTGGGAAGGGATTTATGACATTTGTGTTCATTCTGGAGGGTCTGTCTTTAGGCAGATAAGGGGTGTGCAGATGTGCCTCACTCTGCTGATTTCAAATGCCTTCAATTCAAAATAACCAATGTACCAAAGTGGTATATTTGGGGTGCCATATATTGGTTTCCTTCCAAGGCGATGGATGCCCAGATGATTAATAAAAACTTGAAAATATATGTATTTGCTTTATTCAGATATTGTTCTGAAGAGATGACATGATGGCACAAAACTTGACTTTTACAGTAAATCTCATATGAACATGAGAAAATCATGAATCTGAGGAAGCCTGTACATTTCAGATCCAGTTGGACTTTTCTGATCCTAGAGCCTCAAACCTTATTGACTCGTCTGAGTGCTCAACTCCTGCCATTTCACTTTGGTATACTTCCCCCTGGAAAATCAAAACAACATTTCTGCTTCAAAGAATTCTGCTAAAAAAAATACTCTATTGAAAGAAGATACTAATTTCTAAAAATATGTTAGAGAATGTCCATCCAAATGTCAAGTTTTATTCATTCACTCTTAAAACATTCAATAAGCACGTTAAGAGTCCATTAAAACCCTGTCTCTCAAACTTCAAACTATATTCAAGTCACCCATGAATCTTGTTAAAAAATGTTGTTAAAAAACACATTTTGATTCAGAGTATCTCAACTGTGACCTGAGATTTTACATTGTTAACAAGCTCCCAGGCGATGCCAATGTACTGATTCTTGTACCTTATCTGGAGTGACAAGAAGTAAAAGGACTCACACTTTTAGTATAGGTATGTAGACACTCTAATGAGACTTCTAGAAAAAATTCAGCTAGATCCTAATTAAATACAATAAGTGTCAGTGTGTTGCTGGGTTTGCTAGAAAGTAAAAGAAACCTGGAAAAGCTGTGCACATATACATCAGCAAAGTGAAATTACAACAGGAAGTTGTAAGTAGTAAAAATAAAATGAGGTTGTCCTGAGACCAAAGCTGGTTTCAGTGCTGTATCACATAAACAAAAATTCAACCCCTAGCAAAGTAGTGCATCTGGACCTGACATTTGTACTTTAAAACAGAAACCCTCAATGTGATCTCAGATTGGTAGTTTTCAGAGGCCCCCTTGAAGAATCATTTGTACATTCTCTTTCTAGGTAAGCATCCCCAATTATGCCTTTAAGATGCCCAATATTCAATAAAAAGCGAGCTTTGGACATAAAAGTGTTCAGCATTCATGGAACCAAGCTCTCATGATTCAGCAAGAACAAAAATCAACAAATCTATTTGTACAAATAGCCTCAATATGATATAAAATTTCTAAAGAACTAAGAGATGGATTTTTAAAAGCCAGAGGAAAAGACTATTAAAATGAAACAGTATAAAAAGTTTTCAAAATAAACATGCAACAGAAAGGCTAAATAGCATGTAGCAAAAAGCTGAAGACAGAAGTGAAAGAGAGGATAAATCTGAGTAAATTTCTCAATTGCAACACAGATAAGGAGAAAAAGTATAAAGCCAAATAGAGCATAATAAGGAGTTCTAAAATCTAAATATGCAGTGCCTCAGAAGTACAGAATAGAGAAATTGGAGAAGTGGGGATATTTTAAAGTATAATGACTAAATTTCTTTTATAAATTGATAAAAGCAACAAATTAATGCATTCAGGAAGTTCAATATGAAATAAGCAATATATATATATATATATATATATATATATATATATATATATACACACACACACATTCAGAATAAATCCATAAAAAAGAGAAGCTGTTAAGAAGAATCCAAAGAGAAAGGGATATATCACCTACAAAAGAATGACTATCAACAGATAGGAAACTGCTGAAATTTTAATGCAAGTCAGAAATGCAAAGAATAATACCTTCAAAATGCAAAGAAAAAAATAACTGTTAATCAGAATTAATTAGTAAGTGAAACTATCTTTAAATGATGATAGTTAAATAAAGATATTTTCATGTGAAAAAAAGATAAATTTAACAACAGTATTTCTTCACAAGTAGAAATTGTGAAAGTGTTCTTTAAGAAGATGGCCAATCATGTCAGAAAGGATACCCTGAAAGAATGTGGCATAGAAATACCCAAATTTCAATCTCACACATGATATGAGTGGCAAAATAACATCAGAGGAATTCCTGTATCACATGAAGAGAATCACCTCCACAGTGTAAAATGCTTTAGTATTTTCCAAAACAAAATCTAAGAACATAAAATTATCAATACAGAAGAGTAATTAAATTTCATACATATTGTATGAATTCCATCTAGAAATTCACTGTGGGGCTTGGTGGCAGAAACATGCCATTTCTCAAATGATCTGTAGAGCTACCATTTAAAATTAGTTCCTTTTTTTTATGTTTTCACACCATTTTTGCATCTTGTTCTCCTCTTTGGTCCTTGGATTCTGCCATTTAGCAGCCTTCTCACCCCCAGGTTGCTTACTTTAATTCTACTTGCCAGGACATAGGCAAGAGTCAGAATGCTTGGATTCAAATCAGAATATAAGCTGTGAACTTGGGCAGTTTTTTCCCTTTATCTCAGTTTACACATCTGTAAAAATACATAGTAATTGGGTATACAAAAATAAAGTTCTTTTTTGAAGATTGAGGTATTCTAGTAGTACTTAAAACAGTACTGAAATATGGTAAATGATAGTATTTTTATTAAGGCATCATAATTTAGGAAAATCTTTATATAATTTTATTGGTATTTATTGCTAAAAAGGAGTTAAAACATTTGCCAGGTTCCCACAGTAGAATAGGTCTAGAGACTGATTTTACTATTTATCTTTCTTCATCTGTACCTTTATAAGTAATAAAAAAACTCCTTGCATTTTTATGCTTTAACAATATTAATCAAGTAATAGCTTACTTAAAGAAATGAAAACTTTACCAAGTCAATTTTAAAATACTATGTTGCAGATTGCAACACAACTATACTATCTTATGGTGATAACCAGAGGTTATCATTTTTTCAATATTTTTGGCAGAATTTATCTTCTGGAGTGAATACTGGAATAAATATTCCTATATCAAAAGCTTGCTAAACATTAGATAGCAACATTATTCTTTGAACAACATGAGTTCACAAAAAATATCAATATCAAATAATATTAAATTGTAAAGGTAATATTATTGTTATTTAGCATGACTAAGTCAATGGTTTTCATTATTTCAGTGTCTTTTTCTGGTATTTCTATCAGCAGTGACTATTATATAACTTTCCATTTTTACCACCAATGTGAGTATAAGTGATCTTTTGTTTTAACAGAAATTTCTCTACCTACAATCATTTATTTTCTCCTTCTTATAATTATTTTTCTCTACTATTTTCTACTAGTATGCTTTATATATTTAAAATTCTGTATACACACATTTTTTTTAAAACATGATTCTATAAAACTTATACCAAACAACCAACTCCCCTTTACCCCACTTCATTCTGTTCCCTGTTCCTTAGAGGCAGTTTTCTCTTTTTTTTAAATTTTTTTTTCAGTTTTAGCCAGCATATATACCTCAACAAAGTGCACACATTACAATCTTACTACACATTATATATTATGATAGATGAGCAACTTCGGCTAACCTCCTTTCCACTTCTCTAGTGTTTCTAATTCCTTATTGAATATTTCTGTTAGTACAATGTTATAAATATATCCACTGCTAGCCATATAATACACAAGAAAATTAGAAAAAAATTGTTCTGTGACTAACTTAACCTGGAATTAATAATGCTCCTGATGCCTTTTTTAGTATGCTTAATTTTTAAAAAACATGTTTTCCCATGGATTTTATGATTTATATTTTATTTTATTTTTTTTATTTTTTTTTTCACTTCCTTGCTTATTCATTTATTAAATACTTTATGAACACCTTCTCTGTTTCAGGAACTGTGCAGTTATCAGCAAGCAAAACAGATACAAATTCCCAACTTCATAGAACCTTTATTCTCATGGGAGAGATACACAATAAATGAAGTAAATTAGCAAAATCTACTGTATATTAGATAATAATTTAAAAGGGAAACATCAATAAAAGGAGATAGGAAATCTCTTGAGAGGGAAAGTTATTTTAGTTAGGTGCCCTGGGAAAGCTGCACTTAATTTGGGTTAAATGTTCAATGAAAATGGTGTGTCAAGTAGTGGTTGGAGAAAGAAAATTCCAAGTAAAGAGAATAGCAAATGCAAAGGACTTGGTGGCAGCATATCTGGTGTGTTTTAAGGAAGCAAAGAGGTAAGTAACACTTGAGAGGAGTAAAATAAAAGAGAAAATAGAATGAGCTGTCATCAGGGTGGGATTGGGAACTGATCAGGTAGAATAATAGCTGTTGTAATGATTGGGCTTTTACTTGGAATGAATAGGAACATCTGGAAATTTTTGATAAAAGGAGTTTCATAACCCAAGTTTTTTTTTTTTTTATGAAACATTATGCAGGACTTGCCATTTTATTTTATTTTTTTGGGGGGGGGGATTAATGCCTTTATTTATTTATTTATTTATTTATTTATTTATTTATTTTTATTGTTGGTCGTTCAAAACATTACATAGTTCTTAATAC
Organism: Urocitellus parryii; assembly: GCF_045843805.1. Classification (NCBI taxonomy): domain Eukaryota; kingdom Metazoa; phylum Chordata; class Mammalia; order Rodentia; family Sciuridae; genus Urocitellus; species Urocitellus parryii. The sequence continues at coordinate 146,272,498 of NC_135532.1, forward strand.
ATCATATTTCACAGTTTGATTCAAGTGGGTTATGAACTCCCAATTTTACCCCGTATACAGATTGCTGTATCACATCAGTTACCCTTCCATTGATTGACAAATTGCCTTTCTAGTGTCTGATGCATTCTGCTGTCTGTCCTATTCTCTACTATCCCCCCTCCCCTCCCCTCCCCTCCCCTTTTCTCTCTCTACCCCTTCTAGTGTAAATCATTTCTTCGATTTGTATTATCTTGTCTTACCCCTCCTTTCCTCTTATATGTCATTTTGTATAACCCTGAGGATCGCCTTCCATTTCCATGCGGTTTCCCTTCTCACTCCCTTTCCCTCCCACCTCTCATCCCTGTTTAATGTAAATCTTCTTCTCAAACTTTCGTCCCTACCCTGTCCTTGTTTACTCCCCTTATATCAAAGGGGTCATTTGGTATTTATTTTTTAAAGATTGACTAGCTTCACTTAGCATAATCTGCTCTAATGCCATCCATTTCCCTCCAAATTCTATGATTTTGTCATTTCTTAATGCAGAGTAATACTCCATTGTGTATACCACCACTCTCCAACAGCTTGCAACATCAAATGATTTATATTTTAATAAAAATGTCCTTAATGCTAAATATTTCATCTGTTTTCTTCCTTTTTTTTAAACAAATCTCTTTTAGATCTGTCTCCTGTGTCTCCCATCTTTGGTTTGTTTTTGTTTTAATGTCTACTATACATTTCCTGAGGTTTGAAGACAGTTTCCATCAAAGGCCTGTGTGCTAAAGGCCTGGTCCTCATCTTGGTGCTTTGGGGATAGGGTGGAACCCTTAGGAGGTAGAGCCTAATAAAAAAGAAGTTAGGTCATTTGGGATATGCTCTTGTAAGGATTATTGCAACCCTTACTCTTTCCTGTCTCTGCCATCATGTGGTGAGCAACTTCTGCTGCTGCAAAACTCCACTGTGATGTTCTGTCTTGACCACCAGATTGAAGACAACTGGGACAAGCAATCTTCCGCTGAAACCATGAACCAAAATAAACCATTCCTCCTTATTAGCTGATCATAGCAGGCATTTTGTCACAGTGACAGAAAGCTGACTAACCCAATTTTTATTGTCTTGAGACTTTACTTTGCTCCTTAGAATTCCACTGCCTTGGTCTTCTGCTGAATCCTATTTCTAGTACTCAAGTGTTCATTTCTCAGTGTTAACACTCTCTTATGCACTGTATTTTCTTGATATTTCTCGAGTTCCTGAGAAAAGTGTGGAACAAAAATGTTCAATCTTTGCCTATCTCTAGGTCTCTATGTGTATAGAATTTGGAACTGAATAGGACAAAAAAATGTATCCACAACTCCATACTCATTTTATTATTTACTTATTTTTAAAATTTATTTTACACTGAAAGTACATTAATCACACTTAGTAAATAAAATCAATAAAATCAAACAATTGAGACAGATATATACTGAAATATAGCTCTAACACTCTAAATTTTTAACACATGGGGATTTTTTCTAATTACCTTCTAGATCTTTATCAGTATACAAGATACAGCCTACATTTTACTATATCTTTTTACTCTTCAATTGTCCAATAGTTTTAACAAAGTTGTCATGGTCAGTTAACTCTTCCTATTCAAGAGCATGGGAGATCTTTCCATCTTCTAAGATCTTCTTCAATTTCCTTCTTTAGTTTCTATAGTTTTTATTGTAGAGGTCTTTCATCTCTTGTTAGATTGATTCACAATATTTTATATTTTTGAGGCTCTTTTGAATGAGGTAGCTTTTCTAATTTCTCTTTCAGTGGATTCATCACCTATGGATAGAAATGCATTTGATTTATGGGTAAATGGGTTGAGTTGGAGAATATTATGCTAAGCGAAGTAAGCCGATCCAAAAAAACTAAAGGCTAAATGTTTTCTCTGATTAGTGAATGCTGATCTATGATGGGGGTAAGGAGGAGGAACTTTTGATTGGGCAAAACGGTGGGTTAGGAGGGATTATAGAGGTAGGAAAGATGGTGGAATGAAATGGACATCATTAACCTAGGTACTTGTATGATTGCACAAATAATGCGTCTCTACACCGTGTACAACCAGAGAATTGAAATGTTGTACTCCATTTGTATGTGATTAATTGAAGTGCATTCTGTCATGTGCAACGAAATAGAACAAATAAAATTAATAATAGAAAAACTGTAAAAAACTGTCATGGTCAATTAAAACTTTCTGGATATTCTTTACTTTTATATTCAATTTTCTTCTTGATCCAGATGAGTATTTTCCTGCTTTTTAAAAATGTTTTTAATATCCAAAATGTTTTTTAAGACTTTTTCTTGGTTACTTCTTTTTGTATGGCTTTTTCTTATCTACTTTCAAGTCTTTTTGATTTTTCTGGTACTAATTTAAAGATAGCTTATTTAGCTTTAGGAAACATTTCAATGAACTGTGCTAATTTCCAGCTTCCTGAATGTATTACCACTTGTTCTTATTTTTACAAAAAGAAAACAATTTTAATCACTCTTCATTCAAAGAATTTGGCAATTCCCCATCAGTCTTAGAACTCTACAACATATGTCTTTCATTTTGTGTCAAACCATGTTTATTGAAGAATTCATTTTTTAAATGGAAAGATTGCTTTTTGTTTTCTGAAATATGTCAAACAAAGTGAGTTTTTATTTTTACAGAGCAATATTTTGGATGCAAACGATAGTTTAAGGGTCAATAGCAAAATGTATTATATAAAGACTTGAACACTTTCCAACAATCCCAGCAATGTTTTGGTTATAAAGTTCTTATCTAAAAAATGATGTAATATTTTTCCCATGAATTTATGCTTCTTAAATACTTTCAAGTTGTTTCATTCTGATCTATTAGCAAATTTGTACCAAACTGATAGTGACATGCAGGCTGAAATATTTGCATATGAAACAAACCCTATTTTCAAATTGCTCCCTTTGTATTAACCAACATAGACATCCTGTGGAAATTATTTTAGAGCTATGTACTTCTTTTAACTGATCTTTCCAGCTTTGGCACTGTTGACCTTGCTTTCCTTTTTAAATTTCTGCTTTGGAGTACAGTAACCTCCATCTTGGTTTCTCTGATAAAAATGTTCTTGTTTTACTCTACTTTCACTTGTCTGTCATTCATTGTGAGTATTCTTTGCTCTGTAGGCTACCTCTACCCATCAATGAAATGTGGATGTTTCCCAATCATTTCCATAACAGGCTTCTTTTCTCATTCTCTATGCTGCTAGAAGATATCATCTAGTTTTATTATTTACAATACCATCTATATGATAATGTCTCCTAAACCATATTTCTAACCATCTCTCTTTTCAGCTCCATTTCCAATAATCACCAACTTAGTATTCATCTCTTCATTATATCTTCAAACTCAGGCGTCTCCAACCCAAACTGTTCAAAACTGAAATATTTTCATATCTAACCACCCACTCGCTCCTTTCCTCTTGTATTGCTTGTCTTAGGCAAGTCACAGAGATGTAGTCACCTTATTAACTATGCAGAAACTCAGAAGTGATACATCCTCTGCCCTCCCTTTACTCTTTTTCACAATCAACTTTGCACCTGTCCTGTAGATTCCACCTCTCTTTAGAAACTCTGCCCCCTAACTTGTCAGTCTTAACTTCATTATTTTGTCTTGATTTTACTAACATTTTTCTAATTATTTCCTCCTCCTAATTTCTTCTACCTTCAGTTCATTCTCTTACTACTAAGGAATATTCCTTCTGAGTTGCAAAGACATTTTAAAATAAAATGAAAAGAGAAAACACTTGCAATATGTGGAATTATGTCAGTTTCTCTTTTAATTGAAAAATTCAATAAACTTAAAAATGTAAATCTTCTTTGTCATGCTCTTACTTAAAATCAATAGAGAAAAGATAATTTCCCTTTAACTTCCCCTCCACATTTCAATAAAATCCAAAGACATTGGCAAAGCCTTCTGGCATCCTATATTTACTTCAGCCACACTTACACATTTGCTTCCTTTGATTAAATCTCCTTTCTGACAACTCCTGTTGAAATGCAGCTCATTCTACAAAATTTGTCTTAGATGTTAGGTCTTCTGCCTAAGCAGATGTCTCTTCCTTGTTTTTTGACAGAGTGAAATGCAGGAAATATGTATAAAGGTAATGAGATAAATTATTTTACAGTCATAGTTTTCTGCCCCTGGGAACCTTGTGGTCTAGGTATATCTCTAACACTAAACCCAGCCCATCATATGCTCTAGATAATTGTATGTTTCCTTGACTTTTCCTTTGTCTCAGTTATGCCCTTTTGAGAAAAGAAACTTTATTTTATATTTCTCTGTTCCTTCTATAAAGCACAATGCCAGGATCAAAGCTAGAATTCAATTAGTGCTTATTGATTTAATAAAGGAATCTCATCCTGATTACCTTTATTTGGATATAAAGCTGTTTAGTAGTGAATCTACTAGCAAGCACTTCCAGAAGTACAGCTTCTTCCTTTTCATAACAAATATATTTTTTTAAATTGAATGATGTGTTATACAATAACTCTACATAGGCAAAACTAGAGAATTATGCTCAAAATTGATAGATGAAAAACAATCCGGAAAGCTCAAATTGGAAGACATTGTCTAAGATATCTGGTGAGTTCCCTTCCATACTGTCAAGGTCATAAAAATATGGGGAAAAATGAGAAACTGTCACAGGCAAGGGGTGAAATTGCATATAATTAAATGCAATGTGGTACCTTAGTTTTATCCTTGAACTGGAAAACTGATAAAATTTAAATACAAACTAGAATTTAGTTACTAATACTGTAGTAATGTCAGTTTCTTAGTTTTGGCAGATGTACTATGGTAATATAAAACGGTAAGATTGTTGGAAACCAGATGAGTGATATAAAAGAACTCTGTGCCATCTTTGCAATTTTTCTATAATTCTAAAATTGCCCCCAAATAGAAAGCTTATTTGTAGAAAGGCAGTTAGGACTTAAAAAACTTTTTCATTATTGATATAGTACAATGTAACAATTTTTAGAATGGCATAGGCAGTTCAGAGAAAATTTAAGTGCTTTTCAAATTTTAAAAATTAATCTTTTTAATAAATTTGATGAAGTTAGGATAGCTACTGAATTCAAATGTGCTTCTAGTTTATGCTACTTGTTATAAGTTTATTTTAAATTAAGAGCTGAGTGCTTTCATGATCACATGCTACTCTGTTAATGGTTTATTTTTATATCAAATTTGAAGAAACTACTAGTAACACAATTTTGTCAAAAATTTTATGTAAAACTCTGACTTTGAAGAGAACAGAAATTTACACTGATTTTTGTCTACCTGAATATTATGGACCATTTTCAATTTTTATACTTCAGAATCCCTCATAGCAAAATGTTTTAGCAATTGATTTTTTTTTCATGTGTAACAAGAATGAAACATTCTATTTCCTGATGTCAGGGGACATATTTGAGGGGTGGGCAAGCATACATTTGTTTTTCCCTTTTATTAATGTTTTGCTGGAGGGCAAATGTCAATGTAGCCACTTTCATTTTTTTACCCCTCTTGCTGAAAGCTCCTGTAGGGAAATTCTGCACATGGGTTTCTTTGATGGTTCTTTTCATTTTTATCTCCTGCTGTGACTTTGACAGACTGGCAGTAGGAGACAGAAATAAAAGAAGAAGGCTTAAAGAAATGTTATAGCTTCATGCTGTGAATTTAGAAGATGACAGGGGTTTTTGGCTTGCTTCCTCTGGCCCATGACTAAAAGAAGAACTGTCACCAGGTTACAGTGCTAAGGGGGAGTAATGAGAACATATTTTCTCATGCAGGCTACCTAGAGGACTTTGATGCACGTGGCCCGCCCAAGTCAATCTGAAACTCTGAGGCTAAAAATTGCTCTGGCTAAATCCAAAACCTCATGGTTGGGAATGAGCCTTGGCAATACCCTCTGTAGAGTTTTCACACAGTAGCCATATAATAAGTGTTTAATACTGATAATTTCATGTAAATTGCCTTTCACACCATTGTAACAAGAGTCTATAAGTCCGTCATTGGGTCTGTCTTAATTGTACCTAATATTATCCCTAAAAAGAAAGGATAAAATCACTGTGGTGAATTTGACCTCATTTTTCCTTAGAAAGAGATCTCCAGCTCTTTGTTAGGAAACAGTGGACTACATTTTCTTTAATGTGGATCCTTGAGGTTGTGCAATGGATAATATTTCTTTTTTTAATTTGTTTTTTTTTAGATATGCATGACAGTAGAGTATATTTTGACATACATACATTGGAGTGTGACTTATTGTAATTGGGATCCCAATCTTGTGCATGTACATGATGGTAAGATTCACTGTGGTCTATTCATATATAAATATAGGAAAGTTATATCAAATTAATTCTAATATCATTCCTATTCCTATCCCCGGTCCTTTCCTTCATTCTCCTTTGTCTAATCCACTGAACTACTATTTGGTAAACTCAAGAATCACTTCTGAAAAGACTTCATAATATGTTCTTGAAGTTTACAACAATATTGAGAAACATGTAAGAATAAAAGTCACATAGAGTAGAAATGAGGACGAATTAGCTATCAGTGATTTTAAAAGTCCAATTAGATATTTAAATATATACTTATTTTTGGTAAGGTATGCTTAATTGTTAAAACATTTAAAAATATATTTGAGAAAATGTTGTAGAATTTCATGAAATTATATTCACACATTCATATCTATTTAAATGTATATTATAAAAATCAAAATGGAATGCTGTTCATTATGTATTATCATATACAAATAAAAAATTTGAAATTCTGAAAGTATAAAATATGATCTACAAAAATCACAAAACATTACCTGAATATGCTTTTTTTGGATATTATTAAATTGGTCAATATTAGAGGGACCCCCAAGCACACAAAATCACCCTTGCTTATGGTATTAGTTGCAAGTTAGAAATTCCTTGGTTTACAAAATCATCTCCAAAATCTGAAGATCCTACATTTAAACTTATCCAATGGTTCCTGGTCAACACACAATTTAAAAAAATGCCTTAGGTGATGTGTGTATAAAACATGAATAAATTCATTTTAAGACTTTTGTCCCATCCCTTGAGATATCTCATTTTGTAAATACAAATATTTCAAAAACCCCACCATGAATAAATATATAAAATCTGAAACATTTATGCGTTTCAGATAAGGAATATTCAAACTGTAGTAGTATTGACAGAATTTGTTGAAAGCTATTATACTCAAAGACACAGTTTATACAGTCAAAGGATACAGATTCAAATCAGACTAAAAAGAAGAGAGGCAGTATTATGAATATTTGTGTTCCCCAAAATTGTGTATTGAAGTCCTATCCCTGAATAATGGAAAATCCCACAAACTCACATACTGAAGGCCTATCCCTAAAATTTGCATGCTATTAGGGCATGTGGCCCTTATAAAGTAATTAGTTCATGTGGTTAGACCCCTTATAAGTGGGATCAGAGAGACTGATTAAAGAGATTCCAGAGAGCTCTCTCACTCTTTCTGTCATGTGAAGATAAAATAACCAGATATCCATCTGAAAGCCAAGTAGAATGTCCTCACCAGTCACTGAATCTGTCAGCATCTTGGTCTTGGGGTCTTGGACTTCCCAGCCTCAAGAAATACGAGAAGTGTTTATTGTTTTAGCTACCCAATTTTTACCCAGGTTATTAGTTTGGCTACTGCTGGGATATAGCAGTCTGAACAAATGCAGACAAATCCAGGAGGATTCCAAATGAACAGCTTCCACTTATCCTCTTCACAGGGAGTCAGGACAGAACTTCCAATCACCATGTCCAAATAGAGAATATTGCCAATCTGAAAAGCATACCCAAGTTTCAGCTTGGGTGGGGTTCCATGCAAGAGAGTTTGTATTATGGCTCTATCACAAAGGCATGGATTATGTGATAGTTTGTATTCCTTTCAAAATTCATGTTCAAACTCCATCCCCATCATGGTGTTATTAAAGGGAGGGCAGGGCTTCTGGTAATTATTAGGTCTGTATTTATAAAGAATATATAAAGCATAAATGAATTTTATTTTAAGACTGGTTCTACCCCCAAGACATCTCATTATGCATATGCAAAACCCTCATCAATAGGTTAATGCCCTTATGTTATAGGCTTCAGAGAGCAGTTGTTTTTCTTATCCTTCCACCATATTAGGATACAGCAACATGGCATTGCCTGGAAAGCACAGAAACTGATTCTCATCAGACTCTGGATCTACCAGTGCCTTGATCTTGGATTTCCAAGCACCCAGAACTGTGAGAAATAAATTTCTATAGTTTATGATTTATTTAGTCTGTCATGTTTTGGTAAACACATTAAGACCACTGATTTTCCATAGAGCTTATCTTATTCTCAAGTACCTCCATATTGATGACCCAAAGCCCACCCTAAATCACATTGTTGTTGTGGCTCAGAGCTCTCCTAATCCTAAATTACATTGTTAACTATTTAGCAGACCAAAGGCTTCCAAGCAAAGTTAGTCCAGTCAGTCATGGCCTTTGAAGGGCTTAGAGATTATGTTGCAGTAAACTAGGAGTAAAGGCCAATCTTATTTTGGTTAAGGTTAAACTCTTTGCTGCGTAGAATCTAAAAAGCATGTAGTGAGATTTATTCTGCTTTACTTTTTTTCCTTTAAAAAAGGTAATTGTATCTCTAATATATATAACATAAACATAAAGAGAAATTCTACCACCTGATCAAACCATGTATAAGGACTTCACTATCATAAGCTATTAAGAAAAACAACAAAACACCATATTTCTGGTATTTTAATTTAACTGTAGAATTGATTAATCATTTTATTACTATATAAGTGTTTTAAATTATAGTTCATAGAATGAGAATTTTTGAAGTATTCTGACTATATTAGCTAGAATTAAAAATCACTTATAAAGCTGGTTTTGTCTAGATGACAGAACTGCTTAGAAAGATATCGAGTTCTGGCTGACAAGATGGCGAAGGGAGTGCATCACCCCAGTGAGCCGAGTCACTAAGCGGGAGAAAGACGATGTGAAACGGCTGAAGGCTATCTTGTTGGGAATTTCCAGTGAAATTGAGGTGCTCCAGAATCTAATGGACAGATTTCCATCATGCGAAATTCGGCTGTGAGAGCTCCATTTCTCCACACGGAGGGTCGCATAGCCTGACAGGCGATCGCCCCGCGGCTGGACTCTGTGGCGCGCGCTGGGGAGCCGCAAGGTGCCAGAGCGGGGGAGCAGCGATACGGATTCGGGGGGCTCCTGCCAGTGGTACATTGGCAGCCCTTAGTGCTGAGTTCCGGCTTTGAGACAGAGGAGAGAAGCGGCCCAGTTTGGTTCCAGACACCGGTCGGACCACAGAGGAGGACAGCAGCCGCCATTTCAGAGAGATGATGTAATCATCCCCATGTTCTACTGATCTCAGCTCATTCAGCTACGGAACAGGTGATTTCAGGCTGGTATTTGCCTGCGTCTAGCAGACAGATTTCTTGCTCAGGCTCGGGACTGGGGATCTTGTGGAGAATACTCCTAGAGGCTCCTGCCTGGCAAGGTGTGCACCGGGCACTGAGCAGCTGGATTCTGGTTCCCGGGCTAACCTGGCCCAGCTCTGAGGAAACTGCGGAGACTGCCGGTGGAGGCCAGCTCCAAGTGGAGCGTGCGCTGAGCTTGGGGCGACTGGGTTCTGACTCCCGGAACAGTTTTGGCCTGGGGCTGGGGAACCCGTGGGGGTCGCTCGCTGGAGCCAGCTCCCAGCAGAGAGTGTATCGGGATCGGAGAGGCAGGGTTCTGGCTACCTAAGCTGCTTTGGCCCAAGGCTAGGGAACCGGCGGTGACTGCTTCTCAATCAGGGCCCTGCTGGGTGCTGTGGGGGCAGAGAGGAGCTTCCACCTGCACACAGAGCAGGCCAAGTGACCCGCCAGCGTGGTATCATGACACCCCAAATGCAGCTGGGGCTGAAGAGAGGAGCCGCCCACGCCTAGAATAGGACCAGCGACCCCGCGGCGCGGTAGTCAAGTAACCTCATTTGGAGTAGGGGTTGTGCAGAGCTGCCATCTGAGCAAGCAGGGCAGGCAGACCTACTGCCCACTGGCAAGACAGGCCAGGTAGCTTGCCAGCGTGGTGGACACGTAACACCGAGGCAGTCGCGTCACACTGGTTGGAGTGGGGGTGGAGCAGGGTCGCCGCCCGGGTCCGGAGGGGGCTCAGCGACCCGTTGGAGAGGTAGTCAGGTACCCCCATTGGGAGTGGGGGCTGTGCAGAACTGCGACCCACCGGCCTAGAGGTCTGCCAGCATGGTAGACACGTCACACCAATTGGAGTGGGGACCCAGCAGAGCCGCCACCCACATCCAGATCAGGACCAACAACCCCAGGGCGTGGTAGTTAGGTTACCACAATTGGAGTGGGGGCAGAGCAGAGCCGCCACCCATGCCCGCAGGGGGGGCAGACCTGCGACCGATCAGCGTGGTAGACAGACCACCATAATTAGAGGAGGAGCACAGCCACTACCCGCCCTGCAAGGGAGACTTCCCAACTATACAAGAGCAATATAAATAAATAGGGGGTAAATTTCAAAAACACAACAGTTGCACCAAGCAGAAAGAAACGCGAGCAGTATGAAAAGACAAGGAAAGAAAGGACCACAAGCAATGCAGGTCAACTCAACTATAGAAGAGGTAATAGCTGCAACAGATGGAATGTCAGATAGAGAGGTCAGGATATACATGCTTCAGATGATCTGGAGTCTCAAGGAAGACATGAGACAGCAAAATCAGACAATGAAAGATCACATTGACAAACAAATCCAGGAAGTAAAAGATCAATTTCACAGGGAGATAGAGGTAATAAAAAACAAACAAATTGAAATTCTAGAAATGCAGGAAACAATAAACCAACTTAAAAACTCAATTGAGAATACTACCAGCAGAGTAGATCACTTAGAAGAGAGAACATCAGACAATGAAGACAAAGTATTTCAACTGGAAAAGAACATAGACAGCTCAGCAAGTCTGCTAAGAAACCATGAGCAGAACATCCAAGAATTATGGGACAATATCAAAAGACCAAATTTAAGAGTCATTGGGATACAGGAAGGCACAGAGCTCCATTCCAAAGGAATAAACAGTCTATTCAGTGAAATAATACGAGAAAACTTCCCAGAATTGAAGATTGAGACAGAATCCCAAATCCTAGAAGCCTACAGGACGCCGAATGTGCAAAATCATAAGAGATCCACACCTAGACACATTATAATGAAGATGTCCAACATACAGAATAAGGAGAGAATTTTAAAAGCTGCAAGAGAAAGAAAGCAGATTACATTTAGGGGTAAACCAATCAGGATAACAGCTGATCTCTCAACACAGACTCTGAAAGCTAGAAGATCCTGGAATAACATATTTCAAACACTGAAAGACAATGGGCTCCAACCAAGAATCGTGTATCCGGCGAAATTAAGCTTCAGGTTAGAAGATGAAATTAAAACCTTCCACAATAAACAAAAGTTAAAAGAATTCGCAGCTAGAAAACCATCTCTTCAAAAAATCCTTGGCAAAACATTACAGGAAGAGGAAATGGAAAACAACATTGAAAACCAACAATGGGAGGTAGGACAGTAAAGGGGGGAAAGTAGTCATAGAGGATAACAAATCAGGTTTAGTAACATCAATAAACAAATATGGATAGAAGAACAAACCATATCTCAATAATAACCCTAAATGTTAATGGCTTAAACTCACCAATTAAGAGACACAGGCTAGTAGAATGGATCAAAAAACAAGACCCAACAATATGCTGTCTACAGGAGACGCATTTGATAGGAAAAGATATACATAGACTGAAGGTGAAAGGTTGGGAAAAATCATATCACTCATATGGACCGCGGAAACAAGCAGGAGTGTCCATACTCATATCTAATAAAATAGATTTCAAGCCAAAGCTAATCAAAAGGGATATAGAAGGACACTTCATACTGCTCAAGGGAACCATACACCAACAAGACATAACAATCATAAATATATATGCCCCAAATAATGGTGCAGCTGTATTCATCAAGCAAACTCTTCTCAAGTTCAAGAGTCTAATAGACCAACATACAATAATCATGGGAGACTTCAACACACCTCTCTCACCACTGGACAGATCTTCCAAACAAAAGTTAAATAAGGAAACTATAGAACTCAATAACACAATTAACAACCTAGACTTAATTGACATATATAGACTATACCACCCAACATCAAGTAGCTACACTTTTTTCTCAGCAGCACATGGAACCTTCTCAAAAATAGACCATATACTATGTCACAGGGCAACTCTTAGACAATACAAAGGGGTAGAGATAATACCATGCATCTTATCTGATCATAATGGAATGAAACTGAAAATCAATGATAAAAGAAGAAAGGAAAAAGCAAGCATCACCTGGAGAATGAACAATAGGTTGCTGAGTGATCAATGGGTTTTAGAAGACATCAAGGAGGAAATTAAAAAATTCCTAGAGTTAAATGAAAACACAGACACAACATATCGGAATCTATGGGACACATTGAAAGCAGTTCTAAGAGGAAAATTCATTGCTTGGAGTTCATTCCTCAAAAAAAGAAAAAACCAACAAATAAATGATCTCATACTTCATCTCAAAATCCTAGAAAAAGAAGAGCAAAACAACAGCAAAAGAAGTAGAAGGCAAGAAATAATTAAAATCAGAGCTGAAATTAATGAAATTGAAACAAAAGAAACAATTGAAAAAATTGACAAAACTAAAAGCTGGTTCTTTGAAAAAATAAATAAAATTGACAGACCCTTAGCCATGCTAACGAAGAGAAGAAGAGAGAGAACCCAAATTACTAGCATACGGGATGAAAAAGGCAATATCACAACAGACACTTCAGAAATACAGAAGATAATCAGAAATTACTTTGAATCCTTATACTCCAATAAAATAGAAGATAGTGAAGGCATAGATAAATTCCTTGAGTCCTATGATCTGCCCAGATTGAGCCAGGAGGATATAGACAACCTAAACAGACCAATAACAATAGAGGAAATAGAAGAAACCATCAAAAGACTACCAACTAAGAAAAGCCCAGGACCGGATGGGTATACAGCAGAGTTTTACAAAACCTTTAAAGAGGAACTAACACCAATACTTTTCAAGCTATTTCAGGAAATAGAAAAAGAGGGAGAACTTCCAAATTCATTCTACGAGGCCAACATCACCCTGATTCCGAAACCAGACAAAGACACATCAAAGAAGGAAAACTACAGACCAATATCTCTAATGAACCTTGACGCAAAAATCCTCAATAAAATTCTGGCGAATCGGATACAAATACATATCAAAAAAATTATACATCATGATCAAGTAGGATTCATCCCTGGGATGCAAGGCTGGTTTAATATACGGAAATCAATAAATGTTATTCACCACATCAATAGACTTAAAAATAAGAACCATATGATCATCTCAATAGATGCAGAAAAAGCATTCGACAAAGTACAGCATCCCTTTATGTTCAAAACGCTAGAAAAATTAGGGATAACAGGATCATACCTCAACATTGTAAAAGCAATCTATGATAAGCCACAGGCCAGCATCATTCTGAATGGAGAAAAATTGAAGGCATTCCCTCTAAGATCTGGTACAAGACAGGGATGCCCTCTCTCACCACTTCTGTTCAACATAGTCCTCGAAACACTGGCCAGAGCAATTAGACAGTCAAAAGAAATTAAAGGCATAAAAATAGGAAAAGAAGAACTTAAATTATCACTATTTGCAGATGATATGATTCTATACCTAGCAGACCCAAAAGGGTCTACAAAGAAGCTATTAGAGCTAATAAATGAATTCAGCAAAGTGGCAGGATATAAGATCAACAAGCATAAATCAAAGGCGTTCCTGTATATGAGCGACAAATCCTCTGAAACGGAAATGAGGACAACTACTCCATTCACAATATCCCCCCAAAAAATAAAATACTTGGGAATCAACCTAACAAAAGAGGTGAAAGATTTATACAATGAAAATTACAGAACCCTAAAGAAAGACATAGAAGAAGACCTTAGAAGATGGAAAAACATACCCTGCTCATGGATAGGCAGAACTAACATCATCAAAATGGCGATATTACCAAAAGTTCTCTATAAGTTCAATGCAATGCCAATCAAAATCCCAACAGCATATCTTGTAGAAATAGATAAAAGAATCATGAAATTCATATGGAATAATAAAAGACCCAGAATAGCAAAAACAATACTAAGCAGGAAGTGTGAATCAGGCGGTATAGCGATACCAGACTTCAAGCTATACTACAGAGCAATAGTAACAAAAACAGCATGGTACTGGTACCAAAACAGGCGGGTGGACCAATGGTACAGAATAGAGGACACAGTAACTAATCCACAAAACTACAACTATCTTATTTTTGATAAAGGGGCTAAAAGCATGCAATGGAGGAAGGATAGCATCTTCAACAAATGGTGCTGGGAAAACTGGAAATCCATTTGCACCAAAATGAATCTGAATCCCTATCTCTCGCCGTGCACAAAAGTTAACTCAAAATGGATCAAGGAGCTTGATATTAAATCAGAGACACGGCATCTGATAGAAGAAAAAGTTGGTTATGATCTACACGCTGTGGGATCGGGCTCCAAATTCCTCAATAGGACACCCATAGCGCTAGAGTTAACAAATAGAATCAACAAATGGGACTTACTCAAACTAAAAAGTTTTTTCTCAGCAAAAGAAACAATAAGAGAGATAAACAGGGAGCCTACATCCTGGGAACAAATCTTTACTCCACACACTTCAGATAGAGCCCTAATAACCAGAATATACAAAGAACTCAAAAAATTAGACAATAAGATAACAAATAACCCAATCAATAAATGGGCCAAGGACCTGAACAGACACTTCTCAGAGGAGGACATACAATCAATCAATAAGTACATGAAAAAATGCTCACCATCGCTAGCAGTCAGAGAAATGCAAATCAAAACTACCCCGTAAGATACCATCTCACTCCAGTAAGACTGGCAGCCATTAGGAAGTCAAACAACAATAAGTGCTGGAGAGGATGCGGGGAAAAGGGCACTCTTGTTCATTGCTGGTGGGACTGCAAATTGGTGCAGCCAATTTGGAAAGCAGTATGGAGATTTCTTGGAAAGCTGGGAATGGAACCACCATTTGACCCAGCTATTCCCCTTCTCGGTCTATTCCCTAAAGCCCTAACAAGAGCATGCTACAGGGACACTGCTACATCGATGTTCATAGCAGCACAATTCACGATAGCAAGATTGTGGAATCAGCCTAGATGCCCTTCAATAGATGAATGGATAAAAAAATGTGGCATTTATACACAATGGAGTATTACTCTGCATTAAAAAATGACAAAATCATAGAATTTGGAGGGAAATGGATGGCATTAGAGCAGATTATGCTAAGTGAAGCTAGTCAATCTTTAAAAAACAAATAGCAAATGACCCCTTTGATATAAGGGGAGTAAACAAGGACAGGGTAGGGACGAAGAGCTTGAGAAGAAGATTTACATTAAACAGGGATGAGAGGTGGGAGGGAAAGGGAGTGAGAAGGGAAATCGCATGGAAATGGAAGGCAATCCTCAGGGTTATACAAAATGACATATAAGAGGAAAGGAGGGGTAAGACAAGATAATACAAATCGAAGAAATGATTTACAGTAGAAGGGGTAGAGAGAGAAAAGGGGAGGGGAGGGGAGGGGAGGGGGGATAGTAGAGAATAGGACAGACAACAGAATACATCAGACACTAGAAAGGCAATTTGTCAGTCAATGGAAGGGTAACTGATGTGATACAGCAATCTGTATACGGGGTAAAATTGGGAGTTCATAACCCACTTGAATCAAACTGTGAAATATGATATATTAAGAACTATGTAATGTTTTGAACGACCGACAATAAAAAAAAAAAGATATCGAGTTCTATGAATTTAACATATTGAGTTTTGTGAACTGAATTCCCATTTTGAGAAAAGTCCAGAAGTGTTAAATTATGACTTGTAATTTATTCTTGTAAGAATTTAACATTATCCTCCTAGCATAAGATGAACTTTGGTATAGATTCAGTAAAGTAATTATTCTTTCTACTAGTGTTGATAAAATGTAGTATGACAAGAAATAGCCTCCTGATGAAGTTAAATATTTGATATGCAGACTAAATAAAAGCAAGCAAACCTGTCTTGTCTCCCAATAGTGAAGTCCTGATTTAGAAAGTAGTAATGAAAATTCCATTCAAAGAATCACTCTATTCATGGCAGATTTCTGTGTTTTTATTTAGTGTTTCCCTATGGAGCAAAGGTAGGTTTGTGAACTGCATAGTAATAAGAAATTAAGTTTTCCCCCAGGGGCAGATTCTAGGCAACCTTACTACCTGTTTTAAGCTATCCAGGTTCCTCTACCTAATTATGCAAACAATACTTATCTATGCAGGGTTTGGGACTTGAGCAACCAACACAGATGCTGATAATCTGGATACTTCTATAGCTGTGAGTAATGAAATCTTTTGTCTCTAATCCAGGAGTCTTTTATCTTCTGACAGCATCCAGGAAATTGTAACAGGCTATTTGAAAGTGGGATAATTTTCTGCTCCTTGACAGACCTTTATGTTCACTTCTTTATCCTTCAATCATATAAAACATTTAAATTTAGTCTCTCTTTTAATTTCCAAGTCATTTGATTCATTATAATATGCCATTGTCTTGGGTATATTTTTCTAATATCTAACTTTGACCAAAATCTCACAGCTACTACCCATTTTTCTTTGATAAGAGTGTAGGTTTTAATTCATCAGCTTATTAATTTATTAATTTTTTTTGAGAGAGAGAGACGGAATTTTTTATTATTTATTTTTTAGTTTTCGGCAGACACAACATCTTTATTTGTATGTGGTGCTGAGGATCGAACCCAGTGCCATGTGCATGCCAGGTGAGTGCACTACTGCTTGAGCCACATCCCCAGCCCTCATTTATTAAATTTTGAAGCATATACTATCTGTGTTTTTAGGTACTTGATAAATGGCATACAAACTAAATATGAAAACAGTCCCCATTAACTTAAGATCAAATGCAACACTTAAGCTGGAATGTTCCAGTACTGGCTTAACTTACTTTTCTTGTCTTAATTTGCACAAATCCCTTTAAAAAAAAAAGTGTTCCAGCAACCTGGATTCAGTCTTTACATAGATGTAGGTCCTATTATTTTCCAACCCTATGTTTTTGTCCATTCTTTTCCCTAAAATATTGTGTTTCTGGATCTCTTTCTACAAAAAAAAAAAAAAGTCCATCCTATAGAACCCCTATTTAAATAATAATTTCTCTACAAATTTCCCCTTAATGAGAAGGTGCTTGATAAAATTGTCTTCATCTGTCAGCCAGATGCAATTAATAGGTCTTTCTTCTCTTAGAACTGGGCTTTTGAGCACACACAATCAATATAGAACTGCTGGTCTAAATTTAGCACTGGCTGAACCTTAGTAGCCTCATTTTCTAAAAACTAGAGAAATATTATACTTAGATTTTTGTCCCTCATTGAGAAACTTCAGTGCTCCTAACAAGTAATAAAGAACTTGAAATTCAAATCTAGATAAATTATTTTTGCATGAAAAATTTTATTCTAAAAATGAAATAATTATTTTATTACTTTTTAATCCACATAATAAATGAAACTACATGGTATCATTACAATTATGGTGGTTTATGTAAAAATCTATATTTAAAATCTAGTTTTAATATTGTTTGCATAATATAAGTATGTAACACTTTTACATTATATAATATTTAGTATTTTTATTGTTAATAAATAAAATGTATTAAATGCTAGTGTCAGACATTATGCTTTAGAAAAATAACTCCAAGAGGTAGATGTTATTATTTCATGTATAATTTGGGAAGATAAATTAAAGTCCAGAGATTCTAAATAGCTTACCTGGGGAAATAAATTACCTTAGAGTTTAATTACCATAATGTTTGAGAAGCAGAATATTAAGAACCAGATTTTATTTGGGATTATATTCCTTTATAATGATTGTTTCACTAAATGTAAACCCAAAAAGAGAAACATAGAAGAATTGTATTAACATATTGCAGTTGATTTTCCAAGTTTATGAAATCAGTAAAGGAAAATAAAAATTGAGTTTATATTAGAAGACATAGTAAAAGTCAGTACTTCAATGGCTCTGTCCTTTTTGTTTTTTATAATAAACAATTTACGTGAAAAGTTGATTACAGTAAAACCATCTCTGAATCACAAACTAATGTTATCCTATTCTCAAAGAATAGTATATGTACAATATTGTATATGAGTATTTTTGAATACTTAAACAGAAAATGAGAAATATTGCAGAACTAACATTTAAATGTGTAGAAGAGTAAAATTAAAATCTTGTCATCTCTAGTTTTGACTAAGGAAAGACTGTGTGTAACGGATAGATAATAAGTAAGGCTATTCTTTCATACTGCTTTTGGACCATTTATAGAGTAAATGCACTCAACATTTACTCTATAATCGTTATCCTCTATTTCAGTTTGACTGTGCAACTGATAGATTCTCAAAGCCTACAAAGAGAATGGTTTTAATGATTGCTTCTTTTCTAAGTGTATAATTAATTACTTCATTGTCCATTTCTATTCCTCTACAATAAGAGGGAAAAAAAAGAAAGCCCAATGCCCTTCTCTCTTCAGGTTAGAAGTTAGAGCATGCTAAAATTGAGAGCCAAAGTAATGCTTGGGTAGCATTTTGTTCCCTATGCCTTATGAATTTTCTTCTGTTATTACTTCATCTGTTTTGTATTTCATGATGCTATCAAGATGTTTTGCTAGTGGCTTTAGAGACTGTACTAATAAAAAATTTTTTTATCACATTCTGTTCATTCTAAGAGTCTAAACAGGCACAGGTACTGAAGAGAAGCCAAATGCCCCTGGTACATACCTAGTAAAATTTTCAACTAATGGATGCTTTGATATAAAACTAAAGATGTCCACTTAACACAATGTGTACATTATAGCCTTGCCAGTTTGATAGCAGTCAATACATGTAATTTCTGATATGACCAGAATCATCATGCAATTTTCACATATAGTTTTTCTTCAGAGCATTTGATGGGCATTAAATAACTTTTGGGAAATATAATTCTGGACAACCGAATTATGAGTAGTTTAACCAAAACTGATAAGAGCAATCAATCAAACAAATAAAAATAACCATTCCTTCCTTTTGACTCAAAGTAACTAAATTACTCTTTGTCTTCATTTAACCTTATATCTTACTAGTTATTATTAATATGAAACAAAGTGGTGTCTTTCAATAGTATTTTTCAGCACAACATGAATTACTTTTTAAAAAAATTGTAAAATGCCCTTTTCAATAAGTAACCTAGATAGGACCAGACTTCCAAACATAACTAGTACTTGATGAACATTTGCAGAATACGGTTCTCGGTAACAGCATTCAAAAGGGTAAAAATACATAGTTACTTCAAGCATTTCTTAAAATGTAAAACCCCTTGGAAGAAATGACGTCTAATATAATACTATTGGTATTTATTTATAGGTAATAATCCATTAATTATGCTGTATAGAATTTCTCAGATTTCATGGGCTTTTCCAACTTTGAGAGCACCTCTAATCCTGGATACTGTGCTACACATTGTCTACCTCTGATCACATCAGAAAGTCAAATAGGGTCAATTATGTGGATGCTGATGACCCCTAAAAATGATTGTCAATATCAAAATGGTATATCTGGGAGTTCGTTATATTATTGCTTTTCTTTCTGATAGCAATAATATGGATAGAAATTACAAATGAATTTCAACATAGAATGAGAAATGATATAAAGCCATGATTTAAACTTAATATCATACATACAAAAATTGTAATTGTAGTATTTATTGTGAAAACTTTTAAAGCATAATAACTCTGTTGTCTTATAAAAATCTTTTATTTTTAAAACAATACACATTTAAAACAGGATATAGCTTTGGATTTTGATGTTAATCATCAAGCTGTAGTTCCAATGTATTAAACCAAGATATAAGAATTATTCAAACTCCTGGGCTGAAGTGATCCTCTTACCTTAGCCTCCTCAGTTTCTGGGACTGTTGACATACATAACTGTACCAAGGCTTATGTGTATTTATGTACCTTTTAAAATTTATCATACTTGGAAGAGTCAACACAATCTGTGAAATGCTTATATCAGAATTAATTGAACATTATCTATAAATAAAAACCATTCAGTATAAATATTAGCTATAAATAAGCAAATACCACTAGGAAGAATACCAATTTTAAATTTAAAACATTATTTATATAACTCTATTTTTAATCCTTTGAACTCTGTTATAATTTTTTAATTTTATTTTTAGTTGGCAAATAATAATTTTGTATTGAGTACATTGATATTTTGATAAATACATTATGAAATTATTTAACCAAGCTAATTAACAGCCGTCATTTCTTATCTTTTTCTTTGTATGAACATTTAAAATCTACTGACTTAACAAATTTGAAGTACAGTTTACATTATTACACTATTATTGGAGCTACCATGCTGTACAAGAGAGCTCACAAACTTCTTTCTCCTAATTTTAACTTTCTACTGTTTGGCCAACATCAACTCTGAATTTTCTTTTTACTGCGTGTGTAATACACTAATAACATTTATGATATTTTTACTATTATGCATCTTTTAATAAAATTTTATGAACATTTGATCTGTTCTATTTTTTTTAAAGCCTGACTATATCTTTTTGAAAAGACTGAAGAAGTCCCATGAAAATCCTTCTAGACTGTCAGTTCAAGATACCTAGTCATGAGATCACATTGTATGAAAAATGAAATAACCCTCTAAATCAGTTGAGGCAATTGAAGTAAAATATGCTTACTTTATTCACGTTTTTAGACCATATCTGAATATGTAATTTAGATGGTAATATAAAGAAACCAACTGAGCTCTATAAATATGCTCCTTGTCTTATAGTGGGTTTATATCTTGATAATTTCATGCTAAGTTGAAAATATGGTAAGTTGAAAATGCATTTAATACTCTAAACCTACCAAACATCATGGCTTAGCAGCACAGTGCACTGAAGAGTATCACTTGTTCATTGATCAGAGGCTGACTGGGAACTGAGGTTACCTGCCACTGCCCAGTGTTGCCAGTGAGTATCCACACACCAGTAGCCTGGGAAAAGATAAAAATTCAGACTATCAAGTAAGGTTTCTGCTGAAGGTGTGTCCCTTTTGCACCATCATGAAATTAAATATCAATTGTAGGTTGAACCATCATAATCTGGGAAACTTCTGTGTACGATGCAGATGAAACAGATTATATATTACACAGTTCTGTATGTTTTCTAGGGAATTTCAACACCTCAAGCCTTCTGTGTTACTGTTAGGTTTCTACAATACCTAAAGAAAAGTTAGAAGTCAAAAGTTTTTTTTTTTTCTAATCTGAGAATAAGTAAACGTTAAGATTCTTTTAAATGTCAAGAAAAGCAGTATTAAGGAAAGAAAATTCCAATTTTTAATATTTTTCTGCACTTATAATACTGAATCAGTTCTCTTTATGTTATAATGGAAGAATCTTAAACCAAAAACTTAAGCACCTGGGTTCTGATCTTCTGCAGTATGCTGTACATAATCTTCTTGAAATTATTCAGTGTTTCTGAGACCCATCTTATTGAAAAAGGATGTAATACAGCTCTTCCCATGTGCCTGAATGATATAAATAAACCTCAAAACAAATGTAAGAACTGCTGAAATTAAAAAAAATATATATTGTAATACTATATATTAGTTTTTTCATTGCTACTTTAACAAATCAAAGCAATTTAGTTGCTTAAAACAATACACATTTATTATTCCATAGTCTTTTGACCTTAGAAGTCCAGGTTGGCAAAACTGATTTCTCTATTTATTTCATCAGGCTGAAACCAAAGAGTTAAATGATTTAAGTCTTACTGGTGAGTTCTGGAGAAAATCTGCTTTCAAGCACTTTCAGGTTGTGGACAGAATCCAGTTTCTTGTGGGTGTAGTACTGAGGTCCTCTTAATATACTGGCTGTCACCTGGAATCCACATTTAGCTCCTGGAAGACTCTTGGGTCCATGCATCTCCCAACCAGCAGGAGCATGTCATTTTTTTCTCACACTAAGAATCTGCCACTTCTGTCTCTCTCCCTCTCCCACCCCCACCTCTTTTGTCTCTTTCACACTTTCTTTATCTTTTCTTTAAATTATTTTTTAGTTGCCA
This sequence comes from Urocitellus parryii, assembly GCF_045843805.1. NCBI lineage: Eukaryota > Metazoa > Chordata > Mammalia > Rodentia > Sciuridae > Urocitellus > Urocitellus parryii. The sequence continues at coordinate 146,294,764 of NC_135532.1, forward strand.
ATGGACCTTTATTTTGTATATTTTTATGCCTTGGGAGAATCAAACCCAGTGCCTCACACATCTATGCAAGTGCTCTACCACTGAGCCACAACCCCAGACCCTTTCTTCATCTTTTAACTAGAGAAAGTTTTATACTTTTAAGGCCTTATGTGAGTAAGTTTGAGGCACTTGCCCAGACGATTTGGGAAAATGTCCTCAAGTTCCAAAATGTCCTCCAAGTCCCTCTTGCAACGTAAGGTAACATTTCCACAGGTTCCCAGGTTAGAGCATTGACATCTTAGGATGTCATTATTGTGCCAATCTCATACTATAATACAAAGATGAAGTTATTTTATTAGGTCTGTAAAAATTTAAAGAGGAAGACAATCGTGGAACATTTAAATAATACTGGTCAAAGTCAAGTTTTTTCTTTTTTTTTAATTTTAAGACTGGAGTGATTAAGTTGTCTTTAATTAGACCTGGGTTTAATCTAAAACCTGATCAGAATGCTGGAAAGAAAGGGGACTTGTGATGTAGATGGCCATGGCTGAGACAGATGCTCTGTTAGATCTTAAATCCTGAAACTTTAGGTATTTTTGAATATACTTAATAAAATGTCCCCTAAAATGTAATTTAAGGAAACTAATGTTAATTAAGTAGATTACTATGAATATGTCACATATTGTCTATTATAGTTTACATTGACCCAATTTAAAATAACCTGAAGAAAAAGGTATTACAACTAAATATCAGAGATACAATGAAATAAAAATGTTAATAAATTTTTGTTATACAATGTTTCATGCTGAAAGTGCATTTATGCACTTATGATATGGGAAAATTTGATTCCACATAGTTTTTAGCTACTCTGGCATTAGCATTGTCACTTGATACTTTAAGTTACATGATAGAGAAAAGGTTATCTGTACTTCTTACCATTTAAGAATATTTTTGGTTTTATATTTACATGCTTCTAGCTCCAGTTTAATATTGTTGTTGTTTGGAGAAGGGCTTACGTGGGACCACTTGAAGTACACATTTAAAAAAAAGTGAATAGTTATATTAAGTGAAAAAATGCATAATGTAATTAAAGAAGGAAAGAGAATACTGAATATGTGCTTAATATTTAGCCTACAAAATTTAGAGCTACCACATTTCTTGTTTTATAAATACAGTGTCATATTGAGGAAGCGTAGAGATTATTTTTAGAAATGTGAAAAGTCTTAGCTCTGCTTCAGTGGACATTAATGTTTCAATATCTATGATGTCATCTTACAACTAATAGAGAAAGAATTAAGTTTAGGGTGTTCATAAAGTTCTGTAGTCTTAGTCTATCAGAATAAATTGATATAACTTTGTCAGCAGTTTTTAATTTTTCACCAGCTAGTTGAATATCCCAAACATATAGTTCAACATGTAAAATCCTCCACTCTAGGACCTCGCCCCACTGTTACAACATGGTTATCACTGCTTTCCCACAAAGAGCAAGGCTGACCACTTTATCATTAATGGTATGATGTTTTATTTTTCCATTTTCATCTTGCTTGTGCTGTAATCCTGGACTGTAATCTCTTCCTTGGAAATGCCAAGTATACACAAAGATTTCCTCAAATGTCTCCTGACTCCCCAACAAAGTATGTTGTTCCTAGTCTCAGAAAAGTTTGTCTAAATTGCACTTCAGAGATTTATAGGATGTAACAGTGTTTCCAACATCAGAATGAATATGTTATTATGAAGAGTGTATATTCTGCAGGATATACATATTGCCTTACATTTACAAGGTATAAATTAAGCATTTCTTAAGTTTAATTAATTGATGTAAGTATTTGGTAAATTTCAGGTTACCTACAATCATGTGGCGAGGGAAATCAGAGAAAGTATATCTACAGTGTCTTGCTCTAAAGAGAAATGAAAAATGCATGAGCCTATATAATGACCAGAAAAGAGTCAGGGTGTAGGGACTGAAGTGAGAAGACTAGAAGTGATTGTCACTGCTTCGAATCAGGATGACTCTGCCAACTAAGTTTTCTACAGAAGGTAATGAAGCTTCCATTAACATCAATGAGCCCCATTGTGTGAGACAAATTATGGAGAAAGCAGTAGTTGAAAGAGCTTCATATTGGAAGTTGAAATGTGATTATCTTTGGGTGATTAATGGTTTCTTTGAAAATATATTTTCAAGTATTCACTACAAAATGCATGTGTCTTGTCTATACAGCACAATTTTAAATGCTGTCTGAGGATACAGATACTGTTGGTTTCAATTTAAAAGACAAGTACATGACTAGATTTTTGCACACCTGTAAAATATGAGAAATTGTCTCTTCCATTTAAAATAGGTTTGCCTTTTAAGGGACCTCTGTGTTTCTTTAATATTGGATTTGGGCAAATGTTTTATTGTAGAAAGCAATTATGCTCCCAAAGGAAGTTTTAAATTTAATGGAACAAGCATTTGGTAATACCATCTGTTGTTATTATGTGCAAATATATAAGTGTTGCTGTGAAGGGCAAGAAACACAGTTCTTACTTCTGAATATTTACATACTCTAAACAGCCAGTTTTACTTAAAAACACCTTTATAGATTAAAAATTATAATAATTAGTAGGATATCTATGACTTCACTCTTTGGAGGTAGGGTGGAAAATTTGGAAGCATGTCCTTTTTTTTTCCTTTAGCAAGGTGAAAACCATATAGGTATTGGTTTCTATAGTCGGGACTGGAAGTAATTCTGCCTGTAATCATATGTATCCTGAGTATATAGTTTATGAAATTTAGGTTGGAAGATCAAATTACATTATAAACTAAAAAAATGTTCTTCTATGATTAACAAAATGTATACTTACTCAGATTCAGCAATTATTTTCAGGACCTTGTTTTCAAAGCATTTTTAGAAGAATGCTGAACTAGAATGTAGTGGCAGGGCTGCTGTGCATAGTTGTTCAGGCTGCAGACTGCATAATTTGAAGGGCTCTTGTTCCTCATGAGGGAAAAAGTAAGTGGGCAGTAACAAATAGCCTTCAAATGAGAGTGAATTATCATAATAGCATGTTTCTCTTGCTATATGACTACCATGGATCATCTGTTTCTCTACTTAATGTCACCTTCATGCCAGGTCTGAGGCTAAAGTAATAGTTTCTATAATGGATTTCTAGTAATGATAAAGGAGAACATGAAGCACAGTGAAACTCACTGAGACTCCTAAAGCTCACATCCAGAAATAATGCTGGAACTTCTGCTTATATATTTTTGGACAAAGATAATTCAGATGCTCACAATTCACTCTGGTTGGGGTAGATATACAATTTTCCCACAAAATAGGCCAGGGAATTTTGGAAAACTATAATGTAATCTATTAGAGGCACCATTCATACAAAGTAAACTATAAATAACTGCTTCACCAAATACCTTAGTTTGGGTACTTTATTTTTTTAAACAAGTGTATTTAGCTCAAGGTTGTACAGCTTGAGGAGCATGGCACTGACATCTGCCCAGCCTTGGTGAGGGACTCTGGCTGTGTCTCATGGCACTTGGTATCATGGAGGGAGCTAGTGTAAGAGGGAGGTATCTTATTGTGAACCAGAAAATCAGAAAGTAGCCAGGGATCAGTCTTGCTTTTTTATGACAACAGTCTCCTGAGACCTAACCAGAGTGCCTCAAGAAGGACTTAAACACCTTCCAAAGGTGATGTCCCTAAGGACCCAATCACCTCCCACTTGGTTCCACTAAAGGTTCTACCACCTCAGTACTGCCACACAGAAAACCAAACCTCCAACACATGACTGTTTAGGAGGCAAATCACAGCATCCTTCAGTTGTGTAATGTGGTTGTCCCGGGTTATGGTAATACACGTTATTTATTTGTGTTAAAGCAGTGCACTCTAGTCTGGTTGTGTTAAAAGAAAATCCAGGTGGTGAAAAAAAGATTAAAGCATGGATCCTTTCCTTTATGCCACTGAGGATCCTTGATCTTTTTACATTCCACCATCTTAAAGTAAAATCCCCAGGGAAACTAACACAGATTGTATCCATCCATTCTAATTCTTCCTCAGAAATCTACTACTTTGGGCTCAGCATCCTCACAATGAAACCTCCATGTTTTTAATTTCATTTAGACTCTGAGAAGTTATCATTGGGTCTCCATATATATTTATTTTTGTTGTAGTTTCTTTTAACATCAGTGTATGATTGAAATATATATATTCAGATTTTTAATCTTTTGTTTAAAAATAATTCGTGTTTATTAACTAGACTTTGGCTTAGGCATGCCATTTATGTTCAAGTTAAAACTTTGGGTATTAAAAATCCAGCCAGCTGATAACTCTGTGATTTAAGATATAAGTTGTCAAAAGTGATTAGTTTGTATCAGACTTTAAAGAATAAATGGTCTTCATTGAGATGCTTTGCATGACGACGCCTAATTATTCAAGTCCTACTAGTGTGAAATCTATTTAAAATCAACAGTACAATTTCTTAATAATTTATTCTAACAGATAATAGGTTTTGAAAACTATCATATTTTGAGGTCATAAGCTTCTTAAAAGAGATAACTCACCACTTTCATTATTAGTTTTATAGCATAAATTTTAATGCTATGAAGTTTAATTACTTATTTAAAGATTACACAAATTAAGATTTTAGGCTTTATCTTTCTCCTTGACTTCATAATTAGCAATATTTAAAAAATAATTTAGAGGCTTTAATATAATTCCATTTTGAATGGATTTAGAGTTGTGGTTTTTTTTGTCCTTTTTTTTTTTTCTCAGTTCTGGGGATGGAACCCAGGACCTCATGCATGCCAGGCAAGACCTCTACCGCTGAGCCACCACATCCCCCAGTCCTTGAGAGGATTCAGTATGGAGAATTCACTGTAGATTTCATTCTTAAATAAAGTCAATGGTTCCATCCTTTTTATAAGATGACATATACATTCCTAAAATGATTATAGTTTCACTGACAATTGGAAATATCCATTAGTATAAAGCTATTGCAAATAATTATATTCTTTTCATTACGATTCAAAATATCATTTTTAAATTCTGGTACCCACTTTTTATTGTCACCAAAAATTCTAATTCTGTGGTTCTTTATTCTAAAAACACTTACTTCTAGTATTGTGGAGTGGGCTCTTACACTGGCGTAGGTTTATTATGCATAGAAACATTCACGTGCCATATTGGAAACTGTTTTCTCTCTAAAAAGTATCCAATACAGTTTTCCTTCAGTATTGAAAAAAAAATGGTTTCTTAATTTGCATTGCAGGTAAATTTGCTTGATGTGTTGGATGGCCGCTTCACTAGTTCAGTGTTCAGTTGGGTGAAATGTATGTTTTTAAGCATTTATGTTATTCAGTGAAAAATCACCTGTGCCATTGCTAAAGCTGGGTATGTGAGAGGCAAGTAGTAGCTTGGCTAAGACGCATGGTGCAAGAACCAGCTCTTTTCTCCTATTTCATTTTCTATCTAGGATACTCCTCATTCTATTCAGTGGCCAACAGAAGTACCTTCAATGTTGAAAATAACTTATCACTTCTCTTTCCTGTCTTCTACTTCCTCCCTCCCTCCCTTTTCTTCTTCCTTCCAACATCTAATTGGAATATCACTGGTGATAGTGTACATAATGTGGTCACTCTGTATACTTCTTTAGATGCTTATTAGCCTTTCTTTACAGGCTCATTCTCTGATATCTCTGACCATGACCATATGATCATGGTCAAACTAATACAAATTTATAATTTTATTCATACAACATTGCTTCATAGAAAAGCATCATTTATATAGTTAAGCTTTTCTTCACTCTTTTCCTCAATTTATCTCACTTCAATCCTTTCCTTTGAGTAAGTTAATTGACTTTCACTGAAGAAAAGTATAATTTGTAGAGAGTTTAAACCTGTATGTATTTGCCAACAGTAAATTTCATGTTACATAAATGGATATACCACTGTTGTGAAAATCCTTTTAATACTTCAGGTATAATCTGCATAATAATATTGTATAAAGGTATAATCATGGGCAAGTTTGGTAACTTTAAGGCTTATCTGAAAAGAGAGTAGGAGGAAAGAAATAAGGTCTGAGGGAAGGTACGAGAAATAAATTTCAATGCGTTACAGGCACCCTATATATTATTGGTTGGAAAGACTGACTTTTTTTCCTTGAGAATAATGGAAAGAGGAATAACAAACTCATAAATAAGTGTAGGAACTAATAAGGAAAAGAATTGTCTTAGAGAAAAAGACATTAACTAAAACAAGAAGGTTAGTATCAACTACAGTCTTATGAGAGATGAAAGATATTGATTTCACATGATGTGCAGACAGAATATGTTAAATGGGTTTTTATTGAATAAATCAATGAATTAATTCACTAATGAAAAAGTAAGTACAGGAAGACAGTTATTCTGAAGGCATAAAGGAGATTCTATCTACCATCTAATGAATAAAACAAAAGAGAAGATAAAGCTTGATTTTTTTCTTCAGTCACAGAAGATAAGTATAAAGATTAATCTATTGAAGTTTAAAATTGGTGAGGAAAATTGGGAAGAAAGAGATGACTAGGAATCCAGCCAGCTATATTTATAAGAAGCAGGAAATAATGAATGTGAAATTAGAAGAAGATAAACATGCAAGCAATATTACAAAGACAGAACTACCAGATTTTGAAACCACTTAAATATGGTACCTGGATGACTTTGGAGTCAGAGCTGGCTGCCAGATCCAACTGTGAGTTCTCAAGAGAATAATAGTGCCATTATCAGAATGACAGCAAACTAGAGGAGGAGCAGATTTAGGGCAGTAGTGAGGAGAGGGAAATGCTTAGTTCAGTTCAAGACATAATGACTTACTTGTTTGGTTTAAATACTCCTGGGGAAAGACATCAGAAGGCAATTTGAAATAAGAATAATATGTAATTTGTGAGAGGCTGAGACCATGGAAATCACCGAGAAAAAGAGGAATAGAAAGAGTATAGGAAGAAAAAACTTTGGGAAGCTGTATATTAAATTAAAAAAAAAAAAAAAAGAAGAAGCCTGTACCATCAGACGGGTCAAAACAGAAATATCAAGAAGGAAGCACATTCAACACATTGCCCAATGCAACACTGAGGTAGAGAACTAAGAAAGGCATTTGGTTTGTTCATCCCTCCGTGACTACAGGGGACAGTTCCAGCAACCCCACACATATAAGGAGATGCTCAAGTCCCTTATATACAATGGTGTAACATTTGCATATTACCTATGCAGATATTCCTGAATACCTTAAATCATATCAAGGGTATTTATAATACTTTATGCAATCTAAATTCTATGTAAATAATTCTCATATTGTAATTTTTAGTGAATTATGATGAGAAAAATACTGTTTGGTACAGACATAGTTTTTTTCTTTGTTTTTGCTATACTGCAATTTGAACACAGGACCTGGTGCATGCTAGACAAATTTATACCTCTGAGCTACATTCCCAGCAGCCCCAGGCACAATTTTGTAGTTGTTGCTGTTTACTATTTTTATACAGTGAAAGACTGACTCCATAATTGTAGAACCTGCAGAAAAGGGGACCAAGTATATTTTCTTTACCAGTAATCTTTTAGAATGTAGTTTTCATGAAAAGTAAGCATGGCAGAAAGGTTGTAATAGGCAAAAGAGATGGTTGGTTCTAGCATGAACATAGTACATATAAACTGTACTTTTGAAAGTTCAAAGTAAAACATAGGTTTGATAGAGTGTGTCCTGAGCTAAATGGAATGAGGGTCAAGACCTGTGATGTATGTGAGTACTAACTATATCTTATCTATTTCCTACTTCCTGTGGAGTTTTGCTTAGTTCCTGGCACACAGAGTCTCTTAAGAAATACGTATTGAATTAATGTATAAATGAGGTAGAAGACCGCTGGGAAACTATGTACTTTTGTATCCAGAATCCTAAAATACTCTTCTGTGTAACTGTTTCAGAAATAGATATATTATGATAGATTATGCAGAACTAACTCATTGCACTATGTTTCTTCCACATTCTAAAACCCCTGACTGGTACTTTACATAGAGGAAACTAGAAATGCTGAGACACAATTTTAAGCAAATATAAATCAATGATGCAATTATAAGCAATGCTAAATAATGGATCTTTGGGATGAGGTAGTGAATTAGACTCATTTTCAAGTGATGCTTAAACCCATGTATATTTTTCTATAGGTTTGTGTACATATGCTTTTACCATAACATTTCCAAAGTGTGTATTCTAAAATAAAAAAAGGTGCTCTAAAGCTTAGAGATGTACTTACTATTGTATTATTTATCAATATCTCAACTGGATTGCTTTGAATAATGGAATCATCAATCTGCTTTCAAATGACCAGTTACATTGTACAACAAACTATTGTAGTTTAAGGAAATCAAAAGTATTTACATTTTTATTGAGAGAACAGAATGTTTCATGGCTATGACCTGGGGTCACTGATGATCTGAAATGTGATTCATAGCCAGCTACAACAAAATCATTTCATGAGTTTGTAGATCTCACAGGATATAATTTTATACTTTAATCTGACTTGCTATATTTTTTCCTTTTTGATTATTTCTCATGCCATATATTATATGAATATATTAAACATGTTTTGAGATGACATAAAGGTACTAATTGGAGGCAGACTTACATTTGAATAATTCAAATAACCTCTTAATGATGACCAGTGTCCATTGTCACAAAATTCTTTTGAGATATTCTCACCTTTAAATGTTGTTTTAGTCTGATTCTTCAGAGAAACAGACCAATAACAGAGAGACAGACAGATAAATATAGAGCTATGTAAGCGAGGATTTATTAGGGGAATTGGCTCATGTGATTATGGAGGTCTGGGAAGTCCCACAACAGGCACCTGCAAGCTAGAGACCCTGGGATGTCAACAGCATGGCTAAGTTTGAGATGAAGAACTGAGAACCTAGGAGCCTGCTGGTTTATGCACTAGTGTGCAAAGGCCATCAGAAGCCTGAGGTTCTGATGCTAGGAGAAAAAGTTTGTTCTGTAGGTCCAGGAGAGAGAGAGACGTCTGCAGAACAATTCACTTTCCCTTTGTTTTTAATTCTCTCCAGGTCTCTAGGGAATTGAATGATGCCTTCCCATTTAGTCCACTGAGACTCGTATGCCAGGCTCCTCTGGAAATATTTTCATAGCCACTCCTCAAATAATGCTTTACCAGATCTCTAGGTATTCTTTAATCTAGTCACTTTTCTACTGGGATATAGAAATCATTCACTTTTTGTGGAAGGTAAATCAAGATGAAAGAACTTTATCTTCGTCTTGGGGAAAACATCAAAAATGAGTCTAGTTTCAATAGCTCTCCCTAATGATTTTATGCAAAAGAAAGTGGTACCAGGAAGTTTGGTCCAGAAGAAAATACCTTTAAGAGAGTCAACATGTCTTTTTTTGAAATTAAGAAAAAAGAAAGAAAAAAATTATCCCCACATATGGTTTCCTAAGAGGAAAGCCCTGGAAAGCCTAGACTTCATCCAGTTTGTTTAAAAATAAGAAAATTTGAGTCTTGTGAATAACAAACATAAATCCACAATCTTTGTTTTGCTGAAAAGTGCACAGCTGCCTGAGATTTTAAAGCCAGAAGGAATGAGGACAAAAGTTTACAATGAAAATGTTTAAACCTTCTTCTTTCTGCAGTGGAGTAGACAAAGGGGAAATGAAGACAAGGGAAGAGGGATGAGTCAAGGAAAGATAGGGGAATGAATCTTACCTAACTTTCCTGTGTACATATGTGCATATACCACAGTGAATCTCAACATAATGTACATCCACAAGACACTAATTAAACAAACAAACCTAAGTAACAGAAAGATCAGTGGATTAGGGGTAAGGGAGCAGGGAAAGGGAAAGGGAGAAGAGAAGGTACTAGGGAATGAATTAGAACAAATTATATTCAGTGCTTCTATAATTATGTCAAAATGAATCCTATTATTATGTATAACCAAAAAGAACCAATAAAAAAGACAGAAAATGTTTAAACCTGAATGATTTCTTCTTTGTGTTTTTATTGAAGAAGAAAACAAACATTTTTAATCTACTTTTTTTAACTTGAGTTTTACATTGTTTTCAATGTTATTTCACAATGCTGTTTCTTTCTAAAGCTCAAGTGAAATAATAATGTTTTATCATTTAGTTACCTAGATTGACTTCATTTAATAATCCTTTGTAGTTACAATTCACAAACAGCATTCACATATATAGCTCTACCTTTCATGTGAACTGAGTAATAAATATTTTTTCTCCATTTTCAGATAAGGAGTTAAAACCAAACAGTTGTAGTAATTTTCCAAATATTGTAATACTGTCTGACTCAGGTCTAAAGTAAAAATTAAGTACCATTTTGTAGCCTTGAAAAAATGTTAATTATCATAGGAAATTAACTAAATATAAATTAAGAAAATGATAAATGTTTTAAAATACAAATTATTAAGTAATGCAAATATATTATTACTCAGGAATAGTAAGTGGAAGGAAAAAATTTTCTTTCATATAAGCTATTAGAATCTGCACAACTTTTCTGCTACAAATTTAGCAGTTGATAGAAAAAATATGATTGCTTATCATTATTCAACAGTACCATTAAGTAGGTATCCCCCCTCCAAAAAAGAAAAATCTTGAATGAGCATAAGTTTCCAACAAAATAGTTCATCTTTTGTTAAAACTATATAGGAAAATATTTAATTGTAATTAGGGGATATGACTTAATAAAATTACTATAATCATCTATTTTAGATAGTAAAACCATTAAAATGATTATAGAGGTATTTACTTAAAATATAAATGCTCAAATATTATAAATTACTAATTTATAACAGAATGCACATATATAGTCATAAACAAAATTTTATATAGATATAAAAATATTTCAAGGACATACATCATCATCTTGGCAGAAGATGTTTCATTCTGCTTTATAACATTTTTTTGCTTTTCTTTCTTCAGTGAACATGAATTTCATTTGTAGTTATACCTATAACATTTATTTTAAGTATTCATTTATTTTCAACTTAAATATTCCTATTTAAGTTTTTACTTAAATGCTGTGACAGTGATTAAGTTTATGACTACAGAATATTTTTAATACAGCAATACTTACTTTCCGATGTTAAAGTTACCTGAGATCCCTTTGCTTCAAAAATACAAATAGAATATTTCTGAAATAAATGGCCCACGATGGCATTTTGTTTTGATTTGTGGTGCTGAGGATTGTACCCACAGTAGGAGAATACTACTGAGCCAGATCGACCCAGCGTGTGTGAAAGAAAGAGACCATGTTTACATAATGTATTACAGTATATTGTTGTAATTGTTTTATTTCATTTTGATTTGTAGTTAACCTCTCAGTGTGCCTGATTTATAAATTAAAATTTATCATAGATATATATATACGCATAGTAAAACATGTTGTATGTGCAGCGTTCAGAAATATTCATGGTTTCCGGAATCCAATAGACGTCCTCAAATATATCCCTTGAAAATAAGGAGGGGTTGCTGAATCTGAAACTGGAGTCAAAGTTCATCAGTAATTAGTATAACATTGTTTACTATTAGATAATTGTAATAGTTAGGACAAGAAAAGGATTCACTACATTATGTGATTATCCAGCTATATTTTCTGGCCTGACTACATTTTATCATTTGAAAAGGGATAATATTAAAACTCTAATTCAAAGCTTTTCAGATGTTCATTTTGAGGCTAAAACAAATTTTTTTAAAGAATTATTTATATTATTTTACCAACTCAAGTAAAAATAGGTAGAGTTTTCTGCATAGTTTTACTATGTCAGTATCTTTTGTCCCTTTTTTTAAAAAAAAAAAAAAAAAAAAAAAGATTTTACCTTTATTTTGTTGTTGTTGTTTTATGTGGTGCTGAGGATGAACCCAGGGCCTCACCAGTGTTAGGCAAGTGCTGTACCGCTGACCCCAGCCCCCTTTGTCCCTTTTGATTATACCAAAAGTAATGGTTTCACTTGATAATCTGAAAGGTGTTAGTGGTTTTGGCAGTGTGAAGTGGTGTGTGTGGTATGTGCACACACACAGACCTGTGTACTTTCCTGGCCACAACTTGAGATGAGATCTTGTCATGACAGCATTGTAAATTTGTTCAGACTTCAAACATTCATTTTTGTTTTTAGTTAAGTTAACCAGATAGTGTCTAAGATGATCAGTGGCTTCTCAGTAGCTGACATATATGCCTTTAGTAGGAATGGCTCAGTTCAAAGTGAATCATCCTGTCTTCCCAAAACAATGTGGTGGTTTCACTGTTTATTCAAAGATTTTAAATCATAATTTTAAAAATAGGATATATAGTATATAATTTTAAGTGTAGAAATATATATATACACACACACATATATATGTAATAACTTTCTACAGCTTTAATTTGGAAGAGTAAAGAGGTCCCTTTGCCATATTTACTTGCCATATTTTCCAAACTGAATTCATTGTTTTTTTCTTTCCTCCTTTTTAATATCTTGAGATTAAGAGCATCATTTTTAGAAAAATAAAGAGATTATCAAGATTTTTTTAAAGGCAAAAGCAACTATTAAATGTGGTTTGTTTTCAGAAGTATGTTATTTCCCCTTATCCTTAGATTCTGTGCCCTGAAAGTAATTCCTCCTTGGTATGATTTCCATGGCCATGATTTCATCTTCTAGGAAAGCCTTTCCTCCCTCCCAAAGATGCCTCTTAGACATACCTAAGAGCACATGCTTTTATTTATTTTTATTTTTGCTGAGGGAATGAACCTTTTTAATAAGTGTAAATCATCTTTTATTCTAATTAGTTATACATGATAGCTCAATTCATTGTACACAAATGGAACACGACTGAGCAGATGCCTTTAAATGTGTCTTCTTCAGGACCTAAGCAGGCCATTTGACTAGTGATTATAAATGGTGGCTTACAACAGTAGTTTTACCTTTTATGTACATTATGTGTCAGCTTCAGGGCTTAACTCAAATCTGGGGCCCAAAAATTGTAAAAGTTTTAACTCCTCTAATCCAGACTAATTGCTTTCATAGCAGCACAGCTCACAATTCTCAAATAGTTGCTTGTCTTTTCATCTGTTAGTTTTGTTCTGTTAGATGTATCAGTATTCAAACTCATAAATCATGTTGAGATATGCCTCTCTCAGCTTAACTGCTGATACCTTGATTTTTATCAGTCTTCTTGAGAGACTCGTGCCTTTAGAATCTTTTTCCTTGAGTATTTTGTCCAACTAAGAGGATTTATGGATGCCCAATTAATCAATTCAAAGGTTTTAATAAAGTCTCTGGTAACCTAGTGCTTGAATTAAGTCTGGTTGGCTTTATTACTTAAAAGATATCTTGATAGATGCAAATGAAAAACAGTGGATTGTTTCAGCCCACAAGACAGGAATCTTTGGGGATCTCCACAATTATATCCATTCCTCTTAGCAAAACAGCAAAATTGCAAATGAGGTTTTTTTTTGTAAGTTCATCTCATAACATTGTCAAATAATACAAAGACACAATATTAACAATCTGTTTTGCAATCTTTCCACCTAAAACTCAAGCTACCCATTTCTATAATGTCTTCTATCTTAATTGGTTTATATTATGGTAACAAATAACCCAAAATATAAGTGGGGGTTTACAACAGCAGTTTACCTTTTGTTTACATCATATGCCAGCTAAGGGGCTTAGCCATATGTCTCTTCTTCGTTCTATAAATACAGTTGGAAAGATTATTATTTTTCTGGGATCTGTTGATCTCTGAAGCAAAAATTGAAGATAATTGGTGGAATGATATGATGGTTTACAAAGCTCCTACTTAAAAATGCTGTGTGTGATTTTAGTGTCTATTACACATGCAAGACACAGGATCAAGCCTACCATGGCAGTGGGGAGAAAGGGCAGGGCAGTTGCAGTCCTCCTGTAGTTTGGCCAGTGAATGACTGGAAATAATAACACAGTCTTCTACACTTTCCCTAGAAATGAGGAGAGTGGTAATTAAAACAAAAATAAGATACAATTTCACACATTCTTTTTTAAAATATTTTTTAGTTGTCAATGGACCTTTATTTTATTTATTGATACATGGTGCTGAGAATTGAACCCAGTGCCTAACACATGCTGGGCAAGCACTGAGCCACAACCCCAGCCCATATTTCACACATTCTTGATTGGCAAAAATCCAAAATGTTGATCACATCAACTATGTTTCAAGATGTGAGAAAATAGAAACTTTCACTCGTGGCCCTTGAAACTATTAATTTGTATAATCACTTTAGAGAAAGATTTGGTAGTAGCTAGTAAAGCTGAAGAGTGTATGTCTTCCGTAGTCTTAATCCAGAAATTCCACATTTTTTTTCCAGTAAAATGTTCCTACATATACACCTCAGGGCAGGTAAAAGGAGGTTCATCACAGCATGATTTTTAAAATGAGATTGGTTTTGAGGAACTTGAATGATCAGCTAAATATAAATAGATAAATTATGGTATATTCATATAGGTGAATGCTAAATATAAGTTGTAATAATAAAGCTATGTATATTTTTTTCAGCATGGGTAGCTTGTAAGAATTGTAATGGAAAATAAAATTTAAAAAAAAACATGTAAAATGTGCATCTAGTTTTACACAGAAGCAAATAAGTTACTTATATGTTTATATATTGACAGTTTTAAGAACAAGGACAAAAATATGTGGAGAAGTAGCATAAGAGGAAAAGGAGAAGGGTAAAGAGCTCCAATAGTATCCCTAATATTTTATTTGCTTTAGAAAGAAATAAAAAAGGCATGTTGTCAACAGGAGAAATATATCCACTTACTACACTCATTACATCTGTCAAACTCATATGTTTAAAGTAGTTCTTAAATAAAAAGTCGATACTGAGAATAAGTTATATAAACAATGATAAATTCCTGCAGAGTCTATATAATGGCAATGAAAAAAACATCTCCCGTAAGTAAAGCAACAAAGTGGAGGAAAATGTATAAGGTGTTATATATTCATATCTGCAAGCACACAACATAAAGTTACATATTTCTAGTTGTTCTCAAAAATATATGAATATATAGAAGATATCTGGAAGTATTTAAGAATATATATAATAAGATGAACAGCTGAAGATAATGAAATTGGATTTAGGAAAAAAGTCAAGTGAATTTTCTTTTAGCTACATTGGCCACCTTTTAAAAATATTATTTATTGTAATATACTGTTTTTATATTACAATTGCTTTAATTACTTTTATAGTAAGAATTAAGAGTTGGTTATCAGAAATGTATAGGGTGATGTTGGGAGTAGTTCTAAAGGATGTCTATATAGTTTGGAAACATGACTATAATATCAATGATGAATTATATCTGTAAAAAATAAATAATATTAGATGCATTTTCAATTTTTTTCAATAATATGTGATACCAGCAAATATGAATGAAGATAATACTTGTTCTTCAAATACTTGCTTCAAATTGCCTAAGAAACAAAACTTGGAGAACCATAATCATTCATGTCCTGGGAAAATTAGGTCAGGAGAGAGTTGTGCCTAAAATAACATTGTTACTTATATGAAACAGTAAGCAGTATGATTAAAAATAAGCCTACTATAATTTTAAAGTAATTTTCTCTAAAATGATAATGCTTTTTAAATATTTGGGGTATTTCCATGTGACATTAGGCTAGGAATGAGTAAAGTGGAGTTGAATACTATCCTAGTTGTATAGCTCTTTAGCCTCAGAACTGTTCTGTGTCTCTCCCCATACTTTTTACAAGAAAGTCCTTTCATTGTATCCTTTTTATGCTCTCCACTTTAAAGATTGGACATTATTAGGTTTTGATCTAAGGAAAGCTTAGATATATCTTTGGTCCACTATTCTCCCTTTCAAATTTTAGGTCACTATGTGTCTTCTACTTAGTTCAAAAAATGTAGCTCATACCACATGAAGCATTTATCCTTCTAGAGTACAAAAAAGAACCATTTTTAAAAATGCATTCAGATTCTCTGAAAGTTTCATGTGCTATTCTAAGAGTTCAGAGTATTTCACTTTAGCCAAGCTCCCTTAGTGTTTGGTGAAAGTATGTATGATGTGTAAGAAGATCTCATTACCCTGATTGCAAATACCAAGTCCTTCCTAAGTTGACAAGCTTTACCTAGAAGCAATGGATACTTGAGGAAAGTCATGAGCAGAGTCAGTAGAGACCCACTAGGAGAGCCTACAGAATCGGAATCTTTACAGAGTATAAATGAGAACATTATTACATTTCTGAAAGAAACAGTAGACTACAACAAGCCTATATAGTCATGTGTCACTTAATGACAGGCACATTCTGAGAGCTATGTCTTGGAGCGATTTCTTCGTTATGCAAACATGATAGCATTGGTCTTCATGCCTCTCCTCTTGATGCAGTCAGGAGACACGGCAAACGTGAGCTGAATAAGGCTGTTGCCAGCATAACATGTCATTACTGTTCTTCAGTAAAATTTTTTTTATAAGTAGAAGGAGTACATTCTAAATAATGATTAAAAATATAGCATAGTAAATACATAAACCGGTAACATGGTCCTATGTATTGTACTACTATACATAATTGCATATGCTGTGCTTTTATATGACCAGCAGCACAAAAGGTTTGTTTATATCACCACCACAGGCATGCGAGTCATGTGTCGTAGCAATAGGAATTATTTTTCAGCTCCAGCATAACCTCAGTAGACCTCCACTATCATGGTGAAAGTGATTAACTCCTACATTGGTGTTAGCATGTGTCCACTTGCAGCAGATGCCATCATTTCCCAGTCTTTCATTCCCATTTCAGAGTCCTTGACCCATCCAACTGCCAGACCTTGATATTTTGTGTGAAGATTTTTTTTCTTATTGCTGTATTCCACTTTATGTCCAACCAAAATGTTCTCCAGGAGCTGCCATCAACAAATGACTAATAGAAAATTAGCATATAAAGACACCAACTTTTTCCCTCCTTAGGTGGATAATTCTGGGGTGTGTGTTCAGCTCTTATTCTCATAATCTGCCAGGTGGATGAAAATCCAGTCACTCATAATGGTAATTGGTTTAAAAAATATCTCCTTTATAGGTGAGCTTCGTTTCTTCATCTCATTTTCCCCCACACCCCACAATGTTCCTTTCCCTTTACAAATCATTAACTTATACTGGATTTTTGTTTTAAGGTCAACATCTGGAGAAATCAAAATTAAAATAACAATATTGCCTCTTTATTCTAATTCATCTTCTCAAAACAGTTTATAAAGGATTTGTATGCAGTTCAAAGTGGGACAGGGAACTGAAAAGTTAAAGTATACCTTCACAGTATCCTAGTATCTAGAAACATTGATGGAGATTCAATAACCTATTATTGTGACTAATCTCATGGTGCTCTCAGTTATATGTGACACACCTTTGATTCTGGATTCAGCTTAACTTCTAGTTCTCACAAGGTTGGTATATTCCAATTTCTTTATTCTGAATTCTACCACAGGAAATACAGAACCCCCTTCCCCCTGATGTGACTTACGCCAAGTCCACACACTTTGACATCAGTGCAAATCTGGTCTTCTCAGTAGCATTGTAAATAAGGGGACCTATGGAACTAATGAGATACTGGTGAGCATTTGTAACTGTCCCTTTAATTCTTGAAACTTTTATTTGGCCAAGGAGTTAAACACAATATTAATAGAATAGGCATTCTATTACTGATTTTTTTCCTTTGCCTAATGGTCCATTTAAAATATCAAAATATTTTTCATTAAAAATTATAGGGAAAAAATGTCTATTTTTTTCCCTTTGTCAAATTTTTAACTTAGAAATAAATTTGGTGAACAAGTATGGGGCTCTTGTTTTTTGAGTAAGTTTGATGTTTATTTACAGTTCATCAGACTGCACTGGCCCAGCTGGATGCCCAGAGTCCTGAAGGTACCAGTGTTGACAGTTATCTGTGAGGCAAGGAGAAAGAGAATTCTCCTAGTTCTCTTTTCTCTTTAGCCAATAATTAATATCGTATTTGGGAAAGATGACATACTAGTAAATTTGGTTTTGATTAATATTATTAAATATATGATTATCCAGACCTAGAAGTTATGACTGCCTTTTTCAAGAATGGGACCTAGGGGGAAAGAAATTAGGCGTGCCAATGACCTAGTTATTATTTTTCCTAATTTCATTCATAAATGTAAGAATGGGCTTATAGGTAACATGAATAGATTGTTATGGTTATTTTTTATGCCTAATTGTACATGAGAATTACCTGAGTAGCATTGGAAAACCCTCCCTACCTTTTCATGAGATGATTTAATTAGCCTGTACATCAGTAGTTTATGTAGTTCTTAGGGGATTCTTGTCTGCCCCTGGGATGGCAACCACCTGCTAGAAGAAGGCACTATTTACTAAAGGATAGAGTACTGAAATTGGAGCAGTAGAATCTGAGTCCTAATCCTGGCTCTGCCACTTTCTACAGGCTTAACTTCTATAGAATTGCATCAGTTCTTAATAGAATATGGTTATTGTTATAACTAAACTCAGATTGTTTCTGCTCTAAGAACCTAAGACTCTAATTATCTCCTTCCCCAAAGAAACTAATTTTTAATTTCATACATTTATATATAGTTTAAAATACAATATATTCCATATATGTATGATATATCAAAATACATTCTACTATCATATATAATTAAAAAGAACAAATAGAAAATATAAAAAATATATACATATGAATCTGATGTTGTCTCTGACTTCAAGGAATTCATTAGCTAGTGTGGAAGGTTGGAAATGTCTACAAGTTAATTTTAATAAAGAGTTTGATTGATGCTAGTAGATCACAGGATAAAAAATGGTTATAAGCAATTGCCTAATAAATAGAAAAATCACAACCTAAGAAAGAAACTGTGATTTGTGATCAGCCTCATGGCCCAATTCTAGGTTAAGAAGCAGTATTTGCAAAGACTCTGGAGTGCACAGCCTGATGGAAGAACAAAAAATAGTTTTAGGGTGATCAAATTAATTAATACAATGAACAGAAAATTACAAAGACTTCCAGGAACAGATTGTCATGGGTTTTAAATACCTGAAACTCATTTAATTATAAGAGGAATAATAGATGTTTGACAGTTGCATTTTTATTTTACATTTTGAGAAATATTCCCTACATGCCCTTGGAGCTCCTTCTTGGGTCAGTACCCCAGGGAGCTTTTAATTGGTAAAACCAGGAATCAAACTCAAGTCTGAATGCAGAATTCATGAGGTCTTTCTACACCATCACAGCATACTGCCTCAGGCTTTTCATATATGTTGTAATAAGCAATCCTTTCCACCTTATAAATTTACTGTGATTGATTGAATGAGATGGTGCACGTATGATGTTTCACTGCATACTTGATACATACTAAGTACTCTGTAAATTATGAATTTATTTCCTGTGGTGCTTTTTAATCTGGCAGCCTCTGTGCCTGTGTTGCCTCCAGCAATGCTGACTTGCAGACTCAGCATTTTTACCTGTAGTACTTAGTTACATCTTGATTGACAGTCTTCTTTGCTCAAATTCTTAGTATAATTTCTCAGCTCACTCACTCAATTGAATTCAATATATATTTACTGAAATCTTCTCAGTGCTCAACACACCATGTAGGGACCTTATATTAGATGAAAGGGGATAATAAAAAATATGTGTATTCTTTATATTATATTATATTATATTATGTTATATTATACACACACACACACACACACATATTCTAGGAGCTTGCAGTCCAATAAAGGGGACTACACATGTTCATAAGCATCTAGTACAAGGCCAGTGTGATCATAGTCTTAGAGGAAGAGAACAAGGTAGATGTGAAGTCTGATGCAGTTTTTTTGTTTTGTTTTGTTTTTATAATTATACTTAGAATAATGGTTGGTTTAAGTTTGTAAGTATTTGGCCATGAGTCTAAACTACTATGGTTTAGAAATGGAAAATAAATTGTGACCAAATTACATCTTAGTAAATAGAGAAAAATATCTCTGCAGTTTGTAAATTTTATCTATCTTTCAATAACAATGCAAAACAAAAGGTAATTTATCAGTCATGTATTTGCACTACTTTTCAACATAAGTGTGTCCTACATATCAAAATATATTTTATAGAAATTTTCATGTCTTCCAATAAATTACCAAGCCATAACCCTTGTCAGTTGCTTTAATATCTCTTAAATCACTGGAGAGGTTTACTTATTAAACATATCTATAAAAATGACAACACTGAAAAATCATCTCAGTTTTTTGATGAGCATTTTTTTCTGGTTGTTTAATTTTAAATAATTAACTATTTTTATTCCTTTTCACAGTTATAGTTAATGTGGGAAAGTTGAAAGTTTCAGAAGCCTAAAATCCAGTAACTATTTTTACTAAAACTTGACTTCTTTATTGAGGTGTTCTTATCCTCTGTGCGATTTACACAAGTTACCTGATTCACAGTATCTTATTCCCTCCAATAAAATAAAATAAATTAAATAACCCTGAAACACACAGCCTTTATTGATGAAAGAAAAGTAAACATGTCTAAAAAATATTATTATTGATTGGGAAATTTACTTGAAAGGAAAACTTCAAAAAGAAAATATTCAATTATATAATAATATTTTGTTAAGTTAAAGGAAAATAACTATATCCCTTTTATATAACACTAAGATATTGTAATTAAACTGCTGGCATCTTCCCACATACTACATTGCCTCAGTGTTCTGTAATGTAGTAATATGTATTGAGTAAAGCTAAATCTGGCTTCCAACCTTAATTAAGAAAGTGCTGTTATATGCAGCAACACGTAGGCCTTACATTCCCAGTGCCCACTGAAGACATAAATTCTTCACTGCCTGAATTAATACCGGCACACAGGCACATAAGGACCAGAATCCTCATCACTGGCTCATAATGTTTGATTGCTCATGTTTGGCAAGGTGCTCTAACTAACACTCTAGTGAGTACGCACATAACCAAACATGCTGATGATGTTGCTTTCTACATGTGAGGGTTCCATGCAAGCAAAAGAAATCCTGAAGAGATGATAGAGTAATGGCAAGAAAAACTTTCTGTGAAGTCAGGAAAATTACTGAAAGTCTTGAGACATAAATGAACATTGCCTCTCACAAATATTACATATACTTTTTATTCAAGAAACATAATTATAGTACTCAAAAATAGTCTCTGAAAAGAAAATCATGTGTATGGTAAAACTAAGAGGGAACTATTTTAATTAATACTCTGAACAAAATTGTATTAGGGCATATGTTTCTGTTAGTGAATAGTAATCAAAATTTATTGGCAAATAACTAGAAGATACCTAGACTTATCTTGATCATAAAACTCATGTTCACTCATTTAGTACTGAGACAAAATTCTATTGCCAATCAATAATCTAGGCACTATGGGCAAGGCATAAACAAGAATAGTTGCTATTCTCAAGAATAGTGATCATGGGATGGAATTGTAGCTCAGTTGGTAGAGTTCTTGCCTTGCATATGTGAGGCAATGGGTTTGAACCTCAAAAAATAAAATAAAGGTATTGTGTCCATCTACTATAAAATATTAAAAAAATAATAGTGATCAAAAATAAATGTGCAAAATAAATTCAAACTGTAATAATATTAAAATTATGTGATATAATAAGAGACTGGTTAAAGGACCATTACTAAGTTACAAATATCTCAGGTAATCCAGAAGAAACAAGAAGGACATGGTCATAAAACAGAGTGTAGATGAGGCAAGGACCTGATCTCATAGAACTGACCTTTAGGCTATATAAGGAATTTGGATCCTAATCCAAATGTAATTCTAGAAATTAGAGAATTTAAGCAGTAAAATAGAGGTACTTCATAGTCTCTGCCCCTTTTAAAAGTTCACTTGTGTATGTCAAAGATCACTCTGGCTGTGATTTCATAACTTTGTTGTAAGGTAGGTGGGGAAAAGAGGAAATGGACATTGGAGTAATTTAATCAATAAATAAGGCTAATGTGGACTTGGGCATTGGTTGTGGAGATGGATGTAAAGGGATGGGTCTTACATCTTTTTTGGAGTTAGAGGCACATAGCAAGCATCTGCTAGGGGCAAAGTTAGACACTATGTAGACTTTTGATATTAATACAGAAGGTTCCAAAAAGTGAAAAAAAATTCCCCAAATCAAAGTGTTCTACCCAATTTAAAAAATACAAACAACAAACAAAACCCTGTTTCTGTTCTCCAGAAATATTATAAGTAGTTCCAGTTAAGATACTTCTAGGAGAAGAAAAGAAACCAGAGAAACAAAAAGCTTATGAAATGCTTAATGAATAGAAATCTGTGAAATGATTGTTGTGTGGAGAAATAAAAGAAAATCAAGACTCTTGAGTTCTAGATCCAGTTGTGTCACTAACCCAGTGTATAATTCTAAGGAATGAACTTTATCTTTCCAAAGTTCTGTCTTTTCATTTGTAAAAGAGGACTGTTACGGAAGATCACCACTAAGGGCTTAAAAATTTTTACTATCCCTATGAGGCTTTTGCTTGGAATGACATGCATGATAAAAGGTTATACAATTACATGTTCTAAATAATTTTTTCACCTAATACGCAAAATCTAGAATTTTGAAGAGTAATTTTCACTCATGAAACACAATACTGTTTTATTTACAGAATATTGAAGTTATGAAGTATTGACATGGCTATCTATTCTCCAAATGGGAGTAAATTTTCTAAATACTAGTCTCCAAAAATGAAAATATTGTTACATTGTTAGATAAAATGTTGTATATGTAAATCATTACATAACACCCATATGCTAGGTAGTTCCTAAGTACTTTGGAAGTATACATAATTTCCCAAGATAACCCTATCAGATAAATAATGTTTTTATATCCATTTCCCAGATGAGAAAATGAGATATAAATTAACTAAATTGCCTAAGGGCACCTCTTTTATAAGTGGGTGAGCTGAATTTTGAATCTAGGGTACCTGACTCTAGGTGTTCTACCATAAATGCTGTATTATATGTGAAGTTGATAAAGGAAGTTCTGTATTCTTTCTGTGGGAATTCAGCAGGGAAAAACAGTTCCTAGATTTTATGATATCTTACTCTCTGTGAGCATGAGAAAATAATAAACACTCAAGTCGATAGAAAGGAATTATAGAGAAATAAATAAGAAAATTTATAAATCAAAGAATTTACACTCAGCTGAGCTGATTGACTAAACTGGCGGGGCACACAATGCGGATTTGTCAACTGAATCCACATTAGGTTAGGTTTCAAGAGGATTCATTTAAAACAGACATTTTTACTTACCAACCATAGAGTGGTTTAGAAAATACAATCTTCTTAAAGTTAAAGGGAGAAAGGGAGAAGTGTCTTCTGGATATGTTCTCAAATAATCTACTAGGCCTGTATTTTTCATGGAAAGTACACATAAAACTTGGGCAGTTATATGTGTGCAAATCTCTGTTATATGTGTTATAAATCTCTGACTTACTTTAATCAACAAATTGGTTTACAACAAAAACGAATATGCTTGTCTCAAACAAGTACTTTATTTCATTGAATTGAAAGATATATAAAGGCTTTTTTTCTTCCAGAATACCTGTCTGCCATAAACAACCTGTTGTGGGGCAGGTCACTCAGAAAACACACCAAGTCCTAGTTTTGTCCAAATTGAAGAGTCGTTAGCCGGCTGGCCAGTGACTGCTCCCTGCAGAACCCAAAACTATCTCTGCAAGGAACAGACTTCGAGCCTCAATATTTTAGGATATTTAAAGGCAAAAACCACATAGATGCAAGCAAACAGGGGTATAGAAGCTGAATAGAGCAGTTAGTGAAATAATACAATGGGTACATTGGTATTTTCCCTGGGACTCTCCAGATTGGCATAACAGCAAACAAGCAGAAGGGATGTGGGTCAAAATGGCCCTGGTTCAGTACAAGTTGGTCACTAACATCTAGATAATCAATCTCTGACAAGGTACATTGCCCAAGAAAAATGGAAACCAAAGAGAACAATTTTACATTGTATAAGAATTGCTAGTTTATGTTGCCAAGTATACAATGCTAAGGAATTGTTAATGGGTACAGAGGTGGGACTTTCCTATGAGAGAAGCATTTCTTACATGATATGGAATCTCAGGGTAAAATGGAGTCTGTTTTGTTATTGCCCATATAGCCCGGCCCATAACAAAACCAAACCCAATATTTTGTTTAGATTTTTTTTGATCTGATGAACTATTAGGGGATATACAATAGAAAAGTTTTGAAATGTCAAATCTTAAATGTAACTTGGTTAAATATTAAAATACTTTTGTATTATATAAGATAGAATATTTTATTAAATATAGTGTTTTTTATTTAAATGATTTTATTTTTTAAATACATGACAGCAGAATGTATTACAATTCTTATTACACATATATACCAATTTTTTTCGTATTTCTGTATATAAATTATGTTGACACCCAATTCATGTCTTCATACATGTACTTTGGATAATGATGACCATCACATTCTACCATCGTTGCTAATCTTCTGCCTCCTCCTTTTCCCTCCCACCCCTCTTCCCTAACTAGAATTCATCTATTACTCCCATGCTCCCCCTCTTAAATTCAATTATTAGAAAATGGAAATTCATTTATAATACACATGACAAAAAATTTGGCTAGCCTTTATAACTATTTTCTTGACTAAGTTAGATACAGAGTTTCTTTCCTGATATTGTGAATTTTTGTGAGCTGATTAACATAAAGACATAGAGAGCTAACCTTTACCCATTGTGTGTAATAAGTTATGTGCAATTATAAATACATAAATTATATTACATGTCATCCTGACAAGCAGGTATTATTTTCATTTCTATTTTTAAAAAGAGTAAATTGAGACATACAAGGGTTAAATAAATCACCTTAGAAAATACCTGATGATTTGTATCTAAAATTTCTGCATCAAAATCCCTATATGCTTTCCATGATGATTTGGTCAATATAATTAGTAATATTAAGTATTTTTAATAATTACGTTTAAACTTCACTTAAAGTTCACCTTGTTCTTTGCCCTGTGTCTAGTTAAATGCTGTTTAAAAAATCATTTCTATTTACACTGGTATTTGTTCTCCTACCTCTTCTCTTGGCTTCTTGTCTTTCTTCTGTTTAATAAGTTTGGTATGTTGTCATGAGAGTCTGCTTTATATAAATTTGTTCTCCCTTGTCTGAAAGCTTCTGTGCTGTTTATTTATAAATATAAAATTCTTCAGGCTGCCATATGAGGCTCTTGATAACTGTGCTCCTATTAACTACCATGTATATCCCTTCTTTCCTCTGTTAACTCTTCATTTCATTAAAATTGGTTTCCTCTCTCACTAAAGGAACTTGTGATACTCATTTCCATATTCACATATTTGTTACTCATTCTTTTTATTCTTACTTTCCATCTAAAGTGCCTGTTAAAGTGTCATATCTTCAGGTGAACAAGCCAATTTCAGCTACTCTACTACTATTAATGTGTTCCTTCTTGAAACTTCATGCATTTACTTTATATACCATCCAGGTATTTGATCACATAGTGTCTAATAGTCTCACATAACGAGAGGTTTATACTCATTTCCTGCTCAAAAATTATTCTTGCACAATCTCTAGCCTTATTTTATATAATATGCTGTTAATAATCATACATATATTAAAAGTATTCCATTTGAAAACATCAAAAGTAAGAATTAGCTATAAATAGTTCTTTGCAATGGCACCATTAATGTTATATTCAGTATCCAGTCTGTAAAGATGCAGAAAAAGAAAATTACATATATATTCAAATTAAAATATGCAGTCAACCATGATAGCTCAATGTGTTCATCAATGTGACAATTTGAGACAAAGGTTGTAAAATTGCAGGCTTCAACATGAAAGTGTGTATTTTGATTTATACCTTTTAAAATTCTCAGCACTTGATTATGATGTTTTTGATAGTGGGTATAGTACAAGTTCATATTAATTCTAGGTGTCTTTTGCAAGTGCTTTTCCCCCTTAAAGAAGATGTATCAGAATGTAATTTAGCAATATTGATTGAATATAAAAATTTTGTTTTTATTTTGATGTTTTGGGAAACTAGGTGTACTGCCCAAGGGTGCTTGAAGGCTGAGCAATATCACCAGTCCATTTTTAATTTTTTTATATTTTGATATAGGGTCTCACTATGTTGCTTAATGTCTCACTAAGTTGCCTAGGCTGGCTTTGAACTTGCAATACTCCTGCCTCAGCCTCCTGTACAGCTGGGATTATCAGCATGTGCCACTGCACCCAGATAAAATTTTGTTTTTATAAGTTATGGTACAACAAAAACTAGTAATTCATCTATTCATTCATTTATCAAATATTTACTGAGCTCCTAATATATGCTAAGCACTGTCTTAGAGGATGAGAGTTTTTGTGGAAAGATTATTTTTCCTCAGGAATACCCACGGTCTGGTGCTGAGATGGTTTCATTATTGAAACTAGGAAGTCAAATACCTGTATAATGCAGGCATTGAAATATTCAACATGCAGTTGGAAGAGAAGGAAGAGACATATTTGTGTATGTTGACAGTGCAATCACTTGGGTCCAGTAGCTTGTTTTGCCTTGGTGACTAGAGTATGTCCCAATTTAAGGAAATCTGATAATGCAAATGTATAGAATATGAAAGGGTTTAGAGTTGCATGAAAGGAAATCTGCTAAGAATTCCTTTGCTATATTTAAAATGTTTACACATGTACTGACAGATATAAAAAAGATTTACACAAAATTTTATAAGTATACAGCTTCCAATTAATGGCATGGATTTATAGCTCTATAATACAAAATCATGTCTACAGTTCCCAGTTTTCCAATACAATCAGTTGTTACAGGTTCATAAAATGCTGTGGTTTATTTTTACAGAAGAGATCCTGCTTGTCTTGAAGACTGAATTATCCAAATACCAACTTATAGATGATATGCCTGGGTATAAAATAGTGATTGAGAAATTCAGATTCAGGTCAACAGCATTAATAATAGAATGGCTTTATGTGTGTGTGGAACTAGATATAAGCCAAATCAAGAGACTGTATTCTGATCAGACACATACATTTGTAAAACCTTCGTGTCCTAGTTTCTGCTGATTACAAAGCCACATAAAGCTATTCCAAGGAATGCATTGGAGGTTCTGAATCTTGAGTGTCTGCTGTTGCTGAATACAGCATTTTACCCTTGACTGTGCCCTTGTAATGTATGAGAATCTATCATATCCAAACCATGCTGGACAAATATAGGTATTCTACTTCTACTACATAAAAGATGCTATTTAAGTTTGCTTCAATTCAATATTTATGGAACATTCCAGTGAAATATAGAGCAAAGGTTTTGGTAAGCTATTTTAAAATGTTAATAGAAAGTGGAATATAAAATATTATTTAGTAACTCCTTGGCTTGTACATATATCATGTCTGTGACATTAAGCAACTGTTATGGCCTATGTCTTTTCATTTGTGAAATGAGAATTTTAATACCCAAAATGTTGAATATTTGTAAGACTTAAAGAGAATAAAATAGGTAAAACATAGATTTTGTCCACCAAGTGAACAAAAAATATGATTATTATACTGACTGCCAATATGCTTAATAACTCCAACTAAAAAAAATTGAAGTATCAAAATGGCAGATCAGAGGAATCCACAGTGTTTTAGCACCTCCCTGAGAATGAATTAAAACAGCAGTTCTACAACAGCAAACTGAAATATTAAGACAGTGGGAAACAGCTGGCAAGCAAATTGGGGAGCTAGCAACTAAGTGAAAACCAAAAGTATTGGTTTCTAGAATAGAAAACTAATTAATAAGGCAACAGACAGGCAGTTTTGGGTGTGCTTTGGCTCAGTGGGGGAGGAAAAGCTCCTCTCCAATGAGCTGAAAGACATTCTCCCACTGAATTTAAGAAAAACAAATACTGACCAACATATCCACAATCTGAACAGAAAGTAAGTTCAGAAAACTTGAACTATGTTCAAGTACTACAGCTCTTTGGCTAGAAAGAGACTGGCATTTCCCAGTAAAGAAGCAGGGAAGCACTGACAACTTGATGAGACTTTTTTCCTGAAGTTTCCTAGCTTGTCAGCTAGGAATCCCTACAGTGTATATTCACTTTTAGCTCCTTTTCTTTTTTCTTTCTTTCTTTTTTTTTTTTTTTTTGAATACCCATGACTAAACATCCACTACGATTGGGACTAAGTCTCGCAAGAAACTCCAAGTGGTTGGTTGATCAGTTTGCAGAATGGAAAAGAACAAAGGGAACTATCATTTCAATTTTGTGGTATAATTTCTGGAATAAGTAGCATGGCTGATGGGGGGAAAAACTGGGTCAGATCAGGGTCAGGCAATAGCAGAGAGTCCTCATGGCACCATCTGAAGCCCAGAAGGGACTGGAGGATAGATGGATCCACCACATACACCTCTCCCCAGCACAAGGCCAGTTATCAGAAAAAGGGAGGTGATGCAACACAGATCAGTCCATCTACTGACAGCAGGTGAAGGAGCTGGGCAGCTGCCCTGAGAGACTTGTAGTCCCAAGCCCTGGGCAGAGTAACAAAGCCATTTTGAGAGTGAAGTCTACTCTGTAGCTGAAAATGAGCCCTTCAAATCCCCCTAGCAGAGGCCACCAGGAAGAGGAGGGCTGAACTCAGCCTCTAGGCTCCCCAAACAAGTTTGGCTACTTGAGTCAGAACTGAAAACCAATAGCATAAAGTTGTCATCATAGAAACTGCCTCATAGTTAGGGATTTCCAAAATCAAAGTCCTAGAAAGAAAGGTCTATATTACAAAACCTCAGCAAGAAGGAAAATCTTCCACATGTTAGTTATTTCATTAACTGATTCGTAATGTTTCCCCACAGTTTGTGTTTTGCCAGGGTTCTCATTTTATGGAGTTTGTCAATTAAGTAGGTCCTCCCTAGACACTTCATCCTTTTTTTTTTTTCTATTTCCATTCTAACTCCCTCTTCTGTATTTATTTTATTCTCCCAATGTTAACTTCTGTCTACTTCTTTCCCTTTTTTTGTTTCTGTTTTTTCTATTTTCTTTATTTTTGTAATCCATCTTCTATTTCAATTTAGTGCACTATCATTAATGGCTGATCTCTTCAGCCTATTCTATGTTACTTCTCATCCAGAGTTTTCCTTTGTTAATAAACTTGTAGAGATCATTAGTAATAGCATTTATAGTACATGTTGATATCCAGTTTACTCTTAAATTACCATTGTTATTTTAATGAAATATCTCCTTTTAAAGAGGCATTTGTGGTTGAAACTAAGACTTTGCTTATGCTGATTGGATGCATTGGAGCTAAGTTAGGACTTATTATAAAATGATAACTACTCACCAAAGCACATCAACTTTAAAAATAAGGAATTAATCTCAACAGATATGTAAATCTAGGACATTATAAATCATGAGGGAAAAGGCTAGGAAGATATCGCCAAAAAATTTAGAGCCTCTCAATATCTAAATTCATAAGTATTGATGTGGATGAAGCCCCAGAGAAGAACCTGAACATGGTTGTGTTAAAATGATTAGCAAACTAAAAGAATATCTAAAGAATGAACTAAAAGAGAAAATACAGGTTGTAAAAAGTAATTACAATAAAGAGATGGGAATTTGAGAAAAAAAGAACCAAAGAGAAACCCTAGAAAGAAAAAAAAAAACATGATCAACAAATCAAAAACTAAATTCAGTTGGAAGTCACCAGTACATTGGACCACCTTGAAGACAGAATTTCAGGCCTTGAACACAAGGTATATGAACTTGAGCACTATGTCTGAAATAAAATAATAATAATAATAATAATAATAATAATAATAATAATTTTTAAAAATCAGAATATACAAGACCTCTGGGGCAATATTAACTGAACAAACAAGAATCATTGGAATGATTGAAATATAGCCTAATGGAATCAATAAACTTTCGGTGAAATAATAGTAGAAAATTTTCAAAACCTTGTAATAAAATGGACCTCCAGATACAGGGGCATGTAGAACCCAAATAGACAAGATCAAAAAGGAATTTCTCCATGACACACAACAAATACCTGACACATAGAACAATAATAGAAATTAAAGCGCCTCAAGAGAAAGAAAATGTCAGGTCACAATTAGAAGTAAATCAATAAAAATAATGTATGATTTCTCAGCATAAACTCTAAAATCCAGGAGGGATAGAAACAAGGTATCCCAAGTACAAAAAACAAAACAAAACAAACAAACAAACAACAACAACAACAACAACAACAACAACAACAAAATACACCACCTAACCAAGATTGTTGTATCAAGCACGGTTATCTTTCAGATTTGCAGAAGAAATCAAAACCCCCCAAATAAGAATAAACTAAAAATATTCATGCCTACTAATCCAGAATTAAAGAAAATAAAAGATACTACACAAATGAGACCATAAGAAAAAACTGCAGAGCTCCCAAAAGGAAAATTCTCAATGAAGAGTAGTTAAGCAAATGAGAATTAGGACTGAATTTAAACATAAATCAAGACATTAGAAAATATTAATTTTCTGTCTATAATACACTGAATATAAATGGGCTCCACTGTTCAAATAAAAAGCATAGACTGGAAAATGGATTGAAAAGAAAACCCAACTGTGTATTGTTTGGAAGAGATTCATTTCATAGACAATAATATCCATAGGCTAAAAGTGGAAGATAGGAAAGGATATTTTGTTCAAATGGAGTTTGAAAGCAAGCCAGAGTATGTGGACTCATATCCAACAATGCACATTTCAATAAAAAAATTAATCAGAAGAGAAAAAAATATTTATTTCACACTGGTAAAGGAAACGATCGAAGAAGAAGATCTAACAATAAGAAATATTTATGACCAAAATGTTGGTGAGTGTAAGTACATGAAATAAGCACTACTCAATGTAAAGGATCAAATAGATCACAATACAGTAATACTGGGGATTTCAACACACTTCTCTCACGTAGACAAGTTATCCAGACTTAAATAAATCAGTAAAGATACTTCAGACATAAAAAATACTGTAAGTTAAATCAATCTCATAGAATATTCAATACATTACTTGAAAATTTAGCCAGAACAATGAGGCAAGAGAAGAAATTTAAAGGTATGCAAATAGGAAGATAAGCAACCAGATTATTATTACATTGTTATTACATTTCTATGTTTATAGAAGCCCTGTTCTTGGTAGCTAAATCACGGATCCAGACTAGATGTACATCAAGAGATAAATGGATTAAAAATGTGGTGTACATGGAGCTTTGTTTTCAGTCATAAA
The DNA here is from genome assembly GCF_045843805.1 of Urocitellus parryii. Taxonomy (NCBI): domain Eukaryota; kingdom Metazoa; phylum Chordata; class Mammalia; order Rodentia; family Sciuridae; genus Urocitellus; species Urocitellus parryii. The sequence goes on from NC_135532.1 coordinate 146,326,034, forward strand.
TAATGAGATTATGTCTTTTGTTGGTAAATGGATGGAACCAAGAAACATCATGATAAGTGAAATAAGCAAGAATCAGAAAGTCAAAGGGCTTATGTTTTTCTTATATGTGGAAGCATGAGAGAAAAAAGGTTTAAAAAGTGATCTGATGGAAATGGAGGAGAAAATAGTATAATAGAGGAAGAACATCAGGTTAAGAGGAGAGGAAGGAAAGAGGATATACTGGGGAATTAAATCAACAAAATTATTATATTTACTTATAGAAATGTATCACAATGAACTCCATGTTTATGAATAATGAACCAGTAACATAAATTTTTAAAATGAAACAAAACGTATGCTTTGCTTATTCAGTAAAATTTATAATGTACTAATCAGCTATAGAAATACCAAAAATATTTGACAGTGTGACATTCACAATTGTCAAATTGAAGAATGGATTGTAAGTTTGTTACTAAACCAGCAAAAGATAGTATGTCAAACTTTACTGAAAAGACAGAGCACTTGAGACTTTGACAGTATTGAGTGAGTTTGGTTAAAATGTTCCTATTCATACAATTCACTTTATAATGAATTTATTCTTTAATTCAAAGTTGTATAGCATGTCTTGCTTACTTCTTTTGTAACTTTTACTTCTCAACAAATGTGACTAGCGGAAAGTAAAACCATTAGTTAGAACCATATTTATCAAATAACAGAAATCTGCTTTCATTTTAACAGTTATTTATAATTAAATACCATCATCAGTTGTCCTTTTAAAAATGTGATTCATTACATTCCTGCCCCAGATTACAAAATATGCATGCTGTTCTGAACACTAATGCACCTTATGGTGACAATGAAGATTATGGATTATAATAGTGGTCAGCTTTAATTTTGACCCTCTTACCATATGGCCTTGAACAGATTTCCTGGTTACCTAGTGCCACAAAAGAAACCATCCCCAAACCTAATCCCTAAAATAACACCAGCCATTTATTTTGCTTACAAATCTATTAATTGACCAAAGTACAACAAGAGTAACTCATTTCATCCCCATGGATAATCTGCTTGAGTAGTTGGTCTAGAAAACCTACAGGACCACACTTCAGATAGCTCACTCACCTGGCTGAAAATTGATGATGCTGTCTATTGGGAACTCAGCCAGAGCTGCGAGCCCAGAAACTAAGTTCTTCTCCACATGGTCCTCTCCCTGGCTGCTTGACCCTTATCCTGGAATGGTGGCCTGTTTTTCAAAGTAAGCATCCCAAAGAATCACATAGGATGTCATATAGAGTCATTTCACTCTAGTCACATGTATACCAGATTCAAGAGGAAGCAACAGAGATAGGTATTATTTCCTTATGAAAAGAATGTCTCGGAGACATTATCAGAAAAGCAGGTATATAGTTTAGATGATACTGTTGAGGCCATTTTTGGAAAGCAGAGTCTTTCACAGTACAATACTTAAGATCTCTTGATCTTAAGTAGCAAAATGTATACATTTCTGATCCCTTTTTCATATTACATTTATTAAGTCCTCCCAAAAACCTGTGAGTTGGGTTCTATCATTTATACCATTGTCTTAGTCCACTTATCATAGATTGGGTATATTTCTGTTGCAGAGTCTTAGAAGTACAAGATTCAGGTGCCAGCAGACCCGTGTCTGTTCATAGCATCCCTCTTAGTTTGCATTAGCCATCTTCACATTCTGTCCTCATGTCAAGCGAGGAGTACCTTGATCTTGTACCTCCCTTCTTGTTGGGGATTTTGACTTCAACATAGAGTTTTGAAGGGAAACACAAACATTCAGACCACAACACCTATTTTACAAATGAGAAAACTGATGAACAGAAAAAAAAGTTCCTAGAAGTGAGAGCTAATAAAATACAGAAACAGAAATAAAAAACCTGTAATCTGTTCTCAAAGTCCACATTATTTTTCTTTGAAGTCAGTTTTTATAAGGGTAATTAAAACACTGTATACAAAGTTCTTATTAGTAACAGTTTACCTAGATTTGCCAATATTTGTATGTATAATGTCCCTGTTTATTTTATAAGTTAATGTGTTAAATAGTAATAAGAAGTCACAAACAGTGTATGGTTTCTAGGTTGGTATCCTCTTCTTTATCTAATCAATGTTTAAATCCTCAATGTTAGTCCGAAATCTATCTAGGTTCCATTTTTTGGTTAATTTCTTTATTATTTGGTATGTTAAATAGAATCAGATTGACATAGATGCAGTTTAGGAGTAAGTTCGGGAGTTGATAGTTTCAGGGATTGCTTTCCCAACATGCTTTCTCTTCATGTTCTCCTGAATATTTCTGCTTTTCCATATTTCCTCTTTAAAATCCCTTGGCTAGAAGGTTGATGCTTCATTTACTTGATTGTGCACTTCTGCTACTAACTCCAAATCCAGGACCAAGGGAGACCAATACAGAGAGAAAAATAAATGTGATGGAGGTTGACTCAGCCCTCTTGTAACCACAGTTTCAGTGAACAGAGAAGGTATCCATCCTTTAGAATTTTGGCTCCCGTGGGTTTCCGTTATTGGCCATCACCACTACTCTGATTGATTTAGGGCTAGGCCATAGCTAGGGAGAAAATAAAAAGGGGGAGTAGAGATTTTCACATTCTGAGCGTTAGAACTTCTGATTTCCACTCTGAAGCAAAATCAGCTTGCTTGTCCTGGATCTCTGTGGCCTCAGTTTATTCAGGGTATGGTAAGGGGTATGTAAAGGCGAGTTGGGGATGAAGGGAGAGAGGAACAGTAAACTCGTCACCAGCTCAGCAGGACTTCAAAATTTCATCTTCAATATGTCTATGTGTAGTAACTTTTCAGAATCCTCAAATAGCTGATCAGTATATCATGCCTAGATTTTATAGTTAAATAGGAAAAAGAGAGTATAGTATGTGTGGCCCCAAACCAGAGCTTCTTTCTTTAATTCTTAATGATGAAAGTCATATATAACCTACAGTATATTTCTGTAGGTCTAATGGCTTTTCTATCCAAGAGATAGTTCACCTTGTGAACAGGAAACTGAAATTAATAATAGGATACTTATGTATACATTTTCTCATGTTGTCTTTATAGTGCTCCACCCACCCATTCCAGGAAGGTTAGGTTGAATATTTTAAAGCACAGTACACATGCTTATTATTTATAGACTTGTATTTTGTGACTTTAAGATTTTCTTTCTATTGTTGTTTGTAGAATATTCTGAGAAAACAAAATATTTATGCTTGTTTACCCTCAAGTTTTGGAGATATTTTCTTTTTATCTTTCAATTCCTTAATCTGTTTTCTTCTCTACTTAACATGACAGTGAAATTTAACTTCCACAATTGTACAGCAGCATCTAGGAAAACAAGAAGAAACTGCCTTTGACTATTTGTTAAATTTCTTTCATGAATTCTAGTATAAAGTAATACAGTTCACATATTTAACTGATAAGTCATTCAGGTTTATCGAAACTTATAGCCTATAGAATACCAATGAGGGAAAGGCATTCGATTATATAAATATCAGTTCCTGCCACACAGGTGCAATTTAATATTTCATCAAATGGTAAGAACTGCACAGCCTGATATGCCAACTGGGATTTCTTATGGTCTTTTGTCTTCCAGGTCTCTGATAATGGGGATAGGAATAGAAAACTGCAAGCAATGTATAGCCTAGTCATTTGATTTTTTAAATAAAGTATGAATAAAACAAGTTTGTGAGAATATTTATTTGTTGGATATTATAGATTCACCATTTCTAAAGTGCATAGAATTTATTCTTCTGCTATTCTTGCTACATTTATCAGTAGGTACAATGAAATAAAAAATCAAATCATTTCACAAATATATTATAAATAATGATTTTCTTATAATTTAATTATTCTGAATTGAATATACTCATTCCAAATTGTATGTGAAGAAATTAAGGTATAAGCTTATTTTCAATATGGTTGGTTGATCATATTCCTTTAGGATACTTTAGCATACTTCACTAATAAGACAAAAGGAATACAGAAGATTTACTCTAGTAAGTATAAAGCAAGAGGTAAAGGAAAGGAACAACACACAAGGTGAGGAAGGTCTATCTGTCAATATAAGTTCATAATTTTCATAAGATGAAAATCAAGTGGCAAAATGATACTTAGCAGTGGAACTTAGTATGACTAAATGCATTCATTTTTTAATTTGTTCTGATTAGTTATACTAGAAATGCCACTTGCATTTTGAGCTAGCTTTTCTTTGGGAATATAATGAGGTGTGGAATCAGTCTATCTAACCATATGTCTGTGTTCATCTACAATAGATTATGCCAATTATCCAAGTAGTTGTACCAACTTAAACTTCCACAGCTATATGAGAGTTCATGTTGACCCATAACTTCACCAACCGTTGTTATCATATTCTTTCACCTTGGACATTCTCATTGATGGTCATAGTATTGCACTGTACTTCAAAATAAGTTTTTAGATTTTGTCTTTGGGAAACTAAGTGTAGTAGATAGGAGAAAGACTGATTTATGGAAGAAAAAGAGACTTAGAAGAAGAATAATTTAGATTAACTCAGTTATCTGATTTTTTTTGTCACCAGATTGGACTAATATACAACACCTGAAAGAAACACCTGAAAGAAAGCTAATGCAAAACTATATGAAAAGGTCACTTTAAGATGTGAGATATCAGATAGCTGAAAGAAGATTAAAAAGATGGAGAGCTCCAGAATTGTTTCACTTAACTATCTTGAGAAGATTTTCAGGATGTAGCACAGGGAGGGAGGACCCTGATAAACACTGATAGGTTCTCTCCTTGTATTGTGGATTGAGAGAACAGATCTGATACTCTAAGGAGAAAAGGAAGGAACCTAGATTTCACAATATGGAGTATGGAGATAACACAATGCTGTTCTGAAAGTGAGCTTCAGAGAGCTGTGTATTCACCCAAATTTTGCTAATGAACACACCAACAAAGGAGATAAAAGTGATCATAAAATGTATGCAAGGATCCTAAAAGAAGGCAGAAAGAGGCAAATGGAATACCAAACAAATGGGACAATTGGAAAAGGGATAGCAAGATAGATTTAATGCATACCTGTGTCAGTAATCGCACTAAGTACAAAGATTCCAATTAAAGGACAGAGATTGACAGATTGGATTAAAAACAAATATAGGACAAACCTCAGGCCCAGGTATATGCTACCTACATGAAACTTACTTTTAATCTGAAAATATAAATAGGTAAAAGTAAAGGGAATCAAGGAAACAGATGATACTGGGGAAACTGGAAACCATATGCAGCAAAATGAAATTAAACCTCTATCTCTCACCATGCACAAAACTCAAAGTGGACCAAGGACCTAGCAATTAGATGAGAGACTGTACACCTATCTAATAGAAGAAAAAGTAGGCCAAAATCTTCATCACATTGGGTTAGGACCTGGCTTCCTTAAGAAGACTCCTAAAGCACCAGAAACAAAATCAATAAATGGGATGAATTCAAACTAAAAAGCTTCTTCTCAGAAAAAAAGAAAATGAGATGAAGAGAGAGCCTACAGTATGGGAGCAAATTTTTACCACATGCACATCAGATAGAGCACTAATCTCCAGGATATACAAAGAACTCAAAAAACTTAATACCAAAAAAAAAAAAAAACATAAAACAAAAAACCAAACAACCCAATCAAATGGGCTAAGGAACCAAACAGACACTTCTCAGAAGAAGATATACAAGTGATTAACAAATATATGAAAAAGTTTTCAACATCTTTAGTAATTAGAGAAATGCAAATAAAAACTAAGATTTCATGTCATGCCAGTCAGAATGGCAGTTACCAAGAAAAAGTATTGGAGAGGTTGTGGGGAAAGTTACACTCATACTTTGCTGGTGTGACTGCAAATTTGTGCAACTATTTTGGAAAGCAGGGTGGATATTCCTCAGAAAACTTGGAATAGAACCACCATTTGACCTAGCTATCCTACTCCTCGGTCTATACACAAAGGATTTAAAATAAGAATAGTAAGTGACATAGCCACACCAATGTTTATAGAAGCTGAATTCACTATAGTTAAACTGTGGAAGCAACCTAGATGCCCATCAATAGATGAATGGATAAAGAAACAGTGGTATATATACACAATGGAATATTACTCAGTGTTAAAAGAATTTTAAAAATGGCATTTGTAGGTAAATGGATGGAGTTGGAGAATATTATGCTAAGCCAAATAAGCCAATTCTAAAAAATTAAAGGCTGGATATTTTCTCTTATTAGTGGATGCTGATCCGTGATTGGAGGTTGGGCATGGGATGAATGGAGGAACTTTATATTGGGCAGAGGAGAGGTTATGGGGGTAGGAAAGATGGTGGAATGTTATGGACATCATTACCCTAGGTATACGTCTGATTGCATGAATGCTGCATCTCTACACGTACAACAAGAGAATTGAAATGTTGCACTCCTTTTGTGTATGATGAATTCAAATGCATTCTGCTGTCATGTACAATTAAGTAGGACAAATAAATAAAATAATAATAATAAAATATAAAACAAAATATAAAATAGTAAAAAAAAAATAGAAAAACCTCAGACCCAGGAGTGTACTACCTACATGGAACTTACTTTTAATCTGAAAATATAAATAGGTAAAAGTTAAGGGAATCAAGGAAACCTGGAATTGTTGGATTATTGATTATGGTAATGTCTCACAGTTGTGTACATACATCAACATTTACCAAATTGTACACTTTGTAGTTTTTGAATAACAATTATATCTAAATAAAGCTGTTAAATATTATGACATTGTAACTCAGTGACAAATGCTTGCTTGGCATGGTGAGGCACTGGGTTCAATTCTCAGCACTGCATATAAATAAATAAACATAACAGAGGCTCATCAATGACTAAAAAAAAATCTTTAAAAAAGTATGGTAAATATGAGAAGTGGCAAGACTAAAATTTTATAGCAGTGGAAGGTTAATTTAGAAAAATAGATGTGAGTCTAACTTTGAAGAAATTTAAACATTAGAGTTTAGACTCTATTCTAGAGACCAAGTATTGGTATTTTTTTATAAAGGAGTATATAGCATATACTTTAGGCTATGTATATCAAGAGCCAAAAATCAAATTTATCTCGAAATTATACATATTTGCTGTACAAAATCAGGTACTGAGTCACATTTAGCCAAATAACAATGATTTGCAATTCCTGCTTTAGAAAATAGAGCAAAATGGTCCTTCTTCATACTTAGAAATGTAACCTGTGTTAACTGTGGAGTGGACTTGAATAGGGACAAAATAGAGACAGGTAGACCTTAGATGAATGTAGTAGTCCTAGAGATGTGGATTTAAATTATAGATTCATATTACTGTGGAGAGAAGCTATAATAACTAGAATCATTGTAGGCAATGAAGGACTGAGCTGAGTATCTATATCTGTATAGCTTTTTCTAAAAGAAGCAAAAAACTGCCACATCAGGTAACTTTTAACTTTCCAACAGTATTCTGTACACTACTGACACATGTTGGGAGTTTTTCTTATCTTGGTTGCAAGCAATCAACCAAGAAGTGCTTTGTTTATGTTGCTCTCTGGAAGCAGAAGCTTACATATCTTATAAACAGAAACAAGGGAGTAACAGAAAGAATAAAGGGTATATCAAAGTGCAGTGAAAAATTTTCAGAAAGTACTGATATCCCATTTTTAGCAGAAATACAAGCAAAACCAAACCAAATGGATACACAGAATGCTCATTCCAAATAAAGTTCTTGTGATCTCACAGAGTTAGTAAACTCAGCATTTATTCATTTCACTCATTCAATTTTTCAAGCATTTATAAAAACTAAATATATACTTGCAATCTGCTATGTATTGTAAATACTAGAATTGTAATACCCATTTCTGCTTTGTGGCAGTCACAGGAACTTAAAAGTTACAGATGCAATAAAACAGTTATGATCTATTATGGTATGAGCTGATGAGGTTTAGGTTATATACTATTAATGTATGCTATATAAAGAAAATATAAATGCCTAGGACAATGGTATTTTAAGATTTTGTCAGCAGAATTATTTGTGTGAATACATATATGTATATGTGCACAGTAGCAAGAAAATCCAAATATGCATAGATGATCATTTGAAATGGAAATCTGATTTTTAAATAGCTAGGTCACCTTGCAATATTTATCCTTTTTCTGTCATAGTTAAATCACTTTCAAGATACTAACTACTTTTATCTCTTACTTATTATGCAATGATTCAGCAAGGAAAAATTATAAATTTATAGTTAAGATAATGGTACCATGATCACAGTGTGCACTGAATCCACATGTATGATTCTCTACAGAAATTTAGTTAACAGAGTAATCATACACTGTCCAGTTCAATTAAATAATTATATATTGAGCACCTACTATATGACATGCACTAAGCCTATGCTAACCTGTTCTCCCAGAGCTTACAGACATCTAATAAGTGTTTGCCAAAGAATAACTAATGTGGATGGAAATGGCTGAGATTAATGAGAAACTAATTTTTTTCTAGGAAGTTAAGTATAGCTTTGTTAAAGAAGTGAGACCTAACTCCTGACCTGGAGTTAGCAAAACAAGTAGGTCAAAAGATGGTGATAGAGGAGAGGTTTTCAACAGAAGAAAAGGCTCAAAGCAGCAGAAAGAGCATGGTGAATTTATGGAAATTAAGGGAGCCCCTCAGCAACTCATTCATTTATTGTCCAATACTCATAGAGGGCTTCGAATGCCTGGCACTCTTCTAAGCCCTGGAGAAGTACTTCAGTCAATAAAGCAGACACAAATCTCTGTTTAATAGAGCTCACATCCTCATGAGGAATGGTTTCTAAAATTAAATATATCATGTGTCAGATATTGCTAAGTCATTTGGAAGCAAGAAAAACAAGCGAAGGGTAATATGGAATATTGTGGTATGGTGTAGCAGGAGTTGCAGTTTAAAAAGGGGATCATGCAAGGAAGCTTCACTGATACTATGTTGTTTAAAAAGAAGACGGATATAAGGGAAGAGGAAGTCTTCTGCATAGTTGGATAAGAGCAGTTGGTAAAAGCAAGCTTTCTAATATGCTCTCTGTGGCAGAAGCAAGCTTTTCTCTAAGCACAGAAGAAAATTCTAAGAGGAAATAGCATATTAGCTTAAAACCTTTCATATAAGATGTATATGTTTAAAATCTTGTATTAGTTATCGCAAATAAATAAAATTTTTGTTGGCATAAAAATTAAGGTAAAAGCATACTACTTTATCTAATAAACAGTGTTTATGGCTAAAATTTGAAGAGCTGACAAAAGAAGGAAATATTTCTTATCTATCTTTAAAATAATATTTAAGTGACATTAAAAATAACATTGGAATGCTCTGAATGCAAGCTCTCCATTTAGATATACATATCTCTTTAAATTGGTTTATTAGATTTTTAATAATGTAATAGCTTAAAGTTATTATTTAAGTTTCTCAAGAGGTTCCACTTTTGAAATTATTTGGAAATTAATAAAAACCCAAACATTTGGAATGGTAAATTGCATAATTAAGTAGAGAATATTTATTTAATGAAAAAATATAAATAAGTATGTTTTATTGAAAATTTTATGATATGTTTTCTTAATAATCCTTTATAATAAATTCAAACTTAGAAATTGCAGGCTTTTAAGGAAATTTTAATTATGAAAAATGTGAGCAGGGTTACCTATTATGTATACACTCTGAATTTCCACAGGTTTAGAGAAATATTTTGGTGACACAGTCCTTTTTCTTATTAATTTTTTAGCACTACCTTGTCATGAAGTTAGAGAAGAGACTGATGTTGGTGTTCATATGCCACCACTGCTTATTGATACTAATACTGAATAACTTCTTACTATGTAAAATTAATAATTTATAGTTATCTTAAATTAATAGATCATTTAAAATATTTTAATAAAAGTAAACATAAACTATCAAAAATAACATAGTTCTACCATACAAAAACGAAAAAAAATTAATGTGTATTTTTTTTAGTTGTAGGTGGACACAGTACATTTATTTTATTTTTATGTGGTGCTGAGAGTTGAACCCAGTGCCTCACACATGCCAGGCAAGTGCTCTACCACTGATTCACAGCCCCAGCCACCAGGAAAGAAAATCTAACTACTAACAGAGGTGTTAAAAACACATCAAGCCAAACTGGGGCTTTGTCTTTGCATACTTAGAAAGAATGAGGGGGAATGAAAATCTAAGTACACTTGAACCATATGATTTAGTTATTTAATGCCATCTCCCCAAACTCTACAAAAATCATCTTTTTTACTGCCAATAATGGGCATCTTCTCACTTAGGTAAGCACTGATGTTTTGTGTGTATGTGCATGTTTGTATGTAAGGCTGAATCAATACATGCCTTAGGTACACTTTTAAAAATTACAAAGCAACCTCAGCTAAAATATGTCATGGTTGTGATACTAACATTGAATAACTAATTACACATATTAGTAACATATATATTGACCTTTCTGTGTATCTATGATGCTGAACTCTGATGTCTAAAAATGTATAAATTAAAATATGTTGTACAGAGGAACTCTAGCATAATAACTAAAAAGAAATTGTTTCTTCTGCTTTTACAGCTTGCAGACCAGGATTCTATAAAGCCTTTGCTGGTAACACAAAGTGTTCTAAATGCCCTCCGCATAGTTTAACCTACATGGAAGCAACATCTGTTTGTCAGTGTGAAAAGGGTTACTTCCGAGCTGTGAAAGATCCACCTTCTATGGCATGTACCAGTAAGTCTCTACATTTTGGATTTGCACATCCTGTTTCCAACCCTTTGGATTTCTTTATCTGAAATTTTAAAAAAATAAGTGAATGTACAAAATCCTGTATCATCAGTGCCATTTGTCTTTGATAATAGTCAAGGAAAAAGCTGTCCTTTTCAGCATGGTTGCTTTCAAAAACTTATAAAGAAAGTGTTTACTCCTCAAAATTTATACTGACCCTCAATATACAAATACCAGAATTGGCATGAGGCCCTGCAGATTTTCCTAACCAAAAATCTGTCTTTAAGAAATTTCAGTAGTTTAAGACTACATGAGAAATTATAAATAAAACCTCTGTTCTTTGCTTTGACCTTTTTAAGGCACACCAATGTAGTATTATGAAGTTTTTTGTATGAGGGAGAATCCAGAGGAAACTTTAAAAATCTCTGTAGTTATTATGCAGAAAATCTCTTTTCTTTAAAAGAATATACTTTTAAATTTGTCCACATTTCACTTCACACTTCCTCTTCAGTTTTTTGGTTAGAGACAATAGAATATTAAATCTAAATGTGAGGTTATTTTAATGCTTGTGTCTAAAATTTAAAATTATTTGTTGACTTCTAGTATTCAAGTATTATGGAATATTTGAGGATTAATTTATAAACTAGAAATGGATGTATTAATGAATTTCTAGGTGAGGCAAAAGGAAAATGTCACCCCTTAGTTATAAAAACTTATTAAAATCATAAACAAGTTATTTTAGTGAAACTTGGCTTTCATAGTGATAAATTGATACCAAAATGTTGCTTCTTTTATGTAATTCCACAGGAGCAAAAATAGATTGAGAATCATGTAATGTCACATTTTCTTTAGAGACTATGATGGAGATGGTCCATTTTTTGAACTTGACTGATGCCATTTATAGATTTGTCTGCATTACTATAGATTTCATTGCAAAATGTTTTTGCCGCCAGGTGCAGTGGTGCACGCCTGTGATCCCAGAATCTCAGGAGGCTAAGGCAGGAGGATTGCAAGGTCAAAGCCAGCCTCAGCAATAACAAGGCACTAAGCAACCCAGTGAGACCTTGTCTCTGAATAACGTACAAAATAAGGCTGGGTATGTGGCTCAGTGGCTGCATGCCCTTGAGTTCAATCCCCAGTACCCAACCCCCAAAAAAGTTTTTGCAGATATATTTAATAAAAATTCAACGCATTCTTTAGCGATAATTTTTACTTTCTGAGTATAAATACTGAAAGGCTTGTTTCTTCAGAAAATTAAAACCTGAGAAATAACTACCTAGTTTTTTTTTTTCAGAGAAGGTATTTTAAATTTATAAGAAAGAAAATAAAGATTCTGAATATTGTTGGTTCTCATTTAATTGTGAAGATAGGTTTTAACAGAAAAACTTTTTATTAGTAAAGATGTGTAATCCCTTTTTTATATTACTGCATATTATTGTATTATACTGTGGACAACACACTCCAGCTTAGCTATATGGAACTATTTCAAACAGCTGCATTCCTGTGAGATGAGCATCCCTCAAAACCTAGGTAGGACACTGAGCAAAGTCTCCTGAGTGACAGAGGAGAATCTTCTCTATTTATTTATTTATTGGCCATAAATTGAGGGCATCAATTGGTTGCCATTCATAGAATCCTTCTAAGGTATAGTAGAGTAGGTAGCTGGGAAGGCTATCGTGTGGAGAGACTAGCTAAGGATATAAATATAGGATCAAACAATGTACATGAATCCGGAAAGTTATCAATTCATTGTTGAATCATATAGTTGTATTTATCAGCTTATCATTTCTTTATTTCCTTTTTTAATGCTTGATAGTATAAATTACAGTTTAAAAATGCTACCCTGCCTTGGTCAGACTAAGAGGAAGCAAAGAAATTTATGATTCTGTCATCTTTGGGCAGAGCTTTAGATAGGGAACAGTGTGCCATTTTTGCTATTGGGGAGAGAAAAACAATTTTCTTGCTCTCTCTTCTCTCTCTCTCTCTCTCTCTCTCTCTCACACACACACACACACACACACATAGATTTCAGCAATGACAGACCTCTGTAACATAAGATAGATTAACAAGAGAAAAGCAAAGGTTAAACAAGTGGAATTGATTCAGGCTAAAATGCCGTTTTTAACTGAAACAAGAATGCAGGGTATTAGAAGGGGTCAATATGGGGCAGGTGCTTGTAAGCATCAGAAGACAAGTCTGTTATGTAAGTTTAGGTCACAGCTTTCCTTAGGGTAAGAGTATCTGATGATTTAGTCATCCTTATCTTCCCCAAAAGATAGACACCCTTACAAAAGGAGGTTTTCCATATGAATGCACATTTTCCTTAGGAAAGAGTAACTCTGTTTTCAGAGCTTTTCCTATACCTGCAATTTCTCAAAATAATCAGCTCAAAGCCAGACAAACAAAAAAACTTTATGCCAAAGAGCCAGGGCAAATGCTGCCTCCTAAATTGTCATTAGGGATCAAAATAAAAAACTTCCAAAGAAAGGTGAAATGGGGAACCTTAATCAGGTTTCCCTAGTTCAGCCATAGAAAAATCTCTTCTCAAGCCTCTTCTGTTATTTCCTTGAGGACTTCTTTCACTTGTTTACCAAAGACATAGCATAGTGTATATAGTAAGTGCACTTCCTTTCACAGCTAGGTTATCTGAGAATGAATCTTGGTACTTATTAGGTAGGTAAAGTTGGGCGAATTACTTAGTCTCTCTTAATCTCAGTTGCACCATATATAGTGATGACAATATATACCTTTTACTACTGTCGTGATTATTAAGTTATTTGAAAAGTACTTAAAAATGATACTTTGCATGTAGCAGATTCTACATACACATGTTTGTTAAAGTAAGTTGTTACTTGATGACTTATTTTGAAAAGTTTCTAATAAAGTATTTAATAGTTGAATACTAATTTATGTTGAGACTATTATGCTGGGCTCACAGCTTCCATAATTTCTATTCCTACCATCTAAAAACAGGAACATACTCAATTTTTAACCCCATTCACAAGATATATTAAGCTCTATGTCTTTAAGCCTATCTCGAACCATTAATGTTTTCTGATTTATACTCTAATACTGAGACACCTACAATAAATGTAGAATAAGCAAGGACCATGAACTCCAAAACACATCCTGTCTCCTAAAAAATTAAATGATTAGATTGTGAAGAAGAAAATAATAAAATAAAAACATTAGGAGGTCATTGTGTTATAAGGCTGGGGCCTGCTCTGCAGAGTGGGGGCAATCACTCTTGTCCTTGCTGATTCTCATGACTCCACAGAAAAGAATTTGAGTGAAACACAGAATTGTAAGCAAAATTTAATAGACTAAGATGTGAGTGTAGCTTACAGCATAGGAATTACATAGACCACCTAAAGAGAGGATTATATGGTGCTCACAATTTTGGAATTTTTAAGAAAACTGAATCCCCTGTTTTATCTAATTTTCCATCTTTTTAATTGGTTTATTCTATACTTTGAATAGGACCATCAAGTTTTTTTTTTGTAAGGTCTTTATGTTTTGGCTATTGGGGTGATTTAAGGATTGTGACATAGTTCTAATAAGGGAGGGTCCTGGAAACTTGGCTACAAGAGATAATGATGACACGATCGATTGGTCTGGAACCTGGGAAACTGTAGTTTTTCTTAATTAAGGTTGGGGGAGGTTTGATATACCAGGTGCCATCTTCCAGATACTTGTCTGTAAGTTAAGGCTCCTGTGGTTTTCAGTTGTCCTTCATTGTCCTTTCCCGTATCCACCTGTTCATGGCTAACTACCCTACCCAACAATTGAACAATTGGACTTAAGATGTCCATGGTAAATATAGCAAGATGTAGAACTTTTGAGTCTGAGAATCCAACAAGGTATCAAATATTCCTGTTTTTCATTAAATGCAAACAATAGCCAAATTTTAATTGATACAAATTCCATTAACTTCCAGAATCTATGTCTCTATAGCATTTAAAACATTGCTTTCAGAGAACCTTGTAAACATTTAAAAGTAAACATTTCTTCCTTAGTGCTGGGGCAGGAGAAAGGTAACTAAGATTTTTGAATGTATGGTTACTATATATTTCTAAGTAAAAACCAAAATATTGGAAATGGATGACATTTAGCCAATAAATGGCCTAGCAGGAAAAGATTTCACACATAGGTGGTAAACCCCAGGGCCACAATGGCCTCAGCATACTATTTTCCAATTCCAGAGAAATAAGTTGGAGGACTAAATGGACAGGATTTGGACATTATATTACCCATGTGCACTTCAGCAGTGGTGAGAGTGGAGGGCAAGATAAAATGGAAAGTCACAGGGCCCAGGACATGGCTTTGTGGCAGAGTGCTTGCCTAGCATGCACAAAGCCCTGGATTCAATCCCCAGTATCAGACTTCTCTTTGCCTCCCCCTGCCCAATGGCTTTTCTAAGAATCTCTTCTCAACAGTGATTTCACAGAATATTAATAAATGAAAAGAAAAAGAAAAGGAAAGCCACACTGTTCCCACAAGCAAGGGGAATGTTCAGGATAGATTACATGCCCACAGTGCAGATAGATTTCAGATGTTTTGTGAGTACATTTCTTTAAGATTGGAGACAAGGGAAGTGCCCATTGCCCCTCTTTATTTTCTTCTTTACTATATTCTCATTATCTCACTGCCAGTACAAAAAAAAAATTTTTTCCCTAGGCACTGACTAGTGTTTACCCCAATGATAGGTATAGTGGGTGAACATATAATGGATATGACTTTGAAAACCCTAAAATACCTGTTTCCCAATGCCTCCCTAAAAAAAAAAAAAAAACAATAACCCCAAATTTTCTGGTACAAGAGGGCATGCGATTTCACAATTAAGACTTTTATTATCTCTTTGGTTTTGTAAATCTGAGACATATATGTGATTTATCAACATAATGCATTTTATGTATTTCAAATGACTGCAATCTGAAAACTAAATGTCTTGTGTTCATGTCTAATCTCTCAGATTGTGAGAGTGAGCTGCTCTTTCAACCTTCTGTTGGCCTGGCTGTTATTACTCATTTCTTGTCTTAAGTTTTTGTTTCTACTAACTCCTTCCTTGCAACATATAGTGCACAAATTTCTATCATTAAAAATGCTTCTGGTTTGGTTTTTCTTTCCTCTAAAACAAACACTTTGGAAAAGCAGTCACTTTAGTGCTTTCTTTTTGCTTTTAATATTCTCTTAAGTTATTGCATCTAGACTCTTACTTCTCACTCTACTGCAGCTGGATTTTTATTCCTGCCATTATAAACATCTAAGAAGATCACCAATGATGTCCATTGCCATTTTGTATCAGAAACTCTTTTTCTCCATTATTCATGACATTTAACTCTGCTGATCACTCTATTCACGGAAAATGTGTCTTCTCTTTTACTCTAAAACATTGCAACTCCATTTCACCCTCCTAGTTTTATGAGCATTTTTCTGTTACCTTTGATGATTTCTCTTCTTTTGCTCACCTGTTAAATATTGAATCTCCTCTTGTTCCCTTCTTCACATTCTTGACACATATTCTCTTTCTCTCCCATGGTTTCAAATCCATCCGTAGATTAGTGATGCTCATATTTTTATCTACATCCCAGTCCTCTCTCATGAAATCCAAAGTCTTCTCATCAACTGATTATGGGATCTGATGACCTTGATATCTGTGGAAGCCAGCCCACTCCTCTGAATTTGTATCACTCCATACTCCCTTTGTTTATTAAGCCACTACACTTCAAAGATACTGAGCTTATTTTCCTTTTTGAAAGTGGTTTCTTCTACTTGAATGCATTCTATATAAGATTTCTTATGAGTGTTTTCTTTTAGCTATTCAGGATCACATATCAGCTCTTAACATGGGCACTTTTTGACCACCCATTCAAAAATAGAATCCATTCTACTTATTCTTTTTTTTTTGTCATTGTGTCTTATGATATGTGGATTATATAATTCTTTGAAAAGCACCTGGTTTATTTATAAACTTGCTCACTTGTTTAGTGTCATTCTTTCCACACTTGATGACAAAGATCATGGGCTCAGAGATGTTCTTTCTAAACTGCATCTTCTGCAATCAGAATAACAACTGGCATATAGGAGGCACTAAATATTTGATGATAAAACTAATAACTTCAAGCTTAACCTGCCAAAGCCTGTTTCATTGCTTTCTACCTTGACTTGCTCATCTACCCTTGCTCTTTTTTTTTTCTTATCCCAATTAATCCTCCTTTGGTCATGCTTCCAAAGCATAAACATTTCCCCTGCTTCTTCCCCGGACATGTTCTATCATTTCTCCTTTTTAGCATATCATCTCTCCATTCCTCACATCAGTTTCTAGCTCAAGAATTAGTCAAATTCTTTGATTCTCTATTGGGTTAATTTAATCTACTGGCAAGTATCCTTCTAACTCTCCCAAATAATCTTCCATATAATTACTTACTACTATATTTAAAACAAAAACAAAGAACAACTCGAAAACTTGATCATATTCCCATTTCTAAATAAAGACTGCCCAAACCCCAATGCTCTTTGCCCAAATTGTACTTCAATAAAACACACACACACACACACACACACACACACAAGGTCAAGGCTCAGTCTGCCTCCACCTCTCCTTTAACTACACATGCATCTCTGAAACAGTCCTTATGCGCACTTTCACCAACAGCATGCTTGTAGATTTGAACCCATTTCTTTTTTTAAAAAAATAATTCATTATATTCCATTTGCATGAACTAAAAGATATGCAGAGGAAATTAGGAATAAGAAATTTAAACTAAAATGTGGAATGTCTTCTCTTATATCTGAATCTATTTCTTACACTCTTCACCTTATTTCTCAGGTGACTCCTTAATATATGTTCTGTACTTATGGGTTGAGCTATGGAGGACCCTCTGAAGTATCAGTTCTCAGTCAATTATGGTGGTTTCTGAGAGCTATTTGGAGCACAGGAGACCCTGCTGCTTGCCAAGAAGTTCTTTATCAAAATAACCATCTAAGATTTTTCAGGCCAAAAGGAAAAATACTCACTGCAGTTGGAGAAACAAAGTAGAATGAAAAGAGTTGCTAAAAAAGTACTTATCATGCAGAAAAGGCTGAAATTGAAAAGATACAGAGAAATGGAGTAAGAGTATAAGGGTGAATGAGTGAGATACTAGAAAAAAATATATGTAATTCCATGATCTGAGCATTTCTACCTTGATATTTCTCATGTGTTTAAATTAATAGAGTAACTTTAAAAGAAAAAAAAGCTACTATTTGGTACTGGAAGATTCATTTATTTAACAAAAATTTATGTTACTTAGAAAAGTTTAAACAAAAAACATAAATCAAATGTGTGCATAATCCTTATGCACACCATTAAGGATTTTGTTTTGTTGTGATTATCTAAACATGTAATCAAATGCCTTGTGAGTAAAAACAATTTCGTGCAACTTCATTCCTAATACACAGGCAAATATCCATGTCTTTGTATTTGATATACAATGACAGTGATTGTGAAGAAAGCGTAAAACTTCAATTTACTTTTGCTCTAAAGCTAACATTGTAAAGCATGGCTCCTTTATTGCTGGAATAATTGGCCACTTTAGAAAGTCATTATTCTCTCACTCTTCTTTTGAGTAGAATAAATAGTGGTTTAGATGTGGCAGGAGAGGAGTTCTTTACACTTGTCAGCTGCTCTACTTAGGTCCCCCACTTTATGGTGGATACAGGATGCTCACAATACATACACCCTAGCTCAGTGTGCTATGTCTGTTCCCACCCCCCATCTCTCTATTTATTTTTCTTTCCTTTCTTTTGTAAATTCAAGTTTTGCATGAAGGAAACCATTCTGGCTCCTTGATTTTCCATCTCTCAACTGAAATAAAAAAGCACAACTGCTTGGATGGGTGATACATGTAACCACATGGTAGCATGCATAATTTTACAAAGGCTAGTATTAAGATGTAGGATGTTGTTGTTTTTCCTACATTTATAAGTTGAGTTTATAACTACCACTTTGGAATTTTTTCAAGTTATAATTATGCCCATACTCTATGATGTAGAAATTTGGGGATACAAATATTTCCTTTTCAAGTGTCTATAGAAATGAATTTTTGGAAGATTTTATTTGTTCCTCAGTGGCAATGGGTAGAGCAAGATGGTAGCTGCCCATTCTGTTATGGGTGTTTATTAGTTCAGCACCAAGATTAAAATATTCTTGCTATTGATTTCCATATCATGTAGCACTACTCTTAATCAGTAATACCAGACTCTTACAAAGATTATAATCTTGAACTCTCTGCTTTCCAGTGTTTGTTAAAATTTGTACTCTTTGAAATATAATTCTTGGAGGTTTACATGTAACCATGCATATTATTCGTTCCTTTAGTTAAAAGTACATGTTACCTTTGGATCCAACTGGATCATCAATTTGTGAATATTAATGCAAGTACTTAAATTTAATATTTAGATTATTTGCTAAAATTATGGGAAGGTTTACAGCCACTTGATAGGGTTATTATGATTCAACAAAATAAATCACAGAAAATACCAAATGTACTCTTTGGAGTTAGCTATGTTTCTTGAATACATGCCTAACAGGTTTAAAAGTGATTCTGCCAGGCACAATGGCACATGCCTGTAATCCAAGTAGATTGGGAGGCTGAA
The DNA here is from genome assembly GCF_045843805.1 of Urocitellus parryii. Classification (NCBI taxonomy): domain Eukaryota; kingdom Metazoa; phylum Chordata; class Mammalia; order Rodentia; family Sciuridae; genus Urocitellus; species Urocitellus parryii. Next base: position 146,345,407 of record NC_135532.1, read on the forward strand.
GCAGGAGGATCACAAGTTCAAAAACAGCTTCATAAACTTAGTAAGACCCTGTCTCAAAATAAATAAAACTGGCTGAGGATTAAGAACTTCTGGATTCAGTCCTTAGTTTCCCCTCCAAAAAAGTGACCAATTCTGCCTTAGGAAGCAGGGAGTTTTCATAAAGAGGGTAGCACCTAAATCCAAACATGAAGAATCAGTAGGAGTTTCCCACAAAGCAAAACGAGGTAAAAGCAATTTAGGAACACCATGTGTAGAAGCATTGAGAAGCAGACAAAGGGGATAAGAAGCTCAGAAATGGCCAGGGCCTACTTATGAGCACTTACATATAAAACTGAGTAGTTTAGATCTTATTTTAGAAATTAATGATACTTTGTCTATTTGTTTTTTTATATTTGTTTTCTTTAATTATGAATTTTAGGAATAATAGAAAATCAAAAAATCATACAAATCTTTAATTGTGGTACTATTAGAACACTAATGGATAAAAAATTTATTTACTGAAAGTAGGTATAAAAATATTGAAGATAATGAGAAGCCAGCTTTTTTTTACATAGAATGCAAAGGATATGAAGTATACATGCTGCTGAATTTTGAGGAATATTTACCTTGAAAACTTAAATCTTAATTGGTCTTTCATATATAAAATTATTAAATGGTCTAAGGATTATTAAGGGTGTCTCTTCTAAGAAAAAAAATAATTTTTACTTACTTTTTGTTTTAAAAAATTCATATTTGACAATACTTGAAATAAAAGAACTACATAAAATACTTTTAATATTTATTTGCCACACATTCTGTCTCTAGGCAGAGCACAATGTGGTAGAGTTTAAAAACAAAACTAAATGTAAAATAGTGATGTATCATTCTAAGCTAAATAGCTTCATGACTTTCACATAATATTTGTACCTATAGATTAACCTCAATTAATGGATATACTTCTTTCATAGTGTCCACATTATAGTTTCAGTTTTGTCATTAATTGACATAATTTTCCAAATATCTAATTAAAAAATAAATTATACATAGAGCAAGAAGTGGTTAGAGGGGGAGGATACAAAATTTTATTTACAAATGATTCTTTTAGGTACATTTTTAAAAGATTACATTTAAAGCATGTTTAGATTTACAATATGACTGTAAATAAAAGTTAAAATTAATAGTGACACAAAGGGTGAATGTTTTAAATTGTGTCTTTTTGTAAACATATAAACATATTTTAATACAATATTAATGTCTATGATTGTACTTTTTAAATTTGTACCAATGTATTTACTTTCCTTTGGTAAATACTACAGTCTTACTCATTTGCAAAAGTATTTACCTAAACATTTTTAGATAGTTCAGTATGTGCTTTTAACGTTTCTTTGACTCAGGTTAGCATACCTCCTTCATAAGCTCAAACATGAATAAATTTGCTTTCTATTAGGAAACTGTACCAGTGCTTCCTGGTTAGTCATTAAGCTAATGAAGCTAGTAACTTAAGAACTGGTCAAATAGAATTTAAAAGCAACACTCTTTCATAACTTTCTATCCTCATATGAAAACTTTTTTTGTTCTTAAGATCAAAAAATGTATCAGCAAACCACCATTAGCAATAGAGTTAAAAATGTGAACAATACTTTTTCAGTTAATATGAAAACGGCCCATTTATCAGTTAACATATTTTATAATTATAAACATAAAATATAAATTTACACCATGTGAAGCAGTATCTGAGATATTACCCTTAAGCTTGTTCTCCTCCGGATTTAGCCTTTATTTAAGGATGTTCTGCACAGTGCTAGTATCCCTCCAGTTGCTTTGGGGAAAATAAGATCTTATGAACAAATGTTGTGGAAATGGTAGAGTCAACAAAGTGAAGCAATTTTGTTACATTTTGTCTCAAACATCAGTCTGCCAGTGGAGTCTTACTCAAGCACCAAACTCAATTTGATTTGGTATCACTTGGGATTAAACACACTGTACAGATATATTTGAGTAACACATTTATGTTTTTTAAATTTTACATAAAAACCGAAAACAAAATAAAATGGAATAAAAATCATGTATGATTGGTTTCTGCTATTCAGGAAGATGGGAGCCTGCCATGCCAGAGGCTTTCCTGAACAGGGAAGAGACACTATTGCTGGAAGCTTCTCATAAGTTTCACTGTTAAAAAACTATTTCTTTATTCTTTAGAAGTGTTAAGAGGAAATCAAAATTGAAGCAAAAACGTGTTTTCTAGTAGAAACACTAGTAGAAAATAACATTATAGATAAACTAATAGAAGTAATGCAGTTAGACTTATTGTATGAGGAGTTTGAAAACTCGCTAGTTGAAAATTAGAAAAATTGCCATTTTTCTTGTAAAGTTAGTCTGCAGAGTGAAGGGTGGAGAATGTTTTTCTTAGGTGAATTGTTTGTTTTGTTAAAGAAAAAAAATCCACATGAGGAAATCCCTGAGAGTTTTTAATACAGATGTCTCCAAAAGGATTATTTCTGCCAGGTTATTTTTTCAACATGTCACATAATCTTTGTATAATTTATAAATGATAACAAAGCAATCAGGCCACATTCATAAAAGCCCAGTGACACATAATTTAGTGAATGTGAGGATTAGAATTAATTGTCTCTCTTTGTTCCAAGTTCTAAATCTTAGTAAATGATTCACTGCATGTCATTACAGCTTAATATTTGCATGAAATCACAGTTTAGCTGGCATAATTTAACAGCAATTAAAAAGCTATTTAATCGTCATGCAAATTGGTATGAGGGCCCTTGAGTAAGAGGGGTGTCGGTCTTTCTGGTTTTTTTCTAAGTATCTCCAGGCGGACGGTTATATACTTGTAGACACCCATAAGATAATTGATAACATTCTCCCTAGTCGTGGAGATATAAGTGAATAATAATTCATGTTTTCCATTATAAATAAGAGGAAAAACCAACAATATGAATATGTCATTCTGTAGGAAGACATTATTATGATAATGATAATGAATTTTTATCTCCCAGGCATAAGTCTAGGTTGAAGGTAAAAACCACTTTTGCACTTGTGCTCAAGTTCATTAACTTCTCCATGTTTTCCTTATTGGAGGCAGATATTTCTCTAAACACTCTGAAATACAAAATGGCATAAATCTAGACACCCAGCACCTTTTAGAAACACTACCCATCACATTTCTAGGTCTAGCTGTGGATAACATGAATACAGGTGGCTGAGGAACCTATCCTACAGATTGCTGAAATGAGGATCTAGCAGAAAGAAAAAGGAAAATATAACACTTCTTCATACTTCAAAGCCAATCACATGGATTTATAGCTAGTATTATGCTACTTTAACTCTGAGTAACAGATCTCACTGCTGTTTCCCCTCTTATTCAGACCATTGCAGTTGAAATGTTATTCTTAAAACACATTCCTTCCATGCATAAAATCTGTTTCTTCCTGTTGTGCATAGGAAAATTTCCATGTTCATTTCAGTGAGCTTAGTAGTCCAGCATAAGATAGCCTTTTCCTGTTCCGTAAAACTCATTCCACATACTCTAGCCACATTGCTTTTCTGCCAGTCCCATGACTATTTAAAGATCTTTCCTGACAGAAAACCATAGCCTTTTAATTTCTAGCATTCCTCCCATTCTTCTGCACACCCTTCCCCTCACATCTACAGGGCTTCCATAGAATGTTACCAAAACTAGGAGTCCTTCTGAAAATTTTTATTTCAATTCCTGTCCTTTAATTTCTATGATTATATTTTTTATAATTTACATTTCATTTGTTTTTTATATTCATATGTTTATCTAACCAGTCCATTAAATGTAAATAAAAAGAAATAATGAAGTCTACCATGTTTTACCACTTGGAGTTGAAAATCTAGCATAGTATCTACCTCATAGTAGTCACTAAACAAATATTTATTTAATGAATGAATGACTATAGCTTGAAATCTTCAAAAGAAGCCTACACAAAATTCTAATTTCTAGAGAGCATGTTGCAGAAGAACTCTTTTCCATTTTCTAAGTAGATTTTCTTGGCCACAGAAATTTAGAGAGTTGATTTAGATTTCTTAAAACAAATCCTTTCAAATTATGGCACAAATATGTTGTTTGTTCAGCCACTTATACAGTGAGTTATTTTTTAAAATATTAATTGTAAGCTCTGCTCTCACAGCCTATGAATTCAGTGGTGCTTCACACACAGCCCTTAACACAGTGTCTGACAGTGAGTAGACCTTCAGGTAATATATGATCAGTGAATGATAGGAAACTGAAGTTTGAAGGACTCAGATAAGTCTAAATGATTTTTGGCATAATTTTAAAAGGATGGGCTAATGAAAGGCTGTTAAGGATTCTACATAGTGTGATCTGTCTGGAAAACTAGGGAGGAAGAAAATGCTCGCTCACCCCTAGACAGTTTGGTTTCGGCTGTTTTATGATAAGAGAATTATGCACGTTTCTTTTAGGGGCAGACATTTAGTGACATAATTATTTGTGTTTATTAAAGGTCTAGTGACCATATATTATTTTTTTGAGAGAAAGAGAGAGAGAGAGAGAGAGAGAGAGAGAGAGAGAGAGAGAGAGAGAGAGAGTGTTTTTAGATATTTCTTAGTTTTCAGTGGACACAGCATCTTTATTTTATTTTTATGTGGTGCTGAGGATCAAACCCAGTGCCCCGTGCATGCCAGGCGAGCGTGCTACCGCTTGAGCCACATCCCCACCCTGACCATATATTATTTATAGCTCCTTTTTACCCCTGCCATATTATGCTTATATATCTTCAAATAGGCAAGGCAATCATAAAGGGTTTCTGCTGCCCCAATTTCCATTTCTCTTCTTCATTTTCTGCCCTCTCTAAATTCATGTTCATTTATTCTCAATCTTTGGAGAACAGAATCTGAGTGATTGTTAAAGGTAATGAATGGAGGTTTTAGCTACATACTAGCCATAGTATGAAGACTGAAAATCTGAACACCGTGTATTATGCATGTGCATGTTTTTAATTTTTCAAATTTTGAAGTTAATGATATATTTAGTAAGATAATAATTGAAGTCATCATGTAATTCAAAATAATTTTTGTTGTATATTCTTCAGTCAACAAATTTGAGAAATATAGTTACCATATCTTTTGGAGATTTGCTATATTTGGCATTAAATTTTGGAATTCATACACCCAAAGTTAGACTATGGACTGCCTTCACCTTCTAAAGACTCTTTCCTCACTAGGCATAATCAGATATGTTTAATCATATAATCTTTATAATTTCTATTAGAGAAAGAGCTATAAAAGACCAACAAATACTTGTTGATGAAGTTTTCAATTTAGCAGCATGATTGATTGTCCTATACATGTACATTTGTTTGTTTTTTTTTTTTTAATTGCTTTTTTCTAGGGCCACCTTCAGCTCCTAGGAATGTGGTTTTTAACATCAATGAAACAGCCCTTATTTTGGAATGGAGCCCACCAAGTGATACAGGAGGGAGGAAAGATCTCACATACAGTGTAATCTGTAAGAAATGTGGCTTAGACCCCAGCCAGTGTGAGGACTGTGGTGGAGGACTCCGCTTCATCCCAAGACACACTGGCCTGATCAACAATTCCGTGGTAGTACTTGACTTTGTGTCTCACGTGAATTACACCTTTGAAATAGAAGCCATGAATGGAGTTTCCGAGTTGAGTTTTTCTCCCAAACCGTTCACAGCTATTACAGTGACTACGGATCAAGATGGTAAGTTCCAATGCTATTCTCTCAAAAGATTCATAATTCCTTGGGCTGGAGTTGTGGCTCAAGTGGTAGAGCACTTGCCTATCATGTGCAAGGCACTGGGTTTGATTCTCAGAACCACATATAAATAAATAAATAAGTCTATCAATATCTAATTTAAAAACATTTTTAAAAAGATTCATGATTTCTTTTTATGCACAGTATCCCTGATGGACCTACACCCTAGGCACAGTGCAAACATATATGCTATGCAGGACAAAACAAGAATTTTTGGTTTATGTTCTTGTTCTTAACACACACAATGATATTTTTGAAAATTCTTCTTACCAATAAGGTTAATAAGATAAAATGCTTCTCCCTAATATGTATGTATTTATTTTTAATATAATCATATAACAATATCTTTTAATAAGTCCATAAAACATCAAACATCAGTCATAAATAATGTTACTAAATGAATTGAATTTTAATTGCCTCTCATGCTACTATTCCTTTTTCATGTCAAAAAAGCAAATAGTAAGAAGTTATTTTAATTACAAGTCTTCTATGTATTGTAAAAGCATTCCAGCCAGCCTTATCCACTCTTAAAAATAGCAAAAATTCATACTGTGTGTGTATATATGTGTATGTATATGTGTATACACACACAGTATGCCTATATAAATGTTATATATAGAGAATATATAAATGCTGTTTGTTTATAGTGAAAAATAAACTGTTTTAAAAATCTGATAAATTCAATTAAATATTTATTCCCTTTATAACCCTCTAAATTTTTTATTGTGCTGTTGTCAACCACAAAAACTTTCATGATTTTTATGTGTATACATAATATTTTTGAACATGATATAGGAAAAGCTTCAGAGATAAAAAGAAAACTTTTTAAAGGTGTGTTTACAAATTATATGGATACATGAGTGATTACCTTAGAGCAGAAGGTTTTATGAATAAGGCTATACATTGAGCTCAGTGCTAGAATGCTTGCCTAGCATGTTTGAGGACTTGGATTCAGTCCCAACACCTCCTAAAATGAAAGGTATTATAAATGAGCACATGGATATGATATAAATTTATAAAGACAAAACTAGTTTTATGCACCATTTTAGTTTGCCAGGGAAAGTAATAGCAAACACAACATAAAAATATAACATTCATACTGTGTGTGTATGTATGTGTATGTACATAAAAAGTATACATTTATATGTACATAAAAAGTATACATTTATATGCACATAAAAAGTATACATTTATTTCTGACAGTTTTGTAGGCTCAAAGTCCAACATCAAGTTGTCAGCAGGGTTGATTTCATTCTGAGGCTTCTTTCTTGGTATATATAAAGGTGACTATTTTCTCACACACCTTCACAAGATTTTTCTAATATACTTTACTTATAAACATGTCAGATATTAGGTCTTTCTCATAGAACCTCATTTTACCTTAATTACTCTTTATGCCCTATCTCTACATATGGTGCTGAAGTTTAGGAATTCCACATGAATTTTAAGGGGAAGAAGGATGTGCACAATTCAACCCAAATTTAATCTAACAGCAGATAGTTGTTTTTTAAAAAATCAAATTGAATGTGTTGGAATACTACTAAATATTAAAAATGAATCAAGTATTGATACATGCAAGTTAGATGGGCCTCAAGATACTAATTTTGAAAATTAATATTTTCAAAATACTAATTGTGAAAAGATGCGTACTATGTAATTCTACTTTTAGAACATTCTTAAAATAGCATATCTGTAGAGATGGAGAATAACAGATTGGTGATTTTGTCAGAGTTTAGAGATTTGGGGGGGACTGATGGGGATATAAAGGGATAGTGGGAGCCCTCTGGGGATAACACATTTGTATATCTTGATTGTGGTGGTAGTTTCAGGAAGCTATGTATGTCATAATACGCATAGAGTTGCGCCCCCTCACACACACACATACTACACAAACAATCTGGATTGTACTAATATCAACTTTCAGTTTTCTTGTACTATGCAAATAGTTGACATTGGAAGAAGCTGGACAAAGGATGTACAGGATTTTCCTACTTTATTTAGTTTACAAATTTCTTTGAACCTAAAATTTCTTTACAACACCAAGTTAAAAATGTTATTACTATTTGAACCTACAAAGTGTATGGGAAGAAAACCTCAAAATTTTACTAAAAGCATATGAAATGGATGTGAAGTTAATTCAAAATACATGGAAAGTTTCTGTATTTACTAAGAAATTTCCTCTTTCATTTGAAAAATAGCTTTACATCATAGGATTTGATTTAAATCTGTTCAAAATGGAATTCTCATTTTCTTTTATTTATTGCCCATTCTCTTTCAGTAGATATAAAACCTTGTTAACTGTGTCATCATTTAAAAGCACATTAGGGTCTTCTGTTACTCTCTACTTTAGCAGTTTATTTCTGAGACCTTTATTGCTGTCACCTAAAACAAAAGTATATGCCAGTTAGCTAGGTAAAGTGGCACATTCTTATAATCCCAGCATATCTGGAGGCTGAGGCAGGAAGATCAAAGGTACAAAGCCAATCTCAGCAAATTAGCAAGAAACCTAGTGAGACCCTACTTCAAAATAAAAAAATAAAAAGGGCTTGGTATGTGGTTTAATGTTAAGTGCCCTTGGGTTCAATCCCTGGAACCAAAAAAGAAAAAAACACACACACACACACACACACATACATACATATATATGTATATATACTATATATCATATACATATAGAATACATATATACATATAAAAATATATATAAATATAAATATAAATATATATATGTGTATATATATATATGTATATATATATCCATCCCAGTATAACCATTCTTAGCTATGGGGTGAAAATAATTAAATTTAGCACATAAAAAAACATTTTTAATGTGAAAATACAAATATATTTACATAATTTCAAACAGATACAATATACTTTCATTCTAGGATTATAAGACAGTTTAGTCTACTTTTCAACTCATTAGAATAAAATATAAGTTGGCTTTCAATTTTAAAATGAGCTATTTCATTAAAAGTATATTAATGTATATAAGACATATATTGATCTTGAAATAAAATACAATATGTATTCACATATTGACACTATTTGTTCTGAAAGGATGATATCATTAAATAACCCTCACCAGTACATCCTAGTTGAAAAATATTAAAAAAAAATTATTGTTAGTTTGACTTTATTGTAGATATAAATAGTAATTAAGAATCTATATATATTTAAATTTTGTTGGAAAATATATAAAAATCCTCAACTAAAACTGCCACATATATATTTAATAAAATATGATGGCCAGCCTTATGTCTGAACATCTACCCCCATGTGATGATAACAAGAAAGCTTCTTTGTGTCTGAAATTCTGAGAGAATCACATCTGTGAAAATGCAGATGTTCCAGGCAAGGGTAAGATATGAAATAATTAAATTTGTGAGTATGCCACATGTTATTCAAAATGGTCAGGACTCAGTGTTGAATTTAAAAAGAGTTTATAAAAACCTGAGTGTCCAAGAACCAAATCTCAATTGCCATCATTGTGTACAAGCCTTTAATAAGATAATTTCACAGCTCAAATAGAGGAAAGGATCTACTGTCACTTCACTTGGAGTGTCTTTGAGAAAGTTTTCTCTTTCAAGTGAATGAGAGGCAATTCCCATAGTTATCTGATATATATCACAACTTCATTGGATCAAAGGAACCACAGAAAAATGGTTTGGTTTTTATTCTGTAGATTCCATATCATTAATTTATGCCAAATGGACAATGATAAGTACGATTCAGAAATTGTCAACACATTCAACATATTTTTGAGTATATTCTTTTTGTAGAATGTCTAGTGGGCACTCATGAACTTTAAAGTCTGGAAAGGCCAATAATGAATAATTTCACACAAAAAAATGTAATTAGTACTGTGTAAATTCAGCTAAAGAGAAACCCAGAATGCTGGAGGATAAGACTAGATCTTCCCAAGAAAGTAATAATTAGTTTGGGTTCTGTTCTGAGGGGTGAGTGGAATGTGATAAGGCAAAATGAGCCTGGGAGAAAAAGAAGGAATTCTAAATAAAAGGAAGAATACAAGGTCTGAGAAATTGAGGAACTAGACTGTTAATGTATTGACACACACACACAAACATAACGTGATAATTTTTATATATTATATGTATTTTTGTATTATGTATAATGTATGTTTTATATATTATATGTATATATTTTATATTTCACAAAGGTAAAACAGGTTTAGGGTGAGGATCTTAAAAGTTAATATAAAATTTGTTGTCTGTAAAATAGATGAAACAAGTTAGGAAATAAACCATTTATTAGAAGACAGTGATACATTGCAAGAACCACAGGTGGAGAAAAGAAAGCAGAATAATAAAATTGTTCATGAAAATGTCATACTTGTATGAGCATGGAAGAAAAATATTAGACAACAAAAATTATAGATTAATACAAAAATTGTATTAGTAATGCTTTTCTACTATATGTATGCATAGTGTGGGACATGAAACTAAAGAGGAAGTTTGTGCTGGTTTGCCTTTTCTTTCCAATGAGTTTATTTTCTCATATTTAAGAAATATTAAGAAAACCACATTAAACAATCCTGACTTAATTGTTTGCTGTCTGTTTATAATTAAACCAATGCTTTAAGAAAGGTCTTTCCAAATCACATAGAATAACAGCTGTAGTTAGGAGGAATGTTCCTTGATTATTTTATTCCAGTTGGATAAATAAGATTATAGAGTTAAGACTATGACTCTCATAATTAGGAATCTTTGCAATAAATCTTAATTAACCAACTTCCCCAATCCCTTAGAGCTATATTTGTAACCTTCCTTTTTCACAGTTTATTTAAATGTAATTGAAAGGTGTTTCATTAGAGAGCAAAACAAGAAAGCAACACCTAGAAAACACTTGATTTTAATCTTCCGTGCATGATAAGAAAACTAAGGTGTGTAGTTCAGTAAAAAGTAATTATTCAGGTAGTACGCAGTAGAGGAAAGTGTTAATCATGGATAGTCAACCTGAAACAAATTATGTTTGTAGAAATCCTGACATATGCAAAAACCTTTAAGGAGTATGTTCAAAGTGAAAGACATGCTAAATTACAAACCAATTCTGCTGATATTTGCTAAAGGGTCTTTAAAGCAATTATTGTTAAAAGCAACTTGTCTGACTCATGGCCTTCTTAAAATAATACAACACCCCTGTCTCTGACCTTGGGTGACTATATAGGTCTGCCTTAGGCTCACATCTGATTGCAGATCTGATATAATTCTGCTATCAGCAATAATTAATTGAACTAACATTGAAAATAGATTTAAATCAACAAAAGTCTCTATATATTCATAAGCTTGATATATTTTTTTTTGATGTACAGTTCACTGCATTTTGGAAATACCTTCTATTTCAAATGCCAAGCTTTTTAGTGTATGGCTAGAGTAGGTAATTAGGGACACTGTACACATTCATTCATTTTTATGCCTGTATTTTAATACAATTTATTTCTGAGTATCTCTCACAATCCCTGTCGTCCTCAGAAATACTGATAAATAGTGTTCTAAAACTTGTGCAACTCTATTCAATAAATTAAAAAACTAAGCATGAAAGTTTTAAATGGTTATTAGTAATGCATTAAACATAAAACAGTGGCATGTTTTGTTTTGTTTTTGAAAATAGAAAATAGTCATGATTTTTTTTACCTAAGAGAGAAATGCTATATTATTTGTATTATTCTTATTTCTTATACATAAGCAAATGATAACTTCATAAGTTACAGACACCTTATATTGATATATAAGATTTCCTATTTCCTAAGGCAAAGTATTATTCCCTGAAAAGTGCATTCAATATTTTATTTATGGAAGACAATTGAAATGTCCGTCGAGTTAATCATTATTAAATAATTTTATGGTGCTACTAAACATTAAATTAAATTAAATCTGGATATTTATACGCTTAATTTTTCCCCTATGAAATATCGTTTTATTTCTAGGTCTAATGTCATTTGTTGTTATGTGTCTTTTGAGGAATTGAATGATATATAAAAAAAGACCTAAGGCCTTAGAAATTAATATGCTGAGGATTAGTCAGTGACTTAACTCCTAGCCAGCAGCTGGAGAAATTGAACCCCTGTCCCAAAAAGTTGTGTACAATAGCAAGCCAGCTGCTCTTTATTGTATATTTACTATCACCAGGAACTCTTCTATGTGCTGAGCATATAAAAATATAAGGGAATAAATAAACAGTTAACAGTTAACAATGTCTGCCTTTGTAGACATACTATTTTAGTGGCGAGTTGTGATATATCCCATGAAGAATTAAATAGAGTAAGAAATTTTAAAGTGAATGGGTAAGAGAGGTTATGAAAGAAAACCAAAATATCCCTTGATAACATGATACTTGAACAGGTCATGATTTGAGGAGAATAAATTTCATTTTTAATATTCCAGGCACTGTGTAGAAAAAGGGCAAAGCCTTAAATTCAAGCAAAAATAGGTCTGAAAAGTAACAAGAAACAATTGCTGCCTATGTAGTCTTTGGCATATACTGAATTTCATGCACATTAAATCCCCTGAGGCTGTGCCTGCAGAATTTTCAGCAAAAGGTTTAAATCAACACTAACCCATTCTTTACCAGCAATCATGCTTTCTTCTTGGCGATCATACATTCCTAGAGAAATGTGTTTACTCCCGAACTTGATTTCAGACCACTTGCTTTTACAGTCATCAGTTGTTTTCTTTGAGGAATTCTCATTTGCACATTTTGCAGGAAAGATAACTCAGTATAAAATAATAGATACAATTGCTGTTTTGTTGATTTTCCTATTGCATTGACAATTTTAATGGTATAGTAGGAATTGATTAGTAAAATGATTTAAATCTTGTAAAAAATGAGTGTGGTTAGTAGATGTTTAACTAAATTGAACATTAGTGTATATGAACATGTTCTGTGTATTCTATACCCATCATAGGATGTAAGTTTCCACTTTATGGTGAGACATTTGTCTAAAAAGCTCTTTAGCCCAATTTCAGTGCAATTTATTGTTTCGAAAACAGAAGCTAATTTGATTTCATTAACTAAAAACTGACTACAAAACAGTTAAAATAACTCTTTCATATGTAGTTACTAATATAAGTAGGTTTTTAAAATGTTTTCTAAAAGACTATTATTTTGAAATAAGTATTAATAGGATTAAATGTACATTATTGTGTAGAAGTAAAATGGAAAGATTTTCAAGGTTGACAGATATTCTGATTATCATTAAAATGTGATATTTCTTCATAATTAATAATTTATTACTTAAATTGTAATGATTGAAAAACTAATTGCTGATCTTTAATCAAATGAATTCCATATAGCATCTTCAGATTAAATAGTGTTTTTTTCTTCCGTGTATTCCTCAGCACTTTTCTGTTGGTTTGGATTCTAAAACAGTCAGTTCCAGCTACATAATTTGTGATACCCAGTGAAAAGGGAAAATGCAGGACCCTTTGTTCAAAAAGCAAGAAAAAGGGCCATAAAAGGTACTAAAATATAAATCTCTTCTGTTTATCATGGTGCTACTTATTTCCCATTTAATGTCCATATTTGTAAAAAAATGTAAAATTATAAATTATTAGCATAAAATTTACCATTGACCTTTAAACAGCTCAATGCCAGTATGAAATGCTAATATAAAAGCATCTGTCTCATACAAAATAATTGAAATTACACTATTCATTTTTCTGTAGTCAACCAACCCCTAACACTTGCCAACAAAATTGTCTCAAGTAGATTAGAACAGAAATGTCAGCCAGACACATCAAGATTAAAAAGAAGAAGATAGTCCCTGAGACTGAGCCCACACATGGAGCAGTCCCTCAGTACTAAGCATACTCAAGCAGGAGAATGAAGATGCTCCCAGGTTCCCAGGGATCCTTCCTCATGAAGCCTCTTCAACTGAAAACAAAAGCCACCAATGGTCTTTACACGTCTTCCCTAGAGCTGCTCTTCCCTGGAATAGGTTGGGTGAAAGGGACATCCCTACTGACATGACATCTGCATGACACATACCTAGATATCAAGGTCTAGCAGACCCAACCTAGACCTTCCATAATGTCCATATCCCATTGTGTCCATATCTGCAACTGGAAGCAGGGTGCATTCCAAGAATGCTGTCCACCATCTGTGAGATCAACCCATTTGCTAACCCACATAGATTAAACCACTGGACAGGGTCAGAGATTGGAAGACTGCATGGCTGAGAGGAGGGGAGTATGCCTGAGAGAACCCATTCTGTGACTATGGTAAAGGGGTTGCCTGGAACGTGGTCTTCAATCTCCCAGTGCATGTTCCATAGACTCATTTGGCTTATCTTACAAAACATTGAGTGGAAACATAAAAACTATTAAAACTTTCAGTGTGGCTGTAACTGGGCATTAAACCCACTGTGCTTGTGGGAGCTCTGCAACTGCACAGGTGATATAGTCATGAGGCCAGTCCTGAAAACATTTTATAGAAGAGTAATGCCATTGCTTTTCCAACTAACTTCCTGTGTATTACTCAGCAAACACATTCAGTGACTGTGACACTCCAAGATACATGTTTGAGTGAGACATGGTGCCTTCTATGGAATAGCTGGCAGCCTACTTTTTGAGATGTGAAAGTGAGAGCTTGCCTTAAAAAAAAAAGACTAAATTAAATATATGATATCAGATTCAATATACATTTTCAAGAACTGAATGCCTGAAATATTACTTAGTATGTAATGCCCCGAATGAAGTAATAAATTATTAAATAGTGATATGACAGTGAATGTTGACGTTTCACTTACCTATTTTTATGAAAGAAAGCCTAGTTGTTTGACTTTACATTTATTCTGTTAGGCAGTCAGCAAAGCTTTTAGTAATAAAAGGTTAAAAAAGGAACAAACAAAAATTGAAAGGTAATTCTATAATTTGCCTAATGCTATTCTAATCATTTTGACATTCTAACAGACCTAAGGGTAGGTTTCGGTTATTGATACCTTTGTGCTCAGCTATATGTATGTTGTGAAAATACAATATGAAGTCTGCCCTAAGATTGAAATGTGGGTTTTCCTCAAAATAATAACATAACTCATTGAAATTATTTGTGCTTCTTCTTTTAAGTAGGATTCAGCCTCCATTAAGATGGTTTTTTATTGCAGTAAATTCTAACAACAATGAATATACTTATAATATGTGAATAGAAATGCACTTTATCTTTCATTTTGTCTTTAAAAAACTGGTTTTACACTTCTGCTGAATCACTGAATTTCTAAAATACATGTTACTTTTTACTTTATAATGCTCAGGTTAATGGATGCCCACCTATTTTGACTTCCTACTTCAAATATTTTCTAAGTAAATAGTAGATTGTTGACCATTATCTATCTATGGGTTCAGATTACATTTTAACAAGTTTATTTAATAGTTATTTTATATCTCATAGTTTGATTTTTGTTTTTATTATATTCATAAAATAAATGTTGAACAGTTGTAGATAGGAAATTGCACATTCACAGTGCTAGAAATGAGGAATAGGTTCTTTATTCTGTTTTTATGAGAAGATATGTTTAATGAGCTGAGCAGTTTTAAATATTTAAAATGTTCAACTACTGTTTTTATTGAGCTGTGTTACAAAATATGAGATATATTTATTAAAAAGAGAACAGCTAAATTCTAGTTGAAATGCTACTTAATTATACATTTAAATTTAAACTACAATTGATGTGCAAAATTATTTCCTAAAATAAATTATTTTTCATCATGTGAATTTTATTATCCTAACTGCTGCCAGCTCATATTAGTTTCACACTTATATTGTCAGGCAATAATTTCTATATGCTTAAAAGAATTTCAAGACAATGTGGAACTGAGCTACTTACTAGTCAGGTGGGTGCATATGTATCCTTTTCAAATAAATATTATTTTTTATCCTGTTTTAAAGATCTCTAAGAACTTTCCATTCCTCTTGTATCATTTAACTGATTCTTTCCCCTTGGTCTTCCATATGTCTTTCCTAAAATCTTCCTGCTGCCAGTGTAAATGTTAGCTTATTTAAAAGGTAAATAGAAAAAATAAATTACACTTTAGGAGATGGAAGTTCACTTTCTCTGCGTCATCACTTTTTATAGATAGGAAGACTTTCAGTAGTGCATTCCAGTTAGATCATTTCTACTCATTTCTAGTTTGCAAATTTATCATCCAAACCCAGCTTCATCCATTCTTTTTCAATTCTGTACTTCTAATACAGTAGACAAGTATTATGCATCAATGGCCATTATTATTACAGGAACCATCAAAAGAAATATAATATATCAGATTATTTATATTTTGGATGCATTTCCAAGATAATCTAAGAGTCCTGCTGTCATTCTCTCACAGAATGCTGTGAAAACTTTGGGCCATTAAGTAGAAGACTCCTTTCCAAAAGAATGAGAGTCATGGAATTAAGAATGCTTATTTCAAAAGAGTTGAATGTTTCTAACATGATCACTCTGGTGACATCAATCAATGAGGCCTCCAGGAAACATTCAGAAAAGACAAGAAAACAAGGCCACTACCTTAAATCATGTGCAGTTACTGATGATGAACAAATATCAAGTTTACATCTTCTCATAATGCAACCACTTAATGTTTGCAATATAGATCTTCAAAATCATGAATGGTTTATTATATTTTAAAAGTTTATTCACTTTTTAAAAACTACTTTTAGAAACCATGAATTAAAATCTCACGTTAAAATATTATGGGGTTCAATAGCTTCTTTTATTTGACTAAGCTAAATCTTTATAGATGTGCTAAAAATGCATAACATGTTTTCAAGTCCTCAAATAATTAGTACTGCAAATGTAGTATAAGTTAAAATAATTAATTGTCTTTATGTGAAATTTTGATAAACTATAGTGAGGTTAAAGTCCGAGAGATTTAAGTTGAAATCTCATTAAATAGTACAGACTTAAATTACTGCTTTAATTCTAAAATAGATTCTCAGTAAATGTCATGTCATACCATATTATTACTTTGGAAATAAATAACTAGATTTAGCCACTTATAACTTAAATTGATCAAAAATACAGTTTTAAAAAATAAATTGTTAATATAACATGTAATTTTTGTTACCCATTTCTTTCAGTAAAAGAATCCATAATGGTGGATGAAATGCAAAAATAGCCAATTGTACTAGCATTCTGATAGATCTTTTTGTGTGATACATCTTTCATATATCACCTTTTTATGACGAGTTGAAATTTAAATGACCCTATAAAACAGAGATCCTCATTCTTTCACTCTAATGTAGAACAGAATGTCATCCTATAAACTTTTACTATGAATTTTCCAATTTTTTTCTCAGTGATTTTAATTTTAATTTCCCATTCCATGCATTTTTCTTCTTCTCCTTCTATAGTGACCCAGAGTCCCAGTGAGATACTGAATTCACACATCTGACTTCATTCATGTGACTTATAAACCAGTTATGGCTTGACAAAGTTCCAGAAGCACCATGGGCCCAGGCAGATGAGGGGAAGAATTCTGCCTCATTTCACATAAGTTATATCTACTAGGTCTTCTATGTTGGAAAAACCATAATTTTAGAGTCAAAAGATGCTAAAATCATTGTTGTGTATTTATGCTAGAAAGTTAAAACAAGTTTATACAATTAGAATTTGAACAATCAAATAGATTCTATACTATCTAAATAAAACACAGATATGGCAAGAAGATAGCATTGCTATATTAATTTTTGCATTAAAAACCCTTTATTTTCAAATTTTACTTTTTGAGAATTAAATCTTTTTTCATGATTCCATTTCTTTGTTGAAATATTGTTTGTGTTCTATGTTAGAAGTTTTCTCAGGCAGTGTGGAAGAAGGTTTACATAATATTTTCAAAAATCAGTGCATTGTGTTTATATTTTGAAAATGTCAAACGTTCTAGGATAATGAAGGTGTTACATGAATAAAAGATATGGTGGTGTTCTCCTTGGATGCTGAAAATTTTTTACCTTGTATTCTCATCTAGGAATGTCTCCTTAAAACATGAACATTAATGTTAATGTTTAATCAAAATCAACTAATAAGTAATGTGACCCTTCAGTAATTAATTTGTTTCTCCAAGAAAAAATTAAAAACAGTTTCTGATCAAAGTGACAACAAAGCTAGTTTTGAAATATACAATGGATTTTAATATAGCATGTAAACTATATCCCAAAACCAATGGGAAAATAGACATTGAATAAAATAGGAAAATAGACATTGTAGCTCAGTGGTTAATCACCCTTGGGTTCAATCCCTGGTACCAAAATATAAATAAAATACAAGAGTGAAAGGAAAAGTTAACGATTACAAAGCAAAAGATTAATGAGTTTAATAGAAATTTCAAATGTCAAAGCTAATATAGGCCTGGAGATATAGCTCACTGGGAGAGCACTTGCTCAGCATGTGTGAAACCCTGCATTCAATCCCCAGTACCATCCAAACACATAAACAAGACTGATTATGGAAAAGAAAAAACACTTGTAAAGAATAGACTAAGGTAAAAATTGTCAAAGGACAAAAGTTACCAATTCTCAGAAGACATGCAATTGTCTAATATGTGTTAACATTACTGTATTCTTAAACTCAGAGAAATGAAAATTGATGCAATATTAATACAATAACAATAGGTAATATATTCTCAAATAGAATTCTTTTTTTTTGGGGGGTAATTCTCATGCTTGCTTAGGGTGAAAGTCCTCATATTACTAAAGAAGTAACTACAAAATTGTACGTCATTGTGTATCTGACCCTTATATATTATTATGTTCCTTAAATCCACTATTATATATCAATATTTTAAATATGTAGGCTGGGCAAGGTGGTGCATACCTGTAATCCCTTTAGGAAGCTGAAGCAGGAGGATCATGAATTCAAAGCCAGTCTCCCCCATGGGGAGGCGCTAAGCAACTCTGTGAGACCCTGTCTCTAAATATAATACAAAATAGGGCTTGGGATGTGACTCAGTAGTCAAGTGCCCCTGAGTTCAATCCCTGGTACCAAAACAAAACAAAAATGAAACAAAAAGAATTGTAATACTAGTCCAATGTACTTTTTTTTAAATAGAGAAATGTATAAATATCCTAAATGACCATCAACTATTAATAAGTAAAATGTGCTGTTTACAAGTGGAATGAAAAGTTTAATGAATGAAAATAACAATTACAACATTGCATTATGAATAGCATGACTGAAAACTGTCTACATTATTATCCATATTGTGTGACAATTGTTGCCTACATACAGTTATAAGAAAATGAGCTGCACAACTGTAAAGTATTTGCAATGTTTTAATTCTCTGTGTCGGTGCAATTACAGTTAATAATTATGTCTCCAAAATGTCTTTCAAAATCCTTCATGTTCAGGCCATGCTTATCTCTCTTTATACACACCCTGTCACAATACTTACATACTCTGCATTTCAATTACATGTTAATCTTTTCAATTGTGTGTGAGTGTGTGTGTGTGTGAGTGTGTGTGTGTGTGTGTGTGTGTGTGTGTATCTGTGGCCTAACATAGCATTTGTCACATAAAATATATGTATTATATATTTGCTAGAAATTTCACAACTTAGGTGTGTGAATGTGTTTACATACATATATTCATATAGTACATACACAAATACACACATAGAGAATTTCTACCATACTCAAACCTGTTAAATTGTTCTTACCATGATACTTTCCCCCTTGATCACAAAGTTCTCAGTAAGAACATCAGCTATAAGCATTCTATTAATAGATTCATTGTTCTGGAGACCTACAACAGGCATTGTGTTCAACTTTGTAAACGTAAGCAGGAATGCCATGAGAATATATAGGAGAGATTATTGTCTATTTGGTTTTATGGATCTCTAGGGCTCCAAATTTCATATCTTATGTACATAGTTTAGTCTGCTATTTACCATCTGCATACTCATAGATTTATAACTTATAATGCCATTATATTTTTTTTCTGTTGAAATGTCCAGTAATTTAGTCACATACAGAGGCAGAAAACAGCCGCTAAGAATCTGATCAACTCTTAGTTCTAATCCCTAAACTGCTACTATCCAGCTGTGTAAATTCACACTATTTTATCTCTCTGGACTCTAGATTCTTCATCTATAAAATAAATATAGTGCTTTAGATAACATGATGAGCATTCAAATATGCCATAATTATAGCTCTGTGTGGAGGCTTTTCTTATTTAAAATCAATATTCTATGATTACAAAGACTTGATCTAATAATAAGAAAATAACAGTTTATAAATATGCAGATATCTTTCCTACACCTTCACTAAAATAACATTCTCCTAAAATCTTATTTTAACTTTCCATATGCACAGATCTGTCTACAGACCTTACACAGTAATGCTTTTTTAGGTATTCTTGAAATTTTCTCATGGTGACTTTGAGTTGTTCAGTTGCATTAAAAGATAAAGAAGGAGCATCTCAGTAGATTTTCCTCCCATGTCCAGTTCAAATCATTTGACTCTCTGTGAAAAGAAATAAAAATCCTGATGGCTTTTAAAAAACAGAAAATATGCTGCATTAAACAACTGAATATATAATAGAAACAATTTTAATTGTCTAGGCATAACAGTAAGAATATATTCTCTTTTTTCCTTTTTTTCTCATTTCACTATCACTTTCAACCTCATAATTTTTTATTACTACCTGTGTTTATCGTATATTGATTTTCCAAAATAATACCTAAGCAAGGGTCTTCAAAGCAATTTGTATGTGCTCTTTATTCCATCACTTTATCCCATGATCAATACTTTCCAAATGTAATTTGGTCCTTCAGCAATGACATGGAACCTCTCTGAGGACTGAATGTTCTTGGTGTTTTATTATTGGGTTCCCTTTATCCCTGGTGTTTTTAAAAGTACCACACATAATGTAGCTGTTGGATAAATTATTAACTAATGAGCAAACTCTTATTTAGCTATAATACATCAGTATTAATTTCTATCATATTGTGTAAATAAGAAAGGAAGAAAGTGATGTGGTCAACTTCCACAGCTTTACATAGTCATGTACCAAAAGTAGGCAATGAATTTTAAAAATGTCTATTTAGCATGGTGTGGTGGCACATGCCTGTAATCCCAGTGGTTTCGGAAGCTGAGGCAGGAGGATGGGGAGTTCAAAGCCAGCCTCAGCAAAATCAAGATGCTAAGCAGCTCAGTGAGATCCTGTCTCTAAATAAAATACAAAATAGGGCTGGAGATGTGGCTCAATGGTCA
Organism: Urocitellus parryii; assembly: GCF_045843805.1. Lineage (NCBI taxonomy): Eukaryota > Metazoa > Chordata > Mammalia > Rodentia > Sciuridae > Urocitellus > Urocitellus parryii. The sequence goes on from NC_135532.1 coordinate 146,366,381, forward strand.
AGTGCCCCTGAGTTCAATTCCTGGTATCTACCCACCAATACGTCTATTTTCTTTTATATGTTCAATTATAAAATACAGATTTTAAAGGCTTTAGTTTAAAGGCAGAATGCTTAATCAAGCTGGAATATTTCCCAGAGGCATTTCACCCTAAAAGCAGAATAACATTTGGATTGGCTTTGTACATCATGTCAAACCTTGGGATTATGGATCTATGCAGGAAGAACAAATTTTCACAGTTTGTTTCTGTGAGGGGTATAGAAAAGCCAAATAAAGACTTTGTGTTCATATCTTCACTGAGTTAAGAACTCCATCACAGTCAATGTTTAATAAGGAAGTTATATAATCATGATCACTCAATTTAGGGGGAAATTTTGAATGTTGTTTTATAGACTAGATCTTAGTAGCAATATTATATTCCACTTTTTCAAATATGAGCAATGCCTGATGAAGACTGTAGAATATTAAAAATGAGATTTACCAAAGGGAAAAGCTTTCTCCTGGGTGGTGTTCTTTAAAGAAAGGCTTAGCAAAAAATAGTTTCCATCTGGGAGCAAATTTACATGGCACTGTTACAAGATGCACAGTTTTGATAGTGATTTATAAACAGCCATTACAGTGGAATACTTTTTGTCTTCCCACAGCAACATCTCTGAGCACTAAGCACTTTTTGGTCAAGCCCCTAGGATTTAACTGCAGGGTTCACAGTTATAAAACCGTTTTTCATCGATCTGAGCTGTTGAATTCTTAACTGTAGCTTATTTTCACTTTGATTTTGAAATCCATAAATGCCAGTCACAGCATTTAGGAACTAAAATCATTGGCACAGGAATTTAAATGAAGAGTGATAAATCAAGACTGCCAGTGGCTACTGCCTCAGCCAGATGCAAACACCAAAACCACAGTTTCTAACAGCCTTGCATGCCTAATTTTAAATTAAGTGTGACAAATTAAGCAGGAAGTTAATTACTGTCTTGAAACAAATAATCTGATATTGATTGGGAAGGGCATCATAAAAAGCTGTGTTTTACCTTAACAAAATACCCAGAGGAAATATTAGAAAATAGAGACATACAAATAACAGTTCAGGTAAAAAAAATAAAAAATTTAAAAATTTGTTATTTATTATACATCTAGATGGATGAGTCTAGGTATTTGAAAATGGGTATTAATCTGAGAATAGCTTATCTAGTCTAAAAAATAAGGTGGTAAATTGGCAGATGCATCTGAATCTTGGTGCCCACATGGTGTATGGAGGAGGCCCAGACATGTGTATCTCTACCACTGCTGATCAGATATTTGATGCCCGTTAACTCGTCTCGTGACAGATGAACATAATGAACAGCTCTACTTTAAGTGAGTGTGACCTTACACCCCTAGAAATGGTATAACTCACATAATTCCTAACTAGTCCCTTGTTTATTTTTCTGTAGTATGTTCCATGATGTCTGTTGTCTTCGGACATTTATAGAACAACAGGTTCTTCTCTAAGTGACTCCTACTGGACATAATTTTAATAGCATTTGGGAAAATATTTTCAAGGAAGAACTTGTTCTTTGAAATTTGAAGGAATCTTAAGAAGATGTGTATAGTTCAACCTTCATTTGGTGGAATAAAATTGCAGAGTACTTATTGTGTCAGACACTCTCCAGCCACTTAATATGAAATCATAAGATAAACCAATCCCTATGAGGTATTACTTTTTGCATTTTCCACAGAAGGAAACTGAGATAATATTAGACTAAATGAATGTCAAGATCACCTATCCAAGATATGGACAAATCAGAATTTTAACTAATCAGTCTTGTCTGAAGGTTTAAGCTCTTAGCTGTTAGGACAAACTTTTAAAATCTGGGCCTAGAGAAAACAGCAGTCCTTATTAATAAAATTAATTATTTAGTTAAAATTTATTAACACAATCTTCTTTCATCTTTTTATGTTGAACACACCAGAACATTTTTTTACCTTCTTTAGAAAATGAAGATGGGACACATAGACTGAGACAGCTCATAGCAGACACTACAGAAATTATGGAGAGCCACTACAGTAAATTTTTTGACTTTTTAGCTTGGCTTCTGAGCTATTCTCAGAGTACAATGTCTTGCCCACATTGAAAGAGGCTCTAATTCACAGCTGGATATTGAAACTCAAAATGATGATTCTGTGCACATAAAGGAAAAGAAAAGGTTTTAGTTCTTTCATTATACTTAATTTTAACCTTGACACAAATATGTATACTATTACTTAAGAGCCATGTTTATGATGCAATATATCTTAAAAATTTTAGGGAAAAGCTAAAAGTTATATTTAATAAGCACATATATTTCTTGATATATTGCCACATACATATATTTTGTCAATTCCAAAAGAAATGTGCTTAATGCATTTCTTTTTTTAATATATATATATTAATATACATATATATATATATATATATATATATTTAGTTGTAGATGAAATACACAGTATCTTTTATTTATTTTTATGTGATGCTGAGGATCAAACCTAGTGACTCACACGTGAGGCAAGCACTCTACCACTGAGCTACAACCCCAGCCCCACTTAATACATTTCTTAATAATATAACTCCACTTTTCTACTCAGCTCTGTGTTGTTTGGGTTTTACTTTTGGTTTGGTCTTTTGCTGTTACTCAAACACTCTAGGACATTTCTGCTGCATGACCTTTGTCCTTTGTGTTATCTCCTTCAAGTCTTTGCTTAAATGGTCCTTTATCAAAGAAATACCCATGCCCTCATTATTTAAAATTATTACTTTTTATATCTAACATTTCTAACTCTATTCTATGACTTCCTTTTGGTTTATCACCATTTCCCATTTATTTATTTATTTATTTACTTATTTATTTAATCAGTATAAATGATTTTTCCACTGTATTTAAATATTTAATTTTTGTCCCCCTGCAAATTTAACATAAACTTTTTCTCATCAAGTACTTCTGTTATGGTTCCTTGTTCTAGATCTTGTGTCCATAATACAACCTGGCTTATTCTAAGCACCCAATACATATTTGTTGAATGCACAAATAGAGAACAGTTGATTAAGTGAATATTTCTTACAAGTCATTATTTCATGATAATATTAACTACTTTTTAAGTTAAGTATGCTTTTGATTCATAAATAACTAATATTAACAAAACATGTTCTCATACATAGGAAACAGCTTCAATAAGGCATTTAAATTAAATTCATGAATATGTTTATAAAAATATAGAATACAGTATTTTAAACTATAGCATTTAATATGCTAACTTCAAGGCTATTTTCTAAGCTGCCCCATCATTTAATGTAATTACAATGTACAAAGTTGAAAGAAGAAAAAATGATAAAGTACAGTACGTGTTCTTGGAGAAGGGAGTGTAGTAAATGGATGGGAGAAGGTGTGTGGCTTCTCATTCCCATTCTGATTCTGGCCACAAATTTGGGTGAATCTGGAACATCATTGTGGTTTTCTCCATTAAAGCTATTTCGTGAAATAAGAAGGACAGCCCTTTTATTTATTTCAAATAAAAAGATGACAATTCCTTGTAGAAAAATGCTGAATCTCTTTATGTGTCCCTCTAGAATCTCACCTTTCTTCTGTAAAGAGCCAGATAGTAAATATTTTCAGCTAGGTAGGCCATAAATTCTCTATCAGATTACTTGCTTCTTTCCTTGTAACATGAAAATAGCCCTAGATAGTGCATAAATGAAATAACATGGCTGTGTTCAATAAGACTTTCCAAAAGTAGGCATGGGACTAGATCTGGCCCAAGGGCTGTAGTTTAACAACCTCTGCCCTAGATGTTAACATCTTACATTCCTAGGTAAGGGAATTCGATGCTTTGGATTAACTTGCCCATAACTTAAAATCTGAATAAAAAGGAAAAATTCTCCAAAGACATAAAATGATTCTTCTCCTTTAGAATTAGACATTTTGAAATACAGAGTCAGTCCTTTTATTTTTAAAAGGACACTTCAGGCATTTCGCCTTTTTAACTAAATGTGAAAGTGGAAGTTTCAATGTAAATGTATACATGTAATTAATATAATGTGAATTAAGGAGATTTTCTCCAGTTGCCTCTATTTCAGACTCCTTATGAGGATGAGCAATACAAAACTGAATTAAAATTAACCAGGATAAGTAAAAGTTAAGATGAATTATTTTCATGTATTATATAGAGATTTCTGTGTTTAAAATACAGACAACTAGCACTAACCAATACAACTTATTCCAGCTATGTATCTTTTGCTTTATTGGATTGTTGCTTAAAAACTGTAAATGCAATACAAGAGATGTTGGTAAAATGCTAGGGAGATCAGTACAGTTCTAGAGAACAGTGCTATTGTACTGATTTGGCCATTAAGATAAAAAGACTGAACCTTATCCTTACACCATTCTACTTAACCTTATTTTAAAGAACTGCATAAATTCCTGGAAATACATTAGGATATGCTAAAAGGGTAGAACAAATATATAAAGAACAAAAGTGAAAATTGAGACTTTGATATTCGACTTTCCTTTATAAAGAATGGTAAGTACATAAGTATTTTAACAGAGATGTCCAGGAGATGATTTGCATATAGATAAAATCATTTAGGTAGAAGTTGAGTTTATATTCCACTCTCCGACTCTCCATTAGAAATAAATAGGAATAAAGAGGTGTCATAAAACAGAACCATAGATAGAACTATTGCAATCTGTAGCCAATGTTGTGTAACCACAACAATTTGTTATTTTTATATTGAAATATGAGCTTAATCTGCTTTCAAGTGAAAATTAATTGACTGCTTTTTTGTTGTATTTGTTTACTTATTCATATTGTGAATGTCTATACCTGTGAACATTTCATTGATTTGAAAAAGTAATTAAATAATAAAACTACTTCACAAGCCAATTTAAACAAATGTAGTTTATTCTTCATCTTACTCATTTTATTATTTCTTTTATGGATTCTGTATTGGAGAAAAATTTCTTTAATGGTTTTTATGAGCACAGATACATTGGTCCTCTGTGGTCAGAAATACTATCTTGCATACACTAAAATAGAAAATATAACCCAATTTAGGATCTGCTTTCATAGTGTATGTCAGAATCTAGCCCCTATTAGAACACTGGTTTAAGATCAATAGAAAGGAAGGAAGGATATAAAACAAAAGTATTATTTACCACATCTTTTCTGAGAGAACAGTATTGTCATTTAATAGACCTTCAGTAAATGTTGGTTAACTGACTAAATGAATAAAGGAGAAAAAAAGCTAATGTTTATATTTAATTTCCATTTTATATTTTAAATTGAAGTTTGCTTATTTTGGCTTGGGGAGTTTTTCTTTTTATTTTATTCTCCTGAGCCTAATGGAAGATGATAAAGACATTTATATTAGAAAAATCTCCAAACACATGAGTACAATAATGTAAGGTCAAATTGGGGGGATTATAGGCCCAAGAAAGAGTTGTCCATAAATTCCTTTATTCTTTTCACTAGGAAAAATATTCTCAATTTGTCTTTGTTTTCTGAGTGAACAATTCCCAAGGAATTATGTCTAAAATTGCCAGGAATAAAAAAGGACTAACTAATCATGCCAGTTAGCAATGTAATTGGTTGATGTGTTTAAGAGTTCCTTAAGTTTATTTTTCTCATAAAACAGGAACAGAGGTTGAGACATTGTTGAAGGTGATAGAATTACTCAGTGATGATTCAGGGATTCAGGTTCTTTCTGCATTTCTGCTTTGTCATATAAAGAGTATCCGCTTACTGTTTCCTGGATTGTAAAGATGCTAGCTGCTCCTTCTGGCCACATAACCTGTTTTCAAGCCAGCAAAAATGTATGTACAGCAAAACAGTAATACCAACCATCCTTGTTCCTTTCTTCTGGGGGGAAAAATGCTTTTATCAGTCCATAATCAGCAAACTTCTTGTAGGATTTTACTAGTCAAAATTTGGCCCATAGCTATCCCCAACTATATAGCAGGTAGAAAATAATGGGTGCATTTTAGTTCCAGCGGGAACAAAGGTCCATGGAGAACACCCTTGAAAATGGGTATTGAAAAAGCTAACCTACAGTGTCTGACACAGTAATCTTTAGCAGGTTTGTGAATTGAACTCTTTATAAGACAGATTCTAACAAAATTTATCAATCATGATGTTTTGATGAGTTTATAAAACAATATTTAAAAATAATTCTGAGTTTGTATAAGCATCTGTGAAGCTAAATAGAAAAAAATGTGAAATGGTCCTTTTCTGGATGTGAATATATGGATTATTTTGTTTTTATTATAATTATTTAAAATATTTTGTAATAGGTACTATTTTATTAAAAGTGAATGGTAAATCAGGCACAATGGCACATGCGTGTAATCCCAGCTGCTCTGGAGGCTGAGGCAGAAGAATCGCAACTTCAAACCAGCTTCAGCAATGGTGAGGCACTAAACAACTCAGTGAGATCCTGTCTCTAAATAAAATACAAAAAAAGGGCTGGGGATGTGACTCAATGGTTAAGTGCCCCTGGGTTCAATCCCTGGTACCTTTAAAAAAAAGTGAAGGGTAGATTTTCCTAGGAAAAGATGTTAGAGATATTATAAGTTCTTTATATTTTATGTCTATTAAATAAATAGTTCTATATTATAAAATGATGTTAGAAAAATCATTAAACTATACTTTGTAGCTAGAACTATGAACGATCAACTATGAACTATCAACCATCAATGGATATTCTTGAAACAGCCAAAAGAGTATAAATAAGGAAAGAATAAGTTAAGGCAGCCTACCTTGGAAATATTACTCTTGTTGGTGAGGTATTTATATTTTTTATTTGTTATACACAGTTGAGTTAGATCCTGTTTAACGAAACCATATATTGTTAGGCCTAGTGATAAGAAAACATTTTCGAATTCACAAAGACAAGAAGAAAGCAATTTTAATTTGCTTTGTTCATTTTTAAATACAATGTCCAAGAATTTACTTTTCAATCACATTGGACAACCATACTTACTTTCACTGTACTTCAGATTTATAATTATTCCTCCCTCTATATGATTTCTTCTTGATATTCATATTTTAATTTTGGCTTCATGGGATTGAAAGACATATATGTCCATATTAATTAAATGATTAACTGTTCACAAGAAACTAATAACTAATTTTATAAGAACTTGTAAGCAAAATGAGTTTTATGTGGTCTAAAGGGGCTATAATTTGAGTAATTCAAAAAGCTATAGAAATTTTTCAAAAGCAAAGACAGACAACACTGCATATGTACACAGAAATGATTTAAATATATCTGAAGAAAATAAATAGATTTAATCATCATGTTATTTGTAACAAGTTGGAAATGGGTGAATTTTATATAAATATGAAGTACTTTATAAATATGAATAAATAATATGAAAAGCACTAAAACCACAATTTTAATGGATCAAAATAAATTTTTAAAAAAGAATAAAAATTGCCTATATATTATTTAAAACTGTTTTCATTAGTAAGTAAGGAAATTTAAAAATCAAATGTTTCTTAACCTGTCAAATTAGAGATGATTTAAAAATACATACTATTTGATGTTAGTAAAGATGTGCAAGATATAACTCATATACTATGTGTGGGAATTTAAATATATTTAAGTCATGATAAGGATATTAGCAATATTTATTGAGACATTTTAAAATGTTTATATATTTGGACTCAGTAATTCTGCTAATAAAAAAATTACAAAAAAGTAGAAAAATAAATTTAAAAAACATAAATGTTTAACAAAAGAAGAGTGACTTCATCAGTTACTAACACTCCTGAAATGATCTATGTTCCTACTAAAATTTTTTAAAGAAAGGTAATATTCTCATGTGATGATATTTACAAAACACAAACAAACAAACAAAACAAACTAAAAATCTGCAGGAGCACAGTTCTGCTTAACTTTAGAGGAAAGCATTCATTTGTACAGGATAATATATGGCTATATTAATCATATCAGTGATGGCTTCTCTTGCTTTGTACTGTTGTCAGTGATTCTTATTTTGATTTTCTGAAAATGAGCAGTCCTAATTTTTATAATCAGGTAAATAAAATGTTAAACCTTGAGTTCAAACTACAAGTTGCTCACACTGTGAGAGGATGTTCCCCTTTAGAATATTCTTTAAACAGCAAAAAAAAAAAAAAAAAAAAAAAAAAAAAAAAAAAAGTGCCTTTGTAAGGACATCAAAATGAGAGGAGCATCCCCTGGAGACCTAGTGACCCCAAAGGACCAGCCACTTTCTACCCCCATCAGTCATTCACAAATTTTTAACTACACATAAGCTCCTTGTCAGAGGGTATTCACAAGTTCAAGTGTTTCAGAGGAGGGTTGATCATTTCAAATGGTCCTTTCTCTTTCCTTCACTTCCTTCATTTCCCTCTCCCTTGTTCCTTAACTTGCTTTTTTTGCTTTTTTTTTTATTCCCATTTGTCAGTTACTCCTTAATCTCTTGTGTTACTTCCCTTATCTCTCAATTTCTATGCAGTGTTTCTCAAACTTGAAAATGTATCTGAATTATTGCAGCATCTTGTTTTCATGTTCTTCTGATTCTTTAGGCCTGGGGTGAGGTCCAAGATTCCTCATTTCTAACCAATCTCTGGTATTGCTAATACTGCACTTTAAGTTACAGTGATGTTTTAACTGTAGATGCACATTAAAATCACTTAGTATACTTAAAAACACCAACACCTGGAGCCTAACTCCACTGAGTTTGATGTCACAATCCTATTGAATTAATGAATGAAGCCAAATCTGTAAGAGAGAAATGGCAGATATTTATTCGTGTGATTGAAGTACTGCAAGAGACTTAACTATGTGCATTACTGAAAAGTGTAGCAAAAATTATTTTCACAATAGTATAATTTTAATGGTTTTTGTTTTGTAATTGTTGTCCATTAATTAAAATACCCAGCTGTTATTTTTTTTAATCTTCAAATTCATGGAAATTTCACATTCCATCATTAAATGTAGATAGGATACACTCTATGAATTTTCTACATCATTGGAGTTTTGGTTATCTAGACTTTGTTGACAGGCACATAGCTTTCCGAAAAGAACAAACATAGTAACAGAATTTAAAATGTCAATAATTCAATTGACTTCACAATTAGAGAAAGCAAAAATATAGCCAAAAATAATTTTTAAAAGTAATATAAATATTTTATAAAAATCTGTATTCCTTTGTGCTGTACTACAAATGCTAACACAGTTTTTATTTCTTGAGTTCCAGAATTTAAAAAGAGGAGCCCAAGAATATGTTGGTAAAGAATTTCCTTCTGGGTATTACTTTCATCATTTTCACCCTGTGGGTTAAGAAACTTTTTTATTCTCCAAAGGTTTCTTTTTATACTTAAAGCATGTTAATAGTCTTGCTGAGAATTAATAATATGTGTAATCTTGGAGTGTGATGAGGTATATTATTGCATTTGTTACTTTTCATGTTACAGGAGAATATGCTTTCCCTTATTAAGCAAGTCAAATTTACCTTAGACAACACAATTTTCTGAGTGACTTTAACTGCCTTTTTGACAGATATGCATCAAAACTTCATAGCATAACTGAATTAAGCAATCATACCACAGCCAGAAAAAGTCAAAAATGCATTAAGACTGACTGCTTTTTATTCATTTTTCCTAACTATTTAAATCTTGTATCAGGGCTCCCAGGTTATATATTTTTATGATATTCACCAGTGAAAACCTATATTTTTAGACTTCTTCACTCATACACAATTTTAGAAATGTACAGTAAGTATTGAATAACAGAGACCCTATAGGTTATTTCTTAAATTCCCAGTCAATAGCAGTCTATGGCTAATGGTTTAATTTGCAAAAATTCTACGGGTGCCGGTTTATAACAGGCATTGGGGATTCAAAGACATGTGTAAGCCTTTCCAGAGTGTATCTCATGTGTGAATTGACACACCCATTAACGCCCTAACCTGGGACAATTTAGAGGGTATTAATGACCCAATGATGAGTGATCAAGGACTAAATTGACCAATATAATTTATATCCAAAATGATAAATTCCTGTGATTAAAGAGGAAGGTGTTTCAAATTATGCAAGTATCCTAGGTGTTAACCTGGTTTGTCTCAGAAAAACCTAGATGAAAGTTTCTTGTTACACCAGTGGATGAGTGAATGAGTTTCTGGACTGACATTTCTGAATGTGCAGCCATACTCACAAAATGAGTTCTCTCCTCATTTTACTGAAATAAACAAATACTAGGTAACAAGTAGTTTACCATCCTGTTTATATGTCTTCTGTCTTTAAATTCTTTTAAAGAGTTTGAAAGATTTTGAAAGTCTTCCAGAGTCTTCTGTCTGAAAATTTAAATTTTTTATATATTTTAAATTCAGTTGTATATTTTCAGTTTTTCATAAATAACAGAAAATCAGTGACCACGTTTAATTTTTGTCTGTGTATGTTTAAGGTGTACATAGTCACTACAGTTTAAGTAAATTGACATTCCGTTCCCTTCCATCTTCCATAATTAGTATATGCATATGCATTAAGAAAACCTTGGATCTACTCTTAGCAAATTTTTAGTATATAGTACATCATTAACTATAGTCCTCATGCTATAATTAGATATCTAGAACTTCAAATTTGTTCCCTTATAACTAGTTTTCTCCTTTTATTCCCCCTTCCAACTCCCAGTAATCACAGTTCTACTCCAGGTTTCTATTTTTTGGATTTTTCCTTTCATAGATTCTAAATGTAAGTGAGGTCATAATCTTAAAGTAGAGGTATCTGTTTTATTTCACTTTGCATAATGTTTTCCAGGTTCATTCATGTCATCAAAGATGGCAGTATCTAATTTTTCAAGCCTGAATAATATTCCAGTGTGTGCTCATGAGCATATGTACGTGTATTTGTGTGTATAACAATTTCTTTATGCATTTATCTTCTGACAGATACGTAAGTTGTTTCTGTATCTTAGCTATCAGTAGCCACTCTTTAAATAGTGTTCTTTAAGTCTATTTTTCATTGCCTTCCTTAGTTAATTTCTCATGAGTTGTTTTTTCAATCAAATATTGTGGAAATTAAAATTAGTGCTTAGACCCAATTATTTCTAACTTTTAAATTTTATGAAATATTGTAAATCTATTTGTGTGGAATAATAGAAAATAATACTACTTTGAAATTAGGACTTGAAACTTTGTGCCAAAACATTCAACATAACGATGTGCCAAGGGCAAATTGATAATTTAGTATGCACAGGCAGTCCTTTCATTTTTTTCTAAAAACATTCCAGGGAAAAATATGTTTTAAAGTTTTTATGTTGAATGGCATTATATCTTAATGAAGGGACTCCCTGAAGCATTGATGTGTGTGTGTGTGTGTGTGTGTGTGTTTGTGTGTGTGTGTGTGCACTCATGTGAAAAAGAATATTAAGCTTTCTTTCTACAGATATTGATTCCATTGAGCCAAATCAAATCTAGATAAGTGAATTTAAAAAAATATATAGAAAATCAGAAAAAAAATACCAGTCAGTTCCAAGAACTACTAATGTACCCAAAGATTCAGGCTACTGCATATTTCAGTAGCCTAAAACAGTGGCCAGATGGATGGTTAGGATAGCAAGTGTAGTAATCCTGGAACTGAGGGTTCTGTGACTCACTAAGCTTAGTGGGTAGGATAGAGAGAGGCTGGTCTCCTTTCCACCAAGAGAACCATCACATCACTCTCTGAGTGTTAGTACCTTCCTGCCTATCAGCAACCAAGAACACTTAGCCACTTCTAAAACCACTGAACAAGGAAGAGTCATAAGGAAGGGAAGTAAGAGAATGGCACTTATGACAGGTACAAAGTTATAAATCTCCAAGGGTCTGATTGTCAGGCACTCTTGAAGGAGGAAAATGTGCTTCAGGGAGTTGGGGAAAGCTATAGGAACCCTTCAGGGTGCTTCGATGTGGTATGTAGTGGGCATTAACAACAGCCACTTGCTCATGGTGCATCAAACCTATAATTTCTCTTCTTCATTTTAGTGAACACCCACACTAGTTCCAGCAGCAACTTCAGGGTGACTAACAATTAAATGTCAGGTCATCAGAGAGAGATTAATTTGCTTCATCCTAAACAAACTCAACTCAGATTGCTCATAGGGATTGTTGTTTGAGAACAATGCAACTGGTCAAGAGTTTCTTGAGAACTAATCCAGGGGGAGGTCTTCAACCAGGAACTCCAAGTCAAGTCAACTGAGATCACATAAGAAGCCTAGGGAGGACTTTGGGCAAATGGCTGATAACCATTCTGCTTGATCCATGGAAGTCGGTGGATATGCAGTAGTATATTTGTGACTTCTATTTCTGTGGTTTCAATTGTCTATTGTCAAACACTGTCTGAAAATATTAAATTAGAAATCCTGGAAATAAAAAAATGCACAGATTTTAAATTATATACCATCCACAGTAGCATGATGAGATTGCTCCATTATACCTAGAACATGAATTATCCCTTTGTGCAGCATATCCATGCTGTGTAAGTTATCTGTCTGTTACTCATTTGGTAGACTTAGATTAACTGTGGTGATATCACAGTGTTCATGTTAAGCAACTATAGTTGCCTAACACCGTAACACAGTGCATATAATATTCACCTCACCTTATCTCATCACACAGGCATCATGAAAGAAACATGAGTACAGTACAATATGATATTTTGAGAAAGATTGAAAGACTATTGTTAAGAGCCACAGCCAAGTAACATAATCATATCATCTCAATGGCTACCTGGCGTCACCTTTCAACCAAAAATTGTCGCAGTTTGGCTGGGCACAAAATCACAAGCCACTCAAGCAGGAACAAACTTTATTTTTTGAAACTGCCACTAATACCCTGTTCACGCCTGGGAAGATTGCTGATCCACGCCCGCGGCATTCTCCCAGATCCCAAGAGGAAGTTCCTCCTCTGGAATTCCCTCCTACCGCACTTCCCCAACCAATGGGAACTCTCCAGGAGTCCCATAGCAGGCCAAGGTGGGCAACAGGAGTCCAATATCCATAAAAATGCAAATCTTAACATAATCATATCATCTCAGTGGCTAGCTGGTGTCACCTTTCAACCAAAAATGCCATGCATCATATTACTTGGCTGTGGCTCTTAGCAGACTATATTTACATAATTTTCTATAATTTAATTGTTCTATTTTATAATAATAATAATTATTATTATCTTTAACCTCTTTGCCTCATTTGTAAATTACAATATATATATATATATATATATATATATATATATATATATATATATATATATATAGTGTATATATATATAAATCATAGTATAGGCATCCACTGGGGGTCTTGAAACATATCCATCACAGATTCCAGGTAAAAAGGGACTATTGGATACACAGCAAAGGTTCTAGCAATAACATAACAAGAGCTATATGGTTATCCCATCACTACATAGGCTAGTGCATTTAGTGAGTCTTCTTGATCCTGAGTAAGTTATATCATAGTATTATCCACCTCTGCCATAGTCAGTTAAGACAAGTTGCAAACCTTTTTATAGGGCATGCTCACTTATGCTTGATCTGAGGACACAGACAGGAGAGTGGAGATAACTGTCTGTTTTCCTGGAAAAGGGTCTCAGGCAACACTGCAGTGTGTCAGTAGTAGAGGGCTTTTCCAGTTTAGAATGTGATTTTGCACAATCTTCTGATAACCCCAAACTCTGAAACAGGATGCCTCATCCAAGGCTGATAGGCATTCTGTAGCCCAGTACAAATTGCCTAATCTGTTTTCAATAGTCACATCTTTGTTTGGTGTTTGTGTTTTACTTTGGTACTGGGGATTGAACCCAGAACTTTGTGCATACTAGGTGCTACCCACCTAACATCCTACCAACAGATATTCTACCAACAGACTTCCTCCCTAATTGCTGCAGAAACATCATTGGATTTGGGGCTACCAGTAGCCAACAGTGGGTCAAAGCATCCCCTAGAGGTTATTTGGTCCCTTATGATAATCTGGCTATTTATTCATGGAGGCTACTTATCCCTTATAGTATTGATTGGGCACCATCTTGTATTTTGAGGATTTGATGGTTGATATTTGTTGACTCCATCCAATTTTTATCAGTTGAGTTCCTAAGCATCTGCATGAAATAATGCAGTTAAGTCCAGTGTCACATGTGGCCTTCTAGCCATAAAACAATCCCTGTCTGGGGCTGGGGTTGTGTCTCAGCAGTTGAGCACTGATCTAGCATGTGTGAGGCTCTGGGTTCAATCCTCAGCACCACATAAAAATAAATAAATAAAACAAAGGTATTTTGTCCAACTACAACTTAAAAAAATATTAAACACCCCCCCCCCAGTGCACAATAGCAAACAAGTTGTCAGTTGAAGATGCATATCCAGTGACTTCCTCAGACAACTTAGACATCCAGAATCCAAGAGGTCTTCAAATCTAAGAGTTAGTTTTCTGTTGTCATAGACTCTAATCAGCATGCATGGAGGTTTGGGACACCCATAGTTTCATGAGGCTAACAGGTCCCAAAGGTTGCAAAGGTTCATTTGTTGGACAGCATTAACCTGAGCTACAAGTAATTATGCTTCTAAGACCTGCTGCTATAAAAAGCCATATTTAAAATTAATGTGCAGTATGACTAATGGCACGTAGAGAATACTCCATCCGGTACATACTTTCTCCAGTACCCAAAGAGATCCCTAGATGTTGGCATTCATTTTTATTATTCAGTATCACCTGATTAACAATTTTTGTTTACTTTATGTAAGATATTTGTTTGGCTTTCCACCCAGGTGTCCCCTAAGAATAGCACCTGTTATGCTTTTCCTCAGCCTGTAGTCCTTGCACCAATGACTTAGGAGAGTGCCATAGCCACTATTTTTTAGTGTGCTCTCTCATCAGGATGTTACTGACATAATAGTAGTTGACTAAAACTTTTCAGTGTAGTTGGGCTTGTTGAAGGACAAAGGCTACCTGCTAGTGAAAGAGTCACAGGAAAAGTATACCACAGGCAGTTTTATGTGAACACAAATTGGTCCTGACCCTCATCTTGAAAAGGGACTGAGAAAAAAAAAACATTGGCCAAATCAGTAACAATGTACCCATCTCCAGCATGGGTTATAGGTATCTCAGTGATGGTGATAATATCTGGCACCCAGAGACCCAGGGCATTCAGCTCGATGTAGTTGACTATCAAATTCCATGTCCCAAAGAACTTTCTCATTAGCCAAATCAGTCTGTTGAATTGTGAAAATGTGGAAGAGCCCTCCTGATTTAGCCAAGTAATAACTTTTTCCCCATGAGTAATTCATTATTACTTCTGTGAGACAATGTGTCGAGTTTGGGCAATTCTTGAGGCAGTAGAGAATGTAAAGGGGGCACTGCAATGGCTCACTTCTGTGTTGAATTGCATGCCTTTTGAGGATGTGATGGTGTTCAGTACTAATATGGCCAAAATGTGAAAATGTAACTGAAATGAACACAGGGACCCACTTACCATTACATGAGCATCTGTTTGCCACAGGTAACTGCATCCTCCCTCATACAACTCAAAGCCACTATCTTTCCTTTTTCTATACTAGTTTCTGGGAGAATAGTAACTTGTACACTTGTATCAACAGTCCTATATCAATAAATCACCATGTTCTCCTTTTACTGGCACTGGAACATAGGGTTGCTAGTTCCCTGCTGAGACCTTGGCCACTTTTATTTAAGGGGCTGAGGTCAAGGCGAAGTCCAAGAGGCTTCTCAATCCTGCCTGATTATCTAGGCTTTTAATCAAAACCTTCATCCTCTCCGTCATCGAAGCCAAGGTAGAGAAATATTTTAGCTATCCATTATTCCTCTTGGGTTGGACTGGGACTTATGTGACAACAATGCAAGACTCTGTATCCTTCCAGTTTTGTGTGCCCTCTTTGATCTGTTTTAGTAACACAGATATCTTGGTTCTTAAGGTTGACAGATGTCCATCTAAATTATCTATTTTGAAAAGGTCCTTGTTGGAAACTCTATCATTTTCAGTTTTGTTTATGCCTTGTTTGAACAGGTATAGCTACATTGCTAATCAGGTGAAGCCACATTGCAAAGGTCCTACCCCTTTGATTGGTTTCTTGATTTGTTCCTTGATTTTGGTTACCACTTTGGAATTTTCACTCGCCAGGTCCTCTTCTGGCTAAGGCCAAGACTATTATTATCGTTTTTGTCATTTCCCTATTTCCTATTCTTAGAGAAATGGTGCTTTGGTGTTTTCTACTACCTCACTCCTGTCATGACAGCAAGGAGTAGGAGATGCAAAGAGTTCCTGAACTGATGTGACCCATCCCTCATAAAGGCTTGTAATACAGTTTGGAGCTGATTAGTTTCATCTGTTCTGCCTGGATGGAGACCAGGAAATACAATTAAGTATCTCTATGACCTTATTTCAGGGTGCCATGATGCCTCTTTTACAGTGTTCCAGGGAGTCTTACTCCTAAAAAATCTTCATCTTTGGGACACTTCCGTCTCCTATTTGCAGACATTTAGAACAATAGTGGCCTCAGTTTTTCTCTGTTTTGATCCTGTTGGTAGTTCTGTTTGGTTGAGCCAAAATATATACTATCAAGCAATCAAGGGCTAGATTTTCCATACTGCACCATTCTACCTAGGACATTTGGGTCTGCAAATCCATGTCTTCCAAAAGGAGAATGAACCATCTAGGCAACATGAGATTTACCAAGATTTTGTTATATTCTGTCCTTTAGGTTTTGATGTATCTCTCAGAATATAATCTCATTTCAGTAGCCTTGTATTCAGCAATGTGTTTGGAAGTTCAACATTGCATGAAAATAGGCTTTACTTGAGACCCATAAGCAACTGGTTCTGGCTGGAGCTCCCTATATTGGGCTCCCTTATTTTTTTCTGACATTGTCTACAACCTCTGGGGAACCATGGGATTTGAGTGGAGCTGGGTATGATAGCAACCCAGAAGCAGGATCTACCTGCCTTACTCTTTTAGGTTCTGCCTGTTGTATCTCAGTCTTCACCCATTATACTAGTTTAACTCTAATGGCAAGATTATCTACATCCCATTTATTTTCATGAGGCCAAAGGGAGGCCAGCATTTCAGTCAATCCATAAACCCACAAGGAGTCTACATCACCCAGGGATAATGGGAGTGACAACTCTTTGCATTTCCACCATGTCATGGGGTGTTTCACTGATGATCCTGGTTACTGCACCAAACTCTCATGCAGAATAATGTGCACAGATTGTCAGTTCCAGAGGAGAATGCCAACCACCAGGAGAATAACAAAGATTTTCATCACACCAACCAGTATGAATAGAGGTCCATATACTTCTGCTCATTGTATCACAGTATCAGAGTTTGCAAAAGAAACCAAAACCAAACAGAGCACAATCAAGCACTGGGTTGAGCAATACTTTATTCACACAGAGAAGAGACAGAGTAAGATCACTTCCAGTAGTGGGCATGTCTCTCCTGGCTAGCAGGTTCCTCCTGGAAACTGATGCACGGCAACTGGCCTACAGCAGAGGAACCTGGAAACCCAGCCCTTCCCCAGTGGAGATGAAATGCTGAAAGCTGGGAGCCCACCTGAGGGTCATTAATGCACATGCTTAACAGAACAAAGGAGAATACTTAGTCTAAAATAATAAAAGGTATTCCTACACAAGGCAATAAGCCCATACAGGAAGGAAGTCTCTCACTCAGTACAGAAATATTCCAGACCTAAGACTTATTCTTCTGTTGCTGAGAAGGGGTGAAAATTTACAGCATGAGACAGCCAGTAATTATAATCTATATTACATCTATAAAACTTCTCAGTGCATCTCTTTCAGGCATTTTAGGATGTTTCTAAAATGGTCAAGTCACAAAATAAGAACTTACAAATTGCTACATAAGAAAAGGGCCAGACATCCATTTTTGACTTTGCTACCACCTCCAATATATTCTAAAGATATTTTGGAGGAAAGAGAATTGTGTTATTTTTATTCCATTGACACTGTTTGTGATTTAGTAATACTGTTCTTACTGTCAGTATTTAGAAAATAAAATCTAACTGCATACCTGATTAGAATCCCCCCTTTACCAAAAATGCTATTTTAAAGAAGAAAAGGATATTCTAACAGTGTGGCTGTATGAAAAAAAAAACTGAGCCATCATAAGCATCTTTCAAGAGCTGTCAGATTGCTCAAGTGAAGAGAATAAGGAACTTATAAAGCAAAGCAGGTCAGAGCAGGGAAAAGTGTAAATTAAAATCAGGTAAGGCTTAAGCAAAATGAAAGAGCACTTTACAAGAAAGTCCAAATCTAGTTACACAATACATCATAGGCAGGAAGCCAAGCAGAGAATCAATGAAAACCGGTGATGATCAAGGTGGATTCAAGGATGGAAGAATATAGAAAAGAGTAAATGTTTAACGCCGATTTTTACTGAAAGCCTGAGTGACATTTTTACTCCCGAATTTTCTTTGAAGAGGAAAGGTCAGAGATATTAGAACAAACACTCTGCAATTCATAAGTGTTATTAATCCTATTAAAGATTAGAAAACATTAAAAATAAATATGCACAGGTGTTTTAAAACATATTAAAGATGAATTGGAAAAATATTGGTCTACATATTGGCAAAACAGCTTAATTGCTAGATAGTCTAATCTACAAAATTAGGATTGAAAATAGTGTACTCCTTGAAAAACTGTTATGAACATTAAACATAATTAGAAGAGTTCTGGACACACTTTGAAAGTTCAAATAATATTATTATTGTTGACTTTAGTATACCCAGGGAATCTTAAGTTATATTTTAGATAAATCCTATAAGCAACAAAGGTTAAAACACAGTAAACATTTTATGATCATGGATACCTGCACAGCAGCTTTTTCTCTGCCATCTGGATGAGCTTTCTCAAGGCATTTCATTTTTATTAGCTTTTATCCTCATTTATAAAGAAGGTTCTGGATTCAGCATTGTATAAACATCAGGGCAAGTTCTAATACCAAACCAAAATTCTGGGATTTTCTCTCAAAGGCAGAGTCTCAACTTAGATTATGGCCCTTTGATATATGATGACAAGCATATTAAACTTTTCCCACAAGATTTGACTCTCTTTCCTATCTAAAAAAATAAACCTAACAGAATATATGGTTCATATTTGGCAATTATTCCTCCAAATATTGGAGAGGTTCTCACTTCTTTCTATTTACCTAACCATCCATCCATCCATATTGTGTATGTGTGTGTGTGTGTGTGTGTCTTAGACTTGCTTTACCACTCAGCTACATCCTCATATTCTCAGCAATTTTTTGTTTGTTTGTTTGTTTGTTTGTTTTGAAAAAGGAAGGGTACCAAATTTCCAAGGCTGGCCTCAAATTTGTGATCCTCCTGCCTCAGAATCCAAAGTAACTATAAACAATATATTTTTCTCTACATAATTCTGTCAGTTGGCAATTTCTGACTATTTAAAAGTTAAGGGAAATATATCAGAGTTATTCCTACTGGGGTAGGGAAGTTAAATGTTATCAGATGACACTAAGGTGGTGTCATTGAAAACTAGGAGAAGAGAAAGAATTTTGTTTACAGTTTGTAAAGATATGATCTAAAGCACATCCATTAATTCAAAATGGGAGATTAAGTGAGTGTGTTTTAAGGTCACTGCTTTATTAGAATTATCCATTTAAATGTAATTATAACTTCTCTGGGGAAAAAAATAAACACATATGCCAAAACGAAAGATGGCTCTCATTTTAATTTGCATTAATTTTAGTTTTTAATTTGCATTTCCCCTTCTATGAGTAAATTCAAACTTTTTATCATGTTGTTTAGGCAGAGCAAATCCTCAAGTCTTCTAATCAAATGTGCCTCTCCTTCTGCTTCTGATCACTTTCACCCCAAAAAATACAAACTTGCATAAAATAACTAAAAAAAAAACCCTGAAGGAATTCAAATTATCAACTGAGGTTGTAATAATGATGGTATTATAATTTTTTTTATTTGTCAATAGACCTTCAATTAATTAATTTATTTATTTATATGTGCTGCTGAGTCTCGAACCCAGTGCCTCATACCACTAAACCAAAAGCCCAACCCATAAATGGTATTATTAACATCATCATTATTACTATATGTTAGGTTCATTCAGTGCCCTCTGTGGACAAGGTACTATTGTAAACATCTTTATGTATATTCAAACATGTAAACTTCACAACATGCCTGAGCGTGGTAACCACTTTTATGTGTGTTCTATAGGTGAAAGATTGAGGTACAAAGAGATTTCAGTGTGCCAGGGTTCTGGCAGAAGCCAGGTAGCAGACACAGAAATTTTTATCTAAAACTAATTTAATGAAGGCTATGTTCATAGAGGCATAGACAGGGTTATGAGAACCAACAGGGATGGTGAAGCATTGGTATAGCTGGGATCCATTGCCATTCAAGGAGCATATGAATAATGACTTTTTAATAATTCAAAGGAGAAAATTTATGATAATCTAAAATGATGCTCTCAAATTTCCAGACAACATTTGTTTGCAAATTGTTGACATTTAATATATCACCCTCTCCAAAGCAGCATAATGCACAATAAAAAATTCTAGAGAAAAAAAAATAGGTTCTTTATTTTTAATTTTATAACTGTAAATTAGGCTTGGACCTTTTACAATATTAATTGATTAATTATCTTTCAGTAATAATTTAAAGTTATTATGAAGAAAACAAAAACTTAGAAAACTTCACCAAACTTTTTATATTGTGGCATTTATAAACAGTGTCCAATATATGACTGATTATGATTTTCAAAAAAAGCATAAGATTCTATGATTTCTTCCCATGCACTTTGACAGAAAAAAGATGTTTACACATGTAGCAGCTCAATCATTGTACACATTTCCCATTAAAATTTACAATCTACCTACCTTTGTTTATTATTGAGTTTTTTACAGTAGAATATATTGAAATATTAACAGTGCAGGCAAATAACCAGTCAGCTATTATATAAACAAAGGATACTACTGGAAGATTAATATTTTAATAGCAAATAAGCTAAGGTATACCACCAGAACCACAATGCTAGATATTTCTTCCATTATTCCCTACAGCTGACTTGGAATATGAATTTTGAAACAAATAGCTAGCAATAGTAAACATATGTGAAATGTATAATAGTTTGCAGGCATTAAAATAAATAATAATAAATTTCCCATATTATGACATTCATTGAATAATGTAACTGTACAAATTTTATCTCAAATTTTTTCTTTATTTAAACTCTGGTCTGATTGGTTTGGCAAAAACAGATGATAGAAAGTGGTTTTCTAAAACAGCCTTTAGAAATAATGGTTATATTTTAAGTATGGTTGAGCAATCTAAACTTCCTATATCAAAAGTAAGAATAATTAATACAATATTAAGTAATAACCTATACATTATCTGTGACAGATGACCTTTTATGTTATAGAGACTACACATTTTTAAACATGGCACAATTCTGATCTTAATTCAGTCAACTACAGACACAAACTAAAGCAAATTTAATGATTTCTGATTTAAAGTTTTAATTCAAACCATAGTCTTTACATAGAAATGTAATTCATTTCAGTATTTTGTGATCTTATCCCAGAAAATACAATTTTTTCCATGATTCTGCCATGTGCATTCCTGCTACCTATTGGTTACCCTGTGTTTGAAAAAATGAATATTAAAAATGAGTACTCCTGGTGCTGGGGTTATGCCTAAGTGGCAGAGTGCTACTTCTCACATGTGAGGCACTGAGTTCCATCCTCAGCACTGCATAAAAATAAGTAAAGGTATTGTGTCTATTTACAACTAAAAAAATATATTTTAAAAAATGTATATTCCTACAGTTTTTCCTATTATAACATTGCTTACCTATTTGGCATAAAAGTACAGTCAAGAGTTTTTCTTCTGGGTTGGGGATGTGACTCAAGCGGTAGCGCGCTCACCTGGCATGCGTGCGGCCTGGGTTTGATCCTCAGCACCACATACCAATAAAGATGTTGTGTCTGCCGAGAACTAAAAAATAAATATTAAAAAATTCTCTCTCTCTCTCTCCTCTCTCACTCTCTCTTTAAAAAAAAATTTTAAAAAAAGAGTTTTTCTTCCAAAATAGGTCTTTAATCTTTATTGTTTTCCTAGTTTTTAAAATCTGTGCCCTTTGTTACTTTTGAAAAACAATACTGAAATTTCAGTTTTAAATTAATATTTTTTTTATTTTCAAGAAGAGACAAACTTGTTAGTTTAAGAACAATAACCTCTCATTTCTAATCTTTAACCTTATTCTGAGAATATTTTACTTGACCTCTTATAGCTTTCAATTTACTTTTTTTTCTTTACCCTGAAATTGATTTTGTGTCTACTTTTATAAAATTAATTTGTATACTATAGTTACTACTTTTACATAGTGCTCTACTGAACTGGCTTTTCTAAAATCAGTATTCCCAGATATGACTGCTGGTTTCATACAATAAGAATACACACATTTCTAAAGGCTACTTCAGCACTATCAAGGAGAAGTTCTGACTAGCATGACATGAAAAAATAGTAGACTATTATAAGAGCAATTCATTATACTTGCTATTAAGTTAGGAGAAAACAATTTCTACCAGCATATCATTCTTTCCCCAATGAAAACAGATGTATCAGATCTGTAATTTGCATACCAAGACAATAATTAGAATATTTAATTATATATGATGAATAGTAAATTATTAAACATGGAACACTGGTTCTAGAGGGATAGGTATACATTATTTATGTAATAGCTATCTTTTATTTTAACCTTTCTCTTGTTGTGTGCTTTACATTAGAATTATATTGAATAATGGTCTGGGATACTTTTGACCCTATATGTGTTAAAAATTTCTCCAATCTATGTGGTATTGTCATCCAATAAGCCACTGCTGGTAGTCCTGATCTGGCCACACAGTTGAAAATTAAAGTACAACATCTCTTCCACATCTTCTAAAGATAATGTTGAGTCATTGAATATATTTAAGTAGCTCTATGTTGTCTAATACTTATATCATACAAAAGCATGAATATAATTAATAAGTGCAAGTACCATTGGGTCTATAGAATATTTTGTTTGGCATGTTGCAGGTTTTTTTGTGATCATTCATGGTTGTAATATGATAAATATAAATGTTCATTATACACTTATAAAAGAGCTAACTCAGTTATAAGACCAGGTAGAGTAAAAAATTAGATAAGCTAGATTTACTTTTTTAATTGTACATAATAGTTCCAAAATAATAAATCAAATACCAAGGAACACCCTTTAAGAAGTACTTAACATTTATAATAAATTAATATAACATGAAATCAAGAGATAGATATTAACCATATTTTATAAGTAGGTGTCTACTATTAACAAACTATAATATTTAAGAATATCATTAAGAAAAATCTATACTCATGTGTAATAAGTTTGTGCAAATAAATACACCAAATTCTTTTACAAAGGTTAACAAATTAGTCATCTAAATGACCACATTTCATTCATCTTCCATAGCATGACCAATAACCAATATATTCGAATGATGTTATATTCCAAAAATATACCTAGTAAAATTTTGACAAAAACATTTGAAAAGCCCATTCTTTATATATAATATCTGTGGTCAATCTCTAGTCAGTCCTAGTACTGACAATTATTTTTTTCATTGATTTTTACTTTGATGTCAGTTTTTTAAAGTGAATATTTTTCTGCCTCTAGATTTCAATACTAATTTTCTTCTTACCATTTACATTATACTAAGGTGAAGGTACCCAGAAAATGTAGCAAACAGCAGTAAGATTTTCTTCTCTTTCAAAGAGCAATAAAGTCCATATCTTGAGTTGGGTTAACTGTAATAGCTATTTGCATAACATGCAGTCTTGCCATGAAAGTAGCATGTTTAGGTATTTCAACATATTTGTATTCTTTTTGACACCTTAATAAATGAGAAATCATTTTGAAGAAGTTATAAACAAAACTGTATTCTATGTTTGCTCCTTTTCCATATCCCTTGGCAGGTAAAATATCTCAAATATAATAGCAACTTTACCTTGTCTGATAGTTTAGTGTTTTATGAAAGTAACTTTCTTTTCCATTCCTGTCATCATTTCTTTGATTTGCCTAAGTAATGGGGGATTTTCAGACTGAATCATGGGTTTTGATCAAGTTTTATGGCTAATTTGTCTAAGGAATGAGAGGGTTAAAATTCTACTAATCAGTAGAGCTATGATCGATTTTTTTTCCTGAGTATGAAACAAGTGTTAACAATAACCAGTATCCTGAAGGAATCCAGGCATTTTGTTCACTCTGAGGTGCCTATTTCTAGGATCTAGAGTGAATTTAATAAATAATTAATTACTTACTATGTGAAGTCTGCTTCGTCACTTGGCAATTCCTTTTAAAAATGAACAGTACTCTTGGGTTTCTCTTTAAATAGTTTCATTAATTTTGACACATATCTAAATTATCTTTTAAATGGTAGTAATGAATGATTTAATTTCAGTTACCAAATATATAGTGCAGAAGCAAATTTCACACTAATCGTGGAAAATAATGACTAATTATTTTATCATTTAATTTATTGTTTAATCTAGATGTAATCATTATTTACAATAATATATATATATATATATATATATATATATATATATATATAGAAGTACTTTTGGATATATTTGCTTCTAAGTGATTTTATTCTCAAGCAAAGCTCTATATATATGAATGTAACCATTAAAATATTTGAAGTTTTTTTTTCTGAATGTCAAGGGAAAAAATTTATTTGTGTGTCTATTCCTAATAAATATATGGGTTAATTAGGAATTTAAATTCTAACTTTATCATAGGCTTCTTCTTTAACTTGGAAAAACTACTGTATTTTTTCTACTTGATTTTCTGTTGTTGAAGTTATGATATTTGTTTATTTAACATACACATTTTTAAAATTGGCAGTTGTGCTCTTTTAAAATTTTTTCTCAATGCTTATAAAATAGAATGTTTCTTGGGGCACAGATTGGACAGAATCTAGCTTTCTTAAGACAGGAACTTAGTCTTCAAAATTTCAGATTCTCTTAAAAGTCCTCATAACACCCTTTGCATAGACAATTTTTTGTTGCTCCTTAGAAACTGTGTGTGTGTGTGTGTGTGTGTGTGTGTTTTGTGGGTGTGTTTTGTGTTTTACATCCCAGAGTATAGCTGTCCAAGGAATGTATGGCCATATGCAAGCATCCTTTTAATCATTTATGTAAGCTAGTCCTTTTAAACTCAGGAAAAGACCAAAAAAGAGTTTAGATTGGAGATGGATTGCCCAAGGCCTGAAAAGCATTGCTTTGCCTAGAACCACCCCCAAAAGGTGATAAATGTGGAAGACTTCTTTTACCTTTAAGTTGGAAAGATCTTTTCATATTACAAAGCTTCCTAGTAGGCCTGAAGCAGCCATTTGAGAAGTCTATGTGCATACTTTTCTTGTTTATTTTTATCTAAAAGAAAGTCTTAAGAATACTTAGTGTCCATCAACATCAGACCCATCCCAAGGTGCTCAGAGAACAGGAAACCCACAATGTTATTTGTTTCATTTAATAATTTTGTTAGAAAACTGCATGCAGTTTTATTATTCTTTCTAATTAAAGGGAAATTTATTCTAGATTTTTTTCTTAATAAGTTGCCAAATTATACAAAGGTTCCTTGAAACCAAGAATAAAAAATATCACTTGATTTTTCTACAGTTATGTAGAGGTCAGAAAAGAAAGCTTTTATTCAACATATTTCAGGAGGAACACATGGCCTTTAGGGAACAACATGGTTTAACTGAACTTAGTCAATAATAGATAGCAATCCCCTGTTTAATTTATTAGCCACCTGTTTCATTCTTACAGTATAATAGAAAAAATAGGATTCCATCATCCCATATGCTCATTTTGTATTCTGCATATTCAGAGGAACATTTCAAATCAGATAAAACCTCAAAAGTTGAAATTAAGGATTAACAAACATTCACAACTTTTAAGAAGATTAGATATAAATTTCATCTTTATTTATTAGTATCTTTATCATAGCAACCTTCTACTACAAAATTCAAAATAAATGAAGAAAAATTATGCTAACAATTTCTCAAATCTTGTTGGCTTCACACCAATATAAAAACAGTAATTATAATACTTGAAGCTTAAGTTTATCTACCTCAAAGAACACGGTGGACTCCACCAATAATTGCTAACTTGAATAAAGACAAAAATATCCAGGGTGTGCTAAATAAAGAAAGGATAATATCTAAAAAGAAAACAGATATCACTCTTTATTGTCATATAAGGTACTGCTCAAACCCAAGCCCAGTCACTCAAAGTGCACCCACCATACACATAATTTAGCCTCCCCTCCACCTAACATGAACACATTTTCTCACTCACACACCCATGTGGTAGGCAACGGACACATTTGTGAAGACATGTCAAGTAAGTGGTAGGCATGTAACTAGAAATTTTCATACCTCTTTTTGCACTTGTAAATGTCAGGAAATCTTAAGTTTCATTCCAGAGATGTACTCTGGAAGCAGTTTGAATTAGTCTGATTTTCCAAAGGGACAGGGTTTAAGGCATGAACTCTTGGAACTCTCTTCGCATTGAGAGTTCCATGTCAACAGGTTTGCAGCATGATCTTGTACTTTTAAGTATTTATCAAATAAATAAAACTTTTCATATGAATATGTTTGTTCAGATGAGTGCACAGTTTAAATCGTTAGTCAAAAAATCATTCCACATTTTGATTAATATTAACTCAATGTTTTAGTTAGCTTTTGCATCATTGGGACCAAAATACCCCACAAGAACAACTTAAATGAGGGAAAATTTATTTAGAGGTCTTAATCCATAGATGGTCAACTCCATTGCTCTGGGCCCAAGGTGAGACAGCACATCATGGCAGAAGGACCCAGTAGAGGAAAGCTGCTCATCTCATGATGGGGTTAGGAAACAGAGACAGGGAGGGGAAAGGGGGCCACAGAGAAGATGCACCCTTCCAGGGCACTCTCCCAGTAACCCACCTCCTCCAACTATACCCCACCTTCATACAGTTACTACCCAGTCAGTCCAGCCAATCAAGGATAGATGAATTAGGTTTTAGCTCTGAACATTCCTGCATTAACACAGGAGTTTTGGAGGGGCACCTCATATCCCAACCATAAAATGTAAATAATTATACTATCACTCAAATATTTATCCTTTAATACTTCTACAGCATTTACCCACATTTTTTGAGCTCCATGTAAGCTTGTTTTACTCATGTTTCAAGCCATGCCACCTAACACAGAAAGTATAAATCAATAACTAGAGTATAAATTAGTAACTAGAAACTTATATGTGTACAATACTCTTTTACTACCAACTTTTATTTCTGTTTGCCAATTAATGCATTTTAAAAAGAGAACTGTTGACCGCTCTTCCTGTTTTCAAGTTCATGTTGAAATTTGAAGTGGTTGTCGAACTCACATCCATTAAGCTTCTGCCACATTAAGGTCATATTTCCTTTTTCAATAGTATTCCAGAATAAGAGCTATTAATAATTTGGGGTTATTTTTGTCAATAACATGCACAATTTCATGATGCTCTTTGCAAAGATGATACATGGCATTTATTTTTACACTTGTATTATTCTATAAAACCAGTCTGAAAGTAGAGAAAAGGAATAGCTACTCTCATAATAAAATATTAGAAATAAAGAATAATACCTATTCCTGAACTGCTGTATATTATTTTGTTCACAGAGATTTTCCTAAGCACTGATATTTTTATACAGAGATTTTCATAAGTAATGATATTTTTAACCATAGGCAGTTCTTTTTAATTACTGTCAAAAATGATAGCTGCCTTTACATGGTATATGTTGTCTTTGCAAAGAAAAAGTATTATATCTAGTAGCCTATGACATTAATTATAAGTACCAACATTTCAAAAATAAAATGTCAGAAATGGCATCATATTGCTTACCTCTACATTATTTCTGGTTGGTAGACAGTTTGATCTTTGCCTAGAAAATTAAAGACTTAGTCAGCAAGTCCTATTTTCTTGTGTTTATTTTTTCAGAGAATATATTAACTCTCTCATTGAAAAGAATAGCATAATTCCTTACAATGCGTAAGATTTTTTTGTACTCACTGGACATATTGAACATTTTAGTATAAACCATGTATAGGAGTCAGAGAATGTAAGCATTCACCCAATGTAGCTATTTATAAGCTATGTACCGTAAATTATATATTTGGCTTTTCCAGGAAATAATTACATATACCAAAAAGTTATCATTTTTATGTGACAAAAACAATTACTTCCATATAACTTAATATTTTGAATTGAATTTTCACTCAAGTAATGAAACTAAGAGTTGGAGAGAGAAGACAGAAAGATTTAATCATTAGAGAAATTACCTGTAGAACACTAAAGAAAATTCTTTTTTAATGTTAAAAATGTTAGACAACTTTAAATAAGTAGAATAATGTCTTACTGAAACACATGTAAAAAGACAATTTAAAGGATTTGCATGTTGGAAAGCTAAGTATTATAAAGATAATTTGATCTGAATTAATTTAGAATTTTAATACAATTCAAATCTAAATCCAAAGACAATATTATTTAAAATTAGCTGAGAAATATCTCTGGAATAATACCAGAGGGTAGGAGAGGTTAAAAGTGTTTTTTTAAGTGAAAAAAATAATAAAGAACTCATCATTTCAGATACTAATATATATATATATATATATATATTAAAGAAATTCCAAAAAGGTGTTACATACTTTACTATGCAGAATTCACCAGAGTAACAGAACCAAAAGGACATATATAGATGTCAATGTAGATATAGGTATTGATACAAATAAATAGGAGGAGATATATTAGGGGAATTTGCTCTTGTGGTTATGGAGGCTGAGAAGCCCTCACAACAGTGGTCAGTGCTGTGGAGACCCTGGGATGACTGGCCCCTCAGGCCACACCTAAAAGCATCAGCATCAGGGAAGCTGATGGTGGAAATCTTGATACAAGGGCAAAGACCTCGGAACCCGGAGAGTTGCTGGTAAGTCCCCAGAACTCAAAGGCTGGAGAACTGGGAGTCATTGTGTCCAAGAACAACAAAACAGGAGCCCAGATTCAGGAGGCATAGAAGAAAGAATTTGCCCTTTCTCTGCCTTATATTTTTCCTATTTAAAATCCAGATGATTGAATGGTGTTCACCCTCATTGAGGACACATCCTCCTCAATCAGTCTACTGAGTCCTAATACCAACCACCCCTCAAAATAATCTCAGAGGCACACCAGATGCAATGCCTTACTAGAACTAGATATTCCTTAATTGAGCCAAGCTGACCCCTAAAGTTAGCTCTCACGAAGAGAAAATGTATTGATTAATGAAAACAAAATCTCTGCTCCTCATTATTTATAAAACGTTAATAAAGAATAAAATCTTAATTTTAATAGAAAAATGACTATAACCATTCTGGGATAATCATATTAGATTTCTACTTCATTTCTTTTGTTTTATCAAACTCAAATGGATTACTCCAATGGACAATTTTTATGTGTCCGTTTGATTAGATGGTGGTACTCAACTATTTGGCCAAACAACAGTCTAGTTGTTTCTGTGAAAGTACTTTTTAAATATGATGAACTTATAAATAAATAAATACTAAATAAAGCAGATTGCTCTTCATAATGTGGGTGGACCTTAACCTAACCAGTAGATGGCCAAAAGGACAAAGAATAAAGTTAGCAGAAGAACAAAGACTATTCATTAGAACTGTAACATGGAGAGCCTGCCTGAGTTCTCAGCTTGTTTCCCTGGAGAATGAGAATTCAAGACTGCAATAACAGCTCTTTCCTGAATTTCCAACCTGATGTCCTGTGCAACCCCTCTGGAAAGCAATATGGAGAATCCTCAAAAAAGTAGGAATGGAACCACTGGTTGACCCAGTTATCGCACTCCTCAGCATGTATCCAAAGGAGTTAAAATCAACATACTATACACAGCCACATTAGAGTTTCTAGTAGCACGGTTCACAATAACTAAGCTGTGGAACCAACCTAGATATCCAATCAACAGATGGACGGACAAAGAAATTGTGGTATACATACACAATAGAATATTACTCTACCATTAAGAATGATTTTGTGATATTTTGCAGTAAATGGATGGATCTGGAGAATATCATGCTGAGTGAAATAAGCCAAGTCCCAACAGCAAAGGTCCAGTGTTTTTTCAGATATGCAGAAGCTAAACCACAAAAAAAGATGTGGAGGTGGGAGAAGTTCATTAGACAAGACAAAGGGGAATGAAAGGAAGGGAGAAGCAAAAGGAATAGGAAAGTCAGTAGAATAAATCTAATATAATTTCCCTATACACTTATATGAAAATACCTGTGTGAATTCCACTATTGTGCCCACTCACTAAAATGGGTTTCTAATTAGAATATATCCCATGCTTGTATAATTTTATCAAAATGGATTCTACTTTCTTGTATCACTAAGAAGAACCTATACAAACTTTACCCATTTAGTTGTTTTTCACTTTGGAATATAAAAAAGGATATTAAGTTATTATATTTTTAAGAAGAGTAACATTTGAAACAATTCCATTTTTAAAGCATTTATTGAAACCAAGTCTATCCTGAAAACCATATATGTAACCATGAAGATTTATATGTTATATTCCCAGTTCCAACTAGGATAAGTAATAGTAATTCTACCATAACGTTATTTTTTATTGGTTGTTCAAAACATTACAAAGCACTTGGCATACCATATTTCATACATTAGATTCAAGTGGGTTATGAACTCCCATTTTTACCCCAATTATGGATTGCAAAATCACATCAGTTACACATCCACATTTTTACATGATGCCATATTAGTCACTGCTGTATTCTGCTACCTTTCCTATCCTCTACTATCCCCCCTCCCCTCCCCTCCCATCTTCTCTCTCTATCCCATCTACTACAATTCATTTCTCTCCTTGTTTTTTTCCCTTTCCCCTCACAACCTCTTATATGTAATTTTGTGTAACAGTGAGGGTCTCCTTCCATTTCCATGCAATCTCCCTTTTCTAGTTATTATAAGTAACAGCTATTCTCTAATAAGGTATGATAGCATAATCACTTATTTCTTCATTTATATGTGTCTTTAACATTAATTGAATTTTTCCCATCCACAAGCATTGGTGAAGGCACAGGAGAAAAAACAATCGTCTCTGTGGCAGGTTATTTTTTCCTCCACCTATTATGACAGCAAGCTAAGTACCTACGATGGAATGGCTGTAGGTTTCTATCCACCTTGAAAGACTTGTCTCCTTTTGAAATTTAGCTTATTTTGGACTTCTTTGTGCCCTGCAGAATCTCAGTGACTTCAAATACACATATTACCACTATGGTTGGTCTGTTTATCCCGATTATTCTCATTGTTACAGTGAGAGTGACGGTCTGTTATGACTTTCCACATCTGATAGCAAGGGGAAGATCTATAATATGCCATCAAAGACATGATTTAATATGGATCAGAGAAGCATTCTTTCTTTCCTTATTTTCAGAATGTTTGTGCTTTGTGTGGATGTTTATGTTTCCAAGCTGTTATCTACCTTGTGATTTTGAGTTCTATTTTCATACTTGCTATTATCAATTCCAGGTTTCTAGTTGAGCAAGTGACTGATCTTATTCCATAGTATCACATCTGCTTTTAAAAACTAATTTATTTTTAATTGGCAGATACTTGTCTGTTTATGGGGTACAGTATTATGTGTTGAACTATGTATGTGTTGTACAAAGATTCAGTCAAGGCAATTACATATTCATCACTTCACTTACATTTTTATTGTGAGAATTTTAAAAATCTATTAGCAATTTGTAAGTATACAGAATATTATTATGAACTGTGGTCAATATGCCCTAAAACAGATTTCTCCAATCCTACTGAAAATTGTAACTTTTAATCAACCTCTCTCCTCTCCCCATCTTTCTCCTTTCCTATTGGTGTTTGGTAACTACCTTTCTATTCTCTGTTTCTATAACATGAACATTTTCTGATTACACATATAAATGAGAACATACTGTATTTCTCATTCTGTGCCTGGCTATTTCACTTATCATAATGACCCCAACTCAATTCTTGTTGTTATGATTGACAGAATTATTTCATATTTAAGGTTATATAGTCTTCCATTGTATGCATAATATTTTCCTTTTTTTCTTAATCAAATACTTATTTTAGGGGCTGGGATTGTGGCTCATAGGAAAAGTGTTCGGCTAGCATGCGTGAGGCACTGAGTTCGATCCCCAGCACCACATAAAAATTAAATAAAGGTATTGTGTCCACCTACAACTAAAGAATAAATGTTTTAAAAAATGCTTATTTTATTTTAAATTGATGGATAAATTTGTATGTATTTATCATGTATAGCATGATGTTTTGAAGTATGTATACATTGTGGAATGGTTAAATTCAGATAATTAGCAAATATGTTCTCACATATTTATCCTTTTGGGTGTGAGAATACTTAACATCCACCCTCTGCAGTTTTCAGCAGTGCAGAATATCATTATTAACTATAGTCACCATGCTGTACAATAGATCTCTTGAACTTTTTCCTCCCATTCAATCATAAGACCCAGCATTCCTACTTGCAGATAGATAGCCAAAGGAAATGAAATCAGTATCTAACAAAGATCTCAGCCCTCATATGTTTGCTGCAGCACTATTCACAATAACCATGAAACAGTAAACCTAAGTATTCATCAGTGAATGATTCTATAAAGAAAATGTGCAGATATAAATACTATAGATGTATAGATATAAAGCCATAAAAGAGAATGAAATTCTGTCATTTGCAACAACATGGATGATCCTGGAAGACATTACATTAATTGAAATAAGCCAGGCACAGAAAGACATATCTCACTGAAATAAGCCAGGCACAGAAAGACAGATCTCACCTTCAAAAGTTTATCTTAGAGAAGCAGTGGTTACTGGAGGCTAGGGTGGTAAAGGAAGGTAGAGGAACTTCAAAAACTATATGTATCATATTTTCTATATCCATTCATCTGTCAATAAGTATTGATATTGTTTCTGTATCCTAGTTATCATGAACAATGGTGAAAAGAATGTGAAAATGAGGTTATTTCTTCAACAACATCATTTTGATTGTTCTGAATATATATCTAGAAGTGAGTTTACCTGGATCGTATGGAAATTTTATTTTTAGCTTCTTGAGGAAACTTCATACACTTTCCAAAATGACTGTTCCAGTTTGCATCCCCATCAAACATCAGTGTGCAAGGGTTCCTCCCTTTTTTCCACATACTCATTGACACTTTTCATTATCTTTTTGATAACAGCCATTCTTGAGGTATGAGATGATACCTTATTGGGACACCTTATTTAATTTGATTTTCCCTGATGATTAGAAATGTTGACCATCTTTTTTTATACTGTTGGCCATTCATATGTCTTTGATAGAGAAATGACCATTCAAATCCTTTGCTCATCTTTTAACCAGGTGATCTGCCTTCTTGCCATTGTGTTATTTATATATTTTGAATACTAGATCCTTATCAGATGTGCAGTTTGCAAATAAGTTCCCCTAGTCCATAAGTTCTCTCTGTATTCTGTTGTTTTCTTTGCCATGCAGAAGCTTTTTGGTTTGATGTAATCCCATTCATTCATTTTGACTTTTGTGGCCTATGCTTCTGGAGTCCAATCTAAGATATCATTGCCCAGACCAATGTCATAAAGCATTTTACCTATGTCTTCTTCAAGTGACTTTACAGTTTCAGGTCTTATGTTTAAACCTTTAATCCAGTTTTTGATTTTTATGTAGTATGAGATAAAGGGACCAGTGTCATTCTTCTGCCTATATAAATATACAGCTTTCCTTATACTATTTATTGAAGAGGCTGCCTTTCCCTATTATGTATTCTTAAAATCAATTGAACATAAATGATTTGGGTTTATTTCTGGCTTTCTGTCCTGTCCCATTGTCTGATTTTATGTCAGAGTCATGCTATATGATTACAATAGCTTTACAATATATTTTGGATTTAGTTTGTTTGATTTGTCCAGCTTTGTTATTTCAATCAAGGTTGTTTTTGTGGATGCCTCTCAAAGGGACTTTTCTTCATCTTTTCTGGTCTCAAAAAAAAAAAGGTATGAACATTAAGTAAGGCTTTTTCTGTCAAAAATCATGTGGACAAAAAGAAAGGATGATAGATAAGGAAGTGGCATCAAAGGAGGTGGTATATAAATATGTAACTTAGATATTATATAATACACTTTCATTTGTACAAAATATTTCTTAAAACTGGCCTTGAAAATTGAGGAAGAGGGAAATGTTAGGGAAATTTTATTATTGGCATAAAGTCATGTACACTGAATGATGTAGAGAAAAAGAAAGAGAGAAAGGAAGGAAGGAAGGAAAGAAAGAAAAGAAACCAGTTTTAGTATATAGTAAATTGTTTAATTCTTTAACCACTAATGAAATTTTTGTTTAGTTGCATTTCACAATTTAGAAAATGAGGTTCACACACAGGAACTGAAGCTTACACCTCACACTGGAAATTTGCAGGGCCAGTGTTTAACCCAGTTCTTCCTATTTCATATCTAATATTTTTCCCATCATTTTCATATTTCTATAAATCTGTATAAAATTTTGAAACAAACCACAATCATAGTGTTATCCCATTAAGCTATATTTCATTAGACTGAGAAATTAAATTAAAGCTGACTCTACATTTAAATGCTTATGGAAATTTCTTTGCTTAAATATATAGCTAATGGATTATATATTAATAGTGATTTTCTAACATCATTTATAATTCCTAGATTTTTAAAAATTTATTCTCTAAATGACCTAAAAATAATGTAATTTTACAATGACTGAGTAAATTCTATTAAATACATTTTCATACAGATATGGGAAAACAAAGTAGTCTTCCTAGTTAATTGTTTCATATACACTAAAAGAGACTAATTAATAATTGTATAATTGAGCCAGAATTATTATAGGTTTTCTGCACAAAAGATCTAATATTGGCAACTGACAGCTTTTACTTTCTAACACTAAAGAGAAATTCTTAAAATGGAAATAACCTCTGATGAGAGGCACTCATATGTGTTTTATCATGCCTCTCAAAGTAGGATCACCAATCAAGAAAAAATAAATAATAAATACTGTTCCAGCCACAAGGAGAAACCTCACATGTAATGTATCTTTCTAATGATTGCTGCATTATGTAAGGCATCGTGTGTTATTTATTCTGATGATCCTCTTAGGATATAATCTTATAATTTAAGCCCTGGTGCTAAAAATATATTTTATGATTCAGATTCAAGCATTTACATATTGGAATAGCCTAGTGAACTTACGCCATTTATCTTTAGACTCAGATTTCTTTACCCCACATTAAGACTATTCACATTTTTTTCAGCTAAAATATCAACCCTATTATGGAATCAACCTTGTTTCTAGAACTGTTTCACAGGTAATATTAAGAAGTGGAATTTCACAAATGCTTTGGGAGGTTTCCAGTAAGGTTTAATTAAGTAAAAATGTCTATAATCCAAAAATATTTTTATTTGATTCCAAAAGACAATCATAGCCTAGATATTTACATTATTTATCTGTGATATCTGGAAACCTGGAGTAGACTTTTGGCTCTTAGCTATTTTATCTATGAAGTGAAATAGAGAGACTCTGACATATTATATGAAACTCTAATATAAAAACTCTGTATACTTTTTTCACTCTTTAATATATTTTTAAACAATTCAATTCAATACCAAGCGATAATATCTAAAATAATAATCAGATGTATGTTGTAAACATGAAAACATGTATGTTGTAAATGAAAAATTCTAACTTAGGTTGTCATGTCAGAGTGGACAAAAAGAAAAGGAAAAAGTAATCAGGGAAGGCTACGTGGCGCTGTTACCCTGTTGTACTTTTTGGTAGCATGAAGTTTCTCTCAGAAGGAGAATAACACAATCTCTGATGTCACACATCAGAACTACCAAAAGTGACCTGTCTTGCAGCCTCTCTACCCCCAAAAAATTCTCTTACAAATTAAGAAAATTACAGGACTCCCTACCAGTCCTTTCTACCCATGTGCATACTCAACAACCACACAGAAGTTTTAAATAATTTAATATGTGCACACATATTTGTATATTTAATAAATACACACATATTTGAGTATATATATGTATGTGTATATATTAAATTATTTAAAAATCTATGTAGTTGAGTTACACATATATACATGTGCATATGTGTGTGTTGCATGTGTATACATATACATTAGTATGTATTTATAATTCCATAGGAAAAAGCTATATTCAAACTCTTCTATAATCATGTTACTTATGATAACAAAGTAACAACATTTCTTCTGGATTTTATAGTTTTATGATTTTTTCCCTTTACACTTCTTAGATACCCTTTTCAGATTGAACTGATACTAGATTATTCTAAAAATGTATAGCTATGTGCTCCTTTCATGTTCATTATTATGAATGAAGTTTTTTTTTTAACATGTGTATGCCCCCACCAAACTATGTTCGGTAATAATCCTAGCTATATTCCTAATGCATAGTATTTGGTATTCATCCAAAGAATCCTTCAGGACAAATAGAAGCAGGTGGTGGTTTGGGGAGATGAGATAATTAGGCACAGAAACTGCTGGCATTGCAATAGTTCCTAGAGCTGCATGGTGCTGGGTGTTCCCTATGCATAAGCAAGAAAGGAATAATAGGGTACAGGGCAATATAGAAACATTAAGAATTTGGAGAAGAGCTACTGGTTATACCCACAGTTAAGTGGTGAGAGGTCCAGGGAATTACATTTGGCTTGCCTATGAGAAGACTTAAATTCAAAATTCATAGAAAATTGTTCTGAAAATTCTCTCATTTTGCATGTAGCAGGACCCAAGAGTCAAAGAGCTAGAGTACTCAACATATGGATGCATAATTGAGAGTTCAGAATCATTAAGAGCTGAGACCTGTTGGGGAGAAATAGATAAATCTACAGATGAATCACAAGCTCTAACTGAAGTAAAGTAATGTCATCATGGAGCATTATAATGGTAAAGTCCACAATAGTTTTAAAACTCAAAATGTAAAGGGAGCAACTATAAAAAGACATGTTTCATGAAATTTGAAGAATCCTAACAAAGTAACTAGAAGGTACTATTATTTCATTTCAGTGATGAAGAAATTTAGAATTAGACCATTCAGAGGACTTGCTTAAAATTAGCAACATCGAAGCAGAAATCCAACTATATACCTAAGATCTTACACTCTTAATTCACTCAAAAATAAATTATTCTCTAAGTGCTGCCATTTTGTTTGGGACTCAGCTTTGTATCCATCCAATGAACTCTGTTTCTTTTCATGTTATTCTTGAGAAATAGGTTTTAATCATTGTCACTACTTATTGACTATATTCTGCTTCTCTTCTCAAGCAAACAAAACTCTTCTTAAGGTATCCTACAACCACTCTTTTCCTAATTTGTTGGACATTTTTTAGTTCCTACCTTAGTCACAGAAAAAATAGATTGTGTGCCTTCTTCCTTCACAGGGAGAGAAAAGGTCTTCTCACTCAGAAGGCATATTCTCTTTGAGCTGCACAGACCCGGGAAGGTATATGTTTGTGGAAGGTTTAGAAGAGGACTCAGCACAGCCTGTGATTCTCTTGAGGTATAGCAGAAAATTGGGAAGAGAGAGAAATGACACTCCTCTGGACCAAAGGGACATTTATTTTTATGGGCTTAGAAACCTAACATATTTCTGACCTTGAAGGGGCAGTTTATTTACCACATCCTTCTGCAATCTCAGGAGAGGGGGGAAAAGTATGAATTTAATTATATCCTTGTCAAGAGGTAATTCCATCTCAAAAATTAATTTTCAGTGCTTTGGAGTTATTGCACATTAAAAAAAATATTGTCACACAAAAAACATGGGTGGCCTGTCACAAACATTATGAAACTATTGACCTAACATAGCTTCATCTGCACAACTATTGATTTTTTTCTGCCTTTATTTTGACATTTCATATGATTTCATCTAAGATTCATCACTGTGGAAATGTCAGGTTTAAGGGTGTGCTTTTATTGTTTGGGAAGAGCAATCTTAGAAATGGTTTACTACTTATCTATTAGAGGCAGTAGGCTGGACTCATCAATGTTAAAATGATTTCAGCATCCAGTTATCATACTTATTTTTCCAGAGGTTTCCACATTGCTATTTCTCCCCAAGAACTAAATTGTGTTGTCACTTTGCGTTTTAAATGCCAATAATTTCTTAACTGAGCTTTAAAACACTAAGCCCATGAATACTTTCAATTTGAAGACATCTTGGATTATGAATGATACAATTAACTCTACACAGTTTCCGTTAGTTGGGAAAGCAAGAGGTGTACTAACATACTTCCAAATAACAGTTTCTTAGGATTCAATCAGAAATCAGTACTTTAACCTAAATGTTTGGTCCAGATTTTCAAACTACGGTCTTAATGTTATATCCCTGCCTTTCTCCTCTCACAACAATGGAAAACGATGAAGTTTTAAAAGACCCCAAAGGGATCTACGACCGAAATATATGAAGATATATGTCTCTCTCTTGCTTAGTTAGCTTTTCTAAAATGACATTTGAGATATCAAAAAGCAATGGAAATAGCAAAACTAAATTTGAACAGTGAATAACTTGTGTGTAAATAACTAAATTTTATTAGTATAAAAGTTGGAAAGAGTCAATATATTATTTGTGTTATTGTAGTCTAGTTCCAAATTAGCCAACCATATGTCAAAAATCATGTTCCCTGGTAGGACAGGTTGCCTAATTTGTGAAACTCAGCTCACAAATTAGCCAAACAAAACTTTTGAGGTTTTTTTTTTTTTTTTTTGTTAAAAAAGCTTCTAAGAATTTCAAAACACAGTGCAAACATTTAGTGCACTGCCCTTCTAAGCATGAGCCCCTGTGTTACTGTCCAATTTGCCCACAGAGTTCAACTATTCCAGTTCCGAGCCATGAAAATTTAACTCTAATTCCATGTGCTAATGGGAAGAACTGACTTCCTTACACTACTGTTTTCTCTGTAAAGAAAGCAAATTTAAACTCAAATAATACATATACAGATTCATTGAAATACCATTAGCTAACTAAAATATGATTTTAAAATGCTACTCTATGGGAATATCACTTTGCTTAACTATTTAAACCAAAAGATATTTTAAATTTTGTATTAGTAGATCAGGTAAAAAATAAAACAGCAAATTCTACTTAATCATTCTTTGTTAACATTCTCCATTTATGGAAATCAAATTTAAAATCTTCAAGTGTCTTTCCATCTGTCATCAGATTTGTGGAGAATAATTCTGCTAATGAAAATGACAGTACACAAAAGGTGACCTGCTCTTCTCAAAAATGACACTACTTTCCATCTCAAAAATGATACTGCTTTACATGGCAGATAGGAAAGGATGATATGAGTTTCATGTTCTCAACCACCTGTTACAATAATAGTTGAGTTAAAAGTACAGAAAGCATTGCAAAATGATTTATGTTTCATTTTGTAGAGAAATATTTTTTCTACTGACTTGGAAAAATGTTACTAGAAGAGATATTATGCTGCAAAATACTTTGGAAGATTTATTTAATATTAATTCTAAATATTTGCAATGACTTATATTCAGTTCCCTCCACTAAAGTGCAATTACATTTTTAGTGGCATTTTTTTCTCTTAATTGAATGAGAAAACTAATTTAAAGAATCTTTAATGTTTTAATTATGGTATTTGATTCAGTAAAGAACAATCCTAACAAGAACAGGCCTACATAATGACATTGCTCAGTGCATTATTGAACTAATCAGATTTTCCTTCAATCCCAGCAGTTATTACTTTCTTTTACATATTCAAAGCGGATGCTCTCTTACTAGCATGTATATTAATGTTAATTGAAGTTATTCAGGTGGATGACAAAGAAAATTAGACCCCTAAGGGTATCATCTTCCCTTGTACCTTTTTTTCAAAAAGCTTTCAAGAACTGAGCATATAAATGGAACAAAATACTCCACTCCACATGCCAAGATAGATTTTCTAAGCATTTGATCACACTACTGAGAATGTCTCTGACATAATATATGTCTCATTAAAACAAGTTCAAATAATGAATGTTCTTTAAAAAAAGAAACTTTCCATAAATTCTGAAATGTAATTTTGACTATAAAAGTATAAGGAAAATATTTTAATAAGTTCATTACTTTTGCTGATAATAAATTTATTCTGACAAAGAAAAGGTAGGAAAACAGTATATGCATATATAAGGAAAAACAAGTAAGTATGTAGGTGGAAAAAAAACTTACTAACAAACTGATTTAAGTTTGGAATAAATCATGTATACTTGAGAATAAAAAGTAAAAGAATATTGGATAGAAGAAAACACATCGGCTTAGTTGGTAGGTCAAATGGCCATGGTTGTATTGATCAGTACCCACATGTCCTTCTGTCATGGGACTTTTAAAAGAAAAACACTATGTCTATGAAACTTATGAAATATTTAAAACCTTTGTACTCTGTGGACAACAAAGCTGTAGCAATCTGTCTTTCAAAGCATGTATTTAATTCTATATTCAAACCTCCACATAAAAAGATGCTTTAAGAGGTCTGATAAAATTGCAAAACAACTCTATTGAGTTCAAGCAGAATAAAACTAGAACAAAAATCAAATCGCTCCCCCAATAATACCACCGGGAGGAATGAAATACAGTTTGAAAGCACAAGAGAAATTACAAATAGTAATATTTTAGTGGATATATAAAATGCTGAAATAGAATTGAGAAATGGTGTAGCAACTGAAAATTACTCTTTAAAATAATCGGGTTCAATAGATACTGATGGAAATGTAAATCTGAAATCGCTTCTCATTTACTTAGTCTATGAACTGATGCAGTTTTTCTCTTTAGATTGAAAAAGGAAAGTGCAAGTTTTATTGTTCTGTTGGTTGAATAATCCTCTACAGCAAGCAGAAAGCTTTAAGAGTTTCCAAGAATTTGTAATCCAGGATCTCTGCATTCTTCCAAACCGTATTTTTCACTCTATCTACTCGTTGACCCTTCTCTTTTCCTTTTGCTCCTTCCTCCATCTGTGTTTATATTGATTGCTATATATTTTCCCAACTTTACATATTCATACTTGGCAGATATTTCAAGAGGCAAGACAGATGCCACCTGCAATTCCAAGACTTTTCTGAACCACCCAGAGGAATGTTATGCCCCTTCCTCTGAATATTACTGGTCAGTTTTCACCCTATAAGGACATGCTCCTTTCTTCTAGCTTACTCCTTTTTACCTATTTTTTTTTATCTGCTACCAGATTCTAAGTTCTTTGAAGAAAAACTTATGATGCATTTACTATGATATGTAAACATCATTCACACATACATATTCAGTGTTTGATAGTTAGGTCAAAGTTGAATAAATCTTTTGTTTTGTTTTACATTCCACTGTTTTCTAACTTGAGCCACCTTGTTCTCAATAGTATCAGGCATGGTTAATAAACTTACCTCTAGAGATAGGTTAACTGCGTCTAATTCTAGATTTTTAATATTTACTGCTTATGGGAGCTCAAGCAAGTTCCTTACAATCTCTGCTTCAATTTCTTCACCTATAAAATAGGAATAATAATAGAGAGATCATTTAGAAATTAAAGAGTTTAACCATTCTGTTAGTGTGTTAGGGTGACTAACACAAACCATGACATTACACTAACTATGACAAAGTACCATAGTCTGAGTCTTTTAAACAAGGGGCTGAAAGTCCAAGATCAAGATGTGGACAGGTTTGGTTGTCTCTGAGACTTAACCTTCATTGGTAGAAGGTCATCGCTTGGCTCTATCCTCCCATTTTTTTTTCTGTGCATGCACATCACAGGTATTTCTCTGTCTGTAGAGATGTCCTCTTTTTATTAGAACACTAGTCAGATTGGATTAAGGTCCATCATAATGGCCTCATTTTTATTTAACCACCTTGTTACAGGTCCTGTCTCCAAATACAGTCCCTCCCTAAGGATCTGGGGGCTAGGGCTTCAACATATGAATGGAAGAGGCATAGCAGAGCCTCTGAGATCCATGTAAAATACATACAGCAGTATTCTGTACATAGCACACTAGGTGAGCTCAGGGGTAAGTGGTGGTATAATTTCTCTCCCTTCAGCCTTGTTCTCTTGGACTTCTGATAACTTTTAGTAGCCTTGTCTTATTCTGCCAAATAATATTTCCTTTTCCTTATAATCTAATTTCAAATTCACATTTCTATGTTCACCTTCCCTATGCATATTTCCCTTAAAAACAAGGCTCTTGTTTTCTTCCTGCTAATCTATCAAATATAAATATTTTATTACTTTACCAAATTTAAGTAGAATTTTAAGCTGGCAGGAGTTTCCCATTTTCTCAACTCCGCTCATTGAAAAATTTATTCTATGTTGGTTAAGTTGTAAGGCATTTATCATTACCACAGAATAATTCATGAAATAGGAGTAACTGAAGAGATTCAGGCAATTTGACAGAACTGTACATAAAATATCACATATATTGCACACACAGTATTATCCATGAATCTGTTACAGATCTGAGATAATAGTGAAACATGGAAAGTTATTTTACCCAAGTCCCTGTATTCAGAATAATTTATCCATCTAACAGAATTCTAAAGGCACAAGTTTTTTTAAAAAAGTATTCAATTCATAAGCATATTATAATCAAGAAATATTCATATGAATTCCTTTTTGTTGTAATACCAGTCACCAAACCCCATCTGCTGAGTTTTATTTTATGTATAGATAGGGAAAGGAAAATGCTTCGTATAGAGCTTTTATGGAATTACTCATAATATTAGAGTAAATTGCCTTTGAAAGTATAAATCAGTGAAAGCCTTTTCTTATTTTCATCATTTTTCATTAAATATTACAAATCTTACATTCTTAGGCTGAATGAATGATTAAAGCTAGCTTAGTAGTAATCAAACAAGGACTGGGGTTGTGGTGGTGGTGGTGGGGTTAATCGAAAATAATCTTACCAGAATGTGAAGATTATCCCATCTGCAGAGATTTAACTGCCCACAGCCCATTCTTGGGGAAACCAAATTAAGGATACTCCCTTAGAAACCACTTAGAACTTAAAGAGCTCACACTTGTATAACTTGAAGCAGAAATGTGTGCTCTTTACAGAAGTTTCGGCTCTTTACTCTTCAGTCAAGCAGACAGTCTTGGTAGAAATTGGAAGCACACATCATGAAACAGTAAAACCCTTTCCCACAGCAAAGGACAAAATCATTTTAAACAGAATGCAGAACTGCTGGAACAGTAGAAGAAAGCACTAGAAATCTGATGAGATTTCTAAGAAAGATGATTTGCCTCATTGCAGATCCTCTGAAATTAAATATGAGAAATGTCTTAATTTGCATTAAAACTACCTAGCCAATGCATGGATGCTCCTTAGCACAATATTGTGTAGCAAAGCTTTATGAATTCAAAGAAGAGCTTACATCAATAATTTCCCCATTATGGAGTAGCTTCTCAGTAGTGAGTGTAGATTTCAGTCTTCCAAATATTCTGAACAAATTTCATACCAGTGAACAATCAGCCTTTGTTTTGTGAGGAAGATTGAGCCCAGAAACATTTTGTCATTTTGAATTCAGCTATTTTGAATGAAAAACAGGACTATTCACTGCTAAAAATAATAAGCAATAGATTACATTATAAAATATAAAAATACTTTAATGCAAACCACCACCTTCTATTTTATGTATTTATTAACATATGCTGTATAATGTTTTCTAAGTGTAATTTTTCTATACTTTCCTAGAAAAATAGTTTAATGAAAAATTACCTTCTTTGAAATGCATTCCCAGGTTCACTGTGTACATATTCACAGAAGTAAGGATTCCGTTTTTAATACAGTTACTTTTCTTTTGGTTTTTGAATATGAGGTAAGGTGAAATGAAAATGCATATGAACTGCCTTGCTTTCCCATGGAGTATGCCTTAGCACAATCAGATAAAGACGTGAATGATCAATGAGCATTTTCAAGTTTATTTTTTAAATATTCATTTATTAACAGGTTGAATAGTAAGCTCATTGCATGCTAACATAAATAGCATCTTTATAAAAGCAAAACTGTATTTTGTTTTATAAAAAATAACTATATATTCAAAAAAATATTTTTTATGAAAGTAGTCCTGTTTTAACTCCTTAAATGATATTTTTACTGAAATTATAAATTCACATGCAATTGTAAGAAACACAAATGATCTCTTTTAAATTGTCTCATTTCTTACTTAATGGTAAATATTTTATAAATTATAATATCACAGCCAGAATATTGGCAATGATGTAATCCATTGATTTTATTCAACATCCCCACTTATACTTGTCCTCATTTGAGTGTATTAAGTTCTATAAAATGTTGGCACCTGTGTATGTTTGAATATCAAGATGCTAAACAGTACCAATACCACAAGAATCTCTTGTGTTGACCTTTTATAATCATTCACATTACTCTGTCCATCCCCTTCCCTGTCCTTGACCACTGGTTAATATTAATATCTCTTCCTCAGGCAAAATCCGCTTCAGCTGTGAACCATAACCAGACCAAAATATAACAGTGGGAAAAAACATACAATAGACATTCCCACTCCAAAAAAAAAAAAAAA
Source organism: Urocitellus parryii (assembly GCF_045843805.1). Taxonomy (NCBI): domain Eukaryota; kingdom Metazoa; phylum Chordata; class Mammalia; order Rodentia; family Sciuridae; genus Urocitellus; species Urocitellus parryii. The sequence goes on from NC_135532.1 coordinate 146,411,090, forward strand.
AAGTAGGGAACGGGCAATGGTTCCCAAGAAATTCCAAACCTAACACAGTAAATTCTAATAGACCTCAAGGCAATACATTAATCCTCCTTTGGCTTGATGTTCTGTTCTCCAGGCACACTGGGATAGCAACGTCACCCCTATGACTCAGTGGAGCAACCCTGCCCTTTTGCTTATTCTGTTGATCTCTTCTGAGGTGGTAGTCCTGTTTTTTGAGACTGAGTTGGAAGAAGTTTCTCCTTTCCCTGGACCTCTATGTATGTTGCTCTTAGATCTTGAGGGCAGCCAAAAAGACCTCAGACTTTCCTTTAGGGTCCTACTTCCCATCTCTTAAAGAATATTGCATATTGGTTTAAAGTTGTGTAGAATCTAAGAAGTTCAACAGTTTTTCTTCATTCTTTCTCACACTCATAACTTTTAGTTCAAACAGGCAGAACATTTCTGGTGCAATTTCATCTCTATTCCTAGGCACTGCTGAAATGGCTGAATACATTCATGAGTTGAATCTATGCTTTCTTTTTGCAGTTTTTGCTTAGTTATACCATTCCTATTCTCTTCAGAGCAACTTCTCTCATTTTTCACAATATAGATAGACTAAGGTTTTCCAAATCTCCAAGTTCTAGTATCATTTTGCCAAACAATTCTATCAATTATCTCCGCTGTGTTTTTGTTGTAAGTCATCAGAAGGAACCAAGACACACCTTCAATATTTGGATTAGAAATATTCTCAGCTAAATATCCAGTTTCATTCTATACAAGTTCTATTTTGCATAAGACACTAGAAGATGTCATAATACATTTAGGCTATTTGTGACTTTTAATAAACATTATATTTCCTTCAGTTTCCACTAACAATCCCCACTTCCACGAGAGACCTCACCACAATGACCAATCCACATTTTTACTACCATACTTTAAGTGTGATTCCCACACACAAACTTAATATACAAATAATATCAATGCGATTAAGGACCTTAAAATGAGATTTTATGTAGTGTTTGGCTAGATGTTTCTGCTTTTCTACCATGTAAAGATGCAGCAAGAATACATCCTGGTGTCTTGATCTTGAACTTCTCTGCCTCAATAACTGTAAGAAAATAAATTTCTGTTCCTTATAAATTACCCAGACTCGGTTACTTTGCTATAGCAGCACAAATGGATAAATCTACATACATGTAGATCTACTGCATATATACACAAATAGATCCCTACCAGCACTTAATTCTAATTATTTATGTGTTTTCTAAGAAGATAGAAACGTTATCTATAGCTTTCTTTTTTCCTTTCTGTCTTCATGGAAGTATCAGTTTTTTTCTAGCATGAATCTCTTTAACTCTTTCAGACTCTACCCTTTATTTAGTTCCAAAGTTGCTTTCAGATATTTTGTTGTTACAATGATACTGCAATCATGCTACCAATTTCTGTCTGTCAGTCTGTCTGTCTGTCTCTCTCTCTCTCTCTCTCTCTCTCTCTCTATATATATATATATATATATGCACATATATATACACACATACCTAAAACTATATATAGTTATATATAGTTTTATATATATATATATATATATATATATAAAGACATGATACCTTTAATTAATTTATTTGTTTTATGTGGTGCTGAGGATGGAACCCATCGCCTCACACATGCTAGGCAAGAACTCTACCACTGAGCCAGGACCCCAGCCCCTCAAATTCTATCTTAATTCAGATTAAGTTCAGATTACTTCCTTTCCCCTATACTCTCTTGTGTTAGGGGGACATGGAAATCTCCTAAATGTCTTTTTATAAGTGCACCAATCACATCACAAGGACACATTCATGACGAAGTCTTAACATAATTACTACCCAAAAACCCCATCTCCAAATGCCATCTCATTAGGGATTAGGGTTTTAACTTATGAATTTTGTTGGGACATAATTCTGTTTGTGGAAGAGAGCTTGAATAAAGAGTATTCTAGTATTATGAGGTGAAATGTTCTCTCTATGTCACCAACTTTGTTTTATGTATAAATTTCTATAGATGAAAAAGGCTTGTTTAGCCAAGACATGTTTCTTCAATTTTATCCGTATTGTATTTTAGACCTGGAATGAGATAAGACTTATATATACCTATATAGCTATATAGATTATTTGATTCTAACAAATGTTAGGAAGTCTAGTGCATTCCTCTTTGAGTGGGTGGGGTCTTTTTTATTATAAAGATTTTATTTTGACTCTTAGAAAGCAACAAAGAGATCCAGGAATCCTTCTTGCACTTTTATGAATCTTGTCTGAGAAAGCTTAGTGTCTCACAGATATTTACCTAGACCTACTTGGAATAATATCCATGTTATAGTCACATAAAGTGGTACACAAAGGATAACATATTCCTCATCATCACACATTGAGATGCAAGGCCCATATATTTAACTCAGGTAAAGGAAATAGTTTGTATTTTTCTTTCCTAGATTATCTAGGACATAATTAAGTTAAACAGTTATTATAATAGGCAATCAGGACCATAGATAAAATAAAAGTAGTAAAAATATATATTTAATATTTTTTTCATTAAACAATTTTCTGGATGAATCTCACATAGCACTTTAAAGACTCTGTAATATCTCAACATTTTAAAAACTCTTATGATACACAGAGAATTCAATATTATGCATCAGTTTTGAATCACAGATTGATGGATTTTAATTGCATCATTGATAATAAAGGCACATAGTAATGCTCTACTTTTTCCAGCATGTGATACACCTGATCTTTGACTTATTATAAAGTAAATTTACAACTTCTTCAAAGTCATTGCTCATTTCATAGGAAGAATTTTAAGTAGAAAATTTCATTTTTGAAGATGTAAGTGACCTTAAAAAATCTTTTTGTTAGTCTCACATGGTCATTATATTGAGGAATGTTGAGTTTTAATTTGTCTGACACATTTACTAAGTTATTCTATTTCTCTTCTTAATCATTCCCACATTCCTTTCCACCCCATTTTATTAGCCTAAACACTGAAAAAAAATTAAGTAAATTCTGTTTTTTATTATATCAAGCTTCACATGGGTGTTATTTTCAAGAAATACTACATCAAAGATATGTGGAAAAAACAACATTTATTGCCATAAGCACTTTATAGGCATTTGTTTAATATTTATGCTTTAAACTTTTCCCAATCATGGAAAAAATAGATGAAACAAACTCTTGGGAATGTCAGTGTCTGCTAATCTGTAAGTATAAATGGAGAAATGAATCTATTAGATGGACAGCTATGAAAATTTCCCTCTGATGTCATGAGAATTACAATGTAAATGTTATTAAAATAAAATAAAAATGGGATGTCAAAAAATCATATTTATACCATGAGAATTCACCAATTCACCCTTAGACCATTGAAGAGGCCATGGTTTCTTACATGTGAATGTATACCTTAGCTTGGGAGAGTTTGACAGTCTAAGAACTAAAGGGACCCGGTGAGTTGGATGAAGATTAAAAGAAGAATCAAAGCAGAACAAAGGGAAATTAACAGAGGAATCAAGGATGACACACAGATATTAGACAGCTAACTCAGTGAATGGATGGTGTAACCATTTACTAAGGTTGGGTAGACTCACAGAAGAACATTTTATTATGTCCATATCAAATTTTAGATAATGTTCAGATTAACAAGATTATTTTGGGGTTCTGAATTTGAAGCTCAATGGAGAGACCAAAACTGGGGAAGTATGAGGAAATCTTGATAGCTTCTGCATGTCTATCCCATAGGATCTCTGTCCACATAACCCTGCTATGTTGTATACTTCTTTATGTCCACCTCTGCCTGAATCTTCTGCCAATAAGAACTAAACTTGTGTCACAATATCTGATCACAGTAGATGTGCAATTAAAGCTTGATGAATAAAGCCATGCAGAATATCTCTTCTATCACAAGTCTGAGGTCTCTTTGGCCTAAGACTATCCTCTTGGCACCTATGGGGTCTTTGAAATGCATCCTAACCTCAACCTGTCTGTATCTACCCAGATCACATGACTGAATTTTTGCTTACTTTGTACTGTGTGCTCCTAGAGGACTTGCTAGAACTCCAAATATGTTCAGCTGTATTTTTGCCCTGTGGACTCCAGAACTCAGTTTCAATTAAAATGAATCATCCTCTGAATCTCAGAACTTAAAGTGCTGCCAACCCAATTGCAGCTGAATCCAAGTATCATGACAGCCTACAAACTCCAGAGACTTGCACAGACATATCATGTAAAACATGTGACATCTTATCACTTGCCCAGTTTTCAGATTCATCTATCACTTAGCTTGAGATCAGACTGTTATTGGATTTCTTAGCCCCTGAGGTCTACTGTTTTCAGTATTCTTTTGGTCACACATAATAAAAATACAGAAAATGGTGGGAATGACTTAATGGAAGGACCCAGAAGCATTCCACATCATCAAGAGGCTAGCTACAGGAAACAAGTCATCTCTGGAGGCCTCAGGGATGAGAACCAGGAACTCAGTTTCCCCCAAAATTGTCTCTCAGTCCTGACCTCTATTATCTTCACAACCCATTCTCTACCACTACATGTAGATTCTTTCCAAGCTGTCAGAATATGGCTATCTATTGATTCATTCTTAAATAGTCTTTGCTTAACAATGTCAGATTATTGATTGTCCTGGCTTGGGTAACATATCTACACCTAGACTAGTCACTTAATCAGGAAACTGAAGTAATAGGATAAATAGTCCAACCAGAATCATGCAAATGCATGGAAGAAGGTAGATGGTACTATTATAAGAGCAATGGGAACAGGTATGCTGGACAGAGACATACAAGAGACACATCACTAAATTTCTAGCATGTCTCATTCCTGAATCCCTACCAGGCCTAGCACAGATCATCAAAGACTGCAATAGCCTGGTGTTCACTCTGACCCCTCAGACTTCTATCTCTTCTTCACTCCTTCATATTAGCTCTTTAAAGTCCTTTTGAACTCATCCAGAAGAGAAAAATAATTAATTGTATCTGAGAATTCCTTCTATCATGTAACATTTTACCCTGGCACTAGATTGACTTATTTAACAAGAGGGCTCTGGGGTCAGATTAATCTGAATTTATATACTGACTTTTCCATTTACTATCTGATGACCTCATGCAAATGCCCGCATGTCTTTGTAAAACTAGGGAACTAACATCCACATTAGGATATTTGTTAGGATTGAAAACTAAATAAAATGGGCTTTTATCAGGACTTAGGGTGAAATAGTATAAGCGCAGACCACAGAACTGTAATGTAGAAACTACATATTACAGAAGCCAACAGCAGCTCACAGTTAGATTCTTGGCCACACAGCTCATGAACCTGCCTGGATAAAAGCAGTCTACATTCTGAACTGAGTGACAAGGGCTGTGAGGAACAGTGACCTTCACTGATGCCACATAGAATATAATGGCGCTCTGGTAGCCTCATTCCCATTGAGCTAAAAACCAAACCTCCTTTCTGCCAAGAAAAGTCACAAGCTGGGACAGAGCCAGCTGGCTTGTCACAGGACTTTGGAACTATATGAAATAATGCTAACCCAAATATTTTTTTCCAAAAGAAATTCTAAAATGGATAAAAAATTTATGAGATGTATATTTCTAAAGGACAAGTATTACAAAAGAAAGCGCTCTTAGTACAAACAATGCAGCATGAAGGATTTAGGTTAAATATAGAGAGTTTTTCCAACAGTACAAATCATTATTCAAGCAGCTCCTGACCAAAAGCTTTTGTATAGATGAAGCTCCTGTGGTTTTTGTACATCCACACCCAACCACAGTAGGATTCATTGCTGCCTCCACTATTGGAACTCTGTCAGTTGAAATATGAACAGGTAAAAAATCCAACCAAGAAGTGTGAGGTTGGGTGGGTCTGGAGCGGTAGTTCTGGTTTATGCAGGAATTGACTGAAATCACCAAGGACCCCAATTCTTTCTCTCCAACTAATATTCTCAGCTTGTTTGCTTTTGCCCTCGGGCTATTTCCTTTAGAAACTCCAGCTAACCAGAAGCTTTAATCATCAATCTTAACACACCTACCACTAACCTTGGAAGGGAAACATGGGCATTTCTCTTATGGCTTCTTCTGCTCAGACTACCATAGCAAAACCCCACAGCCTGAGTAGCTTAAACCACAGACATTAATTTTCTCATAGAGGCTGGAAATTCATGATCAAGGAAGACTCTGGAGAGTCTTCCTTTCCTGACACCAGCCTATTGGATTAGGGCCCTAACTTAAAACTTCCTTTGACCTTTATTATGTATTTTTAAATAGAATTCTAAATAGAATCACATTGTGGAGTGGGCTTGTAAGATATGGATTTTGGGAGGGACACAACTCAGCCCATAATATTTTACTTATGTCCCTTTTAAAATGTGTGTGTGGGGGGAATCCTATAATCCCCAAGCCAAATTTCATCCCACTAACAAGGGAAATAAAATTATAATACCTATTTTCTTGGCAGAACCATCATAGTTTTGGCCTCTCCTTAATTACCTAAATACTGAAAGAATGAATGAAATCTGCTTTTGTTAGCAAGGTAGATGAAATGCCCATAGGGAGGTAACCCGCTGCATTGGGCCCAATGAACATCATTTTTTCTTTTTTAATGGAAGTTCAAGAGGTTCTGTGCATCAAAAAGTAAAGGGAGGGAAGGGGCTAATAAAAGAGAAAATAGATAAGAGCCAGCTCAGTTTTGGAGGCTGTTGTCATGCTATTTGTGCTGTACTTGTACTTCCAGACAAAACTATTAATATTTTCTTCAAATTTAACACACATTAAATCATATATAATGTTGAATAATTTAACATTTTATATATATAAATGTTTATATATAGTGCTTGATTATATAAAGCAAAAGCTTTCACTTGCTTTGATGATGTAGTAAAGATTAATTTTTAAGAGGGATATTCTCTTTCTCAAAGTAACTTCCTGTGTTCCATGCCTTCATATAGTCATATTAGCGCAAAAGAATCAATTTCTACAGATACATTGCTAAGAAAAAAAAAATCCTAGGCAGATAGAGATTTGCATTTGAGGAAAGGGCAAAAATAATAGACATTTATTAAGAAAAAAAGGTTGTAGTATAACAATTGTCACATACTAGAAGTCACATTTTGAAACTGGATACTTCAAAGATATTCTAAAGTTTCTAAGTGAAGTAGCCAGACATAGAAACATAGGAAAGAGAAAGAAATGGCTACTAAGGTAACAGTGGCTCTTTTAAAACTATGCAATTAATATTAGGCAAAGAGCAGGGAAAACATTTTTCTGACTTATACTTGCTGATCCACACAGCCTTTTTTTCACAGATTAGAACTCAGAGCAAATGTGCTTTATATGTGTGTTTAATTTTTAAAAAAAAAAAAAAACCTTACCTCTAATCTCTAATCCATTCTATTTAGTTTTATAGTTTGATGAGTTTTGACATAGAGTTGTGTTACCATGACTATAATCATAATGGAACACAACCATCAACTCACAGTAGTTTCTTCATGTTCCTTGGTAATCACCCTTCTGTGCCTAACTCGGCTTTTGCAACCAGTTTGGCCTGTGTGGTTTGATTTCTGCATGTATAGATTTGCCTTTCCCTCAGGTATGTTGGACCTTCTCTTAGAGCAGACTGTACTGCCTTTTGGATTTTCTCTGGACTGAATATTTTTGTTCTCCTAAATCTCATATCAAAGCCCTAACCTTTAGTGTGATGCTATATGGAGATGGGCCTCTGGGAGATAATTTGATGATGAGATGGACTTTTCATTATTGGGACAGGTGCTCCAGTAAGCTAGAGACACTAGAGATCTTGCTGCTTCTCTCACCCTCTCTGCTCTACCATGTAAAGAAATAGTGAAAAAAAAAAAAAGAAAACAGTTGTCTGTAAACCAGGAAGAGGGCCCCAGCCAAACACCTGATCAGTGAGCATCCTGATCTCCCCAATCTGGAAATGTGGAAAATAAATATTGTGTAAGTCACCCAGACTAATAGCATTTCTTCAAAGCAGCCCAAAGTGACTAAGAGTGAAATTGACAACAAGAAATGTGGTTTTACAATAACAAATACCCAAAAAACACGAGAGTAACTTTGGAACAAGTTAATAGGTAGAGATGGAAAGAGTTTTGAGGTTCATGAAAGGAAGAGTTAGCAATGTTGTGAAGAAAACTTTAAAAGCAGTTCTGGTGAAGAAAAGAGGAGAGCTATAGAGAGAGCTCCTGTTTTCTTAGAGACAGTCATGGAGGGAATGTTCATTGAAATACAGTGGATAAAGCCCATTCTAATGAGGTCTCAGGCAGAAGTGAGAAACATATTGGAAATGGGAGGAAAGGCAGTCCCTGTTTTATTGTGGCAAATCACTTGGCTGGACTGTTGTCCACCATTTGAGGATAGACAGTGCCATCTGTTAACCATGAAAGTGCCCATATTTGGACACCAGATCAGCCAATGCCCTGATCTTAGATTTCTAAGCTTCCAGAACTGTGAGAAATAAATCTCCACATTGTTTGATGGAGTGGCTTTATTATTTTGCATTCTCAATAAGCAACTTATAAGAGGCCTAGTTGTTCTCTCATTGTGAGCACTTGGTATTGGCTTGTCTTTTAATTTTCATAGTTGTAGTAGTATAGATTGGAATATTCTATGGTTTTAATTTGCATTTCCTAATGGCTAATAATGTTAAGTGGGTAATTTTAAAAATTACCTATCTTGGAAGATTTTCTTGGATTCTGTAGAAAAGGGAAAGAGAGGAAAGGAGTGAGAAACTGAGAAGGAGGGAAGAAAGGAAGAGAAGAAGGGAGGTAAGTTTGGAGAAATGTTAGAAGCCTGTTATTTTCTTCACAGAGGGAGGAAAGTTAAGGAAGGAGCCCAATGAGGGGGAGAAATGTTGGAACCAACATATGTACTATTAGAAAAATTATTCACTTGTCCATAAACTCAAGGACATATAAAAATAAAGTGAAACAATGTGTTAGTTTTCTACTACTATATCAAAATACCTGAGATAATTAAATTAAAATGGGAAAAGTTTATTTGGGCTCATAGTTTTAGAGGTACAAGTCTATGATCAGTTGACCGCTTTTGCTTTTGAGACTATGGGAAAGCAATACATCATAGTGGGAAATAAGGCAGAAAAGGCTATTTTAACCACATGGTGTCCAGAAAACAGACAGTAAGAGGCCAAGATCTCAATATAACCTCCAAGGGCATAAAGTTGTGTTACCATGATTATAATCATAATGGAACACAACCATCAACTTACACTACTTCCTTCATGTTTCTTGGTAATCACCCTTCTGTGCCTAACTTCCTCCCACTGGGCCCACTTTTTAAAAGTTCTACCACCTTCTGATAGTTCTGTGGGCCAGCAACCAAGGATTTAACACACAGGCCTGTAGGGGACATTCCACATTCAAACTATAACAAGCAAGTATAGTTATATACTGAACATGATTCGCATAAATTTTGACAGTGGAACTTCGAATACTGCTTAGAAGATAATTTGACAGATATTTGGAGGTCAAAGCAGACTGCTTAGAAATTGACATCATAGGTCAGGACATAATTATGGAGAAATCAAGATGCAAGCCAGGAGCAGGGAAGCAGTAAGAGTGACCTCATGCTGATAATGAGATACTTCTCTAAGAATCTTTTATTTCTGTCTTGTTTTTCCTCTTGTGTCATGATAAATTTCCAGACACACTAAGGGACTGTATGAATGAATGAACAAATGAATGACAGCTCAAGTTTTCTAATTGGTTTTTATTTTGGGGTGAGGGGGTGTGGGGGATGTTTTTTGTTTTTCTTTTGGCAGTCATGGGAAATGAACCCAGAGGAACTCTACCATGGAGCTACATCCCCATCCCTTTGTCTTTTTTATTTTTGAGACAGGGTCTCACTAAGTTGCCAGAGACTGACCTCAGACTTGTGATCCTTCTGCCTCAGTCTCCTAAGTCACTATGACATAAAGGCATGTACCACCATGTGTGGCTCTAATTAGGTTTAAGTACAGCCAGAAATATGAGAAATATTGTTCACCAATAGTGCACTGATGTCAAATATTCTGAACTATTGGTGACTGATGAAGTATTAACTAGATGAATTTCACTATCCCTGAGAACACATCAAGCTAATAATTTTTAAAGTAAATATTGGATAATTATTTTGTAATTATCACTATATCCTGAAGTTTTAATTTACACACACACACACACACACACACACACACACACACACTTATATCCTTTAATTATATCATACCTTTTAATTTAATTCAGATGGAAAATATAAGCAATGTTATGACTGACAGCACCTCTTTTTAGGAGCTATAGCTGCCTGGAATCTTAAGTAATTGAAAGAAAACTGAGAATAATGTGTTTCTCAAAGTACTGATGGATTTTATTGATGTCTCAATGGCATTATGACAGTGGGTCATAATCTATCTCAAGACTATCATGAAAAAGTTCTAACAATGATATTATTGATTAAATCCTTCCCCTTAATATAATATTCTTTTTCAATTCTGTCCCCTTCTCTCATTATGAAAATGCGTATTTTCATTGTGTTATGGAAAACTAGCAGGGCATTTTATATTTTTATTTTATTTCTTTTTCAAGGGGGATAGGGACCTCCTATTCTATTCTGTTACTATGCATAATTCAGTTCATCAACCAATTAGTCATGATATCCTTAAGGCCCCTGTGTCCTGGCCTTCAAAGTTTGTAGCCACACATTAAAAATTCAGAAATGTACAGCTTTTTATTCAGCAGGCTGGGATTAGACATTAGCATTGAATAAGATAGTTAGATCAGAAAGGTGTAAAAATCTTAGGAAGGGAAACCAGAAGAAAAAGGAAGCTAATTATACAAAGTTGCTTTTAAAGTCTGATAAAATTGTATTTTTTTGAAATTAAAAGTTCATCTCTCTGAGCAGTCTAGGGATATAGGGTAATTATAGAATGCCAAGGATACAGGTTCTTTCTCTGGTAACTCTGCTGGGTGACATCCATCTCTGAATCTACAGTGGCTGCTCTAGCTCCTACCATCACATTCCCATACCACTAATTATTAAGGGAATATGTTCCACAAAACATATTCTTCGGTTTTATAAACATGACCTATCTTGCAAACGTCAGATTTGTTTACATTTCTTTAGCTGACACCTAGTCACATGTCTGTGTAAAGCTTTGAAGGAAACTGTAAAACATAGTCTTTAACTGGGATATCAAGTGTATAAGCTACATTTTTGTAAACACTATCGAAAAGAAGAATGGTGGTTAGAGGGACAACAGTTGTCTCTGCAATATGCCATCCCACTGTAAACAAAATACTTAGGAGTCATCTTGACCTCTTCCACTTCCCTTCTTTGGAGAGTCAGGCCATTGCTAACTCCTGTAGGCTTTATCCCTGTATTTCACTTTCCTATTTCTACCTGTTCACTCTCTACTCATTATACACCAATCTATTGATGAATCCAGCCTGGACCCCTAAAATACCTTCATAATTTATTTCCCTCTAGCCACTTTAGACTCTTTAGACTTTCTACACTCCGGTTTCTATTTTTCATCCAAAAAAAGTGATTGCTTCATAATTCAGATATGTTCATGTTACCAATTGATACAAAATTTTCTTGTGTACGATAAAGCATGCATACTCCATTAAGGTAAGAATTGTGTTTGGCTTTGCTCATTATTACCTCTCCAGTGCCCAGCACAGACTAAATATGCCATAAAAATTACTAAATTAATTTAATAAGTAAAATCATTTAGTTATTTTTTTTACTTTAAGTTCAGAATAAAGAATGTATTTACAAAATTCTGAGAATGGGTACAGTGTTAGAAACTGATATCAATGTATCAATAAACATGACTTTGCGGCTTTCTCTCCCAAGTTAGGGTAGAAGATTCATGGTTGATTCAGTCAAGATAAGAGAATCTCAAGCAATAATCCTAGAGCAGCTATAGCTGTTAATCATTCCTTTTGACAGGCTTCCATGGTGCATCAATTTGATAAAATTTTACATGCCTTTTAGAAGTATTTTGTCAATTGAAAGTTCTCTTTCCACAAATTTCAGCATTTCAAAAATAAATTTCTATGGAAAGTACATTTTCCATATTAAAGAATTTAATTAAAAGCTTTAATCTTTTTGAGAGTTATTTATCAAGACAGGATATCTTCAAGGAACCTCAGATCACACACACTATGGCTAATCCAGTCTACAGAGACTGCTGATTTTCTCAAATGTTACAGTGTCAACAAAATGCTGTTCATTATTAAATCATGATAAAAACTTCAAACCTAATTTTGTGTTTTTATATTTGTATATGAAATAAAATTATTTTTAAAACATGATTTAATAAGTAAATAATTTAATAAGTAATTATTTTAATTATATTTAATTATATGTTAAATAGAAAAATAGTATAAAAATAACAACATAGAATAGGATAGTATATGATTTCTTGTAAAGAATGGACTATAATGCCAAATATTATGTTTTTAAAATTCTACGTCTATCTTTGAAAAATAAGAATCAGTAAAGATGATTTATATTGTCCTACAAATTGAATTGATGATAGTGTCCATTAATTATTTGATTTTATAAATTATATTTTCTTGTCTAATTTAAAAGTATAAGACTGAGTGAATGTGCATACATAGTAAGATGTGTCAAAGTTAAGTATTGGGTCTTAATAGATTTCATCTTAGCTTCTTCCAAGTTATTTAGAAACAGGTTTGATTCCTCACATTAAAAGAGTATTTTTATTATGTAGTAACATTTTGAGGTCGCTCAAAAATTGCTATTATATTTGAAAAGGTAATTTGTCATTATCATGTTGAAAAGCATTTATTAAGCAACTAGTTATGCCTAAATAAGCTGGGGGAGAGAGGTTATGTAAATGTGAAATACAAAATTTTATAAATATAGAAAACTAAAAGACAAAATGCTAAATTCATTTTTATCCAGATGTCTTTTACCATGCAGTTATTAAAGCTACATCCATTAAGTTATCCTAACTTAGGTTATAGAGCAGGAGAGTCTGGGAACCTACAGTTAGTATGGGTCTCAGAAGGGCAGTTGTAGAGTTTTTTCTCCTGTCACAGATAACAGAGTAGAAGTAATCTAGTAGACCTGGCAGTGCTATTCAGATTAGAATGGTAATATTTTTACCATTTACAATAATCTGCTATAATTAAGACACCCTAACAAATGAGTTAAACATTTCAGTATCTTTTTATGATTCTTTCCTAACAATAGTCCTTTAATAATCCCTGTAAAGATAATTTATATATCTTAACATTTAACTAGTACTTATTTAATATTGAAGCCTATACCTATCACTGTTTCATGTATCCTTGAAATTTAGCTTGGTATAAGCTTCCATTAATTATTTAAAAACCCATTCAATTTATTTTTTTTTTTTTTTTTTTTTATTCCTGTAGAAAATTTTATTTTATTTTTTTATTTTTTTTTTTTTTATTGGTCGTTCATAACATTACATAGTTCTTAATACATCATATTACACGGTTTGATTCAAGTGGATTATGAACTCCCGCTTTAACCCCGTATACAAATTGCTGTATCACATCAGTTACCCTTCCATTGATTGACATATTGCCTTTCTAGTGTCTGATGTATTCTGCTGTCTGTCCTATTGTCTACTATCCCCCCTCCCCTCCCCTCCCCTCCCCTTTTCTCTCTCTACCCCTTCTACTGTAAATCATGTCTTCCATTTGTATTCTCTTGACTTACCCCTCCTTACCTCTTATATGACATTTTGTATAACCCTGAGGATCGCCTTCCATTTCCATGCAATTTCCCTTCTCACTCCCTTTCCCTCCCACCTCTCATCCCTGTTTACTGTAAATATTCTTCTCAAGCTCTTCGTCCCTACCCTGTCCTTGTTTACACCCCTTATATCAAAGGAGTCATTTGGTATTTGTTTTTTAAAGATTGACTAGCTTCACTTAGCATAATCTGCTCTAATGCCATCCATTTCCCTCCAAATTCTATAATTTTGTCATTTTTTAATGCAGAGTAATACTCCATAGTGTATAAATGCCACATTTTTTTTATCCATTCATCTATTGAAGGGCATCTAGGCTGGTTCCACAGTCTTGCTATCGTGAATTGAGCTGCTATGAACATCGATGTAGCAGTGTCCCTGTAGCATGCTCTTGTTAGGGCTTTAGGGAATAGACCGAGAAGGGGAATAGCTGGGTCAAATGGTGGTTCCATTCCCAGCTTTCCAAGAAATCTCCATACTGCTTTCCAAATTGGCTGCACCAATTTGCAGTCCCACCAGCAATGAACAAGAGTGCCCTTTTCCCCGCATCCTCTCCAGCACTTATTGTTGTTTGACTTCCTAATGGCTGCCAGTCTTACTGGAGTGAGATGGTATCTTAGGGTAGTTTTGATTTGCATTTCTCTGACTGCTAGCGATGGTGAGCATTTTTTCATGTACTTGTTGATTGATTGTATGTCCTCCTCTGAGAAGTGTCTGTTCAGGTCCTTGGCCCATTTATTGATTGGGTTATTTGTTATCTTATTGTCTAATTTTTTGAGTTCTTTGTATATTCTGGTTATTAGGGCTCTATCTGAAGTGTGTGGAGTAAAGATTTGTTCCCAGGATGTAGGCTCCCTATTTATCTCTCTTATTGTTTCTTTTGCTGAGAAAAAACTTTTTAGTTTGAGTAAGTCCCATTTGTTGATTCTATTTGTTAACTCTAGCGCTATGGGTGTCCTATTGAGGAATTTGGAGCCCGATCCCACAGCGTGTAGATCATAACCAACTTTTTCTTCTATCAGATGCCGTGTCTCTGATTTAATATCAAGCTCCTTGATCCATTTTGAGTTAACTTTTGTGCACGGCGAGAGATAGGGATTCAGATTCATTTTGGTGCAAATGGATTTCCAGTTTTCCCAGCACCATTTGTTGAAGATGCTATCCTTCCTCCATTGCATGCTTTTAGCCCCTTTATCAAAAATAAGATAGTTGTAGTTTTGTGGATTAGTTACTGTGTCCTCTATTCTGTACCATTGGTCCACCCGCCTGTTTTGGTACCAGTACCATGCTGTTTTTGTTACTATTGCTCTGTAGTATAGCTTGAAGTCTGGTATCGCTATACCGCCTGATTCACACTTCCTGCTTAGTATTGTTTTTGCTATTCTGGGTCTTTTATTATTCCATATGAATTTCATGATTCTTTTATCTATTTCTACAAGATATGCTGTTGGGATTTTGATTGGCATTGCATTGAACTTATAGAGAACTTTTGGTAATATCGCCATTTTGATGATGTTAGTTCTGCCTATCCATGAGCAGGGTATGTTTTTCCATCTTCTAAGGTCTTCTTCTATGTCTTTCTTTAGGGTTCTGTAATTTTCATTGTATAAATCTTTCACCTCTTTTGTTAGGTTGATTCCCAAGTATTTTATTTTTTGGGGGGATATTGTGAATGGAGTAGTTGTCCTCATTTCCGTTTCAGAGGATTTGTCGCTCATATACAGGAACGCCTTTGATTTATGCTTGTTGATCTTATATCCTGCCACTTTGCTGAATTCATTTATTAGCTCTAATAGCTTCTTTGTAGACCCTTTTGGGTCTGCTAGGTATAGAATCATATCATCTGCAAATAGTGATAATTTAAGTTCTTCTTTTCCTATTTTTATGCCTTTAATTTCTTTTGACTGTCTAATTGCTCTGGCCAGTGTTTCGAGGACTATGTTGAACAGAAGTGGTGAGAGAGGGCATCCCTGTCTTGTACCAGATCTTAGAGGGAATGCCTTCAATTTTTCTCCATTCAGAATGATGCTGGCCTGTGGCTTATCATAGATTGCTTTTACAATGTTGAGGTATGATCCTGTTATCCCTAATTTTTCTAGCGTTTTGAACATAAAGGGATGCTGTACTTTGTCGAATGCTTTTTCTGCATCTATTGAGATGATCATATGGTTCTTATTTTTAAGTCTATTGATGTGGTGAATAACATTTATTGATTTCCGTATATTAAACCAGCCTTGCATCCCAGGGATGAATCCTACTTGATCATGATGTATAATTTTTTTGATATGTATTTGTATCCGATTCGCCAGAATTTTATTGAGGATTTTTGCGTCAAGGTTCATTAGAGATATTGGTCTGTAGTTTTCCTTCTTTGATGTGTCTTTGTCTGGTTTCGGAATCAGGGTGATGTTGGCCTCGTAGAATGAATTTGGAAGTTCTCCCTCTTTTTCTATTTCCTGAAATAGCTTGAAAAGTATTGGTGTTAGTTCCTCTTTAAAGGTTTTGTAAAACTCTGCTGTATACCCATCCGGTCCTGGGCTTTTCTTAGTTGGTAGTCTTTTGATGGTTTCTTCTATTTCCTCTATTGTTATTGGTCTGTTTAGGTTGTCTATATCCTCCTGGCTCAATCTGGGCAGATCATAGGACTCAAGGAATTTATCTATGCCTTCACTATCTTCTATTTTATTGGAGTATAAGGATTCAAAGTAATTTCTGATTATCTTCTGTATTTCTGAAGTGTCTGTTGTGATATTGCCTTTTTCATCCCGTATGCTAGTAATTTGGGTTCTCTCTCTTCTTCTCTTCGTTAGCATGGCTAAGGGTCTGTCAATTTTATTTATTTTTTCAAAGAACCAGCTTTTAGTTTTGTCAATTTTTTCAATTGTTTCTTTTGTTTCAATTTCATTAATTTCAGCTCTGATTTTAATTATTTCTTGCCTTCTACTTCTTTTGCTGTTGTTTTGCTCTTCTTTTTCTAGGATTTTGAGATGAAGTATGAGATCATTTATTTGTTGGTTTTTTCTTTTTTTGAGGAATGAACTCCAAGCAATGAATTTTCCTCTTAGAACTGCTTTCAATGTGTCCCATAGATTCCGATATGTTGTGTCTGTGTTTTCATTTAACTCTAGGAATTTTTTAATTTCCTCCTTGATGTCTTCTAAAACCCATTGATCACTCAGCAACCTATTGTTCATTCTCCAGGTGATGCTTGCTTTTTCCTTTCTTCTTTTATCATTGATTTTCAGTTTCATTCCATTATGATCAGATAAGATGCATGGTATTATCTCTACCCCTTTGTATTGTCTAAGAGTTGCCCTGTGACATAGTATATGGTCTATTTTTGAGAAGGTTCCATGTGCTGCTGAGAAAAAAGTGTAGCTACTTGATGTTGGGTGGTATAGTCTATATATGTCAATTAAGTCTAGGTTGTTAATTGTGTTATTGAGTTCTATAGTTTCCTTATTTAACTTTTGTTTGGAAGATCTGTCCAGTGGTGAGAGAGGTGTGTTGAAGTCTCCCATGATTATTGTATGTTGGTCTATTAGACTCTTGAACTTGAGAAGAGTTTGCTTGATGAATACAGCTGCACCATTATTTGGGGCATATATATTTATGATTGTTATGTCTTGTTGGTGTATGGTTCCCTTGAGCAGTATGAAGTGTCCTTCTATATCCCTTTTGATTAGCTTTGGCTTGAAATCTATTTTATTAGATATGAGTATGGACACTCCTGCTTGTTTCCGCGGTCCATATGAGTGATATGATTTTTCCCAACCTTTCACCTTCAGTCTATGTATATCTTTTCCTATCAAATGCGTCTCCTGTAGACAGCATATTGTTGGGTCTTGTTTTTTGATCCATTCTACTAGCCTGTGTCTCTTAATTGGTGAGTTTAAGCCATTAACATTTAGGGTTATTATTGAGATATGGTTTGTTCTTCTATCCATATTTGTTTATTGATGTTACTAAACCTGATTTGTTATCCTCTATGACTACTTTCCCCCCTTTACTGTCCTACCTCCCATTGTTGGTTTTCAATGTTGTTTTCCATTTCCTCTTCCTGTAATGTTTTGCCAAGGATTTTTTGAAGAGATGGTTTTCTAGCTGCGAATTCTTTTAACTTTTGTTTATTGTGGAAGGTTTTAATTTCATCTTCTAACCTGAAGCTTAATTTCGCCGGATACACGATTCTTGGTTGGAGCCCATTGTCTTTCAGTGTTTGAAATATGTTATTCCAGGATCTTCTAGCTTTCAGAGTCTGTGTTGAGAGATCAGCTGTTATCCTGATTGGTTTACCCCTAAATGTAATCTGCTTTCTTTCTCTTGCAGCTTTTAAAATTCTCTCCTTATTCTGTATGTTGGACATCTTCATTATAATGTGTCTAGGTGTGGATCTCTTATGATTTTGCACATTCGGCGTCCTGTAGGCTTCTAGGATTTGGGATTCTGTCTCAATCTTCAATTCTGGGAAGTTTTCTCGTATTATTTCACTGAATAGACTGTTTATTCCTTTGGAATGGAGCTCTGTGCCTTCCTGTATCCCAATGACTCTTAAATTTGGTCTTTTGATATTGTCCCATAATTCTTGGATGTTCTGCTCATGGTTTCTTAGCAGACTTGCTGAGCTGTCTATGTTCTTTTCCAGTTGAAATACTTTGTCTTCATTGTCTGATGTTCTCTCTTCTAAGTGATCTACTCTGCTGGTAGTATTCTCAATTGAGTTTTTAAGTTGGTTTATTGTTTCCTGCATTTCTAGAATTTCAATTTGTTTGTTTTTTATTACCTCTATCTCCCTGTGAAATTGATCTTTGACTTCCTGGATTTGTTTGTCAATGTGATCTTTCATTGTCTGATTTTGCTGTCTCATGTCTTCCTTGAGACTCCAGATCATCTGAAGCATATATATCCTGAACTCTTTATCTGATATTCCATCTGTTGCAGCTATTACCTCTTCTAAAGTTGAGTTGACCTGCATTGCTTGTGGTCCTTTCTTTCCTTGTCTTTTCATACTGCCCGCGTTTCTTTCTGCTTGGTGCAACTGTTGTGTTTTGAAATTTACCCCCTATTTATTTATGTTGCTCTTGTATACTTGAAAAGTCTCCCTTGCAGGTGCGGGCGGCGGCTGTGCCCCTACTCCAATTGGGGTGACGTGTCTATCACGCTGGCGGCTCTCTGGGCCTGTTCCGGGAGTGGAAGGCGGCTCTGCTCTGTCCCTATTCCAATTGGGGTGTCGTGACTACAATGCTGGCAGATCGCTGGGCCTCTTCCGGGCGTGGGCGGTGGGCTTGGCTGGTGGGATTCCACCTAATGGCAGTCCCTAACCTCCCTGCTTGCTAATGAATGGCTTCTCTGAGGCGCCACGCCTTCTGTAGCTGCGGGGCAGGCCGAGCGAATCAGTTGGCCTGGATCTCCGGGGTCCTGCTGCTGGCTGTTTTGATGTTACAAGCTGTTGGAGAGTGGTGGTGTATTCTTCAGCTTTCCCGGATGGTGGCCACTGACTGCCTGGATGGAGTGTCCGCTGTTTTGATGTTGCACTCTGAAGGAGAGTGGCGGTGTATCCTTCAGCTTTCCCGGATGGTGGCCGCTGATCAATTTATTTTATATCAACTTTCATTTTACTGTTATGAAGATTTTTAATAAAAGTGAGAAATATTATCTTTAAACATTTTTATAAGGATTTTAGTTTTAAAAAGCATTCGGTTTCATTACATGAAAGGAAAAAAAATCAAAGTTCAGACTTTTGGATATAACCAACTTCAATTATATGAATAATGCTTGACAATTTTAATCTCTAGGTATACTTACTTACTTTTCTCTACAGGCTCATCTATGACTGCTCACACAAGCCAGTGTCTGTATTATTAACCACTGTTTATGGAGGCAGAAATATATTGTTCAAAATTATAGGAAGTCAAAATGATAAGTAATATCTTCCACAAAGTATTTGCATATATATATATACACACATATATTCATATGCATATATATGTGTGTGTATATGTGTGTGTGTGTGTGTGTCTGTGTGTGTGTGTCTGTGTCTGTGTCTGTGTGTGTTTCAGAGTTTTACAAAAGTAAAGGAGTCATGGAGAAAAAACATAAAAATTGTGATAGACACAATTGTTCACCTACTACAAAGCACAGCATTTTCTTTTCATCTTGAACCCAATTTGGTTGATACAATAGTGTGCCCAAGGGAAGGTATCAGTTTTTCCAAAAATAGTACTTTTTTTCTAACCAACTGCTCCATTTCTATTTCAAATTGTAATTGGATTGTACTTCAGAAATATTTTTTAATTACTTTTTTGGTGCCAGGAATTCAACCCAGGGACCCTTAGCCACTGTGCCATATCCCAAGCCTTTTTTTATATTTTATTGATAGATAGGGTCTCTCTAAGTTGCTTAAGACCTCACTAAGTTGCTGAGGCTGCCTGTTAACTCACAATCCTCCTACATCAGCCTTATAGGCCTCTGGGATTCAGGCATGTGATTATAAATATTACAGGAATATGATTATATATTAAACCAAATTCGGTTCAGGATGGAGAGGAAATATTGTGCATCTTTGTAGGTGAGCAATTGTGTCTATCACAATTTTTATGTTTTCTCTCCATGACTCCTTTACTAGCTGCACTTCAGAATATTGACAAGAAGAAAAGTAACACAGAATGCATAGGATGAATTGCAATGTGGAATGTGATTACATATTAAACTGTATTAATCATATCATGCAGGATACCAAACAATATATTAAGGAGACTTTTTGAAGCAGCAAAATTTTCAGTGAGTAGGACTCTTCTGAACAGTTTCATGTTTGCTGTTCTTGGCGCTCACAACTTTTGTTCAACATTATGTCCCAATAATAGTGACCATAAAAGAAACAAGTACACCTTGGTGGGTAGGGCTATTCCAGGCTCAGAAATAATAGTCTAAATTAACGATGGCAGTCCTGCCCTCTTTTGCCAGTTCCTAATCTACATGCAGCCATATGATCTAGTTCTCACTAATGGGAGAGTAACTCTTATGTGTTACTCCTGAGAAGTTTTTGCTTCCTAACAAAAATCAGGTGCTCATAAACATATTAACAAGTAAAGAAAATGTGACATATATAAACAGTGGAGTTTTACTCAGCCATAAAGAATAATAAAATGGGACTGGGACTGTAGCTCAGTGGTAGAGTGCTTGCCTCTCACACATGAGGCACTGGCTTAGATCCTCAGCACCACATAAAAATAAATAAATACAGATATTGTGTCCATCTACAACTAAAAAAATATTTAAAATAAAAGGTCAAATATTTCCTCTCATATGTGGAAGCTAGAGCAAAGTATGAGGGAAAAAAGTGGGAGGGGTATCCACTGAAAATAGAAGGGAGATCAGTGGAGCAGAGAAGGGGGTTGAAGGGGAGGAAGAAAGCACAGGAAAGGCAAGTAAAGGTGAAATGAAATTGACCATACTATGTACACTATTAATACACCACAGTGAATTTCATACATATGTATGAAATTATATACATAAAATGCATTATATATATGTATACACACACACACACACACACACACATATGAAGCACTAAATTTTAAAAAGACATAAGCATTAGTGAAAGAGCCTTGCCTTATCTCTTCTATCCTTCCAGCTTTGGATATTACAGAGAAAATATAGACTATATGGAATATTAGCAGCAGTCATACAATTCTAAAACAAAAAGCTTGACCATAAAAAGTCTTCATGCTGGGAATGATATGACCAGATAAAATCGTGTAGGCCCTTGAAGACATTGTTGAATTGCTGAAATATGCTTGGAAGATATGTGAATGTTTTTATTCTTTAAGATTTAATTAGCCAAGTTATCAGTTACATGCTGATAAATTCTATATAGAACAATTTAAGTGACCTATCTAATACATTTATTGTGTTGAATATTTTCCTATAGACTTAAATATTAGGTTATTTTACAAATATTACAGCCCCAAAAAGAGTATTATAGATATTCCACAGTAAAAATAAATTAAAATATTTATATTAATGTTTCATGAAAATAATTTTTGATTACAGCAGGTATAACTTAAAGGACACTTTAGAGGATGCTTCAGCATACATCTCTTCCAATCACCGTCATTTGCTTCATATTTTAGTATAACAGTGTCTTCAAATAACACAGCTTCAACCTGGACACTTACATGATATAGAACTTTCTCACCTCCAAGACATCCCATTCCATTTTAAGACAGCTTTCATCATTAGAAAATGTGCTTCATGTCCATTTCAAATCAGGCTCCCTATTGTTTCCCCTGCCATTGTTTCTGTTTGAAGCCCTAAAGAAAAAAAAAAATCTTTTTTTCTCTTGCTAACAGGTTCTAATCAGTCAAGGTTAACAATAAGAAGGCAAAGATAACCTGTGGGATGAAACTGAAATATGAGATGTCAGAGAATTCCAACCTGGCATACATAGTCCTTGCTAAATGACCTTGTGCATCTCCTGCTAAGCCTGTTTGGTCTTCAATCGCCATTCATCCTTTGCCTTTTAATATAATTAAACCTGCCATCTCAAATTCTATAAATGAACACACTGCATATGCCCATAGCTATTTTACCAGAGACTAAAAAAGTGGCAGACATCCTCCTGCAATTTGATGATTTAAAGATGTTAGTCTATACAGTGGAGTATGGGCTGGAGAAAACCATTATGCCACCATAGCTCTTATGCAATGATTTTTAACATTTTAATATATAGTGCCCAATTTTCAACTCAGAGGTAACTTGGATTATGTTATAGTGCTTATAAAACAGTGACTAATCATGTCATCAAACAATTTCTAAATTCTAAGAAATGTGCAATTTTAGTGAAACAGCAACTTTTAGTAATTTTTCAACTAAAATTGATTATATTGTTTTTGTTATACTTTCATTTCTGTCTCACAGCAGGCCATTATTAACAACCTGAGAGGGATACATTTCAACCCTTGTCAATTTGGAAAAATATTAAGGTCTTAAGTTTTATCATGTTCAGATATTTGGAAAATATACAATGAGAAAAACTATTAAACCTATGCAAAACCATTTCTTCTATTCTTGAAATGACTCATAGTTTTTAATAATGAATACTTTGATGAATTAAAAATTAAAAAGAAAGGTGGATCTTTAACTGAAGTAATTGAAATAGCTGCTCTAAAATTAGAAAATAACTTTAATCCTAATAAGATGATTATATATAATACAAGTTGCCTTAATTTTTCCCAGAAAGTATATTAACTTGTAAATAACAGAAGAAAACTTTTTTATGCAGGTCATCTAAGAATTGATGCTGTGTGGGACATGGACTAGAAGATAAGCATAAATATTAACCATGACCATATAACATAATTACTGTTTCTTATACTGGATTGTCATTATAGCTAAAGACAGATCATCACCTTTAAAAGAAATATTTAGTAATAAACATGACCACTGTTACTTTGAGAACTGTGTATAGCATGAGTCATGTGAATAAGATTGATAGTAATAAATTACCTAAACCAGCACAAAAGTCCAGAATAGAATTCTATACTTAATCCAGACAATGGTCAGGGTGAACTTGATGGACACAGGACTAGATTGGAAATTACAGCAGAGACAGTGAACTTGAAAAAATATAGATGTTATACCAATCTGAAGAAATGAGAGAAAAAAATGGATATTTTTAAAATGACTTATACCTCAGGACACATGGGACAATATTAAAGTATATTTGAGGTCATGAAAAAAATGAATATTTTTAAAATGACTTATACCTCAGGACACATGGGACAATATTAAAAGTATATTTGAGGTCATGAACAAAAAGGAGAGGGAGAATGAGAAAGTGGGATAATAAAGGTAAACAAATTCCCCCATTTGGATAAAAAATAAATAAATTTACAAATTCAAGATGATTTGGAAGCCGTAAGCAGAATTAATACAAAGAAAGTAAAACCTTGGCACATCATAGTCAAACTGTATGCTTAGATGGGAAGTTCTTGGAAACAGCCACAGAAAACAGTCTATTCATGGGCCATAAAACAAGTGTGGATACATATAAGTAGACTGAAATAATGTGGCCTATACTCCCTGACTAAAAAGAGATTAAATTAGTAATCAATAGCACTAAAATTCTCACAAAAAAATCAATTATGTATAAATTAGACAGTTAATACAAACAAGATTCAAGGTAATTATAAACTATTTGCAAATTAATATAAAAATAAAATACAAAAAATTATGTGATACAACTAAAGTGATATTTAGAAGGAAATGTGTATAAAATTGTAAATGCTTATAACACAAAATGTCTAAGTAAATAAATTTAGAAATTACTAATAAAGAAATCAATATAAACCCAGTGTATCAAAAAGAAGAAGAAATAATAAAGCACAGAAATCAGTGAAATAGAAAACAGATACACAATACAGACAGAGTCACAGCTGTTTTTTTTTTTTTAAACTCAAGAAAATTGATACACACTTACTGAGACAGAAAACAAGAGAGCAAAAATAAGAGAGAACCCCCAAATACCAATATCATGAATGGAAGTAATATTATCACTATTGATTTTCTAAGGGAATATTGTACACAAAATTTAACCATTTAGAAGAAATAGAGCAATATGTGAGAAATTAGGCAGTAACAGGGACCAGGTGTGCAAGTATCAAAGAATTAGAGTAAAACAAGTGGTCAAATGACCAGTGAAGAAAAGAGGGGGGAAAACATCTGCAAAATGAAAGCCCTGAAAAACTAAAATGATTTTAGGTGTTTTCTGTATGTAGAAGAATCCAATTTTAATGCTTACTGATGGGACCTACAGGTACAAACAGAAAAGAGATGCTTTATCTTTTTTTTTTTTTTTATCTTGAGGAGAAATACCTCCAGGAAAGTAGATAGTTCTTGTCATCAGCAAGGGTGATTGTCCTTCAGTTAAATAGGAAGCTAGATTACAGGACTCTAATATAATTTGGGAGAAATTCCATTGGGTTAAAAACAAACTACCAGGAATAAAACTTCCCCAAATCACCAGAGAGCAAGAGAATGTTTTATTCACTACTTAAATACCTGCCTAAATAGTATTTTGTTTCATATAATGACCAATTCTACAAAGTTCTGCAACTAATTCTAAGTCTCCAATCTGCTGCATTGTATAATTCGTCTCTTTGTTTTCTGGGCTGTTAACAAATTACTTCAAATTCAGCAGTTTTAAACAAGTCCTTTTGCTTTCTCCAAGTTTCTGAAGGTCAGAAGTGGAGGCACAGCTTACCTGGGTCTTCTTAGTGCCTCTCAATGGTTGAAGTCAAGGTATTGGCTGCTCTGTGTTCCCTTGTGAACCTGAATATCTGGAAGAGTAGACTTCCCTTTAGTTAGTGGAATGATGTGTTTATAACCTTGAAGGGGTCTTCTCAATCCCTGAAAGTCCTCCCGATTCCTTTTACCCTTTCACAAGCTCTCAACGTGGTAGCTTGCTTCTTCAAAGCCAGTGGAAGATTGCCTTGCTATAGTGGGCCACAAAAGAGTTTTACGTCATTCAGTGGAATCATGGCATGGCATCTTGTCATGTTTCTTTCTCTCTGCTGACTAGAGGCAAATCATAGGTTTTGCCCATACGTAAGGAAGTTTAAAATCATTAGGGTTAGTGAACAATTCAGCCTGCCAAGTTATCAAAAAATAAGTCATTACAGTGTTGGGATAGTAAATGTTAATAAGAGTGAAATACATACTTGCGTTTGTGTTAGATGATTTGACATGATTTTTCAGACCACAGCCATCCATTTTCAATGTGCTAAAGCTACTTTTGCAAGGTTTTTGTATTGACCTATTTCATATAAGAATTATATTTCAATTTTAAAGATTTTACAAAAATCTTGAAAAAATTGAGAAAAATTTGAAGTGAGAAAAAAATATCTCTAAAATATAAGAGGTTTAAAATTTGTGTGAATCTTTCATTAATGTTATAGACACATTATCAAAGAATATTACTAAAATATTAATAATTTTAAATAGTTTTATTAAGGTAAAATAGCCATAACATACAATATACTCATCTTAAACATTTTAAAATATAGAGTTCAGTGGTATTAAATACATTCATAATATTGTACAGCCATCACCACCTTCATTTCCATAACTTTGTTCAACATGCAAACTGAAACTTTATGCCCATTAAACAGTAACTGGTATCTCTCCTGTCCCCAGTCCCAGGAAGCCAGCATTCTTAATTTCTGCCTCTATAATCTTGACAATTCTAAAAACTCATATAAATGGATCATATATTATTTGTCTTTTTGTGTCTGGTTCATTACATGTAGCATAATTGTCTATGCTGCAGCAGTGAGAATTCCCTTCTTTTTCCATTGTCTCAGTTTATATCTGCTATAATAACAAACATCACAGATTAGGTAATATATGAGAAGAGAAATGTTATCTCTCACTTTTCTGAAAGATGGAAAATCCAAGGTCATGGTGCCTGCAGTTCAGTGCCTGTTGTGGGGTGGTTCCTTATTGCTGCATCCTCAGATGGCAGAAAGGACAAAGGTGATGAATGGCAGGAGAGATGTACAAGAAGAAAGCTGTGCTGTTGTCAGTCTCTTAGAGGAACGCTTATTTCATGACTTACTGTTTCTCAAAGGCTGTACATCTTAATATTGTTGTATTGAGTATCAATTACCAACAGATAGACTTTGGTTCATGTTGTTGTTGTTGTTATTATTATTATTATTATTATTATTATTATTATTGCTGGGATTGAACCCATGGCCTCATGCATGCAAGGTAAACACTTTAACCACTGCAACATATCACCAGCCCAACAAATGAATTGTGGAAAGACATGCAAATTCATACGATAGCATCCATTGCATAATATTCCATTAAATGTATAATACAGCACCACCTTTTGTTTATCCATTTATCTGTTTAGGGAAATTTGGGTTACCTCTATGTTTTACATATTATCAATAGTTCTGCTGTAAATATGGGTGTTAAGTATCTCTTGGAGATCTAGCTTTCAGGTTTTTTTGGAAATAAATCCAAAGTGGAAATGGCAGAGTATATGATAATTTTATTTTAATTTTTTTGAGGAATAGCCATACTGTTATTCACAGGAGATATCTAGTTTTATATTTCACTAACATTGTACAAAGTTTCCAGTTTCTATACTTCCTCACAAACAATTATTGGTTTTTTTTATTTATATTAGCTATCCTATTTAGTGCAAAGATACCTCTTTGTAGTTTTGATTTGCCTTTCCCTAACAATTAGTGACATTGAGCATCATTTAATGTGGCTATTGGCCATTTGTATGCCTTCTTCAGAGAAATGTCTTTTCAGAACTTTGCTCAGTTTTTGATCTAATTGTTTTCCTTTTATGGAATTTTAGGATTTTTCTAGTTTAATCCCATATTAGTGTATGATTTAAAATTGGGGGGGGGATGTACCAGGGATTGAACTCAGGGGCACTCAACCACTGAGCAACATCCCCATCCCTATTTTGTATTTTATTTAGAAACAGGGTCTCACTAAGTTGCTTAACTCCTCACTATTGCTGAGGCTGGCTTTGAACTCAAGATCCTCCTGAGCCACTTGGATTACAGGCATGTGCTATCATGCCTGGCTGATTAAAAATATCATTTCCCATTCTGTGGGTTTCCTTTTTTATTCTATTGGTATTGTCTTTTCATGCACACACTTTTTTTAAAAAAATTTGATGAAGTACACTTCCCCCCCCCCGCCCCGCTGTGCTTTTGGTGTAATATCCAAGTTACCACTGCTGAATTCAATGCTATGAAATTTTTGACATGTTTTCGTCTAGGAATTTTAAAGTTTAAAGTATGGCTTTGCTCCCTTTTGAATTAATTTTTTATGTGATGCTGGGCACTGACTTAGATTTACTCTATTCCTTGTGGATATCTAGTGTTCTCAACACCAAATGTTGAAAAAGCTATATTTTCCCCACTGTGTGGTCTTGAAATCTTTATCAAAAATAATTTCACCAGGATTGGGAGTACCTGTAGTCCCAGGAAAGAAAGAAAGAAAGAAAGAAAGAAAGAAAGAAAGAAAGAAAGAAAGAAAGAAAGAAAGAGGAAGGAAGGAAGGAAGGGAGGGAGGGAGGGGAAAAAAGAAAGAAGTTAATTTCCCTATACATGGGCTCTATATTCTATTACATTGGTTTATATGTTTGTCTTTCTTCCAGTATCACATTATTTTGATTACCATAGCTTTTTTTATTAGAACGTATAGTTTTGGAATTCATTCCAACAAACTCTTACATGCATGGAAATAGATTTTAATTTATGATCACCTCCTTTTCCCTCCTCCTTTTCTCTCCTGTACTCCCCCTTCTCTCCCATTCCCTTTCTCTACTAGACTGGCTTTCACTCATCTATTTACATTTGACTGGTTCTTTATGTTACCCTATCCTTCCCTTCCGGTTTCCTTTATTTCACTCTTGCTTTCACATATAAGAGAAAACATTCAACCTTGGAGTTTCTGATTTGGCTTATTTCACTTAGCATGGTAGTCTCCATTTCTATCCATTTACTTAAAAAGGCCATAATTTCATTTTTTATGGCTGAGTAAAAGTCCTTAGTGTGTGTGTGTGGGGGGGTGTGTATGTGTGTGTGTATGTGTTGTATCACAATTTCTTAATCCCTTCATTTATTGACTGGCATCTGGGTTGATTCCATAATTTAGCTATTGTGAATTGTGCTGCTATAAACATTGAGGCAGCTGTATCTCTGTAGTAGGTTAATTTTAGATCTTTGTGGAATATACAAGTGTGATAGCTTGGTCATATGGTTGTTCTACCCCTAATTTTTTGAGGACTCTCCATACTGCTTTCTAGAGTGATTGTAGTAATCTGCAGTCCCACCAACAATGTAAAAATTCGCCTTTTCCACCACAGACTCACCAACATCTATTTGTTGTTTGTAGATTATTACCCTTCTGACTGGAGTGAAATGAAATCTTAGTGAAGTTTTGATTTGTATTTCCTGTGATTTGTGGAGATATGGAATGTTTTTTCAAGTGTTTGTTGGCTATTTGTTGGCCAAAACCACTTCTTTTGAAAAGCTTCTGTTATGTATTTTGCCTATTTATCAATTAAGTTATTTGGGTTTTTGTTTGTTTGTTTGTTTTCTTCTGTTTTGGGTGTTAATATTTTTTTTCACTTCTTTGTATATTCTGGATATTAATCCCCTACCACAGGAATAGTTGGCCAGGATTTTTTTCATTCTGTAAGTTCTCTCATGCTCTTAATCATTCCCTTTGCTATGCAGAAGCTTTTTAGTTTAATAGCATCCTATTTATTGATTCTTTGTTTTATGTCTTGTGTTTTGAGGGGTCTTAATAAAGACATTGGTGCCAGCACCTAAATGATGGAGCCATGACCTTATGTTTTCTTCTACAAGTTTCTAGTCGAATTCCTAAATCTTTGATCAATTTCAATTTGAATTTTGTGCAGGGTGATAGGGTCTAGTTTTAATTTTCCTACATATAGTTATACAGTTTTCCCAGTAGTTTTTTGTTGCAAAGGCTTTCTTTTCTCCAATATATATTTCTGGCACCTTTGTCAAATATCAGGCAGCTGTAAGTATGTGGATATTTCTCTGTGTCTTCTAAGCTATTCCATTGGTCTCCATGTCTATTTTGATGCCAATACCATGCTGTTTTTTGTTATGATAGCTCTGTTGTATAATTTCAGATCAGGTATTTTGATGCCTCCTGCTTCACTTTTCTTGCTTAGTATTGCTTCCTGAAGGAAGTAATTGATTACTATAGCTTTATAGTAATTTAGAAATCAGGAAGTGTGAATCCTGCCACTTTGTTCTATTTTGAAATTGCTTTGGAAATGTGGGGGTCTTATGAGATTCTGTATGAATTTTAGTCTATCTGAAAAAAAATCATCAGGATTTTGATAGGGATTTCTTTGAATTTGTAGATTATTTGGGCTAGTAGATATATATATATATATATATATATATATATATATATACACACACACACACACACACACACACACACACACAGACCTGTTCATTATACAAATCTTTTACCTCCTTGTTAAAGTTAATTCTCAAAAAAATCTTTTGATGTTCTTGTAAATATAATTGTTTCATGCGTTTTTTTCTGGATTGTTCATTGTTAGTATACAGGAATGCAAGTGTGCATTGACAAAGTATCCTGATATTTTGCTGAATGTCTGCATTTGTTCTAACAGAGACTTTGTAAACTCTAGGATTTTCTACCTGTAATTTTAAATCATCTGTGAACCAAGATGATTTTACTTCTTCCTTTTCACTTTGAATGCAGTTTATTTCTCTCTCTCTCCCTTTCTCCTCCCCCCATTTATATATGTATGTGTATTTGTGTGATCTGTGTATTGATCAAAGTGGGTGTTAAGTCCCCAGTTATTATTGCTTTGGAGGATTTTTCCTGATCTTAGATGCAAAAATTTTCAGTATTTCACCAGTACATCAGAATGATATGATATTTACTGTAGGTTTTTATGTATGACTTTCATTATGTTAATATACTTCTCTATTCCTAGTTTTTTGAGTATGTTTATATTAAAGTATTGTTGATATTTAGTCAGATATTTTTCTTTATCAATTGGAATTACCATATAGAATTTTTTCTCTTAATTCTGTTAATATGCTTTAATACATTGATCAATTTTGTCTGGTGAACTGTCCTTGCATTCTAGGAGTAAATCCAACTTGATCATTGTGCATTATCTTTTCTAATATGCCCTTAAATTTGGTTTGCTAGTATTTTGTAGATATTTTTGTATTAATGTTCATAAGTTATGTTGTTCTGAGTTTTCTAAAGTGTCTTTATCTGACTTTGCTATAACAACGCATTAATTCCTCACCAGTATTTTTAGAAAACATAAGAAACATTGGCATTTCTACTTAAAATGCTTGTTAGAATTCACCAGTAATGCCATTGTGTCCAGGGTGTTTTCTTTGTCAAGAAATTTTTGATCACTGATTTTAATCCCCTTAGACTGGTCTAGGTATATTATGATTTCATATTTCTTTGTGATTTCATCTTGTGTTTCTAGGAATTTGTCCATTTGGTCTAGCTTATCCAGTTTGGGGGCATGTGATTATTCATAATGCTTTCTTGCAATCCTTTTCCTCCTATAAAATTAACATTGATGTCCTTATTTTCATTTCTGATTTTAATAAAGTGGGTTTTGCATGTCACTCTGTTGATGTAGAATATCACATTCATTCATGTTTATTTGTTAAGGCAATCAAACTTATATCCCTTGGGGAGATTCTACTTGATCACAGTATATGACCTTTTGATATTCTGTTAAATTTGATTTGCTGGTATTTTGTTGAATTTTTTTGTTTGTTTCTGTATTCATCAGAGATATTAGTTTATGAATTTTTTTCTTTTTTTCTTTTCTCTGTGTGTACATGTGCATATGTATGCCTGCATGTGTGTGTGTGTATGTGCGTGCGTGTGTGTTTGTCTGGTTTTATTATCTGTGTAGTATAATACCAGCCTTGTAGAATGAGTTTGCAAGAGTTCTTTCCCTTCTAGTGTATTGAAATACGTTTTGAGAATATTGCTGTTAGTTCATATTTAAAGTTTGATAGAATTCAAATGTGAAGTCAACTAGTCTTGGGCTTTGATTTATTGGGAGATTTTTCATTACTGATTCCATCTTGTTACTGGTCTCTTCAGGCTTTTCATCTTCATGGTTCAATTTTGGTAGGTTATATGTGTCCAGAAATTCACCCAGTCTTCTGACTTTTCCAAATAGATGATATATGGTTTATAATAGTCTCTAATGTCAATTGTATTTCTGTGATATCAGTTGTAATATCTCATTTTATATCTCTGGTTTTATTTATTTGCTATCTCTTTTCCCTTGTTTAATCTAGCTAAATGTATGTTGATTTATCTTTACAGAGTGTGGAAAACCAATTTTGTTTTCTTTATATTTTGTTTTTGTTTCTAGTATCACTTCAGTTATTTCTTCTCTGATATTTGTTACTTCTTTTCTCCTATTAATTTAGGGTTTGGTTTTACTCTCCCGTTTCTTTGAGTTGCCTCATTAAGTTGCTTATTTGAAATATTTTTGT
This sequence comes from Urocitellus parryii, assembly GCF_045843805.1. Taxonomy (NCBI): domain Eukaryota; kingdom Metazoa; phylum Chordata; class Mammalia; order Rodentia; family Sciuridae; genus Urocitellus; species Urocitellus parryii. Next base: position 146,442,966 of record NC_135532.1, read on the forward strand.
TGTTCTTATTTTTAATGTAGGTTGTAGGTGTCCATAAGTATCAGCTTCCTTTTAGTTACTATATTTGCTGTGTCACGCAAGTTTTTGTATGCTTTTTTCAATTTTCATTTTTAAATTTTTCTTTTGACTTCATCAGCGATCCACTGTTCTTTCAAAAGTATATTGTTTAGTTTCATGTATTTGTGTAATTTCTAAAGTTCCTCTTATTCTTGTAGTCACAGAAAGATGTGTGATATGATTTCTATATTTTAAAATCTGTTGAGGTTTATTTTGTGACCTAACATATGGTCTATCCCAGAGAAAGTTCTCATGCTGATGAGAAGAATGTATTCTGTTGCTGTTGAATGACATGTTATATAAATGTCTATTTTGCCCATGTGTATTGATCAAAGTGCATGTTATGTCCCCAGTTATTATTGCATTGGAGCCTGTCTCAATCTTTAGAGCTGATAATGCTTGCTTTATAAAATTAGATCCTCTGGAATTAGGTGCAGTTACATTTAGAATGATTCTATCATCTTAATCATTATATAGTCACCTTGTCTCGTTTTATACTTTTTGACTCAAAGACTATTTTATCTGATATAAGCATGGCTAGCCCTGCCTAATTTTTGTTTCTGTTTGTGTTGAATATCTTTTTCCATGCATGCCTTCACTGTCCTACCATGTGTATCTTTACTGGTGTGGTGAATTTCTTATCCTCATCATAATATAGGGTCTTGTTTCATTTTGTTTTCTTTTTAATTGATTTTATGCATTCAGATAATTCAAAATTTTTAATTGGAGAATTTAATCCATTCACATTGAAGGTTATTATTGATAAGACCATCTCCTGTCATTTTGTTCGTTTTATCCTGTTGTTTTGGATATGCTTTATTCCCCTTTTCCTCTCTTGATTATTTGTGGTTTGGTAGGCTTTCTGTATCAATAAGTTCTGTTTCTTCTCTCTTCGTATATCTGCTCTTCTAGTAGGTTTGTACTTTGGCGTGTTTTCACAGTGGTAGTTCCTTTTTGCCTTTTAGTCGTAGGATTCTGTTAGACATGTTTTTAAGGCTGATCTGGTGAGAAGAATGTGGTGATAAATTCCCTCAGTTTTTTTCTGTCTCAGAAAAATCTTTATTTCTTCTCCATTTCTGAATGATGGCTTTACAGAGTGTAGGATTCTTGTTTGTTTGTTTATTTGTTTGTTTGTTTTGTGGGGGGGGGCATTTACTTTGTTTCTGTTCTTCTTTCACAACTTGGAATATGTTAACCTATTCCCTTCTGACCTGTGAGGTATTTTTTAACATGTTTTTCTGTGCCTTTCCCTTTTCCCTTGTTAATTCGTATAATTTGAATATTTGTTCTTTATATATACCATACAAGTTTCGGAGGCTTTCTTCATTTTTTTTATTTGTTGTCTGTATTTTTCTTTTCTTTTTTAAAATTTTTTTTTTGTCATACTGGCTTATTTCATAATACCCATCCTTCCATTTCAATTTTTTTCTTCTGTTTAATCTAGTCTGTTGTTGAAGCTCACAAGTATATTTTTAACTATCAACTTCTTCATCTCTACAATTTCTATTTGACTCTTTTTTATAATCTCTCTGATAAATTTTTTATATCATGAATTTTTTGATGCCTGTATTTCCTTTTATTTCATTGAGTTTCCTTAGAATGATTCTTTTATGTGATTCTATTAAATGAGGCATTTCATCAATTTTCTTTACATTTTGGTCTGATGCTAGAATTTTTGTGTTCCTGTGGAAGAATGGATGTTACCTGCCTTTTTCCTACTTTTTTTGGTCCCTAATGGTAACATTTTTTTCCCATGTGATGCCTCTGCCAATTTTAACTTTCATGGTTAGAGACTTCTTCTTGAAGATGTGTCTTCAAATGCTAAGTTGACTCTAGTTCCAGTTAGGTTCTGTAATGACATCTCTGTATTGCTTCTTCAGCTGTAATCAAAGGCTTTGGGTGTGTTGTATCTCATGGCAGGAGCAGAAACTAGTGCAGGGAGGGCACTCATGTGGAGTGGTACTGAATTCTTATTATGTGGAGGCTGCACAGGAGTGGAGTCACTCAAGTGATTTTAGGAGTATGTGGTGCAGTGTACACAGCTGTAGGACCTGGGTACCTGTGAGTCATGATGCGCAACTATAGATCTCCATGGGCAGTGCAGATATGGAGCCTGGGAGCATGTGCCATTCACAGCAGTGGGAGTGGAAAGCATGTTATTTGATTGCAAAATGGTGTCATGTACCAGTTACCTGGGTAGGACATACAAAGTGAATAGGGTTCACCCTCCAGAACTGTGCAGTGACAAACCCTCTCTGACAACTCCCTCAGTTGAACTAGGGCCCACCAGGGATGCAGAATTTCCAAGCTACAAAAGCTTCATGTGTCCCTAGTATCAGTGGGGGCAACTGGGGGCCTCCTGTTTACCTTTACTCCATCATGGGATGGGAGACCTTCTAGATGTGAGTTGCTCCAGATTTGGGGCAATAGAGTAGCTAATAAAAGGTCCTTCCTTCCCTTTTTGAACTTCAAGAGTCTCCATGTTACACAATTTCTCCATTTCATCCATGTGGCACTCCAGTGTCCTCCCTCAAAGAGTCTAATCAAGTAGCAGTTGTTGATTCTCTCCCCCACCCCCAGTTTTGATTTTTATTTTTGAAGGAGAGCAAGTCTGGTACCTCAAGTCAGCCATCTTGCCAGAACTTCTGTTATTGACCTCTAAATTCCTCCCATTATGGCCAGAGAAGAAAATTTGTATAGTATCTGTCTTGGAAAATCTACTGAAACTCAATATGTGGCCTGACATGGTTTATCCTGGAAAATGTCTCAGGTACACTTGAGAGGAAAACTTATGCTGTTGTTTCTACTGTTTCTGTCTATTAGATCTGGTTGGTTGGTTGGTTGGTTGTGCTGCATCCTGGTTCCTTATTTATCTTCTGATTGTTTTATCCATTATTGAGTGGAAGTCTCCACCTTGTACTATAGAACCATTTCTCCCTTCATTTCTATGATTTGTGCCTCATATGGTTTGATGGTCTGTTATTAGGTGTTTAACTTTACATTTGTATGTTCTTGCTATATTTATAATGACATTCTTGGTCTTAGATTTTGATTTAAATATTTCAGACTATTTGTTCTGAAATCAATGTAGCCACCTCTACTCTCTTTTTACTATTATTTTCATATAATACCTTTTTCACCCTTCCACTTTTGACCTATCTATATCTTTAGATATAAACTGAGTGTCTTGTAGAGATCCTATAGTTGGTCATGTTATTTAATCCTTTCAGCTAGTCTTTTGATTGAAGAGTCTGTCCATTTAAATTTAAAGCATTTGTTATAAATTGGGACTTATTTCTGTCATTTTTCTACTTGTGTTCTATATGCCTTACAGCTTTTGTCCCTTTCTTTCTGAATCATTGTCCTTTTGTGATTAGTTGAATATTATACTGAAATGTTTAAATTCATTTCCCATTTCCTTATTTTTACATTCTAGAACTATTTTCCCTGTGGCTACCATGAAATTACCTCTAGCACCCTAATTTTAATTTATACCACCTTAACTTCAATAACATATAATTCTCCGCCCCTTTACAGCTTTGCATCCACTACTTTTCATAGAATTACATTGTTATATATAACATGCCTAAAAACATACAATAGTAAATCTTTTAAATTCAGTGTTCTCTATTTATATAGAAAGCAAAGTGTGGAGTTATAACCCAAAATGCTAATAATATTAGCTTTTAGAATAATATTCATATCATGTAGAAAACAAAAGACAAACTTTTATAATTTACAAAACAAAAGGTAAAGTTACAAACCACTGGAAAATAATACTAACTTTTGTCATTGTACTTACATTTCCTTTAATGAGATCCCTTTTCTCCATATGTCTTTGAGTTAGTGACTGGTGTCCATTCATGTCACTCTACAGGACTCCTTTGAGCATTTCTTGAAAAGAAAGTCTAGGAGGAATAAACTGCCTCTGCATTATCAGGGAATGTCTTAACTTCTCTCTTCCTTTGAAGGCAGTTTTTTAAATCTTTTAATAATCTTATTGAGCATCCTTTGAATATGATGATTGACTTTTCTTTTGTGACTTCAAAGATTCTCTATTTTTTGAAAGTTTGCTCCAATGTGAGTGCTCTGAGTTCATCTTATCTGGAGTATGTTGAGCTTCTTGAATGTTTAAAATCTTCTCTTTTCCCACATTTGGAATGTTTTTATCTGTTGTTTCTTCAAATATCCTCTCCTACCCTTCCATTGTCCCTTCTTCTGAAACTCCCACAAATAGTGTGTTGACCTACTTGATATGCTCCCACAGTTCATAGATCCCATTTTTTTTCCAATCTTTTTTATTCTGATCCTCAAACTCAATGACAATTGTCTGATCTTCACCCTCAAATCTGTGTTTTAACCACACTAGTGAATTTTTGTTATTGTACTTTTCAGATCCAGAAATTTATTTCTTTTTCGATTTTTCAATTTTTTTTAATTTTTCCATTTTTCTCATACATCATTTTCTTGACTTTCTCCGTACGTTACTTTAGTTCTTTAACTATCTTTAACACGTATATTTTAAAGTCTTTGTCTAGTAGATCTGCCATCAGGTTTTTCTTTCTTTCTTTTTTTTCCTCAAGTATTGTTTTCACCAATTTCCTTCTTTTCCTTTGAAAGTGCCATACTTTCCTGTTCCTTTGTATACCTTGTTATTTTGTCCTTTAAAACTGGACTCTTGAATCTATTATTATGGTAAGTATGTAAATCAATTTCTCCCTCCTTATCAGGGTTCATGGTTGTTGTTACTGTTTTATTTATTTGTTTATGATTATGACTATATTTCTATGCCAAGAATTAACCTGATGGGTAATCCTAAGGCTTTCTAGGTCTTTTCTGAGCTTATGCCTTTGTCCAGGTATGTGTGATCACTTTCTAATTTTCACTGTACATACAGTTCATTTTTAATATCCTAGTCCTTAATGTAAGACTCTAAAGGGGGAAAGTAGAAAAATAAGGAGGAAGAAAAAACTCTGTCCCCTGAAATCTCGAAGAAGTCTTTTCATCCAGAGGAAGACTCTTTGTCTATACCTCTGTGATAAGAAGCAGGGATAACTGATAAAATATAGATCCCTAATATGTGAAAAACAGTTTTCATTTTGCCTACTTTGGTTCTCAGAATTTGCCTGTAAGCTGCTTCAGGAACAGGTGCACAGCTGCCTGCCTGATGGATGGGGTGACTGAGAGTTGGCTGCTAATGTGATAATTGGCTGAAATTAACTGGAATTTGTTGTCCTGATCTTTCATTCAGTGCTGCAAGCCTTCAGTTGACGACAGAGTTCCCAAGTAGTTAACTTTTCAGGGTAGTAATGTGTTGGTGGGGATACTGATTCTTGGTGCTTCCTTCTTCACCTTTTCTCAGAATCCTCTCTATATTAATTTTTTAATGATTTGATGAAAATAAAATTTAAACATTAGTTTTACAATTTCTTTAAATATAATGAACTTGATAAACCTTTGCAACATGTTTTAAATTTTTTTAATTAAAAATGTTGTGTATGGTTGAAAAAAATGTTTTTCTTTTCTTTTTTCAATTTTCTATGTGGCTGATACAAGGTATCAGGTCATTTGTCTTTGATTCACATTGTGAGTCTAATAAGATTATAACTATGTATTTTTCTCTGCTTTATTTAACTTAAGCTACATTTGATAGAGTTTGAGGAAATAATATTTACTTAAAAGATAATGTAGCCTGGTAAAATAACTTACAGGAGGCTGATACAGGAGGTTCACAATTTCAAAGCCAGCATCAGTAAAAGCAAGGTGCTAAGCAACTCAGTGAGACCCTTTCTCTAAAAAATAAAATACAAAATAGGACTGGAGAGGTAGCTCAGTGATTGAGTGCCCCTAAATTGAATCCCTGGTAACACCCCGCAAAAAAAAGAAAAAGATAAAGATAACGTATAGAACTAAATGAATTCAAATTAGCTAGATCTAACATCATATGAGAATATAATTTGCAGTGTAAGGAGAATAATTGCTTGTCAGTCTTTACTGTCTCCCTTGTATCCCTGGTCTAGGTACGTAACCAGTGCCCACACCAGAGTGTTTCTATGTATGCTTATCCTATTTCTTTAAGCTTAATGAAGCTCACCAAGGAAAGGGTCTCTGTAGGAGATAGTACTAATCTTTCCATCAACAAGATATACCCTTTTGAGTTTTTCCCCATTTTGTAATTGTGATACACTGTGCTATGTCTTTCATCCAATGGACAACAAGGATTTATTTGTTGTTAACACATCTAGTACTGGTATCTTCCTTCTCTTTTTTGTAAATAATACAAAAATTTCATAGGTATGCATCATTTGTGGCACAAACTAGGCAGTCTGCCTCATTAATGTGTGCATCCAGTGCTATAACTATCATCGAGAAACTGTGTTAAATAAATGGCTTTGTTTTCTTCATCTGCTAGACTGTAATAACATCCCAAAAGTAATCTTGGTCTAACAGCTTGAGTCTTTTGCAAACATGATCAAATGATCAATTCTTTTTAACACTAGGGGCAAACTTCAGTGCTGTGCAGGATGTCAGGTGCAGGAACAGTTGCCATGAATAGCTGAAATTTAATATAAGTCATGAAATTTAGTTTGGGTACTAACTAAGTGATTTTTGTTTTTAAGTCAGTACACTGTGCCTGAAAGTAATGCGGCAGTGTGCTTAAAGGAAATCAGGAAGTTAACCTCAAAATGTTTTTATTTATTTGGAAAATATTTCTTTAAGATGTGCTAAATGGTGCTAGACTGAAGATAAAGGGATAAATAAGGCTGACATGGTTATCATCTTTATGGAACCTAAAGGAATTGTGGGGTTTTTTCTCTGTCTTTTGGTAAACTGAGTATACAACTAAATGCACAAGCCATCATTAGTTTTTACAATTCAGCAGAAAATGTGATACAATAGAATAAGCAATATTATAGAATAGAATAGAATAGAATAGAATAGAATAGAATAGAATAGGAATAGAATAGTATAGGAATTACAGATAGACTAGGAAATATGATTCTTCAGAGTTCAATGAAAGCAAATAACTTGGAGATTTAGAACTGTCTCTCATTTTTACAGAAATTAATGCTTCTAAATAACTTAAGTTTGATAGAAATTGATGTATATAACCTTGTTGTTCAGTATTGCCAATAAACATGCCTGCTTGTGAGCAGCCTTGCATGTCTTAAAATAAATCCTTTAAATCATGTATTTATGATATAATCACGATATAGTTTACCTCAACAATCTTTTTTACTTAAATTAATATGCATCATATACAATGTTTAGAATTAAAATTGAGAGAATGAGAAAGTTAAGTTTATTATAATATCTAATGTCTACTTCATATTTATATCTATTCACACATTTTTTAGGCCAAAGAGCAATTTATGGTTGTAATTTGTATATACTGTTTGTGCGCTAATAAGATAAAATTCAGCTTTTGCCATATCTGATTTTTTTCCCTTCAATTTAGTAACCTTAGTATGTTATGTTAATATCATTTAGGTGTATCTTGTTTCATTCTATTTTATGTTTTAAAATAGAGCAACAAAACCCCATGGGTTAATTGAAGCCACAGTCAAGAATTCACACATTAATTAACTTGAAGGAAAGTCTATTGAAGTATGCAAACTACTGAGTCAAGGTGTCAATTTCATTTTTATTTTAATCAGATGATCCAATCTGTGAATGTGCTTATGGTCCTACTTAATAAAGTGAAGAATGTGTGGAAGTTGATTAAGTTTGCTGCAATGACTCTTAAAAGAACAAAACCTATGTTTAAAATGAAAGTAATTTAATTATTTATTTATAAGATTTTTGCTTTTTTGTGTGAGTGTATAGTATAGGAGTTAATTTGAAGGTATTGATTTTGAAGGTTAAGTATTCTTTACAGACAAGAGTCGTCTTTAAACATCAGATGAAAAAAGTTTTAAGAGAAAATATCAAAAAACCTTAATGTCCAGCCTTGACCCTGTAATATATGTCAGAAAAATCTCAGGTGCTATGTTGAAAAGCATAAATTATTTCTACAGGTTATCCAATCTTATTTATTTTTCTAAAATATAAAGTTTAAGAATTAAATTGAAGCACAGGTTTTAGAAAAGTCAAGGTTATATATCTCACAACTTCTCTCTGGTTTATCTAATTATAAAATAATGATTTAGGTTAATTAATCTCAAGTCTCTTTTAGCATGAAATTTTATAATTGAAAGTGACATATAAATTTTTTTTCAATTTTTATTTTTATACATTTTAATATTTTTGTAAAAAACAGAATTAGGGAAAATAGTGTGTGTGTTGTGTAAAAAAAAGAGGATTAATATACTATTCATTTAATCCATTTCTAAATCCATTATCAAAAGAACTGAAGGGCTAGGGATGTGGCTCAAGTGGTAACATGCTCGCCTGGCATGCCCGGGGTGCTGGGTTCGATCCTCAGCAACACATAAAAATAAAATAAAGATGTTGTGTCCACCTAAAACTGAAAAATAAATATTAAAAAATTCTCTCTCTCTTTCTTTTCTCTCTCTCTCTCTTTAAAAAAAAAGAATTGAAAAGAAGTATATTAACAGATTTTTGTATATGTACATGACAGCAATATTCACAGTATTCAAAAGAAGGAAGCAACCCACATATCCATAAATGGATGAATGTATAAACAAAATGTGGTATGTACATCCAATCGGATATTATTAAGCCTTAGATAAGAAAGAGATTGTCATTTGTGACAACATGGTAGAATGCTGAGACATTTTGCTAGGTACAATGATCCAGTCACTAAAAGACAAATACTGTATGATTGTATTTGTGTAAGTTGCCTAGAGTAGTCAAGTTCATGAAGACAAAGAGAATGGTGGCTGCTAGTGCTGGGAAATGAGGAAATGAGTTATTGGTTATTTGGTATACAGTTTCAGTTTGGAAAGATGAAAAAATTCTAGAGCAGGATGTTGGTGATAGTTGTCTAGCAATGTGAATGTATTAAATGCTACTGGACACTACTTTAAAAAATGATTAAAATGCTAAATTTACATTATATATATGTTTACCATGATTTAAAAAAAGAATACAGAATTAATGAGGATTTTTTTAAGAATAATTATGAGGACACAGAGAAAGGCACAAAGGAGTCTAATATACCGCAGTTATTCTAAGGGGAATTGTACTCTAATATGATAGACCCTATCAGTGTTATATAAATTTTTAACCTTTTTTTCTTTTATACTTGACATAAACAGTAGTTTTATTCTCAGTCTTGTATCTCAGGACACACCAAGAAGGCAGGGTGAATTTGAGGTGTAGTCAAGAATAGGTGAGAATTATTTTACCTGTGATAGAGTTCCTCAGAATAATATCACAACTAGCAAAATTTGAAGGAAATAATCTATTCTTTGTGATTAGAATCATGTTTTTAAAAATATGCAAAAAAGTTTCAATATATATGCATAGTTTATTTCTACACAACTCAGCAGCCTTGAATTTACATGAATATTAATTAACACAGAAACTGTAATTATGCCTTTAGCTGAATCTCAAGGCACCTATTCCTAAAAAACAAGTTTCTTTTAAAATATGAAAGTAAAATTTATTTGGAAATTTTTTTGATGTTTACTTTTAAAGGTAAATCAACCAGAAAGATTTTTTTTGGAAATCATTCTAAAACTTATTGAAGCATAAACTAAAGATGAATTAGGAATGTCCATCTTAAACTATCATCAGCAACTTTTCTGTTCCAGGAAAATACCTTCTGTCAGGTTTGTTATAGTCATTAAACAGAAGGGGAAGTTTAGATATTACGCATAAAATTTTCCACTGAACTTTTTTTTAAAAGGAAAACTCTGTGTTAACCTAAAATTAATATGGTATTGCTGTTTGGGCTCATATTGAAAACCACATGATTTAAGGCCTTTATAACTGTAGAAACAACACATACTGATATACCATTACTCTGCATTTTTATCTAAGTCTAGGTAGTTCCATTTTTCCAATCTCTTAATATTATAGGCAGATTATTCTTTTGTAAATATTAATAAAAATAAATATATAAAACTGAAAACCTTTATTGTTTAGTTCAGCAAATATTTATTCAGTACCTACTATGTACCAGGCAGTATTCCTGGTGGTTACATCAATGTCTTAATAATTCAGAAGGAATTGGTTTAAAAGTTTTTAAGTGGTGAATATTTAAAGTGATCACACCCTTTTTAAAAATTAATAATTATATTGGATCACTTCGATTTATAACAAAGATGTCCCTGTGGTCATATGTACATGTTTGAATATACCATATCCAGGGGTTTAACAATAGAGTAACTAATCTCAGATTGGAATTAAGAGTCTAGCACCATGGACATGATAGTGAGCAAAGCCAACAAAAAATGTGTTTGGAATAATTAAACAAAGCTATAGACTGCAATTATATAATTATGACGAATATAAAAAACCCCACAGTGTGAGTCAGTAAACTGAGTCAAGTGCTCCTTGTCACCATTGTTGGAAAACTATATGGCCTAAATCCTTTGAGTTCATTGAACCTCCTCTCTATCACTAAAAAATGAAAATAAAAGGTAGCATTCACTAAGCACCTGCATGCCAGGACCTAGTTTCAGTGCTTTTAATGTATCCATTCATTGAGTCTTCACAGCGTCCCAGGAGGAGGGGCTATAATTGCCATCCCCTTCCTAGGTGAAGAGTGGTGACACATGAATTAAGAACTTGTCCAGTGTCACCTAACTGATGAACAGGAACCCTGAGATTTGAATGCAATATTTTACGCCAGAGCTCACATTCTTAACCTATAATGCTTTTGTGAGGCTACACTTGAGAATATAAAATGAAGGAGCTTTGTAATTTATGGTGTTGCATGAAGTATAGTAATATAGTTTTTAATTATCAAAGCATGAATGATTGACACTTTTCTTGTGTTTTTTGTTTGTTTTATTTTGGTTTTGGTGATGTGTACACTAATTTTTAAATAAGGAATCCTTGACCTCCTAGCAGCTAAAGCCAGATCATATGCTCAGACCTGGCCCACTGAGCAACTGTATTAGAGGGGCACTGACAATAGCGAGGTTCGAGTATTATTTTCCTTCCTGTGTGGTTACTTCTGGCTGGCTGTGTCCCTGGGTGTCTCCTTTCCAGATAATTTCTCTGTGACTATTTCCTCTGATTTTTCTGGTTAACTACTCACCTGTTTCCCTTGAGTCCAAAGGTGATAACACTTGGATTTGGGCACTTTTTTGTTTTGTTTTGTCATATTTTCCTGTGGTTATCTCCATTGTTCTCCTACTTCTTGGCCACACTTTGTAAATAGCCTGTTTTATAAACCTTCATAATTTATCCCAATTTGAATGTACCATCTGGTTCGCATTGGTAACCTAATTGGTTAAGAGGCATTTTGGTGGGTTTCAGAAAACATTAGCAGGTTAATAACACTAACTAGAACATCTATGTTAAAGAAGGAACTTATTTCTTCTTTAACATATCAATTAAAATATCCCAGTGAAAGGTTTGTATTTAGTGTCTTTCACAAATCAATGCAATTAAAATGTAGAAGGCCCCAAATATAAAGTAATACATCTTGCACCAGCAGAGCTTGACTCCTTTTCTTAACTTACTTTCTTAAGTAACATAGCATTACTTTCACACTTTTTAAAATAATTTATAGATACTTTCACAAATTCAGTGTGCTGACTTCAAAGCTCAAAATTTACATGTTCTTTGTTTAACAACATTACCATATGTTGGTAAACACTGGACCCATCTGGAATATTTGAAGCCCTTCCCTAATAATATTATAAAGAATTAAATGCCATAAACTACCATTTTTTCTGAGACAAATTTCAGTTAGTGTCAATAAGAAAACATTTTAATTTCTATGGTACTCATAATATTTTATTATTTGAAAAAAATTAGACTAGTCTACACTGACAGACTAAAATGAGAAATGTCTAATTTCTGCTTCTACCAAAATATGGTTTGGTTTATTCTGAAACATTTGGTTCTTTATCAGCCTATGTCATTAATATAACAAAAGTCAACAATGCATCATGTACAGATTTATTGAATTTGAAGCAATAAAGGTCTATACAAAGATAAGTGTCAGTTTTATTTTTATAACCATATTAATAATTAAGAGATTTCTTCTTCCATTTTATAAACCATAGGTGCTAGGTAAAACTAATATATTTATTGAAAATATATTTGCTACATTTTATTTATTGAATTATGCAGCTTATTTCAGTGGTAATGTTTCACAATGAATAAATTAATAGAATACAAGATAATTCTTGAAATTCCAACTTTAGCTACCAGTTAACCTCTTCAAGTATCTTGAGAGACATGTAGGTAAGCATTTGTTCACTGATTCATAAACATACCAGGCACAATCCCAGGTGATTGTGATATGCTTGGAAAAGCACATCACAAACAATTAAATAAATGGATAAAATATTTACCCATTGTATTACTACTCTATAAAATAACCTGGTTATGCCATGACAGCTGGGCTGACCAATATTTGATAGAGGCCAAAGAAATTCTCTTCAAAGAGTGAATATTTGTGCTAATATTTGATGTGTCAGAATAAAACAGCCATACAAGCAGCATTTCAGAAAAGTGAAAAAAGTATATGCAATGACCTTGAGCCAGGAAAGAAATTTTCTATATCTTGATGGCGGATGTTGTAATGAGGCTATGGTAAATGTTGGAGTAGTGTCATGATACAGTAGTGAAACTAGAGGGTTCCAGGGGCAAGAGCATGCACCTAAGTTTGAGTGATATTTTTAGTAATATTAGGAAGATACTGAAAGTTTTCAAATGTGAGATGATATTAAGTAAACATCCTCTTTAAAATGTGTCTGCAGCTATGTGGAGAATAGGTCAAGTGTAAAAGGAAAGAAACCAATTAGAAGACTTTTTTATTAGTTATGTTAAGCAAATCTGTGACTTGAACTAGTTTGGTGGCAATGGAGATGGAAAAAAAGTGGATGGTGTCTGATATATTTTGAAAGTAAACCTGATAAGACATATTGGCAATAGTTAGGATACGTAGAATTAAGGAATGTAGAGGAGTCACAGTAGACTCCCACATTTCTGGTTTTGGTTACTGGGTAAATGGTGGTTCCAATTATTGACATAAGATACCAAAAAACTCAGGAATGACTGACCTAGCCTAGGTGCCTGCTATCAGCTTCTTGTATTAATCTGATACGGTTCACATCTTGACTTCCAATCCTTATTCCTTGACTTCCATCTTTTATGTGATCCATTTGTCTTACTGATTGATAAAGTGAATTTTATTTCCTGACTGCACTATAATTTCTCTGGCATCTTGGTAATATTTATATACTGATAATCAATGTGTCCTTCCTATACTTTGTGAGTTGTAAAGACTCTCTGGATTTACAAGCTCCAGTTATTTACCAAATTTGAGGCTGCTACTGTATAATATCAATCTACCAGGTGGAAAACAAAATCAGATTTTCAATCTTTTATTTTCCCTTAAAGATAGTAGCTCTATAGAAACAGGAACAACATAGACTTTTTAAAATTTTTTTTTTAATATTTATTTTTTAGTTCTCGGCGGACACAACATCTTTGTTGGTATGTGGTGCTGAGGATCGAACCCGGGCCGCACGCATGCCAGGCGAGCACGCTACCGCTTGAGCCACATCCCCAGCCCAACAACATAGACTTTTGTCCTTACAGTGTCTAACAGAAGAAGAAAGAAATAATTTTATGTTATTTTAGAATGTAAAACCAAGTGTTAGAGCGATCCTTTTATACCACCCTACCCCCACCCCATTTTTAGCCATATAGTATTTGCACTAGTATGATAGTAACCTCAAACCAAATTGATACCTGTAGCTTATAATTTGCTACTTATGATAACTGACTGACACATATGGTCCCATTTATGAAGGCAATTTGATTATGACAGAATATTTTCCATTTCAAAATTAAGTTTTTCTGGAAATTAGTACAAAAAGAAATATTAAAAATTGTTCTTTCCTTCATTCATTTGCCTAGCATATAAAAAAGCTATGTGCCAACCTGAGGAATATAAATACAAAAACAGAAAGCTCCTGTCATAAACAGCTCATACAGCAACTCAAAAAAGTATAAGCCCAAAATATCTGTCTGACACTTTTTTCTCTGATAGTCTTATAAATATTGCTGCAAAATATTATGGATTTGTCTAGAAAGTTAACTGTATGTTATAATTTACATACCAAGGAAGGCCAAAGTATTTACAAACGTGAACTTTCAGAGTCCTTGTTAGACAACATTTGGTAAATGCTAACTAATAACACAGTACTCGATGACACTCTATAGAATGTAAAGAAAAGAAAGAAAGAAATAGTGGCGAGTATATATTAAAGGTTTTATTTTATGTTATTGGCTTTAACGTGACAGTAATATTGTAGTTACAATCATCATTTTTCACTGGGGAATCTGACGTTCAGGGGATTGTGAGTTGTATAGCTAATGGGAGAAGGAGCTGAGATGTTAGACTATCATATCTGCTTCCAGTTGATTATCAGCCTTCTGATTTATTTCTCCTCTTGGTGCTGAGAAATTCTAATTTCTTTATTTCTTGGACCATGAGTGTGTAGGAAATAAAGAGCCTGGTCTAGTCTGTAGCTGAATTTTATTGTAAATATGTTCTACTCATACAGAAGATTGATATTTATTTGAGGGATCCATTGGTCCTAAAAGCTTTTCATCATAAATGCCAAATTCAACATAGCATTTTGTCTAATTTATTTTATATTTAGTGTGTAGTAAGTTCAAGGAAGCATATAGAAATTGAATACAGTGATACATGTCTGTAATCCCAACTACTGGGAGACCTGGACAGGAGGATCACATGTGTAAGGTCACCCTAGTACACTTAGCAAGACCCTGTTTCAAAATTAACAACAACAACAAAGAAATGTGGCTCAATGATAAAGCATTTGCTGAGCATGCATGAGGCCCTGGGTTCCACACCCAATGTTAGAAATTTTACAAAGTAAGAGTACAGATAAAGATGTAGGGGAAACATACTGTCATACATTGTTGGAGAGCATATCAATTGAATTACTTAGAAGAGCAAGTTGCTATGGAGATGTGTATATTCTTCCTGTAATCTAATAATTCTACTATCAGATTCATACTTCCATTAAATTTTCACATATGCTCAGGGATATGTGGACAGAGATGTGCAATGCATCTCTTATGGTTTGGATGTGAGATGTTTTCCAAATGGTCACATGTAAGACAATACAAGAAGTTTGGGAACAAACGACTGGGTTATAAGAGCCTTAACCCAATCAGTGAATTAATCACCTGATGGGATTGAATGCTAACTGAAGGCAGGTGGGGTGTGGCTGGAGGAGGTGGGGCATTGGGAGAGAGGCTATGGGGTATATATTTGTATCTGGCAAGTAGGGATCTCTATCTTTGCTGCCTGATCATCATGTGAGCTGCTTCCCTCTGCCACACTCTTCTGCCATGATATTCTCCTTCATCTAGAGTGTTGAGGAATAGAGCCAGCTTTTCATAGACTGAGACCTCTGAAACCATGAGCCCCTAAATAAACTTTTCCTCCTATATGATTGTTCTTGTCCTGTCATTTAGTCACAGCAGTAAAAAGGCTGACTAAAACATCATCATTGATCTTAATAACAATAATATGAAAAGCTTCTATATAATTAAAGGAATAAGTAAAAACTTGGTATAGCTTTACAATGAAATATTATATAGCAGTTAAAATGAATGAGCCAGATACATATTTATTAACATATACAAATTTGGAAATCAGAAAACATAAAATTGGCAGTAGCACAGACCTATAATCCTAGCTACTCAAGACCAGAACTCAGCAAATTCGTGAGACGCTGCCACAAAATAAAAAACATAAAAACAAAGGACCTGGGAATATAACTCAGTAGTAAAGAACCCTTAGATTCAATCCCCAGGACTACAAAAAAAATCCAAATAAAATAAAATTGAATCAAATATACATTATACCTAATATAATTCATTTTAAGTAAAATTTTAAAAAGCACCACAAATAATACTATATATTATATATTGTATATATGATTTGTAATAAATGTTGTATACTATATATTATGATACATAAATGATATTATATCTTGTTATATGCTAATATTAAATATGTTAAACATTCATAAAATTATAACACACCAACACCTTTGAGTGGTTACTTTAGGAGTAAAAACCAAGAAAATGTGACAAAGGAGGTTACAAAAAGGATAACAGTTTTGTGATTTACATTATAAAATAGATTGGCATTTACAGCTTTTGTTAGTAATTTCTATTTACAAATTGTCATTTTGAAATGCAAATTATCTCCATGACTCCTCTTCAAGATATGTTTTCATAGGAACTGGCTATAATAAAATAAATAAAAGCATTTTGGATTAGATATATAGTTTTTTTAAAAAGATGTTTTCACTTCTATACTTTTGGGGATTTTTAAAATGCGCTATGTCTATGATCTTGCATTTTGGAAATTCAGTCTTATTATGGCATCTGCTTCATAAAACTTCACACATAGCCATAGTTTATGGAATAGGCTGTTGAAATTCCCCTTTTCCAATGAGTCAAGTGATTGAAAATTTAAAACTTCCCAGCTATTGTGATCACATGCATCTCTTCATTAATAAGAAATGTAAGTCATTTTAAAAGATAAGGTAAAATTAGAATATTATTTCACAAGTCATTTACTTTTGAAATCAGAAAATTGATCCAAGAATGGCTTGTTATTTGAAATCATCAACCACACAGTCAGTAACTATTCAGCCTTTTCAGAAGTAGTCTCAGTAATAAGAAATACTGCTTTTGAGCTACTAGAATGTGACTTGAAAGACGGATCATTTTTAAAAAATTTATATTGCCAAGTCTTCATATACTGTAGTAAATTTTTAAAACCATGAACTATCTCATTTATACCTGAGTAATACAAATTTTTCTTCCCTTCAAAAAATTCCTTTGCTTGTGTGTTTCTTTAAAGTCATTTGTATCCTTGGTTTAATATGTAAAATTGTTGAAAGATCATTTAGATGACGTATTTGTTGTATATTTAACTCTTAAAAGAAAATTCTTAGATCATAAAAAGGTGATGCTTCACTCTTAGGACTATAACTTTTGTTTTTTCAGTAAAGGGAAGACTTTGGTAAGCTTTTTCAGGGACAAAAATATGTTCTCCAATTTTGTTTTCCTTTGCTTCGGAAAGTAATAGTTATTTGAACTCCCATTTTTCTCTATATTTCCTACATTCCAGGCTCATTATATATCTTTTCTATATTTTGTATCATGGATTGAACTCAGGGGCACTTAACCACTAAGCTGCATTCCCAGCCCTTTTTTATATTTTATTTAGAGGCAGGGTCTCACTAAGCTGCTTAGGACCATGCTAAGTTGCTGAGGCTGGCTTTGAACTCACAATTCTCATGCCTCAATCTCCCAAGCCTCTGGTATTACAGGCGTGCACTCAGCTCATCACAAATCTTAAAGCACTATAGATGTATGAAGATGTGAGAAAAAAAAAGAATAGTGTTACTCTAGATTAAGTAGAGAGAAGTGGAAGGAGGGGAGGGGAAGAGTTGGGGAGATAGGAAGGATAATAGAATGAAACAGACATTATTATTACTGTGTGTATATACGTGACTGCATGGCCAATGTGATTCTGCAACCTGTATACTCAGAAAAATGAGATACTATATCCCATCTGATTCAAATGTATGATATGTCAAGATCACTGTACTGTCATGTGTAACTAAGTAAAACAAACAAACAAAAAAAGAATAAGTTGAGAAAAACCTCCAAATCTCATTTACTTCTCCACCTATATTTTGTATATTTTTTAATTAATTCCTACTTCAGCTTTCTCTACCTATAAGTGCTGTTCTTTTTTATTTATTTTATTATTTTTTAAAAATACATGACAACAGTGAAATGCATAACAATTCTCATTACACATACAGGGCACAATTTTTCATATCTCCATATATAAAGTATGTTCACGTCAATGTATGCCATTATACATGTACTTTTTTGCATTACAATTCTTAATACACATATAGAGCACAATTTTTCATATTTCTGTTTGTACATAAGGTGGTGGAATGTGATGGTCACATTATACAAAGTACCATATGAAGACTTGAATTGCTTGTCAACATACCTGTAAGTGCTATTCTAATTGTGCAGTCACCCAGTCCCAAAATCTTTATTCTCCTACTTTTTGACTCTTTCATCTTTAACATTGTCACCCTTTACCTACTTATCATTAATCAGTTGCCAAATTAATACTCCCAATTTTTTAGAATATCTTTTAGTTGTCAATGGACCTTTATTTTATTTATTTATTTTTATGTGGTGCTGAGAATCAAACCCAGAACCTCACTCATGCTAGAAAAGTGCTCTACCACTGAGCCACAACCCCAGCCACTAATACTCCCATTTTGATACCTCATGTTAACACATTCTTAGGAACTCATTGTCTAAACCCTAAATTACTTCAGTAGTTTTATAAATATTCCTCTTGACACCATTGCTTTCTAATCTTGACAATCCACACTACACATTACTTCTTATTTTTCCCCAGATTTTTCACTACCGGATTTAAAGATTTAACCTGTTTTCTACTGACATATAATTTCTGATTGGCTTTTGAAACTTTCCATGGGCTCAACCAACACTTAATAGACTCGATATGTTCATAGGAAAGATGTTTACTGTGGACCTATTATATGTTGTTCCCTGTAGTCACTGAATACACAACATGGAACAAGACCAAAGTGATTCTTACCATGCCACTTTTTTATTCTGTACTTTCTTATTTCTCCCAAAATAAAGGTTCTATCTCATTCGCCATTGGAAAAAAAAAAATCTAAAAGGTCTTGATGTTTAGGAAACTAACACTATGCTCTTTCCTGAAATTAGTCATCTTCTGACACTTCTTTCTTTTACTCCTTTCATATTTATAAAGCAGGGAGATTACATCTTTAAAAAATGGTTCTTAATCATTAAATCACTCCTCACATTGTATGACATAAATTTGGCATCTTTTACATCAGTAAGAAAATACCAGGGAGAAGAATTTAATGAATTCCATAATAATTAGTGTATTAAATCATGTAACTAATTGGCAACATTACCACATTCTTTTCTCATCAATTTCTAGGTCAGGGCAAGAATGAGGAAGGAAACAAGTTGGCAAAAGTTATTGAGCATTTTTTCTCGTTATATAAGGTGATATTTTCTTCTTTCTCCTATTAATTTGTTTTGTTAATTTACAAAGCCAATGAATCAAATTTTAGTCATAAAGAAGGGAATTAAGAGCATAGTTTATGGGAAAAAATAGGTCAATGCATACCCTAAGTATTATATAACTCTACTTAATTTATTAAGAAAACCTAAGTAACATGTAAACAAATAAAATTGTTTTAAAGATATGGACCCGTACTATATGGATATAAAATTAGTGCCTGAAAATATTAACAATGTAATATTACTCAGCAGTTAAATGCAACAGATAATTAATACATAAACCACTGTGAATAAATTTCAATTTATTAAGCTGAAAGTTATAAACCTATGTGAAAAAGGGGTACATACTGTATTATTCATTTATATAAAATTTTAGAAAATGTAAACAAACATACAATTAAAGAAAACATCAGTTGTCCTGGTACAGTAGTTGAAGAGGAGAGGATTGCAAATAGAATAAGAGAAATCTTTTACAGGGAATAAAAATATCTATTAACTTGAGTATAGTGATGTTTCCATAGTTAATATATATATGTATATATAATCAAAAGTAATCAAACTGTATAATTTAAGTATATACAGTTGTTATATATAAAGTATATCTCAGTAAAGAAAGAGGAAAAACATTAAATTTTAATAATGCACTATAATAATAATGGTGAGAGATACCAAGATAAATACAATTGAGATGTTTTTCCTCTAAATGTATTCATTTTAGTTCGACTAAAACATAGAATTACATTGTGTTAGTCAGCTTTGCATTGCTGACAAAATAACTAATGGGACAGTTTAGAGGAGAAATCTTTAGTTAAGCTCATCGTTTAGGATCCTCCATCCATGGTGAGCTAACTCCATTGCTCTGGACCTGAGGTAAGGCAGAAATGTCATAGCAGAAGGAGGAGGGGGAGGAGAGCTGTTTAGATTATGGTGACATTTCAGATCCCAACCATTACATACTTTATCAAGGCAAACTGACCTACCCGTATAAATAGTTGTGATGAAATAAAGAGACTTCTGATTGGAGCATTCATCTGTCTTGTAAAACTGTTAACCATGTGTGCAAATTTCCCTTCAAAATGTCTATAAAGCACTTCTTAAAAAAAAAAATCAAGAAAGACGCACAAAAATTCTATAAGGGCTAACAGTATGTTGATAGATTCTGAAAGATTCCCCAAATCTCTAAGACAGAAAGAACAGAATCAAATAATCTTATCAATAGTTTATTTTTGTAAAAGTAAAAAGAGTTTTCAGCCTTTTCCCACAGTCTTATTTCAATTGTTCTTTGAAAACTGTGGCATTTTTCTCCTGACCTTTATAGTTAATATTAGATGGTGTCTACTTTAACATGGCATAAGAATTTTGTTTTTTAAAATTTTCCAGTCTTCCTGTAACAGTAATATTTTAGTTGGCTTATATTTACCAAATGAAAAAAGAATAATGAAAAATATACTTGAGGAAATTTGAACTCAAGAAATACATGAGATAAAAATTGTCTCAAAATATAACTATGATAAAACATTTACAAAAATATTAATTAGTACAATGAGAATAATTGTCTATTTGCATCTTACTGATTCCTATTATAACTCAAATAAAGAGTCATTTATACAGAAATGCAAGGTCTAAACCAGACGGTTGGGCAGTCATTTCTGCACTGGTGGCTGCTCTTTATTAAAACAGGGAGACATCTGTCTGCATTATTACTTTCAATAGTCATTGAGGGATTTTTATTCTACAGAAAATCAGGAAGTAAGGAGAAGAATAACAAGAAATGATGAATTATTCTGTAGGCAAGATGCATTTTATAAGAAGAATAAAAATAATAGTTTCTGATTTCTTGATGAAGAATCTACATATTTAGACCAAGCTCCCAAATCATAGGGAATGTTTAATATTTAATAGAACAGCATCTGTTAAAAATCATCCAGACTGTGAAATTCCAAGCACATTCACCTGTTGTGGAACTCTGGGTCTAAGTAGTAAATGAAATTAGAACTCTCCAGACAAACATGGAACAAATATGATCCTCCAGCATATGTGTTTTCAAAGCTTGGAGAAATTTCTTTCATTTGAAAGATATTTAACAACAACAAAAGTCATTATGTGACCAATTGAAAAAATACTTCAGAACTAGTGTAAAATATAATGTAAGTAATATCAGTCAGTTCAGACCTCAGAAAGTCACTTTTATTGTAGAAAGTAGAAATAAACATTAGGAAAATGCTTATGGTTTTCACAATGATGTGCTTTGATCTCATGGGGAAAAAAACCTAAGGTTAAAAAAAAGTTAGATATGGAACAAAAATAGAAATAAATTAACTAATTAGATACAACAGAAAAACAATGGGGAAAGAGTTATAAAACTGGCATACAAAGAAATAACATGTACTAATGAGAAATGAAACTAAAAATGTGGCACACAAGTCTACAGAGGTCATCCAGTAATTTTAGAAATTGGGAAGTGATCAATGTAGCAAGACTGAAGTTCATGGGAGGAAAGAAAATAACTCTGGCATGCTTAGGAAAAATCCACAAGAGTGGAGAATATGTATCTGAAGACAGACCTGAAATAATTTTTCCATCTCTTAATATTCGTCTGGAAACTGAAAAGTGAGCTTCTGCATTCCTACTTCATTAGGCATCAGTTATAAACATATTTTGTTTTGGTATACATGCACACCCTTATTCTATATCTTATTGATGCCTATTATAGCTCAAATAAAGAGTCACTTGTACAGATGATTGCACTAAGTTCTCCTTACCAAACCTATCAGTTAGACAGTATTAGTATTCCCAGTTTATAGAAGAGAAAATGAAATGGAGATTAAGTAGGTGAATTGCCAAGATTTAAACTGCTAAACTACAATTCAAAGTCAAGGAAATCTAATTCCAGAATTGACTTTTTAAAAGCCTAATTATACATCCTTGTTATGTAGCCACATCACACTTAGGACAAAGTTAAAGACACAAACACTCCACTTGCATTGGACTCTGCCCTCTTCACCAGGACAGTGAGAAGGTGCAGGGGAGAATTCTAGCAGGTATAGAAGTTTTGTTGCTGTCTCTCTCACATGCAAAGGCAGCATTTTGTGAAGACTTAAGAAATTTTAGATGATTTCTAGAACATGCAATGATCCTGCCTTAATGAAAAAAAAAAAGTTGATAGGCTGTGAGCTGTGGTTAGTTTTTGCTTGACCAGCTACTGATTCCTTCACCAGTCAGGGCCCAAGGGCTGCTTAGCATTTAACTTAAAGTTGGAAGGTTTTAATACAGAAGTCATTCTTTTCTCATTCAGATAAAGAAAATTAAGTTATTTATTCTATTATTGTCATTTGTCTGCAGATTTGTGTTAGAACAAAAGTATTTATTCATCAATAAAAATACACAATTTAATTTTACATAGCATGTTTATCTATAATGTTAACAATTTAGAAATGTACATTTTAGATGAACTTTGAAAAGCATGTTTTAAATGAAAGACTGAAAAGTATATTAACAAAAGATCTAAATTACAGTAACTGATTTTGACATCCCCAGTTAATGCCAAGAAACATAGCTTTTCAGCAAGTTCATGAAAATGTTCAGATAAAATATTCATGAATTTTCTTCTAAAAGAAAAGTCTCTTATGGTCTTGTTTGACAGAGGATGACCTTTGCTTCAATAGTCTCCATCTTTGCTGTAACTTAGTGTTTAGATGCTCTCTAAGATGAATAAAACATAGCATTTTGTTCTTTGTGTTTTCTAGTGTATGTGATAATTAATAGAAAGGAAGACTTTGAAGTATTAAAATGAAGTAAATGGATTTTTTTTTAAAAAAAAGGCATTAAGGAATCTTTGAAGATCAATTTCCCAGCAGGATATTTGTCAGAGCAATTAGAATCCACCCTGACTTGGGCATACCCAGTAGCACTCAATGTGCTCTTTCAAAAAATTAAAGAATTTTTAACATTAGTGATCTGCACTGGTCCTTTAGTCTGTTACCTGAATATACAAAGACAGATCAACAATTCAGTTATACACACACACACACAAAAAAAAAAACACTTTATGAGTATAATATTAAATATACTACATTTTCAATATCATTAAAACAGTGAGCCAGGCATGATGGTGCATACCTATGATTCCAGTGACTCTGGAGGCTGAGGCAGGAGAATTACAAATTTGAGGTCAGCCTCAGCAATTTAGCCAGGCCTTAAGCAACTTAATAAGACCCTGTCTCAAAATACAAAAAAAAAAAAATAATAAAAAATAAAGAAGGGTTGATGATGTAACTCCATGGTAAAGCATCCCTGGGTTAAATCCTTAGTACCAAAAAATAAAAACAAAATACAGTGAAACATGAATTGTATAATTTTCAACAAAGTATATTATACAAATGCAATATAGGTTCAGTTTTGGTGTTGATGCTTTTACATTTAGTTATTATATTACTTAAGAAGAACTAATATCTACTTCTAAGTTATATTCAGAAAATATAATAATTAAAGTAAATGAGAAGTAATCTACTTATGTCCGGGAGATTTAAAAGTTTACTAAAAACAACCATCTATTCTAGCAAATAAAGTATGAACTGATCCAAAGTAAAGTAAACATAAATTTTGAGGACATAGGATACAAGTGATGTATTTAATCGGTAACTTAACCAGAGGTAGAACCTACAGGAAGGAATTAATGCTCTAGAACTGAAAGATGAACTAGAACCACAATATGTTAACATAGGAATAAACTCATTATTTGAACTATTTGAAATGATGTGAAAAATTTGTTTCTAATATGGACACTGACATTGCATGTTCCTGAAAAGAGAAATGATACTCCAGTGTTAGTCAGATTTTTGTCACTGTGACAAAATTCCTGAAAAAAGTATATAAAAGGAGGAAAGATTTATTTTGGAGTAGTTTCAAAGATTCTCTTCAACTGTCACTTGGCCTTATCACCTTGGCCTTGTGGTCATGCACAACAGTTGGTGGGGAGCACCTGGTGAAGCAGAACTAATCCCTCATGGCAAAAAGTTAGCACATATAGGGGATGGGGGGACGGGGCTAGGGCCCCAATATACCCTTGTTCATGGGCATGCCCCCAGTAATATATATAACTTACAGCCTCCAATTAGGCCCTACCAACTAAAGTTTCTTCCTAATAACCTGTTAAGCTCTGAATCCATCCATAGACTAACCCACCAATGAGATCAGAGCCATCATTATCCTGTCATCACCCAAAGGCCCTACCTCTGAACACTGCTGCATTGGGCACCAAGACTTCAACACATGAGTTTTGGAGGACATTTCAGATGTAAACCCTAACAAACCCTATTGTGGAAAATATGTGCCTTCTGCCAAAATTCCCTTTGTCACACACTGAACACAACCAATTTTTTTGAAAAAATGTGATCCAGGTTTCATTAGTAAGTATTTTCAGAGTTAAAACAAGTAAAATGCCAAATTTATATTATTAATATTGTTCATTGAAAAAAAAAAACTTGTTCTGAAAAGTAGATTCCAACATTGGCATGATTTCCAGCATTTCAACTGATCAAGTACCAGAGGGTGACATGAAATTGGTGTGTTTTTCCTGATGTATAATTAACTGTTTTGAAGCATTCCAATAAAGTATATTAGTTTGAATAAATATTTGGTTTTCCAAGATTTATCCTCTTTATTAGCATTCTTGAAGTTTTCTATAGAGGATTAGTCCCGTGACATGCTTTTCAAAAAGTGATAACTTGGTCAATTAGGTGAAGGGGCTACATACACTATAGTGCTATCTTCACCACTTGCAAAGCAGTGTAACACATTGAAAGCCCTGACTACTCTTTCAAAAAGGAAACATTTGGCTTATTTTCAATCTGTGTTTTCAGAATGCAATTATCTACAATAACCTTTACTTGTGCAACATTTATTAAAATCTTAAGCAACTAATTTTCTGGAAGAAGGAATCCCAAGGTAGCAAAAGCATTTACCAGATACTCAAGTTTGAAAAATCTCCTTTGGGAAATATTTTACTAAAATCTTCTTGTGCTGAATACACAAGTTGTTCTTATATGGATTTTTAGCATGTGAGATATGTAAGTATTTTGCTACATTTATGATGTTCACTGTTAGAAAATTTTCTATAAGTCTAAATGAAATGGCTCTTTTATTCAAATTTATTCAAAGTTGCCATTCAACCATAACAATAATAATAGCCAACTATTTAGAGTGCTTGCAATGTCAGTCATTATTTTAATTGCTATAAATGAGATGATATACCTTTTAAATGAAATGATGTATATAATCTTCACAACTATCCTAAATGATAAAAATTACTATTTTTTATTTTTGATTGCTAATAAAATGAAGCGATATTTATGGTATTTTTATATAAACTAGCATTGGTAATTTTTCATTTTTTATAATAAAAAAAATTGAAGAAAATTGATCAGTCACGTGACTAGTGAATAGCAAAGCTAGCATTTAAATCCAAGTGACCTGTCTCTAATGCCCCTGTGCTTATTGCCACATTCTGCTGCAGTATATCCTGAGAGCCTGTGCTAATACCCTACAGATTCCTGCAGTCCCTCATATTACCTCTCAGTGAAGAGGAATATGGTCTTAACTGAACATCTGTAACACCTCTTAGTCCTTTTGACACTTGTTTTCCAACACCAGGGCAATAGTCAATACTTGAGTGTGAACCAACAGAATAAACTTTTTAAAAGTATAAGTTGATATTTCTTCCCAAATCAGTATTCCAGCATTCTAAGAATTTAAGAATATGATTCCAGGAAGTTTTTCATTATAGATCACATGAAATCAAAAACCAAGTTAGAATATTTACCCATACAGTAACTGCTTTACTTACCATTTCTCAAATGTAATGTGAAGATAGAAAACTGTCTAACATCACCTTGAAGAACAATGTTACAACCACACTTAAGTTTGGTCAATATTGAGATATAAGTTGTGATCTGGTGATAAGTATTTAGAACTTCTTTTTTATATAAAAAGGCCTCTTTTGCAGTATGTACCAATTTTTTTTAATTTATTTTTTTAATGTTGGTTGTTCAAAACATTACATAGTTCTTGATATATCATATTTCACATTTTGATTCAAGCGGGTTATGAGCTCCCATTTTACCCCGTATACAGCTTGCAGAATCACATCAGTTACACTTCATTGCTTTACATATTGATAAACTCATGTCTGTTGTATTCTGCTGCCTTTCCTATCCTCTACTATCCCCCTCCCCTCCCCTCCCCTCCCCTCTTCTCTCTCTACCCCCACTACTGTAATTCATTCCTCCCCCTTGTACTGTTTTTCCCTTTCCCCTCACTTCCTCTTGTATGTAATTTTGTATAACCCTGAGGGTCTCCTTCCATTTACATGCAATTTCCCTTCTCTCTCCCTTTCTCTCCCACCTCTCATCCTTGTTTAATGTTGGTCTTCTTCTCGTGCTCTTCTTCCCTAGTCTGTTCTTAGTTAAAGAATTTTAAGCACAAATACCTTAATCATAGATAATTTCAATCTATTAAACTATTACTGAACACAGTGTAAGGCAAATATGGGCACAGTAGGTTCTGGCAAGCAGATTAGAGCTGCACCCAGCTCACTATATGTCTTTTCAAAATCTAGCATTACCTCTTATAAAGCTACAAAATTAACATCTCTTGATGTGTGAAGCCTATATACATAAGAGTTCAGGAGAGACTTTTAAAGAATTACATTTAAGGGTCTTATTTTAATTCCTTTACTTACGTGGACACATGAAAAAAGGCACTTGCAAAGTCACATTTGAACCAAATCACTCCCAATATAGTTGTGAAGTCATAAAATACCTTCTTCCAAAATCCCAACATCAGCAGCATATCGACCTTACTTATATTCTAGTAATTCTAGCTATAATTATCTAAATGAACTTTTCTCACAAAAATACATTCTAAACAAGTCTATAGTAAAAATACTCAGTGTATAAGTATATTCTTAGGCAAGGGGGAAAAATAAAAACAAAAACAACAGTATTAACCATAAAGAAAGAAATAAGGTGAGTCATTTAGACCTAGGTTTGTTCCAAAGATCTATTAATTTTTGCTCTATAAATTGTGTGGCCTAGGAAATTACCTCTAAACTCTCCCAAGTATCCCTTATGCTTTCTTTTATAATTTTAATTTTATTATTTTTTAATTAGTTTACATGACAATAGAATGCATTCATGTACTTTGATATATCATACATAGATGGTATATAATTTCTCATTTTTCTGACTGTATATGTTGCAGAATCATATTGGTCACCTAGTCACATATATACATACAGTAATAATGTCTGTTTCATTCTACTATCTTTCCTATCCCCA
Organism: Urocitellus parryii; assembly: GCF_045843805.1. NCBI lineage: Eukaryota > Metazoa > Chordata > Mammalia > Rodentia > Sciuridae > Urocitellus > Urocitellus parryii. The sequence goes on from NC_135532.1 coordinate 146,470,628, forward strand.
CATCCCCTCTCCTTCCCTCCCATCACTCCCCTCTACCTAAACTAAGGTAATGCTATTCTTCCCTAGTGCCACCCCCCATTGTGAATTAGCATCTGCATATTAGAAAAAAACATTTGGCCTTTGGTTTTGTGGGATTGGTTTATTTTGCTTAGCATGATATTGTCCAACTCCAACCATTTATTGGCAAATGCCATAATTTTACTCTTCTTTAAAGCTGGGTAATATTCCGTTGAGTATATATATCACATTTTCTTTATCCATTCATCTATTGAGGGACACCTAGGTTGGTTCCATAGTCTAGCTAATGTGAATTGAGCTGCTATAGACATTGTTGTTATTCATTACATAAAAAGGCACACTGATAAATGCATGCATTTGTCTGTCTTTCTCATGAAAACTTCTGAGTCAACAGAACCATTGTTCTGGCATTGAAGCTATGCTCTTTGCACTGAAACTGCTAGGGAGAAAAACTTCTTCTCATCTCTTAGCTCAATGATTCAGGGCCTGCAAACTGAAATGACATAGGATAGATAATCGTGCAAAAACGGAAATTTTTATTCATATGTGTTCATAGGACTTCACAGAAAAATGTGACTCCATTTGTTAGAGTTTGTTAGAATGTGATAGTCACATGCCATTAGAACGGGAAAAGGAAGGGAGAATGACAAGAGAAAACAAATGACTTTTAAGAAAGATAAATGAGAGGTTGGTTGTTCCACAACTAAACTGGTCAGGGTCACTCCAGGTGAATTTTGGCTGACTGAATAAAGACATAGACACCCACCGAAAGTACCATTTTGGGTTCAGTGACTGCTCATCAGTCACAGCTCCCACAAGGAGGGGCAAGGCAGGTAAGAAAGAGAGCACTGCCTAGAACCCCGGTTTTGTTGGGGAGAATCCATTCAAATGAGGCAAGGGGTAGGGTTACAGCAAACAAGTGGATATAATCCAACGCCACAGGGTGACGCCCGTTCCTGGAGCTGCACCTTTCTTATCCAACCAGAGGTAAGGTCCAAAGGCATTGCAGTGGGTACAATACCTATTCAGTACCTCTTTACTCAGGACTTAATGGTGTGTACATAGCTCCTGTCCAGAGAAGCTCCCAACAGGCAGGGGTTGTGGCTCAGTGGTAGAGTTCTTGCCATGGGTAAGGAACTGGGTTTGATTCTTAGTACCAAATATAAATAAATTAAATAAAGGTCCATTGGCAACTAAAAAAATGTTAAAAAAAAAAAAAGAGAAATGGGTCTCTCAGAGGATAGATGGAAGATATGAGGATTTTGTGACAAGTCTGTTTAGATAATTTCTTATCCCAGTGTTGACTTCTCTTTGGTGATTGGAGTCAATCTTCATTATTTGTGAACTCCTGGAGGAGGGAATTATGATAGTTGAATTCTTTTGAGATCCTATGATTTTTTTTAGACAGATAAGTGAAGTTTAGGGATGGGTGAGAAAAAAAAATATTCACAGTACTCTGTATCTCTTAGACATTCAACTAGGCTGGGCATTTTGACATGTGTTCCATCTACTTACAAGACTTAGGCAGGAGTACCCCTTGAGCCCAGGAATTTCAGGCCAATCTACACAGCATAGAAAAACTTTGTCTCTTCAAACAAACTCAGCTAGCCAGGCAACCCAACATGCAGAGAGACAGGGACTGAAGTAAGGAAAATAATCTGAGAAAATTATTCTCATATTTTTCTGAAGCAAGTTTCAAGTTGAGGAAACAACATTTTGGCTATCTGGGAAACAAAATGTCCAGCAAGTTTAAGTCATTTCTTTGTAGCCCATATGATGTTGGGCAATTTTGAGTCTAATTGTCACTTAATTTTAAGCAAACATTTGGCTTTCCTAAGAAGCAAAGTTATACAACTAAAGTTTACAAATACAAATCAAAAATCAATATGTAGCTGGGCATGGTGGCACATACCAATAATTCCAGGAACTTGGGAGGCTCAGGCAGGAAGGAAAATCACAAGTTTGAAAAACAGCCTCAGCAATTAAGTACGTCCTAAGAAACTTAGTGAGACCCTGGCTCAAAATAAAGTTTTTTGAAAAAAGAGCTTGGAATGTAGCTCAGTAGTAAAGCACCTCTGAGTTCAATCCCCAGTACCAAATTACCAAATACACACATACTTGTGCGCACGCGCACACACACACACACACACACACATGCACAAATTAGTGTATAAATACTAACAAAAAACCCCCACCTGACCATTGTTTGAAATTGATCTAAGTCAAAACAGAAGAACATGACAAGAATTATAGTAAATGACATGATTGACAGAATTCTAAAAGTAGTAGGGCAATAGTACATACATTCAGGGTAATGTTCAAAATAACTTAAAACTACATTGCATAGCTAGTGTCCACATAGAAGAATGCTGTTTGTAAGCCATTGACATGACCATGGTGGTATGGGCTAGCTCTATATCAACATTGCCCATGTTATATATTTCTGTTTCCTTATTTTTAATCACTCCCCTTATACATTACAAAATGAAATTTGAAAATTCTGAATTCGTAAGTTGCTGAATTACAATATTATTTTAATAGCAGAATTGCATTTTTTGGTGTTTTTCATACATACTGGACAAATAATTTATTATGTTAATTTTAAGAAAAAAAAATTCCTGGTTGCCTAAAGTCACCTTGCAAATTTACAGGCTAAAAAAAAAAAAAAAATAGGGTGGGATGCAGTGATGCACACCTGTGATGCCAGTGGCTTAGGAGGCTAAGGCAGAAGGATCACAAGTTCAAAACCAGCCTCAGCAAAAGAGAGGTGCTAAACAACTAAATGAGACCCTGTCTCTAAATAAAATACAAAATAGGGCTGGGGATATAGCTCAGTGGCTGAGTGTCCCTGAGTTCAATCCCTGATTTTTAAAAAAATGAGTTTTCTCGTAGAAATATAATATAGATTGTGTAGCCAGCATAGCATGTTGCATTTTAAATGAAGTATAAAAATCTGGTGAAGATTCACACATTAAAGATTCATAATTAAAACATTTATTTCTTAAAGTCTTTGTAATCTTATTAACTTCTGCTATAAATACAGGGCAATGCCATTTGTCTTGTTAAGAACACAGTCACAAAAATCAGGGAAAGTGTGTAAGATATGCACTGAATGTCTTTGAAGCTACTAGGAGAACATGAAGTAGAAATTGTGAGCCAGCAACCAATATGAGAAAACACAAGTTGCTTCTCTGTGTGCAGTGATTTTTAAACAATTACTAACCACAGAAAATAAGAGGAAAACACAGGGTTCCACCAGGTGTTACTTGACGTCAGTAATTTACTCCACCATTTGATCAAGGATGAGAACAAAATTACCTATATCCTCAAGAAGCCTGAATGTTTCAAGGCCCCTGTGGGAGCTCCTGGCTACTTGTCCTACAAAAAGACAATTGCAGTCAAGGAAGAATTGAGATTTATTCCTCTCAGCTTGAACCAGAAGCAATGCCAATGAATTTGATGTTGCATCCAATTATTTCTTTAATGAGAGAACAAAAGCAGTTTTGCAGGAATGCTTTCACCTTCCTAAATCCGTATGACAGGATCATTCAACATTCCCTCCTGTGGCCAGCAGCATGAGTCCATTCTTCCTTTTGGTACCTTCTAGAACCATGTTCACTCATACTGTATTAGGAATATAGCTTCTATTCCCCCAAAGCAAGAAGTAAAAGCATAAAAATGAATATTTTAAAGTATTTTACATCTAGTCCATGTAGAATCTTAGAAGGAGTTGTTATATCCCTCAAACTTATGAAACCCAGAAGAATTTTGCCAACTAGAATATTACTGATCTATGGATGTCAAACTATGGGTAGGGAAAGTGAGATCACAGCTTATGGGGTAGAGGAGGATGGGATAATGAAATGGGTTTAGAATTAGTGAAAAGTCAAATAAAATGTGCCTAATTCATCTGTGTGGCATTATACCAGGTCCAATGGGAAGCTCAGAGCTTTAAATGAACCATGATTGCTGGAGTAGTCTATCAGAGATAAACATAAGAGTCTACCCTCTGCTCCTTACATGTTAAGGAACTGTGTATAAGTTGTTTCCAGTCAGATTCTCTCTATCTTGGTCTTTATAAAATGATAATTATTTTATCAACAAAGTTACAATGCATATAACCTGAGTCAATACATGTGAAAGAGCACAGGAAGTTGAAAAGTGCAGTACAATATATTTTTTATATTCCATAGGGAAGAATAGCAATAGCTTCAGATAATGGCATCAATTGTTAAATCATGAGGAATGGACAGTGAATATTCTAGGGTTTCAGACACCAAAATCAATTCCATCCAAGGTGATAAAAGAAATCTTAAGGCAGTCTGATCTTCTATCTTAAGGAAAGAAAATAATTGCTGCTGTTTTATTTTATAATATGGATGAAAGCCTTTTAAATGTGAACTCTTCTAAAAGGTCCAAGGTTATCTATGGATTGTGTCACAGACCCAAAAGAAGACTGAAATTTTTTATGTGTGCTTATGCACATTAGAGTTCTAAAAGGAAAGGGATTTTTCTTTTTTTCTTCAGACACTCAGGAAGCAAATTAATAACACTTAAAAGCCTAATTTTCATAAGTTTTCTTACTTAAAATATATGCAACATCTATTATTTTCTAGCTAGTTTTTGCACAATTTTGTACCATCATATAAATTGGAGGACAACAAGAATATAGGGTAATACTAAAAATTCATGACTCCTCTATAAGCCACATGTATTACTTTATGGTTATAGCTTAAAAATACATTTGTATCTAGCTTTGAGTTGTATTTTGGAAGCAATATTCAGAATATCACAAGACCTAGGACTAGGTTTCATTAAACTCTTTGCAATAAAACCATATTTCTTTTTCAAATACTTTCAAAATTATGGATAACATAGTAACTTGTTAATATGATTGAAGAATCAGTACCTATTAGACAACTACACAATTTATTTCATTTGTTCTTGTTTTACCTAATTTTAAAAAGAACTAGAGTGATAAATCCCTATTAATTAATAGCATGATGTTAATTAATTCACACATATAAATGTAATCACATACCCAGTTGAAGGTATTTTCTATTAGAAAAAAAAAGTGGAGTCATAGCATATATTGTTTGGTTACTTGAATTTGTCACTTTATATATGTGACACTTATTTTCCCATGCAAGTATATGGAATCATTTTTAAAAGGTATAGATATCTTTTGTATGTCTAAACTTAAATCTGCTCCAATAAAATGTATATATACAACTTTACCTGTTGATTAAGTAAATATAATTATATATAAATATAAAATATATATATAAATATAAATTAAAAATTTAGAAACTATTTAGTTTCTAAAAAGAAACTATTAGAACTAATAAATGAATTCAGCAAAGTGGCAGGATATAAAATCAACACGCACAAATCAAAGGCATTTCTGTATATCAGCGACAAAACTTCTGAAACGGAAATGAGGAAAAACACTCCATTCACAATATCCTCAAAAAAAATAAAATACTTGGGAATCAACCTAACAAAAGAGGTGAAAGATTTATACAATGAAAACTACAGAACCCTAAAGAGAGAAGTAGAAGAAGACCTTAGAAGATGGAAAAATATACCCTGTTCATGGATAGGCCGAACTAACATTATCAAAATGGCGATATTACCAAAAGTTCTCTATAGGTTTAATGCAATGCCAATCAAAATCCCAAAGGCATTTCTTGAAGAAATAGATAAAGCAATCATGAAATTCATATGGAAAAATAAAAGACCCAGAATAGCAAAAGCAATTCTAAGCAGGAAGTGTGAATCAGGCGGTATAGCAATACCAGATTTCAAACTATATTACAGAGCAATAGTGACCAAAACAGCATGGTACTGGTACCAAAACAGGCGGGTGGACCAATGGTATAGAATAGAGGACACAGAGACTAATCCACAAAGTTACAACTATCTTATATTTGATAAAGGGGCTAAAAGCATGCAATGGAGGAAGGATAGCATCTTCAACAAATGGTGTTGGGAAAACTGGAAATCCATATGCAACAAAATGAAACTGAATCCCTTTCTCTCGCCATGCACAAAAGTTAACTCAAAATGGATCAAGGACCTTGATATCAAATCAGAGACTCTTTGCCTGATAGAAGAAAAAGTTGGCTATGATTTACATATTGTGGGGTCGGGCTCCAAATTCCTTAATAGGACACCCATAGCACAAGAGTTAATAACAAGAATCAATAAATGGGACTTACTTAAACTAAAAAGTTTTTTCTCAGCAAGAGAAACAATAAGAGAGGTAAATAGGGAGCCTACATCCTGGGAACAAATTTTTACTCCTCACACTTCAGATAGAGCCCTAATATCCAGAGTATACAAAGAACTCAAAAAATTAGACAATAAGATAGCAAATAACCCAATCAACAAATGGGCCAAGGACCTGAACAGACACTTCTCAGAGGAGGATATACAATCAATCAACAAGTACATGAAAAAATGCTCACCATCTCTAGCAGTCAGAGAAATGCAAATCAAAACCACCCTAAGATACCATCTCACTCCAGTAAGATTGGCAGCCACTATGAAGTCAAACAACAACAAGTGCTGGCGAGGATGTGGAGAAAAGGGTACTCTTGTACATTGCTGGTGGGACTGCAAATTGGTGCGGCCAATTTGGAAAGCAGTTTGGAGATTCCTGGGAAAGCTGGGAATGGAACCACCATTTGACCCTGCTATTGCCCTTCTCGGACTATTCCCTGAAGACCTTAAAAGAGCATGCTACAGGGATGCTGCCACATCGATGTTCATAGCAGCACAATTCACAATAGCTAGACTGTGGAACCAACCCAGATGCCCTTCAATAGATGAATGGATAAAAAAAATGTGGCATCTATACACAATGGAGTACTATGCAGCAATAAAAAATGACAAAATCATAGAATTTGCAGGGAAATGGATGGCACTAGAGCAGATTATGCTTAGTGAAGCTAGTCAATCCCTAAAAAACAAATACCAAATGTCTTCTTTGATATAATGAGAGCAACTATGAACAGAGCAGGGAGGAAGAGCAGGAAGAAAAGATTAACATTAAACAGAGACATGAGATGGGAGGGAAAGGGAGAGAAAAGGGAAATTGCATGGAAATGAAGGGAGACCCTCATTGCTATACAATATTACATATAAGAGGTTGTGAGGGGAATGGGAAAATTAACAAGGAGAGAAATGAATTACAATAGATGGGGTAGAGAGAGAAGATGGGAGGGGAGGGGAGGGGGGATAGTAGGGGATAGGAAAAGTAGCAGAATACAACAATTACTAATTGGGCATTATGTAAACTTGTGGATGTGTAACCGACGTGATTCTGCAATCTGCATTTGGGGTAAAATTGGGAGTTCATAACCCACTTCAATCTAATGTATGAAATATGATATGTCATGAGCTTTGTAATGTTGTGAACAACCAATTAAAAAAAAAATAAACTTAAATCTGCTCCAATAAAATGTATATATACAACTTTACCTGTTGATTAAGTAAATATGATTATATATAAATATAAAATATATATATAAATATAAATTAAAAATTTATATTTCTGCAAACTTCTTCGCTTAGCTGCTTCCTTTTTATAACATACCTTAAGATGATTTTCATTTACTTATAGATGACTTTTTTATTCACATTTATAAAATTTTCCCCTGTTTTAATCACTTAAATTAGTTCATTTTAGATATTTATGTAACATGATATAAACTTTTTGTTGAAGAATGAGCTGATAGACAGAAGTTATAAGCCACATTAAATATAATTAGGTTATTTATAAATTTAAATCTATTATAATTTTCTTACAGAATTTATATAATTGTATAGTTCAAATGATAGCACATTTACCAGGAAGATTTAATAGAAAACACTGATCTTAAAGTTAATATAATGAGATATTATAAATAAGGTATTTGTTTAAAATTAGTATGGGAAGTGACAAATTCTTGAGTTTTCTCTGTGGACAGGGAAACTTTTTTGATTTTTGTGAAAAGAACCTATATTGAATTCCTTAAACATACCGCTATAACATGTATTCTTTAAACTGAAATTCTAAAGGTAATAATTGAAGTCAACAAACTCTCAGCTAGTCTAATATGAAGATTTTTTTTCTTTTATTTCAAGGAAACTGCATCTTATAGTATCTGTTTTATAAACAATTTCTCAAATACCCCTGGAACTAAACACCAGTCATTAGAGGTGTAGAATATAAATTACTGAAAACAATAGCTTAAAGACAACAGTAAATCTCAACATCCTCTACATCCACAAGACTGGAATCCTAATTAAAATAAGATGTATTCCGTATTTGTATAAATATGTCAAAATAGACTATACTATCATGTATAACTAAAAAGAATAAATAAAAACTTTAAAAAGAAAAGCGTAACAGGGAGCATATTAAATCAGCCAGTCACACAACCAAAGAGAGAGAAATTTAAAAAGATGCAGATTATATTGAAAATAACTTTAAAGATCTTATTTCTGATAATTAAGTATTGATGGTGATGTCATTTTGACTCATCATTAATGAAGTGGCTTTGCATTGTGGCCTCCATAGTTAGTGAGAGTTTTCTGTGTGAATCTTCCCACACATTACTCACTAATATCAAGCTACCACCCAGCATTGCTTTGGCTTTGCAGGAAGAAGGAGGAAGAGTGATCAAATTTTGTGTTTTCCTTGGTAAGACTTCTGAAACTTAAAGATAAAGGCATTAAAAAATCAGTATACTGTTTATTCTTAGGGAAATATCTTTTAATCCTATATTACCTATAATTTATGATAATACAATCAGAAAGAGGGAAATCATTCCCTTTTCTGATAAGAGAGGCAAAGAGAGAAACCTATTTAATATAGATTAAAATAAGAAAAAAAAAACTGTAAGTCCATAGTACCCAAAATGTTTTTCAAAGAAACAGATTGAATAATTTTTTCAAGTCATAAATATATAAAATAAGAAGTTACTAAATAGATGATGACTTTTTTTGGGGGGGTAATTTTATTTAGAGATAAGGTCTGGTCAAGTTTCTTAGGGCCTCACTCAGTTGCTGAGGCTGGCTTTGCTCTAAAAGTCCTCCCGCCTCAGCCTCCCAGAGCCACTAGAATTATAGGCATGCACCATGGCACCTGGCTATAGATGACTTCTTATCACAGTTACAAACCTATTTTTTTTAACTTACCCACTTTCCCTTATTGAATCATCATTCCTAAATGTATCCATGATTAAAGTCTTTAAATTGATTAAGTTATTGTATGGATGGTGAATTTCTTATTGTTGTAACAAATTATCACAACTTAACATCTCAAAACAGCACATATTTATTACCTTTAGTTTTGGATGTTAGAAATCCAAAGTGAGTCTTTCAGGTCTAACATCAAAGCATCTGGGGAGTTTATTCCTTCTGGAGACACCCAGGGAAAAATCCATTCCTTCGCTCTGCTGGCTCCTAATCATAAGATCACTTGTGATTACACCAGGCATATCTGGAGACTCCAGACTACTCCCATCTCATAATCCTGAACCTAATCAAAACTACAATGTTCCAATATTCAGAGGTTTGAGAGATTACAAAATAGTATTTGGGGGCCATTATTCAGCCTACAACATCAACCATATGGTTTAACATACTATAATGCCATTATTGTCAGACATAAAGAGAGTAGAAAAGAACTAGGAAGAACATGATATGAAATACCAGTTTTCCTACATATAAGTCTCATGTGTATATTTCAAACTCATAATGAGGTTTCAAGCATATAGAGAACTAGATTACAATAAAAAAGTACATCAAAATAAATGCACCATAGGCTAATGTTAGAATATATTGTATCTAGACCACAAAACATTCGTGAAATGTGATGATCATTATTATCCAAAGTACATGCATGAAAACACGAATTGGTATGAATATACTTTGTATACAACTAGAAATATGAAAAAGTGTGCTCTATATGTGTAATAAGAAATGTAATGCATTCCGCTGTCACATATAAATAAAAAATTTTTAAAAATATTCAATAAATGTTTCTAAAACTACATATGAATCAGAAATATTTTAGAGCATGCTATCAGGTTTTCAAAAATGTCAATTCATAAGATAACCATGTATCAAATCAACAAAATTTCCCAAGTAAAATTATGGTATTGATTATGGTGCCTTGTCCTAAGCAAACAGGGAGAAACATCATTACATGCTCTTGCTTTGCAATTATTCTCATTGATAGTTGTTAACAATGAATGAGACTGGATAAAAATGGTTTTGATTTGAACATTCTAGCCTGTACTTTTTATTTACTTATTATAGGATCATTCTTTATTGACATTTCACTTTGTTGTTGATTATACTTCTGTTAAACTACACACACACACACACACACACACACACACACACAAACATACCTCTCCTGAAAGGGGCAAATGGAAGAAAGGAAAGGAATAAAGAGGCAATAAAAAGGACAAGAAAAGTAAATGCAGAAAAGAGAGAGGAAGGAAGGAAAGGAGATAGGAAGAAGTGAGGTGGGGAAAGGAGAGAGAAGAAGAGGATGGCAGATGAGGAAAAGTAAAGAGTTAGTTCTGTTTATGTGAAAGGTCAGAGCTAGGGTCTTGGTGGAAATTACAGGAAGACAATGACTATGAGAACTCATCAGCAATTCAAGATGTTCAAAAAGAAACAGATAGTAGAGACTTGTAAAGAAGTGTGCTTCACTTACGCAAATGCTGAAACAAAATGTGGATTATCAACTTCAGGAATGAGGGAGCTTCTGTGTTAAATAAAACAAAATATGGAGTTCTCTTCTAATATTATAACTCTATTGCTTAGCATTCACTGCTGAGGTTCTCTATCACAAACAAGTACATATGTGTGTACTATCACTCCCTGTTTTTCTCATCTAGACTTGCACCCCCCACACACACAAATCAGCACGCATACTGCACATATCCCAGTGTGTAAACCTACAGGTCTTATGAGCTCAGTAGATGGTGGAGGATCAACAATATTTAATATAGCTTTAGAAAAATAGATATCATAAACCTTGATTAAATTCTTGATATAAGACATACTTTTAATAATCCACAGTGTGATTTTTAATAGTAACGTATTCAAAAGGCAAGATGGTTCTTTGTAGTGTAATTCATTCCTTGCTTCTAGTTTGGGGCATGGATTTTAATCTTGAACATATTACAATAGTAAATTAGAACTAATTTTGGGGAAATACAGAAACATTAATTTTTCAATTCTCTCTTGACACTTGGAGTTAATATTAAAATTCACCTTCAATTCTCCTCACTAAATGATTGCTCAACTCCTCTGAGCTTCAGTTTACTCATCTTTAAGATGGAGACAACCTTAATGTCCTAGTTTTGTGAGACTGAAATAAGATAATAGACACGATATATAGTAAATGTTTTAATAAAATTAATTGAATCTTAATTTAGAACACAATAATTAACTAGAGTAATTTACTCTTTCTTCAAGTATCTCCATATAAGCATATGAAAATAATGCTCATCTACTTGTTAATAAGATCTCTTTTGTTAACTAATTCCTGTGCATAGACTTTTTTCCAATTTTTGTTGTATAATTTTCAGTGAACTATTTGAGATTCAGTTAATGTAGTAATCAAGGTTTGTTTTAAAACATTTCCAAGAATGTGGTAATCTGTTTAACGTTCACTTTTTTCATAGTGAACTAAGAATTAACTAAATCAAAACTAAGATTTGAAGGCTTAAGAGAAGATGTATATAGAATTGCATAATATTTATGCAATTTATTGTGCAATTCTACTAAGTAATTCCTGAGTAATTCTTGCTCAGGAAGCACTGCTTCTGTTTTTCAGTCAGCCTCTGATCTGACAAACTCCACTGCCTGTTTCTTTCTCTGATTTTATTTATTTTTTTCTTCATTTTTTTTTTTTTTTTGCATTTCTGTTGATCAAACCCAGGACCTTATGCATGTCAGACAAGTGCTCTACCACTGAGCTCTACCCATGCACACTATTTTTTTTAATCAGGAATACATCAATAATGGTTTATCTATGTCCTAAAATCACTTTTCTCATGTGGGGAAATAAATATGTATGCTCTATTTTCTGTTGTATATTCACTGGTCCTACATTGCTATCACAATGTGGCAGGTGTTACATAAACTTGGGTCATTATGAAAACAAATTCATTAAATATGTTCAAAATGAATGCTTATATATATTGAAGCCTCATTTTAAAATGAAATTCTATATTGTGCTGGCTTTAAATGTGAAAACAGAAAATGTTGCATTAGGGAATACATCCTTTAATTTATGAACTGATTGAAATGTATGCCTAACAGACTGGGATTGTGGCTCAGTGGCAGAGTGCTTGCCTAGCATGTGTGAGGCACTGGGTTCAATTCTCAGCACCACATGTAAATAAATAAAAAATAAACACCACTGATAATAGCTAAAAAATATTTTTTAAAAAGTATGCCTAAGTATATTGATGCAGATTTTCTTCAAAAGCTAGATTTCCAGAAGTAGAGTAAATATTTATCTATTATTATAGACTATTTAAAAATATAAAATGTTGTTTACAATATGTTATTAAAATAAATATAATTATTTAAAATTATGTATATTTAACAATTATGTAAAATATGGATATTTACATGTGAAAGGAATATACAAAAGTGAAGAGAATTTAGAGCTTACCATAATGTTGGACCCTAAAGCTCATGTTTAACTGTAGAACCTATAGATTAGGAAATAGATTTTCATTAGTTCTGTTTGACAGAAATATAGAATGGGATTTATAAAATTTAGGTCATGTACAATTGACCATTGGAGAATTAGAAATAGAAAAAAGATATCTACATTTTACAGAGTAGTCATTCCATCATGCTAGATTTTGTATGAATTTTACAGGGATTTTATTGCTGACCTTGGGTATTAAATAATTGTGAGGTAAAATGCAATACACTGGTAATATTGCTTTATGACACTGCACATTAAATTGAAAATTAACCATAAGATTTTAGACATGAAGTGTTCAAAATTGTAATGAATTTATATGCTTAAATCAACTTCTAATTTGTATGATCACTTTAAAGTTATAATTTATCCATAAAGCACCACTTAATACATTATTACGCTGTTCTGTGAGAACATTAATGCAGTTTCCAACAGGGATAAATTTATTAGTGGTAATTTATTAATAGTGAATGTGTCTCAATTTAAATAGTGAACTATTTCTCAATGCTTTTCCATATTTATCATACTATCCATTTCTGTTTTAGCTCATAAGACAAACTTCTATTTCTTGAGTAACTTACATGATTATCTGTCATTTTAAGGATATGTTTTATGTAATTTGTGACATAACATTTTAAGAATATGATTTATATAACTTTCTCACTGGACAGCCAAAAAGAGTTTTAAATATAATTTCTTAAGTTCCCTTAGGAAAATTAAACTTGTTAATGTCATGAATTTAAAAACAAATAAACAAACAAACAAAAAAAAACCCTTTTCTTAAAGACATGGAGGCAGTTTTTAATATAAAATACCAAACTTTCAGTACTTTTTTCCTAAAAAATTTAAAGTATCACATTCTGCCAAATTTTCATCTGTGATTGGCATAATTTAAAAAATTTCTGAGAATAAATTGGAAAAAAATATCATGAGTTCTTAGGGATTCTTTTAAGTTTTTATTTATTTTCATTGAGCTTACATTCCCTTCCTCCTATGGGGAAAATTTCTACTTCTTAATAACAACAACATCCCTCACTTAACATCCCTCATTGACAGACATCTAGATTGTTCCAATATTTGCAAATAAAGTCTCAATGAATGGTCTTGTAAATATGACTCTTTGTATTTGTGCCAAGTATCTGTGGAATAGTCCAAAAATTTTTTTAAAAAACTATAAATGAATATGTATTTTGCATTAATTATTGAGTTTACTTTCATAAAAGTGTATTATTTTGCTTAAAAAACACTTAAGTACATTAAATTATGTTTCCCCACAACATAGCTAACAAAGTATGTTATTAAAATTTTGGATTTTTCCACTCTGAGATATGATATCTCAATGTAATTTAATTTGAATTTTTTTAAACAAATGATTTTTAACTTTTATGTTCAAACACTACTCTTTTTAAAAAATTAGAATACTTAAACATGAAAAGTATTTTGTGAAAGATACAAAGAAATTAATCTGCAATATAAACATTTGAATTAAATATTAGAAGTATAACACGTGTTATTTTAGGTTAATTTTGTATTGCTAACATAGTGTCATATAGGAAAATAAAACAGACCAGATTCTGAAAATAAACTTGTGCAGTTAAACATTTCAATTTTATCCAGATGTCACTGAAACTGTGCAAACAAAATAATCTTTGCATTGATAAAAACAATTCATTGTAAATATAAAGTAGATTGTTTATAAAGAACTAAGATTTCTTGAGAAGAAAGAAAAGCCTATGAGTGATCTTGTAATTGCAGAGATTGGTTGTTTTTCTGATAGTAAATATAGATTTTATAAAATACAGGAACCAAGTGTATTGTACTTCATGACATAACTCAATGCCAAAAAAAAGTTTAAGGAATAAGGCCCTTGTCTAATGAGACCAAAGATGATGAATTCTGGCTCTTGTCCTTGGAATATTTGAGTTTTTCCTGTTCCTTAATAGTGTTTCTTATTAAATAGCCTTATTTAGACTGAATAGAGTATATCCTAAGGCCATCTTCTTAATCTGGTATAAACAATTGGTGTCCTCTTCAATAAGTACTGTGCTTTCTTCAGGAGAAAAATATGAAAGAAAAGATCATTCAAAAAATGATTCCTGTAAATTAATTCTTAGTTATTTTCTTTCCTTTCAGCACCTTCTCTAATAGGTATGGTAAGGAAGGACTGGGCATCCCAAAATAGCATTGCTCTATCATGGCAAGCACCTGCTTTCTCCAATGGAGCCATTCTGGACTACGAGATCAAGTACTATGAGAAAGTAGGTCTTATTTGGAGCTTTCTAAAAACCTACATAAATGTATATATACATATACATATATATGTATATGTATATATCAAACATTTTTTTATACTATATTATTTTAATTTAAACTTTTTTTTGAGGGGTGGGCTAATCTCATACTCATTATTCCTTTGAATTCTCCCTAACTTACTATTGTGATTATAGCTTACCAATTAATTTATTTTGTTTTATTAAAGTAGAAGATGACAAATGTTCATATTTATTATGACCTCCTCTAGGGAGTTTTATAATGCAGTAAAGAACATTGAGTAATAAACTCCTTCAACTTACAATTTTGTTGCTATAACACTGTTTCTAAAATTCAGTTTAGAATTATAAAATTGAATTCCTATGACCCAAAATGAGTGATGAGCACATATCCTTTGCAAATGAATTTAAAGTTATTGTTCACTGTAATTTGAAGAGGATATCTTAAGAGAAAAATGAAAATAACAAATGAATTAAATATTCTCTTAACATTCTTATTTTATAAGACTCTCCTAAGACAAATTTGGTTGGAAAATCAGTTATCTACCCTAATTTCCATTTTGTCATATAAAATTATACTCCAGCATCATAATTTTCCAAATTATTTATTTGCTCAATTATATTTTTTGATGTTCTTTTTATGTTTTTCCCCTGTGTTTCTCACCATTATGACATTGTTGCTGTAGATACTATAGCAGAGCACATAGTTAACTTTGAAATGTCTCATTGTAGAGTGTTACATCAAAAATGTTGACAAAGGGAACATTATTTTTTAAAAAACAGTTAATGTATAAAACATACATAATTTACAGTGGTTTACCACAATAAGAATGTCTTGCATTTCTGTAATTTACTAGAAACAAAGGAATATAGGGAAGTTCCAGTTGTCCCCCTGAAGGTTTGATATTTGAGTCTGTTGAAATAAACTGGCAATAGATTAGCAGCAGAAAGGGCATATAATTGTATTGCCATGCATGTATGCACAGGAGCCACAAAAAATATAAAATTCAAAGAAGGCCCAGTTGGTTGACACTTAAATATTTTCACAATGAGGAGTAGTGAAGTAGGAGATGTAGGCAATTTCAGAGAGGTAATAAATGATTTTCACAGGAAAAGTAGATCCAGTGGCCTGGGACAAAGTTCCTCTGTGTTCTCCATGTGGTGTTTAATTTTCAGTCTCTTACTCTGAAAGTGGAACAGTGGCATTGAAGATAATTGTGTTCCTCCATAGCAGATCTGGTCTTCAGATAGATAAGGGATGCTCAGAGGAAGACACACATTCATTTGCAGCTCCTCAGGTGCTCTCAGTTTGAAGTCCAAAGCAGCATATTTTGGGGTATCATTTCATGAGCATCAATAGAAACATCATAAGTAAATTTAGATTTACTGTAAAGAAATATATGGCAAGGGGAGAGATGGAAACCTACCTTTATTCTGTTTCTAGGTAAATGTAATTGAATAAAGGACAGGTGACTCATTCACTTGCTTATATCCATTTTTGGCATTTAAGTAATGTCAGCATCATTGTAGTCGATAAAAGTGACATTATAATTAACAGACAAGGATACAGCCATAGTTTAAGAAAAAATAATTCACTGAATTTAAATTGGATGGCAGATTCTGCACATTAGCTATGCCAGCATGTGATCAGTAATCACTTGGCCTAACCTTTCAAACTGTATTGTAGCATGTGTCACAAGAAGAAATATATGTTGGGTTTAATGGTTTAAATAGATCTTCATGTACTCAAAATGTGTGATCATCTAAATGCAAAGAACACATTTATACAAGAAAACTTTTCAGAATCAAAATATTTCTGTTTTATAAGAACATTTTGTGTTATATTTTACACACAAAAAAAAAACACTGACTCATTTTATTGTCAGTTATACTTCATGTAAGAATGAAAATAATCTGCAGATTTCCCAGAATCATATAGATTCAATTAAAAAAGTTTTTCTAATTAAAATTTGAAAATCAATAAAATTCTTTAAAAATTGCCATCAATATATTATCCATATTTACTCTTAGATGTGCATCATTTGCTTTGATTGTATTTTATTTTAAATTGAAAGTATACATTATAAAAGTATTTATTTTATTAAAAAAAATGGCAGCAATCCAGTGAAAATTCTACCTGAAGTTGGAAACCAGAGATTCCCAATTCATGTTCTGAGTCTGATTATGCTTGTGACCAGGAAAATAAGTCAATAAATCTCCTATGTTACAGATGTCATAAATGGGGGAAAAAGATATCAGCACTTTTGGTGGGTTATAAAGTTTAATTATAATCAGATCTAAAAATTAAAAGCATTTAATAAGTATTTAAAATATAATTTAAGCAAAATATTTAGAACCAGAAAACAAGAGCATGGGAATTGTATAAAAAAATAAATAAAAATAATTTTCTTTTCATACTTAAATATACAAGGTATAAGCAGCCAAAGATGTTGCAATATCAAACCTTTCAGGGAGCATGATTGACAGCATTGAAATTTTTTCCTACTAGGTTCTCAAATTATAAGTATGCATTTTACATATCTGCATCTATAATATGGTTTCTCCTTCTGAGAAAATATTTTTATAAGGAATAACTAGGACAGCTTACAATAAAGCTCAGTTTAAAATCTAATTCTTTTTGTTTTAAGAATCAAAACATTGCTCAATAATAAAACCAAGATGAAAAAGTATACATACATATGATTCCAGTTTTAGAAAACAGATATTCCCTCATCTGTGTATTTGTGTATGATTATATGAGTAATAGAGTGTTGCTTATTTGGGGGTGGGGCAGAGGTGCTAAGTCAGAGCCTGAGTGAATATGGATGGATGGATGGATGGATGGATGAATGGATGGATCTTAAATAGCTTTAGTACTTGTCTTTATAATTGTCTGCCCCAAAGCTGACCCTATGACAAGGATTTTTGTGCAAGAGATTAATAAAGAAGGAATCCAGAAGAACTGGTAAAAGAGCAAGAGCAAGAAAAGTAGGACTACAAAGGAAGATGCTAGTCAAGTTCAATGTGCCCAAGAAAGTTCTAGAGTCTAAATTTTATCTCAGAGTTAGTCTATGGAGACAGACGCTGGGCTTCCCCACTTTGGTTCCAGTCAATCATTAGCTACAGGTCTTTGTGGAAGTGTATAAATAGCATGCAGTAAAATATTATAGGTACCTCTGGTTCCCTGGAGTGGCCCCAGCTGCCCAAATTCAGGTCTAAAAGAGTGATGCAGATTAAAGCCTTAAAAAGCAAAACGTGGAAGCTGGAAGGTAGGAACAGGAACAGGTGTTCTGCTGGAATACTATTAACTAAAGTACTTGATAATTAATCCGTGGCTCATTGTAATATTCATATTCTCAAGTCTCTAATGGTCACATGGCCTTTAAAAATCACATTTTCTTTTAATCCCAGTTACTTTATATTGCTATACCCATAATTGATCTACAAATGATCAATATTAATACCAATTTTTGAGCAATTAATGCTGTTTTATTCAGTTCTTATTGTTTAAAGGGCATTCTTCTGTAAATCAGGAAAGAAATTAATCTATTTGGAATATGAAATATCTACAAATATATGAGGTCAAACAGCAGAGTATTGTTACCAGCGATCTTTCCTAAGACAAATGATATATCACAAAAAGAGAAAGCACTGGCCTGCATATTAAAGGATTTCAGTTTGACTCAGACCTAAACTTTCTTAGTCCCATATTAATATGTAAAATAAGGGTCTTGAAAGATATTTTCTTACAGGTCTAGCTGTGTTCAAATACTAATATGTTTATGTCTATACTTTTATATAGGTAAAGTGTCCTATGGTTTTCCCATCCCTCAAATAACTGTAGTTTTTCATTTAAGCCTACTGAAATCAAATACACACACTTTTTTTTAAATACACCACCATATGGAGAAGTAATCTTCACATCATAACTGTATATAAAGATTGAGACCCTGCTCTCATTGTCTTCTGTGTGTATGTGGGGTGTGTGTGTGTGTATGTGTGGGTGTGTATATTGTATCAGTGTCTGTGTGCCTGTATGTTGATTATAGTTATTTATATAACCTCTATTTAGTTAATCATACTCTTCAATCTTTAGTTACTTTTATTTTTTTATACTTAAAAAGTCTTTTTTCTTTAATTCAAGTGAATATATCTTAAATATGAAAAGCACATTAAAATAATGAGTGATGTCAAGTGTATGTTACTTTTTAAAATTTACCTATTTACCTATTACCAATGCTTTTCTCCAAAATCAGAAACTCTCTTTAGAATGAGAGTACTAAGATATCATCTGTTCCAAAACTTTCAATCTTCCACTTCAAAATATTATAAAAACCTGTTGCAGTCACTAAAGATTCAATACCCCATTCACTATAAACATACCCTTTGTCTAAGTCCATTTGATGCTGATATAACAGAATACCTGAAACTGGAAAATTTATGAAAAAGAGAAATTTATTCCTCATACTTCTAGAGGCTGTGAAGTACAAGATAAAAGAACTAGAAAATGGGAAGCAAAGATTTGAAGTGGCTCTGGGCAGTGATCCTCAAGGTCTGAGGATGCCCTAGGGCCTCTCTTTCTATATTTCCTTCCCCTGGGCCTGTGATCAGAGGCCCCAATAATATCTGAAGTGCTTTTGGAGTCAGTCATTCTCCCTTTGTCCTGATAAACAAGCCTCAGCCTTAATCCTGTCCATTCTGATGTCTTTATCTAGAGGTCACTCGCTTGGCCACCTCCTTATTTCCTCTCCCCAAATAGTTTTTCATTCTCTACCATATGGCCTGGCTTAGAATCCTTCAAATTTCTAAGTTCTTTTTCCTTTTAATTGTAAATTATCTTTAAATCATTAAAAAAAAATTTAAATTAAGTCTAAAGAAGCCACAATGTACCCTAGGTCTTTGCTACTTAGATATTTCTTGCACCATATATCCTCATTGATATTGATGGTTCTTAAATCCTACCTTCCACATGCCATTGAGCATGGACATGATTTCGTCAAATTATTTGCCATTTTATAATAAGAATGGCCTTTCCTACAGTTTCCAATGCTTTCTTCCTCATTTTCATCAGTCACTTCATGAGTTACTGCCCATATTTCTAACAATATCCTGATCACAACTTTTAATCAATCTCTATGATGTTTCAAAGTGTCCCTATTCTTCTCCTGAGCCCACAGTAGAATCATCCTTAATACTCTGATTTCAGCAATCTAGGCTTTTTCTCCAAGTTCTCCCAGTCTGTACCCATTACTCAATTCTACAGCCACTCACTTCTACATTTTTAAGCATCTGTTATGGCAATGACACCTTCCTGAACCAAGATGGCTTCTGTTTCTGGCTTAGTCCATTTTGTGCTGCCATAATAGAACACCTGAAACTAGGTAACTTCTAAAAAAGAGAAATGTATTCCTCGTATTTCTGAAGACTGGGAAGTCCAAAATCGAGGTACTGGAAGTTTCCAGGACTGGTACAAACTTGACGTCTACTTGCAGTATGGTCCCTTGAATGCTTCATCTTTTCAGAGGCGGGTTGCTGTTCTTCACATGACAGAAGAGTAGCAGGGCAAAAGAAGGACAAGAGGAAGTTCAACTTGTCTTTTTGGAACATCCCAAATCCCACCCATGAGGGTGTGGCTGTCTGTCTAATAACCACTAAGGGGTTCCACTTCTTAAGACAGTTACAATGGCAATTGAATTTCAACATGAATTTTGGAGGGGACAAACATTCAAACCATAACATCCTTCTATTACTCTGTCCACCCTTCTCACATTAATCTTTCCTCTTTTCCCCTTTTCCACACTACCCTCCTTTCTATTTCCTCTTCTCCTGTCCTTGTTTTCCTTCCCAAGGCATTCTCCTTTCTCTTGCTTCTGAGTTCTTTTATTATTCTTTCCAGTGTATTCAGGCTGCTGTAATAGATACCATAAACTGTGTGGTTTATAAACAGTACATTTACTTTTCACAGCTTGGTGACTGGAAAGATGCTGGCAGAATGGTGAGGACTTGCTTCCTGATATCATAGAGTTGTCTCCTCACTATGTCTCACATAGCAGATGAGCAAAGGAGATTTTGGTGATCTCTCTTATAAGGGCACTAATCCCATTCATGAGGACTCTACTCCCAAACTTAATAACCTGTGAAAGACTCTAAATCCTAATGTTCTCTTGGGGGATTATTTTAGTGTATGGATTATGGGGTGACACACACATTGAGCTTATAACAATTATTTTACTAAAATTAGTCTTAATTAAAATTGTGTTCTTAAGAGGCTCCCCCACTAGTGTATGAATTCCTTTCAGTTGCATTCAAGCTATATTAGCAAAATGCTCTCTTTGTTCAGAACTCACTTGTAGGAAATTGAGAAGTCACCCAGTCACTGTAAAATTACTTCTAACAATTAAAAAAAATTAAAGATAAAGAAAGAAAGAAAGCTGCTGTGACTTTCTGCTTTTTTTTACTTGTTCATTAGAAACCCTCAATATATGGATGCCCATTAGCTGAGCAAACATTCTGCTAATAACTATAATGTAAGCTCATGAGTCCAGGGATTTCTTTTGTCCACTGTCATATCCCCAGTCCTCAGAACAGCAAGAGCTCCTAGTTAATAGAAAACAATTATTGACCAGTTAAATACCAGCTTCTTCCAAGTGTTTTGCATGTAATTATTCCAATAACAACCATTTTCGGTAGATATTATTATTCTCATTCTTCTGATGAGGAAACTAAGGCATGAGGAGCTTATGTAACTTCACTGAAATCACACAGGAACAAGTGGTTGTTAAAGTTGTCCATGATACCTTGCATCACAATAGACGCCTCAGAAAAGTCAGTGCTTTCTGCTGATGCTTAGTTTCTAGCTTCCCTGAGGCCAAACATTTCATTACTCTCTGATGCCCTTTTGCATCTGTAAAATGGCAGCAATAAAATATACCTATCTCACCAGGGTGTTGTACAGCTCCACTAATTACCAACTGGTAGCTCATTTTGCAAACATGAATCCCCCACAACAGTTCATTATTCTTACATTCAGTGTTTAAAGACATTGTGACTGGTAACTTCTTTTCCTTAAAGCATTCTTGTTCACTTTTACCACAGTCATCAGTTTTAAGATTTTGTTCAGGAAACCTCATCGTGAAAAAAAGGAAGCATTTCTCATATTCAGATGGTCAATAATTATCTACATTAAGTATTGAATTAATATAACTTGTTATTTTTTCACCTAACCACAGATTATAGAAAGGGCTTTCTATGAGCTTTAATTAAAAATATATCATTTAATGACATGGAGAACAGTATATTATTAAAAGGTACAGAGATTAGTGAACAGGTTTTTATTATGGAAAATATTTTTATCACCAGTCAGGGATGATTTCAAGAAGCCTCTTTTGAGAGCAGGTTGAAGTCTCCACGTCCTTTTTGAAAGTCACATGCCCCTCAAGATCACACTTTATGGTGTCTATTTATTCAAGACTATCCTCTTATTCTTTTTCATTTGAGATAGTTTTTCTAATGAAAAAATAAATAAATAAATATGCCTTATTGTTTCTAATGATATTCGATCAGTGAATATACATCTTTGTTTGTATTAAAATAAATGATGCAATTATAGTGATGGTCAATACAAGAAAGTAAAAATTCCTGTCTCTGAAATGATGGCCATTTTGCATTCCTTATTTCCTTTTATTGTATTTCCTGAGGTGTTTCCCAAGGAAAGAAGCCATTTTATTTTCCCTTCCCGCACTGCTACTCTTTCCTCCATCCATTGTTTAGGTACAGAAACACAGCTCCTTCATTCTCTGCATCTGTCTTCCCCTACTACGATCTAACACATTTCATGAATATTATTGTAAATTTGCATTTAAACCTAAACCTATTATACAAGGATCTAAGAAAAGTATGATTCTGGGAACTGCAGATGGAGTACCTGAATCACATGGGAATCTTTTTGAAATGTAGATTATGATTCACATGGTTGGGCAGTTGAGTCTGAGGGTAGTGGAACAAGATTTTGCATTTCTAACAAGCTCTGAGGTGGATTACAGCCCTGCTTGTCCATGGATGACACTTCAAGTTTTGCATGTTCCTAGAGACCCTGCCTTTCTATTGCCTCCCTTAATCAAGTGTAAAGGGAAAAAATAGTCACAGCCCTCTAAATATATAGGTGAACTTATATGGATATATCTTTATAATTAGCTGAGACCTCTGTACCTGTTACAAGATTTGTATGTTATTGGAACCCAAAAATTTAATCTAAAACTAAATAAAGTACCAAGTCAGTTCCAGATACAATTCACTGCTTCTAATAGAATCAGCAAACTCTTGAGCTGGTAAATGTTTTTGTGTTCCTTTCAGTTCTTTTTTCCATAATTCTTATTTGCTGCAATGTCCACTGCAATTGAAAATGAGCATTTGGTACTAATTAAAACAACATTACCTGAAAGAAAATGGAAAGCAAGGGAATTTACTGATACAAACACTCATTATGGAGATTTCATACCCAATTGCAGTGTTTTGCAGCAAATATCACACTCTGTGGAAGTCTGCCTGGTTTAGTGAGCCCAGGGAGTCCCCTGGTGCCTAGAGCAGAGATCCTCATGATAGCAGGGCTGGGACTGATGCCAGTCCTACATCATCAACAGGCCACATCTGTATGCTGTGGACATATCAAAATAGAAAGAAATTAAAAAGATGTTTACACCATTGATCCAAGCATTGAGTCTTCACACATGCCTGTCACAAATGTCTAGTAATTACTATAGCTTTTAAGTATCTCCTAGGTCATTACAGATATACTTTTTTCTTTGTTTTGGAGAATGTTTAAAATTATAAAAGCTGGTTTTAGTATGTCAAATATTTGTCAGAAAAAGGGAAAAATAAAGCTGGTAAAAAACAGGTACTTGGAATAGATTTCATTAAAATTTTTGAATATACTGTAGGGGATATGAAATAGGTTTCCTATCACTAAGCTCATGGCTGAGGCTCTTTTGGAAAAAGACAGACTATGCGTGAGAAAAACATACACATGTATTTAATACAAGTTGTACATGACACAGGAGCCTTCAGATATAAAGACCCCAAGGACCAGGGATACCTGTGGATTTTTATGATTAGGTTTGATGAAGAGTTAATAGATATGTGGAAATATGCTTGGGCCAATGTGGGAATGAACTAGGGAGAACTTAACAAGGCCCTCAGATTCTTCTCTGAGCCCCTGAATGTTCCCAAATCAGGATGATCCCTTCTTTGTATCTGGAGGGCACTTTCAAATGAGGATCTCATGACTAGCTTCAGGGGATAAGGGCAAATGAAAGACAGAGAGTGACCTTCCTGCCTGTATTGTGTCTCAAATACCAAGGAGTCATTTTTTGAAACAGCATTCCCTGAACCCCATCAATGTAAATTTATAGACTAAAATAATAAAATATAAATATAACAAATATCAAAAGTTTATGTTCTGGTGTCTAAGAATCATAAAACAATATCCTGTCCACTACTGCTAGGAGGGCCTGGGATTCTGTGGATGGCTTGTGGTCATCAGAATCGCTCCTCTGTCCTTTAGTTTCTTGTTTATCACTAGATAAGGTTACACATCAGCCACACTTCTGCTAACTTGCTATGTCAATCAGCTCTAAATTCCACATTTCAATTCAGTTTCACATGCTGAAGTCATCATCAATTGCTTCCATATTCCTAGACATACATTTCTTAAATTGCTTCCTCAGCATTTCCCTGAATTCATGTCTTTACTTGTTTTTGGATGAGGTTAGAATAAACTAAGTTATTTTCCATTTGTGAAATTTCAAAATTGTGGAAGCTTATTATTTTTAGTGTACATTGCTTTGCTTTGCAAGATGATAGGAAACAGGTAAGAGTAAGGGAAGAATGAAAGAGTTGATATTTTTAATGAATATGAAATATTTTAAAAAATTAAATTGCAGAGAAGTTTATAAAACATAAGAATGAAAGAAAAATTCAATTTCCTCAGCAATATGAAAATCTACATTAAAATTTTACCACAAAGTTTTGAATTTCTAATAAAAAAGAAAAATGTCAGGCCACTTATAAATGACTAATTACAAAAAAAAATTATATGTAACCTTAAACAAGTCATGTTGTTTGAAGATAAGAAAATAATGCAGTGTAGCAAATAGTTTGACAAATAGAGGTTCAATGTTTTGGTAAAATCTGTTTTGGTAAAAAACAAATAAAAATTCCACAAGCCCTTTTTTTTAATATAATATTGTCATGGATTCAAATTATTATTAGCTTTCAAGGAACATCCATCATTGGAAAATGTTAATATTGTACATACCTGAAAATAATTTTGAAAGTCAAATATATAAGATACGCATCTAACTTTCTGTCCTAAAATTCTGAAAAAGTAAATAATACTGTCTAACACAGATACATTTTTAATCTATTTATTAGATTTTAAATAATAAATTTCAAGATAAGAGTTACAATTAGATTGTGTTATCTAACCCTGAACAAGTTTCTCCTTGTTTAGTGACATTACTGAAGTGTTGACTGAAGTTTTTGTCTGGAGAGAAAAGGAAGGTTTGCTCATTTAAATTGCGGTTAAAAACACAATCATGACTGCTGAGACTGTGGCTCAGTGATAGAGTGCTTGCCTTGCACCTGCAAGACCCTGGGTTCAATCCTCAGCACCACATAGAAATAAATAAGTGAAATAAAGTTATTGTGTCTAACTACAACAAAAGAAATAAATATTTTTAAAAAACCCCAAAACCATGTTTTTGCCTATTCCGAACAATTACCATAGGACAAAGAGTGAAAACTTCTCAATTCAAAAATTTATGAGTTCATAAACTTAGTTTTAAGAATACAAATCCATAAATTTATTTTTTCTTATACTCTGTTGCTACTTTCTTTTATCAGTTACTCAACAAGTAAATTTATGAATTTAACAAAGAAACATTTATTTCTTCTCAATTGTTTGAAGCAAATGAGTGTATGAAAAATCTTGTGAAGTTCAAGAGGTTTCCTGAAAACAGTAAGGTACCAATTTACAGAGTTGCATTGCTAGGCTTCATTTTATTCACAGATTTTGCAGGAAATCCTAATAGAGGAAATATAGACCTTACAGAGAGTAAAGCAAAGTAAAAACTTGATGATCATTCAGAAATTCAGTGAGGTCTCCTCCCTGGAAATATTTCTTTCCCATAAATGCTTTTGTGAAAAGTGTGTATATGGACATTTAAATTGTGCATTTTAAGTGTAATTTCAATAAGCTTCTATACCTTTCAAAATTTTGTAATATTATAAAGAAAATTCAACCTTTTAATAAAAATTTATCTTAAGAAATATGTGAGCTGCCTTATGCCTCTGCTGTCTGACTCAATTTGCAAATTTTAACTGTCAAGGGGGAAGTCTAATATCCAAGATTTGTAGCATATACACAGTTAGGAAACTTGCCCTGTAGGAGTTGGGGAACCCCTGTTTCCTGCAAGGCCAATCTCTGATTTTATTGGATAAATTACAAATAGAAAAAAATATGAGGCAGAGGCTTAAACATTTGCACATTTTTAATCCTTGAAACTCCTTATTTTGATTTTGAATAAAGGCAAGAACTAAATTTTGGTGTAAATTCTTTAATTGGATTATGGAAAAGACAAAAATAATACTAATACTTACTGAGTACATTTAACCTGTATTAACTCATCATAAGACAAGTTAATTAGCTACTAGCTAATTGAAAGACATCCACTTATTTCATGATTACCACTTTTATTTTAACCACCAACTGGCAACTTAATAAGACGCTATAATAAAAATGTGTTTAGATATTGATGGAACATTAAAAAAAAAAGACTAGAGTGTTGTTTATTTCATCTTTCTTCTGTACATCATTTAATTTTGGTGTCTCTTTAATAAATTCACATTGATATTTATGAAATGAAGTATCTGACAAATAAGAACAGAAATGTACTCTAATTTAAAGTCATAAACCAACTGAAACAAAACTTAATTGTAAAGTTCTGCTATCAACTTGACCTACTTGCAGACTTTGGACATACCTTTCAAATTCTGACAGCCAAATTGAAAATGATCTTCTTACACATGATTTTTAAATTCCTTTACAATTCCTTGAAAATCAAAAGGAAGTAATTCTCTTGTCAATCATAGTGGATTTTGACAGACCTGGGTTGGAATTCAGGATATAATACTAATTACTGCATGATCATAGGCAATTACTTTTATTTTCTTAAATCTTAATGATAAGAGTACACAAGCTATTATGAGGAACTATCTAACTGAAACTTCAAATGTAAGAGATTTCACTTGTGGCATAAAACAAATGCTTGCATGTGGATGCTAATTCACAATGGGGGGAGGTTAGGGAAAAATAGAGGTAGTAAACTTTTAATACATGCAATCTGCTAAAGTTGGTATTAATATCAATACCAGCTTTGGTCTTAGGATAGCTGCAGTCCTCATACAGAGGGTTCTTTAAACCTTTATCGCCCAAATAGAATGGCACGTTACCCAAGTTGCAAGAATGATTATTAAAAGAACTACTACTATTCTATAGATTATGTAGTAATGAATAAGTATAAACACAGTCACTAATACATAAATTCCAGAGCAGAGCCAGTTCCTACTTTTACAAGTACCATCCACATCCATATTAACCAATTAATACCATTCACAATATTTTATTGTCATGCACTAAAGATATCTTAGTATAAATTATGATAACATTCTAATTTGCAATCATATAATTGATTAAAATACAATTTAGAATTTCTGAACTATGAAGAATGTGATATTTTACAGACAGAAATATTCTACAATATAATGAATGTAAATTACAATATCATGACCATAAGCATGCAAAATATGTTAGTGCTTTCTAATAATATATTAGATATATACTGATGACAATTCACACAGTATTTTGCTTTGATTCAGGATTCTCATGCTTTGATTCAGGATTTTCACATAGGAGAACAGTTCATGAGGTGGGGTATACTTATTTTTGCACTTTTATTTTCTATTTCATTACTTTCAACTTGGGATAAATAATGTAATGTGTCCATTTTTTCATCTCTGCTCTTTCTTCTTCCTCACCTCTTCCTCTTTCTTTATACCCCTTCAAGACCAAAGGAGATTATCCAGAGGACACATGGCAGTCAGACATTACCTGCATTTCAATTACTATCTTTACAATAGGGCCTTTGTTCTCCAATTAATCATTCATAAGAACAGAGATGTGTGGAAAAATAGTGAATCTTATGGTAAATAAAATTTTCAATTACAAAAGAGATGTTCAAGTTGAGAACATGAGAACCCTCTTAGGATTCTAGAATTTTTTAAAAAGGCAGTCAATTCAGCTAATTCAATCTAATCCTTTGAGATATGTGTGTGTGTGTGTGTGTGTGTGTGTGTGTGTGTGTGTGTGTGTGTGACAGTTGGCAGGAAGCTTCATCAAGTCATCTGGTAGGCTTATCACATCTGGGAGTGTATATTCAAGACCACAGCTGCAGTTCTTGGCATACTATAATCTTGGAAGTTTCCATTGCTTCAGTCATATTCTGTTGGTCAGATAGGCCAACCCTTATATATGAAAGGGAGCTGCATGTGGGTATGAATATCAGCAATTGGAGGTCATTGGGGTCATTCTAGGAGACTGTCCACATTATCAGGGTTATGGGCAAAATCTGTAGTACTTCAGTTTGGCTTCAACGGAGAAATCATCTGGGAAAAAATGCTATTTACTCTTTCTGAAATTCTCATGGTTTTTGAAAGATATTCAAGGTAGTTCTAAGTGATAGGACCATTTTGATTTTTAGAATTACCCCGGAGCCAGGCATGATGGTGCACATCTGTAATCACAGAAACATGGAGACTAAATCAGGAAGATTTCAAATTCAACTCCAGACTTGGCAACTTAGTGAGACTCTGTCTCAAAATAATAAAGAACTGGATATATAACTCAGTGGTAGAGCACCACTGGTTTCAATCCTCAGTAACAAAAAACAAAAGCAAAAACAAAAACAAGAAAGAAAATATTTCAGTGTTCAGCTTTCAAAGTTCCAAGGAGGAACTCAAATAAATATATAAACATATGAGCCAAAGAAAATTACCCTGAAATGTTAGACTAAGTTGTCCAAAATTCATCATGTGAATGTGAATTTGATGCATAATAGATCTCATTATTTCCAAAGAATTAATTCACATGATTTAAATAGCCAAAATAAGCTTTTTTCCTCTCTCCAAAATAAAAAAGTTGCCTAAATTTTGAAGGAAGCAATGCCATCCATACCAGTCATTATAGAAGTTAAACAGAAAATTCATACTTTTAGCTTAGTATTAAACTCTAAGGATTTATGTTGTTTTGACTTTTGCAAGAGCTTAAGAATTTTTAATGGCCAAAGGAGACCAAATCCCCAAAATTCACAGGTTTTACACAAAGATAAAACCAACTTTATAAAAGAGAGTTTTCTTCCCTTAATTGGTCATAAATAATACATATACATAGCAGGGTTGCTAATATTATCTAAATGATAAAAAAAATTTATAAAAGAAATTCCTAAACTTGATTATATGAATGAATTTCTCAGCATCATTATTTTCTGGACAGAGTGGCACACGCTTATAATCTGCAATGACTTGGGAGGCAGAGGCAGGAGGGTCCCAAATTTGAAGCCAACCTTGACAACTTACCATGACACTGTCTCAAAATAAAAGTGAAAAAGACTGGGAATATGTCTCTGTAATAGTGTCCCTGGGTTCATTCCCCAGTTCCAAAAATTAACAATAATAACATAGTTGAATTTGAGTCAAAACTAATTATAGCACCAAAGTAAGTAAGTGCTGTGCAATATCATTGTATAAGGAGATATGGGTAGATTAATACTATGGAAAAATTAGCCAGAATAAAGCATGAATATATCTCTCTGTGTGTATGTGTGTGAAAGAGAGAAAGAAAAAAAGAGAGAGATTTAAATTCTCAATATATATTTTTGCTTAACATTTCTGTTTTTAAAAATGATAGAATTAATGTTGCATTTTGAAATAGAAAATTAAATCAAAAAGTGATTTCCCATGAAATTTCTCTCTGGATTTGTATTATCCAATAATTGTGAAGAAATGTCTTAATAAAGGATTTGCTAAACACTGAGGCATTTCCTTCCCTGCTTCTTCAGCCAATTCTCTGAACTCTTGATATTTGACTCATTTTTCCTAATTGTTAATCAGTGCCTCTCTTTAAAAAGAAAGTTTCTTTTAGAAATGCCTTACTGTCCTAATTTTAAAAGGTACTTAATATCCTCAAGAAACACATCAGAACTTCAAATTTGAGGGAAAAAAATAATTACTACAAAAGCACTCTGGGAGTTAAACTATTATAGCAAAACTCTTAGCTTATTCCCGCATAGTAAGTGATGTGTAGTAAGTTGCTTCATTTCCCGGCTCTGCTATTATTATCCTCATTCCTCAGGGGAATACTTAAGAGTCTTAGATTCTCAAATGAGGGGGAAAAAACCTAAGTCAGTATTCTCCTTCAAATAAGTAGAAATAATTATGAGGCTTCTTTGACCAAATATAATTTTTGCCTTGAAGAGTAAAACAAGACCCTTTGCAACAGACATTATTAATGACACTGATATAATTCCTACTTGAAAGAAAAGGAAATCTGCCCAGAAAAATCAATTAGAAACCACCAAATGTTCCTTGAACTTTTTGGAGAGTTCTATGCCTATTGTCCCTCATGACTTTTCCATTAAGAGACTCATTGGCTATATTCCTAATGGTTGTCTTCAATTATTTAGAGGGGATTTCTAAGCTTTTGTATATCATATTAAAATGGCCTAGACAGCATTTCCTGATTATCTTTCTTGCAGAACGAAAGGGTCACTCTGGGGAAAACAGAGTAATATAGGTGGCTTTGCTGGAAAAAAATTAGAGAGTCCTCGGCCATTAGTACCATTTGTCACAGAAACATTGATTCTCTTGAAATGAAGCAAACAATGTATGATGACTCTTCTGTCTCTGAAAAAGATTACTGAAAAAAAAGGTAATAATTTAAAAAGTCATTAGGAGTAGTTATCACTAATGGAAGACCAGCAGCTGCATTTGTCAAATCCTTTGTTTTTAACGTGTCACATTCTACTGCTAGCATCATTCTTCTCTTAACATTAGTTGATGAGTGTCCTATTATAATCATCCAATATTAATTAGTCTCAGATGTGAGTGGTGTTGTATAGTTCTGTCTTATCTATTCCTTTGACACCTTGATACATTTTCTAAAGGGAGATATAGCTGACAGTAAATTTTGAAATGCAGATAAATTTTATAATATTCGAAACATGATTCATATTGAGGTTAGGATATGAATTTGTGCAAAAACCCTTAATATTGAGTGTGGTCTTGTGTAATGATCATCAACTTCACCACGTATTTGATTTAAAAATCATTCCAGGAGCTGGGTGTAATGGTGTACACCTGTAATCTCTGAGATTGGGGAAGCTGAAGCAAGAGGATCACAATTTCGAGGCTAGTCTCAGCAACTTAGCAAGATCCTGTATCAAAAAATAAAAGTAAAATAAAATAGAGGCTGAGAGATATAATAGTCTGAAATGAACACTTCCTCTTATATCAATGTTTTGTTTTAATATAGAAAAAAAGTAAAAGAGAAAGACAGGAATGCAAAGAAGGAAAAAAACTAAAGTTTAGTAAGTACCCATGTGTTCTGGCTTTGGGTTAGACATTTTTTTTTTAATTTTTTAATTTTTGTCATTAGTTATGCACGAAAGTAGAATGCACTTTGATACACATTTTTGCTACCTGTCATGATAGCAGATCCAGAATTTTTTCTTCATGTCATGTCATGTTGTCTCTTGAATATTAAATCCAAGCCTCATTTGCAATCTAAAGTTATATTAGATTTTAGAGCAAAATGAATTTCTAAAATAAAATTCTTTTGTGAATAAAACTTAAATAATTAAACAGATGGAACATTTTCATTTTCAGCTTAGGTACTAACCCATGATGATGAGGTATTTAATATCAACAACTGTAGCAAAATGGGAATAGAGAAAGAGAGAGCAAATGTGAAAACCCAAGGCAGAAAGGAGCTTGGCAAATTCCAGACAGAAGCAGTGTACTGTGACCTGCAGATAACAACAAAGGAACAAGAGATGAAGCTGACACAGTAGGCAGAGGAAGGCCAAGGATAGCCTTCCTGCCTTCCTTCCGTCATTCAACAAATATTTATGCTCATCTATACATGTCTATGTTAGCACTGCAGATTCATGGTAAAATGTTAAGCAGTATTTTATTATGGTTTCTTTTTAAATATGCTTAAGATACAATTCAATCATTGAAAATCTCTTGCCTTTCATGATTACAGAATATCTTCATATCTTTCACTGATATCATCTTATTTTTGTTTCCTTTTTGCTATTTTAACTTTTATTATTTTTATTCATCCTAACACTCAGGAAAATAATTAATTTTGCACCTCCCATTCACTTAGTTTCCTTTTTAAGTTCTCTCATCAAGATAGGGATTTATAAAGGTCTTTTATGAAAATCTTTGCAATCGAAAAGTAGTACATAATTCGTAAATTTTATTTCTCAAAGAATTCAGTTTGGAATGAATTTTTTAAATTATATTATTTCAAAAGATAATACACTCCAGGGAATGTATGTGTATGATTAAATACATAACTTAAAACAATCATAGACCCTACGTGTCTTTCAATTATTTTTTTATCTTAAAAATTTTGTCCTTTGCCAAGTAAATAAGGTTTTGCAGGCACCAAAAGGAATTGCAAGTCACTATGGCCCTTTCTAATGTGCTGGGTTGTCATTCCTCTTCGGATTATATATGACTTGTTTGCATCCTTAGCAACCAGCGCTTTGTCTGACACAATGTAATCATTCACGGAAAACTGAGGAACTAGTGATTATATTAATTAATTGTTATTCTTAAATTTCTTCTTTCTTTTCTCTATTATTCTCTTTCATGGGAAGAAAAGCAATGTCACATACTCTTGATAGAAAGTGACTTTTTGGTTTCTAGAACGATGTCAGACTAGGTACTTTAAAAAGTTTATGCTTAAGCTGGGCTTCATGGAGAAGCACAACTGTCATTCTGGTTCAGTGAGCTCTCTGAAAATAGGTTACTCAATGCTCTGAGAACAATATTGTTTGGGGTCAGAGTTTTCAGCCACTGATGAGGAAGGGGAAGTAATCCCGAGACTCTGGTACTGAGCCAACATATCAAACATAGTGAGCTGTAGTGAGCTATTCCAGTAGCATCTTACAGACATAGAAGCATATCCTCTCTAGAGGAAAACTTTTTTAAAAAATATTTATTCTTAAGTTTTAGGATCGAACCCAGTGTCTCGTGCATGCTAAATGAGCACTCCACCACTGAGCCACAACCCCAGCCCAGGAGGAGGGAAAACTTTTAAAATTTAGGACTCAAAAATGTCACAGATTATGATCAGGCAGTAACATCACACTGAAAGACCACCAGGCATATACAAAAGCAAAACATACATGAATAAGCACAAATAATCAGCCACAGATTTAGAATCCCAATGACGGCATATTTTTTTAAAAAATCATACATAGTACAGCTATGTATGGAAAGTCTAAAAAAAAACATGAAAGAGAGAAAGACAAAAATAAGCAGAGTTGTGGAACATGAAACTTATAAAATGTAATGGTCATTTTATATGTATAAACACATAAATATGTCTATGTGTTTATCAGATACATACTAATACAAAATCAGTAAATAAATACTAATAAAAGACATTTAATAAACTGAATTATGCATCTGAAAATATTGTTCAGAATTCAGCATGAAAAGTCAAGTCAAATAAAAATATGATGGAGGAATAAAGAATTGTGAAAGAACAACAAAATCTCACATATATTAGAATGCATTCTAAGAAATAGAAAGTAAAAAGAATGGAGAGCATACGGTACTTACAGGAATAACACCTATGATTTTTCTGGAAGCAAAATAACATATCAGAATAGGAACAATAAATATTCATATCTGAAAACTTTATACTAGAGCTAGAGTATGAAAGAAAGAAAGGGACAATTTAAAAATACATTAGATGCACAGAAGAGGCCATTGACAAAGGATGAGCAAATGTAAAAACAGATTCTTAATAAAACAGTGGTCAACTGAAAAACTTTAATTTTTTTGATAAAAAACTTTTGTCAACTCAGAATGATCTATGTACAAAAAAAAACTTTTTTGAGAACTAGGGTAAAATAAAGATATATAAAAATAAACAAAAGGAGAGTTTGTCACCAACATAACCCAATATAAAGGAATTGGTTTCAGTAAGAAGCAAACAATCACAGAAGGAAAGTATAAGCAGCAAGAAATGAATAAAGGAAATAGTCAACAAGTATATTAATCTGAAAAAATTACCTGCATGAAATAATATTTTTAAAAACATTAAAAAAATCAAGCACTGATTGAAAATAGCATGCTATAGATATGTTTTTCCAAAAATGCATAAATAAAACTCTGTTCCCAGAGTATATTAGTCAGTTTTGTGTTGCTGTGACCAGTATACCCAAGAAGAACAATTTAGAGTAGGAAACATTTATTTTGGCTCACAGTTTCAGAGGTTCAGTCTATGTTCAACCTACTCCATTGATTGTTCTGGGCCCAAGGTGAGGTAGATCATCATGGAGAAAGGGCATGGCAAAGAGAAGCAGCTTAGAACATAAAAATCAGGAAGTAGTGAGAGAGCTCCTCTGACCAGGAACAAAATATAAACCCCAAAGGCACATCCCCAGTGACCTACTTCCTCCAGCCACACCCCTACCGCCCTATAGTCACCATCCAGTACAGTAGTCCTTTCAAATTATTTACCCACCAAACAGATTAATCCACTGATGTCCTTACAACTCTAATAATCTAATCATTTCACCTCTGAAAATTTCTGCATTGTTTCACAAGATAAGCTTTGAAGGGATAACTCATATTCAAATCCATAACACAGGATATCTGTGTTAGAAGATAATGTGGACATTTTAAGTGGTGAAGTCCAATGGGAGATCCTTTGGTCATTGGGTGAACGCTGTCAAAGAGCATTCTGGGACTCTGCCAGTCCTCTCTCTCTTTCTCTTGTGTCCTGGTTCAAGAAGTGAACACTCAGTCCCACATTAGCGTTGTGATCTGTTCCTCTCACCAGAGGCCCAAACTAATAAGCTACTTGATATTGCAGTTGAATTTCCAGAAATGTGAAACAAAATGAACCCCTATTTACTTCATACATACCCTGTATCAGGAATTTCTGTAATAGCAACAGAAAACTAACTAATATACGTGGGTCAAAGAAGAAATTATAGAAATTAAAGTACTTTTACTTGAATGATAATGAAAATATTATGTAACAAAAATTGTGCCATGCAATATGATCAGTTCATAAATTGAAATGTTTAACAGATGCTTATATTAGAAAATAATCAAGTCCCAAGTTAATGAACTAACTTAAACAATGCTGCTTAAGAACTTAGCAAAAGGAATAAGAAGAATAAGGCCAGGGAAAGTAGAAAGAAGGTCCTGATTGAATGTTTTTCAAAGTTCAGGTGTTGGAAACATAATCTCCATTGTAATAGTGTTGAAAAGTGAGACCATTAAAAGGTGATTGGGTCATGAGTGCCCCACCCTTGTGAAGGGATTAATGTTATCTCAAAAGTGAGTTATCAGTAGAGTAGTTTCCTGGGAAAAGGGTGAGGCACAAAGAGTTACTCAGAAGTATAGTTATTAAGGCTGAGTAATATTGTTGCAGAATGAAACAACTTGACCAATTTATTATACCAGATTCCACAAAAAGAACTACATGTAATGGATCTAAACATATGGCAGAAGTGACATTACAGATCATTAAGGAATTTATGGTCTAAAAACTACATGGTGCTAGGCAATCAAATCTGGAAAGAAAACAAGAAAAAAGGCACTGGACACCTACCCCTATAGTTGATAGAAGTTAAGTTCTAATATTATATGGATTAAAATGTTATGGAGAGAATGTAAAAATTTTAGAAGAAAACTGTGGAATAATTTTTTTTCACCAAGGATAAGGAAAATATTTAATAAATGAAGTTTAACTTTTGAATATAATTTTAATTATATTCATTTTGAGAATGCTTTCTTCCAAAAGACACTATTAAGATTATGGAAAGATAAGACACAAAGTACAAGAAGAAATTTTCCACATTATACAAGTAGCAAAGGATTAATATCCTTAATACATAAAGAAATTCTAAAAAACAATTACTAAAAGAATAAGCCAATAGAAAACCTGTATAAGACCTATATGTCAACTGACATGAAAAAAGATGGTCAACTTCAATGGTAATAAGGAAGGTGCTGAAGAAGACCACAACAAGAGAACATTTTACACACACTAGATTGGCAAAAATTAAGAAACCTCGCCAGGCGCAATGGTGTCTATCTGTAATCCAAGTGGTTTGGGAGGCTAAGGCAGGAGGATCACCAGTTCAAAGCCAGCCTCAGAAACTTTGTTAGGCCTTAGGCAACTTAGCAAGACCCTGTAGAAAGAAAAGGAAGGAAGGAAGGAAGGAAGGAAGGAAGGGCCTGGGGATGTGACTCAGTGATTAAGTGCCCCTGGGATTAATCCCTAGTACCAAAAAAAAAAAAAAAAAGTTAAGAAATCTGACATTGCTAAGAATTGGAGATAGTATGAATATGAATAATATTATATGATAATAATATGA
This sequence comes from Urocitellus parryii, assembly GCF_045843805.1. Taxonomy (NCBI): domain Eukaryota; kingdom Metazoa; phylum Chordata; class Mammalia; order Rodentia; family Sciuridae; genus Urocitellus; species Urocitellus parryii. The sequence continues at coordinate 146,507,392 of NC_135532.1, forward strand.
ATATGATAATTAAGAACTCTTAAATTTCTAAAATGACTGTATATTGATAAATCATTTTGGAAGATAATTTTATAAATTTTATATGTTCGTATGTTCATGTCAGTCAACCAACAGTTTCATTGCTGGATATAAACTTTTAAAATATGCATTGTAATCAAAACCATGTCCTACAATGTTCAAGGAAGCATTTTTCAATAGAAAGAAAAAATACCATATGAAATTGTATCATTGGAAAAATGAGTAAATTGTAGAATATTAAAATATGAATAATGTATACTAGTGAAATGAATGAACAATAAGGAATTCCAAAAAAATGATAAACCTTAGAAACCTAACGAAGTCTCAGAAGTAGAATAATTATAGAATGCTTAATGAATGCAGTATTAATGGAATCATGCAACTGTGACAATATTTACTTAAGAAATAACAATATAAACACAAAAATCAGGGTAGTAAATACCTGTGTTAAAGAAAGTGAATTGAATAGGGAAAAAAACACATGTAAGTCCATATTAATGGTCCCATTAACTGTGACAAAATTAATGTACAATACTGCTTGTGGTATCTTGGTTGTTATATCAGTTTATTATATCTTATGCCAATGTTCCCCCAAAGTATGCACTATAGAGCTGGTCTTTGTAGATGTTCTGCTACTTTAGAATTGCATGGTTGGAAAATATAGCATATGCTTTCTGTAGGTTAAAGGTTCACAAATCACATGGATATATTTAATGCTCAAGGAAAACACAGCCAAGTACTCTACTTTATTTTATTTACCTAGTGTTTTATTTATTTTATTGATACTAGTGTTTTCCAAATGTATAACTTAGGTAGCAGCCATAAGTGCCCTCTCTTCAAGAAAGAGCCCACTGTGAGAAGGGTCACCAGCTGCATACAATTTCAGGATCCACCAGTGTTTCCCTCAAAACTTCTTTCTCCCTGAGCTGCAGAACAAGGAGGAGGTCTCCCTACAAGTTCCCTGCAGAACTTCTGAAAGGCGTGATCCCTTGAGTGCCTGGCCAAGACTTTCTCAGAATTACAGAGCTATCAAAAGCATTTTCCACCCAGCCCTGCTTCTCTCTCCTCAGAAGTATCTCTGTTTCTTGCCCACTCTTGATCTCTTGCTCTTTGACTTGCGTAGATGTTTCCCTCCATAAGTATCTTAATTTTCAATACAGTTTTGGATTCTGCTTAGAAGACCCAGATACGCACAATCATAAAACATTTTTTAACCATTGTGTTACATAGTCCTTAGAAATAATGTTCCATAGCAGACTCTTTGGGATGTGGTACTTTAATCCAAATTTATTGCTATCTGTGTTTAATGTCATGAAATTGTGAAAAAATATAAATATATGTTTCATTTCATTCACACTTTTTAAATACCTTTATTTTATTTATTTATTCATTTATTTATTTATTATTTTAATGTGGTGCTGAGGATTGAACCCAATGTCTCACACATGCTAGGCAAGCCCTCTACCACTGAGCTACAATCCTGACCCTTCATTCATACTTTCATAGTAGGAAAATATTGTTATAAAATTTTTCATGTCCTGTTCTACTCTGCATAGTTTCAGAATGAGGGTTATGGGAACTTAATCTTTGGTGCCAAAGTAAATCACTCTAATATTTAGTATCAAATAACTTTGTCATTCCAATATGTCATTTTGTTTATTTAATTGAAATAGGAATTTAAGTAAGACCCTAAGGAAGAAAAATATAATACACACACACACACACACACACACGTACACATGTACACACACACACACACACACACACACACACATATATATATATATATATATATATCATGTTGTGTTTGTATTAATTTTCAAATGTAGTTTTGAAATTTTTATATAGTTATATATAGATCAAATAACTATAACATTCATATCCAAACTGAGGAAAAATTTGACAAAATAGGTGTATTAATCAGCTTCACATTAGTACAATGAAATACTTGAGGCAATTAAGATGTAATAAGAAAAGGTTTATTTAGTTCATGGTTCTGGAAGTTTCAATGCAAAACCAGTCAACCCCCAGTGCTTGGACTTCTGGTGAGGTTGCCAGATGACAATGACACGGAAATTGTCATAGCAAACTGCTCACATCATGAGTCAGGAAGCAGAAACTGGGAGAGCCTGGAATTCTACATTCCATTTTTAGGGCAGACCCCCAATGACCCAAGGTCCTCCTAGCTGACCCTACCACTCAGCAAGGTCCATTGCACTTTCCAATACTGCTGCCTCAGGACTAAGCCTTTACATGTGGACCTGTAGGGAACACTCATTGAAGCCATGGGGGAACATATATACTTCCTTGGGTATGCAAGATATTCTATGCCTCACAAATACCCTATACCTAGAAATATCTTCATGCCCTCATTCTTTGTAAAATTTAAAAATAAATTAATTAATGAGAATAGCAACAATGGAAGAAAATAGTTCCAACAGAATAATAAAACCAAAGTCTTTCTCTCTTTTAATCAAAAACCTAGAGGTGATCTCGTGAGAGTCTAATCACAAATTTTTTTTTTCAAAATGAGCAACTAAAATGTCACATAATATAAAATATTTTAAGAAATCATTCTTTCATTCATTAAAATAAGCTTATTAAACTTTGAGATGGCAGATGTGCTAGGTAATGTGAATTTTTCTTGTAATAAGACTTAAAGCCTGAAATTTGCAAAAAAAAAAATTATTCTAAGTTAGAATTCATTTTCAAGTACTTATTATGACTAGAGCATATTTAGTTTCAAAATTATGATTTGATTTTTATTCAGAATAGCTAAATAATTCTTTTGGATGGGCATATTCAATTAAGAAGACTAAATTCATTACTTTAATGAGATAAAGTTTAAATGAATCTCTCTTCATAAAGCATTCATATTGGATAGACTTTCAAATGCATTTGTCTTAATGGTTTCAAAATATCCTTCCTCAGTACTCTTGTAAGGGAGGCTGAGTTAACAACCTATTATTATGTACTCCTTACTGAGCTGTTAATAGCTTTACAGTCTTTCAAAGAATACACCTGCTGCTCATAAAAACATTTATGTTGCTACAGAATTTGGCTGTGTTTAATATCATGTATTTGCAGTGACCTTGTGGAATACATACTGATCTGATTTTCTTAGGGGAAATAAAAACAAGAATAAAGGACATCTATATTCATTTATTTGAGTATATCAATGGAAACTGAAAATAATTTTATTATTATAAGGATTCTTTGATGTTTTTCATTAGTAGTTTTCACATTCTTGGTAAATTTTTTATGCTACTTGAATTTGTTTACATTTTTGTTCTTGAAATTTCATTGCCTAATTTATGTCAAAAAGATTAATATTCACATATATGTATATTTTAATTAGAAGAATCACATAAATGTTATTAGAGATATCAGCATGCCCACAGAAAATTTTTAAAGATAAGAATTGGAATTAATTTAGACCTTCCTTAAAATTTCAGTAACAGAAAATCTTGTCCATAATGAAAAAAAAATGTAAAATTTTACGTGAAGAAGTATTCTGCAATTTTTCATTATTGAATGCAATATAAATTAATGGTTTGGGGCTAAGTTTCAGTTGGCAAAAGCAAATTGCTCCCAATACCTGCATTTGATCCTTCATTTTATACAAGGACATTTAAAGAAGGTAATCAATGCAATCATCATTTCCATATGTCCCTGGATTCTTGTGATATCATGGAAAAAACACAGCAAAGTGGATGAGTTAAAATTTTTCTGTTCTACCTAATTTAGTTATTCCTGAATTTGTATAGGTATTACAACTCATGTTACCCACAACTCCTTAATAATTCTTATTTAGTGAATTGTGCATGATAATATTTTTATCTTAGCAGATTTAACAACTTTATGTTTTACAAAGACCTCCATGTAGTTCTGAAGACTTGGTTCAATTGTTGTTCACCATAGGAGTGAAGGTTTTTTGTTTGTTTGTTTTCATCTTTAGCATGGCAAAGAGGTAGTAGTAGATGCCAGATATATAGTCCCTCTAAACTCCCAAACATAAAATATTCAGGGATTATCCTGTTGTACCAATAAGAGATACTTTAGTAAGAGTCAGCTGGTCATGCCTTCAGGCTCAGGTAATTGACCAGAGACCCAAATAACTACAGAAAAATCTGCCACCTGAAGAAATCTTTAGACATTGATGTTATACCCACATAAGTTCTTAACTATACACAATCATCTAATGTGCCAGACCCCTGGGCACTTGACTGAGTTATGCTAACTACTGACATGGAATTAAAAGATGAAAATTCCTGTGACTCTCAGAGATTAAATTACCAAATAACCAATGTAATTTCCATACACTAACTCAAAATAAAGTTCATTATTATATGTCTTATGCTTCTATCACCAACCCAGATATCTATTTAAACATATTAACAAAAGCAGCACTAATGTCTTATGTTTGAAGATAATTTTCAGCTTAGAAATCATTTCATATATATTATTATTTGATGCATAAAAATTCCAAAGTGTGGATGCAGCCAAAATTTTAACCCCATTATTCATCTGAGCAGGCTGTGGCTCAGTCATAAGGTGACATAGTTAAGTTAACCTGTTTTGTGAGTCACAGAAAGATAACGCTGTTTTTGTGGATTCTAATCCAGTACTTCAATTAGTAAGACCATTCAGTTTGTCAGTAAATATAGATAATCCTGTTGCAAACTCAACAGGATTAGAAATCCGTTTAAAGTATTGAGAAGTGCATAGTCTCTTCACAGGCAACATGGGTATTCTGAACTCATTGTGATGGAAAAACTGAAATGAAAGTGGAAATAAAGGATATTAGTTTGGCTCATTCTTTCCTGTTTGCCAGAGCGTAGATAAATAATTAAATTGCTGTGTAGAAGAAATAGCAGTTTCATTCTTCCTAATGAGCCTCTTCTCTGAAAAGGTAAAAAAGATAGGTAAATAGCTTGAAGGGTGAAAAGGTAAAAGGAAGGTGAATTGTGTCTTGAGCCCAATAGTGGTATTTAATAAAGATTCCAAACCTCATGAAATAGAAAACATAATTGATTTAAACCTTTGTTAAACTAAGTACTTTGAATTTCAGAGTTCTTACACTACAATTAGGACTGTGGTTTGCTTCTGTATATAAAAATTGGTATTAACTGATTTTTCTTTCACATCTGTGCTTGTCAATCGATTGAGATTGTTACATAATCTCTAGCATGTTTAATATATAAAGTTGCTAGTGACATTTGACTGTATCCTATTATTCAATGTTGGAAGCTACATAGTGTAATAAGTAACAGCATAAAATCTGGAGCTGCACTCTCTCTGGAATTCCAGTCAAGTTCAAATCCCATTTCTATGACTAACTCATTGAGTGACGTTGGTAATACTTTGTCATTTTATACCTCAGTTATGTCATCTGTACTTTACACAGTAGCTTTAAGGATTTTCTGGATATTAGGAGTGTTAGCAAAGTGGTAAGCAGTATTAACATTTAAAATTTTATTTAGCTACATTATGTTCTCTTTATACTTTTAATTGATTTGTTTTGACTAATTTAACTTGTCATTTCAGGCTAAAAATTCAAACTATTTCAGAGAATTAGACAATTGGCATATTTAAGTTAATTAATTTTTTGGTATGTGCCATTAGACAATGTAGTGACAGAAGGTAGGACCAATGAACTATTACATATTAGATTAGGGGACTATAAAACAAAGATATTTAATTTGTTTTTTCCAGTTATCTATTACTACATGACAAATTACCCCAAAATATAATGTCTTAAAAATTGCAATTTATAAATGTTATATTTCATGAATCTGAGTCATATATCGCAACAGGTCATAGGAGACACATCTAATCTCTGTTTAACAATCTGGGACCTCAGGTGGCATGATAGAAAATTGACTGGTAACTGGAATGCACAGGGACCAGCCACATGTCATCTGATCTTCATCTTCATATTGTCTTTCTCTCTCTGTCCCTCATATTCTCTCTCTTTTTTTTCTCTCTCTCTGATTCCCCATCTCTGTCTTTATCTCTATTTCTCACTCTCCCCTTCCCTTCTTCCCATCCTGCTGCCCCTCTCTTGCTCTTTTTCTCCCTCCTTTTCTCCCTATCTGCCTCCTTTCCATCTCACTCTCTCCCGGGCTGCTTCTCCACATGGCTATCTTGGGTTCCTATAGCTCTGCACTCTCTGGCTAGTTATGTTTCTTAGATTGCAACACAGAGCTCCAAGAAAACAAGTGGAAAATGCATTTTCTTAGAGGCTGGGCCAGAAATTGGCAGCTTATAACTTCCATCTTACTTAATCAGTCATAAAGTAGATCAGATTCAAGGAAAGAGGACATAGACCTATTAGCCAACCACTTTTGCTGAACATGGTCATATTGGAGGAGAACAGAGGCAGGGAAACCAGAGCCCTTTGCTCCCACTCCTTCCCAACTCATTGGCCATCTTTGAAGAAGGTGCTGGTAGGATAGGAAGAACCTTTTGAGAAGTCAAATAAAATTGCCAAATGGGTTCAGGGAATCACTTCTGTTGCTCCAGTGGGAACAAAATACCTGCATAGGCATGAGCTTCAGAGCAGGAACGTTGTAAATCTGAGGTGTCTGCACAAGAGTTAATGGTTCTGACATATGCACTGAAAGCTGATATTTCACAATTAAAATGAATGGTAAAATTTAAAAAAAGAATTATAACAATGCACAACCATCTTTATTTTTCATACTAGTTTATTTTAGGCCTTGTATTAGTACATTAATTGCTTTACTTCTCATTTCTAGTAATTTAAAAATATTTTTTTTTCAATTCTGGGTCAAAAAAATTCATTAAATTTGAATATGTATAACATTCTAAAAATTCAAAGCAGATTTAAATAATTGTGTACATAGAAATATTGTAGGATGAAAAAATCATAAATGTTAATCATAAAAAGATAATTCATAAGTCAAAAAAATGAAAAATGAAGAAAAGAGTAGTGAAAAGAAAAAAAAATTTCCACAGAATTTTTGAGTTTTTTGAGTCTGTATAATACATTGGGTTTTGCCAATGTATTTACAACAAATAAAATATTATATGATCAAATTATCCAAATTTTAAAATAAGGTGACTTCTGCATATTCAAGGAAAGAGAAACTATTACTAGCATCCCCAGCCTCCAACATTAAAATGAGCAACTTTTCTGACTACCTTTTCACTATAGTGGAATCATCTTTACCCTAAATTAACTTATTGCTTTATCATTGGTAATTTTCTTTCCAATTCCATTTCAAAACCACTTTACATATAAAAGTAAATGTGTTCCTTGTTTGATAATAATACAGATTGATATAATGTTTCTAGAAAATCACCTTGCTTTGTTTTGAATTACTCTACTAGCATTTAAAACTCTCTGCAATCATTTACATATTTAAATATCCTTTGGTTTCAACCACCCACATCTGAACTAGAAAAATATTTTGTGTGTGTGGGTGTAGTCTGTGGGAATTTGTCAACTACTGCAATCTATTTATTAGTATTATATTATTTTACCTCAGTGATGAGCTATTCAGTTCCCCATTTCAGTATCTTGATAAAATGTTTTTTAAATTGTATTTAATCACAAATCTTGAGATATTAGCTCAATAGAATAGAAGAAGAAGAATGAGGGGAAGGAGGAGGAAAAGAAAAAGGGGGAAACATGAACTGAAATTAAATCTCATGTATTAATTTGTTGAGATGAACCCAACGACTATGTATAACTGTAGTGCTCTAATAAAAATAAATAAATAAATCTTAAGTTATTCATCTGATGCCCATACAATATCGTCTCATGAAATTTAAAATCAATAACTGAGCTAGGTAATTACCTAAAAGTATTGGGTTATTTAGAGCACAATAGGACACTTTTCAAGTCAAGACCATTATCACTGATAAAGTTTCAAATCTCAGTTGGGGTGTGGAGGAGCTGCATTTCTTGAAACTTACACTGTGTAGTTTTGTAGATCAATATTAACACATATATTTGTTTTACACTTAAACAAAACAAATGTGTGTCATCAGAGAGTAATTAAGATTCATAAACAGATATAATAAAAATTCACCCTGACAACAGAATATTTTTAAAAGTATCCCAACCCTGTTCTTAAAGAGGCTAAATAATTCTCCTGCTTGAATATTTGAATGAATTTCTGCTTCTTTTTTTAATTCAAGACATAACTCAAACATCAAGTTTTCTTATAGCTGATTGGGAAATGGTGAAAATACCTATATTTGCAACTGATAATATTTAGTGGAAACTTTTTTTTACAAAATATATTCTCATGATCTATTGGCATTCTAATGGGAAATCTAGTGAAATCTTATCCATTTTGTCTTACTTATTATTGACTTTAGTTATTTCAGAAACTCTACCAACCAAGAAGTACTTTTGGAGAGCAGTCAACCTGCATGTGTTATTTATTTAATTTTCATAGATTTGTTCTCTGCTATCCTTTGTTTATCTATCCTACAATCCAGTCAGTTATCACTATTATGAAAAAGCATAATTGCTTTTTTTGGCAGTATTGAGAATGGACCCAGCTATATTGAGCTACATCTTCAGGTCTTTCTATTTTTTATTTTAAGTTCTCCCTAAGTGGCCCAATGTGGCCTCAAACTTGTGAATCTTCAGCCTCCTGAGTAGCTGGGATTTTAGGCATGTACCAAAGCACCCAGCTACATTGTTCTAAAAATGTATTATTTCCTCTAATTTACTTTTTGAAAGATCACATCCAATACTTACGGTAAAATTAATCAAAGAGCCATTACAACACTGACATGTTGTAATGATTTAACTTAAAATATGTTCAATTCAACATTTTAAATACCAAGGAACTCAACATACACACACTGATGTTTCCAAAGATATTTGGTGGGTTTTGTTTCTCTCTATGGTATTTATTGCTAACTTATGTTAGTTTTTATAATAAATGTTATTTTTATCTAGCTTTTATGTAGTAATTTTATAATTTGACCTAAACCTTACTGTCAGTAGAAATTTTTAGACTTTTCTAAAAATATTAGTTTATACTTTGTGTAATCCTCAAATATTCTTCTAATGAATGTGATTTCCCCATTTTAGATAAAATATTTTTATTATTCTCAAGACTCTAATAAATATGAATTCCATGAGGGTTTTCACTTCTGATATGTATATTTTCTACTTTTTCTATTAGTATATTGTTCTTATCACCAAATTTACACGATTTTAAAATTCTGATAAATTATCTAAAACTTTAAGGAGTGACAAATTTAAAATTGTTTCTCTATAATATACTTTTTAAGGAATATTATTAAGGGATTTAGGAATAAAGGAACTTTCTTTAGGGACAAGTATTCAGCTTTAAAGATTTCATTTTTACTTGAACACCTTGATAAATATGTATAGAATGGTAGAGTAAAATAAAAATCAATATTCCACCTATATGAAGGTAGATTACATGAAGACAAATGGAAAAGTTAAAACTGATAAATACCAAAAATATGTATTAAAAGAAATTTCAGAACAAATCTTGAGGGTTTTTTTAATATATATGTTTTTTTTTTTCAAAATAATTTTTATTTATTTATTTTTTTGCATATACTGGTTTATTTATTTTTATTTATTATTGGTCTTTCAAAATATTACATAGTTATTAATACATCATATTACACGGTTTGATTCAAGTGGGTTATGAACTCCCACTTTTACCCCGTATACAGATTGCTGAATCACATCAGTTACCCTTCCATTGATTGACATATTGCCTTTCTAGTGTCTGATGTATTCTGCTGTCTGTCCTATTCTCTACTATCCCCCCTCCCCTCCCTTCCCCTCCCCTTTTCTCTCTCTACCCCTTCTACTGTAAATCATTTCTTCCATTTGTATTATCTTGTCTTACCCCTCCTTTCCTCTTATATGTCATTTTGTATAACCCTGAGGATTGCCTTCCATTTCCATGCCATTCCCCTTCTCACTCCCTTTCCCTCCCACCTCTCATCCCTGTTTAATGTAAATCTTCTTCTCAAGCTCTTCGTCCCTACCCTGTCCTTGTTTACTCCCCTTATATCAAAGGAGTCATTTGGTATTTGTTTTTTAAAGATTGACTAGCTTCACTTAGCATAATCTGCTCTAATGCCATCCATTTCCCTCCAAATTCTATGATTTTGTCATTTTTTTAATGCAGAGTAATACTCCATAGTGTATAAATGCCACATTTTTTTATCCATTCATCTATTGAAGGGCATCTAGGCTGATTCCACAGTCTTGCTATCGTGAATTGAGCTGCTATGAACATCGATGTAGCAGTGTCCCTGTAGCATGCTCTTATTAGGTCTTTAGGGAATAGACCGAGAAGGGGAATAGCTGGGTCAAATGGTGGTTTCATTCCCAGCTCTCCAAGATATCTCCATACTGCTTTCCAAATTGGCTGCACCAATTTGCAGTCCCACCAGCAATGAACAAGAGTGCCCTTTTCCCCGCATCCTCTCCAGCACTTATTGTTGTTTGACTTCCTAATGGCTGCCAATCTTACTGGAGTGAGATGGTATCTTAGGGTAGTTTTGATTTGCATTTCTCTGACTGCTAGCGATGGTGAGCATGTTTTCATGTATTTATTGATTGATTGTATGTCCTCCTCTGAGAAGTGTCTGTTCAGGTCCTTGGCCCATTTATTGATTGGGTTATTTGTTATCTTATTGTCTAATTTTTTGAGTTCTTTGTATATTCTGGTTATTAGGGCTCTATCTGAAGTGTGTGGAGTAAGATTTGTTCCCAGGATGTAGGCTCCCTGTTTATCTCTCTTATTGTTTCTTTTGCTGAGAAAAAACTTTTTAGTTTGAGTAAGTCCCATTTGTTGATTCTAGTTGTTAACTCTTGCGCTATGGGTGTCTTATTGAGGAATTTGGAGCCCGATCCCACAGCATGTAGATCATAACCAACTTTTTCTTCTATCAGATGCCGTGTCTCTGATTTAATATCAAGCTCCTTGATCCATTTTGAGTTAACTTTTGTGCATGGCGAGAGATAGGGATTCAGATTCATTTTGATGCAAATGGATTTCCAGTTTTCCCAGCACCATTTGTTGAAGATGCTATCCTTCCTCCATTGCATGCTTTTAGCCCCTTTATCAAATATAAGATAGTTGTAGTTTTGTGGATTGGTTACTGTGTCCTCTATTCTGTACCATTGGTCCACCCGCCTGTTTTGGTACCAGTACCATGCTGTTTTTGTTACTATTGCTCTGAAGTATAGTTTGAAGTCTGGTATCGCTATACCGCCTGATTCACACTTCCTGCTTAGCATTGTTTTTGCTATTCTGGGTATTTTATTATTCCATATGAATTTCATGATTCTTTTATCAATTTCTACAAGATATGCTGTTGGGATTTTGATTGGCATTGCATTGAACTTATAGAGAACTTTTGGTAATATCGCCATTTTGATGATGTTAGTTCTGCCTATCCATGAGCAGGGTATATTTTTCCATCTTCTAAGGTCTTCTTCTATATCTTTCTTTAGGGTTTTGTAATTTTCATTGTATAAATCTTTCACCTCTTTTGTTAGGTTGATTCCCAAGTATTTTATTTTTTGGGGGGATATTGTGAATGGAGTAGTTGTCCTCATTTCCGTTTCAGAGGATTTGTCGCTGATATACAGGAATGCCTTTGATTTATGCGTGTTGATCTTATATCCTGCCACTTTGCTGAATTCATTTATTAGCTCTAATAGCTTCTTTGTAGACCCTTTTGGGTCTGCTAGGTATAGGATCATATCATCTGCAAATAGTGATAATTAAATTCTTCTTTTCCTATTTTTATGCCTTTAATTTCTTTCGTCTGCCTAATTGCTCTGGCCAGTGTTTCCAGGACTATGTTGAACAGAAGTGGTGAGAGAGGGCATCCCTGTCTTGTACCAGATCTTAGAGGGAATGCCTTCAATTTTTCTCCCTTCAGAATGATGCTGGCCTGTGGCTTATCATAGATTGCTTTTACAATGTTGAGGTATGATCCAGTTATCCCTAATTTTTCTAGAGTTTTGAACATAAAGGGATGCTGTACTTTGTCGAATGCTTTTTCTGCATCTATCGAGATGATCATATGGTTCTTATTTTTAAGTCTATTGATGTGGTGAATAACATTTATTGATTTCCGTATATTGAACCAGCCTTGCATCCCAGGGATGAATCCTACTTGATCATGGTGTATAATTTTTTTGATATGTATTTGAATCCGATTCGCCAGAATTTTATTGAGGATTTTTGCGTCAATGTTCATTAGAGATATTGGTCTGTAGTTTTCTTTCTTTGAAGTGTCTTTGTCTGGTTTCGGAATCAGGGTGATGTTGGCCTCGTAGAATGAATTTGGAAGTTCTCCATCTTTTTCTATTTCCTGAAATAGCTTGAAAAGTATTGGTGTTAGTTCCTCTTTAAAGGTTTTGTAAAACTCTGCTGTATACCCATCCAGTCCTGGGCTTTTCTTAGTTGGTAATCTTTTGATGGTTTCTTCTATTTCCTCTATTGTTATTGGTCTGTTTAGATTGTCTATATCCTCCTGCCTCAATCTGGGCAGATTATATGACTTAAGAAATTTATCGATGCCTTCACTATCTTCTATTTTATTGGAGTATAAGGATTCAAAATAATTTCTGATTATCTTCTGTATTTCTGAAGTGTCTGTTGTGATATTGCCTTTTTCATCCTGTATGCTAGTAATTTGGGTTCTCTCTCTTCTTCTCTTCGTTAGCATGGCTAAGGGTCTGTCAATTTTATTTATTTTTTCAAAGAACCAACTTTTAGTTTTGTCAATTTTTTCAATTGTTTCTTTTGTTTCAATTTCATTAATTTCAGCTCTGATTTTAATTATTTCTTGCCTTCTACTTCTTTTGCTGTTGTTTTGCTCCTCTTTTTCTAGGATTTTGAGATGAAGTATGAGATCATTTATATGTTGGTTTTTTCTTTTTTGGAGGAATGAACTCCAAGCAATGAATTTTCCTCTTAGAACTGCTTTCAATGTGTCCCATAGATTCCGATATGTTGTGTCTGTGTTTTCATTTAACTCTAGGAAGTTTTTAATTTCCTCCTTGATGTCTTCTAAAACCCATTGATCATTCAGCAACCTATTGTTCATTCTCCAAGTGGTGCTTGATTTTTCCTTTCTTCTTTTATCATTGATTTTCAGTTTCATTCCATTGTGGTCAGATAAGATGCATGGTATTATCTCTACCCCTTTATATTGTCTAAGATTTGCCCTGTGACATAATATATGGTCTATTTTTGAGAAGGTTCCATGTGCTGCTGAGAAAAAAGTGTAACTACTTGATGTTGGGTGGTATAGTCTATATATGTCAATTAAGTCTAGGTTGTTGATTGTGTTGTTGAGTTCTATAGTTTCCTTATTTAACTTTTGTTTGGAAGATCTGTCCAGTGGTGAGAGAGGTGTGTTGAAGTCTCCCATGATTATTGTATGGTGGTCTATTAGACTCTTGAACTTGAGAAGAGTTTGCTTGATGAACAAAGCTGCACCATTATTTGGGGCATATATATTTATGATTGTTATGTCTTGTTGGTGTATGGTTCCCTTGAGCAGTATGAAGTGTCCTTCTTTATCCCTTTTGATTAACTTTGGCTTGAAATCTATTTTATTAGATATGAGTATGGACACTCCTGCTTGTTTCCACAGTCCATATGAGTGGTATGATTTTTCCCAACCTTTCACCTTCAGTCTATGAATATCTTTTCCTATCAGATGCGTCTCCTGTTGGCAGCATATTGTTGGGTCTTGTTTTGTGATCCATTCTACTAGCCTGTGTCTCTTGATTGGTGAGTTTAAGCCATTAACATTTAGGGTTATTATTGAGATATGGTTTGTTCTTCTAGCCATATTTGTTTATTGATGTTACTAAACCTGATTTGTTATCCACTTTGACTACTTTCCCCACTTTACTGTTCTACCTCCCATTTTTGGTTTTCAATGTTATTTTCCATTTCCTCTTCCTGTAATGTTTTGCCAAGGATTTTTTGAAGAGATGGTTTTCTAGCTGTGAATTCTTTTAACTTTTGTTTATCGTGGAAGGTTTTAATTTCATCTTCTGTCCTGAAGCTTAATTTCGCCGGACACATGATTCTTGGTTGGAACCCATTTTCTTTCAGAGATTGAAATATGTTATTCCAGGATCTTCTAGCTTTCAGAGTCTGTGTTGAGAGATCAGCTGTTATCCTGATTGCTTTACCCCTAAATGTAATCTGCTTTCTTTCTCTTGCAGCTTTTAAAATTCTCTCCTTATTCTGTATGTTGGACATCTTCATTATAATGTGTCTAGGTGTGGATCTCTTAGGATTTTGCACATTTGGCGTCCTGTAGGCTTCTAGGATTTGGGATTCTGTCTCATTCTTCAAGTCTGGGAAGTTTTCTCGTATTATTTCACTGAATAGACTGTTTATTCCTTTGGTATGGAGCTCTGTGCCTTCCTGTATCCCAGTGACTCTTAAATTTGGTCTTTTGATATTGTCCCATAATTCTTGGATGTTCTGCTCAAGGTTTCTTAGCAGTCTTGCTGAGCTATCTATGTTCTTTTCCAGTTGAAATACTTTGTCTTCATTGTCTGATGTTCTCTCTTCTAAGTGATCTACTCTGCTGGTAGTATTCTCAACTGAGTTTTTAAGTTGGTTTCCTGTTTCCTGCATTTCTAGGATTTCTATTTGTTTGTTTTTTATTACCTCTATCTCCCTGTGAAATTTATCTTTTACTTCCTGGATTTGTTTGTCAATGTGATCTTTCATTGTCTGATTTTGCTGTCTCATGTCTTCCTTGAGACTCCAGATCATCTGAAGCATATATATCCTCAACTCTTTATCTGACATTCCATCTGTTGCAGCTATTACCTCTTCTAAAGTTGAGTTGACCTGCATTGCTTGTGGTCCTTTCTTTCCTTGTCTTTTCATACTGCTCGCGTTTCTTTCTGCTTGGTGCAACTGTTGTGTTTTTGAAATTTACCCCCTATTTATTTATATTCCTCTTGTATAGTTGGGAAGTCTCCCTTGCAGGGCGGGTAATGGCTCTGCTCCTCCTCTAATTAGGGTGATCTGTCTACACCGCTGATCGGTCGCAGGTCTGCCCCCCCTGCGGGCACCGGTGGCGGCTCTGCTCTGCCCCCACTCCAATTGTGGTAATGTAACTACCACGCCCTGGGGTCATTGGTCCTGATCTGGATGTGGGTGGTGGCTCTGCTGGGTCCCCACTCCAATTGGTGTGACGTGTCTACCGCGCTGGCAGGCCTCTAGGCCGGTGGGTCGCAGTTCTGCACAGCCCCCACTCCCAATGGGGGTACCTGACTACCTCTCCAACGGGTCGCTGAGCCCCTTCCGGACCCAGGCGGCGACCCTGCTCCACCCCCACTCCAACCAGTGTGACGCGACTGCCTCGGTGTTGCGTGTCCACCACGCTGGCAAGCTACCTGGCCTGTCTTTCCAGTGGGCCGCAGGTCTGCCTGCCCTGCTTGCTCAGATGGCAGCTCTGCACAGCCCCCTACTCCAAATGAGGTTACTTGGCTTTCGCGCCTCGGGGTCGCTGGTCCTATTCTAGGCGTGGGCGGCTACTCTCTTCAGCCCCAGCTGCGTTTGGTGTGTCATGATACCACGCCGGCGGGTTACTTGGCCTGCTCTGGGCGCAGGAGGAAGCTCCACTCTGTAATATATATGGTTTTATAAATTATTTTTTGGCAAGTAAAATCTTAAATATTCTCCATAATATTCCTAAGAAAACAAATTGGCTGACACAATATTATTGCATTTTGATTATGGAAGCATTAAAAGCCACCAAAAAACAGTATTTCTTATCTCTCATCTGGATTGTAATTAGTTATGCAAACTTACTTTAAATTTCTATAACGATATTTAAGAACTTAACAGCTAAATGTATGGAGCAATTAATTCATTAATTTCTTCATTCAATCATCTGGATCATGTATCATGAGAGCCTACAATATGCTAGGCCTAAGAATACTGTTTTAAACAGTGGGGATATAAAGGTTAACAGATGAGCAAAATAACTACACATTTTTTAAAAGGCCTCTCACAGCATCTGCAAGATTACTTGAAATCATAAACTTAACATTGCCTTGGATTAAATTTAGCACTACCTATTGAAAATTGCTTCTTAAATAAAGAAATAATGCTAGCTTACATGTCTGCTGAAGCTGTACATGTAAGAGTTGTACATGTTATTTTGCTTCATCCTTACAGAAAGCCCCGTCCTTTTAGATGGATACAAATATCCTATTTTTCACTAATGAACTAACAACTAAGTATCTACTAGATTCATTCTAACACCTAAACTTGGTTTCTAAAGGTCACACTATAATAATTTGACCATTTCTCTAACAGTAAATATAGCCACTATTTGACACAGTTACTTATTTATGTCCAGGTTATCTTCTTTGTGAAAATAAGTTATAAATGTTTAATTTCATATCAATTTTCCTCTGCCATCAGATATACTTTTGCCCCATCTTCTACTGTTGCTCATCATTTAATCTTCAGGAAATGCATTTAATTTTCACTTTAGGTGCAATAAAATACATATTAGAAGAAATGTATCAAAAAGCATTTATTTTGGATTACTGAGAATAATCAAGAGTTGATTGAAGTAAATTATAGCCAGAGTATACTAAATGATACTTCTCCACAAGTACAGTCAGAATGTACTTGTGTATTTAGAATAATTGTTTCTGTGTTTTTCTTGCTTTTGCATATTTTTAAATTTTGACATAGCAGTGGTTAATTTTTATCTAAGGAAAACATTTCAGAACACCGTATCCACTATCTTAGGTCACGCTACCAATGAACTTAACCACTTGCCTCCTCAAATTACTCTGTGTTGTGCATTTTAATGAATATGAAAAATATGCAGCTTTCTTGGTTTCTGGCAACAGAACACATCTATGACTATTATTATGGATGTCCAAAATGTAGATTTCAAGGCAGAGTAGAACCTCTCAACCTCAGGATGGCTGGAACCAGGAAAGCTGAGGTCATTCAATTTCAATGCAGTTTCTCTTTTTGTTGCTCCTTATCAATCACTAAGAAGAAATCTGTGATCTTTCTAGTTTGCTCTCATTTCTGGGATGATGGGCCCCATCTGTGCCTGCTAATGGGGTA
This sequence comes from Urocitellus parryii, assembly GCF_045843805.1. Taxonomy (NCBI): domain Eukaryota; kingdom Metazoa; phylum Chordata; class Mammalia; order Rodentia; family Sciuridae; genus Urocitellus; species Urocitellus parryii. The sequence goes on from NC_135532.1 coordinate 146,524,542, forward strand.
TATGTGATCCCAGGAAATACAATGTGAGCTAGAAGTCATCCCAGCATGTGCAGCTACATTGAAGCAGCAGTTTCATTAGTCCAATTCCCAGTGATATGTGACCAGAGCTGTACTGGATGCATCCGGTGTTAAATGGTTTAGGTTTTCCTTTCTGGATATCAATAAACCGACATTTGCTATATATCCATCACTCCTTTGACTTTTCATTTTGCTTTGTTTTATTTTTTGAGGAAAACATTCAACTCATATTTGAGAAAATTGCAGTCTACTTAGAGATATGTATTAAAGACATTGAAATAACTGGTAGAGGGAAACAGATCTTATAAAAAAATATGATACATACTGTTTAGAGTTAAAGAATGAAGAGGGTTTTTTTTTAAATTTCATATGCCTAGGTTTTCCTTCTGTATGATATCTTTTATAATATTAAAAATGCCAATCTTAAATGTATTTTAATCTAAAATATAAGTCATGATTAAAAAATATACAGTCAGACAGGAAGATTATAAAACATCTCATAAACACTGACTAATGAAGAATCTTTTAAGACGATTAATTTCCCTAATGAATATGAATGTATTTTTTCTAAAATTCTGAAAGTTCATCTATTATTTTCAAATACTGCAAAGCATTAACACATATTGATCACACATTAGAACCAAAAACAAAAAAAAAATTCAATGAACTTCATATAGTAAAAATCTCACTATGATAGGTGAGAGAAAAAGAGAAGAAAGTATATCACCAGATCAGGGGAAACACCAGCACCAAGTCATGTAACTGGGAAATTCTAGGACAGCTTATGAGGGTCCCAACTGGGAAGTCTCTAGCAGAGTGTCCTTTCTAGGAGTTAAACTCTAAAGTCTTATTCCCAGTGAGACTCTTTAAATACCAGTTAGAACAAAGAAAGCTCTGTTCTAACAAGCTGTGTGACTTAGTGATCCTGTCATGGACACTTTGTCCCCTCCCCAAAGGGAGGGAGTGATAACCTTGAGATAAATAAATATCTCGGAATTCTTCAGAGTGAGCTAAACCCTTCAAAGAGTATGCATTCTATAGATGTCCTATCAAGGATGTGGGAAAGTCACAGCAGGCCATGACAGGAAGATCTTTAATATTTTCCTTAGCCCTCTAATGGCTCACAGCAGAAGCGAAGGGGCCTACCTTTCTGGCATAGAAATAATTATAGAATTCAGTTGGTGGGTAGAACTTTGGTGACTATGAGGGTGCCCTAAAACCTCATACATAGTGAGAATTCAGCAAATGTATATAGAATATATGGGTTTTAATTTACTTAATTTATTATATGAATACATCAAACTCTTGAAGGCAACATACCAAGGTACACAACAGAAACAGAATCATAATCACATCCAAGATAGGAGCATTCCAATCCAGAATTCTGTATGTGTTGCTCCCCACAGACTCAGGCCATGTTACCTGATTGTAGACTGATTCAGTAGAGGTACTCAGCACCTGAGCTATTTTTTTTCACAAATTTACAGTTTGCAAATCCAATGCGAAAGGATCCAAACTCAAGGAGGAGCATCCTTTTTAGTGTCTGGGAAAAAACTGGTGCCTACGAACATAAAGCTGAATTGAGTATTCTAGGTAAATCTTATTGTTCCAGTTTGATTCCCAGCAGCTTGATTCTTAGCACCTGGAAAGGAACAGTGCCTGAGCTGAAGCTCCAGGATCTTACCATAGGAAGGGAACCATAAGTAAAGGTCAAATTCTCCAGAGAACGATATATATATGCCCTGTCTTACAATGCCCTACATTTTTTGAAATGTGTACATGTGAACATATAAAATAGTAACTGTATATTTTAGGAAATGATATTCATAACAATATATTAAAATTGATTGTTACTATGTACCCACAGTTGGTGTTATTTTCTATCTTAATCCAAGGAGAGGTAGGGCAAGCATTACAGTGTGACTGCAGGTGCCCTGGGGCCAATGAGCACCCTCTATATCTATCCACAGTAAAATGTGCTTTGCCACCTATGGAGTTAAGCTTTTAGAACTACACTTTATGTAATTTATTTGCTGCCTGACAACCTGTCCTGACCCAGAAGAGATTGCAAGTGATAATCCTGGATCTGATTATCACTTAAATATCATATTTAAATATCATATTTTTAATATATCATATTTTTTGAAAATTAGTAAATACTTAGAAACGATAGATAATACACCATATGAAAACATATGGATATAGCCATTGCAGTCACTTAAGTGTGAAATTGGTAAATTTAAATTGTATGTGGAAATCAATATGCTAATAAGCTAAGCATGAAACATAAGAAGTTAGAAGGCAATGTAATTAACACAAAGAAAGTAAAAAGCGGGAAGAAAATAATTTATAGTGAAAGTAGGTATTAGATGTAATAGGAAACAGAGGAACAATAGAGAGGGAAACAAAGCCAAATGTTCATTCAAATGTCTGGGAAGTTTGATTATTAAAATAAAATACAAAAATAAATAATATTAAGGGTGATAGAGGAATTTCACTACAGATTCAGCAGAGATGAAAAGCATGTCAGAAAACTTCATGAACAATAGAACGTATTACCAAGCATTGTTAATGGTATACCTGTCATTCAATTAGCAGTTCCATTATGACACAAACTTACAGTACAAACTCCAGAAAAGCATGCACATACACTTTGTTAAACCATGTTCAGAATTCAGCCTGCCAGAATGAGTACTGAGAGCTAGATGGCTCTGTGCTAAGCATGGTCTCTACCTACTGACAGCTACTTTGAATTGGAGTTGATGTGTCAGCCGAAAGGCAATTAGCCATAGCTCTGAGTTAATAGTGTCCTGCGCTTGTCATGGATGAAAGCTAACTCGGTTTCCCAAGAGCTTAAAAACACCAGAAGGACAGAGGGCTGCTGTGTACTGTGAGAGAACTCCCAGTGAGAGACTGCTTTGTGATGCCTCTTCTGCGACAGGCTAGCAAGATAGAAGATGTAGAAGAAGGCAGCTGCCATCATGCTGGTGGCGTCTGGCTGAGGACCTGTTTCAGCACCCTTCCTGCTCGAGCATTTTTATTCTGGGGATGTAGTTACAAATGCACTTGAATATATAACAGCAGAAAAGCTAAAAGCTACCTGCAGAAGGTGTCCTTTACTCCTTGTAACTTTACTAAATAGGAAATTACTATTCAGCTGTGTATTTGTGAAGCAAAAAAGGTATAATGTGTAATTATTATGGAGGCTATTCTAAGAGTAAACTTTTGAATTCTTACCTCCTTGGTTCAGGGATAGAATTCAATTCCTTTTTCATGACTTTACAATTTATCTCTCAGTCATCAATCAACTCATTTCATATTGTGAGGCAGCATTCACAATAACTCTTATGTTGCAGAAAATTCTATGAAAAGTGGATATTCTTCTCTTGCATATAGGATGTAAAAATTCAAATGTTCTGAAAATTTATTCTAGAAGCAATATCATTTCTTCTAACAGTCTACATTTTTCTGTATAATATGGGTTTAATCTCCTTCATTATAAAGGCCTTGATATTAGCCAACTATTCCCTTCAACCCTTTGTAGATGATTATGGCCATCAATGATTTAGAGACCTTGTTTTATTTCTTTAGAGTTTATGATTGGTAGGTAAATATTTATTTGCTTTCTATTCTCAAAATTACACAGCGATAAATATAAGTTGCAATTTTTCTGTTTTGTCTTTTTTAGTCAAAATATTGTGTCATTAACACATTTTTCTTTGTATTTCCTATTCAATAAACAGTTTTATTATTTTGGGTAGAGATAGCAAATTAGATTCTTCAGTTTGACACTGAATAACCATACAGAATATAAAGTTCTGACAAATAAGGCCATAAAGTTTAAAAATTATCTTTAAGATAAGAACTTTTTTTTTTCAGTAGCTTAAGGGAAATGATTTTCATAGTTCTAAATCTTAAAGCATCACCGGCAAATACATGAAAGTTGGCATATTGTATGTGTAGATTTTTATAACTTTGTTTGTTAGTCTGGATCTCCCTGACTACTCCTGAATAGCTGTAGTTTTCAGGCAAACCATAAATGAAATCTCAATGAGAATATTATAGACAGACTTTAAACATCAAATAAGTGATTTGGTTAGGCTTTGAAAGTCACTTTCATCCCTGAAAGTTTTGAGTGAGATTTATGAAAAGAATAGAAAAAAAATAACTTAAAGACCTGTTGACCTGGTTTGATCAAAATTCTTGGTACCTGATATGAAAGATTTTTTTTTCAATTTTGGAATGTTTGCCTATACATAAGATACTTTGGGATGGGACCTAAGTCTAAACACAAAAATCATTTAAGTTTCATATACCTTATACACATAGCTTGAAGTTAATTTGGTACACTTATTTTTAGTGCACTTGCTTTTTGTTTGTTTGTTTGTTTGGTACCGAAGGTTGAACTCAGGAGCACTCACCACTGAGCAACATCCCCAGCCCTTTTTTTTTTTTTTTTTTTTTGTATTTTATTTAGAGACAGGGTCTCACTGAGTTGTTTAGTACCTCTCTTTTACTGAGGTTGGCTTTGAACCTGCAATTCTCCTGCCTCAGCCTCCTAAACTGCTGGGATTACAAGTATGCACCATTCTGCCCAGTAGTACACTTGCATTTTGACTGTGACACATCAAATAAGGTCAGATGTGGAATTTTCCATCTGTGGCAGCACATCAACACTCAATAATTGTTTCTGGAGCACTTCAGATTTTGGATTTTCAGATTAGAGGTGCTCACTCTGTTCAATGTCTTTCAGATATCTTACTAAAATATCATTATAAAGTTATTGTCTGATAACTTAGCATGTCACTTTTAAGTTATTGTGTAATGACTTTATAATACAAAAACAGTATCAAGTTTAATTTGTCCCACAACCAGAATCTTGTGGACAAGCCTTACAAGGACAGGTTAAGTGAACTATTCTGTTCCAAAATAATGGGCCAGAAAGTCACATAAAGAACACTGTCTGACTAGATCATTCAGAACACCCTGGCAAATCCTGTTGCCCTTAGTGAGGTGAAGCAGCTTAGTTAACACAGGTTAAGAAACACCAAGCATGCGGCCCTGACTGATCCCACAGGTATGCTAAGCCTTTCATACCTTTCCATGTCTTCAGTGTTCCTTCATGGGAAGATTATTTTAAATTCTATCTCATAACTACTATGTAACTTGCACATGTTTAAAAGTATAGTAATATAGATAGGGAAGGAGTCAATTCTCCCTCAAGGAAAAAAAAAATAATCCTTTTATTTATTAAAGTTGGCTTAGTTTCAGTTTCAACTACTGGTGAATCACTGAGTTACAGATCAAAGCAATAGATTTCTGGATGAAAGATTTCAAACTTTAAAAACAATTAATTTATTTTTCCTTTCACCCACAGGTCTACCCACGGATAGCGCCGGCATTTTGGCACTACCTGCGGGTAGAAGTGAGTAGCGGGTACTTGAATTCTCCCCTCTCTGCTCCTGGCACTCTGCTGGCGTGTTCTGATCTGATGTGCCCACTGTATTCAAGATGCAGCTGCCATTCTGTGTAAATGTACTCTCACACCACCACCATTACTTAGAGTTGGATAAGAAATCTAGATCACCAACAACACAAGTGCAGTTTCTAGAAGAGTAACTATCTTCCTTAATAAATTTCCCAATCAAGGCCATATCACATATATCATAACGGTGAACTATTAAATGCTAAATTATGGGAAACCATGCTTTTACTTCTTTTTAATCAATGTTTCTGATATTCAGAGCATAGTTCCTCAGTTTAACTTAGGAATGTCTCTGGGAAAAGGTGGGGTCCTGTTGCTTTATTTCCTTTCTTTTTCTCTGTCCCCAGGAGCATGAGCAGCTCACCTATTCCTCCACGAGGTCCAAGGCCCCCAGTGTCATCATCACAGGTCTCAAGCCAGCCACCAAGTACATATTTCATATCCGAGTGAGGACTGCAACAGGATACAGTGGCTACAGTCAGAAGTTCGAATTTGAAACAGGAGATGAAAGTAAGTTATACACAATGAAATAAAATAAGATGTTCATTTAGGACCATTCTAATTTGACCTGATGTTTTTAAACCAGGTGTCCCAAATTTTTAATAGCCTCTCCAAATAGGATTCTGTTCATGTAAATATTCATACAGTCATTCAAGTTAATGTTTCTGTGCCATCATTAAATATTTCCATGAGATGTTTGCTCTATCACAATCATAATGTGGCCCAAATCAGTCCCTTTATACAGGATTCATCACTCACACTATCACACAGAGTCTCAATGGATGGTGTTAGCCTAATTGTTAACCAGTCTTGGCACAGTGATATGATACTAATGAAAACTTGGAAGAGAATGAAACCATGAGCAAATTATTTGAGCTGTTAGTTCAAAATTGGGCAGCTTTGGCTTGTTATCTCAGGTCAATAAAAACAAAATGAGGAGCTACATTCCACCCAAGTTCATATTATAAGTTTATATATACATGGATGATCTTAATTAGAAATTCATGTTAATTGCATTGCCTCAACGTACTGAAAACCAAAATGGGAAATGAAGGGAGTGAAGTCCAACATCATACAACACAGGTTTTGAAATTTCTATTTCATTCTAAACCCAGCTCTATTATGGAATTCCTTTTAATTTTCAGAAATCCATCTTGCTACTAACTTTGTCAGGATAATACGTAACACTTTCAGGTAGTGTAATTCTATGGGAAAAAAAGGTCCAAATATCTAATAATAATAATAAAAATCTGTTCCTATCAATGTTAAACTATAAAATTCAGGAAAAGAAAATTTATTATGGTAATTCTTTATGGATAACAACAATAATAGCTACCATTTACTGAGCCCCTAATAAATGCCTGAAATGAAGTATTTTACATGAATTATCTCATTCAAACATTTTCACATCCAAAAAGACAAGCATTATTTTCCTCACTTAAAAAATAAGAAAACAGAAGCATAGAAGAGTAGAGAATTTGTTCAAGAATTTGTTCAAGAATTTGTTTATGCATATGGTAAGAAGTTAAAGTAAAATTTGAAATTGAGGGTTATCTTCTTCTAAAACCTGGTCTTTTCAACTAGTCCATCATCCTGCAAAGTCCTATCATTTGTGTTATTCTAAAGTGCTATAGGTAAGACCATGAAATAGGTCACAATTTCTCCAGCTGGAAGGGAAGCTACTTTAAATTCTATGAATGTTTTGTTATTGTTGTTACACTGTTAAAGAATATCGACCCATAAGTACTTCTTCGTTATGATTATATCTAACTACAAAGTGGAAGGGCACTGGCCTATTCACTAAGGAATATAGTTGTAGGAATGAAAGTAAACTAATGAGTCAAAATGAATACTTGTTATGTGGATATTTAATATTAATGATAATAATTTATAATGCTGAATCATAACTTCTCAAACTGGAGATTGAATTATTGGGAAAAGAACATAATGATTACAAAACCACAAGACAATCAATATAAAAATATTCAAAGAAATATCCCTACCGTAGTCCTGCTGACTGATGTTTCATAACCAAATGTTAAGCATTAGCAAGGACAGTCAATACAAGGAGAATTTGGTTTAAGGAAGAGTTAGGTCAGGCTATTTGGGGGGTTTCATTGTATTTACCTTTAAAGGTATTATTTACCACAAATTTATTTCACAGCCAGGTACAATTAGTAAGCTTTGTTTTCTTATTTTATAGATGAAGAAATTTACTCAACATATAAAAGTCTGACATTTTTAGTATTTCATTATTAAATGAGAAAATATACTCTTAGAAAAACTCATTGTACAAAATCCAAGTAAGTCATTTGGGTTCCTTTGGGGCCTTGTAGAGAAGGAAATCTACTTTGATAAAAAGTAAATTCTAAGTATTAAAAAAATTATTTTATTTCAGCTTTAAATTTCCTAACAGTCATAATTTCAGGACAAAAATTCCTTCAGTTGTTATATAGAGAAAAAAATCCTTTCTTAGTTGAAAGGTCCCATACTCACCAATGACTCAGTACAATAATAACTCATTCAACAAAATGTACATGGCACTTAATGTGCTCTGTCATATTCTGTGAGGCCCTGAGAATAAAAAGTAATAAGAGCTATAGTTTTTGTTCCCCTAATTTACAATCTAGATTTGTGGGAAGCAAAATACTAGATTAGTGGCATATAACCATCTTAAAGATATGCAAAGGATTCCATGAGAGCCTGGAGAAGGGATCCCAATTCAGCACAAGTAAGGCTTCTCAGGGTGAAAAGTCAGAGCTCACTCTAGAAAGAGCAATCATCAAGAAGGAGCAAAAGCACTGGAGTCCAAGACAGCAAGAACAATTTGAAGAACAAATAATGTGTTGTGGCTGCAACAAGGAGATGTGAGTGATCAAATGGTAGAAAGTGAAGGTGGAGAGTTACAGAGAGACCGAGATGAAGGTACTTCTTTGGCTATGGTAAGGTGTTGGTGCACATCCTAAAGCTACTGAAGATGCATCAGAGGATCTGAGTTAGGGGTGGCATGACTACTACTAGCACATGAAAGATTCCAGGATGAGCAATTTATACACATTATCTCCTTTATTTCCAACAATATCTTATCTCTATAAAACTTATGTACCAAAATCAGTTAACTAGTGAGTGGTGAACAAGATGGGAACCTAGAACCATCTGAGAATGGCAGCAGAAGGTCAAAACTATGCTCTGAGTTATTGATTTGTTAATGCCACAAAAGTGACTTTGATTACACTCTTGAAGAGACAAAATGTCTAAGAATCTGAAAAGTGTGTTTGTCTAAAACTAGAGTTTGGGTATATAGAATAGCTCCTAAGTTAATTTACAGCCTAAGGGAAAATCACTTAAAGGATAATTTTTTTATCTGGTTAGCTTTAAATTGCATTTTTAAAGCATGCTGTTTCTGCCCAGAAGAGAATTTCAATGAATAATGTCATGGTAGGAATATGGGCAGGTTTACCATAAATTCAGGAATATGATGATGTGAATCCCAATTGATGGCATCAGTCTTTTTCTCTTCATACTCTCCTAGCTCATGTTTAAATTTTTATAGCTTTTGTTTCTCGAGTAGTGCCTGAACTATTATAATGTCAACTTTATTATTTAGTTTTCTCTAGTGTATTCCATTTAATTAACTAAATTCATAATACATACATAGAGATCGGGTGTGGGTTGGGGAGAAGAGATTAGGTTCTCTCTTATTTGATGGTATGTTTCAAATTTTTTTAAATAAGCAAGATGCAGTAGTAGTTTACAATCAACTTTTCTTTAGCTTCCCGTATTTTTTACTTTGTTCAGCTTCTAGATTGCTAACAACCAAAAAGATATAGCATAGAATATGAAATAACTTCTTTTCAGAATCACAGTGCTCTTACCTATTTGTGCTATATATCATAGTGGCATCAGGAAAACAAATATGGTGACTCCTCTTGCCCTTCCAGAGCAGCACTGGTTATTTTTCCATTGTCAGAATATGCTAGTGGAAAGTGGATAACAAATGTAAAGGTTACTAATTATGACTGCTAGACTATAAAATCACTCTATTTGAACTAGAGCTATAGATTTTTCACCTCCCTAGGTCTGTAGAATAATTGTATTATATATGTAAATATGGAAAGAGTGCTGAAGTAATATAGGAAGTAATAGTCATAGGGTCACCCAATATTTTCCCTCTGTGTTTTAATGTGCTCTAATATCTTACTAGACTTAAGAGTATAATGAGGGGCTGGGGATGTGGCTCAAGCGGTAGCGCGCTCGCCTGGCATGCGTGTGGCCCCGGGTTCGATCCTCAGCACCACATACCAACAAAGATGTTGTGGCCGCCGAGAACTAAAAAATAAATATTAAAAATTCTCTCTCTCTCTCTCTCTCCTCTCTCACTCTCTCTTTAAAAAAAAAAGAGTATAATGAAATATTATGTCCTCTAACAGAATTTATTGAGTGCCAGTTGTATGCTGGCCTTAGTATTAAGTACTGCATTATGTGTTATATTTGATCCTCTTCTGCTTTTTCAGAGAAGATGTAACAATATTATAATAATTACAGAATAAGTATTAATAAGGTGATAATATATAAATACTCCATATGAAGTTAAGTAAGAAGCTAATAATAATTTTATTAAAATTAAAATAAATTTACATTATGCCCAAAGTATCAACCATAAACACATATCCACATACTTACTGGGCAAGTACAGTCTTTTCTGGCTTATGTGAATGAAACAAAAGAAAATTTTGATTTTTTTCAAATTTGTTTTTAATTCTGTGCTTATTTTCTATACTTCAATGAGGAAAAATATGAGAATTAAAATAGTCTATTAATTATATACACATGCTATTAATGACTTAAAAACCTATTTAATATATTTTTAAATAACTTCTTAAAATTACAACTACATTTCTAAAGCAGAACAAAAATAATTTAAAGATAATGAAATCAAATACTTGTTTACTTAGAAGAAACATTTATCTAATATTTAAATGCACTTTGGAGAAATAAAATAATTTTACATATTCATTTTTTAAAACCAAAATAAAATGTTTTATGCTAGATTGTAGCCAGCCAGCTTGAGCCTTCTGTTTAAATACTGTAAAATAGCTTCTAAGCTATCAAAATCAAGCCAAATTCTTATTGTGAAGCCAATTTTTGAAAAAAAACTGGAATTTTACACATAATAATTAGCAATTTACCTCTTCCATTGCCCTAATGATTATCCAAATGACCCCAAGGAACTAATGCATTGCCAACCTATAAGCAATGTGTTCCTTTTTCCTGAAAGGATTATAGCTTAAATTTTAACAACATGCAAATTTAGCTCTTCACCTGTAGGCTACATAAAGCAGTTTTGTAACACAAAAGCCACAACTGTCAACATTTTTATATGTATTATTTATCATGAATCAAATAATTGCCTAGGCTTATATCACAAAACATAATCACACAATTAACAATATAAATTACTGAACCAGAGTACATATTTCAAAATAAATTCTTATGTCATCTCTTATAAGTTTATAACAACAACAACAAAATGTGGCATGTAGCTACAAATGAATGAATTTAATCACTTAACTATTTTGAAAACACTCATAAGTTTTATCTATTCTAGTATGGTTTGATATTTAAGCAATTTGAGTCATTTTAACAATTTATAGCTGGGAAATGATCCTGAAAATTAAGGTGCATGATGGGTTCCATTCTTTCTTCTCTAAAGCATTCTTCATGTTCCATTTGACTAATTTTTTCTATACTCCATTTTGTACACTTAAACATTCTAGAAAGGTTATGTGATTGAAGACAATATATGCATTTATGAAAATGCCACAAAGAAACCCATTATTTTGTACAATTAGTGTGTACGATGAATCATAATTTAAAAAACAAATAGGTAAGAAAAAAACAACCATAGATTTTTGGAGGTTTTTCATTGAATAAAATGTAAATTTTTTTAACAACTATTTGTCTTTCTTCAAATCTAACCCACATTGACAATACTCCTGTCCAGTTTCTCTCAAGTTAACATGTACTCTGGGAAAATTAAATTAAAAATTAGATGCTTCATTTACAAAATGTTCTGTATCTTCATCATATCTAACTTCTTGCATGACTTTCAACTGGAATATTTAGATGACTATCATATTATGCTTAGTTGGTCCTGCTCACATACTAGACTTCTTGAAATGCTCTCCATTAACCCAGCAAGAAATCACAATCACTACTCTTCCCTAGGACTTTTCATAGTATTTTATTTTGCAAGGGCTTAATTCTTTACTAGGTTGTAAACTCTTTTGAGATCAAGCACATTAGTCTATATATCTTTGTATCTCATAAAATATCCTTATACATAAATAGGTCCCAATAGGCATTTAATAAAGAAAAGATAACTTTTAAAACAATATGAAAGAATATTATTTGCTTAACCATCCAAAAAGAAAGGATCAAATCATTTTATTTGTCACAAATGAACAATACTGCTGACTTTATTTGGAGTAAAAACCGAAAGTAGCTTGAATCATACAGAAATATAATGTATGACATTTTAGTTATATATTAATTACTAATTTGAAAATTCAGAGACATTTTAGGTAGAACAAAATGACTTTTTTGTTAACACATTTTCCTCTTTAAACTCCTTCTTTAAAAAAAGAAAAGAACTCCAGTGTGTTTGATTCAGTCTATGGGCTGAAATACAATCTGTACTGCTTCAATTACTTAGGATGAAATTAGTTACATCATTATTAACAGCAGCCAGGAATTTTGGAATGCTCATTAATGGTGGAGCATGAAGCAGAAAGAGGACCAGCTGACCCTGGTGGAGCAATAAAAAAGTTAATTAATCAAACAGGAGGCAGATTTCATATTTATTACTACCCAAAGGAGGACAAATTTCAGTATATAAGAATTTAATTTGAAATAACCTGCAGTCAGTAGTCCACTTCCAATGTTGGCAGCCATACTATGTAAATGCAAACATCAATGGGAAAGAAGACTTTCCTAGCAGTTGGGTTGTCTGAATATAAAGTAGTAGTAGAGGACTTCATTATGAGGTAATGAAGTCCTCTCTTAGTAAGAATTTGTGCTGAGGGGCACTTGTTCAACAACTCTTAAGGGAAACCTGTGTTTTATTGATGAGGTTAAATAGAAGTTTAGTGTCACTAACAACATATTTGTAGACTCCCTAACAACATATTTGTTGAGTTCCATTTGTGTCCCAAGCACTATTCTGCTCTTTAAGGCTACTAACACACAGCTTTTGAAGTAGAAGCTATTATCATTCCCATTTTATGGATCAGGAAACTGAAGCATAAAGAAGGGCAATCAACTTACTAGTAATTCCCCACAGACAATAAGTGTTGGAAGGAAGAAATTATGGCATTAGGCCCTTTTCATACTGATTCTGATAACTAGGATTTAGTTCCATTTCTACTCATTCAGTATTTTCATTTTTCTTACTTCCTTTGGTCCTTCTTTCAAATATACTCCATGACTTTTTATTCTTATCTCCAATTCTTTACTATACCTTAATAATATCTCTGCTTAAAATATTGCATCTTTGACATTAAACACAGATTTTCAGAACACTAATTATTTATTAATCATTGTACATCAAATTCAGAGAGCTATGCAGTATTTTAATGCAGATTTCTGTTTTAGTGCACACATGATAGACTAAGGAGCAAAATAATGCATTTAGTGTGATTTACATATATATATATATATATATATATATATATATATATATATATATATATATATTCAGAATCTTCATGAAGAGTAACTATCTGCACAGAAAATGGAAGTTTCCCTTTAAGGGAAATTGCATAGACAAAAAGATATTTTGTTTCAATTTTTCCTAGATCAAATGATGATTTTAAGTGATCGGAACCAGACTTATGTACCATGAGACAGATTGAAGGTCTTAATATGAAAAATATTAAAGATCATAACTTTGCTAAATGGGCTGGAAAGAAAATCATTAGCTATTAACAGGTACTTAGAAGTTGTAAACCGGGTATTTCAAAGTGCACTGTTATAATTTGACTCAGATCTAAAAGGGAAGTAACAAACAGATGTGGATATATTTCTTAATACATCAGATAGATAGGAACATACAGCAGTATATATAAAAATATGATTTCTTTGGCATATAAATCATCAAACATTGACTAGAAGATTTTTTTAACATCAGAAGACTTCTTTTTTATTCTTTTTTTTTTCATTTTGTATGTGCAGGGACTGTTCTCTTAGCAAATTTCAAGTAAACAATACAATATTGGCTATAGTCACTAGATTTTCAGAATTTATTAATATATTTTCTTCTTTGTCTTCAGGAAGCTCACTACTAAACCACATTAAGGATTTAATAACAGAGTTCTTTGTTTATTTCATTCCCAAGTCTGATTTTAATTTGAAATTGTTTTGAAATTGACTTTTCTTTTACCAGTCATTCTTTAAATTGCCTGAATTTTTCTGTCAAGCTATTGGAATTTACAGCCTTGAATTTTTCTATAGAGCACAAATTTCCTAAGACATTTTGAATTGCTTCAAATTTTGTGAAAAAATATATTCTCTGCATAATAGTTGAAGATTTAGATCCATTTCTCAGACTATACAAATCAACTTTATGGACTTATATTTTTTATTGACATATTTTAGTTGTTAGAAAAGCATCAAGAGCCAAGTGAATGAAACATAATTTCTTACTCTAACCATTTGGAGGTATATAGAGAGCAGCTGGTGGATTTTGGATTGTAGTTCACCCTTACCCTCCACTGTGGCTTGATTAGGTTCAAGAAGGAAGTGGGATTGTTGTCTTGCTCAGAGGTATTTATGCAATGGTGTTTTTAAAGTATTAGGGGAACTGAAGTTAGTTGTAGAGTGATACATATTCATTATCCTATAAATGTGATTCTACAAGAATAGCTAAAACACATGATGCTAGGATGAAATTGTCCTTTGGGAAGCCACAAACTAGAAGGATGACACAGCACACAGTTTTAGTTCAGTTGAAGTCTACCCATGTAGTAATCCTTCCTTTCTCAGAGCTGAAAAAATTTGAGCTGAATCTGAGTTGTTGAAATGCCCAAGACACATTAGAATTATTTTATATAAAATCTTTAAATGTTAAGCATTATATACCCAATTCAAAACATACAAAGTTTGAAATTTTTAAATTTTCACAGTACTACTTTGCAATAAAAATCATGTTAAATTATCTAGAGCAATACCTTGGAAGTTTCTGTTAACCCAGAGCAAACCATCTGTTTTTGCTCTATCTCATTATGAGTCACAACACTGAATGGACAGATGTTTCTAAAATAACGGAGCCAGCTCTACAAAGGCCTGTGTGAAGAATTAAAAAACAGCCGAATTGAATTTTTTGTGTTACACTTTACTTTTTCAAGAGAAACAGTAGCTCTGTGAATTTAAACTGTGTAACAGGAATTCTTGGCAAAATCACAGCCCTTGAAAAGCTTTTTCTGTGTGTGCAAACCTGAGCGTCACAGATGTGAGCACATTACTGTGCTATGAAGATAGGCTGAGAAGCACCATGTGGCAACCTGACTACCAGATGTAAAACAGCCGACTCACAACAGACTGAATTTCATAGTCTCTTTTGTTTTGGAAAACTTAACATCCATTTTAAAATGGTCTTGCACTGTAGTTTTCTTAAATTAATTATTTTATGTTTGCAGAAAACATAACCAGAAAGCACACAAAATGATTTTTCAATAATCAATTTCACAAACAATAAACAATGAAACGTTATTTGCTGAAGTTAGCATTATTCTGTATTCATATAAACTTCCCATTCCCATATTCAGATAAAGGTATGAAATGGGTAAGGTATTAAATATAGTTGCATAAGTTGTTATCTTTGCAAGTAAAAATATAATTTTGCGGGGAATATGCTGTTTTGTTCCTAAATTTAATATAATGAGGAAGAAAGTGAAGGACAATTGAGAACAGTTAAGAGCTAAAGTTTTCTTTTTTTCTTTCTTTTTTTTTTTTTTTTTTTGTGGTGCCGGGGATTGAACCCAGGGCCTTACGCATTCGAGGCAAGCACTCTACCAACTGAGCTACATCCCCAGCCCCCATAGACATTATTATTGCTGTATAGGTGACTGTATGACCAATGTGATTCTGCAAACTGTACAATCAGAAAAATGAGAAATTATATCCCATTTGATTCAAATGTATGAAATGTCAAGATCATTGTACTATCATGTGTAACTAATAAAAAAAAATTAGAAAAGAAAAAAAAAGAGCTAAAGTTGCTTGACAGTCTGAGGCAAGGGGATCAGGAGTTCAAAGCCAGCCTCAGCAACTTGAGGCCCTAAGCAACTCAGTGAGACTCTGTTTCTCAATAAAATATTAAAACGGGCTGAAGATTATGGTCAGTGATTGAGCACACCTGGGATCACTCACCAGCACTGCCCCACCTCCAAAAAAAAGAGTTAAGGCAAACAGAAGAATATTTCATTGATTAATTTACTCATTTACCCCATCAAAACATATTAATGAATCCAAACCTATTAATGGATGGACCAGATATCAAGGTCAAGTATTGGTAATTCTAATACAAAAAGGTAAACTTGTTTTCTGCTTTCACAAAATCTAGAAAGAGGTTCAGAAAGTTAAACAAGATGACCATGTGGGGTAGTATGAGTTGTGTAAAAGACAACAAGGAGAAAAACACAAACAAACTTGTCAAGGGAAGTTTCAATAAGACGCCATGCCCTAAAGGAGACATTCACAGTGAGCAAAACTTGATCATGGAAAGGACAGAGGTGAGAGTGGGGTGGGAAGAGAGGACTAGGACACTCTTCTCTCCTGCACACACAGAACAACATGTGCAGGTGTAGAGCCCAAAGAGAACACGGAGCTTTCTTGTAAGTGGGAGAATTTCAATATGATGAGAGATATGGATTCCAAACTACAGGTCCAGCACTAAAGGTATGGGAAATATCCGAGAACACACTAGAAATGCAGATTCTCACACCTCACGCTGGATCTATGTCTTAGTCTGTTTTGTGTTGTTCATAACATGCCAAATACTGAATAAGTTAAGAAATAAAGAGGTTCTGGTTCAAGGTTGAAGGGCTGCATCTGGTGATGGGACCTTGTTGGTAGAGTCCCGAAAAATCACAGGCAAGAGATGGGGAGTATATAAGAGATCTGGTGAAAATGGCTTTTATAACAGAGCAATTTTTGAGATAATGCATTAATTCATTAATTGCCTGAATAGATCAATGCATTCATAAAGAAACGGACCTAATCGCTTCTTGAAGGTCTTATATGGTCTCACCTCTTAACATCTTTTAATGGAGATTACATTTCAACATGAGTTTCAGAGGAGACAAACCATATTCAAACCACAGATAACAACCTACTAAAACACTTTGGAATCAGTATTCTGTTTAAATGAGTCCTTCAGGTAATTTTGCTAAAGATAAGGTTGGAGAACTAGGACTTCATCAGTGAGTACAAGGTCAGTACAAGGTCAGTGGTGAAGGTGGTGATCTTGTTGCAAGAACAAGAAGATAACATGATGCTCATGGGACCAAAAATGCTCCCCCTCATCTTGCTACTGTTTTGTGTTGTTCATAAAACTTCCTGGCTAAAACTTTCCGGCTTTCTATTTTTCTTCTATCTCACTGTAGATGTGGAGACAGGCAAGCCAGCCAGAGGGAGCCTATCATAAATGACTTCTCTAGAATCATTTCTAACACATCTAATTGTTTCCTCACCTTCATTTTATCTGCAATAAAATTAAAACCTTCCAAATATCTTTTTTATTATCATTTTTATACCTGTCATATCTTCTAAATTCCCAAGAGACTATTTTAGCCTTAAGAATTCACCTACTGAAGGTGCTGGAACCTTGGGAATTACCAATTTAAATTCTCACACATGCTTGCTCTCAGCCTGCATGTAAGCCTGCATATCTCTCCTTGACAGTTCATATTTGGTCTCTGGACTTTCAAGACACCGTGAATTATGACCTGCTCACCACAGCCTCCTGAAAAACATCTGCAACTAAACCATCCATGTCAAACCTTCAAAGAAAATTGGTCAGTTGGAGAAATCCTGAATATTACGTTATCTGGGAGATGATGTGTCTAGATACCAGGGAGGTAAAGATGATGTGTTAGCAAAGTCAGATGCCAACACTAACATGCTACACATACCAGTGACTTCTCTCAGACTAGCTCACGTGGTTGTATGTTCTGGTTGGTAAAGGTAAAATGATGCAGTCAATTGGGGAACATAAGACTTGATCTCTTGGCATATGTCAAGACATATGTCCTCTTTGGACATTAATTTCTTATCAATTAAATAAAGAGAATGTGCTCTGTTACCCTCACTCACTCTGAAAATGAGAAATTTCCAGTGAAGTAATTAAAGACTTAGACCAGACCAGTCTGGATCAGCCTCTAAACTCTCTTACGCCAGAGGTATTAGGACCAAAGGAAGGCAATTTAATCAATTTAAACTTTGGTTTCATCATGGGAAAATAGAAATGTATTAATTTATTTGTACAGTCACCCATTCAATAAACACTTGTGAGAACCACTCTATAAGAGCAGAAAGAGATAAATATCTCTCCTCTCCTGGAACATATATTTTGAAGAGAGTTGAAAGACAATGAACAAATAATAAGCAAAATGTCTAGTATGTCAGGTTGTACAGAGCTGTAGAGTATGACCAGGATCCCTTCCTCTTGACTCAGGCAGAGATTCTCTGAGCTAGAGATTTCTGGCTGCCAAAAGTTCACTGGACTACTTGCCTCTGGCACAGAGCACTGCATGCCCCAGGGCCATGTCCCTCCACCAGGGCCAACCAAAATGCAGGACTGCTCAGGGTGAGGTATAAAGACCCAGCCCCTCTGTTTCATTTCAGGATGATTCTGAAGGGCCAACTCAGCTCCATATCTCCCCATCTACCATACGGCAGTTCCATTGCTACATCTTTCCATTTGTGCTTTCCACATTCCCTGTCCATGCTGATGTTCCCAGTAAACCTGCCACATGCAATGCTCAATGTGCCAGTATGCCCCCTAGACAGAGGGAGAAAGATGCTCTGAAGAAAACTAAAGCCGAAAACCAAATACCGAATGTTTTCTTTGATATAAGGAGGCTGATTCATAGTGGGAAAGGGAGCAGGAACATGGGAGGAATAGATGAACTCTAGATAGGGCAGAGGGGTTGGAGGGGAAGGGAGGGGGCATGGGGTTATAAATGATGGTGGAATGTGATGATCATGTATAAAGACACAAATTTGTGTGAATATACTCTGTGTATAAGAGATATGAAAAATTGTGCTCTATATGTGTAATAAGTATTGTAATGCATTCCACTGTCATATATAAATTAAAAAAATTAAAAATAAGAAAAGGACTCTAGCAAGAGGGAAGAGTTCAATACAGAAAGACTAAGAGAGAGGTTTTTGAATGAACATAAGGAAATGATAAATGTCTGATGTGATAGTAACCATGATCTGATCATTATGCATTGAATATATGTATCCAAATGTCACACTATAACCCATAAATATGTAGTATTGCAGTGTCAATTAAAAATAAAAGTTAAGCTGAGAAGGGGGAGAGGGGTACCGTCTCCTCATGTGAGGAGAGTGCTCACTGCAGAGTATGCTTCACTATATCAGAACATCAGATCATTAAATGTTAACTGTCACTATAATCTTACTACAAAGTAGGCAGCTCATGAAGACTTCATGGAGGGAATCCTTACCTCATCCTTGAAGGAAAGGAGGGATATAAATAAGCTGAAAGAAATGTTTCAAGATAACAACCTATTTCTGCAATTCAGTTTGTCAGATATTTCCCACATAAATAGATAATAAAGAGAACTACTGAAGAGGGATTTGGGATAAACACTCAAGTTTTGTACTTACCCCTGGATTTAAATCTTCATTCTGTCCCTTCCTAAACATTAGACTTTAGGTGAATCAGTACACTAGTAGTTTCCACATCTGGAAAAGGGGGGTAAGAATTTCACTTACTCTTTATTATACTTGTGAGTACTAATTAATTCAATGCACGTAAAGTACTTAGCAAAATACCCAGCATTCATATGGTTAGAGCTCAATAAATACTAATGCTGATATTATTGTTATTAGTTTTAAACCCAAAATCCTATTCTAACTTCAATATATATATATTTTAAAATGAAACAATATTCTTTACCTTCTTGCATGTAGAAAACAAATAGTGGCAACCAAGTTATTTTTCTTGGTCTTCCTTTGGACATTTATTTGTCATAACCATCAGCTAATACTTAAGACAACTTGGCTGATCTTGGTGTTAATGTTTGTTTAAATTTTATAAGTGACATACAAGAATGAATGGAATTCCCCAAGTTGTATTGACCTCTCAGGATTCAAGCACTATAAAACTAAACTCAACCAAGGAAGCTCTGCACTTGAACTTCTGAAACACCAGATCTTAGCAGCATAATAGGCAAGACAGGGAGAATTTATCAGGGCTATTCCAGCAATTATCACCTTGTAGACCCAGAAGTATTGTCCCTTCTATTTCTATGGCAATCAATTTTTTTAAGGATTGGACTACATTACTTTAAAATAATTAGAAGATAGAATGTCTCGATTACAAAGGACAATGTAGTATAATGTTTAGAAACTTAAACACTGGAGCTAGAATATCTGCATTTATGTTCCTGATCAGCTGTTTCTAGCTATGTGATGATGGGCAAGTTATTTAACCTTTCTGTGCCTCAGTTCCTCCATCTATAAAATGCATATAATAATACCACTATCTCATATGATTGCTATGAATACTAAATACACTGGTATATGTAGAGTGTTTAGAACCATGCATAGCTCATGTAAGCATTTCAAAAGTTTTTATTTTTATAATAATTACTACCCTTCTTCTGAGTGAGACTCCCTTGTTAGGTTCATTATAAATTTTTGAGACAATCCTATGCTGTGAATCAGCTGCTACTCATCTATGTAAAGAAGAAAGGAAAAAAAATTAAAAGGAAAGACAAATATACCTCTCCCAGGGTATCCTCTGTGAAATCCTCTTCAGTTTTCAAGTGAGAATGAAAAGACCTGCGTACCTGCCTTTGTAAGCAAAAATAAATGAAAATGGAGGCAGACCTATATTGGATTGGCCAGCAATCTTTATGAAGCAGCAGAGAATGACACGTGTCACATTTTCAGAAAATGGTGACTGGTTACAAGAGGGATCTGTTTTTTATAGGTCTTAATAAGAGTTAATCATAGCAGAATGTTTAGTGTGACCTAATCATTAGACACTGTGGACGTGCTAATGGGACAGTCAGGAAACTACTTGTGCAGTTTAAAAATCTAACTCAGAAAACAGCTGTAAAAGCTTGAAACTCATTGTTACTGGGATGAAAATCCAGAACCCAGAGCCCATTTGTTTGGATTCCCTCCAGGAATCCTTGTGAATGGGAAAAGATGAAAGACTAGAGCCCAGAGTCTAATTGTTACTGGGAAGGGGTGAAAGTCCAGGGCCTGGGTTTAATGTTTACCTTCTGTCTCCCAGGACCCATTGTCCTCCCTCCTCCCTGGGGCTGTCATTCCCCTTGTCTTGGGGGATGTTATATTCTGTATCCATCAGCCTCAGTCTGTTTTGTGTTGTATAACATAAAGCCTGAAACTGGGTAGTTTATAAAGAATAGAAGTTAAAATTTGGTTCATGTTTCTAGAGTCTGGGAAGTATAAGAGCATGACACAAGCTTGGCATTCAGTAGGGCCTTCTGCATTGTAACCTGGCAGAAGGCAGCACAGGGTCAGGCAGAGTAAGTGGGCTAGCTCAGTTCTGTCTTCCCTTTCTTTTAAAGCCACTAATGCCATCCTGGGGACCGACATTCATAACCTCAATTGATCCTGGTCATCCCCCAAAGCCCTGCCTCCAGATGTCATTAACGTATAAATTTAGAGATTAACTTTCCAACACAAACTTTCAGTGGACACATAGAACCCATGGAAGTATCCACTACCACTGACAGTTCTATATATTTTTTAAAAGTAAATAAATAGCCTTCAAATTGATTTCTTTACATAGGAGTAAGCAAATCAAAGAAAAGTAAACCTAGTTGTATATTGAAAATTATATTTTAGCTCAGAAGTATTAGCTATGCTATTACTTCTTGAATATAAAGCATATAGCATTTTGTTTGAGAAAGCATTTTACTTTTTCAAATTATTGAACAGACACAATTTTGAGAATATTTGAACTTTTAAGAAATCACATTTTTACCTTGCATAATGACTGAAAAGAAAGCTATGCTATTCTTTTCTAAATTATTCTAAGTTGCCTGGCAGACAAGCCGAGTGCCGAGCGGGAGCACACCTAGGAGACTTGGGTTGTCTAATTATCTTTAGCACATTTGTCTTTTTTCTATCATGTTCTGTATTGCAGCTCAAAGTGCCTTCTGAATTCTTCTAAATCGTTGACAGCTAATTCTTGTCCATTAGAGACCCACTTCTCACTGTTTGTATTTATCCTTCTTAAGAGCTGCACCTTTTTATAACTAGGTTGCTGTCTTTTTTGTCATTTTTTCTCTCTCATCCTGCTTAAGTGCCCACTGGGATGATAGATTTCAAAGTGTATTAAACAAAAGCAAGCAGTTAAAATATCCAATTGAGCACCCATAGAGATTCAAAAAGATAAAAAGCTATGTACCTTTACAACTGCTTTCAGTTTTGAGTTCAGCAATATTTTTAAGTTTCAAAAGTATATCACTCATGATCAAACTTTATCCTACCCTTGAGATTATTAATACAAACAGACAAGATAAACCTACTGAGTTTCCATAAGGGGGAAAAAATCCCCTCTGCACATGAATCGGTGTCACCATTTTCCCAGTGTCCTAACTGTTCAAGATAAAGAGAGAGAAATGGTATGCTGGAAAAAAAAAAAAAAAAAAAAAAAAGGAAACCGTGAATGAATAGGAAGTTGATGGGGTTGGTTGTTCTACCTTTGCATTGAAGAGTGACTTTTAGAAGTCTCCAAATCCTTAGGACTTAGATAAGGAAAGAAGCGGCATTCCCACTTGGCCCATGAATAGGAAGCTAGTTGGGGCCAATCTCAGGCAAATCAATGGCTTAAGGTTTCTGGTAGCTCATACTGTGGGAAGTGGGGAATTGGGACAGCTGAGAAACAGCAAAGCTCAACCTAGGAAAAAATAAAAAATCAGAAAAACAATTTTGTCAATCTTCAAAAGAAAAACAGTATAGAAGCACTCCCTTGAAGATAGCAGTTACATGTACTTCCATTGCTGAAAAATAATATGTGTGTGTATATAATTTATAAATACTTTTCATGGTATTTCAAAGGAGATAGAAGTAACCTCTATTATAATTTTTGCTAATCATCCATATCACTTAATTAAGAATTTTGTTTAACAGAATATTCCTAACATATATATATAACTAATTTAACAGAATATTCCTAACATATATATAACTATTATAATTTTTGCTAATCATCCATATCACTTAATTAAGAATTTTGTTTAACAGAATATTCCTAACATATATATAACTAATTTAAGTCATTAATATCACTCACTTAGGGATGAGAAAAAAAGTACTCGCCGAGTCAGATTTCATGTTCTAGGAGGGAAGTGGGATGTTTTAAGCAGGAAGTAGCATGACTTTCCCCCACATTTATACTAGCATATCTAAATTGTCCTTGATTTTTACAGGGATGCTTTTCAGAAAGTTTGACTAACTAAACAAAGGAATATTGATTTTTATTTGGACTTCTCCCTAAGAACATTTAGGGCAGTTTTAAGGACCTTCATGGAATGTTTAATAAATTATAACTAGAAATATAAAATTGGATCCAATAAGAACAAAGTCTCATTTTGATAATTACTACTGAAGGTACACTGCATATGCATCATGGTAACAGCCAGAAAATTGAGAACTCATCACACACTCAAGGAGCACAAATGCTATAGGAAAAGATAAATAGAATGCATTGAAGACTATGGCCTTGTGCAGGGTATTTAAAAAAATGCAATGGGATTTTGTTGGTGGTGGTGTGTGTTTATTTGATTTCATGACTTTTTTTTTGAGGACAGTCTTTCGTAGAGGCATGGTGAAGTGTTACCAGTTGAACATGATTATTCTGTGGTAGAAGTGAAGGGAGGGAGAAGGAAAATTATTGAACATATATATCCTGCATATTGACTTCAAAAAGGAGATGTTTCTAGGAAGCTAATTAATAGAATCATGCATCAAATTAAGTTTCTAAATATTTTGCCCATGAGTCAGGAACTTAAAATTAGAGTACCCCAATATGACCCTTTGATTGCAGGTATCATATATATGGGAGCTAACTTAAGCAAGGAACAATGCAAGAATGTGCCAGGGGAAGCTTCAAAAAAGAAGGAGAAAAGAAAAGAAAAACTTTTAGAAACAAAGGCAGCCAGTCTTATTATAAATCTACACAATCACGCCTCTCAGTTTAATGTATGTCTGTTCAGTTAGGAAAAGATACAAAGGATTACACTTCCCTTAATTTCAACCATGCACCAAAACTTCCAAACTAGCTGTGAATTCTAATCCGTATTGCTAAAAGAGGGAGTAAAATGGGCCACTTTGGATCAGGTCTCCATCCCTAATTCAATCCAGAGGTCTGGGTGCCAGAAACAGAACCCTTTCCCAAGATTCCACCTTGCAGGTGAAGGCAGTTTTCTGGAACAGGGCTGAAATGATACCTCAGAAGATGCTAAGAATGCTGAGGTGCCTCTTTAATGAGGGTTTAGAATGTGAATTTCCTGTTTCCATTATCAATACAAGATATTAATTGTATTAAAATAAGAGGAAGAGGCATAGAAAAAAATGTCTACTACATTTTTTGCCAAGATAAAAATAAAGCCCCCCACACACACATTTGCACTGAAATGGGCTGTAAGCAAAGCAAAAATTGCCGATAGGAAGCAGATCTGAATCTGCTCCCACAATTAGACACACTCTCAATTGAGAGACCAGAGTCTCACACCACAGGATACCATGAAAAAAGATGATTCTGGCCTGGAAACTTTTCAAAGCAGGTGTTCCAAGTCATCAAAAAGAAACCCAAGGAGTAATGTTTCCATAGGAAAAAAAAAAAGTTATGCTGAGCTGCATAACTCTGTAGCATACTTTCCTGGATAAACTATGGGTAAAAGAATGCTTGTACAAAATGGAAATAGCTTGTCTTGAGTAGAACTGTGATCAATTGCCTTTGTCTGCCAAAGAAAATGATTTTAGTTTTGATAAAGTTGATGATGCTCAATTTTTTTTTTCTGGCAGCAGTAGGGTAGCAGAATTATTTGTATCCTGAAATCAATTCTAGTTGTTGAAAAATTAAACCCATATCAGCATCTAGGAGAAGGCTATCTTTCTATCTACCAGGATGGTAAATAACCAATTTGTCTAAAATCAGTATTCTATCATAAAGGTATTAGTTTTAAAATGAATATAAAGCACAGTGCTGATTTATATTACATGATATTGTGAATGGATAGGTTGGGAAATTTCTCTTTTTTAGTCCAGTTTTAAAGGGATATTTATCCACACCTGTGCAAATCATAATACTAAGCCTTTTTTTTTTTTTTTGCCTTGTTAGGCATCAAACCCAGGATGTGACATGTGTTAGGCAAGCACTCTACCTCTGATCTACCTGTCCAGCCCTTAAGACCCTTTTTGTAGTTAACTTCCACAGACGATGAAGCAAAAATTTAGTGAAAGATCAATATACATCGCAAAATATTCATTTTCTTAAAAATAATAGTAGGAAGGAGTAGAATCATACTGGGCCTCAAACTCTCTTGCTTTTAATACAATATATTTTACTTGAAGACTTGGAGACTTCACATATGGGGTTTGAGAAGAAGCATCATATAAATTATTGAGGGGATGCAGAAAATTGATAGTTTTATGGTACCATCGGGTTGACCCTTTTAAAAATAGAGTGAGCTGTCTTTAAATCTCTCCAGAATTGATCTGGATGACTGTTTAAGAGGTTGTATGAGGTAAATAGTTTGATTTTTCTCCCAACAGGTTTTAAATAATGATCCAAAAACTTCCCTCAGAACTTGTTCACTTTCAGGGGATGATGAAATAGGTGTGGTCGTAAAGCAGTGGCAGGTCCCTTTTAGCTGCTCAGGCTCTCAATTACTGGGGCAATAGAAGGTGGTCTGAAAAGCTAAGACAACCCGGCCCCAACACTGATGGGTATCTTTGCCTCCAGAAATAGTCGTACTGCAACCACATGAGGGACAATTGTAGCATCAAATCTGCATTGCCATTAACTGTGAGAATTAAGTAAAAACCTTCCACATGCTTTAATTAATTTAGCTCTGGTATTTTGGTGGTAATGAGTTTATAATTAGATGGGTTTGAATTGGTAAGATTCTCCCACATTCTAATTTTAACATGTTGCCTTGCTAAACTTGCCAGAAATGTCTGCTCATTTGTTTTTATTTGGGGGTTTTGTTTATTTATTTTTCTGTTCCATGCAGTTTTTATAAATCAATATGAAATCCATTAAATATAGGAAAGACACGACTGGTTTTCTCCCAGAAACTATCAGTCCATTAAGGAAAAAATAAATTGAAGCCTCTCCTGGCAGAACATTTAATATTCTTTGTATACAAAAGACTGTTTTAGAAAGGTAAAAATCTCCACTTCATTTCATGTTACTTTTCCAATCCTATGCATCAGGTGATGGGCAAAAAGACTGGGGAAGCTGTATAGCATTAAAATAAAAAGAAAACTGTCGAGTTAGATAGAAAGCATTCAGCTAAAGAACTAGGAGTTAGTAGTCCTGAGGTTGAAAATGTGAAGGCCTGTTTATCCTTCAGCCTCATAAGTTATACACATAATCAAATTCCTTCCTCGTGGTTTATTTTACTAAATAGGATTCTCAGTTTCAAGACAGAAAAGTTCAGCTGGCTTAATGAGAAGTGGGACTTTATTGCCTCATGTAACTGGAAAGTAAAGAGAGTAACATGAGAGTCAGGCCAGATCCCGACTCTCCAACTATGTCCAACAATTTCTCAGACTCAGCTCTATTTTCTGGTCTGTTGGGTTATCATCAGGCAGGGTCTCCTCTCATATTTGCATGAACCTATATCTGCAATTTTGAGTAAACTCACCTTCTTCTACTTCCTGAATCTGAGTATTAATGGTAACTTGAGGAGGAAAAAAACAGGCATGTTAATAAGAGAAATGCAAACAAAAACTACTCAAAGATTTCATCTCACTCCAGTCAGAATGGCAAATATCAAGAATACTAACAACAATAAATGTTGGAGAGGATGTGGGGAAAAAGGTACATTCATGCATTACTGGTGGGAATTGCAAATTGGTGCAACAATTTTGGATGGAAAACAGTATGGAGATTCCTCAGAAAACTTGAAATGGAAACACCACTTAACCCAGCTATCCCACTTCTCAGTTTATACTCAAAGGACTTAAAATCAGCATATTACAGTGATACAGCCTTATCAATGCTTATATCAGCTCAATTCACAGTAGCTGAACTATGGAAACAAACTCGGTGCCCTTCAAGAGATGAATGGATAAAAAAAATGTGAGATACCACACACACACACACACACACACACACACACAATGGAATATTACTCAACCTTAAAGAAGAATACAATTATGCCATTTGCATGTAATTGAATGGAGTTGGAGAATATCATGCTAAGCAAAATAAGTCAATCCCCAAATCCAAAAGCCAAATATTTTCTCTGATATGCAGATGCTAATTCACAATGGAGGGGTGCCTAGGGAAAAATAGAGTTACTTTAGGTACAGAATAGTGAAAGGAGGGCAGGGGGTGTGGGGGTAGGAAGGAGAGTACAATGAATCAGACATTATTACCCTATGTACATATATAACTATATAACCAGTGTGATTCTACATCATATACAACCAGAAGAATGAGAAATTACACTCCATTATATATGATGTATCAAAGTGCATTCTACTGTCAAGTATGACTTATTAAAACAAAAACAAATAAATGACAAAATGAAAAAAATAAATAGGCATGTTTAATTTTCCTGACGAATTCCTAGCTTATCTCTCCAGCTTCTTCTGTATTTTGGTCTATGTCTCAGACATCTCAAAATACATGAAAACAACTCCTGTAGATATTGGGCTATTTTGATGTCTGAACTATTCATGATGTTTCTTTACCTAGAATGCCCCAACATCACCCAACCAAGTGGTGAGTGGAAATATGATTTATTTTAATTATTCTAGATTTAACTGAAGAATCCCTCCTTAGCCTTAACTTTGCTTCCTCAAATCTAAGTTACCATCCTCTCAATTGTCCCCTATGTGAAAAATATTTTTTCTGCATTACAATCAAAGCTTGTGTATCTGCCCATGTCACTGAAGAGAAAATTCTGAGACAGGGAAATTACACTTCTGTTCTTATCTCTTCAAGCCCAGTAGCACAGTGTTTCACACACACTTCATAATGGATATTTTTATTATTTTTGAATGAATAATAAATTAACCAATGATAATTTCCTCAAGAAATTTTCTGGAACTTTTTCTAAATAAACCAATGTGTGACTTTAAATTGACACTACTTCATTTAAATATTTTCTGTAAAACGCAGATTATAGATAAATCCAGTAGCTTTATGATAGCTGTGATCTCAAATGACTATACATTCAATTAAAAAACTATTTACCTCATGGGATGGGGCTGTAGCTCAGTGGCAGAGCACTTGCCTAGCATGCATGAGGCACTGAGTTCAATCCTCAGCACCACATAAAAATAAACAAATAAAATAAAGGCCTTCTGCTCATTTACAACTACAAAAAGAAGTTGAAAAAAAATCTATTTACCTCGAATCACAGTAGCTGTTATTTTAAGAAGTTATAGCTTCTACTCCATAAATGTGCTTTCCCAGTGTGCAGGTACCCACTATTAATATCATGATGCAAAATGAATAGTATCTGAAATGAAAACAATCATTGGTTCCAGGCCAGTGATCTGGGGAATTTGCGAAACTTGTAAGAAAATCCTTTTCTATACTTGGTAATTTTTAAGGATAAAACATATGTATAAAATAAAGACAGAAATATTTTAGTTTGCAAAAATGTTCTCAAAGACCGATCTCAACTGCCAGTAACAGCATGAAACATGGATAATTAAAAATTAGATCCTTGACATTCATAATCTTGACAATAATTTCCATTCTTTAAGTGCCTCAATCAACTTTTCTTTGTTTTTGAAATTTGTCACATGACCCTACCTGTGGCATGACATCTTGACCACTTAGGAATGAACATAAGATTCTCTTTTTTAAAAAAGTCTTTAATCTTGCTGCATACCTGCCACTGTTTCTGACACTCCATCAACTTATACCAAACTCACATTTTCCAATTATCCCTGTATCATTTGGCATTTTTGTCTGACAAGTAAATTGAGGTCATCAAGAAGAGTGAATCTTGAAATCTTTGGCATTCCAGTGTAGCCACAGTTTGATGTACCGAATTGCATTGTTTCAGGGGAAGCAGCAGAACAGTACAAAAAACATTAATGTCAAATCACATTCTGAAAATAAGTTTAATCCCTGCTAAGGTCTCCACTGCAACAGAGATGGTATCTGAGGTTTGTTTCTGCCCAGCTGAGAACCCAGTAATCAGCTGACTTGAGTGGAACAGAGACTCTCTCAAGTCTCTCTTTCATTTCTAACCTTAAACATATTTTCCTACTGGTAGATAGCATCAAATATTGAATGAGAACAAAAGTATAAATACAATATTTATGCCTGTTTCTCTAATATTTATTTCACTTAAAGCCTAGGCAGAACTATTTAGGAAAAAACTAATGCACATTACTTTCTTCTATTAACTTATCAATGTGATGCAAGTTATGAGGTATCATTTATGAAACTTAAGACATGTTTAAGGATTAGTATTGCCATGTAAATCAAATAAGAATACTATTCTTCAGCCAAGGATATTTTATATTTATGTCTAAAATGTATCCTTTATCTCTTTTTTATGAACAATATGCATTTATTAATATCTAACTCATGTAAGGCAGTAGGCCAATTCCTTGTTGTAGAAAATATCTAAAGATATTATTTCTAACATAAAATATAAAATCCCTAAAAAAAGTGAATCATTTTTTTTTCATCCAGGCATTTGGTATAAAAAGCATTATTTTTTAACTTTTGTGTTAGAGAGAAATATCTTTCAAATCATGCACCTACAGACTCCTGCCCTTTAAATAAAATGTCTTGGACTTATCTCACTATGTTTTTAATTGACCTTGAATGAACTTGTCAATGTGAAGAGTTAAATCATAGTAAGTCCTTTGCTGCTCCTTGAATTCTGTAGGGTTGAACTTTTTAGGATCTTAAATTTCTGATTTCTGACTCCTGACTGATGTATATTTGGGGATGTCATGTTTTCTGCTTTCCTCGTCTCTTCTGCCAATCTTCCCAGTAGTATGCTCTTCTACTCAGCTTTCTCTCTTCTGATACCCACCCCCACCATGTTATTTCTAATCTATTGCTATTGTACTATTTTGTAAACGTGGTAATCAATAAATATGTCTAAAGTAAAAGCACAAGGAATCAAAGCTCTATTTTGGCATGAGCTATGTATTGTTAATATGTGAACATCAAGTGGATGTCCAGAGGATTTTTTTATTTTTATTTTTTGTCTCGCTTGCTATTGCTCAACTGCATTTCACATCACTGAGGCTGCTGATTGATTTCAAATAAATGTGATAATATATATACCTAACTAGCAATGGAAATTGGAGAGTCTGGGGATAAATCTAAGGAATACTTAAAAGGTACAGATGACAGTACTGATGACAACTGGAAGGCAAAGGGAGACTTGTAAGAGGGCTAACTCCAAAATTTCATTCTTGGAAATCGCTGAGGTGGCAGACACACCAGTAAGGGATAATTTGAACCTCTAGGCAATGGAAAACATTCTAAATATTTTCAAATATTATGTTTTAGGATAATTATCTGGCTATACAATATGGGAGGGAGTTGGAAGAGACACTATAGAAAGGCAACCCAACAGAAAATCAAAAAACTGGTCTTGTCACGTGGAGCTGAAGTCTGAAATTTGACCATTCCAGTGGAAATATAAAGACAAGATGATATGAAACCTGATGAAAGTTTTGACATGGGACTCAGAATTGTAGAAAAATCAAAGAGAGTAACATGCTTTTAAGTCTAGATGGGCAAGATAATAGTGATTTCATCTTCTAAGTCACAAGAGTTATATTCTTCTAGGAGAAAAATTTCCTCAGCTTTCATTTGTATCCCTTACTCATGTTTACTTAAGCTTATGGCATTGAAATTGCTAAGATTAATTGGTCTCCATTATATAGTGTTAGGTTGTGTACATTCATGTGTGCTTCTCATTCTCATAAGGTTAGGCTAACAGTGATTGCTATGTATGACCTGAGAGGAGAATTTTCCTGTATCGGTTGCAAATAAACCTAAAAATGCATTTATTTATTGACTATTGTCAATTCATGACTTTGTTAATATTTTGACTGTGCCAAAAAAGAGCAAGAATTCATTTTGGTGAAATGATGAAGATATTTTATTTCAACAGGCAGCATTTTTGAGAAATAATTTATTTTAAAAAATCTCATGACTGCTGTCTCCAATAACTTTAAAAGGATGTTCATAACAGAAAAGAGTTAACTTTAAAAAGCTATTCCACAGAAAATGAGACAGAATACAAATAACAGATTTTACTTTGAAATGTAAATATAAACTAGAATAATCTTGATTACAGGGAGACAAAATCATATGCCTCCATAGAAGAAAATTCTCCAGTTAAAAATAGCCAAATTGCTTTTCTCACATACTTTCCTAAAGACATGCAATCTATTTTTTTTAAGTATTTTGATTCCAACTAAAGAACTTCACTTTTTCCTCTTTAAATGGAAACAGCTAAATCCAACCTTACTTAATAATGTCATCTGAATTATATCAAGCGGTGGCTAGGGTGCTAAGTCCTTGTTCAGTAATAATTTTGCAACATGTTTTTGGATAATTGCTTCCTTTAAGGAAGTGTACTCCTTTCCAAAACCATAAAACAAATATGCTGTTTTAATATACTTAATCTTTTTCCAAGAAGACAACCTCAATCCATTAAGCAAAAGAACATTTCCAATCCGCTAATCACAAATAAATTTCATTTCTTACTATGATTTTCATTGTGGTTCTTTTTAAGGACAAGTTAGCTCTCTGTAGGTACTACTCAGGAGGGTGAGTTATAAATTTTCCCTACAAAACTAATTAAAAATAAACTTTTTGTCAGGATAGAAAAAACAAATAGTACTATAGACAAGTTTTTATAGCAGAGGGATTTGTAGCAATACTGTATTTTTATTGAATCAATTTGGTTGGTGATTTTTATGGTTTGCTTGTGTCTATTTAAATGAATCAAGTCAGTGGGGTCTCTGGCTACAAAGCATTTCTTTATCTTTCTCCTCATCCTCTTCCTTTTCAACATATTATATCTTCCAAATTAATGGGTCAGCTGACTCACTGCCATGGTCTATCACTTTACAGTTTCCTTTTTTTTTAATTTTTGTTTTTTGTAGTTGTATATGGACAGAATGCCTTTATTTGTTATGTGGTGCTGAGGATAGAACCCTTTGCCTCACACCTGCTAGGTAAGGGCTTTGCCACTGAGCCATAACCCCAGCCCACCAGGTTCCTTTTTATAACAATAGCTTTTCTTGTAATATTTTGTTCACTGCCTATATTCACCACTGAACTATAAGTCCATGAGCATAGTAACTGTGTCTATTTTGTTCATCACTGTATCCCCAGTATCTACCTCCATGCTTGGTATATAATAGTTACTTAATAGCTAGGCTTGGTGGCAGAGGCTTGTAATCCCAACAGCTCTGGAGGCTGAGGCAGGAAGATTGAAAGTTCAAAGCCTCAGCAATTTAGCAAGACCCTAAGCAACTTAGTGCGATTCTGTCTCAAAATAAAACATAAAAAGGGCTGGGGATGTGGCTCAGAGGTTAAGTGCCTCTGAGTTCAATCCCTGGCACCATATAAAATAAAATACTTAATAAATATTTTCTGAGTGAATTATTAACCTTATATTCACATTTCTGAGCTTAAGTAAAATTTGGAAGTAAGAATTTTCCAGTAGTTTCTGCCTTCAGGAAGTATTTTATCCAAGCATACAGAATAATAGGATTCTCATGATTAATATCAGGTGGTAGATTCTCTTCATATACATTGCATAGCTGCATTTCATGTTAATCTTCCTCATACATCAAGGGAAGTGTGAGAATGTGGATTGATTGGTTAGAGTTTAACCTAACATTTTCTTACCAAATTCGTTCAATGCAAATAATCATTAATTCATTCACTAAAAAAAAAAAAATACCGATTAAGCTAATACCATGCATCATGTCCTGTAGGTTGGACACTATATGAGTTTCCTAGGGCTGTGGTAACAAATTATCACAAAAAGTGTGTCTTAAAACAACAGAATACAGTTCTGGAGGGCAAAACATCCTCCCTCCAAAGGCTCTTATGGAGAATCCTTTACCACATTCAACTTCTGGGGTCTCCACGTGTTTCTTAGTTTGTGGTACTACAGCACCAGTCTCTGCCTGTCTTTACATCACCTTCTCCTCTTTGTCTTCTCCTTTTCAGTCTCTTAGAAAGACATGTGTCATTGTATTTTAGATCATGTATATAATTCAGAGTGACTGAGACTTCTTCATATATTCCCTTTTTGAGGGGAGAGGGAAGGTGCGTCACCATTCAACTCACTACAGATACCATAGTGAATCAATTCTCTGCCCTTATGGAATTTGCTTTCCAATAGGAAAAAAAGCTTACAAAAAAAATAGGGAATTTAATAAAATATGATCATGTTATTGGTATAAGTCATTAAACGGACCAGAGGTACATCTATCTGGGGAGAAGGGGTCTAAGCAAATCTAAACGGCCAAAAAGAAAGCTTCCCAAATGATGTGATGTTCATGAAGGAGGACTGCATAGGAATTGACCAGCAGAGAAAGTTGGGCTCAGTCAAGACACTGGGAGAAATTCAGCAAGGTTAGAGAATGATAAATCTGGAGACATATACTGGAGGCATTTGTAAAAAGTTGAGGGTTTGGGAATTTATCCTGAGATGAAGTCAGAACTCTGTGATAGACCAACACTAATATAATAAAACTCAGAAATTATCTCTGTCAGGACCAAGGGTTTCAGTATAGATCCTGGGTATTTCTCTTATATCCATATAGCAAATCTAAATTTGATTATAGCCTTAGTGGATCACACAATATAGTAAAATTGGTCTGAAAGATGGTGATATTTAAATTTTATTTATTGTTATACTTATAACTTTTTTAAAATTGGTCTGAAAGATTTGTGAATGCTTAATCCAACATTCTTAACATTATAAACATCAAAACAAAGTCAAGCAAGGCTATAATTATGCTTATGTAACAAATGGTCTAGTTGTAGTGGTTTCTCCTTTTTGTAAAGTGGTGGTTTCAAGTACCATTAATAGCAAGGACTCAGAGGCAGATAATAGTTGAATTGCTAGCTCTCCTGTGTATGATAGGTGCAATGTTAGACAAGTAACATTACTACTTACGGAAGGAATGATAACAGTACCTACCTATCAAGATTATGAACATAAATTTCATGTGAATCTGAAGCTTGATGAATTATGCTAGGAACATAGAAGACTGTCAAAATAAATAGTGACTGTTGTTGATCAAGATGAGAATGTTGGTGGTGTTTTCCTAATAATCTCAACCTCATCATCTGTAACATTTTGCTCCCACTGTAACAGGGTGCCTCCTTAAACACTCTTATTTTCAAATAACTTGATTACTTATATATTTTACTCTCCATAGAGGACTATTTAGGATTCCTAATATAGAAATTTAAGAAACAATTATACAAGAATATGCATTTTTTGAAGTGTCACAACTTAATATTCTGTAATCCAATTACATTTAATTTAAAATGTTCATAAATAAATAGTTGAAGTTTGCAAAAGGAGACATATTGGTAAAACTATTTAAATCAACACAATTTTCTATAGCAAAGTAATCTGATTTTCAGAAGGTACCCAATTACATAATCTTATTCCCCATCTGAACTTTGGATATATGGTTTCAATAAATTACTAGCTGTCTGACTACTGTGAAAATATATGGTTCGGGTTCAACACTCTTGAACAATATTATTAATTTGTAAACATAGCAGTTGCTGCATAAAAACCGTTTTCTTTTAAAATGCTATATTCTTTATCTTCAATGAGTTAATATTGTTTTCTATAACAAGAACTTCTTAATATTTGTTATTTTATAATTTTCAATGAGAAATGTGACATTTGGGGGCACTGATAGTAGTGCTATTTTGAAGATTAGGAAATTCAGTGAAGACCAAACAAAAAAGGTTCAGTACCTTATGTTTTGGATAAGGTGCAACATTTAACTTGTCTTGGTACAGATTATGAGCTAAAAACTGAACATTGTAATAGACTGCCTGAAAATACCTTGATTAAATCGGGATGGCAAAAATCTAATTCCAAAGTGTAATATATTTTTCTTACTGAAAACGGAACATATATAAATTTTGTTTTTATTACATTAGGATTTCTTTAAAAGTCTCTTAAATACCAGGACTGTTTCCTTAATGGGTCAACAATAGCACTGAAGGTTTAGATTTTCTCTAGTAGGTATATCATTTTATGAGATTGTAATATTCTGAAAAAAAATATATATATATATAAACACACACACATTTGTGTCTGAAAAACACAGGGTACTCCACCACTGAGATACATCCCTTTTTATTTATTATTTAGTATTTTTAAATTTATTTATCTACTTATTTTCAGAAACACTCTTATTTTTATTGTGTGTGTGTGTCTGTGTGTGTGTGTGTATTTCCTTGTGCTGTGCAGGGTCTCCCTAAGTTTCCAAGGCTAACCTTGAACTTGTGTTCTTCCTGCCTCAGCCTCCTAAGTTACTGAGATTATAGGTGTGCACTACCATACTCAGTTCAGTTTGCTTTGTAATTATATATTTTTAAATTCAATTTACTTTCTATGACTTATGAGATTTACATATTTTTATTTATAATAATCAAAATAAAAACAAGATTTAGCTTAAGCAATATTAAAAGGTGATATTTATTTAATATTATAGAAAACTGATAACTGATTTATTATTATGAATTTTAGTATATGAAGAAGAACTAAAACAAGAAGCTGGAAACCTGAATTTTGTCATAGACCTATGAGAGCAAGCTCTTCATTTTTTCTGTGCTGTTTCTCATCCCATCCCATAAAAATTGTATTTGAATTAAGTTTCAGTAATACAGAAAATGAGGAATATTAATAAACAAATTGAACTAATATTTTGAAACATTGTTGGAAGTTTAGTTAAATATGCACTCCATGCAGTATTAAGATACAGTTTTCTTCCCTACCATGCACAAGGTCCTATGTTTCATCTCCAGCAGCGTGAAAAAAAAAAAGTTTTGTCAATGAAAAAAGTAGCATTTTGTTCTATATGTTATCTGACCTTTTTTAACAAAAAAAAAATGACATTTTAAATATAATTTTCCCAATTCTTGCCAAACATTTATGCACCTATTAGTTATACATAATATGTATGTGTAGATATAAATAGAGATATAGATATCTAGACATCTAAATATATATATATATGTGTGTGTGTGTGTGTGTGTGTGTGTGAGAGAGAGAGAGAGAGAGAGTGTGTGTGTGTGTTTCCTTGTGCTGAGCAGGTAGAAACTTAAAAATTTAATGTGTGAACTTAGTTCTATGAAATATATAGAAGATCATTCTTTTGTTGTGTTAAATTTTTATTGTTAGCTTATTTTTTATTTTTCAATTTATCTTTTCATATATACATGAAAGTAGAGTGTATTTTTAATATATTATACATATATACATGGAGTATAACTTATTCTAATTAGGATCCCATTCTTATGGTTGTACATGATGTGGAATTATACTGGCCATGTATTTATATATGAACATAGGAAAGTTATATTGGATTCATTCTACTGTTTTTTATATTCCATCCCCCACTTTCCTTCATTCTCCTTTGTCTAATCCAATGAATTTCTATTCTTCCCCAACCCTCCCCCACTTATTGTGTGTTAGCATCAGCATATCAGAAAGAACTTTCTGGTTCCATACCTTGTCTACTGTGCATGGAGCTGCTATAAACAATGATGTGTAGTATGCTGATTTTAAGTCATTTGGGTATATATTGAGGAGTGGAATAACTGGGTCAAATTGGTGGTTACATTCCAGAGAAATTTGTTTTTTTGGAATTGGCTTATTTCACTTAGCATGGCAGTCTCCACTTTCATCCATTTACTGGCAAATTCCATAATTTAATTCTTCTTTATTGCTGAGTAATATTCCATTGTATGTATATACCACATTTTCTTTATCCATTCATCTCTTAAAGCCCACCTACATTGGTTCCATACCTTGCCTACTGTGCTTTGAACTGCTATAAACAATGGTATGGCTGTGTCACTATAGTATGCTGATTTTAAGTCCTTTGAGTATATACTGAGGAGTGGAATACCTGGGTCAAATGGTAGCTCCATTCCAAGTTTTATGAGGAATCTCCATACTGCTTTCCAGAGTAGTTGTACCAGTTTGCTTCTCCACATCCTTGCCAATATTTATTGTTACTTCTGTTCTTTATAATTATCATTCTGACTGGAGTGAGATGGAATATCAGTGTAGTTTAATTTGCATTTCTCTAGTTGCTAGAGATGTTGAACTTTTTTTATATATTTGCTGACCATTTATATTTCTTCGTCTGTGAAGTATGTGTTCCATTCCTTTGTCTATTTATTGATTGGGTTATTTGGTTTGGGGTAATTAAGTTTTTTGAGTTATTTTATACCCTGGAGATTAATGCTTTAACTGAGGTGGCAAAGATTTTCTCCCATTCTGTTCACGTTCTTAGTTGTTTCCTTTGCTAGGAAGAAGCTTTTTAGTTTGATACCATACCATTTATTGATATTAATTTTACTTCTTATGCATTAGGAGTCTTGTTGATAAAGTCAGTTCCTAAGCCAACATGATGGAGAATTGGGCCTACATTTTCTTCTAGTGGGTGCAGGGTCTACTAGGCCCTTGATACACTTTGAGTTTTGTGCAGGATGAAAGACAGGAGTTCCATTTCATTTTCCTACATATGGATTTTCAGTTTTCCCAGCACCATTTGTTGAAGAGGCTACCTTTAGAAGATCATTCTTGAAAGGAATGAGAGAACAGTCTTGCTGCTTTGTAGAAACAGATAATGGAACAGTCCATGAAGCCTTGTGTACTGGCTTAAAGGTTTTAAAGGAGATTAAAATAAGCAATTATATAAAACAAAACCATTTTGTTTAATTCTGTAACACATATTTAATCCTAAAATGTAGGGTACTAAGAATAAGTCTACTTTTTTCATATTTTTTATAGGAAAGAAGAAGTGCTATTGTGGTGGGTGATGACCTCAACTCTTCAGTCCTTAGACAAAGCTCATTTATTTGGGGTTAGCATCCTATATATGAATTCCGAAATAAAGGCAAAATATGTTGGGCTTGTTTGGTATCCATTACCATATTTTCAAACAGGTACTATGTTTAGCATAAATTTGGGTAAATTTTAATATTACCCTTCTGTGTTTCAGCTTCTGACATGGCAGCAGAACAAGGGCAAATTCTGGTGATCGCTACTGCCGCCGTTGGGGGATTCACCCTTCTGGTCATCCTTACTTTGTTCTTCTTAATCACTGGCAGGTAACGGAAACAGATGTATTTTCAAGATTTTTGATTATCCACTGTTTTATACACTGTGTATTTAAATGCTTTTAAGTGTAGCAATGCACAGCTGAGCCAAAGAACAATCCTGACAGATCAGAGGATAGAGAGCTTTACCCAGCACATGGCTTCCATCATTAGTCCTTGGTGTCAACAAGCCTCTGAGCACAAGAGCACACAATGACTTGGTAAAGAAGTGTGAAATCTGTGAATGATGAATTTGTACTCTACAAGTTACTTCTGAGTTTTTCATTTTCTAAAATAAAATGACACCGTAAAAGATATTTTTCTAGAAAAAAAAATTTGCAGAGCAAACAATACATATAAAAGCTCTTTAAAAACTTAGTATTACAAAAGTGTGACTTTCTATCAATTAGATATTAAAACTGTTCTTAGTATAATAGTTTTAATTGGATTTATAATTATGGTATTTCTCTACCTTAGGGTAAGATGGATGAAAATGTAAAGTAATGATAACTATAAAATAGCAAAAGACCTAGATTTGAATCCTGACTAGTGGTCAGAGTCCTTCACCCATCTGAATCTTAGCTTTGTATTTTCATATAAGTTTGCTATGATAATTTAATACACTAAAAGCATTGATTATTGATTTTTAAATATAATTGATGATTATTACTGTGATATAGACATTGACAATTCAGAAAGAAGAATGAGTATGTAGAAAATTATTTTAAAATGCAAGTGTTATATCTTATTAACCCTTGATATTTAACCAGGACTTCTGTCAGAAATCATAAATATCTTCAGATCACTTCTATAAAGAGAAATAATTGATATAGATATCAGTAGGGGCACAAAATACCTCAAGAGTTTTTAGAGTAATTTGTTACATACACGTACAGCAAAATACCAATGCTGTGACTTAAAACTGAAGTAAGGCCAGCCAAACAGTGTACATCCATGCTAACATTAGGTAAAGTGTACAAACCCTATCAGCAAACCTAGTCTCTGATAGTATCTGATAAAAAACAGAAAAAAAACCCAGGAATAATAAATAGTACTGTCAGATTGTTTATAAACAATCTTTGTTTTACTAATTTAATACACTCTGCCGAGATACCTATGTTTTATTAAAATTCATTTAACAATTGTACTCAATTATTGAAATCAATTATAAAATAGGTTTCTCTAATAAGAAAGAAAATACCACCAAGTCCTTTGAGTTTTAAGCTAGGATATATGCATAAATAAAAAGTCACCTACAATATTGACAACAGACTTCAAGGTATAGATAAATAAGTGCACAAGTACTTAGACAACTCTTATCATTTTGAGTCCCTAATACAACTGCTTTCAAAGATTTCATCATAACAAACCTCCTTTTACAGAACTTAAGAAAGAATAAGTTTATCCTAGTAAAAATACTAGTGTGGCCACATCATGTTGCCAGCGTTCCCCCTTCAACTCTCTCCCTTTATTCTGAAAGCTAACCTCTGATAGCACTTTGCCATCAGCACAGCTTAGATACAACCTTTCTTTTATAATGAATGAAAAACAAATTTTGGAGTTGAAGACAGAATATTCAAGCCTAAAGCAAACACAGCCTAGAAAAACCTTAACCACCCTCAGGGACCCACCAATCATAGAAACCAAGAATAAAAAGTGTATATACTGGTGGAGGCTGTTTTTGTTTGTTTGTTTGTTTGTTTGTTTACTGAAAAACATGCTGAAATTCTTTTAATTTTACATAAGACTCTGACACAGGAGAGGGATCAGGAGATAATGATGGCTGGGGGTGGAGACAAATGAAAGAAAGTTGCAGTGAGATTAACGGTACCAGACTGGAAAAGCAAAATAAATAAAGCATTTTATTGTATGGGAAGCCGAAATGACAATTGGGTTAAGTTAAAAACACCAACTTGCAAAAAATTACTACATGTTTATCAAACCTTATTATGGAAATGTTTAGAATAATAAACCTTACTGTATTATCCTATGCCCTCTGTCTCATAAATTCTTCCCAATCTCTGTTAATTTGAGGGCATGCATTTCTTGAAAATTTTCCATTTATCATGAAATTGCACCCTGTTTACAGACAATATGCTTTGGAGCCCAGAAAGCTTATTAAATTATTGAAGTAAACTAAGGTCACATTAAGAAATCTTAACTCCAAAGACACAAATTATACCATGTTAACTAGATAGACAGTGATGATTTAAACAGAATGGTGAAATTTGATTTATAAAGATACTTATTTTCCATTTGGAAAGTTCCTTCAAAGAAATTTGAGGTACTCTCATAAAAATATAATTTTATTTAACAGCAGTATCATATTTATCCCCAATAGGGAAAAACAACTCCATTCATCATGGAAATTATATTACATGATATGTTATTTAACAGTGATTCAACCTATAGCAAAATTAGATGTAATTTACAAGTTATATATGATTTGTGGAACATTGGTTAAGGCATTATTTTCCATAAAATAATTCAGTAAATAATGATTTGAATAATACATACATATGTGGAAAAGCATTTTATGAAGATATCAGAAAGTATTGCCTTAAAACTTAAACATAATAATTATAAAGTATTACAATCTTTGTAGGTTAAATAACTTTGCCTGATAAACTTAAGAAAAGGACTCAAATGTTACCTTTATTTGATATTTGGAGCAGAAAATGAATAACACTTAAAAAGAGAACTTGATGATAAAGAAAAATTATACCAAATTATTCTCAGCTTTCAGTTTCTACATTTGCTGATTTATATGACATCAGAAGCCACTTCAATATTCTGCACACTGGAGAGAACAATTTGAATTACATAAGAAAAAAAATCATTTTGAAGTATCTCTTATGCTGGTTGGTAAAGGAGCACACACTGAAAATTATCCTATGAAATCTTTAAGACATTTTTGATCCAGACTCAGCTTGCAGATAATTTGAGGCAAAATTCACAGTGGAAGATTGTATTGTGTACCAGAGATATATTCAGTTTAACCAACTGGAATGAGCAGTTTGATGAACTGTTAGATCATACAGATGTTAGTGAATTTATTTGTATTGAAGAAGTCATGGGAACCAAGTTATCCAGTGAGAGAACAGAATATTCTTCCACCAGATTTCAATTACTAAAGAAAGAAAACCATCATATTGGTTAACATTGAACAATGGAAGATGCCTGCCTAAACTTCTGCAATTCTGACACAAAATCATTTTTTTTCATTTTGACTTTTAAAAACTTCTTACAAACTCATACAAGAAAGAAATGATGGTTATGCATATTATAAAAACATGAGTCCTCTCTTTTGGATCAAATGACTTCACTTATCTGGGCTAATCTTGATGTATATCACAATGTGTACATATTATAAAGATAAGTAATTTTGCTCATATTGTAAAGATATTCTTAAAAGTGGTCTTTATAGCATAAACTTTGTCTATAAATAATATCTATTTTAATTACTTTTGGTTTTTAGCCCACATATTTCTTAAAAATAAGTTTCTGTTTGCTTTTTTAAAAGGTGTCAGTGGTACATAAAGGCTAAGATGAAGTCAGAAGAGAAGAGAAGAAACCAGTTGCAGAATGGGCATTGTAAGTAGTGTGGTGACTCTCTAGCATTATTTTACACTGTTCCAGCACTTCAAGAGTTTATTTCAAACTTATATCCTTTGAGTTGAGGAAGCAAACAACAATAGCAACAGCAAAAACACTTCTAAGCTTCTAGTTTTAAAGCTGTCATCTGGTTTCCAGGTTTGTTGGTAGAAATTGCACCTGCTTCTCATTAAATTGCATTACCTATTTCCCAGTTCTGCTTGCTGGAAAACACAACAGACTGAATTTGCTAAAAATATAAGTTGACTGATTATATCTAGTTATTTACC
The DNA here is from genome assembly GCF_045843805.1 of Urocitellus parryii. Classification (NCBI taxonomy): domain Eukaryota; kingdom Metazoa; phylum Chordata; class Mammalia; order Rodentia; family Sciuridae; genus Urocitellus; species Urocitellus parryii. The sequence continues at coordinate 146,566,777 of NC_135532.1, forward strand.
ACTCACAATGGCTCCAGAATCAGCATCCATTTTATTTAGTAGCTGAGATACAGAGATATTAAGGGATCTTTACTCCTTCTCGTAGGGACTGTCATCACTTAAACATATAACAAAACAATTTATTATTCATCAGCTCTCTAACTTTTAGAATATGTAAGGAATCCTTGCACTGACTACACAGTTACATTCATTTGAGGATCTCTTCCCAAGCAAGCTGTAATTGCCACTATAGTTGGTTTGATAATTGCCATCCTCTCCTCCCTAACACCCTCCTCGACATCCACCTAAAAATTGCACACTGCTTTCAAGAGAATTTCTCTACCATGAGACATTGAATTAACAAGAAAGGGGTGTTTCTCTAATTAACTACAGTACAGAGATAATACAAGAAGCAATTCCTTTAACTATTGAAACTCATCTTTTATTTCAAAAAAAAAAAAGAAATAAGAAAAAACAAAAAGAATAAGGTACTTTCCAATCTATGTCCTTTTTCAAGAGAGAAAGGGCTTTAAGTAAGGATATTAAAAATCAGTGAGATGATTTAGGACTATTCCTAAGGCTAATGTGGTTTTGTAGAGTATTCTATGGATCACCTGAAATAGAATGTTCACCCTGACTCCCCAAGGTTTGACTGGGAAGGTCCGGGTTAGGACTAAGACATATGCAGTTTTAGAAACTCTCACAGGTTGTTCTTTTTTACAATAAATTGGAGTCTCACTACTCTGTCAGAGCTGAGAGAGCCAATATCTGGCATGAGATGACCTGGAAACACTGTAAACAGATTGCAGAAGTGTGGATCCAGACACCTGGGCAGATGACTTACGCTGGGCAACCTTAAGATTCACTGCAGGACATTTAGTACTGAGATGCGAAGGGAAAAGGTGCTCCTAGGGTATTTATTATCTGTTTTCTAAGTACCAGTTTAGCATAAACTAAACCAGATGGGCACAGCAAGAAGCATTGAAAATAACGTGAGGCAGCCAAGGAGATAGGAAAAAAAAAAAAAACCTAAACTGATGTTAGAAGACAGGGTATAAGTTAAAATAGTTAGTAACTAGGAATGATGTTGGCCAAATTATAGTGTTATGTTATGTGCATGTATGAATATGTAACAACAAACTTCACCATTATATAGAATTAAACTATACCAATAAAAAATGTGAAAAAGTAATAAATCAGTTAGTAACCAGATAATGTAAAATCTAAACTAAGCTTGGTCATTTTTTCCCCTATATTACATACATTGTATTTACAAGAAAGAAAGTAATATTAACTAATCAGTTTATTCTATAGAAATGTGTGTCATCATAAATAATTGAATGGTTTCATTATTAGAACTATGTGTGAGTTAGTAAATAAGACTTGTTTTCCGTGCTTAAAGCGGTATTTTCAGCATGTCCATATATCCAGTTATATGCTGCTAATCATCTAATAGTAGCTACCAGATTTGAGTTTACAGAACTCAATCATAAATCACAATTCTTACTAAGTTACAATAATATCCCATGGCCTTTGAAATGGAAGTAGAGATTCTGTTCTCCTTCCCTCCAATCTGAACTTTGAGAAGTATAAAAAGCATAGCATTTCCAAATCAGCGTCGGGTCTAAGTGTACTTGAAAATGTGCTTTTCTGGTGCTATTTGAGAAATACTAATATTTTTGTGAGTGAATATCAAGCACTAAGACAGTAGACAGGAGGTAATAAATGAAGGCAATGAGCATGAAGAATAAATGAAGCAAATTACTGCTAATAACAGCCATTCAGTCACCTCTTCTAAACTCACTTTGTTATCTTTTGTTTGAGATTTTCTTGCAAAAGCATGTTTCCAAGCAGCCCCAAACAATACTTAATTCTAGATTAATATGATTTTTAATCTAAGTAGTAACAAAACTGAGTACTATTCACTCTACCACAAATTTAGCTTTGGTCCTTTAATCCCTGTTATTTAGTAAAGACTTGATTATTGCCTCGAGAACCATACAGAAGGTATCGAAAGGTACACAAATACATAAGAAATGTTCTGTACTCCAAGAGCAAGCAATCTAAAGCAGAAAACAGAAATCAATGACAAAACAGAAGGGTATTCACAGGCAGTCTGTGACTTCAGGCATTCACAAATGAACTGGCAGCCATGTGTTCACGTTTTCTAACCAGCCCTCCTCATCCCAATTGCTGGTGGGCTGTGAACACTCCATCCCCACCAGAGACACAGCAGCAGCTGTACCATCAGTGACAAGATCTGGGAGCTTGGTGCCCACCCTTCCCACCAGGTTAGAGAAGCTAGCTGGTCCTTTGCAAGACATTAGCAGTCTGGCTGTGAAGGCAACTCAGAGTACACAGGAAAGGCTTGTATCAGTAGTGGCCCTTCCTGTCACTGACTTCTATTCTGTTCTATTGACAGAGTTTCTGGAAAACAGAGACCACAGTACAGGAGTAAACTTATTTTTGTTATGCTATTTCATATAAATGTTTATAAGTTCACAAAAATCTAGTGTTTTTGAAGGATCCTATGGTGCTAGCTTATTGAGGGTGAGTAATGCCTCATTTCCCCACACTCTGACTAGAGAAGTATGAAATGTATGGGTCTTCTTCTAGTGGATGAGTAAGCTGATGTGTTTTCTTGGAACCATCAGTGATTCTATGAAACTACCCACTCATTTACACTGTATGGTAAATAAATGCAAGCAGTCCAAGCTTTAAAGGAGGGAAGAGAAGAAGGGAATCAGGAAAAGAGAAGAATTCGTGTAACAAGACTAGACTGACTATTTCAGTACATGACTCCTCCTTTTACATATTCACAAGATGTATGACTACTAAAATATTCTTAAACTAAATCAATCTTTTATTTTTGTTGCAGTGCGTTTCCCAGGAGTTAAAACTTACATTGATCCAGATACCTATGAAGACCCATCCCTAGCAGTCCATGAATTTGCAAAAGAAATAGATCCTTCCAGAATTCGCATCGAAAGAGTTATTGGGGCAGGTAAACACAAAATCTATACTTTTGAATATGTGATGGCTTAAAGGCTTTGTAACTGATTAACAACATAACATTTTAAATTTGAATATTTTGGTCATTAAAAATTTTAAGGAGGAAAATTATATTCGTTATGCTATTTCTTTAAAGTATAAGTGTCCGTTTTTAGTTTCCAACAGCAAGAAGTCTCACAAAAGTTATTTTTAACATCCTATAGTCTTTTTTCATAAGGAAGATAAATTACAGTGAAACTAGAGTGCTTCCGGAATTTATTTTGAAAATGCAATTTCAGGAGTTTGTCATAGGTTATTATAGATTTACTTAAGCCTCAACATCTCTAGACTCCCACTGTAATTAATATTCATAATGATGACCTTGAGGCTCTTCAAGACTCAGAAGTGTTCTGAGAATCACTGAAGGTAAAATTCGGTTCAATATAGTTTTATATCATTTTAAGGTAAATTGATAATTCTTCCTATGTAGACTATTCCAATACTCTGAACAGTTATTCAGCTGTTCTAGGTAAATGCAAATTAAGTATAAATCAGCCCACAAGTATTTATGTTGTACCTTGATTATGCCAGAGCTAAGCTTAAATAATAAAGGCTCTCAAGAATAAAGGCTGACTCCTCTTTCAAGTCCTTGACCCAAAGTGAGTAGTCAATGCTAGCAGAGGAGCTCTAGTTCTGAAGGTCTTGCAGGGACCCCAGTTCCTCTACTCCTTCCTCTGCCTTCCCTAATATGGTCAAAGACCTTCCACCTTAGAGGAAGGATAAAGAGTTCAGTCTCTTCATCTTTGTCTTTGAGGCAGTATCCTGGAAATTGGAAACACTCTATTCACATCTCAATGGTTCAAATGCACATATAATCAAATGGAGACACACTGGATAGTTTGGAAATATAATCACTGACAAAGCAACTATGGATGCAGCTGAAGAGGTTGTAGAATGCACAGAATGTCTTCCTAAAATAGAGAAGGGAGACTGGATCTTGAAGGGGAGTATAGACTTTTTCAAAACCTGAATAGGAGTTATCCTTTGGAGAAAATAGAGTATACCCAAGTGGGGTCATTCCAACCAGCTTTCAGGTCTTTGCAAAGGCCAAAAGAAAGCAATTTTCCCCTTTTAAAGCCCTTCTCCCTCAGAAGGTCAGGTTACATAATTTGCAGCATCCAGTGCAAAGGGAAAATGCAGAGTCTCTTGTTGAAACATTAAGAATTTTAAGATATTGACAACAGAGCATTAAACTTACTGCAGGGTTCCTCTGAACTCATAGATCACCTGCTCATGAATGAAACCTAATTTCTTAGGTACTAGCACTACCTCAAGAATTCCTAGGACTTTGGGAGAGAGTTCTCCTTGAGTTGTTGCATTCTGTATGCAAAAGTGGATAGCCTTATATCCTGCATGACCAGATAGATGTTCATCTGAGTGCTGACATAGGGGTCCTGTATGCTCTCTGCCAAAGAGGGTGCCATATCAGAAAGATTAAAGACTCAGAATAGAACCAGTTTCTCCATTTACTTCGGCTGAACAAAGAGCACCAGTAGGCATAATTGCAAAGAGTGACTGCATTAAATTCATTTTGTTTGGGGAGGTTGTTTTATTTAGACAGTAGAATGGAAAGGAGAGTGAATAGTTTCCATTGTACACTATATTTGACTTTCTTCTTCTGACCCCTTGGAAAAAGTGACATGGCCTTTCATCCACATGGTTCAGTACTCATATAGTTATAGTAGAAGCATTTTCTATTGTAACACTTTGTCAATAAATTAAAAATCAGTGTCTGAAATCATAATGTTGAAAGGAAAAAATCAGTTATTGAAGTAAAAATGATATAAAGAAATTAAACGTTTCTTCAGTTTTGGGGTTTTTCTCCTAATCAAAATATAAATACCCCCCACAAAAAAAGGTAAAACAGATTCTACAAAAAAAAACTACTAAAGGGACTATCTTAGTATTATATTTACCAGCATTTCCTGATCTTGAGTTATATGGGACATCACTCATTTGGCAAAGACAGAATATTGAAACTATGTAGTCAGGCCTGAGTGTTAGTGTCTCTTTTTAAAATTTTTATTCATCTTTGACTATTTCAACTTTCAAACAATATACTAAGAGTCCTTTTACTGTCTATCTTTGAAAAATCATGGAAATAAAAGCACTCTATAAGGCAAAGCTGTTGTAACCTAGGGTTCGTCTTTGTGCTACTACCTAGTACTAGGTAATTCCATTAGTGTGTCTGTCCAAACCTCTGCATGTGGAAACTCTGGTGGATGCCAGGACATTTCCCGCAGTGGCTGTGTGTAGGAAGCATTCTTCGTGTAGGGATGCAAAATGTGTGATGCTTTTCCTCACTCATCATAAGGGCCACAGCTATTTGTACACTTAGGATAGAGGAAACATGGATATCCATGTAGAAATGTGTTTGGAGGAAGGCTATTATAATTATAATAGACTAAAGAGGGAAGCCCAGCAAGGCTTCTCTATTCAGATTCCTCTTGGCTCTTCTATGGCATTCCTTCCCCCCCAGTAGGGGGCAGGAACCCTCTGGAATGAGGGTCTTATGATCTGTCAGGTAGGTTAGAGAATTTCTGTGCAACAGCTACTGCACAGAAAGGTGGGAAAAGGTTAGAGTAATAAATCTAGTTTGCCTAACTCATTTTGGGGAAGAGGAATTCTTGTTCCTATGAATTGCTTCAGGGAAAAAGAAGGGCAGGAAAGCAGGAGAAAATCAGGGAGAACCATTCTGAAAAGCCCTTGCAATGTCTTTCAGCATGGCATGCCAATGTGCCATATTTCAGGGTATGATTTTCTGAGTCCCCAAACCACTTAACTTGTAGAAAAACTAACAGTTTTGTAACATCCATGGCACATTTCCCTAACTTTAAATATTTTCCTTAGGTTGTCTTCTGTCCTCTATTTTTTTCCCACCGTTACTGATTGTTTCTTCCTAGATTCCATTTCCACATCATCTGGGTGCATTAGGTAGTTTTTGCAAATGTAAATTAAATGATTTATGTGGCATCGTAGATGCTGGCTAGAAGTGTGTTGGGTGGGAGAGATAGAAGAGGCCAGTCCTCAGGTCCTGACAGCAGTTAGGAGAAAGCTACTCAAACAGGATTAGAGGACTGAGAGTGGGAATGGAGAGGAGTCAGTCAAGTCACACAATTCATTGTCTAAGAAAAATCTACCAGATCTGCATGTTTTTTTTTGGGCAAAGAAACCATTATGTATTCTTTCCATGTTTCTAGTTGGGAGACACAATATACAATCATTGGTATTTCCTAAATGAGTTATATAAAAAAAGAAGAATGTAAAAATAACACATTAATATTTTCAGAAAGAAAAGAGCATGGGAAATGATATTACATTTGACCCATGAGATTTCAGGACACAGTCACTGAACAATGTTTATGAGAAGGATAATACTTATAAAAGACAAGGTGCTAATTAGCTTTGTCATATGAAGTCACTGGGCTCATCAGACACATATATATTCAGCCTGTCTTCTCTAACCTTTATCCTGGGAATTTTCAACTTCGTAGCAGTCCAAATACTGTGCAACTAAACCTTAGAGAACTTAATTTATCAGTATGAAAATATATACAGATAAATATATATACTTTTAATATTGCCTATCTTTCACTGTAAGTTTCACTGTTTTTTTATGAGTTTGCTAGGACTCCCCCCACCCCATATCACTATTCTATTTAAAAGTGGCAGCTTATCTTTGTTCATCAATGCAGGCCTGAATTTCCATGAAAATGCACATTTCCATTTAAATGAAGTGAGCATCTCTGTTGCATAGGAGACTATCAAGATCATCTATCTCCTTTGACTTTTTTGCATCATAAAATGAAATACTGTGGGCAGAGAGGACTTTAAAACAGAAATTCTCACGCTAAAATAGCCAAGTCAGATTAGGGTAGAATCATTATTTTACGCATATCTTAAGAGATAATGAGGAAATTGGTAAACTGAATTTTAATCATGGTCCAGAAAAGGTCATTGAAAGGCTATCCCTTTTTCAGAGTAGTACTGATCCTATACCATTGTAAGAAAATCTTGCCTAGCCGAATGTCTATAATTTTGAAACATTATACCATTGAAAAAAATCATTCTTGTGTTTCTAAGCCCATAGGGTGACCTTTTTTAGATTTGACCTTCCCTAGTCTCAATGGAAATGCATAATATCTTCACTGTCATTCATATTCTATCCCTTTATCTATACAAAACTCGGTTATTGCCTCTGCTATCAGCCTTTTCTGCTGGTTTAGTGTCACCATATTTTTTTCTCTTCCAGAAAATAGTCTAGAAAGTTTAACTCTTGGTTTCTCGGCAGTCACATGCAGGTGAAAGAAAGTTGAACGGACAATAAAAAGGACATAAGATCAACAGGGTGATGTATTCAGCCTAGTATTTTTATTCTGTAGTTGCCTTCTCATTTGAGGTCGCGTTTTCCCTTGATGAAGTACAAGACAACATGTAAACTATTGTGCTTCTTCTAATTTCCCTGTCACCCCAACCCACAGTCTTCTTTCTTTAGAATGTAGTTCTAGATTATCTTAATTAACCCAGTTATTTTAAAGAATCTCCTTTTTTTATATCTGTCCCTCTTTTATTATACTTTCCTGCAACACAACAAGAAATGTAAACAGTATCCCAAATGTGGTTTCCCAATTCTCTTTTTACAAAAAGAAATTTGTGTGATGATCTATTTCCCCTAGATTTAGATGAGATAGTATTTCTTACACACTTTGTTCTTGTTTATCTATTTAAAGAATTTATGATAAAAGTCTGATTGATTTCTTTCTTTTTTTTTTTGGTATTCCTCAACACTTCTTGGCATAATCAATAAACTAAAGGATACATTTAACAACAAATTCTGGTAATGCTGTTGTGCCTTTTACTCAGTAATTTTGTAACATTCTAAATCAGATGATATAATTAAAGATTGGCTTTACATCAATAAAAAAAGACATAGATGAAAGCAAGACAAAGTCAGGTTGGACTCACAGCTTTGCTATTAACTCATTCTGTGACCTTCAGTAATTTAGTCATCTTTCAGACATTTTGCCTCACTTATAAAATGGATTCATAATAATAATAGCTATCCTACAGGATTTAAGGGAGGATTAGAAATGACACATTTGAGAAACAGTTGTGAAACAGACACTACAGAAAACCGTGGGAATTTGACTGTTTGGTTAAAAATAAATACAGTTTTTAATAAATACAGTAATAAGAAGGGAGACTGTGAGACAAGAAGAAGAGGATGGGGGAGGAGGGAGGCACTTAGAGGTGGTTATTATCAAAGAATGTATACATGCATATAAATATGCCATAATTAAATCCATTATTCTATATAATTAATATATACTAATAAAAACAAATAGTTTTAATATTTAGTTTTGATAGCTAGGAATGATAGTCATTGCCTAACTCTCAAAATACTTTATGGTATAAATATCTACCCATGAAGAATTTGACCATCAATGCTTCATATAATTGGAAAATTTATGATTTTCATAGTTAGTTGAAAATTAGTAATAAAAATGAAATTTCATTTTGGTTGATACACTGAGTTATACCCACAGCAGCAAATTCTTTTTTTTAATTTTTATTTTTAATTAAACTGAAAGATTAATTTTCTCTGTCTTGTGAAATTATATTTATTCTACATGTTTTATTTTTTCTATAAACTTATTTAAAATGAAATATGTTTAGCTACAGAAAATTCATTTGAATATTTTCATCTAAAACCATTGTAACACTTTTGTCAACTTATTCCTGGAACATCTGAGATTAGTAGATTTATTATCAGGAACAGAACTACATATCAGTGTCACAGACTTTACTTAAATTTTATTTACTTACTATTCAACATACTACACTTTATTTGGGGAACCATTTAATGTACATTCACTATCGAGTAAATGGATTTTCCATTCTTAAAAATTGCCTCCTCATAGTTGTTTGATAAGTATATGTTTAATAAACAAATGAGTAAAGAAATTAATAAGAGAAAAAAATGTAGAAACTTTTTAAATAATTATTTTAAGTGATTATGCCTGTCTTAGACAAAAATCTTAAGGGAGAGTAAGGATATAACACTATAATTATACTATACTATAATATCAAATGCATAATATATACAAAATAAAAAAATATATAAATTGTTTATGAATTACAGTCTTGCATTGCTTTATGTTAACAATTTACCTGATAATTAGACCAAATTTATGGAATCTATGACATATCCATTGCATTTACCTAGTGAAATATAAACTTATATGGAACACATTACATTGATATTTTATTATGTATCGAGTTTATATAGCAGGAGAAATGAAAGGGTTTTTTTTATAACTTACAAAGATCTTATTAATGTTTTAAACTCATTTTTCCTTTATCTTTTTTTCCTTCAAATTGTATATTACTAAAATATTTAGTGAAATGAGGGAAACTTGACCCTTAATTTCCAAAGTCTACTTTAAGAATATAGGGGAACACTAAGTATGCAACAGCTTTGACTCCTTATATTACTATAGTATATTAGTTATCTCTTGACATATAAAAATTATACTATAATTCAAAACAAGAACATTTATCATCTCTCAATTTCTATGAACCACGAACCCAGGAATGGCTTGGTTCCTTCAGGGCTGTGGTCTCACCTGAAGGCTCAAATCGGCAAGAATTGACTCCTAAATTCATTTGTTTCTGTTGTCAGATACAGTCCAGTGGGGGCTGTTGGATGGACAGCCTTAATTCCTCACTGACTCTTAGCTGGAGGAGACTCTCAGAGTCTTACCTATATATGGGCTTCTCTGACATGCCATCATGCTTTTTTGAAGCCAATGATAGAGTGTGGTAGTAAAGCTGAACATACAATATATTATAATATCATATCACCTTTGTCACATACTATTGGTTTTAAGTATGGTACTGGGCTCATCCTACACTGAAGGGGAGAGCATCACGTAAGCCATAAATACTGGTTTGTAGGGATTGTTGCAGGGTATCTTAGAAATCTGCCTGCAACATAGAGTACTATTATGTTCTGTCAGGACTCTCAGGTGGTCCTAGTTATCGAGCTTGCACAGGGTACAAGGAATACTTTTTCTTCAGTCCAATTCCCATCAAAACTAAGTCTTAGATACCATCTGATGTTCAAGTATTTTATTCTGGCAACGCTTATATCATGGGTAGTGGGACAGATTAGTGTCATGAGTCAGATGTAATCAGGGCTCACACAACTAACTTACTGATAAGGTCTCCTGAAATTTGGGGAATTTGTCTCACCTATTCGGTCTAGGTCAGTTAACTGCTGTTTTATTCATATAGAGAGTTTAAGTTTCTAATAAGGGTAAATTCTCTCTTAAGGTTTATGAAAGTTTCAAAAGCAACTTTGTATCTAACACAACCAAGGATTTTAGGTTCCATTGTCATAGAGACATGGTAACATCCAGCCCTGTTTTTTTTTTTTTTTTCATATGCTAAGTGACACACAATTTAAGTTTTCCAACATATTTGGGCCTTGGGACTATCATTAATGGTGTAGCCACAATATGTTTGTAAACTTGAATATCATTTGAAGTTTTAAGTCTGGTATGAGAATATTAAAGATGGCAGGCTTTTATTCAGATTACAATTTGTAAAATGAGTTTAAATAAAATTGTATGCAGTCACATCTCTCTCCCATGAAGAAGTGAAAGGGTAGGCTGTAAGATTATTTCACAATGTCATATATGCATTAATGTTGTTAGAGAGCCCCTCTGCATTCTACATGGGTAAGTAGGTAAATTAAGGCCATAAATCTAATCACAGGATTGCTTATATTAGCCTACAGTTTGTCTATCATGAGCTAATTAGTTGATTGTTCCCATAGTTATGCCTATGTTCTCAGTGTATGTATTTAACTAGAGACTTTTGTTTTTGTAACCTAGTCAATTTATCTATTGCTATGTACCAAACCATTCCCAAACTGAATGGCTTGAAATAATTATCATTTAATTATTCATGATTCTGTGGTTCCATTCTTTGTGTTGGGCTTAGTAAGAACTGAGGGTATTTTCTGACACTCTGTGGTAATTTCTGTGACCACAGTCATCTGGTAGATGGACTGTTGTGGGATGTCAGAGGGTTGGTCTAGAGGTCTCAGCACGAATGGGTCATCTCTACTTCATATGACCTCTCCTTCTTCAGCACACAGAATGTGGCACTGTCAATGCACCTTGCTAAGCAGATGAAGCAAGAGTTGTAAAGCTTCTTGAAGCCTTGGTTCTGAATTCCCATAGCACAATTCCCACATGTTAAATTGTTCAAAGCAAGTCACAAATCCAGCCCAGATTTCACAATGTGGAGAAATAAATTCTACCTCTTCATGAGAGGAATAACAAAGTCATATGGTAAAGGGACGTGCATACACATATGGAGGAATTTGTGCCCATTTTTTTACAACCTAGCACATCATCAATAGTTTTTTTAAGTGATCATTATTTTCAAGGCTAATATGGATAACGGATTATAAATTTGCTATTTTGTCTCTAATAACATTTTTGCTCTGCATGTCTAATGAATGATATTCATGTTTTCCATATTTAGCAACCCTGTGTAATCAGCTTTGCATGAAGCACTATGAGGCTCATGGAAAATGAATAACAAAGCAGCTAAGGCTTAAGGGAGAAGAAAGAAAATACAATATATAAGGGGGAAAGGACAAATTAGAAATAAGGAAGATCAAAATATAGTAAAACATACATATAAATGGCTATGCAAATAATCCAGAAATTATTGAAGACTTGAGATAAGATTGCATAGGAAGATTGCATGAGAGAAGTGGCAAAAGCAGTATGGTGACCACAAAGAACAATTTGGGACAATTTCAAGATACTTTAGGATTTGATGACATTGGCTCCCTCTAATATCTAATTTTCTTCAAAACCTAGTCTTTTCCTTTTTCTTAATGCAAAATCACTCTAGCCCTGCTTCTTAACTAATTAGTAAGGGTTAGTGACTTTTTAGTTTGGAGAAATAGAATCTACATCTTGAGGAGAGGAATTAATAAATAACAAAATCATATTACAAGGGGCATGTATGTAGATATGACAGGAAATTTGCCCATTTTTTTATAACCTACCACAAAAATCATAGTTTTTTAATTAAATCATTATTTTTCAAGACCTATACAAATAACGGTTTGGGAATTTATTTGCTATCTTGTCTTTAATACTATTTTTGGTCATGAAAACATATAAACATTTTAGTTTACAATTACATAAAGTTTAAGGCAATTAAAGAGGAAGGATGTTTTGATCTTACTGGGCCAATGAAAAGAATAAAGAAAAATACATATCTGTAGGCTTGTGTACTTTATGTATATGTTTACACACTTATATGTATGTATGTGTACACAAATGCTCATGTTAGCCGGCTTGGCTGTGATAAGGTTTAGATATGGTTTTCGAGTCCTCCAAGTCTTCATGAATTGAAATTTAATTTCCATTTTGAGGTACTAAGAGAGTAGAAACTAAATTTGACTCTGGTGTTTAGAGGTGGGGTGTCTGGTAGGTGAGTTGGATGACATAAGTTTATTAGGGTGGAGTCCTCATAATTGAATCCTGGTAACTTTATAGGAAGAAGGAGAGAGATCAGAAGACACACAGGTACCCATGCATGTTCTGTCTTTTGCCATGTGATGCCATTCACTGTCTAGGAACTCTGTCAGCAAGAAGGCCATCACCAAATGAGGCCACTTAGCCTTGGGCCTCCAGAACCATCAGCAAAATAAACTTTCTTTCTTTATAACTCACTCAGTCTGTGATGTTGTGTTATTGATGTTATTGTCAACAAAATACAGACTGAGACAGACTGCCATAGTACAAACAATACACTGGGTAGCTTAAACCACAGAAATTAATTTTTTCCAAAATTCTGGACTTATGGGCAGGTTCTTGTGAGGTCTTTCTTCCAGGTTGGAGAAGATTGCCTTTTCACTGTGTCCCTACGTGAAAGAGAGATAATCTTCTTCCTCCAAGGCCACAGTTTTATCCAATTAGGGCCTCACCCCTTATTTAACCTGAAGTATTTCCTGGGAACTTTAGATATCGTCACATTGGGAGTTAGAACTTCAACATAGGAATTTTTGGAGAACAAAATTCAGTTCATATCTGTATGCATATGTGTGTTTGTATGTAGAGAGAAAGATAAAAATGGAGAGAGAAAGTAGACTGAGATATTAACTGATATGAGAATTATTCACTTTTATCTAAGTACCTTCATTGGTAAACTTTTCAAATGAAAGCATAAAAACGAAATTCATGGAGGGTGTCCCTGCTAGGTTTGTCTTACCAGGAGAGTGCTAAACTTAGAGTTGCATTTGGACCAAGAACTTAAAGCCAAGCATCTGATGGTTTGTTCAGAGAGGTGGAGCCACAGAAGAGAGAGAGATATGTATACTCTAGGTACTGTCTACAAAGATGTTCCATTTTCAGTTACTTCTCAGGTCATATGTCAATGTGATTGCTGGTAAGATTGAGATGAAGTCATCACAGAAATTAGTGTGAAAGCTAAGATCAAGCTGTCTAATGCATGTTGGATGCTTCAGTTGCTCAGACTAGGAAACATCTATAAAAAGGTTGACTTTTGGGTGGGTACTTCTCACAGGTGTTAGAATCTTCTCTTAAAATCAAGTATTTGCTATTTTATCACAACCCTTATTGATATCAGTGCACATTGTATATTGACTGCTCCCTGACTATAGTGGAAGAAGGCATTAATCTTATCAGGAAATAATTTATGTCATAGATAAGAATTATTTACCAACAAAAGTTTTTTTCCCTCACCATTGCCAGTTAATCTATCCATGCTTAGAAGATTTTTAAAATTTTTAAAATTTTTTTAATTAGTTATACATGACAGTAGAATGCATTTATGATCTTTGATATATATCATAGATAGATGGGATATGATTTCTCATTTGTCTGAGTGTACATGTTGCACATATATACATACAGTAATTTTTTTTTTTTATAATCTTCCCCCACAGTGAGTGGTGCTTCCTGACTTGAGCCTTGTCCTTACACGTTAGGGTTCATTTTATAAATGTCCTTCAAACTCCTTATCCACTGAGGAGAAAGTTGTCTAAATTATGAGAACAGGTGCCAGCCAATTTATCTCTCCAAACTTTGATTTCCTTATCTTGAAATAGAAATAAAATGTCTTTGCTCCTTCGTGATTGTTGTGAGAAGCAAATGAGATAGCATAAATTCTGACTGACCACCCAATTTTTATCAGAGCAGCACCAGGGAAAGTGCTCACTGCCTCACCTGACAACTCATTCCTTGAGATCAGTTTTAGTAAATTGAAGATCTTTGTGAGTAAAAGTGTGCTTCCTCATAACACGGTGTATAATCTTTTAACTCTGCCCCATTGGCTCTGCAAAATTAAACTTACACTGTGTGAACCTCATCCTTCTTCTACCCCTACACCACAACCCTTCAGATAATTGAAGACAACATGTGAACCTCATTAATCCTCCTTTCCCAGCCTAAAGATTTCCATTTGGCATGATTTCTGGTAATATCATTCTGGTGATCTTCCTCTGGAGAACTGGAGTTTTCTCTCAGTGCTTTCAGAATTGAATCAAATATTCAATTTTTCTACTCCAGGGAGAAAAAAAACAGAACTAGTGACTTTTCCTGCCATTCTTTGATTAGTACAGCCTGAGTTTGCATTTTCTTTTAAAACAGCTGCCACACATCATGGCCCAGGGAAAGCTTCCTACCAGCTCATCCCAAATGGTGGTTCTCAGATGAGTTGCTGTTAAGGAGGCATATACTGTTTTCCTCCAGCTGATTTTATTACGCTGAGTGCAATACTATATTTTAGTTATATACCCACACTATAAATCAATATAAATTAGTACATATCTCATTCCATCTGTACAAAGTTATTATATGTAATATATTTCATAGTCTCATTTTATAATTATTACTATTAAAATGTTATTATCTTTATGTAGGTAAATTTGTCCCAACCTGACCATGTTCATTTCCATCTCAGTTAGATATCGTCTTTTCCAGCATCATCTGTGAGGTTTTCTATCTTGCAAGTTTGCTACATTTCCTTATATAACAGTTCAGAGCTCCATATGCAGCAGTTTTTCAACATACATGCTAATTATTTTCTTCATTGGGATGTTTGTGCCTGCATTTTTGGAATTCCATGTTTTATAGAAACCTGTACTTCACTCTTTACAGAGTCTCTCATCATAAAATGGTACCCAACAAATAAATGTGCATTGTTTTTAACCACAACCCTAAATTCAATATCCACAGTTACAGCTATTGTTTTTTTCCTAGGCTGTTCAGCTTCATAAGTTGAAAATGGTCAGCTTTTCTCCAAGTTCTGACCCTATACACTTCATCAGTTTTGTTCCGAACCAAGTCCGAATAATAGCTCTGTTGAGTCTTTGAAAGATGGAAATAGCAGTAAGGTAGATAAATATGATCAATCAGAGTCTCTCATTTATTGCTTTCATGGTGGAGTAAGTTCACAGGGTAGGAATGTATGTCCTGTGAGGACACTTGAGGCTTGAAGAACATGAGCTTTCTTTGTAATCTAATGTGTTTTTTCATTTGGTTGGAGCAAATTTTGCTCCCACCAGAATCTTTCCCATTGGCTCTTTCCTTGTTTTGCCCTACCAGTAAATGTAGTTTCTCTTTGAAAGTTATTGTTTACATGGCTAGGTTTTCATTTTTTTTTAATCCTCACAAACACTAAAATCACAAGAATAATGTCCATTTTACAATAAAGGAACTAAGCCTTTGAGAAATTAAATTATCTGATCAAAAGGAACCAGCTTATAAATAGTAAGGTCAAATTCAGTCCCAGAGTAATCTGATTTCAGATCCCATGATCTTATTAACCTCAGCTTCATTACACATAACCTTTTCCATTTCTGAATCTATACATCCACAGGAAAGTCTTCTGGCACTTATGCAATACTCTTTTTTAAAGTCTTTTATTACATGGTCCCCACTCTTAGCTGGACTTCACTGTGTCCCTTCCTTTCATACCAGGGTCTTGTCATTCTCTGTCTGCACATACTTCTCAACTCCATGATATGATGGCAGTAGTGGCTGACCTGAGTCTCTGTGATGATGTAGGGGGAGAAGGAATTGTCACTGCCACCACCACCTAACTCTGAGTGCATTAATATGCCCAAAAAACAAGTGCCTTAGGAGGACCAACATTCATGTGGAGATTGTTAACATAATAAAGCTATTCTTTAGGGCAAGATTACATAATTTTCTCATTTGAAGCATAATTCACATGTTCTTATGCGGCATGCCAATCCATCAGCAAACTCTGTCAATTCTGCCATGAAATTATATCCCAGAACTCAATCACTTTTTACTATTTCTTAGCTACCAACCTGGCCAAGCTACTAATATCCCTCCTGGCCTTCATCCTTCTACTGCTCCTAGAACAGGAAGATTCCCCTGAAATGTACACCAGATGTGTCACTCTCTGCTTGGAACCTTCCAATCATGACCCAAGTCATTCAGAGTAAAAGACTGTTTGCCTGCCTAGCTACCACTTCAAACTTGCCTCCCACGTTTCCTTGCTTTTCTTCGTATGCCCCATACACTCCCATCTCTAGACTGGTGTATGATGTTCCCTCTGATTGGAAAGCTCTCAGCTCCAGGAACATTATGACTCCTTCCCTCACTCCTTCATGTCGCCTATTCTCTAAGACAGGGTGAATCTCTCAGAGAGAACTTTCAGATCCTTCATGAAGGATCTACACTATTTTCTCCATTGCTTTTACTCCATAGCAATCATTAACAACTGTCATGTGTATTTTGTTCTTCCTATTGTTTTTCCATTTTCACTGGTGCACCCTCAGCCCTCTACATAATACCTGGTGTGTGTTAAGTGCTATATAAATTTTAATGAATTGATATAGAAGTTTTAGTTTTAAAAAAATTATGGAAATCAATTATTTATCTGATACATGAGTTAATTGTCAAGAAGATTATAGCCTGTTGGGTAGGGGTGAAGATAGTAATTTATACCTTCCATGAGTAAGTGCTGTGATTTAGGCATTAGGGTACATCATCCTCTTAAAGGAAAGGCATAAAAATTAAATTGAATTTTAGGAGAATTTTAGTCAGATTTATAATTAAAATATCACTCTGATGTTAGTGTAGTGGAAGGATTTAGATTAGCAGTGACTGATAGCAGAAAAACCAATAAGAATGCAAGGATTCATGAGAGAAAGGCATATAGAACAATTCTTGGGTTTTTGACCAGAAAGACTGAGGTAAAGAAGACAGGGATACTTGAGAGAAGATTTGATATATTGAGACCATGTGAAAGAATCACATAGATTTCAAACTAAGAATGAAATTCTGGTCTATCCTTCTTTGATGGAAATCACTAAGCTGTTGATACATTAAATAGCATTTCTTTATCCCATTATCTGTAACTTCTGTGAAGACAATAAATGAATTTAGACTATAAGGGGATTTATTGTAATGGAGAGTCTTGCCTCATTTGAAGCAAAGTCCCTGAGATAAAATACCCAGCTTCCAGGTATGAATGACAAACATTACAAGGACAAGATAAGAAAAGTGAATTCTGTCCACAAGTGGGCAAGAATGTTTGTGCTTTCTGGCATGTAAGCAAAGTCCAGAAGCTTGGCTGAGTTCTTTGTAAGTAGTTCAACAACTCTCTCCACAAAAGCAGTTGTCAGAACAATTATGGGATGTTAGATTTTCAACACAGTTAGAGACTTCTTTATTTTTCCCATGTTTTCAGAATAGTAAGTTTTAAAATCAAAATGACTTGTGCATATTTTTTAAAAGAATGGAAATAAAAGGGCTTGTATTAAAAAGTTCAAGGATACCACTCCTTCCCTTGGTCCCACCTCCCCTCACCTACTTAACCCCAGTTCTTAGTCATTCGTGGCAACAATTATTAACTGACTCTGTTTTGTTTTTGTTTTTAATTCTGATGTTTACTTTAAATCTACTTCAGCTGTAGACATTATCTATGGACTTCCTGTTATCAGAGATAAAAATTTTGCTTCCTAAACACCCCATCTCCTCTCCTGTAAATATAATGGTTACTTGTATAACTGGTGTTAGAAAGTTTTATATTTAAGTTTCTATATCTTGTTCCCACAAATACAGGCACTGTTTTTATACTCATGCTAGTCTCTTATCATCAAAATGAAAAATGTAAAAACTGTTTATTTTCAAATTATTACATTCATGTTTTTTAAATGTTTTGGCCTTTTCTGCTAAGATTTCTAATATAGCAGCTCCTGATAGTCAGATGCCATTTTCTGCTATGCTAGAAAGAGAAAGGTTTAGCATTTCTTTGAATGCTGAAGACTGTTAGTCCCCTTTAATAACACCACTTCTGTAGAGTAGATTTGCCCTTCTAATGTCCTGTTGGTAATGTTGCTGGAAATTTATGGCTGAACTGCTCTTGAGTAGGGCCTGACAAATTGTGGCCCAAAGGCTAAATTGCCTGTTTTATTGGAACACAGCCACACCCATTTGTTTACTTAATGATATAGCTGCTCTTGTGCTACAACTGCAGAATTGAGAACGATTAAGAGAGACAGAATTGCCCACAAGCCTAAAATATTCACTATTTGACCCTTGACAAACAAAAAGTTTACCAACCTCTGCTCCAGACTGCCCTAGACTGAGAGCATCTTTCAGCTTATCAAGACTCTATCACTGCAGCCATTGCATTCCTAAAGCCACTTTCTTTCTGCTTCTATTCTATCTAATGCAAGGGTCTCATGCTTTAATCCAGGCTCTTAGCTAAACTGGAGCCAATATCTCCTGTATCCTATCATCTTCCTCTTTCTCAGTTGCTGACTTCATTTGCTGGAACAAATGCTCCCTTGGCTTTCCAACTATGAATAGGAAGTTTGTAGAGGGGTTACATTTTCTGGGTTCTTTTATATCTGAAAATGTCTTTTCAATAAATACTACAAGTTACTAGTCTGGGCATAGAATTCAAAATTTAAAACATTTTAAAAGCACTGCTCCATTGTCTTCTATGTGACAGTACTACTGTTGACAACTTCTGTGTCAGGAGGATTCTGCCTTGGAATTACATATTAACATGTCGCACACATAGAGGTCTTTTTAATCTTGAGATTTTATTACTTTGAAAGCTCTTTGCTACTATTTCTTTGCTAATTTCCTCAAATGTGTTCTCTTTGTTCTCTCTGGAGTTCCTGTCAGTCATTTATGAAACACCTTGATTGAGCTGTTAATCTTCTTAAGGATTAATCACAGATATTTGGTGTTGGGGTTTGTTTCTTTGGAAGGTGTAGATCAAATCTATTTTCTGGTACGCATCCTCAACTATGCCTATATATTTTCCAAAACTTCTCTTGAAATTTTTTTTCTGCTGTGGTCTTAAATTCCAGGTATCTCCATTTTCTGATTATTTTTCTCTTTCAGCATCCAGATCTTTCTTGTTAGATTAGATATCTTGTAGCACACCAGTGCTGTTTCTTCTAGTTTCCTTGATTCTCTCTAATTATTCTTACCTCCTTCTTTAGTTCAGGGACTCTTCTCACCAGTTGGGAGATTCTTCAATTTCCAGTCATTTTTAAAGGTGAAACACTGATTGGAGTCTTGGTGAGAAAATGCAGGCTTGTCGATTGTGGACCTCACTTTGAGTGGTGAGGGCATTGTTTGATTAGATCTCTGAATGCCAAAATGTATTTTTCCTTAGTTCCTGGGAGCACTTTTATTTTTTTTCTCTTTTGTGACATTTTGTGGAAATTAATATTCAACTCCTCCTTGTAAAACCTTCAAACTACACCCTTGCCCTGTCTGGGACTCACATCTCTTTCCTGCCCTTTACTGTAATGGGTACATCTAAACAAGGTGTCCATCTATGTTTCTTCCATGTGAATTTATCTCCTCTCAACAAAAACAATCTCTTCTCTTCTTTGATGCCTGGCTACACTCATCAATACTCCAAAATCATTTCAGTTGCTTAAAAAAAAAAAATGGGTTCCACTGTCATCCTCTGAAATCCTATCTGTAATCCTTTCTCCTGGAGGGTTTATATCTCCTGTTTCCTTTTCTGTTATTAGAGAAGCTTCAGGTGGAAAGGAGATAAGCACATGTCTACTCTACCATTGTATATCACCTTAACCAGAAGTCAGTGGTCTACAAAATGAGATAAGCAGTGGAACTATTTTAAACATGAGAGTATTCTTCTAATGAATATTGATTTCTGACATTGATTCTCTGTTTTTTAATCCTAAACCCATTCCATGTAACTTTTTACAACCCAAAACAACATTATTGGAATTGTGCCCCATACATACTACATTCTCCTAGGTAAACTTTAACCATTGAACATTGAAAATCAACTAATAATCCATATAATAAATAATTCTTTGTTTAAAGAATATTTTAGGCTTTCTTTTGATTAAATGAAACATAAAAGCAACTAATGGATAGAAAAATAGGCTAGGCAGTTGCTATCTAAAGATAACTAATGAATAGAAATAACAGTTTTAAAGTGTCTCAAATAACATTTTTGTGTGTATTCAGACTAAATGCAACATATTTTGCTTTTAGGTTTTTGATTTTCATTTTTTATGATTAAAAAAACAGTATCCATAAGACATGACTTGCAGCTTTCATTTATTCACTGACATGAACACGAGCACTGTCAGATTTCTTTACTCATACTATCTTGTGTGCAATGAAATACAAATGAGAGAGAAAAAAAGACACATCAAGAAAAACAAATACTTAGCATATTTTTCTGCTCTGCTTGTAGTATAACATGCCTCTAGAGAAATGCTTTTAAAAGTTTCTGAAAAGTCTATAATGTATTTACCCTAATTTCAAAGAATATATGAGATATAGTGATATTGCCACTAATGCACTTCTCTTTACTGCTCTCTTCCATAGGCCTTTTGAGATCTTAAAATCCTCTCTTAATGTACTCTACAGAATAGACTGTGGTTTAACTTAGAACACACTTAAATTTTATAATTTTTGTAATGGTCATTGTATAAGCTATTGAAATAAATAGGCCTAACTATTGTTTAAGAAATTTTAGCAGATACTCTTGTAGAGATCAAGTAGCAGACCCTGTTATATTCTCTTTCATATATGACAAATAGTACTATCTAATTTGGTGTGGTAACTGCTACCCACATACAATTTGGAAATGCAAAAAAAAAAATGTATTGAATTTGGAGTTGTAGTTATCATTTTGCAAAGTATATTTTGGAATAGATGAAAAATCTAAGGGTCTGCTTAGAAATGTTCCTAAAATTCCAGAATGTAAGAATTTTCAATGTTTGTAGACCATATACGTTCATAACCTTAAGGACAGCAAGATCATCACATCATGTAAGCTCAGTAATCTATCCCATCAATGAGGGTGGTAATAAACTGACATTATGGAGAAGAGTAATTTTGTCTCCTTGTAATTCCAAAATGTACGGATGTCTTCTGAAAATCCCTGAACTAATAATTATTAATATCAATGTGGCTCATTTAAATAATCTTGAAGCTATAGTATTTACTTACTTTCACAATTACTTCAGTAATGTGCTTTATTAAGTGAATTAATTTATACAAAATAGTAGAAATGGTGCCAAGTACCTAATTTCCAATTATGGTGATGATAATGATGATGATGACTATCACCATCATCATTATCAGATAATAGGAGGCAATGAGTTTAAGTATATTAAGAAGTATACTTAAACTGTGATGGGTGTACTTGCCTGCCATGCATGGGCCAGGCCTGTGTTGCACTCATAGCACCACAAAATAAAAAATTAAAAACACAAAAATAAGAAACAACATTTTTTCCTAGTTTTCAAATGACTTTCCTCAAACTTAAAGGATTATCGATACTTCATGAGCAATAATTTTGTGATTTATAAGGTTATATTCAGTTCTAAGTATAATAGTTCTGGACTTTAGCTTCTTGTACCTCTCAACAATGAAATGTTAAGAATATATGCAAAAAGTGCAAAGTTTAAAGCAAAAATTGACAAAAGAAGTACAATAAGAAATAGATAAACTTTTAATATCTATATACTTTATTTAATAATTGCTGCATTGCATAGTGAAAACTCAATAAGACTAGAGGATAGGAATATTACAATGAATAAATTCTCTCTGATGAATATACAGAAAGTAATAAGCCAAAATTTGCAGAAGTACATCCTCTTCAAGGAAACAAAAAAATATGTATGAAAATTGACATGTTCTAAATCCATAAAGCAATTTTCAATGAATTTTAAAGACTTGGGCTTTTAGGGAATTCATTTCTAAATAAAATACAATTAATCTAGAAATACACAATATAAAAATAACTAAAAAAATATAGAATTGAAAACACTTTTAAGGAATAGAGGTATTTAATGCTCACCTACATTTTCTCCAAAAAGAAGAACCAGATAACTTATAAATGGCTACATTTAAAAGCAAATGGCTGAGGAAGAGTAATGAAGAAATGAGAACCCTCTAAGATATAGATACCTTGAATGGGACTTAAAGAATAGAATAGAGCATAACTGGCAACTATGACCCCTGTTCCCCAATCACGGGCACTCTATTGTAGGGGGAAAAAGTTAATTGGAGAGTCCTATCAGTCTCCCTTTCCTTGGATGTCAGCACCCCTAGGTATAAGAGAGTTCCATGGTCATCACAGGTTTGAACACAGCAAATAGAGCTATCAGGAATCTACACTGTAGTTTTGCTTCAGAGAAGAAATTTGAATTATCTCCCCTCAAACACTGGAGACCAGGCTGGTGCATCATGGAGTCATATTGGAGCAGAGCCATGCTGCCAACCCCCATGGATCTCATGCTTCACTCAGTCCCAGCATGTGCTCCATGACCCCAAGGCTGTCACTACCATGGTCGCATTCACCACTCTCCATAACTCTTGCCCCAGTACTCCCATAGCTGAAGTAGCCACAAGGTAGTTATCCCACTCCTACTACTGTGTGTACTGTACCTGCCTGCACTACTAAGTGTCCTCTCCCCACTGTGGTCCCCAAAGAAAGAAGGGTTCTCTGAAGCCACTGCCATAGACACTGTGTCCAAAGCCATGGATTGCAGCTAAAGATGCTATAGGGAGACTACATTGTCATACCAACTAGAACCAAAGCCATCATAGCTGGCTAAACTAATACTCTAAGACACTTCTTCAGAAAAAGGAGATTTACTATGATTACTATCTTATAAAAGTGGTAAAGAAAATTGACCCATCAGATGAGCAAATATCAATATAAGAAGAATATAAAAAACAGGGCATCAGGGTGCCTTTAAAGGAATACTAACCCCTAGCACCAGACTTCAAAGAGAAGGGTATTGAGGAAATGCCTGATAAATAATCCAAAAGAATGATTCAAAGAAGACTCCATGAGCTTCAACAAAACACATAAAAATAATTTAGCAAAATAAGTAGAATAAGTCATGATATGAATGAGAAATTTAGCAAAGAGGTAGAGATCATGAAAAAGAAAAAAAGAGGAATTTTGAAAACTAATAATTCAATAAGTCAAATAAAAAATACAATTGAAAGTCTCCACAACAGAACAGCAAATTAGAAAAAGTAGAAAAAGTAATATCAGAACCTGAAGACAGGTCTTTAAAAAAAATTTTTGAGCCAGATGAAAAAGAAAAGACAAGGAAAGGAGAAAAAGGAAAAAGAATGAAAACACTCTCTGAGACTTTGGGATACCCTTAAATGAAAATTTTATTAAAGTTGGGGGAACCTCAGAGGGAAGGAAAAAAAAGAGAAAGATATAGAAAATCTATAATAGCTGAAAATTTTCCATCTAGGGATAATTCAGACACTTGGGTCCATGAGTCTATGTGACTGCAATGGAGCCACACAATTACATAGTATAGTCAAATTGTCAAAGGTACAAAACAAAGAATTCTAAGAGCAACAACAACAAAAAAAAAGGGTATAAGCTGCATTTAAATAAAACACCGACAAAAATAAAATCACATTCCTCAGATGAGACTTTACAGGCCATGAGGGTATATAATAACATTCCAAGTTCTGAAAGAAAAAGCTGTCAACTAAGGATACTATACCCAGCAAAGCTATCCTTCAGGAATAAAGGGGAAATCAATCTTACAGGAAAAAGCAAAACCTGTGAAAATTCATCACTACCAGACACCTTACAAAAGACACTTAAGGTCATTCAGTGAAAGAATAGAAAGTCATCAAATAAATAACCTAACACAACATCTCAAAACCCTAGAAAAAGAACAAATTAACACCAAAAGCAGATGACAGGAAATAATTAAAATCAAAGATGAAATAAATGAAATTGAAACAAACAAGCAAAAAAATTCAAAAAATCAATAAAACAAAGTTATTTCTTTGAAAAAAATAATTAAAATTGATAAGCCTTAGCCAAGATAATGAAGAGAAAGAGATAGAAAACTCAAATTACTAAAATTAATAATGGAAAGAAAATATCACCATGGATACTACTGAAATACAAACAATAATCAGAAACTATTTTGAAAATCTATACTCCAATAAAATAGAAAATCACAAAGACATCAACAAATTTCTAGAGTCGTATTACCTGCTTATATGAAATCAGGAAGACATAGAAAATTTAAACAGATCAATATCTAGCAATGAAATTGAAGATATCAACAATATCCTACCAATAAAGAAAAGCCCAGGACCATATGGATTCTCAGCTAAGTTCTACCAGACCTTCAAAGAAGAACTTACACCAATACTACTAAAATTATTCCATGAAAATAATTCCATGAAAATTATTCCATGAAGTTAGCATCACCCTGATACCAAAACCAGACAAAGACACATCAAGGAAAGAAAATTTCAGATCAGTATCTCTAATGAACAATAGGTGCAAAAATTCTCAATAAAGTATTGTCAAATTGCATACAAAAACATATTCAAAAAAGAGTGCACCATGATCAATATGGTTCATCCCAGGGATGCAAGGATGATTCAACATGTGGAAATCAGTAAATGTAATTTATCACATCCATAGACTTAAAGACAAGAATCACATGATTATCTCAATAGATGAAAAAAGAGCATTTGGCAAAATACAGCATCCACTTATGTTCAAAATAGTAGAAAAACTAAGACTAGTAGGAACATACCTCAACATTGTAAAAGTTATATAGGCTAAACCCAAGGTCAACATTATTCTAAATGGAAAAAAATTGAAAGCATTTCTTCTAAAAATTTTAATAAGACATAGATGCCCTCTTTCACCACTTTTATTCAACATAGTCCTAGAAATCCTCACCAAAGCAATTAGAAAAAACAAAGAAATTAAATGGATACAAATAGGGAAAGAAGAGCTGGTATTATCCCCATTTGCTAATGACATAATTCTATATTTGAAAGACCCAGAAACACTCCACTGAAAAGCTTTTAGAACTCATAAATGAAATCAGCAAAGTAGTAGGGTATAAAATTAATACCCACAAATCAATTGTGTTCCTATACACTAGTGATGAATCAGCTTAAAGAGAAATTATGAAAACTATACTATTCACAATAGCCTCAAAAATAAAAAAGCAGATACTTGGAATCAATCTAACAAAAGAGGTGAAACATGTCTACATTGAAAAACTACAGGACACTAAAGAAAGAAATTGAAGAAAACCTTAGAAGATGGGAAGATCTCTCATGTTCTTGGATAGGCAGAGCTATTATGGTCAAAATAGCCACACTACCAAAAGCACTACACAGATTTAATGCAGTTCCTATTAAAATTGCAATGGTGCTCTTCACATAAATAGAAAAAGCAACCATGAAATTCATTTGAAAAAATAACAGGCCCAGCATAGCCAAAGCAATCCTTAGCAAGAAGAGTGAAGCAAGAGGCATCACAATATCATACCTTAAATTATTCTACAGAATTAAAGTAACAAAGACAGCATGGTATTTGTGCAAAAACAGATACGAAGACCAATGGAACAGAATGGAATACTCAAGAGATTAACCCACATATATACAGACAGTTATTTCATACTAGACAAAGGTAACATAAACATACATTGGAGAAAAGATAGCCTCTTCAACAAATGGTGCTGGGAAACACTGGAAATCCATATGTAGTATAATAAAATTGAGCCCCTTTCTCTTAACCTGCACAAAATTCAACTCAAATTAGATCAAGGAACTAGGCATCAGACCAGAAACCTTGTGCCTACTAGAAGAAAAATTAGTCCCAACTCTCCATCATGTCATCTTCAGAACTACTTCATCAATAAGATCCCCAAAGTGCAAGGAGTAAAATCAAGAATCAATAAATGGGATGGTATGAAACTGAAAAGCTTATTCACAGTGAAATAAATAATCAAGAATGTGAACAGAGAGCCTACAGAATGGCCACCTGCACTTCAGATCATTAATCTCCAGGGTATAAAAGAACTCAAAAACCTTAACAAAAAAACAAATAACCCAGTCAATAATGGACAAAGAAACTGAACGTGCACCACACAGAAGAAGAAATACAAATGGTCAACAAATATATTTTTAAAAAGGGTTCAACATCTCTAGCAACTTGAGAAATGCAAGTTAGAACCTCACTGAGATTCCAACCTACTCCCGTCAGAAAGGGAATAATCAAGAATAAATGTAAGAGTAAATTTTGGTGAGGATATAGGGAAAGGGGACACTCATATATTGCTGATGAGACCACAAATTGGTACAAGCACTCTGGAAAGCAATATGGAGATTACTCACATAACTTGTAATTGAATCACCATTTGACCCACTTATCCCACTCCTTCATATATATCCAAAGAACTTAAAATCAGTATACTTAAGTGACACAGCCCCATCAATGTTCATAGCAGCTCAATTCACGATAGCTAAACTATGGAACCAATCTAGGTGTCCTTCAACAGATGAATGAACAAAGAAAATGTGGTATATATACACAATGGAATATTACTCAGCCATAAAAATAATAAAATCATGGCATTTGCTGGTAAACGGATGGAACCGGAGACTTTTATGCTAAGTGAAATAAGCCAATCCCAAAAAACAAAAAGTTAAATATTCTAATATGTGGATACTGACACACAATAAAGGAGGGGAGGCAAGATAGAAGTTCTTTAGATTAGACAAAGTGACATGCAAGGAAGGGAGAAGGGATCACATTAGGAAAGAAAATAGAATGAATCGGACACAACTTTCCTATGTTCATATGTGAATACATGACCAATGAAACTCTATATTATATAAAACTGTAAGAATGAGATCCTGAATAGGATAAGTTATACTCCATGTGAGTATAATATGTCAAGATACACTCTACTGTCATATATATCTAAAAAGAACAAAAAATTTTATAAAGTTTTTTTTAAAAGATGCTTAAGATAAACCTACATCCTGAAGGTAAGAAGAAAACTGCCATTATGAAAACATGTAAAATTATAAAACCCAATCAAAAAGCAGATATACAAAACATAAATACATAAATAAACATTATCAACATACTAAACCAGAAGGATAATCAAGATATGAAGGAAAGAACAGAAGTTATTCAAAACTAAAGAAATTTAACAAAATTACTGTACAAAATTTTTACTCTTCATAGTCAAATGTAAACGGACTAAATTCTTCAATTAAAACATACAACCTGGCTAAACTGATAAAAAGAGAGAGAGAAAGGCCCCGAGACATGCTATCAATAATAAAACTGACTTTACAAGTAAAGACACATTCAGGATGAAAGTTTGGCTAAAGATATTTCACACAAATATATACCAAAAGAAAGCAGAAGTAGCTAAAATTTTTATTTTTAAAAAAGAGACTTTAAAAGAAGAGCAGTTTAAAAACAAAAGAAGGTTGCTCTGCAATTATTAAAGGATCATTTCAACAAGAAGCTATAATAATTGTATATGCACCTATTGCTGGAGCTCCAAATTTTGTAAATATATATTACTACCTCTAAAGGAAGAGCTGAGTTCCAAGACAATAATAGTGGGTGACCTCACCACTCCACTTCCATGAATGGACTGGTCATCCAGACAAAAATCAACAATACAACATGAGATTCAAACTCTAATATACACAAGAAGTTTAAAATAAATAAAATAAGTCCTAAATAAATAAAATCAGAGATTAAAAAGGAGTAATTAAAATATTAATAATATAATAATACAGACAAATGAATTAAGCAAATCTTTACCAAATAGTTCATCCAACCGCTAAAGAATTCTTTTCAGCAACACATGGAACATTTTCTTGAGATCATGTATTGGATCACAAAACAAAATTCACAAATTCAGAAAAATTGAAATTATATTATTTATATTTTCTTACCATGAAGGAATAAAACTGGAAATCAACAGCAAAAGAATCTTTGGAAAATATGCAAATTCATGGCAACTAAACAACATTGCTATTCAACAAACAATGGGTCATGGAAGAAAAAAATAAAAGAAGTTCAGTTCTTAAAACAAGTAAAAATGGAAACACAACAAACTCAGTTTTGTAGGATATATCAAAAGCAGTGCGAAGAGGGAAATTTCTAGTAACAAGTGCCTACATCAAAAAAAAGAAAAAATTTTCAAATAAACGACCTAACAATTCATCTCAAGCTCTTAGAAAATCAACAAGCCAAATCTAAAATTAGTAAACAGAAATAAGTAACAATGATCAGAGCAGAAATAAATGAGAGACTAACAAAGAATACAATAGATGAAATGCAATTGTTTCTAATCACCAAACCAGTAGCTAAAATAATCAAAGAAAAAGGAGAGAAGTCCTAAATAAATAAAATCAGAGATTAAAAAGGAGTAATTAAAATATTAATGATATAATAAAAATTAATTAAGATATTAAAATATTTATATACAAAGTGTTTTTAGGGACTATTATGAACATCTATATATCATTAAATTGAAAAACCTGGAGGAAATGCATAAATTTCTGGATACATATAACATTACAAAACCAAACCATGAAGATACTGAAAACCTGAGCAGATTGATTAAAAAATGATCAGATTGAATCAATTTTTATAACGTCTCCAACAAAGAAAAGCCCAGGGCCCAAATGGAATCACCCATAGTACAAATAACTGAAATATAATCTCATTTTAGTATATTTTCCTTCAGTCTATTTCCTAAGTATGAGAAGTTTACATTTTCTTTTCATAAAGTTGTAAAAACACTATATAATATTTTGCTATATACACTTAAGGCAGTTTTATATTCACTTATTATAACATGCAGTTTCCATGTTATCATAAAATATGACTTATTTTAGTACCTTTATGAATACTTTAAAATCAGTCTCAGTTTTTTCCATTATTTTTGAAAATTATATTTTACCATTGAGTATCATATGAGTCATTATAGAGCAATATTTTTGCAATTTAAAATTCATTACAATTTCAGTCAATATAATAATGAAATAATTAGTATTTATGATACTCTTATTTAAATAAAGCCCCCCAAAAGTGATAAAATAAGTTTTATTCAATGAATATATCCAACCTAACAAAATTCTAGGATGTATTTTTTTCTCATTTTAATGTCATTGGAGTTGTGTTTCTTCTTACAATCAACAACATTTATAGTTTAATTGTTTCATTTCTGGAAATATATGTAATAATGAGACATGTTGCAATCTAGGTCTCAGTGAAAAAGTGTTTTTAATAAATAAAATAGTGAAGTATAGATTTCTCTAAAAAAAAATAAATTGTGATGAATGTCTCTGAGAGTAAAACTGACTGAATGAAATTTTAACTAAAATAATGTTTACATTAGTGAAAATGGAGCATTAATATGAAAACATACTTTTTCATGTTTATTATTCTGTTAGAACATCTGCCTATTATTATCTCTGGAGAATAAATAAAAACACATTAAAATGTCTACAGTTTTGAATCATGGTTTAATTTACAGAGGTGTTGGCGATTATCTATGAATATTTTCTTTAGCTTAAGATAAAATGATCTAATAATACAGTTTTATTTATAAGCCATTAGTATAATAAAGCTAGGGAAAGTCTTTATTGCTGTTAAGGACTCATAATATCATTTTTAATAGTAATTCAGGACACTCACCGGCTTTTTTAATCAAGATAATTATCTATGTACTTTGGGAAAATACTTTTTCTCTCATTTCTTAGAGCATTTGACTACTACAGTTGGAAATCCACTAATTTCTCCTAGACATGGTTTTCTAAACATTATCCTTCCACTGCAAACACTGATCATTTTTATTGCTTGACTGAATTCCAAAATGTCTTATTTGTGCTAGTGCAGGAATTCTCACATACTGGGATAAATGATGGCCTCTCATGCTTGCCTCCTCAAGCAACTCTTGAAAATGTTTAGTTTGTACTTTCACATGGAGTTAAATACTCATGCAGGTGTCTGCCATGAGGACACCTGTGCAATCAAACATTGAGTAATATTAGCTATCCAAGATATTCACTGTGACAGACACTAGGGGATCAAAAAGAAGGCAAAATCAAATCTCTGCTCTCAAAACTATCATGGTGTAGTGGGAAAGACTAATGAATAAAAAGTCACAATTAATATGAGAAGTGCTGCTGATAATGATTACAAAAAGGAACATTAGAGAATATTGAGAATTCCTGCCTAAAAGAGGATATTATTCAGCCTAATGGGAACTAATATTTGAGAGTTCACTCTGTGCCAAGCTATGCTAAGTGCCATCTACATGCAAGCAAAAATTAGTGGCTTTTAAAAAATTCACACATTTATTATTTTACAGTTCTCTGGACTAAAATGAGGATATTGGCAAGACCAATTCCTTCAGAGGACATCAGAGAAGAATCTGTGTCTTGCCTTTTCCAGTTTCTAAAGGTCACCTGCATCCTTGTCTTATGGCTCCTTCTCTGCCTTCAAGACCAAAATATAGCATGTTCAGACCTCTTTCATTCTCTTAGCTCTGTTTCCATCCTCCCATCCTTTCACTGGCTTTCTTACCTCCTTTGTATAAGGACCCTTGTGATTGCCATCAAACTCTCCATATTCAGGATTATTAACTTTATACAGCTGTAAAGTTCTTTTGCAAAGTAAGGCAATCTACTCACCAGTTTTGTGAATTAGAATATTGACCTCTTTGGCAGGGACATTATTCAATGAACCATGGCTACTCAGTGAATTACTGGATAAAGTAGGAAAAAAATAGATTTTAGGAGATGTTATGAACTGACATATGTCCCCCACCAAAATCATATGTTGAAACCCTAACCTCCAGTGGGACTGTATTTGGAGATAAGACTTTTAGTAGATAATTAAAGTTAAATGAGGTCATGTGATCGGGTCCTAATCCAATAGGATTGGGAGGCTTGTAATAAGAGGGAGAGAGCAATGTCTTTCTCCCCACAAGTGTGTACCAAGGAAAAAACCATGTGAGGACACAATGAGGATGTTGCTACTTACGAGCCAGGAAGGGAGCCCTATGAAAACTGAAATCAGCTAGCACCTTAATCTGGGACTTTTCATTCTCCTCAATGGTAAGAAAGTAAATTTTTGTTATTTAAGCTAACCAATCTATGGAATTTCCTTATGACAGCCTGAACTGACTAATAATACAGAAGATGATAATTGGAGACTTGCAGGTGTTAATACAAGTATACAGTTCAAGAGAGAAATCTGATGTATAAACATAGACTTGAAACTTAAAAGCCTAAAGGCAGTAGTTGGTGGTAAAGAAAGACATTAACCTGAGATAGTATGTATACTAAAAAGAGAATATATCTGGGAACAGAGCCATGCATTTCAAGCAACACAACTATCAAATTCTCCAAGAGTGCTCAGCAGATGGTTAAATTAGCCCTAAATTTCAATTGCACTATGTATATAGCTAAAGGGCAGGTGGAAGTTGTGGTAACAATAATGGAAGCTACTAGAGACAGTTTGAGGCATTTTATGTATCTTTAACTGCCTATAATTCTGCAAAACACAGTTAAGTTTTATAGACAAAGGAACCCAAGACTCAAAGACATTGAGTAATTTTCCTGAGACACAAAGATGTTTTCATTAGATTTGATTTCTAACATGATTTTTCTGATAGCACAATGGAAAAATCAATTTTGATAGAAAGTCAAATAGAACTAGTTTTGAAATGTAAATATTTCTTAGTCTAAATAGGTGCTCTTTTTATCTACCCTCAGGCAAGAAAGCAGGTTGCTACGAGAGGCTCTCTGGTTGAGGCTGATACATTGAATGAAAAAAAGGTGGTGTGGGGGTAGAGCTATCAGTGTGTTTGAAAAGTTAAAATATTATGAGTAAAAGTGTTCACGAAGAAAGTAATACACTAGATTTTATGATATCAGAGGAGACAGAATTTTAATTTTCTTGAAGACAGTGCTATATTTGGGAGTACATTTTTGCAGAAAAGAAAACCTACCCTAAAAGAAAGAGTAACTAGAAGGTTTGGAATGTGATGTAGGAAAAAATTGATAGTGTATTATTTATGCTTCATTTGATAAGGAAGTTAAAAGACTTCACTCAGGTTTTAAAGAAATCCTGCTACCTAAACTAGATTTTATAGACTTTAACAATGAAGCATACTCAGAATGGCATATTTAACATATCCTTCATGGATCAATATGATTTTCAGACACATGTTACATAGAACTTTAAAAAGATTCCAATAGCTTTACAAATTTTAGACATTAATCTGTACCTCTCAAATAGTAGATAGGTAGTAGCTATTAACCCACAATGATACAAAAGCAGGAAAAAGTAAAATGACTTCCTGTAATGCTGTACAACAAATTAGTGGTAAAGCCAGAGATAGAAGCCCTAATATCTAACATATTGTCCTGCCCCATGTGTTTGTCCACTTTTGATTGATGAGGCTTGTTAAGCAGGAGAAATTTTCCTTTATCTTGAACTTTTCTGTGGAGTCAGAAGCATTGTCATATCAGTTCACCTGGTGTTCAATTACAAATTTTCTTTAAAATGTCATTCTTTTTTCATATGTAGAAGGTATGCTATGTATCAGGAACAAATCAGACAGAATTAGTCATAAAGATACTGGTATCCATCTTTGATTGACAGGCAGTGAGTGAATACAGTTGGTTAAGTAACTCTCCTGAGAATATTAATAATAATGGAATTTACGTTAAGACCTCAGGAGACTAATATATTCCTCTAGAGCAGAATTAAAAATCTAATGATATATGTTTTTTTTTCTCTATGCCTTTTTTAAAACTCTTTCTGTTTATGACACTTAAAAATATTTTCCCTATTACTTTTGCACACAGAAAGGGGAGTGGATTATGTTCAGTTGGTCTTTAAAAAAAAATTAAAGAAAATGAAGACAAAAGATATTGGGCCTTCTTCTTACTCTGTAAAACAAAAACAAAAAAAAAATTTATGCAAATTTTAAAAATGTTATTATATTTGAAAACTCTTCTATCTCTACATCTACTCCAAGATAATCTAATTTTGAACCTAGACTTGTTGTTTTTCCCCTCATTCATTTATTTCATTCATACAGCAAATATTATAGAGGTGTTTATTGTGTACTCAGGATAGTGGGAACAAGAGACAGCAAGACAATCAAGACCTATGCCATCATAACTAAGATTATAGTTGACAGGATAGGGTTATGGGAAAGGTTTGAGACAACTAATAAATGAGTAAACAAATCAGAAATGGCCTACAAGGATAATTCAAATAGTCAAAATCCTTAACAATAATGTGGTAATATTCTTAAGGCAAAGTGCACCAGGAGCACACTACACTTAAACAATTCGTGTTTATTACTCATTTAAGCAAAGGAAAATTCACACCATGGAGAACTATAGTATGTATCAGCAAGAGTATTAGAACTGATTTAGGTTTTGGAAGGGTGATTTGGGAGAGGGTCTAAGGTAGTATGGATTTGCTTTGAGCAATGCCAATTCTATGATTGCATTTCCTTTTTATTTTATTTTTCATTGATGTGATGAGACAAAAATCTTGACTATAGTGACTCCATTTTGTTTAGTGACTCCATTTTGTTAAAGAGCCATGCCAACTAGAAAGGTCATGACTGGGACAAGTTGTTTTTTCCTTTTGTTGTGGAAACCCTTGAGAACATTGAACTATCTAATTGGACTCTGTTTCTGTACCTGGGGTAACTGGGCTCATTTTGATTGCCTAAGCCTCCTGCCACCTGACTGCAATCTCCAGCTTCTGTAACTTGGCTTGCTAAACCCCCTAACATCCTTTTTTTTTTTTTTTTTTTTTACTTATATATGAGGCCAAACTGAAGGGGGTGCGCCACTCTGAGGATCTGGCTTTTAGAGAGTAGAGTGTCCACCGATGACCAGCAATAAAGGCTTAATTGGAATGGCAATGTGTGGTCTGAGAGTTATATTGAGGGTCTTGGTATCGGTATAACATTGACAAATGACAGTTGTACATATTTATGGGATATGATATCTCTATTTAGTTATATTATAGAATGATTTAAAAAGCCTAATTTAAAAAAAACACCATCTTACATAATTATCACTTTATAAAGTCAAAGCCTTAAAACCTATTTTTTTAGCAATTTTGAAAAAAAAGCTTTATTTTAGTCATCATGAAGTGCAATAAATCAGGAAAGTTTATTCCTCCCATCTGACTGAAACTTGTACACTTCAATAAATATCTTCCCTATTTCCATTCAAACTCCCTCAGGATCTGGTAACCACCATTCTACTCTCTACTTCTATTAGTTTGACTTTTTCAGATTCTATATACATGTAGTACATATCCTTCTATGCATTGATTATTTCACTTGCCATAATGCCCTCCAGTTTAATTCATGTTCTTTCAAATAATAGAACTTCCTTCTTTACAAAGGCTGAGTAATATTACATTGTATGTATATGTATATATGTGTGTGTGTGTGTGTGTATATATATATATATATATATATATATATATATATATATATATTTTTCACATTTCCATTCCCCTTTTTTAGTTTTACTTTTTACTTTATGTATTTTTCTATAAAAATTGTCTTTTTTATAAGTAATTTCAAAATGTGGGTATCATGAGGTTAAATATGAGATTCTTTAAAATCCTCTTAAAAACTACTCAGGAGAAAAAGCATCAAATGTGCCATCTTGTAATTTATGTACTGTCAATAGACTACAACACAATTTCTGTTTAAGCCAAATATACACATATTTTTCCATTAGCATATATGTTCCATAAATTAACAGAAACAGGTATTAGGCATACACATCGTTTTTCTGAAAAGGCTCAGTCATTTGGCCAAATGATAAAATTGTCAGTTTGTAATATTCATGTGTGTGTATCAGTTAGTATTGTTTTCATCATGTTTGCTCTTATATTTTAATGTATATTTGACTCATCATGGTCTACTAGTTGATACTAGTAGCTGATGCATTTTATCACTTTGAAGTGTGAAAGCCTTCCCATATTTTCCTCATCCACATATTCAATGATGAACACCCAGGCTACATATCTTACCTATTTGTGAATAACACCACCACGAACAAGTAAGTGCAGTTATCACTTCAGCACACTGATTTCATCTTCCTTCCATATTTATCCTGAAGTGGGATGGCTGGATTGTGTAGTAATTTTTAATTTTGTGTAGAATCTTCACAGTGTCTGTCATATGTCTGTTTCCTGTCAACAATGCTTAAGAGTTCTCTTTTCCCCATACCCTCCCCAACACTTGCCTCCTTTCATCTTTTTTCATAATAACCACTTTAACAGGTATGAGGTGATATCTCACCATGCTTTTAATTTGCATTTCTCTGATTAGTCATAATGAGCATTTTCTTCGTATACCTATTGACTATTGTATGTCTTCTTTTGAAAATATCTACTTAGGTCTTTCTTCATCCATTTTTAATTGAGGTCTTTGTGTTCTTGCTGTCACATTTTTTTTTTTTGAGATTCTTATGTATTTTGAACAGTAGCCCTTATCAGATGTATGGCTTGCATATGTTTTCTCCTACTCTCCTACTCCATGGGTTGTTTTCTTTATTGTTTCCTTTGTGATGGAACACATGATTTTATTTCTGGGTTTCCTATTCTGTTGCATTGCTCTCTTTGTCTGCTTATATTCAAGTACCATGCTCTGATTCCCATAGCTTTGTATTACATTTTGAAGTCAGGTGGTGATGCTTCCACCTTTGTTCTGTTTGCCCAAGACTGATTTGGCTATTCAGTGTCTTTTGTGGCTCTATACAAATTTTACCATTATTTTCTCCATTATTTTGGAAAATGAAATGGGAATTTTGATGGGGGTTACATTGAATCTGATTGCTTTGACTAATATGGCCATTTTAGCAACATTAGTTCTTCCAGTCCATGAACACAGGGTACCTTTTCATTTTTTTTTTTTGCATCATCTCCTATGATTTCATCAATGTTTCCTAGTTTCACAGTGTATTTTTTATTAAATTTCTCATTTTGTTTATGCATTGGTTTCTTAATTTTATTTAGTTATTCATATGTTTTTTCTCACCTTTCCTTGCATCCTTAAAATGACTATTTTGAATATTTTTCTGGAAACTCATATCTCCCTTTCACTGGAGCTGCTTATTGGCGCTTTATTAGTTTAATATTACAGTGTTACTTTTGCCTCATTCTTTGTTATTTACATAACTTTGCATTAGTGTGTGTGCTTTTGAAGGAGCAAATTCCTCTTGCAGTCTTTACAGTCTGGTTTTGACAACTCTCCTGCTTCTCCTGTAAGACTTCTTGGCTGATGGTGTTGCCTCTGGCACCACAGTTGAATGGGGTTGTATCTGGGTCTCATAGCTGGTGCTGAATCTTCAGAGAAGACTGCAGTTGGTGGCAATATTTTTAGGGATTCTTGTGGGCATGAGTTCTGTATGTTCCCTGGGTGGACAGGACTGTCTCCAGGACCTTGATCTGGTGAGGCTGGTGCTGCAGTGATAAAGGGTTGTTTCAGGGTCTGCAGAAGGCAAGTCTTTTACCACATGTACTGGTGGGTGTGGCTTCTTCCAGATCTCTAATAGAGCTCCAGGTGGATCAGCGAAGGGGTCACAGACCTGGCTATACTGTGCTGGTGATATATGGCTGAAATGAGTTTGAATGGAGACACAAGGTTATTTCCAGATCTACACCTGAGACTGAAATCTTTAAGCCTCTTTTGAGGGAAGCAAGCATATCTCTCACTAATTTCCTGCCTCCTTCTGAGTTCCCATTTGATCAGACTTGCTCTCAGACTACAGTGGAGAAGAGTTAGAGCCAATTTACAAGGTCATTTCAGGACCCACAGTGGGAAATCAGCCTTTAGGAGCACTTCTGAATATGCCTTCCTCTGGATCCCCAGGTGGACTGAACTGCTCTCTGCAGGAAAGAGTGGCCAGAATCAAAATCCAGGGCCACTTGAGAATGCACTGTGGAATAAAGTTGGCAAGACTGCCATGGAGACTCAAACACATCTTCTGGTGGTGCCCCAGCTTTGTAGTTCTGCTCCTAGACTGCAGCTTGGAGGGACTGAAACTGAGGATCAAGGTTATTTTGGAATGTGCTATAGGAACAATGTTGCAAGCCTGACATGGAAGCACAGTGGGGAATATAGGAGCATTTTTTGAGCAATTCCCTAAACAGTTAGGATAACTCCAAGGCTATAGCAAAAAGGGGCTATTGCCTATAGGACTCATTTGCTGTGGGGAAGAGATCAGAAAGCCTGCCTCATTAAAATAAATGGGTGAGTCTTCTTTGAATCCTGTGCTAGCAATTCTAAACTTGGACTTGAGCCAAAGGACCATAGAGCAACACCCCAGGATAACATTCAGGCCTACTGACAAGACCAAATACCAGCATGCAGGCAGACTTGTCTGCAAGGTGCTTTGTTCTGGTTTCCTCCTAGAGGTTTTGGATACTGGTTTTGTTTGCAAGCTCAAGACAAATGGGTCTGTATCCCAACTATTTGGGGAATGGTCATTTTGGGGTTCAAAGCTAGACTTAACAATCAGTGAATCTGACACCTATGTTTGGACCCGTCCTCTCCAAATAATTTTCCTAGGTCTTAGGCTCTAGTGGAGTTTTACACCTCCTAGCTGAATGCCACAAAGATATCTATGTCCACAGAGAGAATTCTTGTATGGGTGGTTGAAGAAAAATTGGAACCAATTTACAAGGTCATTTCAAGAACCATCTTACTTTAATTGCCCCTTAGATATCTGTTATAATTGCCTTCCATTCACCCTGTGGATGAGGGAGGGATTTCCTTGCTGGAGATGACCACACACAGTACTTTACATTGGACAGATGAGATGGCACAATATTTATTAATCATGTATACACACAGTCCAGAGGAGGAAGACACTACACACCATGCAGGGCCACATGGACGTTGGAGTGAACAACTAGGATTGTGGCATGCAGGCTTCATAGTGTCAAGAGGGAGGGTTACTCCAATTCACTAGGGAGTATGTGATTGTCTCAGTTGAATCATTCCACAGGTGGGCATGAAACTGAAACCTACTACTTATGGGTGAGGAGGAACCTGGTGTGTTTGATATGAAGGGTTGTTTGGCTCGGGGACCTTATCTGTAGCAGTAGAGTGGGCAAGAGAACTTGCAGCAGGATATTTGATTCCCTCCCAGGTTCCTCCAGCTATTGAAGCAGCATATAATATTGGTCCTATATTTAAAGACTTTAATTAATCATACTATTGGGGGGGGGCTAGAATTAGAAAAAGCTATAATTGTGGGGGTTTTTCTCTTATAAGTAACACTAATTTTAGCCAAATACATTGAATATTTGGTATTTTGAGTGGAACAGTGCACTTGCCTCTGTCTGGGCTTAGACAAAATTATGAAGAGGTCCTGCTGTCATTTTGTTGTTGTCTCAAAGTAGCCTTGTCTGAAGTTGTTATTGTATTTGAGAGAGTAAAATAGTCTCACTCTCAGAGCCAGACTGGCCTGTGAATGTTAGAGGGTCTCTCTCTCTTTTTTTATTTTTTATTTTTCCATTTAGAAGGACCAATTCGTAAGAGGCTAGGTTCAATGAAAAGTGGGTAGTCAGGGAAAGTTTTATGAATAAGAGCTGTCAGAGCTCAGCCATTTACTGCTAACAAGGAACTATCCAGACAGAAAAGGGTTAGAGAGGTATAATAGAGAAGAAAAGGAGATGAATCCTACTAGAGAGCTGTCCTGTCAGGCCAACAGCAAGTATGAGGAAAGAAATATTTAGTCTTGCCTAAGAGATTTGATAAAAAAAAAATGAATTAAAAAGTAAAAAAAGCCTCAGGAACATGGTTATTTGCTTCTTTGGTTCTTAAGAGATTGGAGGTGAGGGGGAGCCAGCATCTCAGAAGACAGGGAGTAAATTTTTGAAAAACCTCCAAGTGATTGGGATATGACAGGCCTCTAAGTGGGTTGTCATTCACCAGCTCACACTCCCCTCACAATTCTAGTTCAGTTGTATGGGAGTGTTTTTGAAAATCCAATACTAATTGATATTTTAACATGACCCTGTATATTATGCAACAAAATTACTTGTCCAGAAAGCTTTTACCACTATCCAGGGAGATAGATGGGGTTGTTAGTTAGCGAATGCTCTTGTCAGTGGCAGAAGATCAATTATCTTAGATATAATTTTCTTTGCTCTCTTGAAACTGGATTGAGTGTAGTGATTTTTTCCAAACTGTCTAACATACAGCATATTTCAGATAGGTCTCCATTTTCATTCAATAGTAGAGGATTCATAGGATACCTCTTTGTCATCCCATCCCCCTGGCCATATCCACTTGATGTGTTTGAACATTATAAAATGGTTCAAAGACATCTTTTTACCAATGGGAAATTAACATGCTAATACAAGAGAATAGTAGCAATAAATAGCCTACAGCACAGAACAGAGGCTATATAAGGATGGACTCTAAAGCCAGACTA
Source organism: Urocitellus parryii (assembly GCF_045843805.1). NCBI lineage: Eukaryota > Metazoa > Chordata > Mammalia > Rodentia > Sciuridae > Urocitellus > Urocitellus parryii. The sequence goes on from NC_135532.1 coordinate 146,606,691, forward strand.
ACTGGTACAAAAGAGAACTCTACCACTTCCTAGCTATTTCATTATGGACAAGTTACTTAGCTCATGTGCTTCAGTTTCCTCATCTACAAATAGAATAATACGAGTATCATCAAAGGTTTGTCGTGGAGAGTTATGTATTGAATTCTTTGACTTGGTACATGATAAGCACTGAATAATCTAATAATGATTGCAACTGTAAATTGGGAAAGAAAATATTAATAATAATAATTAACACCATATCCTTATGGTCAGGAAGTTAATTATGAATTAACCAGTACTTGTAGATGTTTTCAGATATTATTGAGTAATAATTTCTCTTACTTAGGGTTAAGTTATATACAGGGCTTCTATTCTTGCTACAAGGGCAGTCATATAATTAATCCATTTGGGACAATATCCAAAATTATACATTTAACTTTAAGTATTTTTTCTTGTCTTTCTCATATATCTTATATATCCCAGCATAATGTGTATAAGAATTTTAATACATTCTGTGGCTGAGCCATTTGGACTTTTCCTAAAGAATGCACTGGGAGTCTCAGATCTTTAATTGAGACAACCCATATTTAGTGCCAATGAAATAAGTGTGATAACAGCTTGATCATGCAAAGCTTGACATGAAGAAAACACCTGCTTGGTGTTAATAAGATACATGGATTTTAGACAACAGAAAACCAAAGGAAATTTCCACTATGTCTGTCTTGATAAAATACCAACAGAGTTCTCATTTATTTCATTATATTCAAAAATTCACTTGAATTCCTATGAAATGTGAATAGGAAAATAACAGTGATTATGGTCTCATACCAGGTGATAGGTTGTAAAATATTACTGATTTTTTATAAATATGAACAGATTTTTAAAGGCAAAGTAAAAGAAAAAGAGAAAATAAAAAAATTGTATTGTTCCACATATTCATTGGAAAAGAACAATGATCTGAGGATGAATCTCAAGTATCTTACTACGCTTAAATATTAACATATACAACACCTTTTCCTCTCAGGGTCCAGAGACTTGAAATAGAAAATCTTTGAAATTTTCTAACAGTTGTCAGATTTTGTATAAGAAAACATCTTTTAAATATCAAAAACATAACTAAGTAGAGCAAATAAAAAATCAAAAACATACTGCTAACAGAACTGAAAAATTACAGCTTCATTTTCTGGGAAATACAAACATCCATCCTCCAACAGGTTGAGACCATCACTAAGTTAAAAATTACTATTCTAGACTCTGATGCAAAATTTATGCAATATTTATAATACCCCAACATCATAGGTAGTAAATTTTATAGAGAAAATAGTTTAGTGTTTTGGACGTATTTTTTTCTAAAACATGTATGAGAACAAACTATATTGTTAGACTATTTTCCATTGCTAATGGATACGTGTGCAAAACTTTAAAGAAGAAATATTTGGTCCTATTTACTTTATAGTTTTTTAAAAAAATAATTTAGTGTCTATATCAAAATATAGTTAATTTTCATGTATAGTCAGTAGTTAGTTGACTGTGATAAATTGGTCCAAAGAAAATATGGATAATTGAAAGTTATGAGTGCAAAATTTTAATCCAATCTTCTACAATCAAACTTATATTATATCCAACAAAGACTAGAACTGGTAACTAATAGATCAACTGAAGATATTTAAATTTTTATTCCTTTCACCCTTGCAAATATTTAAACAAATTATTTTGTGATTAGCACTTTACAGTTTATAAGCACTGTCACATATATTCTCATTTATTTATTGTCTTTCCAATAAAACTCTCTGTAATTCTATAATGTCCTCATTTTATAAGTAAATAAATTAGGGATCAAGCATCATGCTTCTAAGTAAATGCAGGTGATTATCCCAAGAATAATTAACAGCCTAGAATTTTAGGCTTTATTGAATGGATTGCATTACACTGAGATTGCATTGCACTTCTTTCCCAAAATAACAACTCAAGTCTCCTTAATGCCCAGAGTCCACATCATTCTCTTTACTGTTTCCGACTTTTAATTCTTTTTCTTTTTTTGTATTCCCTCTGTGCACCCATCTTGAATGTTCCTCCCACCTTCTCCAGGAAGTCGGCCAGCCCCTGCTGTTCTTAATGAATACAACCTTTACACAGATTGGTTTGAGAGTTCTAAGTGCATCATTTATGTACATTCAAATTCTGCTACTAGACTGTGAGCTCAGGAGAAAGCAGAAACCAAGTTTCATATTTCTTTGAAACTCATTTACAGGAACCTAGTATTGGATATATATGTAGTAAATGCTTGATAAATAAAATATTTGGTTATTATTTAATCTACCCGGTGGAGTGAGTATTGAAACATAACTCATCTTGCTGTATTTGTATTTCCATGCATGTGGCTTGTAATTGAACCTATATAATTACTAATTGTAGTTGAGTTCAGTGTGTTTTTTCCAATATGTTCATACATTAGTTGACCCTAGCATTGATTTCTAATGGTCAGTGAAGTCCAAGCCTGTGGCATGGGGAATGAAATCAACCACACATGCCTGATGGATTCCCTGAATAGGGCAGGCATGTGGCTCATATATCAGAACTGAGAACCAGAACAGGAAATGTTATATTGTGATTGCTTTTCTATAAGAATTACATTACCTTCACCCATTCTGCTAGTCATCATTTCTCAAAAGATCAGGGATTTCCTGTGGTACACAGCATATGAAAATGTATTCCATTTTATGTAATGGTATAAATGCAATGTAAATGTATATGCTGTCAATCAAGCATATTATCTATACAAACTTAATTTTTAAGAATGTAAATTTTATGTGAAAATAGTACACTTGAACATCTCTGCCTTTTAAAAAATGTATAGCATTGTATGACAATTTGCTTTTTCTGAAATATAAACATTCTGTTTAGACAAATAACTCCTTTCGTTCATATTTTAAGGTGAATTTGGAGAAGTCTGTAGTGGGCGTTTGAAGACACCAGGGAAAAGAGAGATCCCAGTTGCTATTAAAACTTTGAAAGGTGGCCATATGGATCGGCAAAGGAGAGATTTTCTGAGAGAAGCCAGCATCATGGGTCAGTTTGACCACCCAAATATCATTCGCCTAGAAGGTGTTGTCACAAAAAGTAAGTTTCTGATTTTCTTCATTATTTCTTTTCTATGTCAGTCTGAGATTTTTTAAATTTGATAACAATAGCACAGTCATTAAGAGAATAACAGTTCAGATATCATCTGATATTACCCCTCAGAGTCTTGATACTAAGCCGTGACATTATCAGAGTTTGCACTGGTCACCAAATAGCTTCAAAATGGTATTACCTGTGAGCCATTGCTAATTTAACCTGAAGTAATGAATGTAAAGTAAAGCATTATATGTATGTTTTTTCACTCAAAATTAATGGAAGAAAGTTTCAATATTTTGGATCATTAAGGTAAAATACTACTGTTTAGAAATAAATTTTATTCATCAATAGAGAATGTTTTATCTAGAACAAAACATTTAAACAAAAAGTTTACTATGGAGTCCATCTACATAAATAGCAATAGAAATAAATTGTTAAAATTGATATAAAGTGAAGAAAAGGATTATAGACTCTGAAGTAAAAAATACTGCTTTTACAGAAATAATGGGACCAAGGCCATTCCTTCAAAAGGCAATTTCTAAAATATCCAAAATTAGTCAGATACTCAAAGAAACATATTGATATATATTCACTTTTATCTGAATGATAGTTCAAAAAATGCAATAATATTTCTTCTTATTTTATTCACTAATGAATTACACATATAAAATCCAACACAGACTGGCATTAAAAATTTCTTGAAAATAATTTGAATCTTTGAAAGGGGTATATTCTTTTACAGAATAGAAATTTCTTTTTAAACAATTTAAATAAAGTTGAAATTTTATTTCATATTTGGAAGGAGAAAAGCATAAAAGCTTATTAAAATCGTGTAACTGGCCCTCTTACTAAAATTTCTCATAAGATGTGAGGAACATGCTGCCCAAGGGCAGCAGATTACATACAGCCATGAAGTTTGGAAGGCAAAAAAGAGTTTTTGACAGCAGGAGTTGTAGTGGACTGTTAGTGGGCTTAATGAGGTCTTTTAATATTATGCTCTGTGTAACTCTTTCCCACACTCTGAGCTTTTCCATATGTCTAATTTGGCCAATGAGACATTAGGAAGTGTGAAACAAGTGGAGGCACTTTACATATTATTGCAACACTCCTTCCTAATAAGCAGCACTGAAAAGCAGAGGAGTAGTGAGATACTCCAGTCTACAGCCACATTGGGAGCTCCCTGCAGAAGCACTGAGTGACAGCCTTGTGAGTGAAGCATCTCAGATATTTCAACCACACCCCTAATCCCTATCACCACTGACACCAGATGGCTGCAGCTATGGCCTCCTTTTGGAGCAAAAGAAGTTACCCAGCTCAGTCCAGTCAATCCATAATATCATAACAAAAAATAAAATGTTTTTTTAAGACACTACATTTTTGGATGGCTTGTTACACAGTTGTGGATAACCAAACACATAGACTCTAGTTAGAATTCAGCTCTTGTAATTTAAAATTAGTGCTGTTTCAGGTAAATTATTTTACAATTCTAACCTTTACTTGCACTTCTATAAAATGGGGTGGAAATAACCCATTACCATATTGAATAAAGCACTTCATATCTTTTCTTCTTCACAGTAAAGCAGTACTTATAGCAAAGGAATGCTATAAGAATTAACTGTAAATGTATAATGCACTTAGCATTGTGTGTGACTCATGGTAAGCCTCATTTAACAGGAACCGTTATTGGTACTATGTATATCAGGCATTTTACACAAACATTTTACCATTTTACCTTCACAGCAGCTCTTGTATCAATATCCATATTTTAAAAATGAGAAATTAAGACTCAAACAAGTTAATCAACCCACATAAGGACTGCTAACCCAAAGCAGCAATATTGGTATCAAACAGAAGTCTGTTTAAATGCAAGGGTTTTCTTTTCTCTTTTACTATGTCTCAGTGAGTCAAAGTTTTAAACTTTAATTACTTTACCTAAAGAAAAGCAATGCTCAGAAGTAAATGCCTGTAATCCCAATGACTTGGGAGGCTGATGCAGGAGAACCACAGGTAATAGAAGCAATCATAGACAATTGGCAAGACCTCTAATATAGACATTGAAAAAGGGCTTGGATGTAGCTCAGTGGTAGAGCACTTGCCTAGCATGCATGAGGTCCTGGGTTCAATCCCTAGAACTGCAATAATAATAATAGTAATAATTAAATAGATAAAATCTGAATTAAATAACAGTGATTTTCAAAATAGGAAAAATTATGCCTTAAATTAATCCTAAAAGGAAAATTAGGAAATAGCCTGCTATGCATAATACCCAGTGAAGAATCAAATCTAAATGAGAGAAACCAAGAGACAAATAAATTCATGTTAATTATTTCATTTATATTTTCTGACTTCCTCATCATTAATTTAGCTTGACCATGTCATGTTATTCCTTCTGTTTTATATGGCAATCAGAGAATAATTGTGCAAGAAAAATATAATTTTGAAGTTGAGTTATGAATCTTTGGAGTGTATTTAACATAACAATTTAATGTCAAAGTCTTTTTATATGTGATTACACATGAAATATCTTGAAATAAGTGTTCAACAAAAAATTGAAGATAAAAACGTATCAGATCTGTATTTTTGATAAGTCAAATTATATGTCTTTTTCATGTATTCCCATGTTTTTACTTACATATTCTCATATATATGTAAATTAGGGCCTATGATAAGGAAAAAGATGTATAGACCTATGAAATGTAGGATTATAAAACCTAAATCACCTGAATAGATTTAATATGATAATCTGTGACATCTGTCTCCCAGTTTGAAATAGTTTATTTCACATAAACATCCAAACAAGGAGTACAGTGATTACATCTTTAACAATCTTATCCAAAAATGAGACCTGTACTTAGTCAAATTTATGTGATCCATGAATCAAAATCCTTGTCACATTTCTTTAAGAAAAAAAGGAAATAAAATCCCATTTATATAATAAACTGAGAAAGGATAGATTTAGTATGCTCTTGAACAATAATCACCATTATAATTTTAACTTGTAAGAGTGAGCCCCATTATGAGTGGTGTGGTGCTGCCAGGGTGGGTGGTGAGAACAGAGAAAGAAATAATTCCCGCAAAGATAAGTGGGCATGTTTATACTGTTATCATCTTGCCTCGAGGGCTATGGATTTGCTAAGAGAAAGGCAATAAATAAATGAATGAATGCCTCATTCCCATAAATACATGATAATTGTTCCAAGATTGTCCTTAAGTAGCTAAGAGATAGCTAGCAATTAATGCTCCCTGAAGATCACCCCATTACATAAAAGATAATACTGATGAAGATGAAGATGCAGTGTAGGTTTACAAGGGCATATTTGTAGAGTATCCCAGGGCCTGAGAAACAAATGCATAGACTCTCCATTAAAAGTAATGCAAAATTATAGATCAAAATCTTCATAAAAATCTTTTTATAAATTCTTAATATGTACACTTTTAATCTTATAGTTTTTTTCTGAGAGATATGTATTATAAAGTTCTTGGAATGCTTTTCTTTTCTTTCATATTTGTGCATATATCTGCTTTTATTTTAGATGCGAAGGTTAAATGTTTAAAAGCTGTATTATTCAAAAGTGTTTCTGATAAAATTTGAACCTATTTATATGATACACATCACAATTTCACTAACGTTAAGATACACCTGATATAAAAAGAGATTAATCAGCCTATAACTATGTGCTTAGAATGTACCTTTTCTCCAAGAAGCAGATAAAAGTCATCAGTTAGATGACAGACTTTTAGCCATAAGTAGCATAAATAGTAGCAATTCATAACAGATAATGTATACACCAGTGTCATTAACTATATAACTCACAAAAAAAGAGCTACCCTTCTTTAAAAAAAAATCAGAATTACAGCACAACAATGAAGAAATTTAATACAATAACTACACTTCAGGAGACTGGGCCCTGCCATTTGAATTCATGATGGTGGAAGAACCAAAAAGAGAAACAATGGATAGTAGCAACTATATTTAGATATATAATTATATTTCAACTAAATCATAACTCCAGTAAGAAGTAATAAAAGCAAATCAGGATAACATACAAATTCTTAAACATAACTTCATTTCACCATATGACCTTCACAGTATTAAAGGTACAATATAAAGTTCTGAACATGCTCAAATCCTCTTTAATTACTCAAGATTACTGTGACTTCCCTCAAGGGAGTTTGAGGGCCACGTGAAACATAACTAGAAAAATAAATTAAAGCTAGTCAACTACCTTGTAGTAAATGCATAAGAACACCTGATATAACTTCTAACTGATGACTTTTATCTTGTGGTCTGCTTATGAAATAATAGACATTTCCCAAGATTTCCACTATTACTTTTGCCACTGATATATCTTCTTCTCTGCCTCGTTATATTCAGACAAGTCGAATGACCTCTTTAGGCCTCATTTTATTCCTTGGTACAAAAGACGAAAAAGTGCAGATTAGACTAGAATCCGATAAAGGTCACATCTAGCTCTAATATTTTGCGATTCCTTTCCTTTGACAAAAGAAGAGAGTCATGAAATGTTGGTGCGGAAAATTTATGCCAGTGATAACTTATCACCCCAACTTTCTTATAACTTCAGATTCAAAGTGATGATTCAAAGAGATAGAAAAGGAAGAAATGAGAAGTACCTATATTAAAATTTTTGAGTTATAATCTATAAGGTAAAAAGTTTAAGGGTAAAAATTTCCCATGAGGAAAATCAGAGTTTGGAAACTGTATTAGCTCTCCATCTTCAATGGTTTAGACCTGGAATGTCTCCTAAATCCTCATATATTGAAGTCTTGGTCCATAATGCAACAATATTCAGGGTTGGGGTTTTGGGGGAAGCGAAAGGATCTTTAGGGATGTAATCTTTTCAGTGGATTAATCCATTTTATGGATTAATAATTTGAAGGCATTACAGGAAATAGGTAAAACTGTATGAAGGTGAGGCATGGTTGAAGAAGGTGGATCACTGGGGGACTATATCTTATGTCCCTGGACTCTTCTTCAAACCTCTCTTTCCTCACTGCCCTGAGCTGAGCAGCTTTCCTCTGTCACACCCTTCTGGTATGATATTCTTCCACACTTCAGTCTAAAAGCAATGGAACCAGCCAACCTTGAAATGAAACCTCTGAAACCATGAGCCAAAAACAAATAAAAACAATGAACAAACAAAAAACACCTTTCCTCCTAAATTGCTTATGTTAAGTATTTTGATTGAAACAATGAAAAGCTGACCAACACAAGAACAATCATTATAACAAAATACCTGAGGTTATTAACTTATAAAAGAAAAGGTTTATCTTGGCTCATAGTTTTGTAAGTTCCAGTTGTGATTGACCACTTCCTTTGTTCTGTTTTGGATCTGTGATAGGGCAGAGCAGAACTACTTACCTCAAGGCCAGGGAACAAAAGAGAAAGGAGTCAGGGACCTTCAGTCCCCTCACAGGACACACCCTAATGGCCTAGGGACCTGGCACTAGGCTCTATTACCTCCTAATAATGTTACCCCAGAGACCAAGTCTTTGACTTTGGGGGATTAATGAGCATCCAAATTGTAGCAGATATATAGTATAAATCATAAATGGTTAAAATGTTCTATAAATCTGTTTCTAGTAACAGACATTAGATGTTTGTTTGTTTTTCCTATGATTTGGATGCTCTGAAGGGTTTTCCAAGAAACATTTGCTTAGGACCACTGCTCATCAGGCACTATTATTGATTAAAACCTAGAGATAGAAAAGAAGCGACCAGTGCTCTTGAGAAGCTCATTTGTTGGCGAGAGTCTACTGAGGCCAGTATTTCCCGATGCAGTGTAGCATATGCCATTTGGGATGAAATTATTCATTCATTAATTCATTAAATATTTACTGAGTTCTCATTCTTCTAGTCACTGTTAATACAATAATGAAAAAGAAATATCCACTAGAGGAGACAAAAAGAATTATGAATATATAAATATCATTTTAGGTAAAAAGCAAAAACTGAATGCAGTAAAGGAACCAGACTTAGGTGTGATAGGAGAGTATTCAAGGCAGAGGAAACAACTAGTTCTAAGTCTTTGTGATAAGAAAAAGAATTTGACATGTTAGGGAAACATCAAATAAGCTGGAGAAAAGTAATGACAGTGTAGGTTACATAATGGAATAAAAAGTACCAGCAGAAAAAATTATAAGGAGGTTAGTACAGTAATCCAGTTGAAGAATAATGAGAAAGTAGGTTAAATAAATCAATATAAAAAGAAAGGAATAGATTTGAGAACTATTTCTAAGGTTAAGAGACTTTAGTGACTATTTGATTGCATAGGGGGAATGAGAGAGAAGAGATGTTTTTAAATGACTCCCAAGTTTATGGTTTCTATGAGTAAGAAGTATATTGGAAATTCTGGTGAGAGAACAGATTTAGAGATAAAATGATCTTTTCTGATTTGGACATGTTAAGTGTGAGGTGCCTGAGGCTTCCAGAATGCCCCTCAGGCCTGAGGGGGAGTCTAGGCTTTAGGTGCAAGTGAAAGAGTACTCAACAGATAAGGGGGTGGTTGATGGTTGAAGCCAGGGGAAGGATGCAATTACTCAGAAGGTGGAGGAGAGCCAGTACTAAGAGGCACGCTGAAGAAGAGAAGTTCATGAAATGAAAGATGGAAGAGCAACCTGAAAGAGGAAGGACAGGTTTCCAATGATGAGAGAAAGGTCAATAGAATAAAGTGAACTGGATAGCCACGTGTAATAAGGATTGAAAAGCATCCTTTGGGTAGAATAATCAGGAGGGCACTGTCCATCAAGCTCATTGAGAGGGCACAGGATGCATTGCAGTGTGGCATAGAGCAAGACACATGAACACTGTGATGGAACTGGTAGCTTTTGAAATGCAAATCAGATACTGTTGATTGTTTAAATTTCAGATATTAAACATTCTTTATTTATTCATTCAAGTGGTACTTATTAAGTACTGAGCTGCCATGTGCTCAGCTCTTTTCCAAGCATTAAATATTCAGTAGTGAATAGGAAGTCCCGAGTCTGGTTTCTCTAGGTCTGCCTTCTCTGATTTCATTCATCTTGAATCCCAGATTGCATTTTATTCCGAACGACAAAGGTATTGCCAAATTTATTCTTATTTCTCCTATATTTCCTTTCCTTTTCTAAATCCCTGAGGAGATGAGATAAAAAGTACCTTAACCAGGTAGAGAGTCAGATAACTGTGATATGAAGACTGTGGTCTCTGGAAGACTCACTTCCTAGCTTCTTCTGGAGTTAACAGCTGCTTTTTTCCCCCTGTGACTTAATAAGTAAGATTACCTCGAGAGGGGGTGCATAGAGGGCTAAGGTGTTATTAAAAGTTTGAAATAATTCCTGGGATGTATATGAAAGAGAACTGACCAGGAACTGATGAGGAAAGATTATGAGTATCTGTTTTAGTTAGCTTTTTTGTTGCTTTGACCAAAAGGACTGACAAGAACAACATAGATTAGGAAAAGTTTATTTTGGTTAACAATTTCAAGAGGTCTCAGTTCATACATGGCTAATTTCATTGCTCTAAGCCTGGACTGAGGCAGAATATTATGGCACAAGCATGTAGCAGAAGAAAGCAACTGAGAACATAGCAATAGGAAGCAAAGAGAACTCTGCTTACCAGGGACAAAATATATACCCCAATGGCATGCCCCCAGTGACCTACTTCTCCAGTCATACCCTACCCACCTAGAATTAAGTCTCAGTCAATTCAAATCAGTGGATTAATCCACTGATTGCATTACACCTTTATAATCTGATCATTTTACCTCTAAAAACTTTTGCACTGTCTCACACATGAAATTTTGGGCAACACTTGAAATCTGAATCATAATAGCATCTCTGAGCAGTCAGGGACCTGGAGATATTGACAAAACTTGCTGCCCTCTTATCAAAGAGGGAATCAGGGATAAAGCAAAAGTGGGAAGAGGTGAAACTCATCAGAAGAGAGGCACCAAAAAAAAAAAAAAAAGATGTTTTTCTGTACTTTCTCTCTTCTACTAGCCTTAAAGATTTACCCCTTGCTGTTGCTGAAAATAGTGATGAATTATTCTTTTGTAATCTCTGGACTCTCAAGGGATTCATAGAACATTAACTGCAAAGTATCTACTCTTTAGAATTATAATGTATACATATTGATAAACAGAAAACAAACCAAATGTGACTGTAACCGATAATAAAAAGATGACAAAAACCTGGTGGCCCTAGTGTCACACTTTGTTCAAACAGTACTGGGGCTAATTGGGATCACCAGCTCGTTTTCTTTCTGTCAGAGAATATTTCCCTCCTTATAAAAGAGAATAAACCTTTTTTGTATTCAGGAGAAATTTGTTCTTATACCTTCAGTATTGAAGCATTTAAGATTTCTCAAGGTCATTCACTCTAATCACCTCCCTAGATCTACTTCTAACCTGCTCCCTCCTCCTGTGGTTCTCCTTGGGTCCCTAAACTATCCTGCTAATTATTGGGTAAATAGTAATAAGTAGTAACAGTTTAAAAAATCTAGTAACAATTTGTTAAGTGTGAAGGTAACACTGTATACTCTAAGAATTAAGAGAGAAAAGGGAATGTAAATGCAATTTTATTCACATATATTTTCTTTTAATACTCCCAAATAAAATTGAATGAAGCCATGTAGAGGGTGAAATCTTATTCATTTCAAAAAGGAAAAAAAAAATCCTTTCACACCATCCATAAGATAAGATTTGTTCTGAGTAAAGAGTGTGATAAATCTGAATTTGGGAAGGACTGTAGATAAACTCGATAAACCCATATTTGCAGGCACGAATTTGCATCTATGAATTCAAGAGAATAAAAACCTACCTGCCAGGCTGCAGGATTAGACAGTCAGTCATTACTGAGGAACCTTCACCAGGTTCCTAACAGTCTTATGTAGGACTGGATAACAACCAGTCAAGTCTCAATCACTGAAATTTATTATAAGACCCTCTCTATATTATTTCTAGTAAAATTATCCATGAAACTAATAAATGGAAATCTAACAAGGCCCTCATTAAATCATAATTTTTTGGTCCTGGGTATTGAACTCAGGGCCATCCATGGCTCCATGCTAAGCACGTACAATACAAGTAAGCTGAATGCCCAGACCCACTTTGATGAACATGGGCACTTTAATACTTGTTTTTTGTTTGTTTGTTTGTTTGTTTGTTTGTTTTTTAAAGAGAGAGAGAGAGAAAATTTTAATATTTATTTTTTAGTTTCTGGTGGACACAACATCTTTGTTTGTATGTGGTGCTGAGGATCGAACCCGGGCCGCACGCCTGCCAGGCGAGCGTGCTACTGCTTGAGCCACATCCCCAGCCCTTAATGCTTGTTTTTGCTGCTGCTGCTGCTGCTGTAGTTGCTTTGTTGTTGCTGGATTGTTATTATGACTTTTCTTAAATGTTTATTTTTATATAATTTCAGATTTACAGAAAATGTTGAAATAGCATAGGTCCTATATAAATTTCAGTAAGTTTCCCTGATTTAAGGACTTTACATAAAAATGAGGCTATTATCAGAACTGAGAAAGTACAGTAGTGTTTATTAAACTATAGAATTCTTTAAAATTTTTATCAGCTTTTCCATTGATGTTTTTTCTTTTCTTCCTGTGCCATGATCCAATCTAAGATCCCACATTACATTTAGTTATCATATCTAAGCATCTTCCAGTCTGTGACAGTTCTTTACTCTTTGTCTTTCATGACCTTGATGCTTTTCAAGAATACTAATCTGATTTTTGTCAAATGTCCTTCAATTTGAGTATGTCTATTGTTATTCATGATTAGATTGTGTTTATGCATTGTTTGGCAGGGGCATCAGAAAGATGTACCCTTCACACAGCTTTAGATGAGGGAGTAGCTGGTGTCTTCCCACCTTATTCTTGAGGGTGGTATCAGATTTCTTGCTTAAGAGGGCATCTCCTAGATCATTCCATTATAAAATTATTTTCCTCTTTTGTTAATATGTTATTTGAAGGAGAGAGAATTTAAACTCTGAAAATATCCTGTTCTCCACACATTTTTGTTTACTAAATTTGTCACCTGTTTTAAGTAGATCTTGTTTGCACAATTCTTATTGTTGAGTTCTAATGTAGGTTTTTCTATTTCTGTCTGTATTTATTAATTGAAATTCTTCTATAGGGAAAAACTACATTTCAGAATCTCAAATAAGTATATATGTATCCTTTGGGATCTGGCTTTGTATGCTCAAAAGAATACACTTGGGATTCATCTGTTTTTATTTTTGCTGAGTTTTATTCCTTTATATACATGCACCATCATTTATTTTTGTATTCAGTGCTTGAAGGACATCCAGGGATGTTTCCAATTTGGTGATTATTAATAAAACTTCTGTGAACATTCATGTACAGGCTTTTATGTAAACATGTATTTACTTAGATCTTGGGTAAGTGCCCAAAAGGGGAATGACTGGGTCAGATGGTAAATGTAATATTTAACCTTATAAGAGACCGTCAGACTATTTTCCAAATGGGATTTTACATTTTGCATGCCCAACTAGTAATTATGAGAATTTCAGTGTCAGTACATTATTTACAATGCTTGAGATTGTCATTTTAAGAAATTAGCCATTCTGATGCATCTATAGTTGTATCTCATTTTCATTTTAATTTGAATTTTCCTAATGACTAGTCATTTGGAACATCTCTTCATATGTTTATTTGTTCCTATGGTGAGTGTGTCTTCTTTACCCATTTTTTGAAAATTACATTGTTTCTTTTCTTAGTATTGTTTTTAAGGTTTATATTTTATGAATATGGTCCTTAGTAAAATGACTTATAGATGTTTGTCCAGTTTGTAGTTTGTCTCTTCATTCTCTAAACGATGTCTTTAGAGGAAGTTTTTTTTAAAATTTTGACCAAATATAATTCATAATGGTTTTAGCGGACTGTGCATTGGTGTGAATATAAAAAAACACTACCTAACCCAAGATATTCTCCTCTACTATTCTGTAAAAGATTTATGGTTTAACACTTTACATAATAGATCTGTGATCCTTTTTGAATAAAATATACGGTATGGGTCAAGATTCTTTTAAAAATTTTGTATTTGGATTATTTTGACATTATTTATTGAATCAAAATGTTTTTTTGAAATATAAAATGATTTTTTTCTCATTTTAAAATTCTCAAACTATTTTTATGAGGGAAGAGCCATTCTATATGAATCACCCTTTTGTAATCTCTGATCTGGGTTAGATATCCACATTGCATTTACCAAGTAAGATTATAATTACCGTGTACATGCGTGACCCAAACATATGATGTTTTCTTCGCCCTCATTTCCACATCAGGTTTTGAGCAGCTTTCTCATATGCCCCTTGGATCATTCTTGTACATTCCCACCAGCCTGTTAACTGAAACAGCACAACATGTACCTTATCTTTGTCCCCTGTTGGACCTGTATCTCATCTACATACTGCCCACCACAACCTTTATAAAAGCTTCATACAATTGCACTGACTCTCAGTAAAACAAAACTATATCTGTCATTTCTGGATTTATCTGGAGGCTTCAGGATCCCATAGTTTTGCTGGGCTTGTGTGTGTGCTGAGTGAAATGAGGAGATGGGCCTTCTCCAGCCGCTGGGTGCTTCAATTTGTCATTTGGATACCAAAGCTGCTATCATTGTACTCAGAGTAGTCAAAATATCTCTGGAACAGATTCATGTGGTTTATGGTAACCCTGATAATGAATCCCTAAACTCAGTATATTGTTTACCTCTGTTTTTCCTTTTAGTGTTAACTTTCTATTCTATCTCCCTATTCTCTCAAACTACTCTCTCTAATCTCTAACATATACTCCCAATATGTATTTTATGTTTATTTACTTTTGAATAGGAGGTCCTGTGTAATATTAGAATAGGGGTTTGAGGAGGCCATGGATGGTTAAGTAGAGGCTGTATTTACTGTGGTGTCTAGCACATGATGAAGCACACATTAAACACTAAGTACATAAAGATGAAGGAAAATGTTGAGAGAGTAGAGAGGGGAAAGAAAAGAGAGGAATGCTAAAAAGAAGGGAAGGAAGCAAGAGAATAAAGAAGGAACCTAATTTTTTCAAAGACTTCAAACCTAATTCTCAATTTTAACAATTTCCTTTGTCAGTCACAAAGTGGAAGTGGAAGCTTTTCTCATAATTGTGTTTCTCTGTGCTTTTCAATTTCTCCTACCTCTGAACAGTAATCAGATATTAGGCATGTTTCTCCTCCAAAACTTTATCTGTATTACAGTTATTTAGGTACCTGTCTGTTCCTGTTATAGACCAGAATCAACTTAAAAGTAGGACCACTATTAATTCATCTTTACATTCCCCATATTACCTAGTCCAGATCTTGTGTGAACTCAGCCATAACTTCAGAGTGGATATAGAATACAGTATTGCACTTTTTAGGCCTGAGAAATGAAAGTAGGCACACATTAGTCCACTCATGATTGAGATAAAACAACAGAATCATGTGAATTTATTGACATTTTTATTATGTTAACATCAATCATTGCGAGTGTATTTGTTCATTTTCCACCTAGCACAAATGTCACCCAAAGACATTAGTATTTTTTCCTCCATTTCATTCAGATTCAATGGCTGTTTCAGGATTCTTAGCTCTGAATATAATGCATTGACCTTTCCTCTGAACATTAATAAGCATGATTCTTCTGAAATAAGTTCAGTTTTCATCTTGGCATGGCCATATATTACATGGTGCATGCTGTTGTATTTGGTATAGCAATCCATAAATACAACAAGCTCTATAGCACCTCTGTGACTTTCTCACTATTTCATATACCTAATGACTGAACTATTCCATTACACTGAAATGGAAGTATACAAAAACGCCTTCCATTAGCTACAGTTTCTGGGACTTAATGATTTATTTAATACAGATTTTATCTCATGGCAAGAAATTCCAGAATGTTCCCTTAGGAAGATAGATCTGGATAGGAAGTACAAGGCTGCTAGAGGGACTTAAAGAGTGAGGATGCTTAAAGAGAAAGAACCAAGGGTGAGACTACTGGGATTTCTTAGCTTGTTCCAAAAATAGAGAAAGTAGTTATTTTCTTTAAGGAAGATTTATAATTAATATAGTTATTATTTGCATATTAGCTAAATAAATTTTCTAAACAAAAGCTTCCCTCATGTCAACTTGAATGTTTCTTTTTTTTTTTTTTTTTTTGCTTGAGTGGAAACTGTTCCTAGGTCATGGAGATACTTAGTAACAGACTCAGAAAACATTTCACAGCAACTACCTCCAAGAAGAATATTTCTAAGACTGCATTTATAGAATGTGTTTTCCAACACTCTGTTATGTATCATGGAAAGCTTAAAAGTTACTACTTTTAAAGGATGGAAGAAATGAAACAGTTACTATATCAAAATAATGATTCTCATCCTTTAGTATATTCTCCAGAGTTTTGCTACAGGATAATTCTTAATTGTTGAGGAGATCTACCTTACTTAAAGGGACCTACTCTTTTTACTAATCAATAAATAGAAACTAGCCAGAGAGACAGGAAGAATGAAAAAGAAAAAAGATTGGTGGAAAAGCTGGTATGAATGGAGCAAAGCCCTTTATTAACAAATTTGAATTCCTTTAAGGGCTTATAAAGAAATTAGTTGTAAATTTTATGGAACAAAAAGTATATTTTTTGCTTATATTAATGGAACAAAATAGTCTTTTTAAAAATGACATATTTTTACAGATATCATAAGAAAAATCCACTACAATTTAGAATCTTGATATGTTACTAATGAAAGACAAAATAAAACTTCTTCAAATGCTAACTCAGTAGGTAGTAACTAGGGAGAGGTATCATAGTACATGCTAACTTGTAGTTTCCAAAATTTGTCCATAAAATATTTCTTCACTGATGCATAAATAATATTATCTTGTTAGAGATTATATGTATTATGATTTTTAAAAGCTATAATTTGTTTCTTTTTAATGTTTTATACCTTTTTTACTTTCATGAATCAAGCTTTGTCCTACAACGCATTGCTTACAGTGGACAGGTTAGATGCAGTTAAGTAAACATTAAAGAATCGGTTAATGGCTACTTTATCACTCTCTAATACCTTGAATTAAAGAAATCTTTCCTAGACTAATGCAATTGCCTTTTCATTGCTCATCCTCCTTTTACTGTTGTCCCAATTAAAGCCTTTATTCTTTAGCAGCCATTGATCTTTGTAAGAAACAAACAAAACAAAAAAAAAACTCATTTTGGTTTTTTACCCTTTTTACCTAGGAAAAACAAAAACAAAATACAAAATGTTTACTTTGCTCTACAATGTGATCTGGACCCTGCTCACTTCTGAGCTACTACTTTCCAGCTCTCTCCCTTCCTA
Source organism: Urocitellus parryii (assembly GCF_045843805.1). Classification (NCBI taxonomy): domain Eukaryota; kingdom Metazoa; phylum Chordata; class Mammalia; order Rodentia; family Sciuridae; genus Urocitellus; species Urocitellus parryii. The sequence continues at coordinate 146,624,143 of NC_135532.1, forward strand.
ATCCACTATACCCCACATCAGCTGTTTGGTGCCAACACTCCAGTGATTGCCTACTCAGAGCTGCTGTGTGTTCTCACTGGCTGCCAGGGCCTTCCCCATCCTCCAAGGCTCATTTCTGGGAGTAAGGCTAAAAACCTTGAAAACCCTCCTCTAACTGTAAGAGAGACTTCTCCTCACACCCAGACCCTCTTTATCATGTATTTTTGTTCTGTTTTCTTTCCTTGAATTATTATTCTATGAAATCATATAGGCTTTATCCTTACATGCTCAGAATATCCCACACCAAGGAAAGTTCCCCACACACAGAAGTAGGCACTCAACAGAGAATGGTTTTATATATGAATGAAACATTTTAAGCAATAATCATTAAAATAATTTCTAGAATTTCCAATTTTACCCATACCTTTATTTTGGAGCATTTCCAAATGCAGATTATTAGACAAAATAAGTTATTCAGTTTTAAAATTAAAAAGAAACTGTAGATCAAAATGTAACTATGTTTTATTAAATATTTTCATAGTACTTCAAATTACATACAATAAGATTCTTTTAAAATAATTATCTAAACCTGACATATAATTAATCTAAATTCCCTGGGACTGGGATTATATAATAAATAATGGAATTATCAAACCCGTCATATGTTGAGAATTATACAGAGAAGTCTTTTCAGTTTAGATAATTTAGACTATTTTCAAATTAGTTAATAAAAAGAACCTTAAGTAAAAGCTAAAGTATGACATTTTTAAAAAGTAATTAAATTTATGAAGGCTTTTATTGTAAAGCAAGGTGAATGTTTTTTTAATTAAAGGGATTCCCAAAATAACAACTTGTCATCAACATAATGATTTTTTTTTTTTTAGTTTAACAAAATTATTTTCTAAATCTAGTTTTTTGTCTGAGAAGAAACACACCATGATTATAATAGTGTTTATCTTTGGATTATAATTTTAGAATAATTTTCTTTTTCATTTTTATCTTTGTATTTGTGTACATCATCTAAGTTTCCTCCCAAAAATAAATATTGTGTATTTTTGTTTCTAATATGTAATGAAAGATTTATTTATATTAAATTTAGCAGTCTTACCAAATGACCATTTTTATAGGTTACAATTGTTGAATGTAGGAGTTTTCTTATGGTTTCATTTCTAAGAAACTCAATTAGTGGACAAGCAGCCGAACTCACAAATATGCAAGTATTTATACTTTTGTTATAACTGATTCCATGAAACAATTGAAACATCTTGGCAAATAAAATAGAAAATTAATGATAGACATAAATCCAAGTCACACTAATTTAATGAAAAGCAAAAACAATTTTTTTGGTCAAATAATTTGAAAGTCCAAGAGACATCTAGGGACTGAAGTAACAGTAAAATTACATACATATACACAAAAGTTGACCTCTACCCTCTTCCTATACCATCCTTGGTTCCTTTTCAGGCAGATCCTTTCCATTTATTGGGGGGGGGGGAACAAGTCTCTGCAGATTTAGTGACTAACTTGTCCCTAATTGGGCCACATGCTCATCTTTGGTGTAATCACTATGTGCAAGTAAATGAAATGCTCTGTCCAGGCCAGGTCATAAATCTCCCCTATGGAAGTAGAGATAGGAATGAGGGGCTTGGTACATAAGGGGTCTTTTGTAAATGTAAATAGAGGACTCACCACAAACTGTTCCTTTCATAACAAAGCAATTAGAATCTACTATATGGGTTTCAAAAACATCTCTGGAAAATTTGGTTTAATAGTTATAATCAAACCTTTTTATATTTGTGTGTATATAAAGAGATAGAAAGATATATTTTCAAAATTATATATAGATAGTACATTACCAGCTTTGCAGAATGATTCATAAAATAAGAGGATGAGAAATCAAACATTTTAAGAAAACACATATCAGCCAGTAACAATGTAATATGACCATGGTTAAATTATTTATTAATAAATTTAAATATAATAAGTTATATTTTCTTTAAATAGCTGCTTATAAAAGGAGGTAAGACTAAATGGATTTTTAATTTATATTTGAGTAAAACAAAAACAAATCTTAAACTTGCATTTAAAACTTTTTATTAAATATAAAATATTATCATTTCTCTTTGAACCACTCCTGTCCCCTAGGTTAATGCCTATTAATAATACAGAGACAGACTTTCTGAATTTTCTATAAATGTATGTAGACATGTCTCTCTACACTTCTCTATATTATTTTTCAAACAGAAATGGAATCATCATATACAGATTAGTTGCAAATTTCTTTATATTGTTTTTAGTTGTAGATGGACACAATATCTTTATTTTTATTTATTTATTTATGCATTTATTTATTTTTATGTGGTGCTAAGGATTGAACTCAGGAACTCATGTATACAAGGCAAGTGCTTTACCACTGAGCTGCAATCCCAGCCTTGCAATTTTTTAAATTTAGCAATTATTGTTTTGGGTATGACTATGAGTAAATTGACAACTAGAAGCATGCTGGTGTAAAATAAAATGAAAATGTCCTTCTCACACAAATATTTATATAGGCTTTTTATTTTTTTCAGGGCTGGGGACCAAACCCAGGGCCTTGCCCAATGCTAGGCAAAAGCTCGGACACTGAGCCAAACTCCTCCCCCAGAGATCTCTGATGATTCCGTGATCATCTGGGAGCCTGGTTCCTTCTCACTTTCTAGCTTCCTAACCATGGGACTTCATAGTCTTAGATGTTGCCTTAATCCTGTTTCTCTACCCTCTAGCAGGCTGGCTGGTTACAGATACTGTTATATTTTGTGTTGTTTGCATGTACGAACATGTAACAACAAATCTCATCAGTATGTTCAACTATAATGCACAATAAATAATGTGAGGAATTCAATTTTGAAAATAATAAAAATATAAATAACAATTATGCTAAGAACTGCTACAAGGGAAACTGGCAAATGTAGTCTTACTTTGGTGGTCCTATTATTTGTCTTAATCATGCCTTTTTTATTTTCTGATATTTTGACATCTGGGACTTGCTGATCATGGAGAGACTACCCATTCTAGAGCTATCCAATTCCTAGAGATAATAGAGGACTCACCAGAACTGTTCCTTTCATACATAAACCAACCAATCCCAAACCCATCTTGCCTCCTACCTCCTTCACTTAGCCTTTAAATGCCAAGCTATTATGCCCCTAGCCTAATCATCCCAGGGTCAGATATGAGACAATTAGGGACATCCCCTAAGCCCAGAGCCCATAGAAATTATTCAAACTATTTAATCGTAGCTCACTTAACCTTCTTGCCTCTAGCCTCACCTCCCTCACCTCTTCCTCCCTGAGAAAACCACAATAAATTGGCTTTTGCTCACATTTGCCCCCATAGCTTGTATCTCCTGACCAACTTCATTCTATGGCCTTGCATAATGTACAGTGCCTCTGCTTTCACGTATTAGTGAAGAGAAAATCTTCCTTCATAACTATCATTTTACAGTCTCTGTGTCTTATTATACCTGATCAAAACAATTACTGGGTACATTTTAAATATTACAAGGTACTGATAATGGTTATACAACTTCATGCATACAATAAAAACCAGAACTAAAAACTCCTTAAAAGAATGAGATAATTATATCTCAAGTTTTTAGAACATAAAACAACATGTTCTGTTATGATAGAAAGAAGATATAATGGATATTGTAGATGATCGCCTATGCTGCAATAGTATTTTTGTTTTTACACATGAGTACATAAAAATATCTTTTTTCCTTTTTTGTATCTGCCCTGTATTATAAGGGTGGGCTATATTTTTTTTCAGACTTTCACCTTGTTCTGAACTATGCTATAATTTATATCCAATTAAGTTCCAAAAGTGTAATTTTGAGCCAATGGTCATATGACCTTCTTTAAAAATTCTACCAATTGTTTTCCAAAACATTGAAACAATTTAGAATCCTCTTAAAAGATAAATGTGTTTGTTGAATTTACTTAGCTCTACTTGTTACTAATCATTTTAATGTTTTTACCAGTTAGTATTATTTTATCTTTATTGGCCATTCTCAGCTCTTTTCTGACAATTACATGTTATTATCTCTAACTCTTTATTAACCTGGGATATATAACTTATTTCTAACCAGGAACATTAATATTACCACATCTTTAATACGTGTCTAAGCATATGTCTTTTTAGCATTAATCCTGACTAACTTTCTTTGTGTCCTTGAGAAATAAAAATTCACTTTTTCTCTAGTTTAGAGTACTTTTCTTCAACTGTTTCTTTGAAAATTGCTGCTCTTCTAAATTTTTTATTATACTAGAGTTCACAGGATATGAACACTAGCTATCATAAGCCTACCCCATTTATATTTTGTCTTCACTCATGATTTCCTTTTCACACATGATTTTAAGACAGTTCAGCCATATGTTTTTTTTTTTAAATGAGCACTGAGTTTTCAGTAGTGTTCCTCTCTTTTTTAATTCTTTAAGGCATTGCCTATTTGCTTCATAACATGTTATGATAGCACCTTAAGAAATCTCATCTCATATTTTTAATGATTTCTCTATTTCATTGGCTGTATGTGCTTTACAATAGCCATCTGCTCTGGTGGTTCTACTCAGTCTCCTTTGTTCAACTCTGGCTTACTGTTCTTTGCTGATTCAAGTTAGAAGTACAGCACAGGTGCAGGGCAAACAGTATTAGATTTGACATTCAGTAAGATACAAATCAAATTTTCTTTTCCACTGTAGTAAGCTTATATACTGAAGCATATGAGGAAATGAAGAAAGAGAGGTCCCACTTGATTCTCAAAGTTCTGCACATGTGAGATGAACTGGGAAGTCCTTTACCAGCTGATTGAAAGCATATTTATCTCAAGCAGTGTTATGATTTGGATATGAGGTATTTAAAGAAAAGCTCATGTGTTAATTCAGAGGTGAAATGATTAGACCATGAGAGTTGTAGTCTCATCACTAGAATAATTCATTTTATGGATTAATAATTTGAATGAACCACAGAGTACTAAGTGTAGACAGATGGAGTATGTCTGGAGGAAGTAGGTCACTGCGGGCATGCTCTTGTGGGTTATATTTTGGCCCTGGATCCTCATGTACTTTCTGTTTCCTGACTGCTTTGAGCTGAGCAGCTCTCCTCCACCATGCCTTTTTGCCATAAATGTTCTGCCTCACTTGGGCCTAGAGAAATGGGATCAGCAAAGCAAGGTCTGAGCCTCTGAAATAATAATAAGCCCCAAACAAACATTTTCTTATCTAAGTGATTTTGGTCAGTTATTTTGGTCAAATCAATGAAAAGCTGACTGATAAAAGCAGGAGCAGCAGGCTTATTCAAATCCACAGGTACCTTGCTGCAGCACAACTTCTTCTCTTGTCAGAAGAGCATATGCTCAGCTACTCATCTTCCAAAATCAATCTTAGGATTGGCAGGCTTCACCTCAAGTCTGACAGAGAAGTGAGCCTTCCATCAGGCCACTGGATACCTTCTCTTCCATCAATAAATAAATCTTCTTAGACATCATTGACTGCTTTCCTCTGATGTTTGTTAATATCCTCTCTCCGCTAATGCCATGGGTATTTCGTTTTTGTCCTTATTCTCCACTTCTGTAACCTCTCAGCTTTATTTCCACCCTCCACTTATAAAAGCATCTATTTTCATTGCCAAAAGGTGTAAGGTAAAATTGATATATTTATTGAAAAATTGTAGATAAAATAAAATCTTAAAAGTCTTTGATAAAATGTCTAACCCTTAAAACTTAAATGCTTTTAGGAAGAAATACAGGTTTTCGGGGCTGGGGATGTGGCTCAAGCAGTAGCGCACTTGCCTGGCATGCGTGCAGCCCGAGTTTGATCCTCAGCACCACATAACAAACAAAGATGTTGTGTCTGCTGAAAACTAAAAAAAAAAAAAAAAAAAAAAAAAGTTAAAAAAACTCTCTCTCTCTCTCTCTCTCAAAAAAAAAAAAAGAAAGAAAAAAAAGAAAAAATACAGTTTTCCACATATATGGGCAATATGCATATAATATTTGATATGCCCACTTTGTCCCCAGACTTACAAAGAACATTGAAAGAATATGAATATCTTTATAATATTCAATATTTTATATATTAATGATAAAATAGAAATGAAATAATTTAAATCCTTTAAAATATTTATTTTATAGAAGTACTTAATGTAATACTTATTGATAACTTGTAGAAACTGGTAGTGGATAAATCAGTATGTGTGAGATGTGCACAGAGTTAATCTGGGAACAAAATATATGTTGTGATCCTAAAAATGTTGAAAATAATAGAATTTATCTTCAATAATGCATTAGGTGCATAAAGATGAACAGTACACTTAATGGACTTCAGAGTAAACAGTACAATGCTGACAGGAGGGATTATTCCAGAGCAGTTAAATAAAATCAAATTACTAGTATTACCAATATTTTGCAGTGCACACAACCAAAGTTACAGAATGCATATGAGCTTAATAAGGGAAAGCTAAAAACATAAATTAACTTCACCTTGCTCCCATAATTCCAGTAAATTGATAGTGGCAATGCATAAAAGGGAATAAATATGAACTAGTATTTCAAACAACAGGAAAGATTTCTAGAGATTTTGATGAATACATGCAAATCAAAATTAGACAGTTTTGAATAAATAAATGATCCAGAAAGACACATCATGCAGCTTAAAATACCCATAAGAAAAACTGCTGGGGCTCCACTCTTCTAGCAGTAATTAGAATGAGAGTGGAGCTTGAAAACCACTCAGAAATCAGATTGACTAACTGAAGAATTTTCCACCAAACCCTAATTCCCCTTTCTATGCTCTTCCTCCTGGGCTGCATGTATTCGGAATCACTGGAAATGGTGGTTTATACCTCCAGGCTACAGAGGGAAGCAGGTTTTCTATAGAAGCAAGGTAACATGCCTGAAGAGCAATAGAGCCAAATTTGGACGCTGCTGCCCAGGGTAAAGCTTCCATCAATTTTGTATAGGACCAGGTCTAGGTAGACTTATCCAATAGCACATCCCAAAGTTAAACCTAGCTCTTAATTACCCTTATCATCTAGGAAAAAGACTTTTGAAGTAGACAATAGATAACCGGGTTTACCAGTGTGTTTTTCAGCTTTTCCTCACTATGAACAAAATACCAAAGCAAAACAACTTAGAGGAGAAAATTTTTATTTTTGATCCTTGGTTTCAGTTTACAGCTGGCTCTATTGCTGTCTGCTTGAGGTAAAGCAGAACACAATGGCAGAAGGGTGTGGTGGAGGAAGCTATGGCAGCCAGGAAGCAAAAAAAAAAAAAAAAAAAAAAAAAAGAGAGAGAGAGAGAGAGAGAAAGGGGCCAATGACAAGATATGGTCCACAAAGGCATTCCACCAGTGACCTACTTACTCCAACCATGCCCTACCAACCTAGAGTTTCCACTAAGTAGTTTATTAAGTAGTTTATTCTGTTATCAATGGACTAATCCACCGATAAATTCTAATCATGATCCAGCCTCTTCCCCAAAGCCCCACCTCTCCACATTGCTGCATTGAGGACCAAGACATCAATCCATGAGCTTTAGGGATACATTCTAGATCTAAACAATAATGAACAGGTTTTGATAAAAACCAAGGACATAAAGGAAAAGCAACAACAAATAAAAACACAACTTAATTACTCAGGAAACCAAAGAAAGACTTTAAAAAAATATATTTCATATTCTCAGAGAGAAGGAGAAAGATATTTCAGCCATACAACAGGAACAGGCTTCCATCAGAAAGGGGAAAAAATAAAGGAATTCCAGGAAAACTAAAGTAAGAATCCAAAATCAAAGAATCTTTGAGATGGGCCAGGAACAGAAACTCATCATTTCTGAAATCATTATTGACTTGGATTGCCAAATAGAGTAGTACATAAACACAAAGAAAAGGAAGTCACCTACTCATAATACCTCAAAAGAAATCTATATTAGAAGAATAGTCTTATAATCCAAAAGAATGTCTTTAAATAAAACAATGGGCCTGTTCAGCAGATAAAAAGCTGGGACATCTAAAGCTAACTACTAGAGAGGTGTGCTTATTAACATATAAATTACATAAAATCTATACTTTGGTTCCACCCTCTCACTAGGCACATTTCCTGTGCTCAGAGCAGACTGTGGCTAGGGACCACTGTGTTGGAGAGCACAGATACAAAACTTTTCATTACTCCTCAAAAGTCTAGTGAATGGCTTTGACCTTGGTGACTAGGTGAGCACATTTCTTTCATTCATTGTTCAACAAATATCCATGGAGAGACTTAATTTCAGAAGTAGAATGAACTAAAAATATAACATCCATAGGGAGATAGGAAAAACTTTGTCCTCATAGACCCCTGGAGTCATAATAGACACATAATAGACAAATAAAGTATAATTTACATAAAGCATTGACATCTGCTAAAAAGAAAAAAAAAGAAGTATAAAAAGAAGGGAGTGAGGGAATTCACTATTTGAATCTGGGTGTGAGTCAAAGCTTCTCTGAGAATGGGATGTTTAAAGGAGGCAAGGTAAAAAGTCACATAAAATCAGCAGAAAGCACATTCTAGGTAAAGAGAAAACTCAGTACAAAGACACTAATATGATTAAGGAGGAAATTAAAAAATTCCTAGAGTCAAATGAAAACACAGACACAACTTATCGGAATCTATGGGACACATTGAAAGCAGTTCTAAGAGGAAAATTCATTGCTTGGAGTTCATTCCTCAAAAAAAGAAAAAACCAACAAATAAATGATCTCATACTTCATCTCAAAATCCTAGAAAAAGAAGAGCAAATCAACAGCAAAAGAAGTAGAAGGCAAGAAATAATTAAAATCAGAGCTGAAATTAATGAAATTGAAACAAAAGAAACAATTGAAAAAATCGACAAAACTAAAAGTTGGTTTTTTGAAAAAATAAATAAAATTGACAGACCCTTAGCCATGCTAACGAAGAGAAGAAGAGAGAGAACCCAAATTACTAGCATACGGGATGAAAAAGGCAATATCACAACAGACACTTCAGAAATACAGATGATAATCAGAAATTATTTTGAATCCTTATACTCCAATAAAATAGAAGATAGTGAAGGCATAGATAAATTCCTTAAGTCTTATGATCTGCCAAGACTGAGTCAGGAGGACGTAGACAACCTAAACAGACCAATAACAATAGAGGAAATAGAAGAAACCATCAAAAGACTACCAACTAAGAAAAGCCCAGGACCGGATGGGTATACAGCAGAGTTTTACAAAACCTTTAAAGAGGAACTAACACCAATACTTTTCAAGCTATTTCAGGAAATAGAAAAGGAGGGAGAACTTCCAAATTCGTTCTACGAGGCCAACATCACCCTGATTCCGAAACCAGACAAAGACACTTCAAAGAAAGAAAACTACAGACCAATATCTCTAATGAACCTTGATGCAAAAATCCTCAATAAAATTCTGGCGAATCGGATTCAAATACATATCAAAAAAATTATACACCATGATCAAGTAGGATTCATCCCTGGTATGCAAGGTTGGTTCAATATACGGAAATCAATAAATGTTATCCACCACATCAATAGACTTAAAAATAAGAACCATATGATCATCTCGATAGATGCAGAAAAAGCTTTCGACAAAGTACAGCATCCCTTTATGTTCAAAACTCTAGAAAAATTAGGGATAACTGGATCATACCTCAACATTGTAAAAGCAATCTATGATAAGCCACAGGCCAGCATCATTCTGAATGGAGAAAAATTGAAGGCATTCCCTCTAAGATCTGGTACAAGACAGGGATGCCCTCTCTCACCACTTCTGTTCAACATAGTCCTCGAAACACTGGCCAGAGCAATTAGGCAGACGAAAGAAATTAAAGGCATAAAAATAGGAAAAGAAGAACTTAAATTATCACTATTTGCAGATGATATGATTCTATACCTAGCAGACCCAAAAGGGTCTACAAAGAAGCTATTAGAGCTAATAAATGAATTCAGCAAAGTGGCAGGATATAAGATCAACACGCATAAATCAAAGGCATTCCTGTATATCAGCGACAAATCCTCTGAAACGGAAATGAGGACAACTACTCCATTCACAATATCCCCCCAAAAAATAAAATACTTGAGAATCAACCTAACAAAAGAGGTGAAAGATTTATACAATGAAAATTACAGAACCCTAAAGAAAGACATAGAAGAAGACCTTAGAAGATGGAAAAATATACCCTGCTCATGGATAGGCAGAACCAACATCATCAAAATGGCGATATTACCAAAAGTCCTATATAAGTTCAATGCAATGCCAATCAAAATCCCAACAGCATATCTTGTAGAAATCGACAAAAGAATCATGAAATTCATATGGAATAATAAAAGACCCAGAATAGCAAAAACAATACTAAGCAGGAAGTGTGAATCAGGCGGTATAGAGATACCAGACTTCAAACTATACTACAGAGCAATAGTAACAAAAACAGCATGGTACTGGTACCAAAACAGGCGGGTGGACCAATGGTACAGAATAGAGGACACAATAACCAATCCACAAAACTACAACTATCTTATTTTTGATAAAGGGGCTAAAAGCATGCAATGGAGGAAGGATAGCATCTTCAACAAATGGTGCTGGGAAAACTGGAAATCCATTTGCACCAAAATGAATCTGAATCCCTATCTCTCGCCGTGCACAAAAGTTAACTCAAAATGGATCAAGGAGCTTGATATTAAATCAGAGACACGGCATCTGATAGAAGAAAAAGTTGGTTATGATCTACACGCTGTGGGATCGGGCTCCAAATTCCTCAATAGGACACCCATAGCGCTAGAGTTAACAAATAGAATCAACAAATGGGACTTACTCAAACTAAAAAGTTTTTTCTCAGCAAAAGAAACAATAAGAGAGATAAACAGGGAGCCTACATCCTGGGAACAAATCTTTACTCCACACACTTCAGATAGAGCCCTAATAACCAGAATATACAAAGAACTCAAAAAATTAGACAATAAGATAACAAATAACCCAATCAATAAATGGGCAAAGGACCTGAACAGACACTTCTCAGAGGAGGACATACAATCAATCAATAAGTACATGAAAAAATGCTCACCATCGCTAGCAGTCAGAGAAATGCAAATCAAAACTACCCTAAGATACCATCTCACTCCAGTAAGACTGGCAGCCATTAGGAAGTCAAACAACAATAAGTGCTGGAGAGGATGCGGGGAAAAGGGCACTCTTGTTCATTGCTGGTGGGACTGCAAATTGGTGCAGCCAATTTGGAAAGCAGTATGGAGATTTCTTGGAAAGCTGGGAATGGAACCACCATTTGACCCAGCTATTCCCCTTCTCGGTCTATTCCCTAAAGCCCTAACAAGAGCATGCTACAGGGACACTGCTACATCGATGTTCATAGCAGCTCAATTCACGATAGCAAGACTGTGGAACCAGCCTAGATGCCCTTCAATAGATGAATGGATAAAAAAAATGTGGCATTTATATACTATGGAGTATTACTCTGCATTAAGAAACGACAAAATCATAGAATTTGGAGGGAAATGGATGGCATTAGAGCAGATTATGCTAAGTGAAGCTAGTCAATCTTTAAAAAACAAATAGCAAATGACTCCTTTGATATAAGGGGAGTAAACAAGGACAGGGCAGGGACGAAGAGCTTGAGAATAAGATTTACATTAAATAGGGATGAGAGGTGGGAGGGAAAGGGAGTGAGAAGGGAAATTGCATGGAAATGGAAGGCGATCCTCAGGGTTATACAAAATGTCATATAAGAGGAAAGGAGGGGCAAGACAAGATAATACAAATGGAAGAAATGATTTACAGTAGAAGGGGTAGAGAGAGAAGAGGGGAGGGGAGGGGAGGGGAAGGGAGGGGGGATAGTAGAGAATTGGACAGACAGCAGAATACATCAGAAACTAGAAAGGCAATATGTCAATCAATGGAAGGGAAACTGATGTGATACAGCAATTTGTATACGGGGTAAAAGCGGGAGTTCATAATCCACGTGAATCAACCGTGTAATATGATGTATTAAGAACTATGTAATGTTATGAACGTCCAATAAAAAAAAAAAAAAAAAGACACTAATATGAAAAACTTTGTCCACAGAACAACAGGAGGGTTGTTGTGATTGACGTAGCCAACAAGGAGTGTGGAGGCAGAGAAATAAGCAGGAAGCAGATCCTGTAGGAAGCATGAGTGAGACTATATCTTTATTCTGGGGGTAATGGGAAATTCCCGAGTGGGGTGTAGCATGATCAGATTTACGTGTTCTAACCATCACTTTAACTATATAGATGGCAAATTAATTATAACAGTGCATGAGCAGAAATTAAATATAACTAAAACTTTTCAAAAAAAAAAAGGAAATAAATTTAGCAGAAAGTTCCTGGTCCAAATATGAAGCAAACTGAAAATTTCCAATACATGTAGTAAAAGAATTAAGCATCCGTTTAACATTGAAATCTGAAATAGTTTCATTCAATAGACAGGTTTAGTCATAGAAGTGTATTTTATTCTCTAAAAATGAATCTCAATAGTAGATTTTATAGAGAATAATATTTGGTTATCAATTCTCTTTAGTATTAAATATTTTAAATGGATCTATAAGCAAAAATGAGACAAAATCATATTACTCATTACAGATGTGAAGTCATACATGCTTGAAAGTAATTAGATAATTGACATTTCTCAAGGTGGTGACTAATGTTGGGACATGAAATGTTTATTCCTTCTTAGTGAAATGTTTATAGACAATGACTTAATAGAAGCTGAAATATTATTTAAAATATTGAGTTAATTAGTGGGGAGGAAACTAAAAATAAGTAAGGAAACTCAGGAAGAAGTTTATAACCTAGTGGGGAGTCAACTGATTATATCAAAGTTAGATAAATCAAAAAATACAAGGGGCCATGGCTCAGTGGTAAAGTGTTTGTCTAGCATGTACAAGACTCTCGGTTCAATTGCCAGCATGGATAAGGGGAAAAAAACCAGACTTATAAAAACATATTACAATGGTTATAATTCCCAGAACAACAAAGTATAAAATGATCACCTTTGAGAAGCAAGAGAATTGCATGGGCTGATAGACCATTGTGCTACTGATGTTAAATATCATTCTGAAACATTTGCATTTTTATCTGCGTGCTTGATACACTATATAACAATAATGATAATTCCTTTAAATAAGACCTTTAAACACAAAATGTTATGTCATATTAAGGATATTCTACTATAAATGTATATAAATGTATATTATATTATAAATGTATATACTACATTTTTTTCTCACAACAAAATTTGATTGACACAATTAGACATTTTAGTTGCTGAGTAAAAAGGTCATCTTGTAAAGGAACAGTAAACAGATAAAAATTACAAGTGACACTATTGAAAACCTGTGATGCACAGGCCATGACAAAGATTGCCATCCAACAATTTCTTTTCCCAAAAGGCTAACAATTCACATACAATGTGTCAATTATAAGGAAGAAGACAATAGTAACTTTTTTTTAGCTTTGATCAATATAGAGATTTACCATTAAATGCACAAGAATCTCTGAGGCTAATGTTAAATGGGAAAAAATTGTCGGCAGCCACGATAACCTTTATGACCAATTGCTACATAATCAGAGGTCATAGGAGAACGAAAGCTTAGACATGTTCCAAGTAAATGTCTGGCATGCATAGTACCTTAGAGGCAGAGGCAAACCTTGAAAAAATAGCCTTCCCAATGTCAGGAAAGAGTAGAAAATGAAGGATAGAGGTGACTCTCAGCAGCACAGAGATGGTCTACAGCCCATATACCAAGTGGTACATGCTTCATAGAGAAGTAATGGAGACCTGAAATGACCCTAAGGAGTCTCCTGCCAAAATTCATAGAAAATAAACAACTTAGTTTCACAAGCACATAACAAAGTGAGCCAGCATCAAAGGGAATCTGAGCAAACAGCACCTTGAAGTCCTCTGCATTACCAGATGCGATAGTTTACATAGCACAATCTATAAATATTCAAGGAAAATTATCTTGATGCAAAAAAAATGAGTAATTGTGCATTTGAAGTAATATTAACATCCCTGTTATTATAGATGATAATTATAATCTATGATTACAACTTTTGAAGAGAGGATCTGTTGAAATAACTATGTGTAGGATTTCAAAATTCCAAAGAGGAAGTTTTAAAATTCTGCTTTCTAAATAATTCTGTGAAAAGTCCTAGTCAGTAAGCACTGATGGTAACTGAGTATCAGAATGTACCTTGAATGAATTAAATATTAATGTAATAATATCAGAACTTGCAAATTAAGAGCACAAATATAATTTTCCTGCAAGTTTGTTAGCATTCAAACATAGCACCAAGTAAAAACTGGAAGAGATTCTTAAGACTAAACCTATCTAGCCGAATTCCCTTAATGTGAGTGGTTATCTCAGACTCCAAAGAATGCCTCTGCTATAAATGAAATAATTATTACCAAAGCTAAGATTATATAAATAACATGGATTTGGATTCCAATCTTTTTCAATGATAAAGTCCATTTTATCATAGATTATCCAGGTTTGTTTATAACATGTATTTGTCAGAGCTCTTTTGGTAAGAAATGATAAAAATTCAAATCAGACTGAATTAATTCAAAGAGAATGTGTTCTTGTAACTAGAAATGTAGGGTCATTTAGCTTCAGGTATGGCTGGCTCTAGCATTTTTAAAAAATGATTTAGTTGTTTTCAGTTTCTTGGCTCTGCTTTCTTCTATAATAACTTCCATTTCAGATAAACTATTGCTAAATAGCAGCCACCTGTACCTTGGGGCTATCTACAATTCCAATGAATAAATACCCTTCATTTTCTAATAATTATAACAAAAGTTCTAGAATTGAACTACATAGGCCTAGCATATAATAAGCCTACCTGTGAAGCTCAACAGGATGGAGGGATAGATTTAAACTCTACCACTAATAAATAGAAATCAAATGAATTTAGAGAAAGAAAAGAGTGGGTTTTAAAGAAAATCAAAGTGTTCTTCCAAGATCAAAGAAAAAGGGATTACAGACACACACACACACACACACACACACACAAAAAAAAACCCTCTGATATTTACTATGCTCAGTTTGGTTCATTTTTTAATACCACAGATGATATCACATCTGGCACATTTATTATTGTAGTAGTATAGAAAAAGAATTGGGAATGAAAGCAAGAAAATCTAATTTTATGACCTTGAGTAAGTTTCCAAGACTGAATCCTTTTTTACTTGTAAATTACTTTACAAATACATTTATCACTGAATTATCAATGAATTGACAAGGAAAAGAAGAGTTTAGTAAATAAAGGCTCATGGCTAAAGGTAAATCATGGATGCCTTTTGCACAGTATCAAAGGCCATCATTCACACAGATTACAATAAAAGAAGTCACCAATGTAACCTCTAAAAGAAGGCAAATCAGACCATTTATGTGGAGTCCTATGAAGACGTAGCATGGTGACATTTTGTGCGGTGTGGCCACTGTTGTACATTGAATTATGTACCCAAAAATATATGTGGATAACCTCCCTCCCCAAACCACAGAATATGCCTTTATTTGGAAATGTGGTCACTGTTAAGATGAGGACACACTGGAGTAGGGGGGCATATAAGGCACTCAGTCCAGGGTCCTAAACTAATGTAACTGTATCCTTACAGTAAGAGGAGAGAGGCACACAGGGAGGAAAGCACCAAGAGACAGGTGGGGAAAGGATGGCCAAATGAATGTCGATGCAGTGGTGGGAGGGATGCATCTGCAAGCCAGGGAAGAGCAAGGATCACCCACTGTCACCAGAAGCTAAGAGTCAGGGAACAGATTCTCCATCAGAGTCCTGGGGAGGTGGGGGAGGGGGAGAGTGGGAGAATCAATACTGCTGACTCTTGGACTTGGGGTTTCTTGCCTACATTTCTGTGAGAGAATAATTTTCTGTCATTTTAAGACACTCAGTCCAGGGCTTTCTGTTACAGCCACCCTGAGAAACTAATAGATGGTCCCTTTGGAATCAGTCATGGTTAGTTAAATTTGAAAGTATTCTACCTCAGTGTTTCCAAAATATGGAATTACATATTTTAAGTCTGTTGACATTTTAAAAATAAGAATGTTCAATAGCCATTGGATTAGCATTGGCTGTGTCTCATTGTCTCTGTATCAGTTGCCACTTTGCCTATTGATTCCCTTCCACAGTCTCTCTTGTCTTACTGCACATCCTTCTCTACAGCGTTCCTCTTCTTTCTCAGAAAGGCTTTTTGTGTCTTTATCACACCCCTCTCTTCCTTAGTCCTTCAGTGTAGGTGGAATCCAATATTCAGCCTCAGCCTTCTTCTCTTCTTACTGTAGCAATCATCATCCATGGATTACCCACATTATAGTAACAGCCAAGGTCACTCCCCTGAGCCTCCAGGTATGCAGTAGCTGGTAGCACTTCTCCATCTAGACTTCAAATGTACAGCTCAAACTGAACATATCCAAAACTGTAGTTATGCATTAACCCCTGAATGCACTTCTCCAAGGCCATACACCGAAAGGTCTCTGCAGATTGTCCCTCTGCCTTACTCTTCACATCTAATCCAGGACCAAGCTCTCTTGCTTCCACCTTCTTCACTCTCTTCCTTCCTGCCTGGTACTAACTCCTGCACTCTTTTATGAGATAGTCAGTTAGATGTAGCCCCAAGAAGAGATATGGAAAAAGCTAAGGAAATTAAAGTTTCTTTTACTCACAAATCCTGAAACAGGGGGACAGCAAGTCACAAAGAGATACCTGGAAAAGACAACAGGGTGAGGGGCTGGTGTCAGGAGGCAGAGAAGAACCAAGCAGGTGGAAAGTTTAAGTCATGGTCTTTACTGGGGTTTCCACAGAAAAGTAAAGGCAGGCAGGGAAGGAGCATTGTAGGATTGACTAGTTAGAAAAATGTCTGTAGGTTTTGGACTATAGGAGCCATCTTAGGTGCCTGGCTCCTGGCCTTGGAATGAGTAAAGCAGAGGAATACTGCTTCCTGGGGTGGAATAGGGGGTTTGGCCTTGGATGGATCTATTTGCATATCAAAGTCCACAGCACAGGCTGTGTGCCCTATGCTACCTCTAGGAATTAGCTAGGCACAGAAGGGGCAGTCTCAATAGCCAGAAATAATTTTGAAATGTAAAACATTATACTACACAGATTTTGTTTTTTTAATTTTAAATCACGTAACTTGTATCCCTGTTTCCATTTCTGCTATCCCCTAATTCTTCCCATGAACTATTAGAGGAATGATCTTTTAAAAATGCAAAGCAGATAATAGTACTCCCCTGGCTTTAAAAACTCTTCAAGGCTCCCCACAGATTGATGGAGAGAGTCCAAGTTCTTTGGCAGAATACTCAAGGCCCTCATTGATCTGGCACTTGCTTCCTCTCTAGGATCACTTTGGCTAATTATTGTGGCTGCTTCAGCTCTATTCAGCCAGTTAAAGATCTTAGAGAGCACCAAGCACCTCAGAGCAGTTTCTTCTGCCTAGAATGCCCCTCTTCTCTTTCCCAGTGGTAAACACTTGTCCTTCTTAGATTTAGATCAAGACTTCCCTCCTTCAAGTAAAATTATGACCCCCTCTTTTTCCCACTGCACTCAATTTAAATATGTAACATCAAAGAAAAATTATTCTTGACATTTGTTAAAAGAGGACCATGAGAAAGGAATAGGAGCCACTGCAATGGGGTCCTACAGTGGGGAGGAGGAATTTGACTCAACCCTATATACAGGTGGGGACTTATAACCAAGGAGCAGAGATAAACAGATGGAAAACTTATAAGAGGAAGCATCAAAGCTGATGGTTTCTAGATAAACTGTTTTTGTTACTGGCTTTCTGTGTTCTTGTGTTCTCCATCAGAAAAATCAGATAAAGGCACAACTAACAGGAATCAGACTTTTTATGGGACTTCTGGCTCTGCAGAAGGGGACCCAAGCACTAATCAAGAACATCAAGCTGACTCTCCTAACAATGGGAGAGGGTGAGTTTTATTCCAAGAAAAGGGCTGTTTGCAAAGGCTGCTAAGGTTTAGAAATTTTACTTGGCTTCAGGTACATCTCAATGGTGGACCTCTTCTTGGGTAAGCATTTTAATCAAGAAGGAGGAGTATCTGCTCATCCTGGTGCCAAATATTGCATCATTTGTGAATGCTGCCTCCTTTTGAGGATGCCTTGTTTTGAGGATGAGCTGCTATAGCTGTTGAGAGAACACATAGGTGGGAAATGGAAGAGAACACAAATTCTAGAAAGAAGTTAAGGGCACTAGCCATTTGCTATTTCAGTTGCTCCTGGACAGTTTGTCTTTTAGGCAGTTTGTAATTAGAGAGTTATGGCCAGGCTATCCTGGCTTTTCTGCTGTATCTGGTTTCTGATAAAGATTGAGAGTGCATGAGTGAGAGGGCAGGGAAAGGCATACTTGCCCTTGACGGCAAAGAAGCCATGAGGTAAGGTGGGAAAGCAGGGGAAGTGCACCCCACGCTTTAAATAGGTTAAGACTCCTGGAGTGCATTTGCCTTTTTCCAAGGGATGAGGGGCTCACTGTCTCCTTCCCCTCTCAGAGTTTCTATTCTCTTGATATTAAGGGGGAGGGGCTGCTTTTCATGGGGATCCCTGACTGTTTGAAATTCGATGAGACTGTTGATGAAGGCATGCCAAGGTGGTAAGATATTTATCACTTCCATAGTTCCCACAACACAGTGTTGCCCTTGTCATGTGATGGACATTGGTCTCCCCAATGACCTCATGAAGGCAAGATTCTCTACAAATGTCAGTACTTGGCACATGGTCAGTGCCCAATAAATGTTGGCTAAATTAATGAATATTGAAAAAAAATTAAGTAATAAACAAATGTAAGAGTGAATATTGGAGGGGTCCAACAGTCCCCTAATGAAGGTTTTCACTTGAAAGTGAATGAAGTGTTGGTCCTGTATGCATTGGTGATGTGTAATTGGTAATTGGAGTCTGGTTGCTTGGATTCCCTGCTTAGGCACTTATTTAGATGACATTGGGCTGTTTACTTCTCTGCAAAATTGTGGATGTCATAGTTCTGTCTTTGTTGTGTTTCTAGGGAGACTGACATATATATTTATATTCTGAAGATGGTTTTTATGAAGATTAAATGAGAATATTGTAATTGCTGTATGCATTTTTGTTAAAATACTTATTGTGCCTAAAGGTTAGAAATAATCTTTGGGTTTAATTTGAGGGAATTCTTATTTTTTCTGTCTTGCATATTTTGAAAACTCTGAGTTTAAATTACAAACCATATCTCTGTAGCTTCTAGTTCTTCGGTTTCCAATATATATGTAAAAATACATGCATTTATTGAAAAGCAAAGTTCTTTTATTCCCAGGTGCATGAGGGCAAATACTGACTGCCATCAGTTGTTATTCTCATGGCTTTTTCCCCTCTGTTCTGGGGTAACTGGGTCAGAGGTGGGTTATATCAGTCACTATAGCTTTTGTTAACTTCAACCTTATTAAATTCTATCTGAAAAGGGGGAAAGAGTCTCATGTAGAATCTACTAGCACTGTTACTAGATGGTACTGCTAATGTTTATTTTTAATTTTGTTGCTATACCAGTGTTCTATTTGTATCTCACCTAGATACCACCAGAGATTTTATGGTTTAAACAAGTTCACAATGAGTATAATAGAAATGTTAAAATAAAATACATTTGTGATATGAATATACATGGGAAGGATTCATACAAGTGAGTGGCCAAGAAAATTTTACAGAGAAAAAGAGGCATAAATAGGAATTAAAGGATGCCTGGAATTTGAACAGATAAGAAGACAGGATGGACAGATTGCTGGCAGGGGAAGCAGTATGAGCAAAGGTTCAAGGGCAGTTGGGAGATAGGGACCACTTTAATTGGTCTGAAGCAGTAGGTTTAAATGAGGAGGAATGAGGGTATAAATTGGAAGAGTGTGTTAGACCATATTATGGAAAACATTAGTTGTTTTAACTCTATCCCAATGTAACAGAAAATTTTGAAGGTTTTTAAGATGACAATTCTGTAGGAAGGGGGAGGTGTACCAGCATGTGGTGGCAAAGAAATCAGCTTGAGATTCTAAAAGAGAGAAAGGGCCAGCAAGAGAAAGTTCAGAATAGAATAGTTTACGGTTAGATTCAGACAAAAGGAATTTGAAATTAGAGGCCTAATTCAGGGGAAAAGTCAGGGATGAACAGGACTGTGCACATGGTTATGTTATACATAAATACATCATATGTGTCACTGCAGGGAGTTGTCATTGAGGTTAACAATATCATTTCTTATGTAATATTACTGCCAGGTGGCATGGAAACTCAGTAATCCCAGATCACAAAAGAGTAGAATCAGACTCTTAGAGAAGTTAAAATGGAGAGTAGTAAGCGTCAGAGGTGGGATAATGGAAATTAGATTATAGGGGACACAGCGAAAATTCTTCTTTTTAAAAAGTTTTATAGTTAAAATCTCTTTCATTTGAAGCAATTGCATATGTCAGGCAGTTTCTTCAAAATGAAAGTGCTAATTGATAGATTCCAAAACTGACTTACCAGCTAAATTCTAGTCTTCTTAGAAAAGTCATACTTTCAATGACCTGGATACTGTGTTATCAACTCAAATGTCATTTTTCTTATTATTTCATTACATTGTAACCTTCAGAGGACAAAATTACACTTAAATCATAAATCTTATTTCCCTAAGCCCAAAAGAGTCTGGTTTGAAACTTTTGATGAAATGCATTTTTCTGTATCATACTCAACAATGGACACACATTAAACCCAAATTTTTGTTATTCTGACTCACCATGAATTTGCTGTTAAAGGGCTTTTAATTGCAATTGAACATTAAGAAAAGAAAATGAACTGAATTCTCAGCTCACAAAAGACTAATTGCTGAGCCCTGCAGCATTTATAAACATCAAGGTCAATGTGAAATGTAGAAGGTCAATGAAATTTGCTTGCAAAGGAGCTCAGAACTCAGAACCACCACTACAATGTATAACACACAACCAGCTTTTCAGCATAGCTCTGCTGCCCCTTTCTGTTCATAAAACCATAGGGTTATTTTGATCCAGTTTTACTATTTTTCCCTCAGTCAGCATTTTATATATATGTGCAAACTATCCTTTTTATCCTGGCAATTTATCTAAAGTAGTTTTCTCGGACCAAAAATCTATATTCTGATTAATGCCTGTGTCACCTTAAACACTGATCTCTTAGTTGCTCCTTTTTCCTGTTTTTTTGGTTTTGTTTTATGATGCTATTTTAACATGGTTTTTGGTTTATATGACACTCTTGGTAATATGAGACCTTAGCCAGGTAATAGAATGTGATCATAGTAAATGGTACTGCACATGTTTCTTGGCCTTCTGGTTCCTAGATCTTAAGCCTCAAGAAATTACACAAGTGTGACATATTTTCACATTAGGCTTCTTGTGTGCTGCTATGCAGCTGGCTCAAGAGAGTCTCACTTTCCTTATGTGGTTTCCTTCTTATTTGCCCATGGCTCTGTGCCTGCCCTGTGCCAGATACTATGCTATGCATTTTTCATAAGTAGTTTCATTAATCCTCATAAAAACTACAAAACTGATTATTATTATCATCATCATCATCATCATCATTTTTCTATTTCACAAATAGGGAAACTTAATTGGAAATGTTAAGGAGTTTGTTCAATATCACATAGCTAGTAAGGGGCAAAATCATGAGGTGAATCTATATCTTTCTAAATTAAAAGCTCATGCTCTTCATTATGTTGATTTTAAAAAAAAATTCTGTCCACATCTTCATGACAAAATCCATATAGATCAAATTACACCACTGTATATGTAATGCTACTGAAATAAGTATAAGGCAAGAAAATAATCCACTCTTATTAAAAATAATACTGAACTTCCACTACAGCTTTCCGATAACAACTGTATCTGTATTGAAAACTAGTGCCTCTTAATGGATTGATTTGGTAATTGCTGGATTATTTAAAGGATAGAGAACACTAATAAAGTTCTAAATCTGTTTCTTACTTGTGTACAAGAAATTTAATGTGAGTGATCAGGACCAAAGCAATCATGAAAAACTTAAAAAACAAATATAAAGTAGTGTGCCGTTAGATTACTTTGGCTAGTAAGGTATTAATCCTGGTCACCTAAAAAACACCAATGGAGTTTGATTGGCCACAAGTTCAGTAATACTTGTGTGACTGGGCTATTATAAAAAAAAATTAACCACATTGTAGGTTGCACTTAAAAAAAGAAGAGGACCTTCTAAAGGGATTCAAGAGTACTTTGATGTTCTACTTTGGGAAGAACTGAATGAACATCTAGTGAATATTGGTCAGTTCCAGATGATACTTTTTAAGGGCAACATTATCAAAACACAGTTTGTTCAAAAGTAGAGCAACCAGGATGATGAGATTTTAATAAAAGTGTTAGTAGATCAAGGTATCATTAGCCTACTATCAAAAATATAGGTTAAAAAATAGAAGAGCAAGTAATTGGTCTCTCCAGTTATCATTTGAGTTATCACATGCAATTTCAGGAGGCAGAATTAAGACCAGTAGATTGGAGACAAAATCATGTTTCATGAAGGCAAGTTTTGCATTAATTTAATATTAATTAGGAAAGCTCAACCATGAAACAGACTGACACAGAACATATAGCTACAGGGATGCAAATAGCATAGTTCAAGAATGCCCAGATATTTAGGCTCTTTCCAGTTCTTCACTTCCTTGATTGAATGATAGCCATAATATTTTTCTTTCATTTCTAAAATTAACATGTCTTATAATATGGACCTAATCACTTTTCACTCTCTTTCTCTTTATTCAAGCAATTAATAAGAAAATCTTTAAATACTTTAACAATTACTTTGAGGGAAAATTGTGAATGACTCTTGGAGAAATTCAAAATCTTATTATTGAAAAGAGGAATGCCTTTAATTTCTTTTGTCTGTCTAATTGCTCTGGCCAGTGTTTAGAGAACTATATTGAATAGAAGTGGTGAGAGAAGGCATCTCTGTCTTGTTCCAGATTTTAGAGGGAATGCCTCCAGTTTTTCTTCATTCAGAATGATGCTAGCCTGAGGCTTAGCATAGATAGCTTTTACAATGTTGAGGTAAGTTCCTGTTATCCCTAGTTTTTCTAATGTTTTGAACATAAAGGGATGCTGTACTTTGTCGAATGCTTTTTCTGCGTCTATTGAGATGATCATATGGTTCTTATCTTTAAGTCTATTGATGTGGTGAATAACATTTATTGATTTCCGTATATTGAACCATCCTTGCATCCCAGGGATGAATCCTACTTGATCATGGTGCACATTTTTTTTGATGTGCCTTTGTATCCGATTCGCCAGAATTTTATTGAGGATTTTTGCATCTAGGTTCATCAGAGATATTGGTCTGTAGTTTTTTTTCTTTGAGGTGTCTTTGTCTGGTTTCGGAATCAGGGAGATGTTGGCCTCATAAAATGAATTTGGCAGAGCTCCCTCTTTTTCTATTTCCTGAAATAACTTGAAAAGTATTGGTATTAATTCTTCTTTAAAGGTTTTGTAAAACTCCGCTGTATACCCATCCGGTCCTGGGCTTTTCTTGGTTGGTAGTCTTTTGATTGCTTCTTCTAAATTATCACTATTTGCAGACGACATGATTCTATACCTAGAAGACCCAAAAGGGTCTACAAAGAAACTACTAGAATAAATGAATTCAGCAAAGTGGCAGGATATAAAATCAACACGCATAAATCAAAGGCATTTCTGTATATCAGCGACAAAACTTCTGAAATGGAAATGAGGAAAAACACCCCATTCACAATATCCTCAAAAAAATAAAATACTTGGGAATCAACCTAACAAAAGACGCGAAAGATTTATACAATGAAAACTACAGAACCCTAAAAAGAGAAGTAGAAGAAGATCTTAGAAGATGGAAAAATATACCCTGTTCATGGATAGGCAGAACTAACATCATCAAAATGGCGATATTACCAAAAGTTCTGTATAGGTTTAATGCAATGCCAATCAAAATCCCAACGGCATTTCTTGTAGAAATAGATAAAGCAATCATGAAATTCATATGGAAAAATAAAAGACCCAGAATAGCAAAAGCAATTCTAAGCAGGAAGTGTGAATCAGGCAGTATAGCGATACCAGATTTCAAACTATATTACAGAGCAATAGTAACAAAAACAGCGTGGTACTGGTACCAAAACAGGTGGGTGGACCAATGGTACAGAATAGAGGACACAGAGACCAATCCACAAAGCTACAACTATCTTATATTTGATAAAGGAGCTAAAAGCATGCAATGGAGGAAGGATAGCATCTTCAACAAATGGTGTTGGGAAAACTGGAAATCCATATGCAACAAAATGAAACTGAATCCCCTCCTCTCTCCATGCACAAAAGTTAACTCAAAGT
Organism: Urocitellus parryii; assembly: GCF_045843805.1. NCBI lineage: Eukaryota > Metazoa > Chordata > Mammalia > Rodentia > Sciuridae > Urocitellus > Urocitellus parryii. The sequence continues at coordinate 146,648,554 of NC_135532.1, forward strand.
GGATCAAGGAGCTAGATATCAAATCAGAGACTCTGCATCTGATAGAAGAAAATGTTGGCTCCGATCTACATATTGTGGGGTCAGGCTCCAAATTTCTTAATAGGACACCCATAGTACAAGAGTTAATAACAAGAATCGACAAATGGGACTTACTTAAACTGAAAAGTTTTTTCTCAGCAAGAGTAACAATAAGAGAGGTAAATAGGGAGCCTACATCATGGGAACAAATTTTTACTCCTCACACTTCAGATAGAGCCCTAATATCCAGAGTATACAAAGAACTCAAAAAATTAGACAATAAGATAACAAATTACCCATCAACAAATGGGCCAAGGACCTGAACAGACACTTCTCAGAGGAGGACATACAATCAATCAACAAGTACATGAAAAAATGCTCACCATCTCTAGCAGTCAGAGAAATGCAAATCAAAACTACCCTAAGATACCATCTCACTCCAGTAAGATTGGCAGCCATTATGAAGTCAAACAACAAGTGCTGGCGAGGATGTGGGGAAAAGGGTACTCTTGTACATTGCTGGTGGGACTGCAAACTGGTGCGGCCAATTTGGAAAGCAGTATGGAGATTCCTGAGAAAGCTGGGAATGGAACCACCATTTGACCCAGCTATTCCCCTTCTCGGACTATTCCCTGAAGACCTTAAAACAGCGTACTACAGGGATACTACCACATCGATGTTCATAGCAGCACAATTCACAATAGCTAGACTGTGGAACCAACCCAGATGCCCTTCAATAGATCAATGGATAAAAAAATGTGGCATTTATACACCATGGAGTATTACGCAGCACTAAAAAAAGGCCAAATCATGGAATTTGCAGGGAAATGGATGGCACTAGAGCAGATTATGCTTAGTGAAGCTAGCCAATCCCTAAAAAACAAATACCAAATGTCTTCTTTGATATAATGAGAGCAACTAAGAACAGAGCAGGGAGGAAGAGCAGGAAGAAAAGATTAACATTAAACAGAGACATGAGGTGGGAGGGAAAGGGAGAGAAAAGGGAAATTGCATGGAAATGGAGGGAGACCCTCATTGTTATACAAAATTACATATAAGAGGTTGTGAGGGGGATGGGAAAATAAACAAGGAGAGAAATGAATTACAGTAGATGAGGTAGAGAGAGAAGATGAGAGTGGAGGGGAGTGGGGATAGTAGAGGATAGGAAAGGTAGCAGAATACAACAGTTACTAATATGGCATTATGTAAAAATGTGGATGTGTAACCAATGTGATCCTGCAATCTGTATTTGGGGTAAAAATGGGAGTTCATAACCCACTTGAATCTAATGTATGAAATATGGTATGTCAAGAGCTTTGTAATGTAAAAAAAAAAAAGAAAAAAGAAAAGAGGAATGGTTTTAATAATCTTTCCAAAGGTTGAATTTACAGAATCATTCAATCAACAAACATTTTCAGAAGTGAGTAGGATATTGACACAAATGACTATCTCTATTCCCCAAAAGTGCAGAAGTCTGTCAAAAGTTACAGGCAAAGTATTAACGTGAATGCAGTAATCTGTGATAGATGAAGGCTCAGGGTAAGCACATTGGATCTAGCTGAAGAATGAGAATCAAAGAAACTTGCCTAAAGGAAACTAAATTAGGCAGAGTTTGAAAGATGAGTAAAAGTTAGCTTGGTTAGAAAGATGAGGAAAGGGTTATTTCCTTAGCAGGCAAAGCAAGTAGGAAGAAGCTACAGAGATGTACTACAGGTTTAAATTGTGTACAGACCTGCAACCATTTTCTTATTATGGAAACATAGGTTGTTTGAATTTTGTGAGATGTGGCCCAAAAGATTGACAAGCAAGAGATTCTTTTAAAACAAAAATTAATATGCTGATTATATAATGAATTCTTACACTTCCTCTTTAAAGAAAACACATAAATATGGGGTAAAAATATGAACACTTCATTTCTATAAAAGAAAATAAAATGATCAATAAAAGTAAGTAAATATATTTTATTTCACTAGTAGCCAGTAATATGGAAATTTTAAAAATTACATAATTTTTACCTAGTTAGTAAAAAATTGAAGAGATTGATATTGTATTAGTGAGCACATGGGGAAATAGACGTACTTACAGTTCACTATTGGTAGGAGTATAAATAAATATAAACTTAGTAAACTATTTGAAAGTATCTGTTATATTTTTAAAGGCATATGTAGTTTAATCTGAAACTCTACATCTGTATAACTATTCCAGATATACATGTGATAACCTAAATATCCATTAGGAAGGAAATTGTTAGATAAATTACTGCATATCTCTACTAGTATCATGGAGTTAAAAAGAAAGAGGTAGATTAATACCATGAAGGCACTCTCAAACGTATAATCAAGTTTAAATGTAAAAAGAAAGTTAAATTTAATATAAAGAGTATAATCTCATTTACTTTAAAAATTCACAAACATACTTATTTTTATCTCTCTATTTATGAACAAGAAAAAGATATGAAAACATCCTAGAGGGCACACATCAAAATAATAACTGTAGGGGGCTGGGATTAGCTGGATGATGAAAAGGAATTTTCATTGTTCTAAATTGTTAAAAATTTTAATAACAATAGTTTGTGCAGTGTAATATAAACTGTGAGCATTATTCTTAAATCAGTGGGGAGTTTTTGAAAGGTTTTAAACAGGGAAATCACATAAGCATGCTACACTTTAGGAATATCTTTCTGCCAGCTGAATATAAGAACGATTGAAGGGAAATTAAACTGAAGACAGGGAAGTCAATAAAAAATGATAGCAATGAACCAGAGTGAAAAATAGGGGGAGGCGTAAATAAGGCTAGGTAATTTTAGTTAAGAGAGAAAGAAGAATATGACTATAAAAGATATGTACTGCATAGAATTCACTGGACACCACCCCCTGGGATTAGAAAACCATTGTGAAAGAGGAATCTAAATTTAGCAATTGGCTCACTGGTCAAGTCCATGTACTGAGATGAACATGCAGGTTCTATGTAGGGGGAGACGGGAGGATTATAAAAAGTATGATTCTCAGACCCTTGCTATTCTGAGAGATTTGGGAGAACAGAGAAAACTCTCACAAAGAGATAGCTATTTTCTGTGAAAACTTTATTTTTCCTTGAAAAAAAAAAGTGTTGATTTCTTTATATAAAGGGCCAACAACCAATGAGATTCATCTAAATATACTAGATTTATATAAATTTTCAAGAAATTTCTAGATTCCACAGTAAATAAAAATTTTGTTGGTAGTTTTTCCCTTGAGTGGTTCAGTGACAGAGGTACATCTGCCTTACGAGTGTCTGATCATCATACAGAGAGTACCAGTCTCATCTGCTATGTACCCTTCCCATATTCTTTCCACCCAGAGTTCACCACTAGCCTGACCAATCACATTCTGTGGGAACCCCAACTTTAGGGAAGGTTTTCTGTTAGATTGTTCCAAGTGTATATTGACATGTAAGTCTTGACAAGCTTGTATTCTTTGGGTCAGCAATATTTTTTTTTTTTTTTTTGCCCTGAAGTTGATTTCACAGTTATTGAACTTAAATGGAAACAGAATTCAATTCGGGCAGGTAACATTTAAGCTTTTCTAAGTCCAAACCATACCACCTTTATATATACCATCTTTATATATACACTTTGTTTTACTGTTGGAAGATAAAAATGAAACCTCATCCAAGTGTTAAAACCATGAATTAAAATGAAATTAGTGGGACAGGATGTTTCATTTAGTCATTGGAATTCATCCTTGTCAAAAATAAAGTGATAAAATTCTATAAATGGGAAAAATAAAATTAAATAATGGTAAAAATCAAAAATTCATTTAATTAGTCGTCTGTATTCAAGTGCTAAGGATACAGTGAACAAGATCACCTGAATTTTATGGAAATTACAGTCTAGTGTGGAGTTGTGATAGTGAGGGATATCACATGAAGACCTGGGGTGGTTCTTTTTACTCAGCAGCTGTCCTCTGAACACTTTCCAGATGGTTGCTTAAGCTGTACACTTGAAGGAGGAAGAGGGACACAAAGTCACACTTTCTTCTTTTCAGAACTCTTACCAACTTAATCACTGCCTCATCTGGATATACAAGGAAGATGGAAAAAAAAATCTGGTCTTTATTCTGGTAAATCACAATGACAGCTTAAAATCAGCCATTCCAAAAAGATGAAGAAGGGACGTGATATTGAAGGGCCACTGTCCATCTCTGCTATGAAGTCAGATCATGATCAGAAAATAAAGAACTGTGTCTATCATCAAGTATTCATTAAGATTGTTCCTTTTGTGGGAAGAGCAACATGAGCTTTAGAGGAGATACGTATTTCTTAAAAATTGGTTTCAGACTGGATATTTTCAAATAGTAGAGATTATTTGTAAGGGTATCCCCACTATCCCCATAAGATAGACATTATAAATCAAAGAAAAAAACTCAAGGAAATAAATCATTTTATACCATGTAAAATTAAACTTTTGAAAATACCTTTTACATTTGCTCACTCTGTGGGAGGATGTTGAAAGCTTTAAACACATGAATTCACACATAAACATACAACTTTATGCAACCACTTTTTGAATCTATATACATAATTAACCCCCAAATCTATCTACTCTTTGTTATTTCTTGATAAGCCTCTTCCACTAAACAGTTTTTATCTTTGCCAAAAAATATTTTCTATAAATACAGTTTGCTAGATTGTAGGCAAATCTATACTTAAGACAAGCTCTCTGGGATGCCCTCCAAACTCAAGAGTTTGTGATTAGTGTTAAGCTATGATATTGTCACTTGCTTTTTGCTTTCCTGAAAATATCTCATCTCCTTAGTCACTGTCACTCGGTGCTGTGAAGATGTGATCTGAAAAGCAGGTTTAAATGAGACTTTCTAATTAGGTCACGCTCATTTATATATTTTCTATTCTGTACCCAGGTTACCCCAGAGTTATGTGCACTCAATTAAAGAACATTTCATTTGAGATCTATATGCCTTTGAGTATGAATGGGTAACTCTCAATAATTGCTTTTGCTCCAACTGCTCATTCAGCAGAGGTGAATTATGTCTTCTAGGGCACTGGAGTACCATTTAGTAAATTACCTTATCTAGCACACTGAATTTGCTTCACTTGGATGAACCACTGCTTTACAGGGAGCAGTTTTATCTCCCCAGTTCTCTACTGGCCCAACCTTATTGATGCTACAGGGTGATTCATATGATACAGTATTTACCCACAGCCTCAAACAATAGACCTTCATGATGATCTGCTCCCTTTGAGAGCATGCATGTCAGTATATAAAGAGTAAATGAGAGAGCTGATTATTTAGATTTTTTATAAATCAAATAGAAAAAAAAGTGCATCACTATCCTCTAAACTGCAAAAATTAACCTGAAACTATAAAGTGAAAATAAACTTTGAAACTGTTAAAATTAGTGATACGTTCCCATCATATAGTAAAATAATCAGGCCCCTTTAAGATATCAGTAAACAAGCATCTTTTTTAAACCTTAATACAACAATATGTACATAAAATGAGCCCATTTAAATAGCAATAAAATTGAATATAATACATAGAATGCTATAAGTTTCATTTTTCACTTTTAAATACAAATGTTCTTTTAATCTTAACTCAGTCCTGTTTTCTTCGATATTAAAACTTCAAACATTTATTGGTTCCTCTTTTGAAAACTAACATCCAGAGCATAAAACAGTTTCCGTGGTGCCATAATTTGTTAAATAATGCTTTGCAAGTGGCTGAGTGCCCAAAGAGCCCATGCAGAAATAAAATGCAGGCAAAGTGCTTCCAAGTGTTTTCCTCTCCACGTAGATCATGCCAGAAGCTGCCGTTTCTCTCACTCTGTCACTATTTCCAAGGAGCTATAATCATTCACAACTCCTAGCAGAACATTTCAGAAAACTACCCAAATTTACATCCAAGCCAATGTTTAAAATGTAATAAAAAGCATGTAAGTTAAGTGAACCAGTCATCTAATGATACAGAGTCTGAAATTGTCTTGGGACAGCTCTGAAGAATACATCAGTAGGGACATTTTCAACCGGAAACAATACTTGCTAGCTCCTTTTTTCTCAATTTTTTTTTTCTCCATAAAATCCCTGGACCTCCTTTAACAATATTCTCATGGAACAGGATATACTTGGACTCTCATTCTGAAATCACTCTAATGTCCTTTCAAGGATAGCCTAATGGCAAGCAAAGTTGAAAATGGAGACACAGCAAGAGGCTGGGAGATGGTGAGTGGAGATATTATTTCAGGCAGTCTCGACATGCCCGGTTAAGGTAGCTTAAGAAGAATAAAAATCAGGCCTCTTTCTGTCTGTTTCCATTTTCTCCTTTATTATCAGGAATGAGTGTTGCCTCAGATCATATCTGAAAGTTAAATTAATATAGGCCTCAATGGTATCAAGTTTAAAAAACGGAATAGCTTCAATAAAAAGTTAAAAATGCATTAAACTGTGTAACACCTTATTCTTTTCAAGCCCATTTCACATTTATGATCTTATTTTAAAATACAGCCCAACACACCATTATTGCTTTTCTTGAAGGCTATATTTGGCGTGGGATAGCAGATACATCTGAATAGTTAGGCCCACAGGGAATGAGGGCTGAGTCAGTTTCTCCCTTCACAGAATAGCATTTTTAGCTCTGTGCCTCATTTTTTTCTTTCATGCTAAGAGACCTGCTAGCTCCGATTTCAAAATGTTCTCTCCCTCTGTTCCTTCAATCCCATAAATGGGAAGACACGTATGAAAAAGCTCACAGAGACGCAGGAGAGTAAGTATATGTGTTAAAGCCCCCCTGTGTGATTATGTCCCTTATGTCCATCTACCTGGGAATGAAAGAACACGTGAGCTGCTTGTGTGGCTTGACATGTCAACATTTTAGGAGTGTAATAATATTTTGTCTAACTCCCTAAGCCAGTTGCATGAATTTCTCATTTCACCTTTAGAAGTTGACATCAAACCATCAGTAACGTTGTCACAAATAAAGAAAACATGGACACACTTTATAATTCCCATTTTTAAAAGTAATCTGTGCAATTGATGCCTATAAGCAATATGCAATGCCAGCTTCTGTTATAAATACAAAAATTAGAAGTATTTTCAAAGAATATACAGTAAGACTAGTCATGAACAGAAATAAGCACACTACAATGAAAACTGTATTACTTCCAAATGAAAGAGGGAAAAGAAAGAGTTAAGAAAGGCAGGTAATGAGGCCTTACTTGTGTGACCGTTTTGTACCAGGAAATTTATAAACACTATCTTAAATAATTGTCCTGAATTACTTAAATGTACAATTTTCAACACATTACCAAGATGGAAACTGAGGCTCAGGGAGTTTAAATGACTGTGCAAGGTCATGCAGCAGGCTTTGAAGCTAAATCCCGTTGCCTTCAGAATCCGTGTTCTTCCCACTGTAGCTTTATTGCAGGGGGAAATGATTCCAAGTGGCAAAACTGAGAGCCTCTTAGAAGAGATGGCATTTGAAAGGGATATTTAGAATAAGTCAGAAAAAGATGGGATATTCTTACTTTGTGCTAGATGCTGTGAGCGACATATTCAAATAACAATGAATCTTCTAGTATGTTTGGAGAAAAAAAGTGAAAGATTTTTATGTTCTTATGTTTGGGGTTCTCCTCAACCTAGTTCCAAATAACGGACATTTTCAAATTGTTTAAATAAGCAATAACATAATCTGAAGTGGAAGGACTCAGAGAGGTGTCCACTAAAGTATATACGCCTTGCATAGATGCAGGTGAGAGTGCAGGAACAAATTCCTCATGCTTTCCTTTAGCAGAGATTTTTTGACCTGAAGAGTGGACTTGTCTTGTCCTTGCTGCCACCACACCACCAATATTACCACCCTCGTGACAACCCCAGTCACACATTTATCATGTCAGAGTAACTGTAAAGTCACAGTAAGGAGTAGCTTAGTTGCATTCTCTGTGGATGGTTCTCTATTATATTTAAGATTGTGTTGCCTCATACTTTTAAAGATTAATCAAATGTTCAGTATGGTAATAATTAAACTATACAGATGAGTGCCATTCTGACCTGAAAAGCTAGTAACACTTTGAAAGGAATCTGAATCTTTCAGTCTTATATTAGAAATGTTGGTATATATTAACACATTTGCTTGTAGATAGTGCAACCTAAGATGTTGTTATATCTGAGTAAAATTAAATTCAGAACATTATCTTTTAAACTTTGTATACTTGAGAGCAACAATGCAACATAACATTAGGATACATAGGAGCAATAAATGACCAGTCTGGTCTGTAGGCACCTTTGAAAAGTTACAAGGAGGCCAATGCAGCCTGCATCTTGACCTCTTTTTGCTGTGTGCTGAATGTGCAAACCTGGCAGATATACCCACAGTTCATAAATATTAAGTACCTAGCCAGTGTTGGCTATGAAGCTAAATAGGTCTAGTGCTCAAACATGTTGATAAATGCTGCTTAACAACTCCTTAGCTGACTCTTGGCACCTGAAGTGTAAAAGTACTTTTTAAGGAACATATAGTTTAAAAGTGTAAACCTAGAAAAGAACATGGGTAGGAAGGATTCCATTGAACAAAGTGGCTTGCATGGTGGCTCAGTTAGAAGGACATGCTTTTTAAGTTCAATTCACCTCCTTTTTACTTCTTAGATAAAAGAACTTTAAATTTTTATCCTGTCCTTGTTTCCTTAACATTGGCTCTTCATAAGTGTTCAAAGTAGGAAGTCATAAATCTTAAGGAATTTTAATAATTATACACACATTTTGGAGGATATTTGTATTACCAGAGTATACATGGTTTTGAAAGCTCAGTCTGTTATTTGTACAAAGTCAAACTGCCTTTGAGGTATTTGTATAAAGATAATATTAATTCAACTTGATAAATATTGCATTGAGCTCCTACCGTGCACAAGCTCTATGCTTGAGCATGAAAAGAAGACTCAGACACATGCAATTCCTCCCTGTTCTCCAGGGTTCATAGCCTGGTGGGAAAGAGAGTGTACACACCAGAATCACCAGCCAGGCCTACAAGCTAAAGTTGCCCAAGAGGTGTGCATTATTTGATTTCTATGTTTTAAAAACATTTGCATTCACTGTCTTCAGTCAGAAGTTTTACCCTTCAGCTCAACTGAATGCATGTCACCAACTTCGTATTTATTGTATCTGGCAGGCCCGAAAACACATTTGAATTTGGTGCCATTAAATTGAAAAATAAATACTGTATCTGGGATCTCTATTGTATCTCTACTATAGTATCTAAGGTGATATGGAGGCACACAGGAGGGAGCAGAGAGAATTCTCCCTAGGGATGTCAGTCACATTTTGATGCAGGAGTTAATGTCAGCCAAGACCAAAGGGTCTTCTAGAAAAAGGGAATATGACAGAGGCATGGAGACATGGAATGGCAGGACCAGTTTATGAAATTAAGGAGAAAGAAAAAGAAGAAAAAATATATTCCTTTATCTTATTGAACAATTACTGTTGCCACTAATACACTAATACACATGAAATTCATAGCAAACCAATATGTTTCTTATTATTAGCTCCTATCTGTCTAAGATGAATCAGTTAGGGATGGCATTTCCATTAGTAGATCTCATATTTATTTAGGACATTATTTGGTAATTAGTTTTTTATATCCCACTGAATATGAACATAGTTAAACTACTGGACATAATCCCTATGTGGGGAAAATATACGCTTAATTCAAAAAGCAAATTGAACAAAAATCATGACCTTTAGAGCTTAAAGGAAATTTAGGGAAGTTTTAGTGCAATTCCATAATCTTACAAGGGAGGAAATTTAAGCATTTAAAATATTCACTTTTAAAAATCAAAAAACTATTCTAAATGTATATTAAAACTTATTTTTCAGAATAAGCTTCTTAATCAACTTAAAAATTTTGATTCTCCTTGTTAATGCTTTGACTTTTGAAAATAGCACCTATCATTTTATATATATTCTACAAATGTTAAATTATAAACATTATTCAGGAAAAGCTAAAAATTTATTTTAAAGGCACTGAAGAAACAACTCATAAAAATCTAGCCATGAAACTGCACTTTTTGCTTCAATACTTTCATTATGACCTATTGAACAATAATTGGATGAGAAATCTATAAAATTCATATTGCAGTGACATGAAGTATTAAAGAAGTCAAAAGCAAAACAATTAAATTCACAAGATCTTTAATTGTATTTGGTGCTGAAGAATCTGGACTAAGGTTAATTAGGAAAGTAAAGAATAAGACACTAAATTAATTGTAGGGGTATTTCTATTTATAAGAATTTATGAAATGGACAACATTCTAGAGTATATCTTTGCCTTTCCTGAAAAAATGGTCACATCAAAAATTATTTGATTTCCTATTTTTTTGGTATGATACATGTATGTCATAAGTAAAGAAAAATGTTTCAATAAACATTTACTGAATAAATGAATAAGTCAATGAATGAATAAAAATATGAATGAATGAATGAGTTATTCATAGTTAAGTTTTCACATTCAATAAAAAATGGCTGTTTTTCAAGCCAAAGAAGGTAACTATTGGCCTAGGAAGCAATTGGGTGAGTACTTCCTTAAATTCCAGCAAGATAGCAGCCTACAAAAGAATTGGTCACATTTTATTCAATTATATATTTTTAAACTTAGTTTAATTATATATAAATTATATTATTTTTATTTAATTATATATGCATATATACAATTAAATAAAGTGACCAATTATAATATACTTATATAATACATTTAATCATATATATATGATCATATATATATATATATATATATATACACACATGAATATGTATATATGATTTTGGAGGATATATATATATATCTTCACTTATTCAATTTGTATTTATTGGAAACTCACTCTGTACATCTTTTGATCATAGTGATATGATCCCTGTTAGGGAGATAAAGTTGGACTCCCTGCTGGCCTAGAGCAAATCACAATGAGACAGTAATATTTTCTATACAGGTCAAGCAGCTTAATCTTTTCTAACATACATGCTACTCACTAAAGAGAGCCAAAATAAATCTCCATGGAGTACTAGATGCACTCTTCCTAGGCTTTACCTTAAAATGGCTATTCTTATTTTTGTGGGTCTTTCTTTTTGGTGATGTAAACTTAGTGATTATTCCATCTCATCAACCATCACAGAAAACTAAGTAGCAATAGCTCAAACTTAATGGGTTTGTGGTTTCCTTTCTTTATTTCTGTTAGTGTAGGAGAGAACATATGATGCTAAAAATTATTGTAACCGAGAAATAGAAGTGAGAGACATGTTGAAAACCTCAGTTACATGAAGAATGAGGAAAGCCCATGTTTGACAAAGAAAGGGCAAATGAAAGTGTCTTGGTAGAGAATCCTTCAAGGTTCAGGAGTAATGAGTCCTCAAGGAGAGCAGCCCTGTGTGCGGCGTTTGGTCAAACAAACTATTTTATCTTTGCACTATGCAGTTCTGCTTCTCCGAAGCACCATGGCTAATGCAAAACAGTTTCAGAATGGCTTCTGTGTGTAGATTCCAGAACTCAATGCTGTGTACTTGAGGATGAAGAAGGGATCTTTCAGCCTACATCTTGGGAGCAAATCTTTACCCTCATACATCAGATACAGCACTAATCTCTAAGGTATATATAGAACTCAAAAAAAAAAAAACCAAATAATTAACCCAATCAATAAATGGACCAAGGACCTGAACAGACACTTCTCAGAAGAAGATATACAATCAATCAACAAATATATGAAAAAAATGTTCATCATCGCTAGCAATTAGAGAAATGCAAATAAAAACTACTCCAAGATTTCATCTCACTCCAGTCAGAATGGCAGGTATTATGAATACAAATAACAATAATTGTTGGCGAGGATGTGGGGAAAAAGGCACACTCATACATTGCTGGTGGGACTCCAAATTGATGTAGCCAATATGGAAAGCAGTATGGAGATTTCTTGGAAAATTGGGAATGGAACCACAATTTGACCCAGCTATCCCTCTCCTCAGTCTATACTCAAAGGACTTTTAAAAAGCATACTACAGAGACATGCCACATCAATGTTTATAGCAGCACAATTCACAATAGCTAAACTATGGAATCAACCTAAATGCCCTTCAATAGATGAATGGATAAAAAAAATGTGACATATATACACAATGGAATATTACTCAGCAATAAAAGAGAATAAAATCATGGCACTTGCAGGTAAATGGATGGAATTAGAGAAGGTAATGCTAAGTGAAGTTAGCCAATTCCAAAAAACCAAATGCCAAATTTTTTTCTCTGATATAACGAGGCTGATTCATAGTGGAATGGGGGAAGGGAGCATGGGAGTAATAGACAAACTCTAGATAAGGCAGAAGAGTGGGAGGGGAAGGGAGGGGTATGGGGTTAAAAATGATGGTGGATGGTGGAATGTAATGGACATTATTATCCAAAGTACACATATGAAGACACAAATTGGTGTGAATATACTTTTTATACAACCAGAGATATGAAAAAAAAAATAGAGAAGGGATCTCTCCTCTGAATGCATTTAGATTTAGTGTTTAGCTCTCCAAGTCTTGGGTCACACTCCCATCAGTAAATATTTTTGAGTCAAATTTGTCTGCTACATAGATATTTATGTATAAGTCATATGTATGTACTACTTTATTGAATTTGTTGCATTTTGTGTTTAATATAAAACGTAAAATATAAAAGAATGAAAATTTTTTGAAATAATCTCATGTTAATAGTATAAAATTTTAAAATTTACAGTCTGATTTTAAGTTCAATTTATTTCAAAACTTGATTTAAAATAATGACTATACTATATACAGGCAGATCATACATAAAATGCTAAATATGTATGGCCAGATGTGTTATGATACAAATGGAATTCTTAACTTTTAATACTATTTCCAAGGTTTTTTTGTGGCCCTTCTTTTGACATCTGATTAGATCATTCTTGCTTTTCATAATCTAGTTGATGAAGAATTCATTTTAAGAGTTGAAGAGATGGATGTTCCATGTTCTCTTTGCTCACTTGTCCTTTATTATATATTTTCTAATATATATCCAAGATTGAGAACTACTATGTAAGGAGCAAGGTGGTCTTCTAGGATCCCTGTCCTGGAATAGGTAAAATCAAGGCCTTGCTCTAATTGTTCAAGTCCTTGTAATAAATTGTTTACTTTATCCATTTTTTAGCCTTTTTTTTTGTCACTGTTTTATTGGTTGAACAAGTCATCTCCAAAATTGTCTCATTACATACCTCTAACAATAAAAAATGTTTGAGCACCCTTCTCAGGAGGTATTGTGATTACATTTTAGTTATAATTTATTTGTAAGAACTATTATTGATAATATATATATATATATATAGTATATATACATATATATACAAAAATACACAAAAAACAATGCTAAAGGATAAGATAAAGAATAAAAGTATAATTTCTAGTATTTTCTTTCTACCATTCATCTTCTATGTACTCTACTGCTCTACTTACCACCCCAATTTTGAAAACTCTGGTATAAAGTAAACTGATAGCTGAACAATCTATAATAGAGGAGAACCAAACATAGTAATGAGCAAATTAATCTTCTTACAGCACCTCAAACATGTCTCTCTCTCTCTCTCTCTCTCTCTCTCTCTCTCTCTCTCTCTCGGTATATATAAATGTATATATATATATATATATATAATTTTTAATTAGTTTAATTAGTTATATATGACAGCAGAATGTACTTTGATACATCATATATAATAGAGTATAATGTCTCATTCTTCTGGTTGTATATGGTGTAGAATAGTTATATATATATATATGAAGAGAGAGAGAGTTCTACTATTCTTCGTACCCCCATACCTCCTGCCTTCCCTTTACTCCCCTCTACCTAAAGTAATTCTACTCTTCCCTAGCACCCTCCACCCATTGTCATCCAGCCTTTATTTTTTGAGGATTGGATTATTTTACATATATTTTAGTTGTAGATGAACACAACACCTTTGTTTTATTTATACATTTTTATGTGGTGTTGAGGATTGAGCCCAGTGTCTCACGGGTGCTAGTTAAGTGCTCTACCACTGAGGTACAACACCAGCCCTATGTTTATGTTTTAAGTTTTCAATTCTAAATTTTATCTAATTAAATCATTGTTTCCATTGGATACACATAGATCATAATTGTTACTTGCAACAAAGCAACATAATTAAAAACAATGTGAAGGAGCCATATCTCAGAAATTCCTATTTCGGGGATATTGCCCTTGTTATTAAACTTTTGGCATCCATGTTCAATTATTGATATATCTTCTTCAGAGAAGGGATTTCCTCTATTAGGGGTTTGTGTGCATATGTGGAGGGAAGGAGTTAGAAAATTTCACCTATTTTTATCTCCATTTCGTACCTAAAGAGGCTTCTCTTTACAAAAAAAAAAAAAAAACTGTTGGATTGTATTTATGATAATTAGCTTTTGCTTTCTCTTCACAAACAGCCCCAGGAAGTAGGATCACTTATCATTTTTATTTGTCAAATGAGGAAATTGAGGCACAAAGGGTTTGAGGTCATAGTTTATTATCTTTTACATGAATTCTTAGTGTTGCCTAATTTCCAATATAGATTTATTTCAGATTGCTCTAATAACAAATGCAAAATGGGATTTTGTTTCTTAGAGTTTATGTCAAATATATTTTAACTATTTGAAGCTGGTTACCCTGAAGGCCAACTCATTATCAAATACAATATCTCAGTAATCAGAATCCTTTAATTGATCAAGTCAGATGTCAGAATACAAACATTGTCAACTTCTGCTTTTTTTCACACCCTAGTCTCATTAAGTGACCAATTAATAGCAGCTATTTTTAAAAATCATTCATTACTCTTGTACATACTTCTCAGTGGGTGCTACTAGCTTTTGGAGAAAGAATTCTCATTTTGCAGCAAGTACATCACATCTTGCAATACCTTCAGCCCTCCATGTACTAAACCCTAGTAATGCCTTTTCCAGGTCATAATTTTATGATGCTCTAGGATGAAGGTAATACCAAAGTTGAGAACCACTGTACCACTGAAGGACTCAAGACCACAAACAAACCAGACACTCAAGTATTGAGTTCATAAATCAACTTAATAAATACTTAATGAGTATAAATAAAAACAAAATACCCATCGAAAGTGACATTTCTCTGGCTAAACTTTATAGATATTGCTTCTTCTTTAGCTTCAATATAATTGATTGATAAATTCCATAATTCTTTTAAAAAATAATAATCCAGTCATAGAGGGTCAGCAACTTGAGCAATTGGAAAAACCAGACCTAAATTATTTCACATCAAATCCTTAAGCTTAATTTCTTACAGATGAAGGGATAAGGAAATTCCAACCAAAAAGAATTTCAGTTTTTCCTAAATGAATTGTGAAAACTTAGAGCTGTAGTACTTCATGCTTTTTCTATTGACATGACTGACCTTAAGAAGAAAAATGACAAGGGATTATTCTCACATAATACAATATCTCAGCTGAATATGTATTCTTGTACAGCAGTTTTTCTGTTTTGTTTTTCATCTGTAAAAAAAAAAAAAAAATGAGAGCTCCTGATGGAAGACACACCACAATAAATGAAAGACCTTTCTAGCCATGGTAAAGAAGCATAACAAAGCCATTATGAATGATGCAGCAAGTTGAGGGAAGGGAAAGCTGCTATTAAACATGACAGGCTGTCACAACCACAGAAACAGTAATCAGTGTAATCATAGCAATAAAATAATGTTTGTATTTAGTTCCTTTCAAGGAGCTAAAATAATGGCATCTTTTCTAAGTTGGAAGTTTTTGATAACGTTAGCAAAAATAGCAAAAACACAAAAATCTCTAAATGTGTAGCATATTAACAATATTTGGAGTTACTGTTCTACATACTTTTGTTGTTTTTCTTTAAACTTCCTTTAAGATTATTTTTATCCTTCCTTCTTTGTTCGGCATGACCAAATTATTCTTTTTCTTTATGATAATATTTCTTTCTTTCTTTCTTTCTTTCTTTTTTCTTTTTCTTTTTCTTTTTCTTTTTTTTTTTTTTTTTTGAACTCAGGGATACTTTACTACAGAGCTACATCCCCAGCCCATTTTTATTTATTTATTTATTTTTATTTAGAGATGGGGTCTTGCTAAGTTACTAGGGTCTTGCTGAATTGGTAAAGCTGGCCTTGAAATTGGGATGGGATTCTCCTGCCTCAGACTCCTGAGCCTCTGTGATTACAGGCATGTGCCACTATACCCAGCTATGATAATATTCTTGAAACCATCTCCCTAATTACTTGATTTTAATAAATCAAATATCAGATAAAATGGAATTTTTTAAATTTTTTCAGAGCATATAATTAAAATCTGCATGTCTTGTAATTATTTTCCCTATTATAACAATAGCATTTCTATTGTAATCTTATGCATGCCATATAAATGTATGATAAGCTTACCTTCATCAGATACTCAGCAAAAGCCTTCAGTGGTTATAAGGTTTCCCCAGACAATGATGAAACATCATAATGTGGAAAATGCCTTATATGGGAGACACTGCACACCAGTTTTTGTATTCTGTGATAAATATTCTACACAGTCACAGGGAGAACTAAGTTCCACTGTTTCTTCAAAGTTACCTCAGAGAACCTTCTGGCCTACCCCTTGGTGCTTTCACTACTTCTCTTAATGTTGAAGGGTTTCTAGCTCTGCCTGATAGGACCAGTTTACTATGAAATGTACATCTACAGTATGTCATTTTCTGTCTATGCTTTCATTAATACAGTGTATAATATATGGTCACCATATATTAAAATGTACAAACGTTGCCCTTTTATACAAATACCTCTGAAAATCCAACAGATTCTGGCTTTTCTTTATCAAAGACTTTCTCTATAGAAGAAAGAGTGTGGTCTACTTGGTCCCCTTAGTTCTGACCTAAGTTCAAAGATGCTCCAATACTAACTTATTTTGTGCAGAAAATTTTGGTTGAGAAACAGAGTAGTGTCTTCAACAAACCCAGGATTTGCTAAATCTCACCCCAACATACAATCTGTGATGGTGCTCAGCCCAATGGGCATTTCCGAGGGCCCAGATGAGATAGATGCTTTCCAATCATCAGTGTAATTTGCTTTTAGGGACCTATTGTGATGGTACCTTAGATTGGCCATATCCATTATCAGTGCTGTCCTTTCACTGATATCACATATATATTTGATTTATTTCTGAGTGATTTCAACACCTTTCAACTCATTGAGATGCCAAATGATAATGTTATTATTTCAAAATGCAGTATTTCTAACTCATATTCAAAGGATATCATAATCTTTCCCGTGTCCAGGCCTCAGTTGTTCATTTGTATAATGAGGGTATTGGATGATCTCTAAAGTTCTTTCTAGCTCTAATATTCTTTTATTCCATGTTACATCATATAATTTTATGGGTAAATTTCAAAACAGTTCACTATTTTTTTCACCTCACATAGCCCTCCTAAAAATGAAAAAGCATACGGTTCTACCTTTGCAAACTCTGATGTCTTACCTCTAACAGAAAACAAACTAAGAATTGTGCATGTTGATTGTTTTATTCTTGTTTCAAAAACATGTGTGATTACCATATGAATAAAACTGCTTCTCATTTTAGGCACTAATACTGATACACCTAAAACAAAACACTGTTAATTTTGAAACAGCATAGATCACAGATTCCATCGTGGCTGTTTTCTGCATGTTTATAACTCATATGAGCATGAATTCTGCAATTAAACAATATAAATGACTGACATTTGTGTCTACCTGGCCATTCTGTAGCATGACTTTCCATTCTAAATGTAGATTTAAAAATTTAACTCATCATTCTGATGCTAAGTTTCTAAATCCTGTTTAATTGTAATAAGAGCTTTCTTTCCAAGAAACTAAGCTATTTTTAAATTTATGAGTAAGAAATATGCATTACATTTCTTTAATTTCATAGCTTCTTTATAATGTTTGATGTCTTTGTTGATTTTAGGTTTTATTTCAAGTGAATTATCAACCACTTTTTATATAGTCGACTTTGACTAATGCCAATTTTTATCTCTTAAAAGGATCCTTCCCGGCCATTGGGGTGGAGGCGTTTTGCCCCAGCTTCCTGAGGGCAGGATTTTTAAATAGCATCCAGGCCCCGCATCCAGTGCCAGGGGGAGGATCTTTGCCCCCCAGGATTCCTGCTGGTAGGTATTTCAGGTGAAGTTTCTGCCACTGTGTATAGCACTAGGACTGTGCTAACAGGTGATAAACCTGCAATACAAAAATGAGTGTTTCTAAAATATGATGTAGAGAAGAAATGCAATTGTCTCTTTATAATGTACCAACTATGCTTACAGTACCTGGTACTGTGAAAATAAAGAAAGTGGAAAGAGAATATGGACCTCAAATATCTGACCAGCCTAGCAGTGTCTTTGGGGGAAAGTTTTGTTTTCATAAATAAGAAGTAGAATTCAGATCATTAATCTATAACTCAAGAATGAAACAGGGGGACTGGGGCTGGGGCTGGGGCTTAGTGGTAGAGCACTCGCCTGGGATGCGTGAGACAATGGGTTCTACCCTCAGTACCACATAAATCTAAAATAAAAGATATTGTGTCCATCTAAAACTAAAAAGTAAATATTAAAAAAGAAGAATGAAACAAGGATGGATTTAAGCCACTTGGCCAACTGGAATTTACCAGAAAAGAATTAAAGGATTAAATGTTCTTGACAGAAAGAGTCATTCCATATTTGTGTGAGTTTATAGAGATTTAATTAAGGTTCCATTTTGCCAAATGCCAAGTGGCAATGTCTCGGCTTGGCACAGAATCACGAGCCACCACACAGCTTTGTAGATTCAAACAGCAATTCTTTATTCCCAAACTCACACCGGCCTCTACATACGTTCAGGGGCAGTCTCTGTCTCCCGCACAATTCACCTACTCCACGAGGCTTTTTCCAAATCCCATTTGAATCTCAAACTCAACAGGAACAAGCAGCAGGAACACCCTAATCCCAGCAGCAATAATCTTCAACCTCAACTTCCCTAAAACCCATATTCTTAAACCGGGAAACGCCTTAAACCGGGAACACCCTAAACCCAAAGACCGGGATACTTCCTCAAACCTGCAGGATACTCCCTCAAACCTGGATCCACCCTCCATCACCTTGAGCAGGGTCATCTTACTAAAGCACACAAGCAAGGTCGCAGCAAATTTCCAAGGCAAGTCCATTTAACATGGGGTACACTGGCAAGGATTACGATGCGTCAATACCTACTTGGTAATGGCCCTCAGCACTATTTCACTAAAGAAAAATAATTTGAAGAAAGGCCAGAACATAGCAAATTTGGAAGAAATTTTTGAGACAGTAAATTAAGGTTCAGTTCTCTCTAAAAATAGTATTCTAGTAAAGCCACAAAGCAAAATATAGGATATTAAGCATTTTGAAATACAATTTCATTGTTTAGCAAAATAATTTGTGGGTTATCTACAGTATAACTATTATCAAAAATTGTTTTTTCCTGTCATTTAATAAAATACCCAGCTGCCTTCTCTCATTGTTTCTGAATGATGCAGATCTACTATATGTTTTATGTATCTTCATAAGACAAAATAGATTGATTCTTCAGGTTTTTATCATAATTCTTGTGTTTTATCATAATTAATATTACAAATTCTGGTAATGACCTCAGTATATTCAAGAGGGCTATCCTGTACAATAATGTGATTAAAAACATCTGGTATTGTTGCAAAGTATTGGTGGGGAAAATCTATAAACTGAGAGCTCAGAATTAACTAATATAAAAGGCAGCTTTCATAAAAATATAATTAATATCTCAGTGATTAGAATTGAGGAGATGAACAGTTGTAGTTTAATGACATTAACCCTTAATGTCAATGACAAATCTGGTGACTTTAGATATATTTGGCAGAAATGGCATTATGAAGTTTAGTGGTGAATTGAATTATTCAACATTGCTGGTTTAGAAAAAGGTGGGGGGAGCCTGTCATTTAGCCTGGGAATGATAGAAGAAAATGATCTTTCCACAGCACAAACACAGAAACAACTTTCCAGAGAGGGATCTCAAAAATCACCCTAACACTCTGTTCTTCTAGGCTTTATGCGAAATTAGCCTCCAGGTTTCATGGGAGGAAAAGACTCTACTCGGTTTACATGACTTATATACAAATCAGGTGTAACAAAATTGCTTCATAAAAAATTTATAGTTATAAACTTGTTCCTGTTCCTTCAAACTGATATTAACTCACTTTTTCTAGTTTGTATCACTTTGATAAGTGATCCCTGTATACTTTGTCTTTTACTTTTCTGTAATCTGCTATATAGTTGTAAAGGTAATTTTTATCTTCTCCATTCAACTGAAGCTTATTTTTATAGAATTTCTTTCATAATTTTATGTGAAGAGGAATGCAGCACTAAACATGGGAAGATTTTGTTGTTATGTAGTTTTAAAACCCTAAAGTTTTTTTTTTTTTTTTTTTTTTTTTTTTTGGCATCTGAGAACTTAATGGATACCCCTTCAGGTCAAGGACATCAATTTGAAGGCAAGAAGCAATTCTTCCCATGGCCAACATCACCATACTTAAAATAGTCAGCTGAAGGCTGATGCCCACTGGGCAATTAATTTACCTACTACATTGATTATATGTCACAGTATTTTGAGAGTCTCAAAATATTCCCCGTGTTCATCAAGGAATTATCAACTGTTCCAATGATAAGGCTAATTTAGTTCCCAGTTACTTAACCACATTCAAATGAAATGCATGACCATGTCTTACATAAAATAGTTCCTTTGCTTCATGTCACACTGTGCTATCAAAGCACAATATTTCTATAGTACTTTTTTTACACTAACTGCAGTAATAAGATAATCAGTGAATCGTGAGATCCAGGAAGCAGCTAAGCCTGAAATCAGCATTTATGTAACAGAAGTCAATTGTCACAAATTTCTACAAAGATCATAGTAAAGTGTTACTATTCTTAGTTCAGATAGAAAAAAAAAACTCCAGGAAGTATTGCTGAAGGTTGAATAAAAAGAAAACAGGAAAATTCTATGTGCAATTTAGATATAGATAATTTCTGAAACAAATTTATTATTAAAGATCTCCCTCATATTTCCTCTTTGTGGTTAATTTTGGCAGTGCTTTAGTTGTTGAGGGAAGGTTCTTCTGAAGCATCTTCTCAGTTTGCCAGCCTCTGCATTAAGTGCAAGGCTATAAATATAATAACCCTTTGAAATTTTTTAAATATAGTTGTAGTGGATACAATATCTTTATCTATCTATCATCTATCTATCTATCTATCTATCTATCTATCTATCTATCTATCTATCTTGTGCTAAGAATCAAATCCAGTGCCTCACACATGATAGGCAAGTGCTCTACCACTAAGCCACCACCCCAGCCCCACTTTTGACATTTAAATATGAGCTTCCCTCCACTGTATGACTAGTGTTAGGTTCAAAGGAAATACGAAAGATGAAGTGAGAGTCCTTCGCTGCTTACTCTGAATCTAGGACAAATATGAACTTATGGAAATTTAAAAACTAGATTTGCAATTACTGAGTTTAGGATTAATAAATATTATTTATTTACCCTCTGGAAAGAGGGGCAAAAGCTTTTCATATCCTCACTATTGTCCCCTGCCTAGACATGTTAGGAAAAGGATTCATAATCCAGTTTTCTATAAAACAATAACATGTCCAACTGTAATATCATTTCTATAGCAAAGGACTTACAGTCCTGAGACTATATTAAAATGTCTTCACAGTCCATTAACAATGGTTATCAATATTTTCCTTTCCATATTTCATGTGAAATCCTATCTAATCTGGAGTCAGGGCAAATATTGCATGCACTATTAACTAGTCCAGAATTTTCTTTTTCAGCAAGTTTATGGTTTAGATGTTAGAAATAGACCAGGAATTATAAATAAGTTTGAAGCTGTAGGAAGTGTAGAATCTGGTGAATGTAATATTATCAGGTTTTGATGCATACAAAGAACTGCAAAATAGAACAAAACTATTTACAACTAGGTGACAAACTTTGAAGGAATATACATTAAATTAGGGAAATTGGCATGAACTCAATATATCAAGGGAAATCAACAGTGAAGAAGTAAATACATTTTAAATACAATCAAACGCAGTTCAGAAAAATCAAAGTAAACCATTTCATTTATTCATATTTTCAAGCATCCTAAAAAGTCAGTAACTTTGTTTTAGAACCACAATTTGACATTTCCAAACAAATTACTTCTGACAAAAAAAAATCTCTTGGCTATAGTTCTTCCAATAATGATTATTTGTTGAACATATTTCTATAGCTTATACAAAAATTTGCTTTAGAATCATTAAAAGAAAAAAAAAAAAAAAGAAAAGAGACCCTTTTCTTCAATGGATATGTGTATGTGCTATACATTTTATAGTTAAGGATGTTGCCATTACCCTGGATGAAGTATGTGAATGTGTTTGTGAAAACACATTAATTGTGAAAGAAATTGGAAAAACTAGATTAAATGTTCAAAGTAAAATCCTGAATAAACCATTCAAATGGTTTATAGTAAAAAGAAATTCCTTTATCTGGATACTAACTCCTAGCTTCTTTATTTCTTGGCATTTACATGATTTCAACCCCCAGTGCAGACATACTCCATGCCCATCTGCATGGCTCTCCCTAGAGAATTCTCTTTCTCTAAAGTTTTTGCAGCTGCAGACTTTAGAAGAAACCCTTCAGAAGGACAACTATTAAAAAAAAAAAAAAAAGCCTAAGATGGGGACTCTGAGGCAGGTCTGGGCAGGAGACCAAGATTACTTACTGCTATTTCAGGAAGGGAGAGAGGCATAGAGAAGATAGGGTCACCGACAGAATGACAAACACAACTAAAAACTTTCTCACAGTTTATGAGTTTAAGGACTCCTGTGGACAGATAGTCCTGATAGGGTGGTACAGGTCATGAATTCAGATTCCTTTCAGATTGTACTTTGTTTCTTAGCCAAAAAAATAAGACTCTTTGTTGTCTAAAGGACCAAGTGAAAATTTGGTGATTTTTTTTAAACTCTCTCCTCAATCCCAACTTTGAAAATCAAATGGAGACTGTAGACTCTCTTCCCCCAAGAAAATGGAATACAGTCATGCATGTAAATGTTTATGTACAATTTCAGGAGGTCTCTGAATACCCTGAAGTCCATAAACGAAGAATCCCTGTTTCAATGTTCTGAATATAAAGTTATACTTCACTGATATAAGTGAGCATTATCATCTTTATGCAAGACTGACAGTGCATTTTTTAAAAAAGAAAAGAAAACAGCTGCAGGATGAATTTCATAGCAGGCTATTGAACATTTACAAAGTGAATTTCTTTCTTTTTTTCTTTTTTTTTTATCCTGCCAGAAGTACATGAAAATCTTAAAGGAGCCTTTAAATAATCTTTTTAGTAGTTCCTTTTACTTCTCTATTCAGCAGCTTTAGATAGTTTTAGCCTTTGACTTTAGCTAAGCCTTCTTATTAACATAACTGCTTCTTCCATATCATCATCATTTGAATAAGTATGAATCTAAAAAATATGAATCATGTGTGTGTGTTTATATTCTCATTGAGAACATATTAAGCCTCTACAGATTGTTATGTTTTATTATTACACATTTATTGTGTTCCTATTCAAAGAAATAGTCAACACTTTTAAGATTCATCCAAGAATCATTTTCTTCTCATAAAGGAAAATCATAAAATCTTAACCAGTTTCATAATTTAGCTGAATCTCTCTGTGAGTCAGCATTTAATCTTTGTGTTGACTGGGTAAGTGTTCTTTAGTCAGTGTTTTCACCTTGATTCAAAATATGATAAGGTGCCAGCTACTCTGATGCCACTTCCCCTCCAAGGAATGACCCCACAGGGTGGCATGCCTGCCATTAAGGGCTGCTGGGCCACTTAAAAGCATAAGTAAGAGAGAGACTGGCCCTGTTATAAACCTTGTCTGCTCTCAGTCCTCATTTATTTGCTTTATAGGACATAGTCTTTTCATGAGTCTAGTCACAGAGGTCTTAGAGTACATTTAATAAAATTGAACTGGTGTAAAAAATAAAATTAGACACCTTTTAAGAGCTTCAGAAAAGAATTAAAGAATTAAAAATAAACAGTAATTTGGAGAGAAAAGTATGTAATGATTTAATTGAATCATATATAGGATTCATTTAGCAAATGTTTTTTCCATTATAATTAAAATTTCATGACAAATGAACTATGTAACTAAGATACATTAAGTATATCCTGTCCAAAGGTTTGTTTTATTTTTAAATTTTCTGATCTTTTTTTTATAATGAATGATACAGAAGACCAGACATTATTTTTTTCACTTATGTGGCTATAAGACACTTTTGTAGCCAGAAGTAAAGTTTAGCATTTGAATCACTACTGGGAAATATGACCGTTTCTATAAAAGCTTAGGGACTCTTAAAATATTCTGGGTGCAACAGCTCCCCCAGTGTTGTCTCCAGGGGTTTTGCAAAAATGTATCAGGCTGTTGCTCTTAAATTTTCTCATATATGCTCTTATAACTGAAATTTCAACTGCTAAGCCTTATCATAAAATGTCTCATGAAAATAGTAGAATAATTTCAAACAAATTGATTTGGATAACTCAAATCAATTTAAGATAACTATGGAAAGAGAAAGCAAAAATCTAAAGATATTTCCTGCCAGTTTCCTTAGGACATATATTCTGTTTATATAGTTTGTTTTAGTATTTTTAGACCTTGAAAATTCTAAAACTTCTCAACAAAATATCTTTGGGAGCCACACAGTGTGTGATCCATAATGTCTTTCCAGGATGTGGCTAAAATAAGACATGGAGATTTAGGATGATTCTTTATGTTTATCAAATTGTTGTAAAGCATGCAGTCTCTGGAGGTAGATTGCCTGGCTTCAAGCCCTGGCTCTGCCAATTGCTCACTGTGTCTTGGAAAGTTGCTTAAATGCTAAATATATCAGTAAACTAATAACTACACTCCCACAAGGGTTAATATGAGGATTAAAACAGTTTTATATGGAATGTCCATCAATAGTTCCTAACATAATAAAGAATTTACATATAATTCAGGATACACATATATGCTGATTTAGATATAATATCTATTTAAAAACTGGGGAGGAAGGGAAGGAAAGGGGAAGTACTGGGGACTGAAGCACTTTGTATTTCCTGAATGGATGATTACATCCAAATGAACCCCACTATTATACATAACTATAATGCACTAATAAAAACATTTTTAAAAGCTGATCAAAAATTATCTGCACAAAAGATTTTTAAGAAGGAAACCGAAAAGTAAAGTAGCATGCAATTATTTATGTCATCAAGTTTAATTTTTGAACTCAGATTCTATATAGTATTTCAAGGCATGAAAATTTTCTGCTGGGTGTCACCCATTGCTACCTAACAGTAAGTAAACTATTGACTATTCTGTAATTGATTATTTCTTTCATAATAGTTGGAAAGCAAAAAATTCACAAAAATTCAAAACATATGCTTTTAATTTGACCATTATATTACTCTTTTAAGCACATAATACTAAATCAAGAAAACCATTTTTAAGAACTACTATATTACTAAAATTTTGCAATATGGTTAGTGTCTTACAGTGAAAGCACAGCCTCACCTTAGGTATCTTTGCCTGTAACTTTTATTGCCAACAGGACACTTTTAGGTAAGGAGAAATCTTTTTGCCCATGTGGTAATTTCTAATAAAAAGGACATTAATGAATATTACTGAAGTTATTTGATCAGATGGTATGCCAATGCTCTCTGGAACTGCAGAAAAATTATGTTTTATCTTAGCCTCTCACCTATCCTTTACTATAAAACAAATCCAGATTAAGAAATGCTACTGTTTTTATAAATGCAGGTTGTCCCTCCTAATTTCTGCTCACCTCTTTTAATCCTGGAAAATATTTTATTCTTCAGCATTTCTCCAAGGATATTCGGGTCATCTCTAAATTAAAAAAAAAGCAAAAGAAATTAAAAGGGGGAAAAGGGAACCAAATCAACTCAGTGATTATATAGACACATGAGTTGCAAATTGCTCCAAGGTTAAAATCATCAATTCCAGATTAACCATAAGATATGTTGTTACAGACAAATGTATCAGTACAGTACAGAGGATACAATAAAGCTAGATAGATAGAAAGTAAAAACCCACTTCCAGCAGAAGCTATTTTTAAGAAACTAATATACTATGTTATTTTTTAAAAATCCTATTTGGATTATTTTACTCTAATAGAAATCATTTTGTTCAATAAAACAACTTTCAAACTTGTTGGGTTTAAGTATTTAGACTTTAAATGACCTTTGAAATCATCAGGAGAGCTTACTCATTGACCTTAGACATTTTTAGTAATAAACTTTCTTAACTCTAAAAACCACTTCATAGCTTAGGATTGTGCATCAAGTCAGTTGGTAAGATATAACACTCAAAATATACAATCCAGTCATTAATGGAGCTATTATTGGGTAATTCCATATTTAGTATTAGTTGCCATTCTCGATGCTTGATATACATCATTTCTTTCAATCTCATAATGACCCTATAGGAGGAGAGGTTATTACACAGAATATAGAAGCACTCAAATGAACAATTCACAATATGCAAATAAGAAAAGATGAAATGAAAAGTGAGTGATGAAAGGTCACTTGTCAAAATTAGACCAAGTTTTCAGTATTAGAGTATCTGAAACTAATCTTATAACTTCTAACTAATCTCATGACTCATAAGGTAGTGCACTGTACTGGGCGTATGAGGTAAAAGATAACCAATCATCCAAGTTTGCCTGAAAAAAATTTTTCAGTGCTACAAAAGGGAACATGTTGGATCATATAAAACATGTAATTTGCAGTCATTTTAACTTTCACTTTGCCACAGGAGATAAAATAATTTTCATACCAATATTAAAACACAACAAAATATAGAAATTATCTATTTTTTAAAAGTTTTGCTATACAATGGACAAATATAATAAAGGCAAAGCAGATAATTGTGAACAAAAGGGGAAGGAAGAAATGTGTACCATTTTTGA
This sequence comes from Urocitellus parryii, assembly GCF_045843805.1. Taxonomy (NCBI): domain Eukaryota; kingdom Metazoa; phylum Chordata; class Mammalia; order Rodentia; family Sciuridae; genus Urocitellus; species Urocitellus parryii. The sequence continues at coordinate 146,675,648 of NC_135532.1, forward strand.
GAAACAATTATTGCCACACACCACATTAATTATGCAGTCCTAATCTTTTCAAAGATTTTTTATCAAAATCATAATTTTTATAACAAATAATTTAGGACTAAATGAATATCAGTTTCCATTCTATTATTTCAATAACTTTTTCTATGTCTAGAATTATTGTCAGAAAACATCTTTATGTTCCTGTTGACATTCAGCTCAAGAAAAAAAAATAAATTGAGAGTATTCATTTCATTCTATACCAAGGTCTGTTCCAGATTGTGAGATTCCAGAAATAGATTAAATGAATGACTCCAGAAAAACAATTAAGCCTAAATTCTGGCCTCTCTAAAGGTTACTTTAGAGTAGGAGAGAAAGACCTGATTGCTAACATAAATATCATATCATAAATATCATTTAAAGGAAGGAGAAGGTACATAATGAAGACTTCCTGAAAGGGAAAGTGATTCATGGGAGAATTTACAATGGTCATGGTATTTTACCTGCTTTTTTAAAAAAAAAATAGTATGTGATTTTACTAAGTGGAGGTAGTGAGAAAGAAATGTTGCAAAGAAAACAAGATGCAAGTCATACTTAGGGAAATATGAGTCACCTCAAGAATTTGAAAAACACAAGGTATGGAAGAAGGGGGAGATCAAAAGATGGCATTAGAAATGAAGGTAGAGGAGACACTAAGAAGGAACTTAAGTTCGAAGCAGTTTAGACTTTAATCCTGCAACATGCTATGCAATAAATAACATGGCCGTTAAATGGAAGAATTAGGCATTCTTTATGTAACCTTTATAGTAATTGACTTATTTCTATTTCCCTTTCCACTAAATACCCCAAGAGAGCAGAGATCTTGTATTGATTAAGGCTATGTCTCCAGAACCCAGAAAAGTACTTGATACACTAGTAAGCATTCAAAAAAGTTATTTGTTGTATCATTCAATGTTTGGAAATAATGTGGATGCAAGGGTTATCTTGCAACAAGAGACAAAAATAGAAGCAAAGAAACCAGTAAAGGATCATTGTGATAGGACAAGTAAGGGAAAAAGAAAGAATGTGGGTAACATCAATAAATTTTTTACAGACTCAACAGGACTTAATAATGAATGTATGGGTTGATAGGAGTCTAGTAAAGTAAGAAGTCAGATATTACAGAAGGGTTTCAAACCAGGGTAACTAGATAGATAATGATGTTTTTACTAAGACAATATTGTAAGAGGAGAAGAAGGTTCAAGGAAAATGGTAAAAGATTGCAACAACATGGATAGAACTGGAGATCATGATGTTAAATGAAATAATCTAGGCACATAAATAAAAATATCAAATGGTAAAATTAGAAATGAAGAATCCAAAAAAGTAGAAGTCATACAAGTTCAGAGTAGAATATTGGCTACCAGAGACAGGGGAGAATAGGAGAAGGTGGGAGAGGTTGATTGATAGGTACTAAGTTATAGTTAGAAGTAAGGATTCTAGTGTGCTATTGCACATAGATAATGATAATATACTATATATTTCAAAAATCAAGAAGAAAGGATTTTAAATGTTTTTTGTCATAAACAAATGATAAATGTTTGAGGAGAGTGAGATGTTTTATCTGACAAAAACATTACACAATGAGTACATGTATTGAAACATCACTAGGTTCCACTCTAAATGTATATAATGTTTAAGTTTGTAAGTATTAGTTAAAAATAAATTTAAACTTAAAGCTTAAAAATAAGGTTGAATTCAAACTTTCTGAGGACAAGATTTGTTCATGATCTGATAGTCTCCAGGCAACAGTACAAGAAGAAAAGACTTCACCAACTTTAGTACTTATGTGAATAAAAACAGTGATTTAATGTATTATAATGGTTCATATGTATGTTTTATCCATATATTTTAAATGCATTAGAAGGATGAGAAAATTATTTCATTCATTATCAAGTCCATTTGAGATTATAATTGTGGTTTGCTATGTCTAAAGTATAAAGAGGGGAGGTAAAAATGATTAAATAAATGGCTCAAAGAGTCCTGAATTGCCTCTGGAAGAAAAAATACAGGCACTTTAACTGTCAATCCAAGTTATCATCACAAATTTTATTACCTGGAAGACAAAATATAGATGTGATAGAATGTAAAATAAACTAGAATGATTTAAATCTGTAATAGAGTTTTGAGGTTGTTGAGAGTTGTTTCAATTCTTCATTTTACTGACTGCACATTAGAAATTGCCAGACAGATACAAAATAGTACATCCAGCACAAACTTATTACTTATATGAAAATGTTAAATCTCTGTAATCCCCTTCTTTCACAAATCTTTTCTGAGAAAAAAAAAACATATAACTATTTCACTGGCAAAATATTTTTCCAAGATTCTATAAGACATTTAAAGAATTCTTTTGTTCTCTTTAACATGAGCATGAGAAAAGTGTAGTCTTGTGATCATATAGTTTCTTCATACCATCCCTTTCAAAATCACTCTAAGTTTCTATAAGTATTTGAAAAAAAATATATATATATATTTATATTATATATATATATATATATATAATTTAAATATATATATATTTATATATGTTGGTTAATAGTCCCTAAAAGTCTCAATGAAAGAAAACAGTTTTTCTTCTCTAGAACAGAAAAAGGATTACAAGGGATTTTTTGAATTATGGTCTTCAGAATAAAATAGCTTATTTATTAGAAAATCTTGATTCTAATGCAGTTTAAAATATCTATAACCATATCTGGGTTATTTGTGATTTTTTAAAAAAACTCAAGAAATTCACTTTAGTGGCTTTGAAGAGCTCTTAAACCAATAATATTTCTAAAAAAATAATGATCTTGAGTTTTGAAAATTGAATAGTTTTCAAGAATCCTGGAGCTGGTCCGTTGTCTTGAATGCAATTCAAATATTAAGGTGATGCTGTCAGATGAGACATTGGGGATAAATGGCTAAAAATCTACAAAAGAAAATAAGCCAGAATATTTTGAAATTTTAGAATGAGAATTAATCAACTCTAAATATTTCCCAGGACCAGTAATGCAATATACAATTGTTACAGATTGAAAATAAGACAGAAAAACTGTAGTTACCAACAGCAGACTTCTACCACCTAAAATAGACTTAAAGAATACCATTCTATGTAATGTCATGTGTAGTTAATTTAAAAAAAAGAATTCAATTCTAATTTTTATAAATTTCCTTAGACTTACTTAATTTTTTATAACAAATATAATAATGGGCTCTGAAGTTACTTTTAATCTTCAGAACATAACTAACTTCCCTAGAGAAAACAACTAGGAAATAAATTGCAGATCAGATGAAAGCAAAAGTATTCTAAAAAGAACACTTTAGTTCAAATAACAACTACTCTCAATTGGTGGTACTAAATAAAATACAAAAGACAAATAGCTCCAATGTGGAATTTCTAATTCATGAGGAATTGAGGACTCTTCATTTCATTCCTTATTATCATTGAGAAATGTGTCACTGATGAATTTTAAGACTGCCTGAAGTATTAACCAAAGAATTATAGGTAGAACTAATATTGAAATGTTTTGTGTTCACATAGATAAGAATCTTGATGAAGAATCTTCAGTGTTAATTTCTTAACAATAGTGAAACTGATGAGAAAAATTAACTTGTTTCTATAAAGCACCTACTAGGCTTAGCTCTTTGGGCAGTGACCTTGTGAAATCCAGTGAATGGAGAAATAAAGGGAAGATAAAGAAGAAAAACAACCTAACACAAAACCAGGCCCAACATGACAGTGCACATAATAGATGGGATGGGAACCTGTAGGAAATGTCACTGAGGGAGACCTTTCAGGATTAGGTGCAGTGCATAAATTCTGGGGCAGAATGGCACACGTGGTGGTATTAGAGAGGGGAACAAATGGAGAAATAATCTTCTCAGGTGAATTTCATAAGTAAAGGCAGAAGGAGACAGTTATGAACAATGTAAGAGATGACAGCTCCTAGAGCAGTGGATGCTAAGGCTAGTTAGGAAAGATGAGGTCCCTCACTGGAGAAAAATTGTCTACCAGGATGAGACTTGGAGCGTTTATCTATAATTTTTTTCTGAGGAGCAGCTATAGCATAAAGGTTAAAAGGTCCAAAGCTCTAAGACTAACTACCTGATATGGCTGCTCACTAGTTATTTGACTTTGGATTAGTAGTTTAATTTTCTTTCCATTTCCTTATCTAATGGGAATGATATGTAGCAATACAAGTGAAATGCTTACAAGGTCATTTTATTCTGATATCATTAAGGGAAGGGTACCAGTTTAAAAACAACCAAAGGGGTTCTCCTAGCCATAAGAGCTAAGATATAGTAAAAAGCGGTGAGACTACAGGCTGGGAAAAAGCTCAGGCAGCAGTACTGTAGTAACCCAGTTTTTACCCTTAACATCCATTTCCCTTTATCAAACTGGAATATTGATTTCAGGGTTTTTATGTTTAAATATAGTAATGACCTTTATGTTCCCCATCTTGTTAGCTAAGTGTTTATGTCAGTTTCCAATCTCTGTGCTCTCTGAAACAATATCCAAAGAGAAGATTCATGATGAACTTTCACATTTAAAACCTAGATATTCTAGATCCTGACCCACAAGGGTGCTGACAGTTCATTTGACCTCAATAATTGCTGACAAAGTTCTTCTTCGTTCGTTTTGGGGTAAAATTAATGGCTTTGAGGAACATTATAGAATATAGGTTAATATTCAGTATAAATGAAAACTTCTTTGGGTTCTAATTCTATGCATGATAAATTGGGAATTTTATTACTACATTTAACCTTTAGCACATCTTTCTTTAAAATACAGATCCAATGTAAAATCTAGCATTTGCATACATGGTTGTAATTTGTGACGGTCACCCTCTCTAACCTGTAAGGCTCTGAGTTCATAAGAAAGACATGAATTACAATGAGATCTAATATTTCCATCACTGGTGCTCATGCACACAATTTCTTTCCAGAACATTTTTTGTGTCGTAAGGAAAAACCATGCACAGTCCAGTCTGACTTGCCAAAAATTCTAATGAGAATCAAGAAATATAGATGTAAAAAGTAAATATGTCGTATATACTTATTTCAGGTAAAAATCATTTTCTCTTCATCTGAAACTTTATCTTTTAAACTTGAGCAATTGGCCAGAACAAATGCATTCCATTCTTGGAAACAAATCAAAGTTATTTATGTCAAATATTCTACTTAATAGAGGTGTGCTGGGAACTGTAACAATTGATATGATCAAACAAGAAATAAATGATTTTCAGTTTAGTTTCTGATCTTAGCTTCTGCACCAGACTACAAAATCAGAATTGCTTATTTTTCTTGTACTGCCACCATCGCTCTGTTGATCAAATCTACGTCCAATAAAGAAATGAGCAGGAACTCACAAATCCTACCAACTCTGGGGCATCCATCAGTCCATGGAAATTGTTCTGCTTGAAATCCCTTCAAAGCAGGAGTATGCTTGACTGTTTATATGTTGTCAGTGAGAATTTATGAATTTCTCCTTTCTGCTTTGTCTTAGGATTATTTCAGAAATGCCCATTCAAATATCAGTCAGACAAAATCGCTGCACTGTCTTCGAAGTTGTACCACAACTGTGAAAGCAGCAGCAGTAACTACTAAAACCCTGACCTTGACTTGTTGATATTCTTTTAAGGAAAAGCTAGAGGACAAAGGGAGCATAATGTAAACAAGTGATTGCAGGCATTTAGGAAAAGAAATATTTAATTTCTTTATAATTCATAATATACTTCATGTACCTTTTATAAACTTAAAAGGAAATAATGCTATAAAGAAAGGAATGGGGAGATCCATCTGTATGAGTATAGTTTTATAGAAGTGGCTCGGAAATGACAAATAATTTAGATATCACAGCTGGAAACCTCTAACTGCTGTATTTCTGTAACTGATCTAATCCTTGTGTGTTCTCTTGCTCTTTTGCAGGCAGACCAGTAATGATTGTGGTGGAATATATGGAGAATGGATCCCTAGATTCCTTTTTGAGGGTGAGGTGCTCTTTTATGATAGCATTTAAATAAGCTATTCTCAGTTCTAGATTTGAAATCATTTATTGTCAATTAAATTTTGCATAATGTTATGCATGGGTTTTCTGTAAAGAATAGCAGCAATTTCTCTAACATGCATTTCTCTGATATTGTGATATTTTAGAATATTTTAAGGGGATAAGATGTACACTTTATAATTGATTTCTTCTATAAATTTACTTGCCATATTAAAATACATATGTCTTTGTGTGTGTGCGTGTGTGTGTGTATATATATATATACATATACGTATATATATATATGTATATATATATATATATGTATATATATATATATGTATATATATATATATACATACGTATATTCCGAATGATGTTATCATAAAGAAGGAAATGAAACTGCATCCCCTCCCACAGCCACTCATTTAATAATTTAGTATGATATTTTATCCACTGTCTATAATGCTGAGACCCTTCAGTTTCTGATAGCTTACCAAATTGACTCAAGTTTGCTTCAGAAAGATAGTTCTCAATTTTGTCCTTCTTAAGTTTATTTGAAGGACTGTTCACAAAAGAAGAAACATAATTCCTTCAGTGGTGATTTATTTTAAAATAAAAATTTTAAAGCTTTCTTTTTAAAGTGACTTCTCTTTAACAGTATAGTGTATACAAAAAAAAAAAAAAAAAAACCTAAAACGTTGTTTTCTATAATGGTATAAAATAACAAAGCTGAGTAAGCACCAGAAAGTTATATTTCAAAGTGTATTCATAACATGTTTAATATTTAAAAAGCCATCATATGCTTGGAAACTCCTCATTGATGGTGAAAAAATAAACATAAAAAATCACTACCATAAATATTTTTCATCCCTGGCAGAGGTCATATATTTGCACATCTCTGCATTCTTTAATATCTGTCTAATAATACACATAATCATTTTACTTGATTACAAAATGACTGAAATTTTGCCTTTTGGAATGTATTATATTTCTCTCTATATTCATGTGAAAATGAGGTATTCTTTCTTCACTTTATTTTTTGCCCATGTTATTTGAATGTGCTCCCTTTGCATATCACTTTTCTCTCTTTATCTCATTTTCATTTATTTTTCTTGACTCTGTGCCCTCTTCTTCCAATTGCTTTCAGTGTTAGCAGCGATGATGTACTTACACTGTGACTGGACATGATGTCCTGATTTAATACAGAAGCTGAATTCAGCAAAATCTTTGGCTTCTCCTAGAGCAGTACCACTTTCATAATGCATACTCTCAACCACATGTGCTCATTAAGGCAAAAGGAAATTCAAAGGTGTTTGGAACATGAATGGTTTATTCTTTTCTGTAGCCATTTTTGAATGTGTTATTTTATAGCTATATTCATTTCACCAGTAAATGTCCTAAATTATTTTAGAGAAATTTATCAGGACCACCTATGGTACTTGAAATGCATCCTTCTATTATGTTTATTCAAAAACATAATTTCATCAGAAACATATCAAAATGTTTCATCATCAATAGCTGTTGAAAATTGGGTTAAATGACTACACCAGCAAATTAGGTGAGAAATGTTAGTTTCAGATATAATTCTTATTCTGCTGAATCATGAATCCATTATAATATGTTATAAAAAGGCAACGATACGTTATAAACAAACTATTTACTTATTAACATCCTAGTCAGGCATGGTGACACACACCTGTATTCCCAGTGGCTCAGGAGACTGAGGCAGGAGGATAGTGAGTTTAAAGCCAGCCTCAGCAAAGTAGTGAAGCCCTCAGCAATTCAGAGAGACACTGTCCCTAAAGGAAATATAAAAAAGGACTGGGGATGTGACTCAATGGTTAAATGCCCCTGAGTTCAATTACCAGTACCAAAATAAATAAATAAATAAATATGCTAATCCGTGTTTATATGAGGTATATTCCATGATCTAAATTTTGAAAGTTAATATTTTTCAGCTCTTATTATATACTTTGTAGTTTGACCTTAGCTGAAGGTCTGAAGAAAAAAGTCAATGTTTACCTGATGGTAAACCAGCACTCTAAGGACCTGAACACCCATCTACGTTAATCTTGCTATGTAACCTCGAACAAGCATGCTATCAACTCCTCTATACTTCTGACTCATTTATAAAATAGGAATTTGAATAGTACCTGTTCAAATATGCATATATTATAAGGATTGAGTTGATTACTGTAAAGCTTTTAGGGTTATATGTGACCAATGAAAGAGGAAGGAATCCAATTCAAGTGTCCATGACTCAAAAAGCCATGCTCGCATATCCTATAAGTACTTTTAAGTAACTTGCTTACTACTTTTCCTTATAAGTCCACTGCTATCACCCCCTCTTCACATACAGTTTCTACTAAAATAGAATTAAATGGTTAAAATGCAAAAAAAAAAAAAAACAGGGGGGTGGTCAGAAATTTAGCTAGGTGATAGTGTTTTAAATTTCTTTTTAATTCAAAGCTAAGATACTAAAAAAAAAAATCAATGAATGGAGGCAATAAACAAGGCTAATGCTCCTGCATCACCCTTCTTTAATATTCTTACCCTTCTTTGTAATATTATCCTTTCTATGCCAGAAGCACAAAGGGCTTTATAAACTTTATGTCAATAGCGGGCACTCAACTCCCCGTGGCAAGCAGAAATAAAATATATAAGTCTATATAGCCCATAAATTCTCAAAAGTGAAGTCATTTTTCAAACTACTGCTTTAGAATTTGATAATCAGAGCTTCTCTGATCACAGAGGAGGAAGTGGCTAAATGCACTGCATCGTAGGGAGCCATCCCTGGCTCATTAATAGCCTTCTGTGCTGACTGGAGGCAGAAAAGATTTCCCTTTGGTCTCCCACACTATTTGAAAATCACTTCAATTTGCTATTTTATTATGAAGGAGTGGTAGCACAACTAAGTACAAGATTACAGTCTAGTGCCAGCACTGGTGGCTGGCTGGCTGTGATATTGCACAGGATTCATAAATCTCATGCTGTTTGAGATCCTTGTGGACATTCTTCCAGACATATACTGGAGTGTGGAGGTGCAGATCAAGTGTGCAGGCTTGCAGTGGTGGAGTGTATACAGCCATGCATGTGCAGACATGGGTGTGGGTGTAGCTATATGTTGGCTTATAATTTTTAAAACAGATTCCAGCTTAGAGAGCAAGCATCAGGCTGGCTGCCCAGAAGGTACAGCATCACTGAGGTGTATATTTTTCTAATGAAAAATATTTTCAGAGGAAATGTACCAGTGTGAGTTAAATGTAAGCTTGACAATCATCCCCGAATGGTCTTTAACTACACACATGAATTTCATAAATACTTTTGTGGCACTTACCTGAAAATCACCTGCCTCTAAATCTCAGGGCCTACATTTTTGTAATAATAATAAAAACTAGCAATCCAAATAAAATAGCTATAAAATTATTTAAGATTTTGAGGTGTCATATATCAACCAAAAATTTACTTCTTTATTTTACAGTATTTCTTGATTATGAATTTATTTGTTACAAAATTTGTCTATGCCAAGATACACCATCACCAATGTCAGTTCAAGATGGTGCACTGTGTCCATACTGCAGCCTCTGATCACATCTCAAATCATTCAACAGAAAGAAAAGGTTTATTCATAGTTGTTACAAAATATAGTCACATGGGCAAACAAGAAGGAGTATCATCCAAAAGCCAAAAATCTAGGATAAAATAATAAAAAGGAAAAGCAGCCAGATTGGGTTAAGGGAGGAAACCATAGCTTGAAATATGCTCAGGGAAACATGGTGGGGAACAAGAAGAGTGTGTGGAAGGTGGTGCTACCAACTAAAATGAAGACACAGAGGAGGACCAGGATGGTCTGGTGGTTGGGAAGAAATGATGCGTTTCATTTCCATCACGTTACATTTGAGATGCTGATGAAACACCCCAACATGCAGTCAGCAATTAGAAATATGAATCTGAAACTCAGCAGAAAAATCTTGAATAATATTACAGATCTGGGAATTGGTAGCATAAAAATGGTTATTAAATCCAAGCCATAGTATTTCTGAGGAAGAATTTTTAGGAAAAGCTGACAAATTGAACAAAGTGGAAACTGTATTCCATTCCAGCCTAAGTGGCAACACAGATAGATTCCTGTGGTAGCTAAGGAAGAAGTGGAACAGAAATGAGAAGGAAAAAATAATATGGAGTACCGAAAGCAAAGGGAACTGAGCATTTCAGGAAGGAGCAATTAAGCGAATGTGTCAAGTACAACAGAGAAATTCAGAAAGACAGACTGAAAAGCATCTGTGTATTAGCATGTCAGAGGTCCTCAGTGACCTTAACACTTTGAATGGCTTGCTCCAAAGCAGAAACAAGATTGAAAAATTAGAATGAAAGATTGATAAGAATTAGTTGGTGGAGATAATACCTTTGGGGAAAGAAGTGGGTGAGATATCAAGGCAAAAGATAAACCAAATGCTAGTAAACTAGAAAAAAAATCAAGGTTTATTTTTCACATTTTTATTTTGATAAATTATAAATAACATACATTTTATTCTTAGCAGTTTAAAATACACATTTCATTGGTATCAAGGATGCTTATATCATCGTGTAACTGTCACCACCATCCATCTTTATAACTCTTTCAGCCTTGCAAACCTGAAACTCTGTACCCATTAAATAACAATACCTTATATCTCTCTTTCACCAGGCCCTGGAAAGCACCATTCTACTTTCTGTCCTCTGATTTTGAATACTATAAGCATGTCATATAAATGAAAAGATACAGTATTTGTTTTATTGTGTGTGTGATTATATGTTCTCATAGAAATATGAATCTGAAACTCAGCAGAAAAATCTTGAATAATATTACAGATCTGGGAATTGGTAGCATAAAAGTGGTTATTAAATCCAAGTTCAGTCTTATTGAAGTATTATGTCAAAATATTCTCCATATTTTAAGGCTCAATAATATTTCATTGTGTGTGTGTGTGAGAGAGAGACAGACAAGACAGGCATTTTATTATCCATTCATTTCTCAATGCACACTTAGTTTGCATTCATGCTTTAGCTATTGTGAAGAAACTGTTATGAACCTGAGTGTACAAATATGTCTTTGAACCTTGCTTTCTTTTTATTTTCTTTTTTTATTGGTTGTTCAAAACATTACAAAGCTCATGACATATCATCTTTCATACATTTGACTCAAGTGGGTTATGAACTCCCATTTTTACCCCAAATACAAATTGCAGAATCACATCAGTTACACATTCACATTTTTACATAATGGCATATTAGTGACTGTTGTATTCTGCTACCTTTCCTATCCCCTACTATCACCCCTCCCCTCCCCTCCCATCTTCCCTCTCTACCTCATCTTCTGTTTGAACCTTGCTTTCAATTAATTTTGAATATATATGCAGAAATGAAATTGCCAGATTGTATTGTCCTTCTATTTTTAATTTATTGTACAACTGCTTTACCATTTCCTACATTGCCGGTGTCATTTTTTATTCCCACCAATGGAGCACAGGGTTTTGAATTCTTCAAATCATCACTAAAACTTATTTTCTAGTATTTTGTTTGTTTTTATAAGGAGTCATTCTAATGGGAACGATATGGTTTCTCATAGTTTTGACTCAGATTTCTCTAAAGATTACTTTAGTTCAGCATCTTTTTATGTGCTGATTGGCCATTTTTATATCTTCTTTGGAGAGATATCTAGTCAAGTTTCTTGGCTTAGTTTTGAATCAGGTTACTTGGTTTTTGTTGGTTCTTGACTTTTAAGAGTTATTTATACAGGCTGGATACTAATCTGTTGGGAGATATATAATTTTCAACTAATTTCTCATTCTATGAGTTGCCTTTCTACTCCATTGATGGTGTTATTTGGTACCCAAAAATAACTGTGTTGTTGTTTGAGACAAGGTCTTTTTAGTGCCTAGGCTCCTCTCTAACTTCTGGCCTCAAGCATTACTCCAGCCTCAACTTCCTCAGTGGCTGGGGCCACAAGTACATGTCACTATATCTGCTTGATACACAAAAGTTTTTTTAATTTTCAGGAAATCCAATGTGTCTTATTCTTTCTTTTGTTTCTTGTGCCCTTACTACCATATCGAGTAATCACTGCTAAATTTAATGACATGAAGTTTTCCATTTGTTTTTTTCCTAATAGTTTCATAGTTTGATGTTTAGGTCTTTGACCAATTTTGATTTAATTTTTGCATATGGTGTTAAATAAAGGTATAATTTCATCCTTTGGTTTGTGGACATTCAGCTTCCCTAGCACAATCCATTAAAAAAGACTATTCTTTCCCCCATTGAATTATCTTAGAAAACAAGTCAAAAGTCATTTGGCTATTGTCTTAGTCCCTTCCTGCTACTATAAAATATATATAATCTTTGATATGTGTGTGTGCATATATGTACACACACACATACTCACTCTCATATACACACACAAGTCTGGATAATTTATAGATAATAAAACTTTATTTATCATAATTCTGAAGGCAGTTAAGTCCAAGATCAACACACCAGCAGATTCACTGTCATTTAAGGGCTTTCTATTTGCTTCTCTGATGGCAGGTTTTGCTACATCCCCACATGGCAATAGGGACAAAAGCTGTGTCTTCACATGATAGAAGAGAATAAAGGCAAAAACGAACTAAAGTACTCCCTTCAACCTCTTTCATAAGAGCACTAATCCTCGTCATTACTATAATGTTCATGGGGCTGGGGTTGTGGCTCAGTGAAAGAATGTTTGCCTAGTGTGTGTGAGGCACTGGGTTTGATTCTCAGTCCCACATATAAATAAATGAATAAAATAAAGGTCCATCAAATCTAAAAAAAAAAAGAATGTTTATGACTTAATTAATTCCCAAAGGGTCCTGCCTCTTGATATCATCACACTGCATATTGGATTTCAACATACGAATTTTGGAGGGACACATAGATTCAAACCATAGTAAATGCAAAAGCTAATTTCTGGTCTATCTGTTCCATTGTTCTCTCTTTATGCCAGTATCACAATGTTTTGATTATCATATCTTCATATTAAGACCTGAGTTCTTCAGTTTTGTTCTTTAATCAAGATTATTTTGACTATTTGGGGTCCATTGAGAGTCTTTATGAATTTTACAGAGGACTCTTCTGTTTCATTAATATGGGGGATTTTGATAGAAAGTGCATTGAATCTGTAGATTGTTTGGGGTAGTATTGTCAATAGTTAAGTCTTCTAATCCATGAGCATGGGACCATCTTTCCATTTGGTTTTCACTATACTAGTCTTTCAACTCTTTGGTTATGTTAATTCCTAAGTGTTTTATTTCTTTTGATACTATCGAAAATGTAATTGTTAATTTCCTTTTCAGATTGTTCATTCTTAGTGTGTAAAAAGCAACTGATTTTTATTGATGACTTAGTATTCAACAGTTTTGCTGATTTTTTTTTATTCTACCATTTTGTGTGTATGTGAATCTTTAGGGTCAACAGAGATATGATTATTGTTCTCTAATTCAGATGCCTTTTGTTTTCTTTTTCTTGCCTAATTGCTCAGATTAGAACTTCCAGTACTGTGTTGAATATGTGATGAAAATGGCATCTTGTAGCCTCACTCCTGATCTTAAAGGAGAGGCTTTCAATCTTTCACTATTAAAATATTGCAGTGTTTTCTAACATATGGATTTTATTATTTTGAGGTAGTTTTCTTCTATTCCTAGTTTGTTGAAAGTTTTTATCACGAAGAGGGATTGAATTTTTGTCACACTTTTTCTGCATCAATTGAGATCATCATGTAGGGTGTTTCATCATGTTATATGATCTATCACACTAATTAAATTTCACATTTGAATCATTCTTGCATTTCATGAATGCATCCCATGTGGTCAGGGAATATGTGATTCTTTTGATATGTGGCTAAATTTTGTTTGGTATTATTCTTTTGAAGATTTTTTTCCATCAATGTTTAATAAGGGATATAGGTCCCTAGTTTGGTTTTTTTTTTGTAGCATCTCTCTAGCTTTATTATCAGAGCAATGCTGACCTCATCAAATAAATCAAAATGACCTTCCTCTTCAACTTTTTGGAAAAATTTGAGAAGAATTGATGTTAGTTCATGTTCAATAGAAACCACCAATGAAGCCATTTGATCAAGGGGTTTACTTTGTTAAGAGACTTTTGATTTCTGATTGGACTTTCTTAATATTTATAGATTATTTATATTATCTACTAATTCATATTTGATCTTGGTAGGTTTATTGTTTTGAATTGTTTCATTTCATTCAGGTTATACATTTGTTCATATATAATTATTCAGTATTCTCTTATAATTTTTATTCCTATAGAATCTGTAGAAATATCCACATTTTCACTTCAGACTTAAATAGTTTGCATCTTCTCCTCCTGCCTCAGCCCCTTGGTCAATCTAGCAAAAGGTTTGTCAATTTTGCTGATCTTTTTGTAGAACCAACTTTTGGTTTCATTTTTGGTTTTTCACTATTATTTGTCTATTCTGTATTTTTCTGTGCTCTATTAGTTTTTATTATTTCCTTATTCTGGTAGCTTTGGTTTTTAGTTTGTTCTTCCTTTTCTTATCCTTTAAATTGTAAAATTAGGTTGTTGATTTGATATTTTCTTTTCCATTGTAAGCATTTAGAACCAAAAATTTTCTCCTTAGCACTTTTCTTTCTGTGTTCTACAGGTTTGGGTATGAGATATTTTCATTTTTCTTTAAGTATTTCCTAATCACCTTTACCATATCTTATTTAATCCATTTTTAACAGTGTATTAATCATCTCTCCATAAAGTTATGGATTTTCCAGTTTTCTTTCTTTTACTGACATCTATCTTCATCTGTTGTGCACATAGAAAATAGTTTATATGATATCTATTTTTAAAAGTCTGTTTAGATTTTAATCTGTAGCCAAACATATGGTCTATGCTGGAAAATGTACCATTCACAATTGGGAAGAACATGTATTCTGCTGTTGTCAGGGAAACTATATATGTGTTTACAAAGGTTGTATCTTAAAAATCAAGGGTTTTACTAAAAATTGAAGAATTAAGCAATAAACTGAAGGAGAAGAAAAGGAAGGAATTAAACAATTAAATTGATTAAGTGAAATATCACAAGAGATGGAAAGGTGTAAAATCAGGAACCCTGATGGAAGGTTGACTTTGAACAACAGAAAGCAAACCATCTTCCAAGACTAAACAGACTGTGTTTTGTGGATCTGGATAGATTTATAAGGTTCAAGCATAAAATGAAGGAACTTATAGCTTATGTTCTTTGATTTTTACATAATGGAGGACAGAATACAGGGTAGTTTGAGGATAGACCCCCATTTAGAGTGAATATTTGGAATAATTGCAGGAGTTGAGAAGTATAGTGCTGATCATTAAAAAGCTATACCAACAGAGGAGGTTCTATTCCAGAAATGGTCTTTTCTTGACCTCAGCAAGGGTAACCAACTAAAAATCTTTACCAACGTTTTTAATGGTACACATTGTAAGTGGAGGGGGAGAGGATCTTCTGGCTTACTGTCCAGAAGCAATGTAATTATTAGTACTAGTTACTTGTGCTATTCCCTCAAACCTGCCAGTCTGGGAGTTTTGAATCTGGAAAAAATAACTAACTAGTCCTGTTGAATGTCCAGCTACTACTGAAGAATGTAAATTTATTATGATAGTGGTATACATTCTTACGTGATTTTCAACACAAACACTCAAATTCCTAAAAGGTAAGAGTGGAGATGATAGGAACTCTTGTTTGTAGAACAGGTACACAACAAAAAGAAAAAAATAATAATAATGCTAAGGAATTGTGGTAATAGTGAAATAATATAGGCAGATAACCAGTAAGTTAATGCTAGTTAAAGAAATAGGGTTAAAAATGTGATTGTGTGTGTGTGTGTGTGTGTGTACACACATGATGGAATATCACTCAGCATTAAAGAAGAATGAAATTATGGCATTTGCCAGCAAATGGATGGAGCTGGAGAATATCAGGCGAGGTGAAGAAAGACAACCCTAAAAAACCAAAAGCCAAATGTTTTCTCTGATATGCAGATGCTAATTTACAATAAGGGGGAAGGGGTAGGGAAGAATAGAGTTACTTTAGATTAGGTAGAGGGGAGTGAAGGAGGGTAAGGGTTATGGGGGAGGTAGGATAGTAGAATTAATCAGACATTATTACCATATGTACATATATGGTATGATTCTAAATCATGGACAACCAGAAGAATGAGAAATTATACTCCATTATTATGATGTATCAAAGTATATTTACTGTCATATAGAATTTTAAAATTTTTTAAATAAATAATCTATTAGAAATAAATAGAAATTTTATGTGCTTTAAATCTATATTAGGTACAAGAGGAAGTACAGCTGCATATTAGGGTAAGAGAACTGAAGAGAACAAGGATGTAGCCAGCAAGTAGAATGTTGACAGTCAGCACTAGAGCCAGAATCAGACAAGTCAACAAGGGATGGTTATTAAATAGTCAAGAATTTTATAAGATAATTGTTACATTGTTAGTAGCTTGAAATTTTCCATGATGAAATTATTTATTGTGAAATGCAACAAATCACTGATATATAGTCTTATTTTTCTCTAGACAGCATTTTACCAACATAATACTAAACTGATGTTTAAAATTTCTAAAATGAGGCACTTTCAGGGATAACAGTTCCCATTTGAAAACCTGGGAGTCAATGGCCAATATTAATGGTCATTAGTTAACATGCTTAACTAATGCAGCTAACATTTGTATTTGCTTTCTGAGTCAGGCATTATTCTGGTCTCATGCAGTGACTCATCTATTGCTAACAACAGCACCATTAAATAAATATTATTACTATCTTTTTAGCTTCTTTTTAAGCTGCTTATTATAGAAATTTTCAAGTATATAAACAATCAAAGATAATAATATAGCAAAACCCCATGTGCCCATTGCCTGGTGACTATAAATATCAGTTCATGAGCATTATATGCCCATTTAGCCCTTTCTGTATTGGATTATCTTGATGTAACTCTTAAACATCTTATCATTTCATCTCTAAACATTTCTGTGGCTCTCTCCAAAAG
This sequence comes from Urocitellus parryii, assembly GCF_045843805.1. NCBI lineage: Eukaryota > Metazoa > Chordata > Mammalia > Rodentia > Sciuridae > Urocitellus > Urocitellus parryii. Next base: position 146,692,699 of record NC_135532.1, read on the forward strand.
ATAAGAAGTTTAAATGGGGATCAGAGATGAGTTCAGTGGGTAGAGTGCTTTCCTAGCATGCCTGAAGCCGTGGGTTCCATGCTTCCTCCCACATGGAAGTGGCAGCAGATGGGGACTTTATATAGTATGTAACTATAATACCATTATTATACCTTAAAAATCAACAAAAATTCTCAATTTCATCAAAATTCAGTCAGTATTCAAACATACCCAATTGCTGCATAATATAAAAAAACTGTAATGTATTTGTCTGAATTAAGATTCAAAAAGAGGCACACCTTGCATTGATTGATGTGTCTCAAGTCTCTTTTAGCCCATAGGTTATCCTTTCACTTCCCCACCAACATTGGTTCTTTTTATCAATACATGACAATAGGATTCATTTTGACATAATTGTAAAAGTATGGGATATAATTTATTCTAATTCATTTCCCAGTACTTCCCCTTCCCCCTGCTTCTCCCTCTCTATTTCTTTCCCTCTACTGATCTTTCTGCTCTTTATGTAAATTTTTATAATTAGTGTCTTGTAGATGTAAATGATATTGTGATTCACTGTGGTACATTCTTATATATACATACAAAAGTTAGGTCAGACTCATTCTACTGTCACTCAGATTCCATCCCTCCTCCCTTCCCTCCATTACCTTTCTCCACTGATCTTTCTTCTCTTCTTTCTATTTTTATCCTCTCTGCCTTATTGTGAATTAGTTTCCACATATCAGAAAACATTCTTCCTTTGAATTTGGGAGACTGGCTTATTTAACTTAGCATTATAGTCTCTGTTTCTATCCATTTACCAGCAAATGCCATAAAGTCATTCTTCTTTATGGTTGAGTAATAATCCATTGTGTAAATATAACACATTTTCATCATCCATTTATCTGTTGAAGGGCACTTAGTTTGACTCTATAACTTAGCTGTTATGAATTATGCTGCTATAAACATTATTCTGGCTGTTTCACTATAGTATGCTGATTTTAAATCCTTTGGTATTATCACCATTTTACTGATGAGGATATCAATAATGAAATTACAATTTAATACATATTCTCTCAATAATTTTGGCTTCAGTAGAATGTGCAAAGGAAAGGTGGACAGAAAAAATAAGACACAAAAATGATAGAGATAGAAAGGGGCATAGATTTTGGACAGCAGTGATTCCCAATCCTGGATGGACATTACAACCATCTAATTTGAAAATCTTTTAGCAATCTTAAGTTTTAAGCTGCACCCTAGACCAATTAAAGAACCAGTTGGGATGAGACACGTGCACTAATAGTTGTCAAAAGTTTCCCCAGTTGAGCCCAATATACAACTGAGTTGGAAATCCATAGAAATAATTTTTTTCTTGACTATTAGTATGACTTTGAATTTTCTCTGGGTCACATAGGAAGCCATTGTAGGATTTGGAATACAGGCATAAAATAATTATATAACTACATTTTTAAAGGATAACTGTGGTTGCTATATTAAAAAGAGGTTATAATAAGGCACATATGAATGCAGAGAATTTAGGAGGCTTTTGTAATAATCTGGGTAAGAAATGATGATGGCTTCAGCAACATCAGTTTGAAAAGTAGAGGCAATAGCCTTTGCTGGTGACTTGGATGAAGTGTATAAACAAGAAAATTCAAGGAAAACAATAGGCAATAACTGACTCCGAAGGTTATTGTGTTTTACTATTAAATAGCTGAAGGACGTAAAATTCCTAGGACAAGTTCTAGTAAAGTATTCATAATATCCTGCAGTATCACTATAGTGTGTTTCAGAACATGTCACTAGAGTTTTGTAATTATTTTTCTGTTGCATCCTGGTCTGCTTCATCAGGTGACAAAAATAGTCTTAATTTTCATTATTTAAAAAATCTGCATATGCCTCAGGAATAAGAGGATTTAATAATACATATAATTTCATATCAGCATTTCAGAAGCAATGTAAGTCACTTGAAGAGTTCCTTGAACAAATGCAAAGCAAATATTAATTTAAAAAATTAAAGGGATCTTTAAAATATTTATGTACTCAAACTATAAATCTAGTAAAGATGGCATTTTACCTTATGCTAGTTATTTATTAATAATGAGAGCTGAATTTTATTAACACACTTTTCTTGTAAATTGTGTATATGTGGCTCTACTAGCGCCAAGGTATAAGGGCAAAATTAATCTGTGTAACCTTCATCTTATGTCCAACTGTGAAAAATAAAATAAAATTGCTTTTACTCACCAATATTTTAAGCCATAAAAAGTGCAATTTAATCCAATCCTAATTAATTTTAAGAGAAAAAATATGTAAAACTTAATACAAGTGAATGTTGTTGCTTACTAAAACTATGGCAAGTTAATATCAAATAAAAATTCTAAAAATATTATATTAAATAATAAAATATATAAAGCATGGTGCACTTGGAGCCAAGCATAAGGACAACTGAACTTTTATTTTTAAATTAGAAGTTAGAGCATCAATACCCAGTAGCCTAAATTTATCTCTTTAAACATTTAGTGTATTTAGCATTTATAATTTTTAGTACCTGTTTCTATGAAGTTGTATTTTAATATTCTCCTTGTTAATTCTCCTTATATATAAAAACATTACACTGATTTTAATTGCTTTATAATGTACAATTATACTGATATAATGGAGAAATTCTAAGCATTTCTGTACTCCTCTTTAATCTTTCCTTTCTCTATGTTTGAACCACACAGGAGATTTTAAATTTACATAACTAGTTATTAAACCCTAAACTTGTGGTTTTCAACCATGCTGCAAAAACCAGAATCACCAACCTAAACAGATTTTCCAAGATACACATGCAGACTCAAATAGATATATATTCTACAGAACTGTCCCTGGTCAATTCTGATACTTGTTAACAATGCTTTATCAGATAGCATTCTGTCACACTTCATCCCATATACCAGCCAAAACAATTTTAAATTTGTTTGACACTATAAAAATGCAGCACCCAAAGCATGTATAGATTATCTTCATAGAAACTGGAGCAAAAACTTTAGAAAGAAAAAGAAAAAAAGCAAATTCAGTAGTAAGCTCTGTGAGCTTAAGCTATATTATATTCAGATTCATTTTAAGCTCTTAAAATGTAATTCTGAAATCCAACTGCCATGTTTCACAAATCCATAGCTACATCTTTTCTTCCTAGATTTTTTTTAGTTATATTATAAATGACATTTTTAAGTTTCCTTATGTCTAAAATTTCTGAGTCCACTCTTGGTGGCCTCTCGCACCTATAACTAAAAATATAACTCTGCCTAACTTAAGTTAAAAAGTCCATGATGACTATAAGAAAAATGTCTTTGAAGGATTTGTTAAGTATTCCACAGGGAATTATAGTAAGATTTTCAACTAGGGAGACCACAAGAACCAAGATGGTTTTCAGTAAAAAGTTGATATTGACTTTTATTTATTCAATTGTTATTTTAAAACAAAAGTGATTTGATATTTTCAAATCTTTAAATAACTCTAGTCATTCATTTTTAAAATTCAAGAGCATGTTACAAAGTCATAACATTGTCAACTTTCTGATTTAGAAACATATAAAAACAGAATTATAACTTTAAACCTAAGTTATAGAATCAATCCTCCAAGGACTATTTTCTGCAAAATCATTAAATCAATTGTTCAGAACTCAAGAATACTTTTTCACACAAATATTTCTTTTAAAGATTTCACTTAAGTCCCTAGGCAGACCTGTAAAAGCCTTTTTTAATACAGATTATAGCTGAAGGATGTAACTTCCAACAAGGGTGGGAGTTTCCTTCAAAAATGGGGGAGTATGTTTTTCTTCCATCTACATGACTTACCCTTGGCAAACATTTTTTTAAAGGCCATATTTTTTTTGTCATCTACCTCTTTATTCACATTCACTTCCTGGGTCCTTAAATATTCAACTTTTACTGCTGTAGATTGCCTACGGTAGCACATCATCCCATCCCCTTGTACCCCCAGGATAGACCTTTTTCCATCTTGCATGATCACCTACAACTTGGATCCTCTCTTCACCCTACTCTAAGCACCCATTATGTCACTGTCCCAGATTTCAGTTGGATGTAGGGTTAGATGAATTCATACTAGCATGTTACTCACAAATACTGTTCTCATTTCTCCAGAAGAGTGTGCATTTTTTACATGCATTTGTAAAACCAAATAGAATTTTAATAATGGAATTCCAGGTAACAAAACAAAAAAGAAGTGAAAAAATGAGATGAGTACAAGATAGGTGAAGATATTTTTGGACCAAGAGACAAGCAGAAACCCAAAGGTTGGTTCCTAGTTGTTGTGTGCTTCATAGATTCTCATCTTTTCTCTCATATTAATCCATTGTGTTTCTCACAACATCTCATTTTCTCTGAGTGACCTCTAGCAACAACAGAAGCAGGGAGACAGGAGGCTTATAGCATTCACTATTTTTATACCTCAGTCTTTTATAAACAATCTAGGAAGGCAAATTTCCTGTACAACCATTTCACAGTGCAAGTCAAAAGTTCGGATGTAATAATTTTACAAGTCTTCAGCTAAGCCTTCTAATCTGTCTTGAAAACTGGTAACACCTCCTATAACTTGGGGTAAGTGAACCAAAAACATCTTTCAAAATACACATGAACCAAGTTTCACTACTTCATTTTAAATCTGTCATTATCCTGTAATGTTTACTGCACCATATTTGTGAGGAATCTTTGGAAGTCTGTGTAATTATTGTAGGTCACTAATGTACTTAATTGTGAATTGGATCCCCTATAAATGTTTGTTGAATAAGAGATGTATAATTGTTTTTAGTTCTACTCACAAATGCCAGTTTATCATCTACTGAGTGTAGTGGTCAATACCAATCATGTCTAACCTTTTTAGGAGGTGTATCACTAAAATTATCTCTTTTTGTAAAGGATACAGCACATTTTCAGCAAAAGTTTAAGAACAATGATTTTTATTATGGTCCTCAGATCATTTATAGGCTCTAAGGGTTTGTGGGTTCGACATCACTTTGATTCTCCAGTAAAGACCTAGAAATAAATATAGAAGAAATATTAAAAGGGTATTTATTTCCCTTTTCCTCATTCTAAGCAAAAATGTAACTGTCTGGTAGTCCTTATCAAGGATTCTTGTCCACAAAAGTTGAGATAGCTGTAATCAGTGCTTCAATATTCTTATTCATTCATAATATTCTCAGAGAATCTCCAATAATAAAGTCAATTTTCTATGAAAAATACTTCAAGAGAATCTCTTGCTACTTAAGTAAAAATCCAAAGATCTTCACTTTTCTAAGAGAAAAATAAATTCAGTTCAACCCAGTGAGTGAATATCTTTTAATAAGTATCATGTGCCAGGCATATTGTTAGGCCCTGGGGTTACAAAGATGAAAAACAAGTTATATTTGTTGTCCTGGAAGATATTATGTTTAAGTTAGAGGGAGATATAGTGACATGCATATATGGTTTTAGCCACTGTTGGTGTAGACGAAGTGTCTGGAGAAAACGGGAGCCAATTTTATTCTCCTACTTTCCTCACCAGTCTTTCCCTTGCCCAGTCCATTCCAGGTCCTGATGGCTGTGTCTCTAAAATAAATCACAAACCTGGTTCCAACCACCAGTATTACTCTCTCCAGTATTACTCTAATAGCTTCCAAAATGACCTTTCTGCTTCTATTCTCCACATGCAAATCAGAATATATCTCTCAATCCCCAGTTAAAATTCTTCTATAAGTTCTCAACATTTAGAAAGCATTTCAATTCTTTGTAATTGCTTACATGGCCCTGCTGCCGGACTTTACCTTGTCCTACCTTTCCAGCATTTCTCTTACTGTCCTCACTCAACCAACTCCAGCCTCATTGGCCTTCAGTTCTCAAGCTTGACTAACTCATTCCTATCTTAAGCCATTTGCACATTCTGGGAACTATTCACAGTCTCCATCATGTCATTCCTTTTTAGATTACTCAACTTTTTATTTTATAGTTCATCATTAATTAAAATGATCTCACTTATTCTTACTATTTATTTTCTATCTCCCGTCTGCATTTAAATTTAGGAACAATCAGAACAGGCACCTTTTGATTTTACTTCTCATGTTGACCCTCATTCTAGAACAATTATTGGCCTATAGTAGATATTTAATGATTCCTATTCAAAAGAATGATTTTGGTGATTCAACATTTTTAATGAAAACCTCAGGTGATAAAAGATTAGAATACATTCCTGGAAGAAGGAACTGGGTAAGCCAAGCACATTAGACATATAATAATATGTTGTCAGGTTGAATTTAATACACAAAAAATTTTGAAGCAGAGTAAGTACAAAAGACTACAGATAGTGTGCATGTACAAACATATTTTTAAAATCCCATTATTATGTATAATTATAATGCACCAATTACCAAAAGAGAGACTAAAGGCATAAGCAAAGGTCAAATCCTTGCATTCATGCTAACAACATTGTATTACATTCTGTCCTTGATATTATTGAAGGGTTTTTAAGCTAGTCAATGGGGCAATATTTATGTTTTCATCAGATATGAGTATATTTACTTAGGGAAAAAAACCTCATTAGACAATAATGTGATAGCTTCAGGACAACATGGATGAAATCCCACATTTGTCAAACTCAGGCCAAGGCCTTAAGCTCAGCGTAACAAGAATGAACACTGAGATGCTTAAAGTGTCTGTGGGTACAGCTTACAGGGTAGGACCTTGAAAACCATAGAAAAGATCTTGTGTTACTGCAGAGACAATATGACATGCCAGTGCTCAGAGCTGATGGTTGCCGTACTTTAGGGTCCTGGGGGGACCTATGAAACTCTGCGGCATGCAGACATTTTATGTATCACTTTCAAAAAATCCCTCCAATCAGGCTCACCCTTTCTGTCAGATAGAGGGTAAACTGTGTTTCTCAGCAGTCAGACTGAGAAAGTAAAGACAGAAACAATGAAAACAAACAGAATTCTAGCTACCCAGCTCTGAGCTGCAGTGTGCAAATATGCCACATTCACTCTCTTTCATTTGAATCTGCCTTCCTGAGAAGAAACCATATGTCATAAAAAAATTCATAGTTTCTTTTTGATTAATCTCCAGTAGAAGTCCAAAGATATTAAATCTCAGCACCCTCACATTTTTCTCCTCCCCTCATAAACAATTCAATTCAATTTGAATTAATATTTATTGAGTGCTGAGACAATGGATGGCAGCATAGTGGATGCTGTAATAGAATTGCTACATAAAAGGGAGAAGACTCATGTCCAGTCTTAAGGAAAGAAAGTTGTCTATTTTATACAAAAGAAATAATATAGCAATAACAACCAGTGCACTTCAAGATAGTGTCAAGCTTTGTTTAATTCAGTTACCATGTATTAGCCATCTTCAAGGAAACCAGGATGTCTTAAACCAAACTTAAGGGAACTATATTGACAAGGACTAGAAAAGGAATATAGCTTTTTTTAATAAGAGAATTGAATTATTTCTAGAGAAATGGATTTGAACCAAACCTCATGTATTAATAAACTGGGCTATTCTTTTCAGCCAGACATAGATGAATGGATTCCCATGTTAGTTTTTCTGGAGTGTTCTTGTTTGTTTGGTCTTATTTTAATGGTCTCAGAGGTCTTTTAGATCTTTCTTTATTATGTTAAATTACGTTGCCCAAACCAGTCCAGACTGAGGTTATATTTAGACCTGCTCTTTTTCTCACAACTGCAGAAAATAAGAATATATGCTGTATGTTGATTTTTCAGAGTTCAAATCATGGGTCTGCCTCTTTCTGGTTATCAAATTTCTTTCAGTTTGGCCATCTACAAAATAGAGATAATAATTACAGTAACATTTCACAGTTGTTGTGAAGATTAAATGAGTTAATACCTGTACAGAGCTTAGACTGTGACTGGTCTGTACAGTTTCATAAATATTAGCTATTTTTGCCCTAGAACAAGATGGCAGCAGTTAAGATATACTCTCCCAAAAGAATACAGAACTGTTTCTGAAGCTTCTCTGTCATTAAGCCAACATTTTATAAAGAATAGATAGAGGGAGGAAGGAAGGGATGGATGGATGGATGGATGGATGGATGGATGGATGGATTTATCAGTAGTCAGACAGATATGCAGTTAGATATAGAGATTATCACAAGTTGTGTCTGCCAGGAAACAAAATATAGAAAAGGGATTTGCATGTAGGAAGTGTACTGGGGTGAGCTCTCAGGACCAACTCCCTTACTGCTGTCACTTTAGGAGTTTGGGAAGCTGATGGATCTTACCTGAGCCCCTCTCTAGGGAATGCCTGTGGCTGAAGAAAGCCACCTTACCCAAGGCCATGACACCGTTACAGGTTTGTCTGGAATCTAATGATTGTGATGAGACAGTACACCACTGTACAAGGTTCTAGCATGTTTTCCTTAATTTTGGCCAACTCTGAAATGTTACTTCAGACCTAAAACATCAATATCCCATGGAATGGTGGCATAGTGGCATTTCATCTTTCCCTTGCTGCCTAATCCTGCTTTCTTCTCTTCCTCAAAGGTATCAATCCTGAGATTGTCTCATCACAGATCTAGATTTAACATAATAAATAAGTTTAACTGATTCACCAAGGATATTCTTAAAAGAAATTAGTTTTTTTTCCTGTGAGTTCATTTGGCTGAGAAGAATATGAAAATACCAGTACAATTTGATTTAGTGCTACTGCCTTGATTCATGGTTTACCCACCATTAGCACACATGTCAGCACAGTGGAAGGCGAGGACACGTATCTTAGTGGTATGATGGAAATAATTTTGACCTCAGGGACCCCTGCACCAATTGAATTAGAGATAATAATATACATTGTTGCAGTCCCATAAGAGAACATGGAAAAAGTGTTTTAGATTGTTTTCACACACCAAAATATCCCCTTTTAAATGATACCACTTACTGTTATTAGAACCATGATTTCTGAGTGGTTGATAGGAAAGCGGTTAATTCAAGTCTCTTTAAATGTTGCTAACAAGAATATTTTAAATGATCAAGTAAAGAACAACCTGCATAGAGGCTGAGGTTGTGGCTCAGTGGTAGAGTACTCGCCTTGCATGTGTGAGGCACTGGGTACAATCCTCAGTGCCACATAAAAATAAATAAACAAAATAAAGGCATTGTATCCAGTAACAAATAAAAAACATTTTTTTTAATGAATAACCTGCATAAGAGCTGGAAAGTAGAAGTAAACCAAATGTGTATCATCAACTAATGAATGAATAAGCAAAGGAATAAAAATATTTAGCAATAAAAGTGACATTGATACATGCTATAATGTGAATGAATCAAAAAATTATACTAAGTGAAAGAAGACAGAAAAAATACATATGTGGGATTTCACCTACCAGATATATATCCAGAATAGGGAAATCTTTAGAGATGTAACATAGATCTGTGGTTGCCTAGGGTGTTGGGGGTGGTTGGGAAAAGTAAGAAGTGATTGTTAGTGACTGTGGGGTTTATCTTGTAGGGGATGAACAAGTTCTAAAAAAGATTTTGATGATCACGGCACAACCCTAATACTAAAAAATAAATGTATACTTTATGTAAAGGTAAATTGTATGATGTAAGAATTACATCCCAATAAAGCTGTCAAAATAATTTGGTGCTTTATACTGCCCCCAAAGTAAATAAGAAATCAAATTTCAACTTAGTCTTTTGTTAACTATTCATCTTTATGTACCTAGTGCTTATGTTCTCAGTGAATTTTTCAGTAAACTGGAAAGAAAATTTTTGACTCACTGTGATTATAAAATTTTTATGATAATCAGAACTTATTAAATAATAACCATTATAAAAATAATTCAGGATCAGTGTGTGAGTTTTATAAGTGATACTCCCTCTAAGTCTGAGTTAGATGACTCTGTTCTCATTGTACAGATAAGAAAACTGAGGCACACTGGAGATTTCGGGTGATTTCATTAATATTTCCTGCTACTTAGAAATTCTGCTTGACAATAACTGTAATATGAAGCAACTTTATTTTTTAAGAGATAAAAGAGCCACCTTATTAAATTTAGTATAATCCTTTTTTCTAGGCCAAAAAATTAATGCTTTCAATTCTACTCAGGGGTTTTGAGATTCCTAATAGAGGTGAAATAGGTAGAGAACATGATAGAATAGGCAGATTTCGCCTGATAGTGTTCTGTCTAAGAAGATGGATTAGAAACATAAAGAGCTAATAACACCAAAGATTTTCTTTGCTAGGTTATCTTTTAGACATTAATTATACAGAAGAGCCTGCTTAAATGGATACTTGTACTGTAAGAGTGCTTCTTTTAGGAGAGGGTTCTTTTCCTTACTCTGCACTTGAGTGGAGAGATATTATCAGAGAACTATCAGGGAGATAAGTTGATACAGTAAGATAAAGTTTATTTCATTTGTAGAATAACCGTATTCATTTAAAGCACCAATGAATCATCATTGTATATAGGAGGCCTTATCACTGTGACAGATACAGTCGGATCACCCTGTGCTTAAGAAGTTACACTGTAGTTTTAAATCAAACATCTGTGAAAACTGCTTTAACTTGGAAAACTCTTAAGATACTCTTATTTGTGCTACTCCCATATGATATAAGGTAATACCACCCTATACTAGAGATTCGCTTTTAATATTAATAAATAAATTTGGCCTGATATATAAAACCAACTCAAGAAGTTTTTATGTTTCTCTATAACTCCATTAAAGACAATAATCTCCAAATAACTAAGAAAAATGATATAAATTATTTTTAAAACTTAAAATATTTTTTATCTTCATCCTCTCTAATTTCAAGGATACTTCTTATATCTGGTTTTGTAGTTTTAAACATCCTGTACAGATGATAATTGGATTTTTTTCTCATTCATAAAATCTACATTCCTTTTTAAATCAAGGTGGAGGGAATAAAATGTTATTAACTATTATTATATGACCATACTCTTCCTGGCTCATTATTCATATCACAGTATTTAATTTAATCTTCCCAAGCGAGACTTAAAGTAGTCCTGTGTTTGATCTATTGTCAGCTTCTTTTCTATTTGTTCTATGAACTTAAAATAATGGAGAAAAAAAACTAGTTATTTTCTGTTTGCTTGTGTCTTTTTTCTTTCAGTAGCAGCTTTCTTACCTTTGTTCTTGTTCATTCCATCACATTTTCTGTTTCCTGAGTGACCTCTCCTAACTACCATTTTTCACAGTATTTCTAGTTATCACATAGATTTCATCCAATTGTAGGCTTTGCTGCCCTCCTGCCCACCTGTGTGGCTGGTTCAAAGCTTGTAGCTGTGGAAAGTGCATTCCATTTTCTCAGTAACCTTTGATCTCACTTTATTTGACATTAGTTCCCTCTTGTTACCAAAAGTTTTTTTCAGTCATGTTTCTGGAAGTAAATTTGGTTGGTCCCCTTCTATCTTTTGTTTAGTTTTCCTTTATCATACTTCTAGCTAGACTTTTCCCCACTCAACTTCAAACAAATCCTTACATTCCTTTATGAACATTATGTTCAGCATACTTGATGTTTATGTTCATTGGCTCTGATAAAATAAATGCAAGTGTTCTGTTTCCTACACACACTCATGCAGCACACATACTCTATTAAAATACATCAATTTTAACAATTATGCTTCTCTTGTAGAAACATGATGGCCACTTCACAGTCATCCAGTTGGTCGGCATGCTCCGAGGCATTGCATCAGGCATGAAGTATCTTTCTGATATGGGCTATGTTCATAGAGACCTGGCGGCTAGGAATATATTGGTGAACAGCAACTTAGTATGCAAAGTTTCTGATTTTGGTCTCTCCCGAGTGCTAGAAGATGATCCAGAAGCTGCTTATACAACAACTGTAAGTTTATATGCCATTTTCCAGTGTAGCTTGTTTACTTTTATTGTTTTTAATATTATTAGAGTAATTCTGAATTTGTTTTTCCCAATTTTCTACTTTCCTTTAATATTGTGCTAATTTTATGTAATTATTTGACAAGCACTTACTATAGCTCTGGGCCTGGTTTGGGGGAACAAAAGTCTCATATTTGACTATTTTCTTTCTAATGTATTGAGACTTTAACATCATGTTTAAGATCCATATCATCACTGCCCTCATGACAACTCTGTCTTTGCCTGAGGTATTTTTGACACTTCAATAATTATCTCCTATAAATGGAACTCTTTATAGGCCAATAGTGCAACCAATTAATATCTCAGGAATAGTAGGGTAATCAGGGGTTATGAAATGACTCTTTTTCTTAATATTATGGAATGATCTGATCATACTTAAAAATGAAGTTTCTTTGAAGTTATAGGATTACTCTCTAAACTCTCAAAATGGTACTTGGGGAAAATGTAAGCAGAATGAAAGGCTAAAAAAAACTTGATGACCAAACCATTATTCATAAATTATATAATGTTGATATGATCCATGAATGGTTTTTCCAAGGTCATTTTTATCTATTGCACTCTTTGGTTATTTTTTTTTAACTTCAGTCTCAATATCTCTGATCAAGTATGTGAAAGGTACAAATGTGTAAAATTATATTGTACTTTATTTCTTACACAAAACCCTTACCATTGATTCACTTGATAATCGGCTTCAATGAAAAATAAGCCAGTAAAACTATTCAAGGTTTTCTTACTCTGTTCTATTTTTCTAACCCTACATATTATTTTGAAAGATGCAACCACATTTTAAAATTTTCTTTTATTTCATTTTCTATGAATTTTTTTTGCAACTTCACTGAATTCAATTACTCCAGAATGGATGCAAATTTAATATTATGAATGAAATATGTTATGCCTTTGCTGCTTGCTTTGTACAGATGCTCTGTTAATTTATCCATATTTTCACAATTTTGTCAACAAAAATATAGTTATAAAAATAACTCAATTTCTGAGTTTTATAGATAAGGTAGCAGTATCTATTGATCTTTTAATTTAACCAAAACGCTTCATAAAATAAGTCTATTGAGCCTGAAAACAAATGGTTCATTTTAGAAAAAAAATAATATTTTTAAATCCATCTACCAATTGGAAAATAAAATTGTTTTCATTTTTCTTGAGGCCTTTATTTCTTTCTTTTTTGTTCTTTGTAAATGTATAAATTGTAATAACTTTTAGGGTTATAGAAAATGTTCATAAATCGTATATTAAGCATATTCTTCACATCTCTGAAGAATAGTGTTTAAAATTATATGAAAATTATATAATATTTATAAAAATTGTAACAAAATCAATTCAAAGGATAAAATCAGGAAATAACTATGAAACTCTTTAACTATGGGCTATAGGCTACACTTGAAACCCCTTATTAAGGAATATTTAACTGCTTTTTAAAAATAGAATGCTCACAACTAAATTTAAAATACTAATAAAATTAGCAGGTAACCCAAAGTTTGAGACATATACTGGTTGTACTGTAACAATTTGATCCCTAGATTCTAGGCATTTTCTATCTAATGTTATTATAGGGGCTATGAATCTGGTAGAGTACTATTTTAAACTTAGATCAGACTAGAGAATTAAACAGCAGATTAAGTAGATAGGATATTTATACTACAAAAGGGGCTTGTAAAAAGCCATAGTTTATATCTTAACTATGAAATGTCTCTGATTTAAGAGATATTGATTAAATGGAAAATAATGTAATCATTTTTTTAATTTTTTTTTAAGTCTCAGGGTTATACCTTCCTGCTCAGAGAATTTTGCAGTGTAAAATATCATTAATTGATTAATAATGAAAATGGACATTCAATATATAACATAGCAAAGCTGTTGCCTTCAAAGAATTTATGCTTTCACTGACTCATGCTTCCTTACAGTTCAATAAAAATAAATACAGAAGTTTCAGAGAAGAATTTAAAAGAAGGTGTCACAAAAAGATCAGATTTGGACTGGATCTTTAAAACCTTCATGAGACAGAGTGTTGGAGGACAGGCAGTCCAGATGAGAAAAGACATGGAAATGTGGAGAAGTGAATGGGCAAATATATAGGAAAAAGGACAGTTTGAAATGGAGACCAGAAGTGAAGGGGCCAAGTTTCTTGGGAGTAATTGTGAATGTTCTTGAAAAGTACTCCAAGGAATTTGAAGGTTTTTCTATAGTAACTAAGCGAAATTGATTTATTCAAGCAGCAGAATAACAAACATAGGTGTGTGTCCTAGAAAATACTGTTGACGATAACATAGAGAAAGCACTGAAGAACTGGCTTCCCTGTGAGCACTTCGGCATTTTTGCTGTAGATCAGAAAGGCCATGTGATTTTAATTAGGACAGTGGCAACTGAAATAAAGAGAAGGACAGAACATTCAAAATCTTTATGAAAGTATAATTTATAAGATTTAGTAATTGAACATAATTTATAAGGAAGAAGGAGGATTTAAAGATATTCTAATATTTCTAGATTGAACAACTAGTTGAATAGAGACTCTGTTAAATAATCAAGACATAGAATCCCTATTAGAGATGGCCTGGCTAACAGCAAAAGATTATAAGCAAACTTAGAGCAAGACATCATAGATAGATACTCTAGTTCAAAGTCATCAAGATAATACCAGTAAGCACTAGCATTCTGTCCAAACTTTATGTAAAATGTTTAAAGTTTTATGTAAATGTACTTAGCTCCCCCCCATTCAGTACTTTTGTATATTTCCAGTTAAAGTGAATTAGATAGCTAGAACTCTTTACTGTCTAGTGAATCTATATCTCAATTACATGAAAGAAGCTTCAAAGATCAAGCTCCCTCATATATTTAAAAATATAAATTTAATTCGTTTTTTTAAAGTTCTATCTGTATACAACTTTTTTAGAGCTTATCTTTCATCATGAATATTTCTGAGTTGTTTTTTCTCTTACATAAATATAATTGCTATTTCCTCATTATTTTTAAGTGTTTTTACAATCTACACCAGGAAGGGTTTGGGGGAAAGAAAGACTGTGAAGGGTATAAAAACAGGAAGCTATCATGGATAAACAGTGTGTTTTATTCTGTTTTTTGTTTTAATCTTCAAGAAAATTAATCTTTAGAATCATGTGCTACATGGATGTAGCCCTTCCTATTCAAACAGGGGCAGAATAAATAGATCTTTTCCACTACAATGTCTTTGTCTATTTAAATTCCACATATCATAACAAATGGTAATTATTACTGGCTAAAGAAGTCATACTGGAAAGATAGATGGCCAGTCTAAACTCAGTGCTGGCCGTGACATTACACTGGTCCACAGTGGCAGATGAACAATGGCTGTAGGAGCCAGAGTGGCCAGATCAGAAAGAGGTTAAGAAGATAAATTACCCTGGCAAAATCAGTGAGTCCTTTAATGTTCTATTAAAAGTCATATTATTCATTATTATATTCCCTACATTTTAGAATATTACTAAAGTAGATAAAAGGTTGAAATTTGAAAGTAAATATAACTAGAAATTATAATATTTCTTCCTACAACTTGAATGTTTTATATGGCCTGCTTAGGTCTAAGATTTATTTATTTAATGTGCACTCAACATAGTTTATTATGTCACTACCATACTTAGGGTCCTATTATTAGAGTGACAATTGTGAAGTGGGTTCGCTTACAACCACTCCCCAAAAATGGACTCCACTCCATGAAGAAGAGGGAAGATATTACCTATGCCAACTCCATAAGTCCAACTCCGTATTCCCACTCTATACTGAGCTACTGTTTAGGCCCACCATGCACAAATTACCTATTTGTCTGAGTTTGCTAAGACATCACACACAGAAGTTGTATGAAGCAGACTTAGTAGTTACATTTAGGCGGCAAGGGACAAAAGAAGCATAAGGATCTATTGTGTGCCTGTACTCCAAATATCTAGAAAGTTATATAGGTTAGATGGAGTTGTTTTGTTTTTGGTACTTGAGACTGAACCTATAGGTACTTAACCACTGAGCCACACCCCCAGCCCTTTTTAATTTTTTTATTTTGAGATAGGCGCTCGAAGAGTTGCTTAGGACCTCACTAAGTTGCTGGGTCTGGCTTTGAACTCAAAATCCTCCTGATTCAGCCTCCTGAGCCTTTGAGATTACAGGCATGCATCATCTACCCGGCTACATGGAGTTTTGACTGCACAAACCCTACTTTACATCACATCTAAAGGACTCTGAAAGGCAGCCTGCCCTGTGTTGTATATCTCAAGAGAAACATAACTGACTAGGAAAATGTTTGAAGGATATCCTGCTTCCTGGGGAGACTGGAATAAAGCTCAACTTTTTTAGGCAATTCCTCACTAAGATGTTACAGGCCCTACCTAGGAGGGACAGGAAAAGGCCCAGCTTGCTATGGGAAGCTCTTCTCGATCTCAGGATATTGCATTCCCAACACACAATGTAATTATTCTTGAAAACTACAAGTAAGAAAGTGGGGTTTTGGGGGATGCTGGGTGGGTTTAAGGACCCTCAACGAACTCTCCTGCACCGATAACTAGAATGAAGGAATGAATGAGAACAGATAAATGGTTACACAGAAAGAATATCAAGAATAAGCATATATTAAAACTCATATATGTGCAGGCAGATACCAAGAATGAGCAATTCTACATGAAAAGAAATATAGTAGTAGTCGATTTTTCTGGTAAGGTGTTTAAGCCATATACTAAAGTATATCAAGCCTTTGCAAAAGGACCTCAGGAACTGGTGATGGCACAAAAACTAAGAAATGTACATGGGGGGGGCAAAGAGAATGGAAAAAATAAACAACCGGATTTCAACAAGAATTGAGGCCTTGTCTTTGCATGCTCATTTCACGACTTACTTAGCAGGCAATTAGTGAGGAGAGACTGGGAATGATTATAACCTAACCATATACATGTAGTGTTATGTGGCTAAATTAATATGCATAAAAGTTACTGACAGTTTAGGTTATTTTAATTTCATTACATGGAATCCTCTTTGGTGAAAATTTAGGTGTAATGAAATCACTTCCTTTTTTGACTGATACATGTTCACATCTATGACTATTTTATAACCATTTCCTTTCCCATGGAGGAACTCTAACTAATTTGAATATTGCTAAGCAACCCCATCTTACACTGACATTGAAAATGCTAAGCTTCTTTGCTCTCAATTATGGAAATTAGTTCCTATTTACCTAAAAGAACATTATAAGGTATATTATACCTCACACTCATCTGTTTTAAGAGATAGGTTTTATTTAAAATATAATGGTAGTTAAAAAATATGAGTAACTCCTTATATTTTAAAGATTAAAGCAAAATGGAAAAGTCATTTTATCATATTAACCCCCCAAAATTCTATACTTTTATTTTCAATTGTGTTATTTTGTGTTTCCAATGCAAATTTTGTTTTTTTTCCTTTGTCAGCAGCAATTTCACGTAAGTACTTTCTTTGTTGAAATGCAGAGTCTCATTATTGACAACACATAATCTGTATAATCACAGTTCTGTTAACATCTTAATTCCATTAACTTTGCATTCATGGGACCTCTTCCAAACTCTAACATTTAACCTTTCCTATTCTGCAAAAAATTTGAGAAAAGTTAAATATCCTATTAATCTAATAAATCATGGTTTATATTTAATGTGGATTTTCTTATAGCTAATAATGAAGCAGTTTGAAGGTGACATATTTACATATATTTATTGAAATTGGTAGAGATCTGACCAACCTTCCTCTACCTAATTCAAGTGTTATAAATTGTCTTGAGTTTTTAAGGTACATTTTTAAATCTTGAAAAATGCCTGGTATCAAGAATAAATATTTCCAAAACAATTATTGTTGATCCTTTACTATTTACCTTGAAGTACTTTAACAGGAATAACATATTTGTTTGGAGATCATGCTTAACATAGTAAAATATACTCAGAATTTTCATTCATTTCTGTCTTTTAAAAATTTGTTCTAAAAAGATTTTTAGTGAGGAAAAAAATTTAAAGCTTTCTACTAACATTACATAATATCCAATGTACTGAATAAAAAATACTGAGAAATGCTCTTGAATTCTGGGATTTTGAAGAATAAAAAGTTATGTTTCAAATCCTACCACCAGATTTTCTGTTCATCAAGACAGTGACAGTGAGGGTGGGACTGACACTGTGCTAAGATGCAATATATAGTTTAAAATGCATCTTACTGTACATCTACCTGAGTTCAGGCTGAAGAATGACTTTTTTTTTTTTTTTTGTACTTGGGATTGAACTTGGGGGCACTCTTAGCCAAACTAAAACTGAGGGAGGTATGCAACCTTTGGGCCCAAAGGCAGACCCTCAGGTAAAAACTGTGAAACCTACTGGCCCATGAAAAGCTACATATAGCAATGTAAATAGAATATACAGAAAGCCTCCTGTACAGAATTCACTAGAAGATTCAAGTAAAGGAAATGACAATATCTTTTAGGCAAACCTAAATTCAGCAACGTGAGTATAAAGAAAAAAGTGAGAAAATTAGCAATGTTATCAAATGCTATAATGTGAAGATTCAAACTTTTGTTCAATAGAAAGGTGATGAGCCAGTAAACCTTGGAAGAATGAAAAACAATAAAATCTAGGCCAGATGAAACAAAGTTGTCATCAAGAAAGGGACTATAACATTTGGGAAAAAGAACAAAGTGACTTCACTGAGAGACTATTCTTACTCCAGAGATACTACGAGAGCAGTTACTCAATCAGTCAAATATATAGAACGTTATAATTAGCTGAGGAGGAAGAAATTGATGTACCAATACTAGGTTTCCTAAATTCAAAGGGAAAAAAAGTTTTCCTGAAGCATACTTGATAGTCTAATCATGAAAAATCAAAAAAATCTGACAGTTCTTATTTAACTTTTTCAATATGTGCTTTTTTTTTAGTGAGCACAAGACTTTATTTATTTTTAATGTGATACTAAGGATCAAACCATAGTGCCTCACACATGCCAGTCACGTGTTCTACCACTGAGCCACAACCCCAGCCTCTGAATATTCACTTTTGATAAAGGACATTCAAATTATCTAAGGTATAAAAGCTATATTCTCAAACTAGCAGTTTCCACACATTGAGCCCAAATACCAGGGAGTCAATCCACCACAATATCGATAAAAGAGCAAAGCCTCACACCAAACCAGAACAGAACATATGCTAAATTCAGAGTGAAAATTCTTCTCCAATACCTATTCTCAGCTTGGATCATTGGCTGAGAGAATCAAAAAATATTAATGGTACAGCCTCAGCAATGGCAAGGCACTAAGCAACTTGTGAGACCCTGTCTTTAAGTTAAAAAAAAAAAGGTAGTTGTCTAAGATGATAGTATCAGAGGGGCACAAAACCTCTATGAAATATACTGCTTTGAATTGTCGATGATAGATCTTAAGCGTAAGATGAGAATGAAGGTGGATTAAGACCAGAAGAAACATTGCCTGTACTGTGGGTGTAGCTCAGTGGCACAGAACTTGACTAGCAAGAGGAAAGTCCTGGGTTCAATACCAACACCACAAGAAAAAAAAAATCATTTTCTGAAAGGCATTCCTCTCTAAAGCTTAGGGAACATTTTGTGATAATTACAATACAGGGTTCTCTGTGATGAGGAAGGAAGGAAGGAAGGAAAAAAAAGAAGGAAAGAAAGACAAGTAAAGAATTGAAGATCAGCATATGCAGAGGAGAAAATGACTAAACAAAAGGATAGTTCTATCAGAAATCTTGAAGATAGAATGAGGTAGCTTATTTTTACATATAGTCAAACCATGTTTGGGGAAAAAAAAGAAAAAAAAACCTTCTTGAGTGTAAGTCTTTTGTCACTACGATATGGATGATACCCCTCCTTTCAGATTTGTGTAAAACCCTGAAGAACAAGAGATTTATCTTCTTGTTTGGAGTCTTTCCAATATCTACAGTAATACACTATATAAAGATTACTTAATTAATTGTAAATAATAAAAACTAATGAGAAACAGGTAGAAAGGGACTGAAACTATAAGAACACTGTCTTCAGTAAAACCTCACACTTTTCCTCTGACATCACTGTTAATTGTAATCCATCTAAAGAGTGGGCTTATGAAAAGCCTTCATAAATTATAAAGATATGAAAATTTTGCTATAAAAGAAACAATGATAACAAATGTTAAAAACATTTACCATGATGGATTAGGATATTCACAAGCAGAGGAGAAAAATTCCGTTTTAAAATCTCTAGAAGCATCCTACCAAATGCTCTGAGCACAGAAGTCTGCCTACATTGTGGATAAGATCTAAGACAGATGGTTCATAAATTCACAGAGGCATAATGTTTTAATACCTGTAGTCATCTGAAATGCATCCAGTCCTTCTAACCTAAATGCTAATCACTGAGAAATAATCAAATGTCAATCACAGTTCTCAAGATATTTGGCGTATACTTTGGTGATTAACCAGGAACCATAGGAAATACCAAGAACTATTTGTTTTTGTGTTAGCAACATCAAATATACTGATTCCTACTCCCATTGATTTTAGGACAAACTCAGACTTAACTCTTTTACTGGGAATGATCAATCAGCAAATGTCTAGCAAGTAGAATGTACAATGCTCACTGGCCCCTTTTCTTCTGGAGAAAAATATGGAAAAGAGCATGTACACAAATCTATTTAGTTTGAATATAGAATTTAAAGTAACCAACTGAAGAAACAAAGTCTTTACTAATGTTTCATCTTTAGCTTCATATCTAATATCAAAAGAATGCTTTTTTTTCCCCTTGACAACAGGAAAGTGGAAAGAAAAATATAATAAGTAAATCATAAGAAAGCTCTCTGGGAAAGTTTCCTTATTCCTAGTATAAAGAGTTTCCCATCAATGGCAAATACATTGAAAATGATTATCAATTATTTATGCTGTTTGTGGCAGTCTGTATTAGCTACCTACCTAATCAAACTCTCTCATCATTTCTCCTGCTAATTAAATCTTGAAATTTTCTGAAATGAACTAAGATCTAAGTAATAAATCATGATTTTATGTCAGTTATATTTATACTGTTCTCTGAGACTTAACTTTTACACACAGAAATATAAAGAGAAGTGAGATAAGGAACTTCTGGGAAACTTTCTAGTTGAGGCCCACCAGAAATATGTCTGAGTGGAGAACTTTCTAGTACTGACAACTGTTGTTGTCACCTGGAATATGGCTTTGGAAGAACATAACCCTTAGACCTGTGACAACCATCTTGCCAATCATGAGACAACAAGCTTATGGAGACAGACCCATGGCATGAGGGAGAAAGTAGGAAGATCAAAAGAGCCTAGAGCTCTGATGACATTGTTGTGCTTCTTTATTAATACAGAAAATAAATGGACATCAGTTTTTTATTAGTAACTCAATGTAATATCTTCTTTGCTTAAAAGCCCTTAAGAGTTGGGCCCCCTATCATTTGTATGGGAAAATATTCTACCTGAGACAGTAATCAAAAAATAAGACAAACCACTATATTAACAGATAATATTTTAAATAGACCCCAAAAATGGAGAATTTAAGGATCACCACAATCATACAAACTAACTAGATTATATAAGGAGATTATAAATATAAAGTTATCTTGAGGATCCAGTATTCCTAATTTATTCATTTCACTTGTATTTTTTTTTGCAGGGGTGGGATACCAGGGATTGAACTCAGGTGCGCTAAGCCACATCCCCAGCCCTATTTTGTATTTTATTTAGAAAAAGGGTCTCACTGAGTTGCTTAGCACCTCACCATTGCTGAGGCTGGCTTTGAACTTTCGATCCTCCTGTCTCAGCCTCCTGATCTTCTGGGGTTACGGGGATATGCCACCATGCCCAGCCTTTCATTTCACATGTATTTCTTAATGTTATGAGGCACAAAATTGGACAATGTAGATAAAACTAGTGTCATAAATAAGGCAGAAATATGCAAGATTGAATCAAACTAAAATCTCCTTCATAGCAATCAATTGGGCAAAAAGGCAAACTATGGAATGGGAGAAAATATTCGCAAACCATATGTCTAATAAGGGTTTAGGATCCAAAATATACAAGTAAGTCATATAAATCAACAGCAAAACAAACAAACAAAAACAACAAAAAAACGCTAATATTCTGATTGGTTTTTAAATGAGCAAAAGACCTGAATAGATATTTCTGCACAAATGACATAAAAATGGCCAACAAATATATAGAAGGCAATTAACATCATTAGTCATTGGAGAAATATAAACCAAAACCACCATGAAATACCTCATACCTGTTGTAATTTCTCTTATCAGAAAAATAAATGATGTGATTATGGGAAAAGATCTCTCTTGCATACTTATCATAGTAATATAAATTGGTACATCTATTACAGAAAGCAGTCTGTTGAGTATCCACAAAATTAATTCAATCTAGCAATCCCTTTCTGGATCTATATCCAAAGGAAATGAAATTTGTATCTCAAAGAAATATCTGAATTTCTATGTTCACTGCAGCATTATTCAAAGTAAGCAAGACATAAAAACAACCTAAATGATCTTCACAAATAGAAAAAGAAAATATGGTGTGTATATACACAGGTATGCATCCATATAGTCACTCAATGGAATATTATCCAGCCTTTAAAACGAAGGGAATCCTTCCATTTGCAACAATATTAATAAACTTGAAGAACAGTTTGCTAAGTAAAATAATCCAGACACAGCAAGACAAATGCTTACATTTTCATTTGTATGCATAATCTACTATAGTTCGTCCCATTGAAGCAGAAATAGAACGGTTCCTCTCAAAGCACCCAGGGAGGAAGAGTGATATTGATCAAAGGATGCCAAGTATAAGTTGGACAGGATGGATAAGTACTGGGATCTAATGTACAACATGGTACATGAATCTATAATTAATAAATAGTACTATATTTTTATGTGAAATTTGATATGAGAATAGATTGTAAATTTTCTCACCAGAAGAAAAGCAGGGGAAAACCTATGTAAATCAGTTTGAGAGTGATCATTTCACATATTTTAAAATGTATATCAAAACATGATGTACATTCCTTAAATATATAGCATTTTTATCTTTCATTCATTCTTTATTAAATTTCAGGGAAAAGTGTTTAGAAGTGAGGCAAAGACAGCTATTAATAACTATGATATTAAATATTTCATTACAAGTTGAGGTCTTATTTAACTGCTGTGTATTGAGTGTCTACTATATGTCAGACAATGTTCTGGACATTGGAAAGATTCCAGTAAATGAGCTTTTCTCATGGAGTTAGTCTTGAGTATGGTGGAAATAAAGATAATTTTTCAAAGTTTTTCAAAATCTCATGAAGTGACAAACACACAGAACATATATAATAATAACAAATTATAAAGGTGACTAGCTGCCTTAGGAGGCATGGCCAGGAAATATTTCCTTAATTAGTTGATATTTGAAATGAAACTTGAAAATTATAAGGGTAACAGCCAAGAAAAGATCTGAAGCCAGAGAGTTCTAAGGTGAGGGAAGAATAAATATAAATCCCTAGGTGGGAACAAGCTTGGCACATTTTAAAACCAGGAATCAGGCCAGAATGTCTGACACACTGAAAAGTAGAGAATAGTGATAAAGAGAAAACAGAGAGTCCAGATCCTACAGGAACTTGAAGGTCATGGAAGGAGTAGGAATGTTACTCCACTACAAGGGAAGCTACTGGAAGATTTTAAACAGAGAATGAAATCACAGAATTTGTGTTATTAGAGCTCTCTCTTGCTGGCATGTTGAGAATGGTTTGTAGAGGGACAAGGAAAGATACGACAAAGAGATCCCTTTATAGAACCATAGACAGGAAATGTGTTGGTGTACACTGATGTTAAGTTAAAAAAAAATAGAGAGAGTGGCAGAGAGGCTTCTGGTAATAGCTCAGCCTGGAGAGTGAAATGGAAAGAGAAGATAGATAATAGACTGTGTGATTTGTATGTTTGTGTATGATTTTGGATTGTTTTTACAGATGAAGCAGCCCAAAGACAGTTAGTGACATACACAAGTCACCTGGTTTTTCCATGGAAAATTAAGCCATTGCAGTAATGATAATGTCAAGGGAAAGTGCTTGTCCTACCATTGAATCCTCCTCCCCTTCCTTCAAAACTTCCCTCAGCAATTTCTTTTCTACTATAAGCAAAATCCCTTCCATCTTTCATTTCTAAGACCCCTACAGAAAGAGATAGATAGTAGTAGGAAGTCTTTGAAGGTTGAAAAATAGAATGATTTCTTAGACTTTGGTGATATCTATTACAAGTGTAATAGTATCCCAAAATGTTTTTGATTTTTGATTTTTAAATTTTGTTCATGGATCTTGTTATGGTTTAGATACAAGGTTATCCTAGAAAGCTCATGTGTGAGACAATGCAAGAATTCTGATATGGATTAATGGGTGGTATTATGTGTAGGCCCATAAGTTGTGGTGGGAGGAGGTGAGTCAGTGTGGGTGCATGCCTTTTGAGTTGATATTTTGTCCCTGGTGAGCAGAGCCACCTCTCTTCTGCTTCCTGTCTGTCTTGACCTGTGCTGCTTTCTTCTACCACTCCCTCCCACCATAATGTTCTGACGTATCTTAGACATAGAACAATGAAGTTGGAGGTCTGTGAACTGAGACCTCTGAAACTGTTAGCCAAGAAACTCCTTCCTCTACATTTTTCTTGTCAGATCTTTTGGCCACAGTGACAAGAAGTTAACTAAAATAGAGCTATTAAAAGTATTCTACAATGAATATTTTTGTTTTATGATAAGAAAGAGAAAAGAATATATGTCATAGTAATAGAGTTCCAAATATTCTTCTGACCATTATATTTCAAACTTCTTCTCCCTGGTACTAGTCAGTGCTAAACATGTTTGCTTGATTGTTTTAATGCAACTTCTCTCATCAAAGAAATGGCTGAGGTTATTTCACAGGGCAAAATTTATTTCTGATTGAAAGACAGGAGTTTAAGGAAAAGAACATTACTATTACCAATTTTTTTAAAAGGAATTCTGGGCATAATTCCAAGAAACCTCAGGTTCTCTCAGAGTTTTAAATTTAAGACCTATTCCTCATTGTCACCACAGGGCCTACAATTTAGCTCACAGTCATCAACTTCTCCTTGCCTGTAAACAATAATTTAGAGATCTAAAGCTAGAGAGAGCACTACAGAATCTTCAGGTGTGCTTTTTAAAGATAAAAAAAAAGATTTTTAAACATTACAAAAATTTATCAATGTCCTTGTTGAGAAATAAATACCTTTTTTCTCATTTACTGTATTTTTTTTTTCACCTGGCAATCCTCTGGTTGGTTTCTGCTGGCTACTTACCAATCAGTCAGGTATTCATAGGTTAAACATTTGTGGCCACAGTTCATCCCAGGAATGCAAAAGGTGGCCACTATAAAGATGACTTGCAAGAAACTTTCCCCAGCTTCTCTCCAGGCCTCTGTGCACGGAACAGCTCTGAATACATCCATGATCCATCAGTATTTTTATATATTCAGATCATGCCCTGTTCACATTAACATAAACACACCAAGTTTCACTGTACCTAGTTTTGCTTCTTTAAACTTGCAATAAGAAAGGGTATTACTATATGAAGCATGCACATTATTTGGTTGTTTAACCATGCTCTTAATCAGTGTATAATATGTGTCACAAATAAGCAGCTGCTAAATGAATTATACATAAAGATAATGTTTTCTAGATTACTCCTGCCTGTATATATTGCATAATTTAGGCCCTAACACATTCTGGTCCTTAATCTCTTCTTTTTATAGAAACTGAATCATTACCTTGTTCTTTTTAGTATTTTAAAAGTTTGTTTTCCACATATGTTATAAAAGTAAAATCTCTTTAAAGGGAGGCAATCTTTTTAATTTAAGCACTTATATATTTTTCTAAGGTTCAGATTCTCTTTTTTTTTTTAAACAAACTTTTTTTTTTTGGCTGTGGTTCTTCACTAAGGGGAAAATACATTTGCTTTTAAAAATATTTGCTAGTAAGAGAAAAGGATAAATTCAATGGTATTGGACCATATATACAATAACAACCAATAAGTAAGTCAAAGAGAAAGTTATTAATTCCTCGTTCCCATCTCACTATCCATAGGTTTCATAATCAAAGCCTTTCAATAGCAGAGTATGGATATGGAGATATTAAGTAATGGAGAAAACACTCTACCCGTAATATAGTAGAGAAAACGGTGGGTTATAAACTTGGAGCTCTGATTTTAATCTCAGTTTGGCCATAATTCAGTGAACAACATAAATCATTAATTTAAAATCCTTGTGCTTCAGTCACCACATCTTGAATGGAATTAATAAAACTGTCCTCTCGCTACTTTACAGAAATGTTATAAGATCCAACAAGATAATAAATAAGCTAAAGCATGGATCATGGCCAATATTGAGACTAACAGTGTAAGAATTGCCTAAGACACTTATTTAAAACTCACATTCCCAGTTTCAGCCACAGAAGTTCATTTTCATTTCGTAGTTCTGACAGAAGAGCAGTAAGGTGTGATCTGAAAATCAGAGTTTTTAATAACCACCCTGGTGACTGTGAAACAGGTTATCTAAGGACCCCATCTTGATTAACTGCACTAATACAATCTAGACACATATCCAATTATTTCCTCCTCCAGCCTTATACATCGTTAAATAAGGCAGCAGTTACAAGCAGATAAAAGACCTGTCGATACACTAAGAAAAAAAAGGGTAGGAGAGGAAGGGAGGGGTGTTTTGCACAGTGGGAAGTTTCTCTGGTTCCATAAATATGAGAACACACTGCACAACAAAATTGAGTAACTTCTCTGATATTATTTTTAGCATACATTATTCCATTTAGCCCATGTATTTTGTTTTCTGTTTCTAATAAAAGATAATTTTGAGCTTAAAATATGCTTTATAATAAAAAGTGAAATTGTCAGCATTAATATTAATATTTTTTTCATTTGATGAATTTAGTATTCTCTACTCCTCTATCTTCTTCTTGCAGGTACTCTCCCTGTCTCTCTCTAAGATGTAGCTGAGAGTGATTGTGCACACCTATAATCCCAGGGACTCAGGAGGCTGAGGCAGGAGGGTTGCAGGTTCAAGGCCAAGGCCGGCCTCAGCAACTTAGTGAGGCCCTGTCTCAAAACAAATGTAAAAAAACAAAAATTCTGAGGATGTGAGAATGTAGCTCAGTGGTAAAGTACTCCAGGGTCTAATCCCCAGCACCCTCACCCACCCCACAAAAAAGATATCGATAATGATCCTTTTTCCCCAGGACAGACTGATGTAAAAATGTGCATTCCTCCATTGGCATTTATTGAAAATCTGTAAAATTCTGTGATATAAATATAATCTGTGGTCAAATACAAACATTTTTAGATAGCAAAGTCATTCAAGTTTCCTCAGGTACTGGATTTTATCTCAGGGTCTTAAATCAATTACATATATTCCAAATGTTATGCCATTAAACGCTTAGTAAGAGAGGTTTCAAGGTAGTAGAAATGATTAGGTTTTGCTTGAACTTCGGTATGACTTATGGAATAAAAAGAAACTGATGGAATTGCCATTTTCAGGGTTTTAACAGAATACCCTTTGTGTTTCTAAAGTGAAATCATTCTCCACATTCAACTTTAGAAATTATAGTAGTCTTAGGATTCCTTTACAAAAGCTGTACATACTGAGAAATAAAAGAAGTAAAAGCATTATAAAACTTTCATGAAATCATCATCAAATGATTCTATCAAATGATCATGATGCATTTGTATTGATATGCCCTCTTGTGGCACATAAGATATTTGGAATGGTTTGCAAATATCAAGGAAGAAGGATTTTGTTTTTCTTATTCAAAAATTATCTGAAATAGGAGATTAACATTTGAATGAGCCCTGATAAATAAGGATCTTATTGATGTGTATGGTTTTAAAGATTAATAACACTGAATTTTACCCAAAAGAAGAAAACAAAGAGAGGAGGAAACTGTTTCCTAATATTTAACTGAGAAGTTTCCCAGATTTAAATTGATTTACTCAGTGTTTTATGTATAAAATTTAAGGTATAAATTTTAACTAAATTCTTCCATTCTTCAATGACTTCCTTCTGTTTTGGAATATAAGATATAGACTTTTCAGTGATGTTTTTAAATGCCAATGCTTTTTTTTTTTTTGCCTGAAAATGAAACTCATAGTTTTGATAACACATAAAGAATTATGAAAACACCCCATGGGACAAAAGAGCAACCTTGATTTTAAAAGGAACAGATTGAAGGAATGAGAGATTCTGTAGAGTTGGGATCAGTAACTTAAATCAAATGACCTATACTTTGTAATATGACTGATATATATATTTATTTATTTATTAAGAAAGTGATTGTATAAATGAATTTTGAATAAAACAATTCTAAATTTTTATGTATTACTATACATTGTACTTTAGCTGATAAAATCACAGAATTTAGACCACATTTGTTCAAATAAGAATTTACCATCCTAACCACCACCATTATAATTTCTTTTAGTTTTATAAGTGGCCAAGAAAAATATAAGGCATTTTAGCATCTAGTAGGATCATATGTGAAACTCAATGCAGGTGACCATTTTCTTATTTCAAAGGAGGAATATAAGGATGTTTCAAGAACAGAACAATACATTTTCTTTGATATTTTAAATTTTATTCCTAGATAAATATTTTTTATTCCTTTTCTTGAAAACTTATATTTATTGACAGAAAGAAGATTATAATAACAATCATATATAATGCCTAACTCATTATGTTCCCTTTTTTCTTGATTTTTAAAATATGACTACATATATCTAGCTTTCAATTTTTGAGGTTAATCAAGGTCACATTTGTACCAACATAATTTCTCATAGTTTTTTTTTTTTTAACTCATCATGTCCTGCTACTACCAAAATTGGAGCCATTGGGCCATTTATATTGACAGGAGATACAGAGATACAGAGCAGGTGAATCTTGACTTTGAAATTTGAAAGGTGTTGGAACCAGACTATAAAGTTGTTTGATTTAGCTTGATTAGAAAATGAAAGATAGAAAAAAGAATAATAGGCCACTTTTAAAAGAAAAGGACAAACAGGAATGAGAAAAATATAAATGCTGTGGCAGAAATTTACCCCACTAAAACAATATTCTTTAAAGTGTATTGAACCTGATTTCCCTGCTTTAAGGCCTGAATCTTGATTGCCATAGTCAGTGTCTAGCAATAGAGGTTTTGATAGATGACAGTATCTGAAGAACATTCCTCAAATCTGGAATCATTGGGACAAGGAGATTATTTAAAATATCCTGACCCATGTTATAAAAATAAAACAAAATTTATATTCTCATTTATTAAATTATATCTTCAACATACCAAAATAGAGAGAGTGCAAGAGAGATACTGAATAGTAGATTCCATTTCTTCTAAATAAAAATGGAAGTGTCTAAGACAATAGTTCTCTTTTAGTTTAATTGTATTCTTCCGGTCTTCAATGACTTTCTTATGACTTCTGTTTCTAATCAACACATGTGCACAAAGTACACTTTATGTTTCATCTTTTTCATTGTATTACAAAGGCAAGGTACTTCCTATAATAAAGTGGAAAACATTAGTTCTCCGATGTCTTTGTTAATTCATAAATGACATCTCTGTGTGTGGTGCTATGAGTCCACAGGCTCCTTCATATTCTATACTGCATTTTTCATATAATTTTTTAATATTTAATTTTTTGGTTATAAGTGGACACAATATCTTTATTTTTATGTGGTGCTGAGGATCGAACCCTGTGCCTCAGGCATGCTAGGCGAGCAGCGCTCCACCTCTGAGCCACAACCCCAGCCCCTCATATAAATTTTGTAAAGCATTACAAAAGAATTTCAGAGCAAAAAGAATTGTAGCAAATTGGTCAGCTTATTGGGAGGTGTCTCAAGTCTGCATGTTCTTCTTAAGAAAGAACATAATTCAAGATTTCCTCTCCTGGCTTTAAATATTTGAGCATTTCATAGAGCACAGGAGTTTATGACAGGCAGGTTACTGATGCTAAGCCACTATAGTTCATAAAACTTCAGTTTCAAGGTAAAACATTATAATTTTTTAAGTAGAATAATCATATTTTACAGACATGCAGACTACAAAACCTCTTAGAAAGTACCTTAACCTAGCCAACACTTTCTTAAGAATTAAAATTTGGGAGAATTGTAAAATCTGCCTTAAAAAGAGATCAATTTGTGTTTTCTTTTGGGGTTGTTATATGTGAGTGCTGGTTGGTTGGTTATTCCTAAGGTGAGTCCTTACAAGAAAAATCCTAACACTTGAGGAAAAGAAAACTGTGAGGTTTGTTTTGTTTTTTGTTTTTGTTTTTGTTTTTGTTTTTTTCATTTTAGGGATCCCTCTTAAACACTACTTGCTAATCACAACCTTGTGAATTTCCCTTTTGGTCTTTCACAAATGTGCCTAATTTTGAGGTTACACATTGGATTCTGTCTCCTGTAGGTCCTTGTAGTTTTGGGATCTGATAGCAAGATCTGCATGTGTAGAATTAGCACTGCCCCGAGACTGCTGTTCAGCAAATTGGTTAAAGCACATTGTTCTCTTTGTGGAAAACTATCTCTGTTTTACTCCTATATGCTGATATGTCAGAAACATTGCTTATGCATGATTTAGTCCTGGAGACTACACGGTAGCTCAAATAAGAGAAAGGGGCATCTTTGTGGGGGAGGATCTGAAAAGCTAAGAGCTGAAGGAATAAAGAGAAAAGGGAAATGAGAAAGTAGGAATAAGTATCAAGTCTCTCTTGTTTGGGGCTCAGACAAACAGTCTGTCTCTGTATACAAATATCTCCTGATTCTGACTTTTAAAATTATTAAACAAATATTAATTTAAAATGTGACCCAAAAAAGCAATAAAGGTTAAGCACAGGCTCTAAAATATTAAACAGAATATCCAAGGATCAAGCAAGAAAGAAAACAAAGTCCCCTGAGAAATGAATGTCTTTGGTGTGAGTGTCTCTTAGGAGCTTAGGTCCCAAGGCTCTGTCCCTAACTGTAGCAAGGAGCCCTTTATTGAAGCCTTCAAACCCAAGGCATCCAGACTTGCTGCCCTCTGAGACAATGTGTCTTGGTTCATCTCTGACAATCCACAATGAACAGCTGATTTATTCTGCTTATTTCCCATAAGAAAAAAATTTATGGGACACGTGTGCTATTTCTTAAATCACAAAACAAAATAAAATAAAGCATCAGGAAATATTTAAAGATGACTATTGCTTATAGCTTACCCCAGCGTCTACTGTTCAATACAGTAGTAAATACAGTGTCAATCAGAGTAAATACAGTAATTAATATCATCTACCAGTAAGGAAACAGATTCAGTGTAGTGAATCCATCTAATGGGGCATATGTAGCAGATATTGGTAAAATGCTTCCAATAGTTCCTCACTTTCCTTTACCTTTTTTTTTCTGTGTTTGTTTGTGTGTGTGTGTGTGTGTGTGTGTGTGTGTGTGTACACATGTCAGGGATCACTCTGAACTGGAGCTGAGCACGCTCACTTAGCCTTGAGTAATAGGGGTGTGGAAGTGGTATGGCATGCAATGGGAAGCAAGTGGGCCTTACCTTCCCTTGCGAAGGAAGTGCAGCTCTGGGATTGCGCATCACCCAGTTGGACTACACCCCCCTGTTTGTTGTAACACAATCCCTTGCCTTATTGGGGTGGAATATTCTATTGAATGTCTTTCCCCTAATATAAACAGGGATTTGGGGTGTGCTGGCTCCCTCTCTCGCGCGCGCGCTCTCTTTCTCTCTCTCTCTCCCTCTCTCTTTCTTGCCTCCCTTGTTCCTCTTGCCCTCAGTGTGGGAGCTGACATCTGACATCTCAGAGCTGTCCCTGACCCCCACAAAAGTTATTTCTGTGTTTGCGTGGTCTTTTCATTGCCAGTCCAATCCACACGAAGTGACCCTGAATCCACCACCCTCCCAGGACGTGAGCAATAGTTGGCTCTTGAATCAGGGGCTTCCCTGAACATACACAAGCTCCCAGTAGGATTGACTCCAACAGTCAACACCCAAGACCTTGTCAGAGGCTGCCCTGATTTTTCCCTGCTGATTTTTCCCTGTGGCCCAAAGGAGCCTGCAAGCAACTTGAAAGTGACAGGTCATGGGACCGTCTTTGACCAATGGCTAGCACTCCAGCTAGAGCTGCCTCCCTACAGTGCTGCAGGGAAGCACAGAAAGGAAAGCATGGCAGTGACAAACAGGGAGTTCAGAGCAGGAAGGACCACTGGGGAGAATCTGGGGGAGAAATGAGATCTGGAAGAGGAAGCCCCAGAGCTTCAATGGTATTGGAGATACTGTATTCTTAAACCCAAGTGGTGGATACATGAGTGATCCTTGTATTAATCTTTAGGTGACTTTTATGTGTTTTAAATATTTTTGAATATTTTTAAAAGAAACTCTTTGAAAGCTCTAAAAGGGAACAACTACATGATTTCATTAGAATTTAAAATATATATATATCTGCATATTAAAAAATTTATAAGCTCCAGCTTCCTCACATCTATTCTTATGGAAGGCTCAGCTACCCAAATCCAGAACCAAAAAAGGAGCCCCAAATCCCCTAACACCTATTCTTCCTCTTCTCCCACAGACCACAGTATTCCTATTTTTGATCTAGCTCAGCAGCACACCCCTTCCACATAGTCTTCCCTGGCTTGTCTTCCTAGCCTGGATTGCACAGTCCACCATTTGAATTCAAGAACACCTTGAATTAATGCCCCTTCATCTTCAACCTCATCAAAATGTAGCTCTGGGCGGGGTGCGATGACACATACCTATAATCCCAACTGCTCAGGAAGTTGATGCAGGAGGAGGATCAAGAGTTCAAAGCCAGCCTCAGCAAAAGCAAGGCTTATAAAATAAAAATACAAAATAGATCTGGGGATGTGGTTCAATGGCCAAGTGCCCCTGAGTTCAATCCCTGGTACCACTGCCTCCCCTGCCCCCTGCCAAAAAAAAAAAAAAAAAAAAAAAAAGTAGCTCTGGGTAACACACATTTCTACTGTTCCCTGATTCCTTTCCAGATTCCTGAATATTCCTGTTTATGTTACAAAACTCTACCAAATTCTTTATAGACCTGTACAATAGAATTATAGTTAGTACAAGCTTTGAGAAGAATTCTTGTCTTTCTTGTTGTTTCCATCCATCTATTAGTTTGCTAGGGCTACCATAACAAAGTATCACAAACTGGGTGGCTTAATCCACAAACATGTATTATTCTTGCACAGTTCTGAAGCTAAGAGTCCAAGGTCAAGGACTCTACTGGCTTGGTTCTTTCTGAAGCCTGTGAGGAACAGTCTGTCTGTCTCTCTCCTAGTTTCTGGTGGTTTGTTGGTAATATTTAATGTTTCTTGGCTTAAAAAATGAATCACCCTCTCTCACACCCCCATTCACACAGTGTTCTTCAGATTTCCCCTCTCACATGAGCACCAGCTATGCTGGATTAGGAGCTCTCTCCACTTTGGTATAACCTCAGTTTAACTAGTTACATCCACAACCACCCTATTCCCAAATAAGGTCCTATTTCTGAGGTACTGGGGATTAAGGACTTCAGCATAGAAATTTAGGGGAGACACAAATTCACCCCAGATCATCACTCTATATCTAAGATCAGAGGCAAGGAAAGATTGTCTTTCTTTAATCTAAACTCAGAACCCTTTAGAATTTAGAATTTTTAGAATTTTTACCCAATCTTCCTTTGAACTCAACTAACATGAATTGACATTATCATTTCTTTTTCGACTTGAGCCCTTTATTTCAGTTAGTGTCCTGTTATCATATGCAATATTCCAAATTGTTATTCCTTTAATTATTCTCTCACATACTTCATTTATCAAACTGGAAAGCATTATTTTCCATACAATGTAGCCTTGGAACACCACCATAATTGTTTCCCTAATGGGTTCTTCAGACTTACAAATGCCAGGTTTATTTTGGCTTGCATATGAAGTTTGATTGCATGCATTCATAATTGAGTTTCCCTTTTGATATATTAATCAGAACCATCATATCTCAAGATGATAATTAGCTGAAGTTGTAGCAAACATATACAAAGTTATTTATAGATAGTTCCTTCTTTATTTTTGCCTATTAACATTGTCTTATAAATCATATAACTATAAAAGTGACAAAACACCCAGACTAAATCTCTTACTTTTATTGAATGTATGGTATTCTTAAGCATTCATGATGTCTATAGTTTAATTAATCTGCTCCATAATTTAACTATTATTTTGAAATGATCTCTCAGATCTTTTAGCATTCAACATAGAAGAGTGTTGAGTTACATGTTCTGAATTTATTTTGTATAATATCACCACAGAAAAGATATTACTATAAACAAATAGTAATTTGACTAATATAACTTCTTGTCTAGAAGGGTCTCTATTAAGGTGGATTCTGTTGTTGTAAGATTGATTTGATGAAAGCATCAGGTTATTCAAAATATTGAAGCAGGTAATCAAACACAGTGATACACAGGATCACAAGTCTGAGGTCAGGCTGAGCAATTTAGTGAGGCCCTAAGCACCTTAGTAAGATGGTGTCTCAATTTAAAAAAAAAAAAAAAGAACTAGGGATGTAGCTCAGTGGCAAAGCATCCTCAGGCTTAATCCCCAGTATTCCTCTCCCAAAAATGAAGCAGGGAAATTGAAGAACTTACAGCTAGAGCTTTATGGTTAGCTTCTAAATCTTCTTCTTCTTTTTTTTTTTAAACCAGCAATTACTTGTGGCAGGGGAGGAAGGGTTGAGTCAGTCAAATTAAGAAAAAATACTAGCCTGGGAAAGCTCTTAAAAGAAGAAAAAATGAAGAAGGTAGGGCCCCACTGGAAAGTACAGTAGACTACTGACTGAAAGGTCAAAATTCTTTCCGCATTTATATTTGTTCCTTTCATGCAGCAAATAAGAGAAACAAGTAACCCAGCAGAAGCCACCTCTTTGGTAACTACTTCTATTCAAACCTCTCTTGACCCTTTCATAATTTCTTGAGACCAAACAAAGGCAGGAAATGCACTGACCTTCCAGAGTGAACACTAAATAAATTGTACATTGTTTTATCAGTTTTTCTTACAAGAGAAAGGTCACCAAGGAACAGGTCAACAAATTTATCTCCCAGTTGAAGATTTATTTTTCTTCATCTGTGTTGGGAACCTACCTATCCTGGTCAGGTTATGACAACCATAGAAAATCTTTTTGGAAGATGTAGCCACCAAAACACATGGAGTGGCCAACAGCTAGCAAATACCCTCTCAGCCTTGTGTCAAGGTAAAATAAGAGCAAGTCCCACTAATTCTGACTCGTTTTTTTTAACATTTACTAAACAAGGAATAACAAATAAATAAATATTAACAGGTACAAAACCTCTGTGTAATTTGTTTTGTAAAATCTGTGAAGTTCAAAAATCTTCTTTCTTAACAAAGGACCTCCAAATATCCTGCCTCAGAAAAAAGCCATTAAAGGAAGCCCTGCCAAATCTCAGGGCACACAGTTCTGTAGTCTTATTGTTCAGGCAATCAGAAATCCTCAGATTTCACTACTTGCACCAATATGGATTATTTAGGGATTAAGATATATCCCTCAAATAACAGGCTCAATAAAGATCTTTCTCCATTCCTATTCCTGGTTTATGCAGAAGGAGAAAATATCTCTAAAAGTAGTTTAGCCAATCCACGTCTTGAGTGCCCCTAATTCTGTCAATGAGAATCCATTTCTAATACCTGTAATGCTTGTTCACAATCCACTAATTTAACCATTGAAATTATCTTCTTGATATTCAGTATGTTAATTATTAAACCTTCTGGTATGGATTCAGTTTGGATGGCTGAATTAGTTGTATCAGACTCTTTGGGGCCTGGGCTTCCCTTTAGAATGCTAGTGAGCCATCCTTGAGCTTTAAGATCCTAATATGAGTAACTAATCATACCTAAAGTATTGCTTACACTGACTGTAGAATCTGAAGTAACTTTCCATGAATTAAAGACATTATTGATCTTTATAACAAATCTCTAAAATACTTAGATATTTTATGGTGTTCATTATTCTATCATCTATCCTCTGCTTTGTGTGTGTGTGTGTGTGTGTGTGTGTGTGTGTGTGATTATTCTTTCCTTTGTGGTAATAAGCATGCTCCTTTGGATTCCCTTTTTTACACTTTATAGATCAGTGTATCTCTGATTACTTAAAAATAAGCTTTCCCTGTCATTACTGAAGTTATCTTTCTCCTAGAGTAATTTTTTGACCACCACCTTAGGAATAATCTTGGACAAACTGCTAAAGATGCAGATTCCTGAGGAACAACTCTGAGGTTGATCTGAAAATCTGCCATTTTAACAGATACCCCCCCACACCCGTACCCATAATTATTATTCACACTAAAGTTTGAAAACAGTGAATTGTGCATGTTCCCGTTAAGTAATAAGATCCTTATTAGACATGAATTTGTACAAATTTATTTTATTTGGTATTTTCACTTGAAGCATCTACTTTTCAGTACCTTGTAAAGTTTTTATAAAAATTCAATACTGTCAACCAAACCATCAGTTGTTCAGGGGTGAATTAACTATTGGGTAGATTACCCAGGTCCTTGATTTCTTCTGTCTTTTTCTTAGTTCATTTGGCTATTTTTCTGGAGGACAAATCACTCATCTTTTGTAACTTGTTAACAAGTTTGGTAACAGAACCAGTTTATAAGCATATTGAAATGTGGTTGGGGATTTTCTGTGCAACAAATATCACACCTAAAAAGACCTTCTATAAAAGAATAAGGAGGCATTAGCTATATTGTCTATCCATCAAGGTAGAGCAGAAAAAAAAACCTTACCTATTTGTTGGAAAACAGAATATCTTATAATAAGTTTTACCGTGTACAGTGCATATTGCTAAATAACTATATAAAACACCATAAATATGGCTGAAATATTAATTAATTAAACATGGGGTAAACAATTGCTTTCAACAAGTTTGAAATTATCACTGACTAGCTTCTTTAGCCTAAGTTGAAAAGAAATGAGATTTTTTAAAAATTCTTTTTTGTTTTAATTAGTTATATATGACAGTAGAATGTACTTTGATACATCATATATAATGGAATATAATTAATAATGTCTGATTCATTCTACTATCCTTTTTACCTCCATACTCCCCTCCCTTCACTCCCTTCTACCTAATCTAACATTATTCTTCCCTAGCCTCGCTCCCATTTTGTATTAGCATCCACATATCAGAGAGAACATTTGTCTTTTGGTTTTTTGGGACTGACTTATTTTTCTTAGCATCATGATATTCTCCAGCTCCGTCCATTTACTGGCAAATGCCATGATTTCATTCTTCTTTAAGGCTGAGTAATATTCCATCATATATATATATATATATAATATATATAATATATAATCCCATCATATATATATTTTCAAAATGTTATATTGATTAGACATAAATTTGTACAAATTTATTTTATTTGGTATTCATCTGTTGAAGGGCACCTAGGTTGGTTCCGTAGTTTAGCTATTACAAATTAAGCTGCTATAAACATTGTTGTGGGAAATTAGATTTTTTTAAAAAAGCAAACAGGGCCCTTTCATCTCAGATTCATCCACATAAATATAGGTGTAGAAAATAGGATATTTGAGCATCTCTACAACCCAAGTAAAAAGAACTTGCATACTTCACCACCACAAAACATGGGGATTCATAAAGACTTCAAAGAAAAAAATCCCCTGATGTGAATGCTAACATCTTAATTATTTTTTTGCATGTGACATACTATTCTAGCCTCTTTTCTGTACACAGAGATTCTCTTTTAATCACCACCAAAAATACTCTGTTCTTTCTTGGAAATAGATGTTGTGATGGCGTGCCAATTTTTCATTAGATTTTTGCTATTCATCTGCTCAAGATTGGTAGACCTTCTACAAAGAGAATTTCACTCATCAGATCTGGGAGCTGTGGGAAAGCAAAATACCTCTAAGGAGCACCCACATATAAATTATGATAGTAGATATTCTAGAAGACCTTCCTGACTTTCAGGATCCCTCTATGGCCCCTGTGTGGTGGCAACTCAGTTTCTGACCATTTATTTTTTAATGTATTTCTCAGAGTTTCAGTTCTCTAATTTGTAAAAATAAAACTGATATCCTTTATCTTACTGGTACATTTATTCTGAAGTCGGCCTGTCCATATCACAATTAGCTTCCTAGGAGTAGGAAATTGGCTGAGACTAGTAGATTTGACAAGTTTACAAATACCCACTCACTCTCTTCAGTTATATCCCCTGTCTCTCTCTCTGCAGGTGCATCCCCCAACCCTTCTCTCTCCCAATTCTAACATCTCAAAGTCTGGGACAAGTTTGATGGGGAAAGGAGGGGCAAGAATAATGACATATGAAAAGACATATGAACAATAATATGTTTATGAAGAAGTATTCAGTCACTCTAATACTTTCTGATTAAGCCTAGTTTTGTCTTACTGAAGAGGAGCATATAAATGCTGTGAGTTGGAAAGCATGGGTTTATACAGCATTTTCAATTGGATTATGCAAGGGGCACAGTCCTTGATAGAAGTCAAACATAATATGCTTAATTCACACATTGCTTTATTGTTCTTTAATATCAAGTCTCCTTGCTATAATCTTGGTATTATTTGCATGGAAGATAGTACTTTAAGAAACCTTTGACTTTGAATAGACTCACACCAAAATGCTTTAATGCTATTTTTTTCTATGTAAGCAAAATTGTGAGGCAACTGTTGTAGCAGGCTTGGGCAAAAGATGAAATCCCAGCACCAATTTTCAATGTCAATTTTTTTTTAATGTAGAAATAGAAGCTATGGTTCTGATCATTTCTATTTGAGAGGTTTAACTTCCTTCCTTATGCAGACTGCAATGCTGTTTAGATTCTCATTTCAGTCTGATTCCTCTGACTGGCCCACTGTGGCTGCTGAGAGCTTGATTTAGGTTACACTATGCACGACTGGATTATGCAGTCCATCACTGTTCCTGAAAGGATGAGCACTTTGTGCTTTCCAGATGAAAAAATGAAAAAAGTTTCACAGACTCTAGTTAAATCCCAATTAAATTGAGATCCAAAGTTGTATTGTTCCTTTGCCAACCAAAGGGACTAAATTATATAATAAGTCTTTTTCAATTCCAGTTTCAAGATCTGATTCTTCCCTACTAGATCATCCGAAGTGCTTTTCCTCTACTAGATCATCCGAAGTGCTTTTCTACCGAATAATACTCCACCTTCTGACTCTAAAGAAGACTACCTTCTGCGGCATATTCCCTGCCTTCATATGATAATCACATGCTTATCTCTCATTTCTCTGGGAATAATGTTTTGGTATGACTAGTGCCTTTTCTGGGTTTTGCTAGCTTTTAACACCAGGGCTTTGCTTACTGTAGTTATTTTTATTTCTTGAGGATGGGTAAGGGGAGGGGGAGTTAGGAAACTCTAGGTGAAAAAGCAAAAGGGAACTATTAATAAAAACGACAGTGGAGGTCATGTAGACGCAACACAGCCAAGTGCATGTGGAGTGTGCAGACATACTGCTGTATTCCTGCCCTCCTGTTCTTTACTGTTAAAAGAAAGACAAAAGGGAAAGAGGAAGAAGGAAAGGAGAAAAGAGAGAGGACAGTGTGAAAGGGAAAACAACATTGAGGATCTTGGAAGGAGTCCTCCTTAAATCCTCCTGAGATGGATTTTCTTGTTGCCATTTTGCATAAATGACACTTTCAAGGTCAGGTCAGAGCAGAAACTAATTTCTTGCTCTAAATAAACTAATTTTTTCCCTTAAAACTGATTTTGC
This sequence comes from Urocitellus parryii, assembly GCF_045843805.1. Lineage (NCBI taxonomy): Eukaryota > Metazoa > Chordata > Mammalia > Rodentia > Sciuridae > Urocitellus > Urocitellus parryii. Next base: position 146,732,417 of record NC_135532.1, read on the forward strand.
TGAAATAGGTTTTTATATCAAAATCTCAGCTTTGGACCTGGGGGTGTAGCTGGGTGGTATGCCTAACATGCACAAGGCCCTGGGTTCCATCCCATCCCCAGCACTGCAGCAGGGAGGGGAAAAAATCTCCCAGCTTTGATATATTAGTATTCCAAAGTGAAAAATTATTCAAGAAGTGAGAAGGGAATGGGGGAATAGAAATCTCTCCAGGTAAAACTTTTCCATTCCTCATAATAGAAGTGAACAGATCCGAGTCTCTGTAAATCAAATTCCTGTACATCTGACAATTCATGTAGTCCCATGAGAGGCTGGCTATTAAGAGAACCCTTCAGGGAATTCTCTTTTTAAATGCAGAAACCTATTTAAGGAATAATTATTCTCACAAAATTTCCCACTACCAGTTTGTTTCTTTAAAGTCAGTATGGAATGCGTTTGATTTCTCAAAAAATCCATACCTGAAATATCTTTCACTAACCTCTATGTGAAAAAGCTGAAAGAAAGGAAACAGAAAGACTAAGAAAGAGAAGGCAGTGAAAGGGACAATTGGTGTTACCCTGGAAGGGGAGTGACATGAACATTCTAGCAAATTCCAAACATAAAACAAAGGAGGAAAGTAGGTAAATTCATTGCTTTGAATAGATAAGTACCCATTCACTTTCACAGACAGAAGATGATCTGAAATAGCAATTATTGGAATATGAACCTCCTTTATGATTATCCAACCACATGTTGGGATGTCTCGCCAACAGCCTAAAGTGCTGGAAGGGGACTAACAGGATCAGATTGAGGCCACTAACCCCATTCTGAATCATATGTAAGGATAGTTTTACTACAACTTGAGGGCTTCAAACAAGCTTTCAAAGGGACGGTCCCATGAAGCACGGTGAACATTATTCCACAGCCCTCCATGAGCAGTCTATTGACAAGTCCATCTTTATGAGAACCTATTTCTTTAATACTTAATGCATTTCTGAGAGCATCAAAGTTCAAAGCACTCATACCCCAGCAGATAGAAAATCTTCTGGAAAAGTCTTTTGAATTTGTCTCAAAGGAAAAAAATGCATTTTGTAAGACAGAGCTGTATTTAAAATGGTGTGTGTTCATTACAACAGAAAAAAATACTAAAAACTAAGCATAATACTATACTAAACAAATAAAAACCTACATGATTAGGTAATGATTCATTGCCCTAGAAATAATGTGTGTGTGAATGGCACTGGGAGAAAAATGTAGTATCTATAACTACATTCCAACCAAGTGCACATATCGTCTCCATTCTACTACCCAGCTAAGGATTTAAATGAGGCCACACTGACTTACAAGTGCCTCATAATACTCAAGCAACAATACTTCAGAGGACTTCTTTTCAACAATTCAGTTTTACCCAGTGTTTAAAAACATGTGGGTATATCTTGCTATAAAAAATAATTTTCCTAATCATTTTATTAACTAATTAGACTCATAATCTGCATTTTCAACCCAAGAGAGAGAAAAACAAAATTTCTCTAGACAGGACTAGCTTCTGCTGGTTTCTGCTAACATTAAAGCCTTGTGACTTAGAGGAAGCAGGAAAATTCAATTACTAGGTTTGAACCAAGTCTTTGAAAAGTACAGTTAAGTGGCTTCTACTTATTGCAACCACTTTAGGAAATGGTTATTTGAGTCTAATAATTGACTGATTCGATTAAAAGGAGACAGGAGAAACATTTGCTGAAACAGCCAAGGTGTTTGTTTTTCACTGCTATCATCTAAAGCATGTCTCTAAAACCACACCCTTATACATCAGTGGTTCTCCATCTTTTCTCATCCCTGTTCATTTGAAGGCTCAGGTACAACCCATTTTTTAAATCACTCCATCAAGAATTTTTAGCCAGAAAGTGAGGTGTCGATTGAAATTTGGGGTGAGGTTTAAGAAACAATTAGAATCTCTCAAAAGTCATATATAAGACTGAGTCATATAGGGATTCTCTTGTTCCCAAGCACATAAAAATCAACATATTTGAGGCCTATGTTTTGCAGAAAACAAACTGAGAAATAGCAATACATTATTGTTTTAGTCCCCAACAAACTCAACAGAAAGCAATTAGAAACCTGTTTCAATTCTGCTTTTATGGTTAACAAAACACACAGGCCTTGGATGGGAAGTTACAAGAGCATCAAAAATCAAACTAAAAGTGACCCCCATAGAATCCACAAAGCATAATTTTTATTTTGGATTGTAGAAGATCAAGATCTAATTTCAGGACTACTTTTATGATACAGGGGGCAATATCCTTATCTGAAATATTTGTTCTTTTTGAACTCTGAATATGTGTTTATATATACCTTATAAGAACAAAACTAATTTTCCCATCAGATCTTTTAAATGAATGTCAAAAATGCTTCTATATTGAATCTTTCACCAAGAATAGACTATTGTTTTAATGACCTATAGTCCTTTAACTTAAAAGGTAGCAGAATGATTTCCTTCTTCAATTAAAAGCAATTGGATTCTGGGTGTATTTTTAAGGTAGAGCTGACAATAATCCTATTGCATTGGATGTAAGAAAAATGTTGAGGCATAAGAGATAATTCCAAAGATTCCTTGGCAAAGAATGAATGCATGGAACAATAGTCTTAGAAACATTGCTCAATTTGAATATGATGTGCCAGGTTGAGATGTTGAGCAGAAGAGTTTGTGTGCGTGTGTGTATGTGTAAATGTGTGCATGTGTTTAATTCAGGGAAGTGATCCACACTGGAGATAAAAATTTGGGAATCTGGCACATCAATCACATTTAAAGCCATAAAATTGCCATAAGAATGAGAAGAATACTGTCGCACTCTGAGAAGTTGAGAAGATGAAAAGAATACTGAGAGAGAATGACCAGAGGAATAGGAAAATAGCCAAGCATGAGTGGTGTTCTGAGTTCTAAGTGAAGGAATATTTCAAGGGGGAAGGAGTTCTCAAGGTGGGGATTGAGAACTCCTCCATTGATATAGCAACAAGAAGGTAATTGATGTCTTTGAAAATGCAGATTCAGTGAAGTGGTACCTACAAAGATTTGATTGGAATGGATTTAAAGGGAAATGAGGTAGACACCTTGAAGCCAGAAAGTAAAGATAACTCTTTTAAGGGGTTTGCTAAAAAAGGAAGTGGAGCACTGGCTAAAAGTAGAAATGAGGTCAATAAAACTTTTTAAAGTATTTATATGCTCATGGGAAGGGGAAATAGGTAATGCAGGAAAGAAAGGGAAGACTTCCTGAAATCATGTCTTTGAGTAAGCAAGAAAGAATGGGATGTAGTGAACAACTTGCAAGACTGGCTTTAGATAGAGTATGGAGTGTCTGTGGCTAGTACTGAAAGCAAACAGAGGACATGGATACAGATGTGGTCATAGCGTTTTGTTGAAGGCCTCTTCACTAGCTTCTATTGAAGATAGAAGCTTCAATAGCTTCTGTTGAAAATAACTTCTGTTTTCACAGTCATGTTGAAAATGTAACAAGCTAATATTGAGGATAAGGAGAGAGGTGTAATCAGTTTAAGAAGAAAGGATAAGACATAGAATAATCAGGGGCTGGGGTTGTGGTTCAATGGTAGAGTGCTCACCTAGCATGCATGAGGCACTGGGTTCAATCCTTAGCACCATATAAATGTAAAATAAAGATATTGTGTCCAGTTAAAACTAAAATAATTGACATTTTTTAAAAAAAGATGTAGAATAATAATTTCTAGAAATGGGAAAATAAATGCTCTTGAATTTTGCTGTCCGGTGTGACATATCTATTGAATGCTGAAATGGGATTTGTAAACCAGAGAAACAGAAATTTTTATTTAATTTAAAATAATTTTAATTTTGATTTAAAATTTGGTACCCGGTTTTAAAATTTTTTCAAAAACATTTGGAAATTTTTGAATATGTAATGATTTCAATGGTAAATTTTGTGAATTTACATATTAAGGATTTTTGATGAAAATTTAATATGCAAATTGAGAAGTTCTACTAAGTATAAAATACACAACAGATTTCATAGAATGAAAAAAAGTTAAATATCTCTTTAATGTTTCCACACTTATCATACATTGAAATGGTAATGAATACATTGAATGATATTAAATATTGGTATTTATTTCACCTTTTTTCTACTTTGTACTTGCTAGAAGATTTTCAGTTACACATGGTTCATGTTAGAGGTCTGTTATACAGTGTAAGCTGAGGGAAATGGAGTATAGTTTAAGGCATTCTTAAATTTGAGGTGAGTGTTCATGAATTTAACGTGAACTTTTTCATCAGGTTGTATGATTTTTCTCTAACCACAGTCAATAAAATGTGTGAATTAGGTCTAGAGGATTTAACCAGGGTTGAGCTTTTGTAAAGTGAGTACAACAAAGCAAAAGAAGGTTGAAAGGGCTGAAAGTGCTTTCAAGGGAATTACTTATTTCAGCTAAGTAGCAAAATAAGAACATTGAAGGGTTAAATAAACATGATAGGATCTATGGATTCCTGGACTTCATGGAATTTAAGAAGTTTTAGAGACAAGCTACTCAAGGAGTGACAGAGAAAGAGAAGATATGGTTGGTGGAGAGTGGGCATCTTGGAATTGAGATTAGGGAAGTGGTGCAGGGTTGGTAATGACAAGGCCTGGAATATGACCATGGATATACAGTAGAAATTAGGTAGCATTGAAAGGATTGTGAATCAACAGGAAATGGATTACATGGATAATTAAAATCAGGAAGGAGTCATATTGGACAGAGAGACTATAATGCAGAAGTAAAATCCTTCAAAAATTGAGTGAGGGACGATTTGGGTTTTGGTAGTTGACTACAGCAAAGAGGTTATTGAGTGGAAAGTCTGGTCATCAAGTTTCAAAGTTGGAGGTTTTGAGGTAGGATGAAGGAATACGTTTGTTGGCCCAGTGTTTGTGGCACAGAGGACTAAAAATATAGCTATGACATGAAAACTATGCAGAGGAACACATGTTCTCAAATACAGAACTTTTTAATTAATAAGATGGATTAAACATCACAGTGATGCACCATGGGGTGTAGGGGACAAGTGGAAGACTTTTAGACTTAGAGATCAAAATGTAGACAATGAGGATTGACCCAGGAGATTAGCGTTTCCTGTAATAAATGACATAGTAGGGGTAAAGTGCCATTAAAATTGGTTTTACTATCCTTAAGGCAGATTACGAAGACAAGTCTGTGAATATTGGATGTCTCTGAAGCCCACCATCCCTTTTTCTACAGAAGCAGGCAAAGAAACCTTGAAAAATGATTTACTTGTGCCTGTACTTGCATCTTGAAGTGAAATCACAGCATTTAAATTGAGAGCAGTCTTCATATGATGGTTTTGTCCATCTTTTCCCTTTATGATAGTTTTCCTTTATATATTTTGATGTTGGCTATTTTATATACAAAATTATATAATTATTATTTTCATTCTTTTGATAATAATATAAATCCTGATTTCACTTTTGATTGTCCTGAAATACTTTATGCATACTTTTATATTTAATTTTAGTGGGTCATTTTGTTTTACATGTATGTCTCACAAATAACATATAATTAGATGAGTATATAATTATGTATATGAGACTCAATTTGAGAATCTCTATTTTTTTATTAGTGCATTATACTTGTAAAAAATAGTTGGGTTCATTTTGGCATAATCATCCATACATGGAATTTAATTGACTCCATTTCAGTCCCTAGTGGAATCTCTATTTTTTAATAAAGAGTTTAAATCATCCCCATTTATTGTGGTAATTGATGCTTACATTTTTGTTTTGCCATGGTAGTTTTCCAGTTTATATTTTTTTATGTTCCAAGTTTTGCTATAAAAATCAGAATATCTCTTTGCTTATAATTTATTCATGATTTAAAAATATTTCATTGCAACTTTTCTACCTGTGATAACCTATAAATTTCTTTTAAAACGAATTTTGTATCCCTACCTACTCTGAGAATGGAATTTTCCTCACTTTTACTTCTCTTTCCCTGTCATTTTCTATTAAGCACATAATTTGGAAACTATTTAATCTCTTTCCTAATTTCAGTGGCAATTTGGAATGTGGAAGACTTAGTCACAGAACTCTATGTATAGCCACAAATAAAGTGTGTTAGTCCCCCAAAGTTCCCAAAGCAATAAATCACTGCATCTAATATGTGAAGTGCATTCTGTGGTACCGGTGGGCATGATAAACAAGGTTTCAGGAAGCCATTTAAAAGTAGCTTTAAGTATCTCATGACTGATTAATGTACTGTAATATAGCACATGCTTAATGAAAGAATCATTAACTAGAATATAACTAACTGTTTAATTCAGTCCCTGGTCAATCATTTCTTTCTAAATACACGTAAGAGTAAATAACCTCAGATAGTCTGGTTTTTTGTTTATTTGGTTGGTTTTTTAGTTTGTTTTGTTCTGTTTTGTTTTCATGGTACTGGGGCTGAACCCAATGGGTCTCTACCACTGAGCCACACCCCCATCCCTTTTTAAATTTTTAAATTTTGAAGCCAGTGTCCCCCTGAGTTGCTGAGGATCTCACTAATTTGTTCGGGCTAGCTTGGAATTGGTGATCCTCCTGCCTCAGTCTTCCAAGTTGCTGAGACTTACAGGAGTATACCACTGTGCCCACTGCTATTCTGCTCTGTGCCTTCATTTTATCCAGAACATAAATAGAAGGGAATATGTGGCAAGTACATAGAGATGCCCGACCCCTCAGTGTGCCAAAGGTTTCCCCCCACCACCCTGTGAAATGATTCCCTAGAACAACATTCCAAGGGCTGTATATTTAGGTTAATTTGAGTTCAAAATTTGAGTCCAGTATTTCTCTACTAAAGGTTCTCAGAAGAATCAACAGTGAGATACCTGTTAAACCCTTTGGGACCCCAAATTATCAGACCATGGAAGCTTTTGCTTGCCCTACATTGGCAGTTTGCTGGTGGAGCATGTTTTGGGAAATGTTTCTTCTTGATGTTCTGTGGTGACATGGCTGGAGGAATCTCTTTTACATCTTCAGATTTAGTCTTGATTACTGAGCTCCCAGTATATGTCTGGTCTTGGATGTCTTTTAGAGTTTTAATGAAAACCTCGGTCAATTTTGACTTGTTTCCCCTTCCTCTGTCTCTGCTAAGATCTGCAAACAACTCTAGTATAAACCCAATGGTAAGAATGGACCAACACATACAGCCACAGGCATGTATGCTCAGAATTCACCCTCTTCTCTACTAGGTACGGAAGGAGTCATTTGCATGATCCTGTAATGCTTGTTCTCTTGCCCCTTATTGTGCTCACTCAAGAGACTTCCCATGTGGAAACAGACCTCTGGAGGCCTGGCACACAGGTGCACCATCAATCATGGTCAGTACTTTCTATGATCTCTCTACACATGTATGCATGTCTGTCTGTCTTGTTGGATTCTCAGTTCATTGAGGGAAGTATCCAGTTTCTAATTTATTTTTATTTCTCTACTTCTTGCAATACAGAAACTCAAATTTTGCTGAATGAATGAGTCACACAAAAGCTGTGAAAAGTAGAAAATAGACTCCCCAAATTCTCAGTGATTTCAGACTGAAGCATTTGACTAAAAATTGCCAAAATAGAATTTTACTATATTTTCATGTTTTGTTGACACATCAATGCCCTTTGTCTAGGAGAAAACTGATGACAGAGATCACATTTCCCACACCAATACTTTAAGTAATTGAATGAATGAGCAAATGAATGCTCAGAATTCACCCTCTTCTCTACTAGGTACGGAAGGAGTCATGGACTTGAAAATTCTTCCTTTGCTATCTGAGTATCTGGCACCCTGAGGTGTTTTAAATGAAAAAAAAATGATTAAAATTACTTTTTTGTAAAAGTGAACATGTAAAATGTCTTTGTATAGTTTTGAGTTTTAATTTTATAGTAAAAACCCATTTAACACTTTTCATAACTACTCTACCACAAGCAGGTATAGGAAAATATACAGAATTAGCATCAGGCTTAACAAAAGATAAATTAAGTAGGTAAGGAAAAATATAATAAGACAATCAGGTTCATGGTCAATAGGAAAAAAGCAAATGATCAAGTGGAAAAAAGTGGAAAAAGTAAGAATTTACATACATACAAATAACAATAAATGTATGAAAATCTGTTCAACCTCAATAGTAATCACTAAATGCAAACTACAATAAGATTGTATAACCAGATGTTGAACCAGGAGAAATTAGAAAGATTTATAATATGAGAACTGGCAGGAATAAATGGAAATAAACACTTTCATACACTGCTGGTGGGAGTATAAATTGATAAACCTGCTTTGAAAAGCATTGGCAGTATCTCAAATCTTCAATTTGGAACTTTTAGCCAATAAAAGCTCTCCCCCAGGAAATACTTTCATAGGAGAAAAGCACATGCACAAGATATCAATAGCAGCATTGTTTGCAATAGAGAAAAACTGGAGGCAAATATCCTCCAGTGCAAGAATTTTAATTAATTATTAAACATTCATAACTTGGAATACTATGCAGTCATTAAAAATGAAGCAGACTTTGATGAATTGACTTAGAAATATCTTTATTATTTAATGAAAAGATTAAAAGCCTATTGGAAAGAAAATTTTGAATGTAATACCATTTATGTAAATTTGTGTACATTTATTGAATGAATAAATCTATGATTTAGAAAGGCTCTTTAAGCTACCCAAATATCTGGTGCACTGATCTGTTTTGAATGAAATACTACATTTGAAATGAAGACACTAAATTAAAAATGCAGCATTATTTTGCTTAAACAGAGTTGGTATGATATTCACCAAACTCAAAAGTTGCTACTCATTGGAAATGAGAAAAAAGAAATTTAACATGTTTTGGCCTACTTAATTTTGAATAATCTGAATTCATGTATTGAAAATGCATCATATATGTAATTTTAAAAATAATTTGCCTTGGACTGGGGGTGTGGCTCAAGCGGTAGCGCACTCGCCTGGCATGCGCAGGGCACTTGGTTCTATCCTCAGCACCAAATGAAAAATAAAATAAAGATGTTGTGTCCACTGAAAACTAAAAAGTAAATATTAAAAATTTCTCTCTGTCTCTCTTTAAATAATAATAATAATAATAATAATAATAATAATAATAATTTGCCTCTAGTAGCCATAAGGTTTGTGGTAGTCATTATATAAAATCTGCCATAAGTTTTGTTATAGTCATTACATAAAACCTGCCCAGCTCAATACTAACATGCCAAGCAGTTAAAAGTTTATAATAACTGATTTCAGAGCTATCAGTTTATAATAACTGATTACAGATCACACACTTAGGACTTGAAATGAGCCAAAATATTCCTTAATAATAGATAGCCCACCTAATTCAATAATACATATTGATTAAGTCTGTTCCTTTCCATCTTGCCTAGACTGTAGTTCTCATCACCTGGTAGGCGGTGAGGCAATAGCCAATGCTGATTGAACTCCTATCTGTCAGAGGAAAGTGAATGAAGTGACAAAAACCATTTCGACCTCAAGCAGGTCAAAGATGAGTGGAAGTGATGATAAAAAAGAAAAAAAATTCTGGGATCTCTCAACAGATTTTTTTTTTTTTAGTGTACTTTTGAAAGGCAAAAGTAAAATAATTTAAAGAAAGTAAATAATTTCGAGGGACTAATAGGATATCTAGAAGTGTCAGTGTTGACAACCCACCTGAATCATTCCAGTTTTTTTTTAATTGACCCTTTTACTTATTGACAAAAAGAACAGGCAATATCTATCTCTACTACCACATGAGTTTACAATGCTGAGCAAGTAATGTCTCAATTTCCTCCATAGACCATGACTCCTTACTGCTCATCTTGAATGAAAATCCTTTCGCAGAAGTAATGATCCCCCTATTAAATCGTGGTTGAATCATTGGTGCTCAATAGACGGTGCGTTTAGTTTGAGCAATACATTTTCCAGCAGCATGAACACTAACACAGAAGCCCACCATGCACAGGGCACCAGTCACTTGGCTATTTTTCCAGTGAAGGACACTGAAAAACTGTATAAAGAGCTAATTTTCCTCTTGATCTATCATCTGTATACTCTGCGGACAGCTTATCTGTCAGTACTCAATTGTTCACAACAAAATGCCTTCTCCCATATTGGACTGTAAGAATTGATAAACACAGAGATGACGACCCATGGCATTCAGCTAAAATGTAACAGATGCCAGTAACTTCCTGTAACCTGGCTACATTTTAGTGAACATCACCACCAAAAGGCTCCCCTTCTATTTCTATGTTTTTGTAAGATTTACAGAAATGTTTATACTGCTTTGCCAAACGTAGTTTTCACCCCACTGAGTCCCCAAACTTTGAAAGAAAAAGTTGTTTCTCCTTTAAGAAAAAAAAAAAAGAGAGAGAGTTTTAAAATACTTTGGAATTATAATCTTTAATTAAGCTAAATTTTTCTAATTTGAGATAACTCAGACTTTATTGGCACCTTGTTCTTGGAATGTGTAAAATTTTAATTGTGTTAAAGTGGTATTTTAGCTTCTTGACCATTGCATAAAATAGAGGCCTTTTCTGTGGTTGTCTGCCTTATATTACTGTACACTCTGATACAGGCAGCAGCACTCATTTAACAAAGATAGCTCCCGGTAATAACTGTTAATTGGGAAAAATTACAGAAAATAAACAGCATAATAACTCCCAATACATTAGTGCAGATGTAGTAACTATAAAAAGGATAATCAAATCACCCTCTGAGGTATTCAGTTGCTTTTCATATTTGGAACAGAATTAAAGTAATGAAAAATGAAACTTCACAGTTTTACATAGAGCAGAGTGGCTGGCAAAAATAAATAAATAAAAAGCTTGTCACTATTTAATTTGAAGTTTTCTAGCTTATTAAAAATTTCTTGGGCAGGGGTTGTGACTCAGCGGTAGAGCACTCGCCTCTATATGAGAGGCCCTGGGTTCGATCTTCAGCACCACATATAAATAAATAAAATAAAGGTATTGTGTCCATCTACAACTTTAAAAAAAAATTAAATTTCTCCTTTTGAATCCTAAATTCCCTGAAGCACTGTCAGTCCATGGGTAAGGTGGCTTGGGCATTGATTAATTAGCTGCTCACCAACCCCAGGCCTGTGTTCTTTCCATATTTCTGCTCTGCTCCTCTATATTCAGCTTTGTCCTCCTTCTAATTTGAGATAACTTCTGTTGTGAGATGGCTATTGTGATTCTACTCATCCAACCCAGACTTAACAATCCAGAGGAAGGAGAGGAATTGTTCGCTCAGCTTTCCAGCTGAGGTCCTCACATATTGCATTAGCTAATGCCTGTTCCTGCATCAATCACAGACAAAGAGTAGAATTACCATGTATGGTTTCGTGAACTTGATTGTATGGACTTGGACAGATTACCTAAAACAATCCCTATTTTACTTAAAAAAATAGTTTGGTGAATGTTTATTTGATAGACATTGAACAATATCTGCTACTCTCTAGATTAACTGTCCATTATATACATGTTTACCTCCCCATGAAAATACATGCTCACTGAGAATAGCTGCTCATTAAAATCTATGTTTGTATGCACTGGATTCTTACCCATGCCCAGTACATGTTATACCTTTAATAAATATTTTTTTTCAATTAATTAATGGATGAATGAATGAGTGAATGAATATAAGATTATAAGAAAAGAAGTAAATTCACAATCATATGTTACAAAGCTTCTATTTTAGACCTAAGATTTTTTTTAAATATGCTCATATGATAATCTATTATAAATTTTGCAAAAGTAAGATTTTTTTTACTCCACTCTTACTGACCAAACCTCAGTATTTCCGAACACTAAAGGTTTATTCCTTGTTCTTCACATCCTGAGCCAGCTATGTTTCTTCCAGTGGTGATATGACCATAAGCATTTTGGAAATTCAGTTATCAGAAAGCTTGAGTTGAGGATACATTTATTTAGAGTTCTCTGAGATTTGTCCATGTGTTTCTCAGTCAGTTCCATGTATAGTAATATTACTGCTGGTGGCTTGGTATAGGAAGGGTTTCCAAAAATACTTCTCTGCCTATGATGCTGAATCACTGCAAGGAGAGACAAAGGTGCAGAGTCAGAGATGTTGTAATTGAAAATTCCAGCCCTGAAATGACATTAATAGTGAAGTAGAAACAAGGTTCAAAATGGAGGGACCCAGAAACTAGGCTGCAAAAAATTCTTTCAATTATCAAATACATAAAATTCTAAGTAGAGGAGTCAGTTCTTATAAAGGACCAGTCAAAGCAGAAGATCTCTCCTGTCAAAAACATCTTTTGATAATGTGGTATGTACCATTCTAATGTAATCATTTCTTTTCGCTTTTAATGAATATTGTAGGAAACAGTATTCATTAGAATTCCTGTGTTTGTAAGACACAAATCAGTGTCAGTACTACAGAAAGTTTGCTTAAAAACAGCTGAAATATTAAAGAAATTTGATAGATTTTCCCAAATTTTAGCAACTGTCATAAAAATTAGGATATCAATCATAAATGTTATAAAAAAAGATGTCTTTCTGAACCACTAATAACAAAAACAAATTTTAGCCAACAATGTTAGGGAAAAAATTGAATTCCCTTTGTATTCTCTATAAAACTGTTGTAAATGAACCAGTGAGGAAAGTATATACAATTAAAGCCTAAAATAAGAATAAGAACTAATTTCTATTCAATGCTCTCTGAAGACTTTAAATATATTTACAACAACTTAGTGAAGAAGTTACTGTATCAGCAGAATGGGTTAGATTATACCAGTGCCTATAGTCCACCAAACCTCAGTATTTCCATACACTAAAGGTTTATTCCTTGTTCTTCACATCCTGTAGCTAGCAATTGTCCTATATGTGGTTGTCACATGGAGACAAAGGATACCAAAGACACTACCATATGGAGTATGATCACTAGAACAAGGAGGGAGGAAATGAAAAATAGCCTCTTGACTCCTAAAAGCTTTGACTGAAAGTGATACCATCATTTCAATTTCCGTTTTGTTGACCAAAGAAAGTCATGTGGCCATGCCTAACTACTAAGAAGTAGTCAAAACCAATTCCTTAGAGAAGGACAGATGTTTGTCAACACACAATAATGATTACTTACTATAGATACTGTTACCACTAGTAGGCATGTGAAAAGCTGAAGCATGAAGAAAACTTAATAACTAACCAGAGATTACACAAATAATAAAAGCCAAAGATAAGACTAAAATCCAGGCTCCATTCACATATCTAACCACTAGTCTCTACCTCCTTTGATATAAATTTCTTGGAAAATCCATAAACTATGGAATGACAAATGTATTTACCCTCAGTAATTATACTAAGTTCTTTATGATAAAATTAAAAAGTAACACAGCAAAGTCCACATATTCTCTAGTTCAGTAAGCAACATTGCCTAAATGCTCATCCATAATATTCATTTAATAATCATTTCTAAAGTACATCCAGAAATATTTATATTTACTTATAATTTCTGATCACATCAGTTTCAAAGAGAAGGGGGCTCTCCTAATACGGATTGGTACTAGAAATTATCCAGATATATAAGGACCATCTACTGAACATCTAAAAGAAAGAATGACTCACTGAAAATGATGAATAGGCTGGTTTTCCTTCTTTCTTTGTCTCCTTCATCCCACTCAACTTTTTATCTTCTCTTTCACAAAGTTATTGCATTGGTAGATGGCAGGTAAGAATTGGAGAGAGAAACAGGAATAAGATCTATACCCTGTCCCCAAGGAACTCACAAGCATAGCCATAAATGAGATGCATAAATGCAATTTAAGATTCCATGAGACACACTGAAAATCTTCTGAAATCCAAACTCTACATATATACCCAATTTTATAGGGCAGGGCTTGACTGTAATTTGCCAAGATATGTTTATTACAGCTCTCAGCCTGTGAATTTATTAACAACCTCTTTAATGCATGAGACCTTTTGGTTTCATTCACTGATATATTTATGGCTGACACACGCTATCTTTCCTGGCTTTTGTGCCCACGTTTGTTTACTCTGACACATGGTGTTACAGCTTTATGTCTGGATAAGATTTCAAGTGTTTTCACTGAAATCACTCAGAATTATTGTAAAGAGATGCATTTATAACCATAGGGGAACACTGGATCTTGGAGTCTGTGTTCTTTGGCATCTGTTAGTAAATATCATGCTACCTTCACTGGCTTTAGGGTATACATTGTTTACCCGTGGCATAGCAAAAAAATATCTGCCATATATTGTGGGGAAAACTCTGTGTCTAGCTCGCCTGGTTCTGCGAGTTGTTTACAGCCATCTGGTGGGAAGTCTTACTTGCACTTCACCTGCCATGATTTGTGTGTCAGGCTTTTTGTCTCTTATGGTGCATGAAGAGGACAAATGAAAGTCCTTCCCTCTGCAATAACTTTGCTGCTCATAAAAGTTACTTTTCCAAACTTTAATTACTAGCCTGTTTCCATTATCAGTGTCAGAGGTCCTATTTGGCTTTCTTTTACAATCACATCTTTTTCAAGTGCTTTATATATTCAGTGTGTCACAGATCCTATAGTACATAAAAAACAATCAGAGAAGCTATTTGTGCTGGGTTACAGTGACTGACCAGGGTCTATTTTATTTCAATCTATGGTCTTCTGTGTTCTCTTTTGAAGTACAGGAAGTTGTATGTTTATTAAAGTATTATCCGACCCTGTGGCTATAATGTTGTATTCCAAAATGATAGCATTTTGTAAGAAGTTCAAACCATAGTACGTTTTGTTTGTTTCACTTTAAGTTGTCAGAGATTGTCATATAATGAAGTGTAATAAGCATATTCCCTATTTCAGAATGAGACCCTAAGGAATTGTGAGGATGGATCCTGAATGAACTTATTTTAAATTGTATTTTTCTTTCTAGGCATGACATAAGATCATTCCACATTGTTTGTCTTATAGTAAATGCTATATAATTTTATCAAAAATCATTAACATTTTTTAGTATTATGTAAAGTCTGGGAAACAAAACAAACATGAAAGAGCTTTTTTTGTGATAATTCTACATAACAAGCAACCTACCACCACCTCAGAGGCTGACAACAGCAAGCCTTCCTATCTCACTCTCAAGCCTCAGGTCAGCAATGCTTAAAATGTCAATTATGCTCAGGTGTGTTCTGCATTTCTTGTCCTGTAAACCAGGGTGAAGGTTAGGCCTGTCTGTAGCACACTTGGGCCAGAAGTGTCACAGCAATGGCCCAACAGTAAACCACGTGATAACACTTGTGGAACTTACCCTCACTCACATTCCATTAGCCAAGCTCAGAGTTGTTGAGGTGAGAAAGTCCACTTCACTTTCAAGGATCAATGTCCAGGGCAGGGAGGGAGAAAAGGTCATGTATATTATTGTGACCAAATAATACAAATATCACTTATGACTGTCTTCCCTATATGGGAAAGAACTCACTCATGTCCTGCACACTTACAAGTGAGGAACAGAGGCTTGTTGTTAGGCTCTGGGATGTTTGAGGGGTGGCTTATTTTGTAACATTATTATAGAAATAGCCCTTTTTTGTTTGCTTTTTTTCCCCAGACTTTCAAAAATACTAAAAATGTTAATGATTTCAACAAAATTATACAACATATGCCATAATGAGTAATATGGGAATTGCTATGTCTGGTAATTGCCAATGAAAATTAATAATGTATTTCTATGTCCTCCAAGAAAAACTACTTTCTTTTTTTGTAGTCTATTTCTTCTGTGTTTGACATATAATTTTCTACTTCTTTTTGGTTTTCATGATTTCAACTTTTGTTGAAGATTAGTATGTGTTTTTACTATAGTTAATTGGTAGAAAACCATCTGGTAAAACAGAGACATATAGGTACTTTCCAAATTATTTTTTTTAAAACTATCATGTGCTTCTACCCACTTCTTTTCTAAATGAGATTAGAACTTACCTGTGCTTTGGCCTATGTCTAAATATAAGAAGGAAATAATTATTTCATTAAAAAACTAAAGCCCCTTTTCATCCATAGTAAAGCTACACCTCTTATCTTAAATGAAGATCTAAAAATATTTTCCATATATTTAAATTTGTTATTATTTACTAACTCAAAGTATAGCTCATATCAATATCTTAAGTTATCACTGTATTTTTACCTTTATTTCTGCAAAGTTTCCCTTCCTATGAATCTTGGCATGCCTTATATTTGCTATGATATTTTATAACTTGAAATGGTCAAGGACTTTTAAAATGTTTGATTTAGTTTTACATACATTAAATTCTCTACAGATAATATATGAAGTTAATGCATTTTGCCAAATAGTACCATCTGCAGATAATGGGAACTTACGAAGTCATATGAAAGTTCACAGAATGATAAGCAAACTTTGATGTTTGTATTAGAGATTGGCCAAATGGTTTCTCTTCATTCAAACATCTGTCATGCTCCACTTATTCAGAAGTCCTAGGGAATGTGATAAAGTCGAAAATTGGTCCTTAGTGTGTAATAGAGTACAGTAGTTTTATTAACTGAAATATTAACAAATATGTTCAATTTCATCAAAATTTATGATGTCCTGAAAAAAATGTTAAGTTTGATTTTGGCCAGATACAAGAAAATTTATTTAATTCCTGAGGATTTTCTTAGAGGTGTAACTCACCACCTTTGGGAGGCACAGTTTGTGAGGGGTTTCCATTGTCCCACTGACAACACATGAAGGTGAAGCCTGGTTCGTCCCTCCTGGCTGCCCACTTTGTGCAATGACTGAGCAGCTAGGAACCCAGAACCTAGCTCCAGGAACTGAGAGAGCATTCCTTGTTGTTGTAATTTGTTTGTAACAATTTCATTAAGATATAATTTATATACCAGAAGTTCACCCATTTAAAGTATAATTCAATGATTTTTTTTTCACATTTACAGAATTAAACATAAGCATAATATAACTTTGGAATATTTTCATTATCCCCCCCAAGGAACCCATGCCCATTAGCAGTTACTCGGTATTCCTTTTTCAATGCCCTGCAGACCTGCGCAACTATGAATCTACTTTCTATCTCTATGTATTTGCCAATCATGGGCATTTAACTCAAATAGAATCCTACAGAATGTGCCTAGCCTTTCATGAACACATGTTTCAAAGTTTATATTGTAGCCTATATTAATAGCTCACTCTTTTATGTCTAATATTTATATAAAGATACTGAATTTTTATCCATTAATTCATTAGTGGTAGACATTTGAGTTCTTTCTGCTTTTGTCAATTATAAATAATATGCCATGACCCTTCATTTACAAATTTTCATGTTGCATGTTTCTATTCCTCCTGTTTGTATACCTAGAATTTAAAATGCTGGCCATGATAGGGTTAAATATGGTAACTTTATGTTTCAAAGTCATTCTGTTTTGGGTATCTCCATCTTTTGAGGAGCTGCCACATTATTTTTTAAAATGCTTGCATCATTTTATAATCCCACCAGTAATGAGTATTCTATTCAATACATCCTTACCAGCCTTTGTTATTATTTTTTTATTATAGCCATTTCTAATGAATGTGAAGTGGCATCTCATTATGACTTGCAGTTTGCTAATTACTAACAATTTTAAGCATCTTTCATTTGCTTATTTTCAATTCATATACATATCTTATTTGGAACAATATTTAGAGGACCCTTGTTCCACTTTTTAAATTGAGTTATTTTTCATCTTATGATTTGTTTGTAAGAAATATTTGTGTTTGCTGGATGAAATTCCTTTATCAGATATGTGATTCATGAATATTACCTACCATGCTGTTTTTAATCATTCCATTAGTGGTTTTATGTGAAATGAAGCTTTAATTATTTTTTTTATTATGATTTTGCCATCATGTCTAAGAAACATTGCCTAGCTTTTATATTTAGATTTGTGAGACGTTTTTATTAAATATTATATATAGTATAAAATAGGAGTCCAATTTCATTCTTTTGAGTATAGATATTTAGCTGCCCAAAATCTTTATTGAAAAACTATTTTCCCCCATTGAATTTTGTTGGCTTTTTTTGTCATTGTTATTGTTTTGTTTTAGTAAAAAGAAAAAGAAGGTTTATTGTTTTGCTAGCAAAAGAGAAACAAAAGGGACTTCTGTCCCAGAAGCTGTGATTCTGCCCATCATCAGGAATAGGGGGCTTTTAAGGAGGTAAATCAAAGGCTACATTTTATGTGTTCTCTGTTGGAGTTGTAATTCACTTATTATTTTGGGAAATAGATATTTCTAAGATCTTCTGGCACCCAACCCAAAGTCTGGATTACTTCATTCCTATGATGGGTATGTGCTCAAAGACAGATATTTCTGTCTAGGATGGGCAAGAAAAGTAATCCTGTTTCCCCTGAGATTAGGGAGTGGGAGATATTAGGGAGGAGCAGGGAGAGTGGAAGAGAAATAAACATGCCCATTTAAAAAATAAGTTGCAGTTACAGAGCAGCAAGGGCTATATTGAAAGCATAAAGTGGACCACTGTTACATTTCTCACTGTCAATTTCTACATTTCATTTCTATGAAAAAATGGGAGACACCATCTCCAAGCTGTTTCCTGCTGAAAGAGGACAAAGTTGGGGGAAGTAACCCAAAGTCCTTGTTGTCTATCAGGTGGGGCATGGACAGTTAAGGGTATTCAGCATGAGCAGTTCAGAGGTCCACAGTGGCAGATGGCAGGTGACTGGACAAGACATACCTAGGGCAGGAATCATGCTGAGACAACAATAAATAAGACAGCAAAGCATTGCTTTTTTGTAAACAGTTAGCACAAAAGAAATTAGTACTTCATCCAGTCCCTGAAAACCAAGAAGATAGTGACTCGTAATCATATAGTAAAAAACAGATTGAGTTTATCAATGTAGGAGGTTAGGGAGATTTCTAGGTCTATGAGATTAGATTAGTTCAAATTAACTCAGGACAAATTTGTGACTCTAGAATCCTTGTGATCATTATTATTATTAGGCATTCCCTCATAAGAACTCTTCCTTTATAGTCTTAAGCTTTACATAATTTTTGTAGGACTAAAACAAATACACATCTTAAGTCACGTTAAAAATCTATACTATTGCTTTTCCTTTTAAATGTCCATGTAGGACTGTGCTTAGGCTATACTCTCCTGCCAGGTATTTAAGACCAAATTTGTCAAACTGACCTTGTTCCTATCTACTCTTAAGAGTCAGCTGAGATTCCTCAGAGATCACCCTTGGAGACATGTGTGAAGCCTCCTGGTTCCTTTAGCTTTTCTCTACCAGTGGTGACACTTGCCAGGATGGGTCAGGATCTGGCTGACCATATATGGCTTCTCATGGAAGCATCAGGGATATTTCCATCTCCAATGGCCCTGCTCTTTGCAGGATGTGAACTGGTTGGCTCCCTATTCTCTAGGGTCCTCTCTCTGATCAGCATATCAGGTGACTCACCAGAGTTGCAGGGCCCAGAGTAGGGGGATCTTGTTGTTCTCTGCATCCTGCCTGACCTTAGAGGGCAAGGACCCAAATTTTGGCTGATTTTTCCTTCACCCTTCTATTTGCATGACTTTAGTCTCCAAATTTTGGGTTTTAAACACCCAGCAGGCCATTTTCACCAGTCTTAAAAATGGAGTAACAGGTAATAACTTCAATATCTATAATTTTACAGTTACCTGAAGGGAAAGCAAGGAATGAGAGACAGGTGAGTGAGAAATGAAAGACAGAGACCTGGAAGAGATACACACGAGTTTATTTGTCAGAGCTGACAAATAAAGGCCATCTCTCTATAGGAGAGAGAGAGGCAAACAGGCTTGAGTTCTGGGACTTTTATGAGGGAAGCTCAGGAATCAGATCCGGATGAGTCCTAATGCAGAGGTTAAGGGCTGGGTTGGTATGAGGGAGTGGTGAGCCTTTCTCAGAAAGGTCCCTGGACAAGAAAGCAAAACTTTTTCCTTAAAATGGCAGCTGTCACTGAAGATGGCCCTCCAGATGCTAAGCAAGGACGTTACATTACCCCTTCATTTAACTGGAGTTAGTATTAGTACTGGTAGTCAGCATTATATACTACTATCTTCCCTGTAGGTGATGGCTTATTATCTTAAATTAAGCCAGTTTGGATGTTTGTTTGTTTTGAAGCAGTACCTATGCAAAACACTAACACTCAACAGTTATAAAGTTTATAAGGAAAATACAAAATGAAATAAATTGCAAAGCAAAAACATATTTAGTTTGTGTAATAAGTATGAACCAAGAAAAATGATTTTTATAATCTTGAACCTTTACTTAGTTATATCCCCTGTTTGAGTTCACAGTAATATTTAAAACAAAAGTCAGACTTTTGGACACAACTTTAAATGAGCTGAAGTCTAGCCTATTTTTGAGCCATTCTAATACAAAGTGAGGTGGGAGGCAGAGCCTTATCTTAGGTAGGGAAGGGTCTTCACAAATAACACAGTACAACATTACATCTGAAAAAAATGAATCAGAGAAGCTAGGAGAAATTTTAACTTTCTTTTTTTTTTGGAAAAAGTGGTAGAATGCTTCCGTATTTTACAATGTCACCTTTAAACAGATCAGGCTCTCCTTGTTATCTTCTAAAAATGCATTTAAATTCCAATTCTAGTGTGAAGAGTAACACAAAACTGTATGTATGACTTACTGACAAAAGGTTACTTTATCCGACTATAAAACATCAAATTTCATGAATAAATACTAACCAAATTTGTTATTTCTATACAAATCTGAGACTTTTGTTGCAGATAATTTTAGTCTAGAAAGCAACTTGGCAAAGTGCTCTCCTAAGCTTTACATTTTGAAGTACAATTTAGCATCCAGAGTGTACAGTATTCACAGATCTTCTTGGGTTAACAAAAATCAAAGGATAGCCTTAAATCTTTTTATAATTTTTTGGAAACAGTGTTAATAATAAGAAAATGACTCAGTCCAAGCAAACACATATGAGACAGGTCTTCAGTTGTCAGTGTGGTCCCTCTATGTCAGATACAATGGAAAGCCCTTATTGGTTATCTTTCCAGAAAACCTAGATAAACTCTTTCTTTTTATAAACTTTTACATAACAGTTATACAAGGCTCAGATATATATAGTTCTCAGATGTATATTTATATCTAGTCACCTATATTTAGTTTATCAACTATATTGTTATAACCTAAAGTAATAGTTATATGTCTAACCAGTTACAAAGTAATCATTCAAAAGACTTTAAAACCGGTACAATTCTAATTTCTTTAAGACTTAGTTTCTCTAAATAATAAAACCTAACAGATACAATAAAGTTATCTTGATAGATAAAAGCAGACAGATGTTTCAGACTTTGTTTCATATCAGTACATTAAAGTTCAAATAACTATCTTACTGTGCTAATTATAGCCAGTTTAATCACAAACACAAACTTTTTGAAATTTACCTTTCTCAAACCTTCCATGACTTATTTAGACATTCACAGTTTTTTTTGAATCCTAAGTTTTGTCCTCTCTTTCATCTTGGACTTTAGCATAAGAATATTACTTTACAGACAAAATACTTTCTCATCCAGATACTTTTTTTAACCTTCAGATTTATTGTACTAAAATATATTTTCATACTTTCTTTTATCTTTTCTAGTTATGGACCCTTTCTTAAATTCATGTTCTGAAACAATCCTTATGAATGTTATCTGCACATTTAATTTACATAACAAATTTCATCCCAGGAAAGGTTTAGATAATCCAGCATATATAAAAATTTTGTCAGCTTGCTTTCTAGGGGTTGGACCAGAGGATATTTTTGAACCTGATCTGTCTCCCTTATCGTTATCATAATAGTATCAACTTTTGTTCCTCACTGTCTTATAATAGGTATATTGATATGGTGGAGCCTTTTCCATTCTGATCCTAGGCTTCTATATGGTGGACCCTTTTCCATCCTTTTCTTTATGCTTCCTTGAAGATCCCTTTGCATAGGCTGCCAACAAAACATGGGCTGACCTTAGTTTCTCTTTCTGTTTTGGGTGCAGTTGTTTACCCTGCCAGTCTTCCCATGCATTTAGTTTGATGGTATACTATTATAGCAAGAATTGCTTTGCCCCAGTCATGAGTGTCCCCTGGTTAAACGGGATATACTGTCAGATCTGAAAATGGGAGCCTATTCCTGTCCCCAAGTCACAAACTGTTGGCTTCTTCGCAATTATTTGCAATCAGTTAACTATAAATATTTATTTATTAACATTTATTTTTGGACTCCCAATTTTATTCCATTTGTTTGTGTATCTGTTTTTATTCAACGCCATACTGTCTTGATCACTATATCTTTTTTGTAAGCTTTAAAAATCTAATAGTGTGAGCTCACTAAAGCTCACTAACTTTATTCTTTTTAAGGACTATTTTGGCTATTATGAGGCTCCTTACATTTTGGCTTAATTTTTAAAGTAAAAATATAAATTCTTCATAGTCCATTTCTTTTTTTCTTGGTTTTTTGCTGCCCGAATTACATATAACATAGTAAGTGATTTCATAAAATGAGTAATATGGGTGTCAGTAAGGGAATGGTTAATGACTTTTATAAATATACATTTACATTCTAAAAAATCTCCTAAATTAAACAGTATCCCAAACTTCTTACTTAAAGAAAAGTATATGAATATTATACTCTAATAATCTTAGCACCCAATTTATACAGTAGATTATTTATCTCATGGTATTAAAATATCCACCGAGGCAACAGTTTTAAATTAGCATTCATGTAAACCTGATTATATTTAGGAAAACATGAACCAAATGATCAGTATTTGATCAGAATATTTTTAAAAGATTTTTTGGAGGGCCTTTAAAATGCAAGGTTTTGTTTTTACTTTTTCTGACTCAGGCCTTTTTATAGTATAGTTGCCAGAAATATCATAAATCTTAAAAAGGCCATTCTGGTCCTAAACCGATTGACCCTTTAGTGCTGAATCCTCAGCCAATTCAGGCGTTCTACTGGACCCCACTGCCATTTTATGAATAATTCATGTGATTTACAGTACCTTGTAAAAAGCAGCAAAACATCTCTGTGTGTGACTTGTTTGCTTTTGATTTACAGTGACATCTTTTCATAATAGTGGAAAGTTGCTGAAAAACTTTTCTGAAACATTATGCTTTCTCATTCATACTCAGAGGACTGTAGCTCAGTTATCAGTGACCTCAATTTTCTGCCCCGTTGTTTTTCAAATTAAAAAAATACATACGGGCAGTCTCTTCACAAAGTCACACATTAAATAACATTACTAACAGATCATTATCCAGTGTGCAGTCTACCATCACCGATGGTTACGTGACCTTTAGAATTAAGGAGAGTATTATGAGCATCTATTGAGATATTGAAAGCTGTAACATTAGTTGTATTTTTAGGGTCAGCTAGAATGTTTACATTGTACCACTCAGGGAGTGACACGTGTGGTTGGTAAGTGGCCCTTGTCAAGCCTTTGTGATGGCCTGATGATAATAATAATGAAAGTAAATGAGGAAAATGCCATCTGGTTCAGTGAGATAGGCATTTGTAAGGAAGACTGAGCAGAGACTAAGCTCTGCCCTACATAGAACGCAAGAAAATGCCTAGGCCTTCCAGGGTAGGTGCCTTATCACTTAATTTAGGCAACCCCGGGAAAATGCCGAGGAGCATCAACTTAAGAGGGAGAGGCACATAAATTGTTGGCAAAGAAATCCAGATATCTGGGATCAGCAGCACCAGCTTACCTTTAAATAAAACCATTTTCTTATTGGAAGCGTAGAATAAATAAACAAAATCATACCTAGTCTTCTTCTGAGGGACAAATATTTCTACTCTTTAAAGAATAAAATTAGGATGAACTTGCAGAAGTAATTATCACCAAAAGTGATTACACAAACATATGAACCTTGTGTATTTCACTACTGAACAAAGCTTTTGTATGGAAGAAATAATGTTGGTAAGCTTGAGTATGTTGATTTAAGACCATTGTTTTCTGTAATCCATTTGTCAGAGTGTTTAGACAAATGGAAAAGACAAAATAAGGTAATATTTGCAAAATGTCTACCGAAGTGTCCTGTAAGCATTTAATAAATGTTGGCTATCATTCTTATCATCATCATCATCATTTTCTTCTGCTCACTGGTTATAATTGTGCTAGGTCAAGTGTATATTGATTTGCATGAAGCTCTTCATCAAATGCAATAAAAAAAAAGATTCCTTTGTACTCAGCATATTATGTCCATACGGGTACCCTATTATAGCTATTTAAATCACAAATGATCCAAGATTAACTTTGATTATTTTGTATCAAACACTAAAGTGTTGCCAGATAACATGGTTCTAGTCCTATTCTACTGTTTACTATTGCATAACCTAGAGTAAGTCTTACTCTTTCTAGGCCTCAGTTAGAGTGGATGATATCTGAGTTACTTTCATATCTAATATTCCATGAGGTAGCTCAAGGGGAAAAATTGCAGGAAAAGTATTATAATATATTGCATTCACTTTTAATCTGTCCTTGGAAGTCACCTCACTTCTGCCCCAAGCAAGCTCCACATCTTGTTTAAGAGTGTCATTTCATTGAGTAGTACTGCAGGCTGCAGAAACTTCCATTGCAAAGTGTCAGTGCTGTGGATATTAAATATTTACTAAGGATAAAAACCTGCCTTAACCTACTCTCAACTAAAATTGAACTTTCGAAAACTATTCTGTAATAGAGCAATACCTGTTGCCTTCAAACCATCTTTTACTATTTGTGCCTTTGACCTTCATGTGAATTCTGCAGCAAATGAAGTCAAATTTTTTTTGCACTGTTTATCCCTGGGCAGTACCATCTGATAGGAGTAGTATTCCATCAAAATGTGTTTTTTCCTGAGGAAGTCTTGCTGTAATATATCATCAAAGTGACAGCCAGTGTATTATATATTACAATAAAATATCCCCAGAGCAAAGGTACATGTGATGATAAATTATGCTAATATGTTATTGTCATTATGTTATCAGCACTCAGAGAGTGATTTACTGAGATACATCATCAGTGAGAGATTATCTGATTTCATATTACTCAAGAAATGACAGCATCATGGAAAACCACAAGCAGATTCAGTTGATTAATAGGGTTGGTGATATTCTAGTGTCGGAACTCTTGTACAGTGGTATATTAAAATGTCCTTTGAAACTGAAAACAAGTTAAAGAAAGATGAGTCCACGAGGTGAGGTTGTAAAAGCACTGTCAATTTAAATACTATTACGGTAGACAGAGTGGATAGTTAAGTATAAACCAAAAGTCACCCGTTGTCCTGTATTCAAACATTTGACAGAGATTTAGTTCTACTTAATTATCTTTAAGAAGCCTGTGAACATCTTACAATAAGCTACCTATTATAAGACTGCTGGATTTCCTATAAATCTCCAGTCTACTGGTGACACCTTATAATAATATACATTATGCCCCAAGTCACTGAGCCAACCAGAGGAAACAGTAAACTTTGTTGTTGAGGAACAACTAATTTATTCAGGATTTTAAGCAGATCATTTTTGTTATAGCATCAGTTTACACAGAAACTTGTACACAGAAGAAACTCCAAAGTACTCGCAAAGTTAAGTTGATGGTTTTGATTATAACGTTCTATGTTCAAAACAACAAATATTAGACATCTGAAATCAATTAGATTAAAAGAGCCAGATACCATGGTCTGTAGATAAAAATCAACTTCAGTTTTCCCAACACTACTTGTTCCATTCAAGGTCTTAGTTACTTGTATCTCTGATTCCTCCCTACAGCTTTCTAGCTGAGACCTCTGACACTGGCATAATCAGAGGGCTTCTGGGGGAAACCAAGTAAGCCACAGGTAGATCTCACTTCTCTTCATCTGGCAGTTTCTCTGAGCTTGTGAGGTAATTATAACTGAGTTTTTCTCTCATATAATACTTTCACAGGTTCTTTGAAGACCCCCTCTCAATAATACACATCTCTTCCTAAAGACTTCCTAACATAACTATGGGTCCAAGCATTGTTTCATGTATTAATTTATTGAACTTTCCTAAAATAAGAAGGGTAGTATTATCATCTACATTTTACAGATGAAGAAACTAAGACATAAGAAAGATTAATATACTCAATAAGACCCAGAGTTCAGAGGGCCTACACTGGTGATCATAGCTGTGTACTCTGAACCATGATACAAAATTACAATTTTAGTATCAGCAATAACTACCAAATTT
Organism: Urocitellus parryii; assembly: GCF_045843805.1. NCBI lineage: Eukaryota > Metazoa > Chordata > Mammalia > Rodentia > Sciuridae > Urocitellus > Urocitellus parryii. Next base: position 146,758,572 of record NC_135532.1, read on the forward strand.
AGCTTTAGAACTACACATGCCTATTCTCTCATTAGAGCAGGTACCAACTAAGTAACCAGGGTCTCACTTTTCAGCTTTTCCAGGTATAGATTCAAAACAAGTCTTATATTTCCCCAAACTCCAATGGCAGATGAAATTCCTCCCAGTCATCCTTTCGAGTCCCTTTTGTAGATGTGAGATGAGGGTGATACAACTCTCCAAGTAAATTCTCCAAAAATAATTCTTCGCATCCCAGTCTCTTATGCCTCAGTGATCTGGAAATGGAGACACAGATCACAAAAACAGTTGTTTGTTCTTTGGTTTTTTACATTCCCTTTTCAAGCTGTGGGATAATGTAACTAGGACAGGTTTGTAACGTAGGCTATTTCCTAGGTACTATGTGTTCCACCTTTCCTCCTTGGCCTTTTGGGGTTGCAGCCAAAATTGAGACAGGAAAGAGTCCAATTTTAGTATCCTTTTAGAAAAATAGAGGCTATTTTTCTCTAACCTAAAAGGCAAGGATACTAGGGTGTGTGGTTTCTAGGAATGAGTGGGTATGCCTCTTTGTCAGTAGTAAAAACCTTAAAAGATGAATGTGTCACAGACTTCAAGAAATGTTTTAGGGTCATGAAAGGAGTTTTTACTTGAGCTGATTTATATGTGCAATTTCAATAGGGTGCCTGTTCTAGAGTGCTTCCAGGGATCCACTAGTTAGATCATGATGAAGTTGGCATCAACCTGTCAGTGTTCAATTTGGCTTGGAGGTGTGTTATCAATTTCCAGAGTCTCTAATATACTCTACTGCGCCAACAGGATGCAGGGCACTCTGTGACCTACCAATCATTTTATGTCACTCTACCACATAGGTTAGGGTGCTGCTGGCTCTCTTCCCCAAACTGCTTCCATTTAAAACTTCTCAAGAATGTCCCCTACTCCTCCCCAAAAGTCAAATGAGTATTCCCAGCTTTGTTATACATGATGGCTGGCCTTAGTTTAATTGTTAATATGAAATGAAGTAAAATATTAATGAATTTGAAAGACAAAAGCAAAGGATTAAAATAGCCAATGTATGTCTGTTTCACCCAACTATTAATTAATAAATAGTATAAAAAGAAAAGAAATTAGTGGCAACTTAGGTACTTCAAAATCTAATTCTTGACTTGAAGTCTTTCATAAAACTGTGTTTTGCCACCTGCAAATCCCTCTTCTTCATGTTTTTTGCCTCTAAATACTGAAGAAATTCTAGTACTTAATAAATTTCAAGGTAACAACAAAACAGAGTTAATGTGTAAAGCATTTGCATTTATAGAAATTTATATTTTATTAGGTTTTGACACAAGAAGAATAGCAATATAACGGAAAAAAGCATTTTTTTTTAAGTTTGAAGGCAAAAGTCTGCACTTAGATCTTGGATCTGGTCCTTGTCAGTCATGTTGCTCTGGTCAATTTTTCGGCTGATTCTGACCTTCATTTTCTTTGTCTGAAAGTGGTAATAACTGTTTTCTTTTACCATAGGATCTGTGCCTTATTTATGTTTGTGTCCACAATTCTTAGCAAAATGCCTGGCAATAAATGCTTCTGTTGAGTAAATAAGTCTGTGAGGAATTATTATTTTCTGTTTACAAATGAGTACAGTGAGGCTCAACAAGTTTAAGCAGTCTAGTGTCACAGAGCCAGCAAGGAAAATGCAATGGTGTGAGAAAGGATCAAATCCTAGAAATTGTGACAAATATAGAGAGTGAAAAAGAGCTTGTAAGTGGCACAAGTAGGGTTCAGACAACAGTGTGACTGCACAGTATACTTAACTGCAGAGTATAGTAATAGGGAGATACATTCAGATCCCAAAACAGGAACACATTGTGCAATTTCCAGGTCCAACACAGAAGTCAAAACTTATACTTGAGCAAAGATATGAGGCCTGGAAATATAAACTATGCTTCACAGAATAGCCAAGAAATATATAGGAACCGCATAAAAATTAATCATTTTTGCCACTATTACCCTTATACCACAATTTTCTATAATGCATGCTCATATAAGCATTTAACTACATATATTTTTTCTGAACTTGCATATGACTAGAATAAGTACCCTGAATTGTCAAGGGGTGGCAGAAATATTAATTCTAGAAACTGCCTTAGTCTAGGTTTCCTAGAGAATAGAGCCTCAGAAAAAAAGATTTTAAATGATGCTGCTTTATTTTTGAGGCACAAAACGTAGGCAGCTTGATGGAAGGAAAGTGGACATGTGAAGCAACAAAGAATGTGAGGCCATACCACAGCATGTTGATGTACCAGCAGCTTCTTCATATAGACCACAAAAAACAAACAAACAAAAACCTGGGAGATGTTTCTACTAACCATGCAGATCTCTTCCAAGGGGGCTGGGTATAGAACCACACTTTGAAACAATTCATAGAAAGGAGCAGGAAGGAAGGATGACACTGTGCAACACTTTTGTGTCTCCTGTTTCCCACTAATAAGTGTTCCTGCACTATGAATTCGTTCCACTGTACTTCCAAGTTGAGTGACTCAACTGACCACGTGAGATGCCAGATTTCACATTCTTTAATTTGGTCTATCATTCAAGTCCAGAAGTGGTGAAGTTACAAATTCTGAGATTATAATTAATGAATATGAATAAGTGAAGGTGGACCCAGAACTCCCAAAGCAAATACCTAGTTATCCCTTAGGGGTGAAGCATGGTCCACGAGGCAGAGGAGGTTGATAGAAATTGACATAGTCCCTACTATTTGTAGAACTTTTGAAATCAAACTCTTTAAGTCAGTTTAACAAAATATCTAAAGCCCACTAAGAAAAAACTACCGCCTTTAAAGTATAATAGCATCTAGGGTACAAGGTATGAAGAAATAAGAAATAAATACACATATACAAATATTACATATATTCTTATATATGTATATCATTACATGCATATGAATGTAATTCCCTTCAGTATTATAAAATATTCAGTCTTGTATATTATAATCCAGTCATATCCAGTAAATTCAGAAATATAATTCTGAAAAGATGTGTTTTGTTAGAGTATTCCATTGGTGGTATATCAGGACAGGTCAGGCATGACACAACAGAGAAAGGAGTAGAAAAGGCATTAGAAAGGAGTGAAACAGTAGGAGTGAAACCCTTACAAGACCATGTCACAAGCCAAAGACCATGCAGCCAATGGGTGTGTCAGAGAGTAAAGAAGTTTCCCTGTTGGTGGGCAGGGCATAGTGTCCACAGCATCCAGCAGGAGGTCATGAGTGGTAAGTAGCCCAGGCAGGAAAACACTTTCTGTAATATATGCAGTCCATGAAGTTTTAGGGTCAAGGATTCCAGTATAGGTTTATTCCAATGATACCTCTAAAATGGATAGACGTAGGACAAGTATTCAGACATAAGAACAGAGATTAATTTCAACCTAGCAGAAGCTAATGACAAAAAGGACACCCATATGGCTCGTTCCATTTTGAGTCTCACAGATTTAGAGCTTCCTGAGGATAGTAGGGGCCCCAAAGCCCAAGAAAGAGCTTACTTAGTACCCAAGTAATGGCCTGCATCCATCTTGAAAAGATCAGAAGCTATGGGGGGAGGGAGTCAGAGTAAAAGGCCAAACAAGTCATTTAATTACTAATGTCCTTCAATTAGAGAACATTGACAGTTATATCCTTTCAGAGAAAATGTAAAAATGTATTAAGTACTATTACATTTGATATATAATACGTATTTTTGATGAACAATAAATTTTAAAATTGTATAACTTTCTGCAAATTTTAACATATCTCTCATTATCATATACTTAAAACTTCATTTTAAATATTAACATTTATTCTCCTATTTGCCTCAATCTGACAATGATATACCTACCTTCTTGACTACTGTACAGATAACTTGTTATCTGACATTCAGAGTCACCTCTGATCCCTTCCATCTTCCTTTCCATCCCACATCAGGTATAGTGCCATCAATTTCTTAATACATAGGTGAGAGGAATGATGTATAATAAGATACATAGCCTTTTCTCCATATTTATGAATTGAAAGTCAAGTTAAAAGTAATGTCAGGTATCTACATTCCTAATTCAGTGTTCTTAACTGGCAGGAGTATCTTGCTCTGACAGCCTGACCCTTATATTCCAATTAAGTACACAAACAGGCCTGAATCTTTTTTCCCCAGTTGTACTGTCAGGGCTAGTATAACTTGACTGTCATATAAAGTTCTCTAATTCAGCCTGCCAAGAAAATATGATTGTAGTACAGATTTTAACATTCAGAAATATTCACTCCCCTTTCACTTACATGGATTTTGAGGGTCAAAGCTATGCATTTTTATTAGATTTTTTATTATCTTTCAACCTTTGTGAAGATCAACGTATAAGAAAAGAGAAAAAAACTTTTTTTTCTCCTGTAATATGAAAGTGATTTGATATAAGGGAAATACTGATGAGGATTTTTATTACTTATTGTTAGTTACCAGTTGACAAAATAAGAAAGTTTTATGTAAGAAATGAATGCAGGGTTTAAACTCCATATTACTTTTGAAAACCAAGCATCTGGTCAAAATAAATGGGAATATAGAATAGGAATAAGAGTGTAGAGTTTTGCATTTTCTTTGAAACATGATGCTCCCATGTTTTAAAATGTTTTTGCTGCACCAAAAAAAAATTAAATGCTGAAACTCTGATTTATGAATCTAAGCACAGGAAGAAACTTTTAGAGTAGATTTTTTTCTGTTTAATTTTATAAATGTAATATTATTATTATGGTGCCTAATGTTGATTAATTTTTAGCCTTTTCCTGCTATATAATGGTACAGGAAGCTACTCCCTATTTCCCTAATCTTTGTCATCCCAACAGTTTATTTTAGGAGGTAGCATGTAGGTTCTTCTGGCTTTGATCTTCATGTGTTGATTGAATCACATTTTTTGTTTTTTTATGAGGTAGATTATAAGTTATAATCATTAATAAAGTGAATATTAAAGTACCTTGGGCTTTCTCTTAAACAAAACAAAGTCCTAAATTTTAAAAACTCAAGTTTAACAAAGGTAGGCTATTCTCCCTTCTTGTTACCATAAACAATGTGTACATCCACTGTTCTAAACGTTAAGACGTCTCTCTTTCCTTCAATTATAAAAGTTAATCTTTCTTTTCTAAGAGACACTTGGGGAAGGGAGGGTGTGATTATTTTAGGGCTCATGAAAGAAAGATTGACAGTACTGGCTGAAGTCAGACAGGAGCAGTCAGCCCTCAGGAAGTGTTTCTGACAGCCAGGCTAATGCACTACAGTGCTGACATGAAGCTTCCTCTAGGTTCTAGAAAGAAGCTGTTTGGGAAGAGCCTGTCAATAATGTAAAACCAGGCCAATGGTTCTGCTTGTGGACTGCTATAAATGCCTGTCCAAGACTAATTGGAGATGACCAAGCTCATATTTTGAATGAATAATATGAGCATAGCCATCCTCAAATGAAAGAGTCTTTCCGGAAAATCGTGATGTTATTTGTTTAAATAGAGTATTGGGCTTAACATCTCAGGTATTTTTCTACAAGTAGATTTTTTTTTCTCCTCCTGAATTCTCAAGGTTCTGCTTTAAGTTCAGTTTTGTTTACCAGAAAGATATGAGAACAAGTTTAATGCTGTAAAGATGTTTACTTAGTGCAATAATATGACAAGCAGAAATGAATACATAGCAACTGACACATTATGTAAAGCTTTCCAGTCAACACTGGCTGTAGAATCATCATTGAAATAAAAAAAGCAAAACAAAATACAAAAATCAGTCTGAATTGTATGGATGAAAACCAGCACATCAAAAAACACAATCAAGTAAATTATCTTGTTTTGTACTTAAATAACTGATGAAGCTCATGGTGACTCTAAGTGCCATTTTTGATTCCTTGAATTGCTTCAGCAACTAGACCTAGGGTCTGTTTCTTTGTAGTATAACATTGAGCCATGTGAAGTCCTTTTCCCTGAGCAAATTTATAGTCTTGGGGGGAAAATAAAAATTGGCCTTATAGAATTTCATAAATGGAAAATGGAAAAACAACATTTCTGAGGGAATTTTCTTTCTTATACCCAGAAGATAACAGGTGTGTGAGAAAGCAAGTTGGACATTTGTCCTTCTTCCATTTCAGGTAAAATATTTGAAGTAAAAATTTAATTTAGACTAATTTATATGAAAACCATTATGAATTAAGTAGAAAAGGGTAGATTGTTTTTTAAACATGACATTATTCATTTTGAATATTCATAGGAAATCTTTCCACTCAAATTAGCAGTTCCTTAGATAATGTGTGGATGAATTTTATGTGTCATATTTGACTGACCTAAGGAATGCCTAGACAAATGGTAAAACATTATTTCTTGGTGTGGTTATGAGTCTGTTTTCAGAATAGATTAGAATTTACATCAGTAGACTCTAAGAGATGAAACCACTCTTGCCAAAGTGGGTGGGCATCATCTAATCCATTGAAGGTCTGGATAGAACAAAAAGGTGGAGGAAGGATGAATTATCTCTTTTGGATCTGGCTCATTCATCGTCTCCTGTCCTGTCTTTAGTCATTAGGAATACTGGTTCTGGGGCCTTCAGACTCCAGGATTAGCACCAGGATCCCCCTAAACCCCATCTTCCCACTCCTGTTCTCAGGGCTGCAGCTTTGCACTGAGAGTTAGTTATACCTTGGGCTCTACTGGTTCTCAGACCTCTGGACTCAAACCGAATAACATCACTGGCCTTCCTGATTCTTTATCCCACTGATGGTATATCATGCAACTTCTCAGCCTCCATAATCACATGAGCCCTTTCCCCGAGTGTGTGTGTGTGTGTGTGTGTGTGTGTGTGTGTGTGTGTGTATGTGTGTATGTGTGTGTTTTCTATTGGTTCTTTTTGTCTGGAGAACCCTGACTCATTCAGAGGATTTTTTTCTAATACATACACTTTAAGAACATGTAAGTGATGCTTCTACGGTGTGTGATGGTTTTGAAAATGAGAATTTTCCAAAATTAATCTTTGACTATTCCCCCTTCAACTTTGTTTACATAATTGATTTGGACTCTCTATTTAGATGGTGTTGAGTAAATATCATCCCATCTTTCTCTGTAATATAGACAATATCTCATCAGAGGAATTGAAACACATCTTTAAGGTATGAAGATTTGCTATTATATGTGACTATTGTAGAATTACAAACTAACGTAACTTACTTCTTAGACAATTCATCCTGCTTCTACTCTATTTCCCCCTCCCCATCTGTAATCTAGTGCAACCAAAGTAATCTAAAAACATCACAAAACAAAAAAGCATGATTTTATTATCCCTGTGCATGAAACTTTACAATAGCCTTCCATGGGCCCAAGATGAGGTTTAAATCATTTAAGTGACTTAAGAAGCCCTTCTTTAAATCTGAGGCCTCATCTCTCCAGCACCCTAACTCACCCTCTCCAGTTAGTCGCACTCATCTTCCTCCATACTTCTATATCCGTGATGCTTTCTCTTCTCTAGCTGGCCTGGTCTCCCCACCTTCCTTCTCCAATCCCTTTATCTCCTCCCACAGTTCTTTCATCATCTAACTCCAGTCTTACCTAAAATCCCAGCCTAGTCTCCATTGTCTCTTGGAAGCCTTCCCTGACTCTTCACTAGCATGGTACCGATCACACTTCACAGCATCATTTAGAATGTTTATTACCCACTAGATGATTAGCACTGCTTTTATTTTATGCTACATATTCAATATTCATTTAACTAATATTGAGATCTTTTATGCTCAGGCTCATTTGCAAGCAGTGAGAAAACTGCAAGGAATCAAGCAAAGTCTCTGCCTCAGGAGAGTTATAGTTAATTCACACAAGGAGTTATTTGTCAGCACAAACAGAGTAAAAGGAAACAGAAGAAGATGAAGATAAAAGATCAAGAAGTATATAAAGTAAAATTAAGAGTCAAGAAACACTCAAAGCAAAGATGAAAACGAGTCTTAGAAGTACAGATTGATCTTTTAAAAAGATCCCACACCATGACTGGATAAGGCCTCTTTTATTTAAAACTGTTCTTTGCTGTTGGCTAATGATATAATTTGAAAATGATAAAAATTGCTTCTTGCTTTATTCTACTTGCAGCCAAGTACATCCAGATCCTGTCATGTCCTGCCATTCAGCACTCCAGCAATGTCCTTCAGAGCCATCTGCTGTCCACAAGAACAAGGCTTCAGAAACCAAATGATACACTTAAACCTCAGCAAAACAAGCTGGAAGCTTGTTTTTAAAAGGATTTCTTTTCTAAAATGTATTCATTGGAAAAATATGCTATCAGACAGTGAATACGTTATGCAAGTAAAATTAGACCTTTCAACCTATTGGTATGATGCATGATTGCCCACACTTATTGCAGGTGATTCTACCAGAATTAAACTGATTTTATTTTTTTATTAGGTCTTTGATGCAAAAGGTCAAAAGAAAAGTTTAGGATCCTTGTCATCCTTTTATACTATTTTAAAAAATAAGAACTTATTTACATCACTTTTTAACACAGGATACAAATCTTTAAGCCACACACACAAAAAAAAGAACAAAAACAATCATGCCAAATGGTGTATAATTTTTCACATAGAAACAGTGACAGATGCAACCCAAATTGTAAAACTGAGTTTTCTAGGAACACATAACAAGTGACAATAGTGAAATCCCACGCCTTTATGCCTACCATTCAAACCAAGGTGCTGTTGTCTCAGATTTCAAACTACTGATTTCCTACTTGAACTCTAAGCAGCAACAATTTTAGAAAAATTGAAATTCCCTGGACATAACATGCTGTTCCATTCCTCTTTGCCTTTGAACTTGCTCTTTTTCTCTGAAGGGATGCCCTGACCTTTTGGTCTTCATAGTTAAACTCCTACTTTTTTCCCCAACTCTTCCTAAATACCACTTGAAGGGTGAAGCCCTTCTTCCTCTCCCCACCAGCCATTCCAAAAGCTGACCTTTGATCTTTTTCTTTTCTCCCATGTGAATTTGTTACCAACTTCTGTGAAAGTCTTTACCCTCTGTACTGCTATTATTTGTTTACATCTATGCCCCTCCTGTTAAAATGTGATTTCCCTGAGGACAAGGAGCACTTCAGCACCTGGGATGGAAGATATGTCTGAAAACAGTTTGATCAAAGAAAGATTAAGAGAATGAATGAATAAATGCCATGAGTGGCCCTAAACATCTCTCCGGTGACATCCTTTATGAACTGAAAATGTAGATAAAGAAATTCCCCCTTTCTTATTTCCTTATCATCAACTAAGTTCATAAAGATGATTCAGAAGGAACTAAAAAGTAAAATTTGAATTCCACTTATACAATATGAGTCTGAAATTGTGCTTTCCCTTTTACATCATTTGCCTAACATCCCATTCTGTTATCTCCTTAGTAAATAATCAGTGAGTTTCCATGATAATCATAACATACTAAATACTGTAAAGATTATAAAGAGAAATAAAAGATCTTCTAGAGCCAGGAGTAGTGATGTGCACACCTGTAATCTCAGCCACTCGGGAGACTGAGGCAGAGGATCACAAGTTCAAGACCAGCCTTGGTAACTTAGCAAGACTGTATTTCAAAATAAAAATTTAAAAGGCTGCAAATGTAGCTCAGCAGTAGAGCACTCCTGGTTATCCATAGTACCACACAAACACACACCAAAAAAAAAAAAAGACCTTTCAGTATTTTTATAACTTTTCATGGGAGACATTACAGTAGGTCCCCTCCCCACCGCAAGCTATCCTCAGGGGATATGTTCCAGATTCCAATTTATTCCTGAAACCATGGATAGCACCAAACCCTATGTATATAATATTCTATATTATAATATTCTATATTATATACATATACATATATACATATATATGTAGTTCCATACATAAATACCTATGATGAAGTTTTATTTATAAATTAGGTACAGTAAGAGATTAACAACAACAATAATAAAATAATCACAGCAATATACTATAATGAAAGTTCTACGAATAGATTCTTGCTCTCATAATCTTATTGAATCATATTGCCCTTCTTGTGATGATATAACAGTGCCTACATGCTGAGAGGAAGTGCAGTAAGTAATATATACATTGTAATACAGCATTGGAGCAATGATTAAGTAAAAGATTATAACCACAGCAGACTGCAACAGCTGATCTGATGATCAGGTTGGCTGCTAAGTGATTAACAGGTGAGTATATATACATTGGGAAAATGCTGGACAAAGAGATTACTTATTCCCAGGTCAGTAAGCAGCAGGACAGCACAAGATTTCAGTGTGCTACCCAGAGTGACATGCAATTTTTCTTTTTTTAATAGGATGCTGCCTAGGCTAAACTAGTGCCCTGGCTATTCACGGGTATGATCCAACTATTGATCAGCATGTGCAACCTAGTGGTCCTGTGCTCTCAGGAGACTGTCATATTGGTGCCAAACTCAGTGTAGACAGCATAGCATACTATAGGCTCAACCTCTGGACTCAAGTGATCCTCCTGCCTCAGCCTCTGAAACCTGGGATAACAGGCACACCACCATGCCTGAGTCAGCCTGCAATTTAAAATTTGTCAGGGTTTTTTTATTTATTATTTCTGGGGTCGTTTAATATCTTTGGACCACAATTGACCATGGGTAGTTGAAACTATGGAAAGTAAAATCATGGATTGGGGAGATGGGGGATTATACAGCCACAATTTAAAAACCTAGAAGATACACAATGCTAACTGCCTAATGAGGGAGGCAGATGGGTGCTACAGGCAGATGTAAGAGGAGAAATCACTTTGGTCATGAAAAAAATTAGGATACAAAGGACTGGTAGGCTTTCAGTAGGAGATAAGTTGAGAAGACATTCAGTATTAGAATAAACAAGTGTGTAAATTTCTCAACTATGAACCTGAATATAAGAACACGGTGTTCCATATTTTAATCAGTTTAAACCCAATTTTAAAACTTATTCGAAATACTATCATTTTAATAATTCTCTCAGTCAAAAATCTACCTATAAAATAGACTCATTTGTGCGAAACATTGTTTTCTATTTCCAGCTCCAAATACTTCTAGACTTTTTAAAATTTCTTACCCACCTGTGGGTGTGAGCCTCAGCCTGTCCTTCCCACAGAGTAATGCTGCCTGGGTTTTTCAGGAGGCTGCACCCTCTCTGTTGAGTGTTCATCCGTCTGAGTTGCTGGTCCCAAACAGACTGCCTATAAAGATGCCATCATGTCATCTTGTCTCTCCTCTTTGGATTACACCCACAGCTAGCCTTCCTGACAAAGGGTAATATGAGGTCACAGTTGCACTCTGAACTGATATGTCACAACACTACATGTGGCAGCCGCAAAAGAAGACCTGCTTCTCAGATGTGTTCAAAGCACTGTGGATCTGTCAGGAACAGGCTGATTTAATGTATACAGTGCCTGTGGGCATGACAATGAGCATAGCAATGATGCAGGAAGCAACTGAGCTTGGCTCTAACCCTTCTGTTTCCTCAGAGAAGTGAAGCTTGTTCTTTCTGTTTTAACTCAGTGTGGTATTATGTTTGTTAACAAATCATGAAATATAAATTAAAAGATCACATAGTCCAATTGCCTCACCATATAGAAATACCTATATGTTGCCCACAATCACACAACAAATTAGTGAAAAAAGGATGAAAAGACAGCTTCATATTCCCTTTCTTTCTTTATATTGTGTACTGTTTCTCCAAAGTAAGCACCCTAGGATTTATGAGATTAATCCACTTTGTACCTCCAAGTCCTATATACTTTCTTCATCATCTTTGAATATTTACTTTCAAACAAGGTTTTAAATAATACTGGTATAAATTTAGGTACGCTTCACTTTTTACAATTTATTTTCCTAATGACAGGATCTAGATGTTTTCTCAACATAAGTAGCATCCAACCATGAAGATAGGTGGTATATTAGGGTTCTTCAGAGAAACAGAACCAGTAGAATACACATAGTTATGTGCGGGAACTTACAAGGGCTATTGGTTCATACAATTATGGAGGTTAAGGAGTCCCACAGTTTGCCATTTGCAAGCTAGAGGAACCAGAAAAGCTGATGGTGTGATCTAGTTCAAATCCAAAGGCATGGTGGCCATTGTGCTGGTATGGGGCACAGGGGAAGTCCCCAACTCTGAAGACCCAAGAATCCAAAGTTGTATTGTCCAATGACAAGAGAAGTTAGACCTCCCAGCTTCAAAAGAGAGAGAGCAAAATTTCTTTTTGTTCTGTCCAGGAACTCAAAGGATTTTGATGATGCCCTTTCTCAGGTGAATCTTCTTTACTCAATAAGGTACTAATTGAAGTGGTAATTTCTTCCTACAAAGACACACTCAGAACCACCTTCAGAAGTAATGTTTCACGAGCTTTGTGGGTATTCCTTAACACAATCAAGTTACGCATAAAATTAATCGTCACATATGGTACGGGTTTTAATCACTGCTTTTTATTAGGATTATTTTTATAGTATAACCTCTCGTAAGAAAGGGAGCTATTCACTCTTTGTGTTGTTTATCAGTTTGAGGCCACTGAGATAAAAATGCTTTGTAAACTCTCAAGTGTTATACAGATGGAGAATTATAGTATCACTAAAGATTTTAAGGTATGAAATACTTACAGTAGCAAATGAACCATAAGAGTTAATCCCTCACTCTCCTAAATTGTGGAGTATATTTTTAAAAAATTACTTCAGTGCTAATTTCCATAGGTTTTTTTTCATATACATTATAGATGAGAAGCTTTAAAAAGCTTCATTCAAGTATACCAGGGAAGGAAGGCTAGGCTAGCTAGTCTTCTGTAAAAACAGACAAAAACAGAAAGAGACTAACTTGAGAGAGATGCTAGGGAAGAGTGCTGCTCTTCTCTGGTGTCCAAAAAAGAGTGGGAACAGTATTTTTAATTCTATTATTGTCAGCTATCCCCGTGGGATTTTACCATAGAGTATATTTTCAGAGCCGCAATGAATGACAGGTTATTTTGAAAAACTTGCCTGTACTGTCAGCCATGTTTAAGTTATCTACACCCAGATACAATGGCAATGCTCATAATAATGTATATGTTTAATTCTCCTATATTACAGTAGCATTGTGTCCTACATTATCTCCCTTCTAGGATGGAATAGAAAATGTAATTTAACAGATGTCACCCAGAATGGTGTTATTCGTTGAATGATGTAGCACCTATGTTCTCAATGAAAGAGAATACTTAGAAATAGATGGTGATGAATTATTTTCCAGAACAATTTAGGAGGAAGCAAGTGAAAAGAATCCTGATTCTTGGGACTTTGAATAACATGATAAGCACTGTTTTATTATGGGAACAAAAAATTTGCATTCCCTGAGCTGCTTATACACTTAGACAAGGAATTAAAATGTAATATAGTTCCCGGCATATCGTGTGAGAAGAGAATGAGAGAGTCTTTCTGTAGAGTTAAAAACTTTTTTAACAAGTGGAAAACAAAACTGGTAATTTAGCTATTCATGTTTATTTGAAATGATTTCTCATCTGTCCCTATTCTTTTTGAAAATTACATTCTAAAATAAATTTCAACAGTAGATAATTGTTTTTTTTCATAATCAGAACAGGGAGGCTGAGTTGGAGTTAGAGTAGGGGGAGGAGCCTGACAGCAAGCCTACAGGGCCAGAAGGATAATGGAAATAGGTCAAGTGTATCTGATGAGCACCTTAGCAAGAGGGTGGAGTGATGGAGCTCTAGAGAGCTCTGTCGACAGACATGTAGATTCACTTGAAAAACAACAGCAGCAACAATAACCACTTAGCCATGATAAAATTAGCTGCAAACCTATTTCAGGCCAAGGCCAAACAGTTGATAAAATCCAGTTCATAAAATCCAGTACTCTGAGATCTCAGAGAACACATTTGCTAAGGTTCTGGGCACCGGAAGTTAAAGGCTCAGACAAGGAACACCATCAAGAAATCTTTGTCATATAAAAAATTGTGAAAAAGGCTAGTCTCACATTTTTTTCTGTAACAATGCTATTTACCATAGATTTCTATAGTAATTATTATCTTATAAAATTATTGTCTTAGTCTGTTTTGTGCTGCTGTAACAGAATAGTTTATACTGGATAATTTATTTAAAAAACCAAAAATTTATTTCTTATAGTTACAGAGGCTGGGATGTCAAAGGCCTGTACCTGGTGAAGGGCTTTTTGATACCTATGTTACCCTACGACACAAGTGCAAGAGAAAAAGACAATGTGTGTGCATGTGCAAGTGAGAAAGAGAGAAGGGAAGGGAACTGAACCAAACTCATTCTTTTATGAGGGACTCACTTCTGTGCTGATAGCATTAATATATTCAAGAGGGAAGAACCTTTATGACCTAATAACAGTTTAAACTGTCTCTCCAGCCCATGAATTCCAGAGGACACATTCAAACCATAGCAGTTATTGAGAACCAATGACTTCTGAAAACTAAAATATCAGTCTAGCCATGGTGTAATCCCACATCTGTAATCTCAGCAGCTCAGGAGGCTGAGGCAGGAGTATCACAAGTTCAAAGCCAGCCTCAGCAAAAGCGAGGTTCTAAGCAAATCCATGAGACCCTGCCTCTAAATAAAATATAGGCCTGGGGATGTGGCTCAGTGGTGGAGTGCCCCTAAATTCAATCCCCAGTACTCAAACAACAACAACAAAAAAGTCAATCTAGTTAGAGGAACAGAGTGGAATAGTGGGTTATTAGAGACTGGGAAGAGTGGGTATAATAGAAAGAAAGTTAAATTAAGGGTACCAAAACACAGAGGAGGAATTAATTCTAGTTTTCCACAGCACAGTAGGGTAACTGTTGGTTAAAACAATCTATGACATATTTCAAAATTATTACAAGAGTAAGAAATTCCTAGCACATAAAAATTATTAACATTTGAAGAGATGGAAGTGCTTACTTCCTTGATGATTACACATTGTGTATATGTATCAAATCATCACAATGTATCCCATAAAAATGGGCAAATATTATGTCTCAATAAAAAGAGCGAATGATATATTTTTGAACACTATGCTTTTAAAAAGGTCTTTCTTTTAGAATAAGAAAATCCTAGTCTGGTATCTGTGAATTACAGTAGTACAGATGCAGAATCATTGTCCATATTCCCCTGGGTACTCAACAGTGTCTCTGAGCATAGTTTGAAGGAATTTGTTTAATGCCTTGTCCAATGTGCCACAGTCTCATGTTTATTTAAAATGATTCATAGAGAAGAAAAATGCCTAAGAAAGACAAGCCCAGGCAATCATTTTCAAGCAGGTCATGCCGTAAGGTGGAAGTCTGGCCTGCCAACATTCAACCATGATGATGATCTTTGATGACAGAATTACACCTGTGAAATATTAAGATGCATATGATATGACCTCAATCTTGGAAGGGCACTTACAGAATAATACAGGAATATAGGCATAGGACCAAGCTTATGAGACCAAGACACATAGATTTCCTTGAACTGGGCAAGACAAGGTCTAAATTACTAATACTGGGTCAGATCCTGTCCATCAGTACAATTGAGTTGGTGCCTAAGACCCCTAAACCCTTGTCTGACTGCCCGGCAGAGAGATGCAGGCCCCTGTAATCCCAGTGGCTCAGAAAATGAGGTAGGAAGATTGTAAATTCAAAGCAGCCTCAGAAAAAGTGAGGTGCTAAGCAACTCAGTGAGACCCTGTCTCTAGATTAAAAAAAAAAAAATACAAAATAAGGATGGGGATGTGGCTCAGTGGTCAAGTGCCCTGAGTTCAAGGCCCTGTACCATCCCCCTGCCCCCCCCCAAAAAAAAGTTTTATCTGAGAAAGAAGATCACCCTGGAGCCTGGCACTGTAGAGTGGTTTCAGTGACTCCAAATGAGAAATGTGGGTACTGATCTGAACTAGAATCTAAGCAGGTCCAAAATAGACAAGGTATAAATGCACAAACTAAGGAAACAGCATTTACTAAATTCCTGCAATGTAGTAGCAGCTAAGAGGAATCTTATGTATACTTTTTTAGTTAATCCATTTAATAAATGTCATCTAGAAGTAAAAATATGTGAAGTGTCTCCTTTGTGACTACAAATGGATTCCAACATTAGTCCTCCATTATTTTTCCAGTGAAGACATACCATCCCCATATTTTAGAAAAGAATAAAACTTCATATAATACCAGAATCACCCTAGATTAGCAAACCACAATGAAAGTGGGGTGTACATACCTCTCTGAGAAGGGGTAGGGAAATAGTTCTAAAAGGCATGCACAGAGAGTCTGGGAACATAGCTCAGTGGTACAGCACCTGCTTAGCATGTGTGAGACCCTGTATCTGATGCCAGCACCACAAAAAGAGAGTTAAAAAAAAAAGACATGCACAATCCTAGTAAGCGGTTTCAGTATAACTAGTGAGGTTTTTGAGATCTTTCTGTAATTTGCTATGATTTCCTGGGGCACCACAGTGAATTAAGGCAGAGTCTGGAGGATGTTGACCCCTCTGCCAGTGCTCACAAAATCAGACCACTTCTGCCACACAGAAAATCCCATTGACAAGAAAGTCAAATTTAAGGTAATCCTTCAGTAATCATATTAGTATTATCTTCCAACACTGATAAGACTTCATATGATTTCTCCAAATAACCGGTGGTTATCCATTAAGAGTTAAAAAGCAAAAAGAACAGAAAATCCGTGTCTTGGTGTCATACCATCCTAAGATCTTACTTGTCCACACTGTTACCTTTTTAAACAAGAAATATAAAGTTACTTTACCTCTTACTTGCCATCTAGAATGATTACTGTGACCTTTGAATTTTGGCCTAGGACCAGCCCAAGAATGTACTTGTCCCCTCTTTTGTCTGCCATGAGCCTGTCTGCTCACACAGTCTTGGTACCAGTGCTTTTGATCTATCTTATTACAGCTATTGGAAGCTGAGAGACCATGCACAAATGTTTAAAAATAAAAATCATTATGGCTTACTATTTTATAACCATTAATTCAAATCCCCTCATTTTGCATCTCTGAAATGTAAGTTTGGAAGGTTAAGACTTGCTCACAGTCACATGATGAATTGCAGTAGAGTTGCATCTCACTTGGAATTTGCAGTTCATAAAAAATAATATTGTTTAGTCAAAATTGCCACTACAAATTCTTTAAATTATCCTTTAAGCACAATAGATACGTTTTCTGTGCCATAATTCTTATTCTCACTGAAGTTTGAATACCTCAGCTATCGATTGAGGACATAAGAAATGGAAAATCTGATGGCTATTTTTATTGTCTATTCAAACCATTTTCCTTTCAAGATAAACAATGAAATCCAATGAGTGTGAAATGGAGAGGGACTTTATGAAAGTGTTTGCTTCTCTATGGAATCTCTCTTTGGGTTTCAGTATTTCGCCTCTATAACTTTACTGCATGTCAATTGACTGGTCACTCCTCTGAAGATTAGAGGGTTAAATTCTAAAACTCAGAAGTTAAATAAATGTAGGAGACAACTCCACACCGGAGCTTTAGTGTAGACAAGGATGTTATGTACAGGTATACAGAATTCCTGGTTCTCTCCTTAGTGCTTTTTCAGCTACCACCCACCACCTGTGTATTAGATAACAAGCTCTGACTACGGCTTGGAATGTGGGGGGAAATGTTTACTAGCAACAGTTTCAGTTGCCATCTAGTTTGCTTATTTCCTGTTTCTCCTTTTTTCCCTAAGTGAGGAAGCTTGCTACATAAAAAGGAATTATTAAATGGAAATGCTTTTGAGTTACATTCAGTCATTTTGATCAGCATCTTTGGTAACTTTTTATCTTTCATAAACATATGGTAAAGCAAGGAGTAATGTTCCAGTGATTGGGATTTCAAATCTAAAGTATTATTTGTTCATTTCTGAAACCTGAAACAAACACCTGGTGGTTAACGTTTTGAGGAAAAAATAAAAAGCACCTTAGTGCATTCCCTTTATAATTCAAGATCTGGGTGAAAACAGTAAGCAAGATTAAGCCACAAACATTTAAATTGTTCTATACTATTTTTTTAAATGAACTTGGCTTCTATTTCTCTACTGCAGGAAATAGAGACCAGGCAAGAGTATTTAAAGGCCTCTTTCTTGCTTTCTCATATTGCAATTAGAACTAAACTATATCTAACACATATCATCCCAGTGGAAAAAAAATGATTTGAATGCTTCCTTACCTCTCTTACATATGTGTTCAGAATTTTTCCATTCTGTGCATACTATCAGGTTCACTTTATAATGCATTTTTTGTTATTTTGCATTGTGTTTTGTACCCTAAACTTTTACTCCTTTTTTTTCAAATTTTAAGATTTTTTTTCTAGCTAACACTTTCACTTCAAGATAACACTTGTAATAGAATTTGAAATAAAGATGTACTGTTCAATTTGCAGTAGTGTTAATTTTAACAAATACTTTGAAAAAAATGTTAGTTTTTGACTGTGGCAGAGTATTAATTAGTCTGCTGGTATTGCTATGAGAAAATACCACAGACTGCATGACCTAAGCAAAAGAAATTTATTCCTCACAGTTCTGGAGGCTAGAGTCCAAGATCAAGGTATCAGCAAGTTTGGCTCCTCCTGAGGACTCCCTTTTTGGCTCACAGATGGCTGACTGCTTCTCGAGGATGTCCTCATATGGCCTTTTCCCTGTGCCTGCATGCCTCTGGGGGCTCTTCATCCTCTTATTAGGATACCACCAGTCATTTGGAGGACAGTCATACCCTTATGACTTCATTTAACCTTAATTACCCTTTTAAAAATCCTACCTTTAAATATAGCCACATTGGGGCTTAGAGCTTCAGCATATGAATTTTAGGGGAATGCAGTTCAGTTCATGATGGGTAGTGATGCTATTTATCAAATGTTATGAACTAGCTTCCCCTTGAGGGTAAAATAAAATCTCATGAAGGAAAGTGATAAAGTTATCATTTATATGTGATATTGTCATTTGAAATATAAATGTGTGAATCACTAATATAAGATGTGAGACATTATTTATAAAAATGAATGAGTAAATGACCATAAAATAACCATTAACTGTGTGTGCGTGTGTATGTATGTGTGTGTGTGTGTGTGTGTGTGTGTGTGTGTTGGGAGGGACTGTCTTAACTTAGAAAGATTTTGCAAAGGAACACTCAGGCAGACTATAATTGTTATTCATCCAGGCAGATTAGCAGTTTCACATATTGTTTGCCAGAACAAAGAAAGATCCAGAGTCAGAAATGCTAGATGAGACTACTGCTCTGCTGTTTTATTTTGGTTTTTTTTTTCTTTTTTTTAATGTTTTTTTTATTGGTTGTTCACAACATTACAAATCTCTTGACATATCATATTTCATACATTAGAATCAAGTGGGTTATGAACTCCCATTTTTACCCCAAATACAGATTGTAGAATCACATCGGTTACACGTCCACATTTTTACATACTGCCATATTAGTGACTGTTGTATTCTGTTTTAATGTCAAATCTACAGATACTGTCTTTATTCTCTGAATGCGTGGCTTCCATACTTGAAACAAGCGTGAGTTTTACTCAATGTTCAGCAAAAAAAAAAAGCAAAGAATGCTATAGTATTAATACACAAATACAAGTTATAGTACCTTTGTCCCTCAATCATAATCATAAAGATTATACCAGTTTTCTCAGAACACCACTTTATGTTCAGTTAATGGAATGTTAACACTGTTTCCATTTCTGATTTAGTGTCTTAGATTAGTATTCCTGTATTTAGCAGATAAAAATATAGGATATCCATTTAAATTAGAATTCCAGATAAATGATGAATATTTTTAGTATATATAGATCTCATTTAATATTTGGGTCACGCACAAAAACATTCTTCATGGGATATACTTATCCTTAAAAAAGTTGTTATTTGTCCAAAACTCAGATTTAACTATTGGACCTGTATCTTCTCTGGCAACCCTGCTTTAAAAGAATAAATCCTATCTCCTTGCACTTCCCTGCCCACCAGCTGCTATCACCAATTTTGTAAATTTAATTTTCCAGTCTAATTTGGTACTACTTTTAACTTCTGCCCCCAAACATGAAAACTCCAGGCCTCGGGATTTCTTCCATTATTTTGTCATGATATGTGGTAATAACTATCTGTGTTAAAACACTGAAGTTACTTGTGTCCAACTTTCCCCCCATGCTGAAGTATTAACTTCTGTAAATCAATGTCCCATAATTCTGTTTTGAAAGCACTGGTAGAACTTTAGGTTCCTAATAAGATAGTGAGGAATCTCTAAACCTCTCAATCTCTAATCTCTGAACTCTGTTTGCTCACTTTTAAAACCAGGGAAACCAGCTGAAAGTATTTCCCCCAAGGTTCTTTCTAACAATTTTATGGTTTGAGTCTTTGAAATGAGAGTTCCATTAATTCTCTAATTTGCCTTGTGAAACATAAATTGTTCCTATTTTCCGTGAATTCTTTTACTCTTCAAGTATGTACTGTTTAGATTACTAAATAAGTCATGATTAGATTATTATTCAGTTAATAAATTCAGCTTTAATCTAAATTCCTCAAGGACCAGAAACACATTCTTCCTTTCTTTTCACCCTTACTACTTGAAACACCAGACTTTGCACACAGTGGATGATCACCTGCTGTTATCATGAAAATGCTGATGTTGGAACAATCCCATTGTAGTGGGTTCTTAAGATGAAGACAATTTTGCCCTCCTCAATGGAAGCCATCTCTACTATTTGAGAGCAGTCTGGGAGCCACTCCTTGTTCTCTAGCTCCATCTAGTGGCATCCTGGTTGCCTGCAGCTGCTCATCCTGACAATTCAGAGGGGCAGAGATTTTAAAGATTGTAAATCAAATGGATGAGTTGTTTTATTCTTGTCATTACAGTATAAAGGGGTTTATAGAGTGTTTCAACAGATAAAATGTAATAAATGTTAATAAAAGTTAAGTATAACAGAATGGTGGGCTTTAATACTTGAGCAGTATAGATTGAATTCATGCCATTTAATCTCTTTAAATATGTTCAAATGTTAACTAGAACACTGAAGAAAGAAAATATAAAGTAACCTACAGTGTTCAAAAAAAATATTATTCTTCTCAGGTGCTCTGGTATAGAGTTAAAGAACATTTCTAAATAAATGTAATAGCCAACAAAAAGAAAAGGAAATAAAATTTTGGTAAACATGGGGTTGGTGCAGAATGTCACAGCTCTGTGTTTAACTACTTGTCTTCAATTAAATTAGAGCTTTATCATCATTATTATTTATAAATGCAATACAATGTTTAATGAGTGTTCAATGAAATTTAGTTTTAATGTTCTATAATCTGGAACTCTTTTCAAGTGGCATAATAATGGGCTTAATTATGTGAATCTAAGGTAAAAATAAATTTAACTAATAAATGAAATAAAATATTTCTGAAGTGTAAATTTTTCCTATTAAAACTGTTTTTTTTCCCTTTTTTTTACCGAATAACTATTAAGGGAAAATATTTCTGACATTTTAACATAATTCTGGCTTTCTTTTTTTAATACTTTTTAGATGTCAATGGACCTTTCTTTATTTTATTTACTTATACACAATGTTGAAAATCAAACCCAGTGCCTCAACATGCTAGGCAAGCACTCTACCACTGAGCCACAACCCCGGACCTCTGGATTTCTTTTGATTTTAATTTAAAACACTAATATTACTATAAAGTATTTAGATCTTTCTAACAAAAGACATTTAATTGAAGCACCATTTTGTTTCTTATTTCACTTGTGGGCCAGCTGAAAAAATCTTCACTTTCCTTTTCAGGGTGGGAAAATCCCTATAAGGTGGACGGCCCCAGAAGCTATTGCCTATAGAAAATTCTCCTCTGCAAGTGATGCATGGAGCTACGGCATCGTCATGTGGGAGGTCATGTCCTATGGAGAGAGACCTTACTGGGAAATGTCTAACCAAGATGTAAGTACATGGAGACTTCAGTCATTTTGTGAAAATAAACACTAAGCCTTGGGGGAGAAATACACCTTTTATCCTCACACGGATTAGCCCTATCTTCCTGTGAGTTGCTCAGTGCCAGAGGCTGGGTTTGAGAAGTGAGGAACCCTTAACCTTCAGCTGATTTTGGACCCTGGGGTCAGCTGATGGGCTTTGCCCTGTGAGTATCTTATCCATTTCTTAATCATTGTTCTAATGAGGCAAGACTGTGCTAATGAACTGGCCTTGACCTACAAGTAAAAAAAGAAAAAATAATGTTTACTTTTCATTTTTTCCATAGAAAATTCAATGAACAACTGTCAAACGCACATAAATTTAGGCTAGCTACCACTTAGAAGAAAAAGAATGAATGCTTTCAATGCCTTATAGATACACCATCTAGTAAGGCTCTTTTGAGATAGATGATCATTTGTGCAATCTGTTCTAGGACCTGTCCATAGTGACAGTAACAGTGATCAGAAGATGTAGGTATCCCAACAATGCCAATAAGCTGACAATATGTCTCATTCCCCACTTCCTCATCTCAGAATTCAGGCTTTGACTACTCACCTGCCTTCCTCAAAGCATCTGATGGCTCTGAGACAAGGGTGAAGGGAAATCACCTCTAATGTGATTTTGAATGTTCATATATGCAAAGACTATGTGATCATAAATAATCCCTAAACCACACAGAATACAACTATTGCAATATCCTGTTCCTTTTTTCAGTTAATCACTTGAGCAACCCACCCAGACCTCCACACCCCACACTTAGATTCTTCCTCCCTGACTTTCAAATTGTTCAAGTCTCTAAAGACTTAATCACAGAGAAAGTTTATGCTCTTCTAATGTGGGACACACACACATTGGGCTTCTGGTCAGCTGGGCAAAGCTAATGTTTCTCCCTGTCATGTAGAATTACTTTTGCAGCTGAGTCCTGCTTATTTCTGTAAGTGTATATGAACTCTGAGAGAATGCCAAGTTCAGAAACCCACACAGCATCGGGTTTGAGGTCAAACACACTGCTCATTCCTTGCTCTCCTGGTCACAACATCAAAACTGAAAGCCAGTGTGGTTGGGTGCTGCAGAACATCTGGCCTTACACACAGAGACCATATACAGCAATCTCTGCTCTACCCCTGAAACTTAGGCATTTTAGAGCCACATCATCTACCTAGAGCCTAGTATTCTCCAGAGAATCTTATTTGAAGGACCTCATTGCTCTTCCCTGACACTGGACCTTGTTTGGGGCAATTCCTGACCTCCTTTTTAGCTCTTCCTAATGTTGAGTTCTAGGAGCAAAAATTTGTCCCTTCACTGCTGAAAAGAACTCACATTTTTTTGTTGTGGCTTTTATTTGTTTTTAATTGTTAATATGTTTATTTTGATTTTTAACCAGTTAAGTATACTTAAGCAATAGAAACCATGAATTCAGTCACTACTCTAAACCCAAGAATCTACTTGTCCTGGTTTGATATGACTAAAATATGCCATTCAAACAAAACCCTAGAATTAAGTCCCTTCTAGATGAGTTATAGTCCTCACTGCATAGAAGCTGCTATACTTTAAGCCTTCTTAACTAGTATCCTACTTGGTCTTTGTGTTAACCTGTTCCCTGACAGACATGCAATTTTAAAAATTGCCTCAGAGGGTATAGTAATATACCCATAAGAGTAAACAGTTCTTCGGCATCCACAGATGACATGTAAATTTATTTGCACATTATATACAAATACTGCTGTACCAATATATTCATTTAAAAACATTTATCAGGTGCTTTCTCTATTATAGGAACTAGAGCTACAAAAGAGAACAAGTGTAACACCTAGAAAGAACCATAAGGATTATTTTGTTCAATCCCATTGTTTCCTTGGCCATAAAACTGAAGCATAGATAAGCGATGTGATTTTCCTAAAAATCACATATTAAGTGATTTGTCTGTACACTTAGAAAATAATTCCAATAAACTTCTACAATAAGTTGTGGCCAAGGAAAATAGAAGAGGGAATAATTGTGTTTTTCATGGTGGTTTGGTAGGGTCCACGGTAGCTCCTCACATAGAAGTAGTGCTTTCTTGCCCTTGTGAAATTTACATTTTAATGGGAGACAGATATACTATAAATAAAGTAAAAAACTAGAAACAAAATAAATAATTAAAATACATAATATGTGACATGATAATCACTATTATGGAGATAAAAAGAAGAGGAAGATAAATGCTGAGAACTTCATTATAATAAATTATGTACATTATAAAATATATTCATAAGTCATTCATGTTCGGAAAAGTCATAACTAGTCATTCTTTTTAGACATTCATAAATAGTTGTTTTATAATGGAAGAGACAAATAAATATAAAGAACACATACATGATGTTTCTAGTCCCCTAATTTTTCTTACCTCCTCCGGTACATTGAAGTCACCAATTTAGTTACTGTGGCAATGGTTATGTGAACCATAATTCAACCACAAAAAGTCACTTATCTTTTCAAAGTACCTCCTTTTGGTGACCAATAAATACATTAAAGGGACTGGGTCAAAAGATTTTTTAATGTCCCTTTTAACAATAACATGCTATGATTTTATAATCACTGAAAAAAATCATTGTCACTCCTTTCTCAGCAAATGAATGATTTAAATTGCTCTTTCTTGAAGTTTAGGATTTTTCCGATCTCTGTGCAGATGCCAAGAATTAGATAGGATATCCAGAGAGTGGAGCAGGTACAAGTGAAAATGCCAGACCACAAGATAGATACTTTAGGAGAGCAGCTTCTGCAGGAAAAGGCTCCAATGTGCAATTTTCAGCATAGACCACCCTGTAAGTGGCCTACACTAGTATGGACTCTGCTGTCAGGCTCTCGCTGTCTGGATGTTGCCCAACAGTTTACCCAGCCATTCTGGCCATGGGTCTTGATGATATGTGTCCATGATGACCATTTAGACACTGATTTCGCCTATTAAGCCTTGTTTGGCCACAGAGACTCTATCTGGAATCAGAAAAGCTGTTGCAGCCAGGAAGAGACTCCTAACATTAAGCCCATTCTCATTCATTCAGGATTGCCAATGCCATGGCATAAAACTGATCTCTTCTTCCACTCAGAGCCTTGTTGCTTTTCCATGCCCAGGTAGGGCCTAAATTAATGTATTTTCATTGTCTTGGTGTTGGTTATCAAACAATACTCAAGCAAGAGAACAGGGGGAAAAAAGGCAGGGGTGGGCTTTGGGGCAGGGAAACAAACCTGGAGGTCCTCAGATCAATACAAGACTAGAGCAAAGTAGAAAAAGCTAAGATCTTTTATGTGTCTCATGAATATTTTTTGCAGCTATAGTAAAGAGAGTTGGAATTCTGTTTAGCTAAACATATTGAAAGTTAGCATATCCGTGACAGATCCTATAACCAGAATTTCAGTTTGGAAGCAAAAATAGTTTAATCAAAAATTTCCCAGCTGCTCTCTCAAAATACTGGCTCTTCCCTATTTGTCCTGCATTCTTCATTCATTTGGTCAAAGTATATAGTCTTACGTTTGACTTAGTCCAAGCCAAGATGCTTTTGAAATAAGGAAAGTCATGAAATAGAAAATAAAATTTCAGTTATACATTTTTATTGTATTTTGGTGAGTTTAGAAAAGCTTTGGGCATGGATAAAATAGAATGTCACCATGCTTTGTGATTTTTAAGTGAGTTTAGGAAATTTCAGATAGTGTTTATGAAATAGTTTCTTCATTCTGCAGACTGCAATGTATTCTGTTACAATGAACAATTCTGAGTTCGCAGAATCTGCATTAGTGAATAACATAATGAGTTTCCCAAAGGTCAGTGGTATTGTGTGGTAGGAAAAGGAAATGAGAAAAAGCAGAGTACGCAGAACACTAGTCCCTAAAAAATATAACAAAAAATAATAGTAGGTGTCATCTACTTAGCCACTGAGCAGATACTTCTTAAACATCTGCCAATCAATAAACCAGGTGTGCCTGTGGGACAGGATGGGGAGTGAGGAAACGTAATCCACCATTGTGTTAAGTAAAATAAGGCAGGCACAGAAAGACAAATTCTGAAATGTTCTTACATGTGAATGCTAAACAACTTGATTTCATAGAAGTAGAGAGTAGAACAGTAATGGTTACAGGAAGAGGAGGTAAGCAAGCATAGAGGATGGTCCAATAACAATTCCGTAGGAGGAATAAGTTCTAGCATTCTATATAGCACAGTAGGACACCTATAATCTACAAGAAATGACTATATGTTTATAATACTAAAAGCTAGAAAAGAGGATTTTGAAGGTTCCATGCAAAGAAATGAATGGCAAAAGTTTATGGAAACAAAAATGTTAATTACCCTGTTTGATCATTATACATTGTATTTAAGTATGGAATTTTCACACTATACCACATATATAAGTACAATTAAAAAAAGATCAAAGAGTGAGATGTGATGGCACATTCCTCTAACTCCAGCTACTCAAAAGTTTGAGACAACAGGGTAGCAAGTTCCAGGCCAGCCTGGGAAACTTAGTAAGACCCTAACTCAAAATTTAAAAATAAAAACAACTGAGGATATAGCTTAGTGGTAGAGTACTTGCTTTGGAGTCAATCTTCAGTACAGAAAAAAAAATGACAAACTAAACCTAGCCCTTGCTCAAAAACTCTTTATTCAGGTAAGGAAATAAGGTTCTAGTATTTGTAAG
The DNA here is from genome assembly GCF_045843805.1 of Urocitellus parryii. Lineage (NCBI taxonomy): Eukaryota > Metazoa > Chordata > Mammalia > Rodentia > Sciuridae > Urocitellus > Urocitellus parryii. Next base: position 146,785,163 of record NC_135532.1, read on the forward strand.
TCTTACCCTCACCTACAGCTAACTAGAGTGACATTTATGAAGAGTAGAGGCTTTGTTTTCTATCTTAAAAAAAAAGGAAGAATACTGTGTTACTGTGTGAATACAGCAGTCATTTCTTTAAATATATGCAAATAAAATATGAAAACTATTATTCAACATTCTTTCGATTGTAAATAATAGGAACCCAACCTGAACTAACTTAAGCAAAAATAAAAAATAAATCATCATGAAACTAAGAAGATGATGTAGCATGCCAGGTCCAAGGGATCATGCAGTACTTCTAATGATTCCCTAGGTTCCTTGACCTCATTTTCTCCTATTGCTAAGTTCTTTGCTATTTTCCTTATACTCTAGGACTCTGTGTTCCAGTTTAACAATCCCAGAACAACAAGACCTCTTTGTACAAATTTATACATACCAATCCCAGAGGAGACCCTGGCTGCATTAGACCCTTGCCAAACCCTCAACCAAAACTGTCAGGGAAACTGATGCTATGATTGTCCAGCTAGGTCTACATGCCTCTCTACATTCTGAGGTAGGAGGAACACTGTGACTGGCAACTTCCCCATAATAACATCAAATGAAGGAGGAATTTCCCCAAGTGCTGCTAGAAGTATATTATTTTTTTTCCTTTATTGGTATACATTGTCTTTTTTCCTTTATTTATTTATTTATTGTACTGTGGATTAAACCCAAGAGTGCTTTTCTACTCTTTACTCTTTAGTGCTTTACTAACGCCAAGGTCGCGGGTTCGTTCCCTGTACGGGCCACCAAATGCCGCAGTCTGGCTGGGCACAATTCAGGAGCCATTTGTCAAAAGAAACTAACTTTATTTTTAGAACTACACATGCCAAACAAAACAGCTCCTCAGGAAAAAACCCTCAGAGCCCAACTGCCACCACCAGCTTCCCACAAGCCTCTCACCCCAACACCAGCCTCTCCACCTCCCACAATCTTCCTGCTCTTGAGGCCGATTGGCTGGGTCGCGTGGGCGGAGCCAAAGAAGTCCCCCAATGAGCAGCTCCGTGGTCTGAAAAGGCAGGGAAACAGCCCAATGAACATCACCGCAGAGGAGCCAATCAGCTAGATGTTGCTGGGGCCGCTGTGAGCCAATCATCAGCTGGCAGCTGGAAGTTTGCTGGCAGCTGGAAGTTTGCTGGGGCCCCTTTGGCTGTGGCTCTCAACAGAGCTACATCCCCAGCCCTTTTTATTTTTTATTTTGAATTTTATTTATTTTATGTCACTAAGTTGCTGAGGCTGGCCTCGAACTTGCAATCCTCCTGCTTCATCCTCCTTAGTCACTGAGATTACAGACATGCACCACTGCATCCAGCTGTATACATCATTTTTAAGAGCAACTTTATTACAAATATCAACTGGCACCAAAATAGTAACAGTGTTCATTACTAGATTCTAATGAGGCAGTAGGTTATACTGAAAAGACCAGTAGGGTTAGACTTCTTTCCACCTCAGAACCATTGACATTTTGGACCAGATAGTTCTTTGCTGTGGGTGTTGTCCTGTGCATTATAGGATAGTTAGTAGGGTACCCAGCCTCTACATGCCAGACTTCAGTAGCACTACACCAGTTATGGCAATCAAAAATGTCCCTAGATGTTGCCCTGGAAGCAATGAGAGACAAAACCACCCCTAGATCAGAGCTAGAAAGATCCAGGATCAAATGCCAGCTCCACAATTCATTGACTATGTAATCTTTGGCAAGTAGTTTAAAGTTTCTTTTTTTAATATTTTTTAGTTGTAAATGGACACAACCCCTTTATTTCATTTATTTAAATCTATGTGGTACTGAGGATTGAACCCAGTGCCTCACACATGCCAGGTGAGCACTATACCACTGAACCACAACCCCACCCCCAGTTTAAAGTTTCTGAAATACTCTTTACTGAGGTTCTACATATCCAACAGCCAAATTCAAAAGAATGAGTGGTAATATATCATGTATGGCACTTGTTACATAGAGGATGTTTAATTAGTCAGTGGTAACAACATATTAAATTTTCAAGTATTTTAGATTATTAGTTCACTTGATATTCCAGATAATTCAATGAGGTAAATTATTACTCCCATTTCTAGATAATTGAGGTTTAGTATTGGTATATCAAGGAGCTGGTGAGTGGTCATACTGAAGTTCCAGCCACTGGTTAACAAAATTTATGATTCTGTCCTTTAAGCTGTACTATAGAAGTCCCAGTTTCCAAGAAGTATCTGCACACCACAAAGTTCTACACAATGAGATCAATGCATCTTTAATTATGTATGCCAGTCTATCACAAGAGAAGCATTTCCATTGTTTCTTTGTAAAAAAAAAAAAATTTAGTTGTAGATGTACACAATACCTTTGGTTGTTTTTTGGATTTTTTTTTTTTAATGTGGTACTGAGGATTGAACCCAGTGCCTCACACATGCCAGGCAAGCACTCTACCACTGAGCCAAAACCCCAGCCTTTCCATTGTTTTTATTAGCAAAAGAATGTTTAGAAATATAAATCCTTTGGGCAGAATTTGTGTCTTGGTGTCAAAAATTTATGAAATGTACCATCTTGTTCTTATATTTGTTAAATATATTAAATCAAATTTTAATGATTGGCATATTTAGCTCATTAACAGAAATATATCACAGGCACCTTGCAAGTGCATGGCTGCTTTCTACTTTCTAAATGATGAGGTTTAGTTTTCCTTCCTTATAACGTATCTCAGGAAAATGTTTTATGGTATTTTTCATCCACATTCTAAATAAGTGTTACTTACTGCATACTGGAAGTACATGTGCTGGAGCCACACAAGCTCTGAAGATGACAGACATCAAGGGCACTGTGGCTCTCCCCTCCATCACTTATACTGTGGAATGTGCTTCACAGAAGAGAATGGAAGCAAAACATGAACAGCAGGCAACATTAAATAACCAAATCCCCACAGAGCCAAGACGTAGGGAAAATACTCTCACCACTTAAATGAGAGGCAACTTAGCCTGAGCTAATGATATGAGTGCAAGACTGGAGTCTTGGGTTTGGTTTGGTTTTGTTTTGTTTCCCTGACATGATGCTGTTAAAAAAAAAATTGCCTTGAAGCATTTTGAAACTCAGGTGCCTCCCGGGTATGGTAACATTTAGGCATATGCTACCAAGCTAGTTCAGTTTCCCAAAAACATACTAGGGAGCATCTCATTTGAGGCTTACTAGGAAGCATAATGCTGCCTAGGTGTTTTTGCTTTGATTTTTTTCCCTCTTGCATTTTAAAAGCTTTTATATAATAATGAGTTGTGCTTTAGGTTGCTCTTTGAAGCTTACCTGAGAGGGGGAAAATTGGAATTTATATTTAGGGTTTTATTTTTACAAGTATGTGCCTGGAAACAACCTTTTGACCTTATCTGAATTGATTCCTTTCTTCAAATTATAAGAAAGAAAATAACCTTTTCCCGTATTTCCAGTTTGTCCTCATAATTCTATAACCTTTCTCCATTATGGGTCAGTACTTCAGCCTAGAATGGTGGATATGTAGAATCCACTTACCTAGAAATGCAGCATGATTTTATGACTCAGAGAGTCCAGTCATTTCCAATTTTTGTCTCTGATTAGATTTTCAAAACTCGACTTTATTATGTAATGGTCCTTGTGTAATGATCTGTGTAAGATACAGTAAATTGCTAAAAACCTATTCCTATTATTTCAACCTACCATATTATAGAAAAAAAATTTGCCTTTATTTGAATATGTGTTTTACTGATGCAATTTTCAAAACAGCCTTCCTGTTCTCAATTTTTCAGTAATTTCTACTACTGGTATGTACACAATAGAAGCACTTTAATTAAATAAATACTAAGTATACTAGCATGATGAATGTCTGATCTAAGGCAAGAGTAATGGAGAATATTAAAAGATGTAATCAATCACCATTGTGAATAATTCAAAAAGTAAATTTCCAAGTACAGGAAACCAGTAACCAATATGCTACTACCACAGTGTAATTTTCAAAGGAAAGTTGTTTTTAACCAAATGACCACAACACTAGAAAATGTATATTTTAACCAAATGACCACAATGCTAGAAAATATACAGCAATATTTTCATAAAAAATTAACTATAGCTTCAGTTTCTATTTGGAATAAATATGCCTACTATCTTTAGCTCTCATGATTTTTATTTAATTTTGTTTACAAACACGGCATTCTACCTTTTCATTTATACTCACAAACTATTTTTCCATAGCTAGTCAATATTTTTAGTGGGCCCAGGAAATGTATTATTTAGAGTTGGCTAATATCGTCATAAAATCAAAATGATGCACCAGAGAAGAAATGTTTCTTTTTCCCCAGAGAATGTTTAAGAAAATGGTGTACAATTGCAGGCAGAGTCCACTCCTTTTTCTCCTTATTAATGAGGTGACAGAAACTTGCTCAACACCTAGCTTGTTAGTGACAGCTTGGGACTTCAGTGGAATTCAGGCAACTGCTTCACTAATGCTCTTACATACGGAAGTTCTGTAGAAGGTGTTAGTTATCTCAGTTTCAAGAAGTGTGACTTTCAAATTGTTAGGGATAAAGATTTTCCAAATGATATATCATGTCATCAACAACCTATACCTTTTACTGTTCCCCCGTTTGTCCTCTCATTCAGCAGTACAAGGCATGGTGACCTAATAAGGAACAGGTACTTTTTTATTTTGTAAAGATCCTACATACCCTCCATACGTATGATTTGGCATCATCCTAGTGATTTCCAATAAAAAGCGTTTTTGAATAAAGTGTAAGGTTTTCAGAAGATTTTCATCTAAAGTTAAAAGGGAAATCTAATGCCAAATAACAAGTTATAAATTAGCCTCTGAAAATGAATTCTCTTTCTGCATCTTATTCTTCTATTACTCTATCCTCTTTTCAGGACACTGAGTTCATTTAAGTCTTGATTGCTTTTAAATGAATTTTAAATTCTGTTATGTTGAAAAATGCTGAATGAGAAAGTGGGTTAAACTTTCTATGAATGTTACTTGTAATTATTTATGATCTTCCTTCTTTCCTTCCTTTGCTCCTTCCTTCCTCCCTTCTTCGTTAGTAACCCTCCCTCCCTCCTTCTCTCTTTCCCTCTTGTTCCATGTAGACACACCTCTATGTTAAACATCAGAGAATACATTTTTATTGTTGTTATATTATAAATCTAAATACCCTAATCTATGTAAGTAATCACTATCACAAAAAGTAAATACATACTGGGGCCCTGTCTCACTACTCACTTCTATATGAAATTATAGTTTCTCTACAAAGCTATGATGAATATTTAGAGGGAAGATAAAACAACATCATTTCACATTCCCATTTACTATACATTTCAGCCTATGCTAAATTTTTGAGACAGCTTCTTTTGAAAGAGAATGTGAATAACTAAACAGAATATGCTTTTTTGTAGATATTTAGTAGTCGGAAAAATGTGATCTCCTGAACAGTCCAAGCAGTCCTGTTCAATAGTATAGTTCAGGAATATCTCAGCATCTTAATATTGACTGTCTCATCTTTGTTTGCCTGGTTTAATAAAAGATGTGCATTGCCTGCTTTGATTCAGAAACTATCATCACAATTGGAAAACTCATCAGATTCAGCAAGAGCAGAGCAGTCTGCGACGTGCCCCAACTGAGCCTTATGTTGATTCTCAGCTGTTAAAAAATTTCAGTGTGGATGACAAGGAACCAGTATAGTCTATTTAGAACAACCAACCAGGTTTCAGATAACAATTTCTGACAAAATCTAATTCCTTCTATTTCTGCATGGAAATTATCATTGCAGTCACTTTATTTTAATTTTTTCTTACATTTTAAAATAAGGGTATAACCTTATATAACTCTTCTCCCAAAAGATGACAGCCTATGAATATCATAAAACCAAACTGTTGCAAAATTCCTTTAGTTAATTATCACCCCTTCATCTCCTAAAACAACAAAGCTCAATTAGTCTTTTAGACAAAAACACCCCATATGCTGCTCCCTGTCATTTATTAATTAAGGAATCAGAAAGTACCTATAAAGCAAAACTTTCCACAAAAGAAATATGTATGAAGATAAAGGTTAATTTAGATGTTCTCAAGCTACTCTTAAAATACACCTCTCATCAGTCCCCTTTGTGACAAGTGAGCTCCATTGTTTGACTTGACAAGGCATTGAACTCCATGATGCCAGGAACATATGGGAAAAAGAACCTTCAGAACCTCAGCTCACCCAGCTAAGAAACTACAAGTGTTTTGTAATGGCCAGAGCAAAGGATCAAGTGGGACAAGTTGCAGCCAGAGGTGAGGACTGGGAGCCAGGATCATGGTGCAGCATTGCGGATGTGGAGGAGCATGATCACAGTCCCACCTCAGTAGGATTGCTTTAGCTGCACTGTGATTGATGACAGCAGAGAGAAAAACAGGGAAGGAGGCCAGGAGAATGTGCCCTGATCAAAAGGGGAGATAAGTTATATGGAAAGAAGATTTTTTTTTAAATGGAGCACACTTTAAACATACAAAGGTGGTAGAATCAGAATCACTTAATTTTGAGCAACAGGGAAGGCTGAGACCCAGGTGTTTCCCTGGCCAATGACTGGAGAGAAGAATGGTGGTACCCTTGCAAAAGACACACATCCCAAAGGAGAGACAGGTTCAATTTTGCATAAAATAATCCATGGCCCCTTTATGAAGTTATATGTCCCTCAGGTGACCAATATAGAAATCTGGAGAGAGAGCTGAGCTAGAGCTACAGATATGGAAATCATAAGAAGAGGAGTGAGAGTGAAAGCCCAGAGAATATGGCAGCACAGAAAGGAGGGCTCAAGATCTAACTGGCAAGGAATGAATTAGGGATGCAGTTAAAGACCCAGGAGAGACCTTGTCCACCACTTCTATGATTCAAAGCCTACTGTGGTGACAACCAAAGTCATTCTTTAGAGAATTATTTGCTGTGTGATATTCATGCAATCTGTTAATCAGTTTGAACTTCAGTTTTCTTAGCTATAAAATGTATATAACCATACATGAAATGTATATAGCCATATAATACACATTTTAAGACCCAAATAAGATCCAAACTATATCAAAACACCTGGTACAGAACGTGGCACACAATAAGCTCTCAAAGTTATAAATGTTGCTACTGTATTCCAGATCACATCTCCTCTCTTCAACCCACCTTCTTTACACTGCTGGCTTCCTTTAAGACTTGGATCACCTCCTTGAGAAGTCTTCCTAGGCTGTTAGCATCCCTCCCTAGTGCTCCCATTCTGTTCTGAGTGGCATTTGCTGTATCATAATCCTTGCCCTCCTTTAACTACATTATATAATCTCCTAAGGATGAAGATATACCTTACTCATTATGTTATCTCTTATGTATAATGGCCAACTATTTTAAGTGAGTAATATCTACATCTTTGGATAAATAAGTTTAAAACCCATTAGAAAGGTTTTTTAAGCAATTGTGTAATTTATATTTTTGAGTCGCTTTTTAGCCTTAAAGCTAGAGATTTTACGTATGTGACCTTAGGTAAGTTCAACCTCAATATGAAGTTTCTTGTCCATAAAATGAGGATAACAATTGTACTTGCCCAACAGGTTTATTATAAAGTTTAAAAGAATAAATACAGGTATATTATTTAGAACTAGCATTGTGGAATTATTCCACTATATGTTTTCTCTTTATGTGAGGGATCATGAGGCAGAGTTCAAGACAAATTTCATAAGGTCAAGAGTTAAAAATTTTAGAAAACTTAAAGTCAAAGATCAGCAAGAAGAAAAGTCATGGGTGCCCTGTTCTTCCCACTGCTCCACAGACAGGCAAGCTGGAACCAGACACCCTGTTGGACATATTCATGGTAAATCTCCAGGAAAGGGACTCTACCCTCTTACACTCTTCATAGAGAGAAAGCCTGAGAACAACTTTGTCAAGAGGGATGAACAACCTGCTTGAGGCCAAGTAATCTGGATTTGGATATCAACTGTTTATAGGAGTTATTTATGAGAGTTCACTCCCAGAAATGGGAACAGAGGAAAATAATGACTCCTCTGGACAGCAGGAAAGGGATTACAGTCAAAAGATGTTTGAGTAAAATTCCTGTTTATTAGATAAGAGCAAGTCTCCAGCATGTTAGCTTTTTATCACTGTGACAAAAATACCCAAAAAGAACAATTTACAGGAGGAAATGTTTATTTAGGCTCATGGTTTCAGAGTTTTAGTTTATGGTTGGCCAGTTCCATCACTCTGGGATCAAGGAGAGGAAGAGCACCATGGTAGAAGGGTATGGCAGAAGAAAGCTGCTCATGTTATGGTAGCTGGAGAATCAAAGACAAAGAGAAGGGACCACAGAGAAGATGAATCCTTCCAAGGCACTCCGCCAGTGACCCACTTATTCTAGGCTACAATTAACACCCAGTTTGTCCACTCAAAGTAGGATGCACTGTTTAGGTTACAGCTCACAACCCAGTCATTTCACTTCTGAATATGGCTGCATTAACACAGGAAATTTTGGGGAACACTTCAAACCTGAACACCCCATTCTTCCTGGCTTGTCCAAGCAAATCACAGTTAGTTCATTAGAATAGCATTTTTAGATAATGCTGTTTAATTCACCTTACTTTTAAAATTAATATATAAGTTATGAGTACAGATACTATGGTGCTTGTGCTTTGAATCCATTTGGGCTGGTTTGATACTCCAAGTTTATTTTTAAAAATCTGTTCTTTTATCAAGATGAATCCAAAAAGTTTTTCTAATTGCTTTAGTTTAGGTCAGTAGCATTTATCACTGTGTCCAACACTGTACTAAATGATGAGGAAACAAAATCTAGAGGGATAATTTCTGCTTTCAAGTGCACATAGCCTTAGAGGAAAGGCAAATGGAGAAATAGCAATTCAAAATAATAGCTACAGTAATACAAATTTACATAAGACTCAGAAGCTTTCAGAACTGACTTCTTGGTTGAATATGACAGTTTACAGACTATGAAGTAAATATGTTTTTTATTTTAAATTTATAAAATCCTTGAAGTCCACTTAACATAAGCTATCATGAAATGTAACATGGTAATCAGTGTTCAGATTAAGTTAAGTGATATAAAATTAGAGCAGAAGATGTTGCATCATGAAAATGGAAAAACGTCTCTGATGAAAGACCAGAGGAGAAATTTTGAGTTTAAAAGGAACTAAGGTCAAATTCCAGTTCTGCTGCATACTTTGTGAATCTAGGCAAGTTTCCTAACTGCTCTGAGTCTAAATTTTTGATTTATGAAATAGGGATAATAATAATTACTACACTGAGTAATTTTAAGCAGTAAATAAAGAAAAATACATGAACAACCTAACCCCTGGGAAATATTCAATAAATACAGTTGTCATTTTTTCATAATATCACTTGCCACCTATTTTACTCCATGTTCTTATAATTAGGAAACTGGGGCAAATTGACTATAAAGCTCTGCTAGGGTGGGAATTCAAGGTTATTCTCTAATGTAATTCTATACTATTTTTTCTTAATTACTTTTTGAAGCTACCCACAGTAATTATGATATATTAAAAGCATTTTATACACTCCTGTTTTACTAAAATTTGTAATAAATTATCTTAAAATCCAAACCTACTTGACAGCCAAAGTAGCCAGAAAAAAAGTTCAGAAAAAAATTTTGTTTAATAATGGAACATAAAATTAATAGAAAAATATAAATATCCTTACATTTTAAAGGATTATGGTCATAAAGACACTAATTGGGATTCCCTAATACTAAAGTGGTTAAAGGATTCCCCAACATATATCATTGCTGCTTCATTTTTTTTTTACAAACTACCTGTAACATAAATTCAGGAATAACATATTTTAGGGTCATGTCAAATGGTGCCAATTTAAAAAATAAACAAAAATGGAGAGTCCATATTTCTTTTTAATTACAGAAAATGTGCAGAGGGTGCTGCAGTAGGATTCTTCTGTTAAAGATATTAACATTTACATTTTTTGCATTTTGGGTGTTGGGATGGGGTGGTGGTAAGGTGTAACTGTCCCTGTCTTTAAATATTAGTTTGATTCTCAGTTTTTCTGTCACCAGATAAGGTTTAAGGAGGCTCCCAGAAGGAAAAGGGTACCTCAAATTAACCCTTCCAGGTTCTTATCCCACAGAAGGGAATTTGGGGACATATCAGAAGAGGCACAAGCCAAGTTTTATTTAATAAAGCAAGGATATTTATTCAGGAAAGTAATAATAGCACAGGATACAGCACTCAAAGGGAGAGGGGTATAGGTATTAGAGAGAAGTTCTTTGGGGGCCTCTGGCTTAACTTTTAAAGGAAATGCTGAGCCTGAACCATAGGTGGGATGAGTCAGCTTAATGAGCTGGATTCTTTTCATGGTGGTGCAGAGAGCAGTCATGGTCATCTGGTTCTTCTCAGAATCTTCACTTTGACATTATCTAGTTAATACATAGCACTTGGACTGTGTACCCATACCGTGTTTCTCTCTCACTTTCTCTCTCTGCTTCCTTTAATCAGTCTAAGGATACATTATATAATCTAATAAGGTACATAGGCACTAATTAACTGGACTCACAGTGCTCTTAGATTTACTGGATCTTTTAAGAATTCAGGCCTACAGGAAAATAAGCCTGGATGGGTGAAACTGAGGATGTTCGCAGGGTTCTTAGATTTAAATCTATAGTCCCTCTTTCTTTCCCTCTTTGTCTTTTTTCCACCTGTTCTTATTTTTTCTTTCCTACCTCATTGCCACCCCAAAAATATGGAGAATAAACCCTTTGTCTTTTATTTTTCTCCAGAGATGATATTTAAAAAAAAAGGTTCACAAAACGCATTTGAACATTTTACTAAAACTAAGCAACATGAATTTAGGATCAGTTTTATTGCATTTTTAGGAAGTTCCCAGGTGGGTCATATATGAAACAGATTAGTGTCTTCCCTGATCTTGTGTGATTTTCTAAGTACCAAGACTAACAAATTGTCATCCTGTTGTTACTCTTCACTTTACTTTCTTTTTTTTATTCGTTGTTCAAAACATTACAAAGCTCTTGACATATCATATTTCATACATTAGATTCAAGTTGGTTATGAACTCCCAGTTTTACCCCAAATACAGATTGCAGAATCTCATCGGTTACACATCCACAATTTTACATAATGCCCTATTAGTAAGTGTTGTATTCTGCTACCTTTCCTATCCTCTACTATCCCCCCTCCCCTCCCCTCCCACCTTCTTCTAAGAACAGAGCAGGGAGAAAGAGCAGGAAGAAAAGATCAACATTAAACAGATACATTAGGTGGGAGGGAAAGGGAGTGAAAAGGGAAATTGCATGGTAATGGTGAAGACCCTCATTGTTATACAAAATTACACATAAGAGGTTGAGAGGGGAACGGGAAAATTAACTTTACTTTCTTATGCGTATTTTTTTCCCTAAAGCTGCTATTCCATAGAAGGTAGTCATTTAATTTAAACTTTAGTGAATTAAAACTAGCTCAAATTAAAAATTCAGTTCTTCAGTCCTTGTAACTAGATTTCAAATACTCAATGGTCACACATGACTGGTTGCTACCAACCAGACAGAGAGAAGATGTGTATCATCACAGAAGTTCTGTTTCATGCTGGGGCTAAATGTTCCTATTGATTGGTGACTGGCCATTGGTAGCATTTCAAGGATTAAACAACCTTATAAATTATGAAAGGATGACTTCATTGTCAGGTCAGTGTCAGACTTGAGAGAAAGCTAAAAGTGAGAAGAAATTAAATACATGATAAAGAAGGAATGATAGAAAAGAAAATACATTGATATTATTATAAAGAGGATAGAAAATGATTCCAGAAATCACGCTTTAGCAGAATTTTACTTAAATTTTACCTGAAATGATCATCACATATAGTTTGCATTAGTTTGCTTTAGTTTGCACAAAATGCATGGATCACACACTGACATTCTCATGTTCCAGCAAAATCACAAAAAAACTCTTTCTTGAGGTTGTGGTGAAATCTAGCTATCTTGTGTACACCAGTAACACAGCATGTTTAAAACCTGTTTTCTCTAATAGTGGTCAGCATGCACTGTGGGGCTATTTTCAGCTCTTGTTCAGAACTTTGCTATTTTTCCTGTGTATTCACAAGCTCACCAATATTTTGGCTCCTGTTGCTTGCATATAAAGTAATTGTTACTTAGCATATATATAATTATCCCCCAAAATAAGAGAATAATCTGTTTTTGTTTGCATTTAGGTCATTCTGTCCATTGAAGAAGGTTACAGACTTCCAGCTCCTATGGGCTGCCCAGCATCTCTACACCAACTGATGCTCCATTGCTGGCAGAAGGAGAGAAACCACAGACCAAAATTTACTGACATTGTCAGCTTCCTTGACAAACTGATCCGCAATCCCAGTGCCCTTCACACCCTAGTGGAAGACATCCTTGTGTAAGATGCATAATGTTGTTTTTTTCCCCCCTTGACAATCATAATTTCTTTTAGGCTACAGACAAGAATAGTAGATAGAGGGGAAAGAGTTTGCCCTGGTGACTACCTAGTTGTCGGTCTTGTATAAGCTATATTTTATTTATCAGCTGAACAAAGTGTTGGCATTAATGAAACTATGGAAATTTTTTCATGAGGAAAAAAAGTAGCTTCCCCTTCTCTTTTCTATTTCAACTTTATGAATTAGTTTATATTTTTTACATGTGGGCCTTTGATATTTATCGATCTTTCTTTATGGATCCCTCTTTACCTTCATGAATACAATTTTTGTACATGCAGCACCTCTAATTTTCTTGTCCAATCTGTGCTATGTCCCTCTATCTAAAATGGCAGGCAAGACAGGTAATTTGTGAATCAGCCAGGAGCAAGAATGCTTCCAGGTGATATGATCACATCTAGCTGTTGTTAACTTCCTAAAACCAGAAAAGGACAGACTACAAGACAAGAAAATAAAGGCATTCATACACCATTTTATAAAAGTCAGTGGAGTTGAGAAGATATATTCACCTCTCTCTGAAAAGCAATTATAAGAAGGAGAAAAGTCAAAGAAAAAAAGATTGTCATCTATGTCTGAAAATATTACATTTAAAATATCATTAAGTCGGAAATATATTTCTTCTTTTAGGATAAATTAGACTTAGAAATAACTATAGCATTTCCCAAGTTCATTTTTCCCTGACTCAGGGGATAGCCAAGAGGATATTCGGACGTTCAGCTTCAGGTCACAGGTTCAAGTCGGTGTAGTGCTTTAGTGACAATAAGGCCAAGGCCCTTCAAGGACTATTTGAAACAGGTTTCAGTTCACAGTGAGCATATAAGAGTTCACCTCTAAATCACTAATTGGCAGTCTCAGTAAAGTGAAGCCAAGCATGAAATAGCTAGAGATTAAACTATTACTCTAGCCCATCTTCCCCAAAGTGGTCCAACACAGGGAGCAGTAAAGGAGTGGGGGATGGGGAGAAAGGCACTTTGGGATTCTGTCATTAAAGCAATGGACAGCCATTGAAGGATTTTTTTAAAGCAAGAAAATGACATGATCACATTTGCATTTCAGAAAGATCACCCTAGGGCTGATTTTGATTGATTGCAAAATAAGGAACAAGACTGGAATCAGATATGATTATATGTTTTCAATAATCCAAGATACAAGAGATCAGGACCTAACTTATGAAACAGGAATACACTTGGGGTCAGGAGATAAAAGAATTTATTTACTATAAGGCAAGAAAACCAATATGACCTGGTCACTGATTGAATATGCAGGGAGGAAAAGAGAAAAGAATCAAGAAACTTTATCAGGCTTCGTTATTAGACAAGCTAATGGATGGTATAATCATTAAGAGAGGAAGAAAGACAAATTTTGGAGTAGAAATAAGATCATTTTCAGCATGCTATGTCAGACATGCCTGTGGGACATCTAAGTGGAGATATCCAATAGGTAGTGAAATTTATAGGTGGGGTCTCTTTTTATAAGTAAAAAGGTCTGGACTGGGGATGTAGATTTGAAGATCATTAGCATGTGGATTGTATCTTAAGCTTTAAGTGTCCTTCAGAAAACCAATAAAGAATATGAAGGATTCAAATCAACAAGAAAAAAATGGCCATCCTCTAGAACACACCAAGACTTAAGAACTGAAAAAGTATACCCCAAGGAGAGTGAGAAAGAAGAGTCAAACAAGTAATGAAGAAAATATAGGGTGTTGTGTCATAAGCCTGAAGAGGAGAGAGCTTCAAGGAGCATAAGGTCCAAGGCTTCACAAAGTTTCAGTAAAATAAAATGTGAAGTGTGTCCATTGGTTTGGGCAGTGAGGCATTCAGGTGTTCATAGGCAGCCTTTGCAAGAGTATTTTCAATAAAGTTGTGGAAGACATCTTGCAATAGAGGAGGAATGAATGTGAAGTCAGAGAGAAGAGCAATGCACAGTACTAATTTGTGTTTCCAGAAATGTTTCTCCAGAGAAAGAGAAGTAGAGGAAATATATCTTGTTTCCTATTTTCATATGTTTTATTGAAGAGGCTTTGGCATGCTTGAATATTGAGGAAAAAGTCCTAATAGAAAGGGACCATGAAATGAGTTTGCATTCATAGAAGATGACTTTGGAATCTCTAAAGCTAAAATAATTTAATCTGGGCCTGATGTTGTGGTAGAGAGTTTACAGACTTTACAGTCAGTGCCTGCCAACAAAGCTGTTTAAGTATGATATGACTATATAGAGACAGGCAGGTAAAAGTCTTCTTTGGAAAGAAAAGTAAAAGTAGATAAGACAGTTGCTTGTCTGCATTTTCAAGATTATGAGTAACTATCATATTTGGAAGATATATTAATGAAAGAATCTGAGAAAATGCCAAAAAGCAAAAAGGATCCAATGGTCAAGCCAAGATGAAGGGTTGTATCTAAGGGTCAGAGGTTGATGATTTAGTGAGGTGCATGAATCTTCTGTGCAAAGCGCCAGTGACTGGCAAACTCTGTGATAGCCCTGTCACACGTAGGCCAAAAGTCAGGTGCTTTATATAAGGTTGGCAGCTTGATTCAATTCTACAGTCTAATCTCTGGGAGACCAAATGGAAGTTTTTTGTGACTGATTTGCTATCCTTGTTTCTGACAAAGACATATGTGCTACTGCTTTTGCCCTTAATATACTTTTTCAGAAACAAAATGAACCATAGTTCTAAAGGTTTCATGTCTGAGTCTTATCAGCATCTTATTTGAACAAAAGCTGGAATGTGTCCCCTTGCCATCCCCTTATTATTACTACCACCCACCCACCCTGTCCCTGATCCAGAGAACTGTGACTGTTTAGGGGGAAGAGATGCAGTAGATTAAAGGATAACAATATTAGCTAAAGAACTCAAGGTTTGTTTTATGGCTATAAAACTGTGACAAACCCCTTCATGTGACAGGACTCTCCATCCACCACATCCCAGTGCCAGACATCTGTCCCAGAGTGATGTTGGACTAAGGAAACATAACAGTGTAGAATTTCAATCTTTCTCCTCATATGCCTCTCAAACATGTAAAGGAGCCTAACAGTGACTCTTACTAAACTCTACTGCACTCTTCTTTTCTATAGTGCCCCCAAACTCCCACATTTCTCTCACACATATGCTGATACAACTCACTAATGCATTAGGTCCCCATGGTTTTTATTCCCCTCTAATTGCTTTTTTTCCCCCTCAGGAATTCACCTAAGAAGATTTTATCCTTTCTCTTGACAAAGTAGTAAGAGAAAAAGAATTTAAGGTGACAAAAGGGGATGAGAAAAGCTCACAATTAAATAATTTTATATTAGCATATTAGAAATTTTACAAACTCTGTACCAAAATCTTTCCTTTTAAGTCAGAGTACATAATAGAAAAATATTTGGTCAGAAAAGGCATTCACTATCTGAAGCAGCAGATCTTGCCCTTCCTCTGCTGACATTCTTATACCTAAGTTTCTCCCACAGGAATATTCAGAGCCCTGTGCAGTTCCCAACATATTTCATTTCTCTCCTACTCAAGAAAATATATGAATATATAAGTGAATACAGTGATATAATAAGTATAACCTAAAATCTAAATAATCATACAAAATTAATTTTCAAAATGACAACATTGATATAAGCAGTTATTTTTCCATATATTTAACTTCAAAGTACCCTCACATTCATTCATTTTACAATAATGACTTATAATAGTGTTCCAAAGAATTAAGTATAGCTGTCAAGTCGTACCCAGCCCCTTGGAGAAAGGGGACAACTTGAGGTCAAGGTTGTGTGTAGAATGGCATCTGGAGCAGTGTTCAAACTTTGAAACATCATTTGCTCCCTCCCTCCAACTCCCAGGATCAGTCTTATAGCTGCTGCCAACTCCAAGTAAGCCTGCTCCTATAGAGTCCAGGATCTTGTCTGGGGATCTGTACTCAGTAGGGTAAAGTGGCCTGGTAACCATAGGGTGTCCCTTTATCCAACTGTATTTACCTCCCCACCCCAGCCACCTTTCCTACTCATTCCTTCTACATTCTCTTAACTCTCACCCCAGTTCCTCCATGCACTGAAGCCTGTTGAGCACCCTAGGCTTCATTTAGCTTGCCAATGCTCCTTTGAGCAGAGCTGCCATGTGATAGATAAATAACACTTTCTTTCAGTCCTGCTCCACATTCCTAGCCTGTCTCTGACAAAGAATTTTTACAGATTCTGACTTCCTGAACATCAGTTCAACAGTGGCATCCACAGATGTTCAAGTGACCCAGAGAGACAATGTCAGTCGCCTTAGAAATCATATCCTGCCCAGGCCAAGGCACTTTAGGAATATTCTCACTACCTACCCTGGGCAATAGATAGGATCCTAGAATTTTAGCTCTAAGGAACTCCAATCACCACCTTTCTTAGTATATACAAATCTATCATTGAACTTGCAAACATCCAAGTAATATGTGTATGAGGACAAGAGCAAAATTCTCATACCAATACCATAATTAAGAACCTTTGGGGCTGGGCTTGTGGCTCAGCAATAGAGCACTCACCTAGCATGTGAGAGATGCTGGGTTTGATTCTCAGCACCACATGAAAATAAATAAATTAAATAAAGGTATTGTGTCCAACTACAACTAAAAAAAATACATTAAAAAAAAGAAACTTTGCTTTAGAGAAACACTCTAAGACTGAATGATACTAATTCCCTGCATTCAGTTAATAGTGCACCAAGGGGCACAATAATTTTCAACAATTTGATGTAAAATCTTCTGTTCAGCAACCAACTAGTATATCAGGAGCAAAATTCACCAACTCCAAAGCCCTTTTCCATTCCACTACACAGTTAGAGAAACTCACAAAATGGAGAGATGTTTTCGAGTATAATACTATTTCAGAAATATGATGATAAAAAGAGAGGGTACATTTTTAAAATATTTCTAGTTAGACTTTTCTCTGGGATTTATTTTACTTCATAGATGGACTATATTAAAATTTCAAAAAGAAACTTACTGTAGCACAGCTAATTATTTTATGTTTTACTGAGTAAATACAAAGAGTATATGCCCTCATTATGGGAATAAGTAGCAAATACATAGTCCATATATTCTCCAAATATCCTCCTATAATGCCCAGCCACTTAAAGAATATTATTTGAAAAAGAAAGTAATAATTACAACAATAAATAGAGATGAGGAAAATATGGCAAGAACATAGTTCTGAATTATATCCTCAGGCATTTCTGTGGTTTAATTTTTCTGATGTTGGCAAATATATATTTTGCTTCTTTTTTCTTGCTTTGGCAATCGTCAGAAAACTCCTTCCCACTGAGCTCACATGCTGTCTCCTATCCTTTTCATGACCACATTTTGATGGGCACTGCCAATGCATTGCAGTTGGCATGTAATATAAAATCTATTTTCTGACTCTGGATCATATCCTCACAAAAATAAAATTTGAGGTTCAGTGATCTGTTAATCTGACTCTAGGGAGCACATGATAGGTACTCTGCTCATCTTATGAGAAAATTTTAAAAAATGTTTATGCCTGTTTACATCTATCCCTCAAGATGTTCAAAAAATCTATAATAATTAAATTTACTTTGAAATTTTCATTTTCATTTCTTCACTTTTTATACTACTTATCAGCATTATTGTATCAATAAATAATGGTAATAAGTAAAAAACTGAAAATAAAAGTAAGTATGACAAAAGACTTGGAGAACCAACAGATGATGCCCACAAGCATCATCCATAAGATAAATGGCATATTTCAGTGCTTTAGAGATTTTGTAGTTTTTTTATTTAAAAAAACAAAATTATTTCATTATTTTAACTTGTGTTCAAGTTGAATGCAATGTTTTATTTTTTATCTGATTAAGTAAATTGTGCCTTCAATGACTTCAGAGGTAGTGTGACGGTAGTCTCTGTGTCATGAGATGAGAAACTCATATAAAAGCAGTGACACTGGATAGGAGAGATGTTGTTCTGATTCTAGGTCTTGTTAGAATTGCATATGAACCCTTAACAATACACACCTGGCACCCTCTGTACTGCCTCTTCCTCCACTGAAACCTGGAAATGAGTATATATAAACATTTCCACAATGTAAGGAATAAGTTAAACAGTATATTCATTAATAGCTTGATAGTTACATCAACAGGAACTTATTCCTCCAGATGCTCTCATAATGGAATTAAATAAAAATAGATCATTCATCATGAATCAGCTATCATGTCATGGATCAAACATTTCTATAGAGAATTTAAAACTCAAGTACAAATCATCCCTCATTTAATGAACTCTTATAATTCTTTCAGTGTTGTGCTGGGCCTATATAAAAAGGAAAAATATATGAGATAAGGTTGCTACCATCAGGGAGTTTTAATTTACTCTTTAAAAATTTTCTTCTTTCTTATGGATTTCTTCCAAGGGAAATAATTCAATTAAAGCAAAAAGATACATGCTCTAAGACTACATGATCATCTATATTAAAAGAATATTGTTAGCAATCTGAGTCTAATTTTAGGGAATTAAAAATTATTAAGCATAAATATATAGAATATAACATATTCATTTAAGTATGAAGACTATGGAAATATGAAAAATATCCATAAAATTTGCAAAATAAAGGCAATATAAAATAGGATAGACTATCAGTACAGTTCTGCTAACAGTATATAAATATAAGAGCAAGGAAAAAAGAATTTATGCTAGAATAAAAGGGAAGAAAACCCTTTAAGTATGTGATCATTTCATATTAAAACAGAATTTTACTTGCAATAGTGTTTTTGAAAATGTAATTTTTATTGAATCATTTAAATAGATTTATTACTAGATCATATTTAAGTGTAAAACATGAAATACTTTTGAGGATAAAAATATTTTTGCTCTATAAGGACAGTGTTGATATCTACTAATAATCTATGTAAGCATCTTCTAAACTAAAAAACTAGTTACTATTGTGAATTCAAGGGACTCATTAGAATAGGAACATCTTTGCTCTATCAGAGATATTCATTTATACACACATATTTAGAAGAATCAGGTATACACTTACTGCTTCTTCAACTATAAGATTACCTGTTATACCTAAACTCCAGCCATTTTCTATAAATGACCATAATTTATACCTGAAATTTACTAATTCTAGCCCCTCCTCATTTTTCTGAGAAAAATAGCAGATCTTCCACCTTCCGTTTTATAATACGAACTTTTTAAAAATGTGAGCATCTGGTTTTGCTGTAAAGACATTTCTCAGATGGACAGTACCCACTAATCACCAAATAACAGAAATTTCTATGTGTTCAGCAAACAGCAGACTGAATTTATCATTGTACATGTTTGATAAGAAAGGGCATTTATTGTTTATTAGTTAATGTTCCAGAGAATTCGCGTGAGGCTAATGGTACCCAGCCCTTGAAGCCAGAAAATAGGAGCATTTTTCAACTTCATTATAAGATAAGGTGAAAGAAAAGTTATTGCACAGTGGCTGTGAACAATGAGGGGATCCTGACCTTACTAAATCAACTGCCAGTGCAGTCGTATAAAGGCCAAAGAGTAACTAGGTTACTAAAGATGTGTGGAAAGAAAAGGAATTATTATACTGAAGCATTCTGGGAGCTAATAGTGGATGCTTTTCAACAGGGAAATAGGCCATTTCAGTCATTTAGTTTACAGAATGTCCTTTCATTCCATTTCTGTATTAAAGACATAAAATTAGCAAATTACATTTCTACTCACCAGTTAAAGGAAATTGTGATGGCTCAAGAGTTACTCCAGCATTATCTCAGGAGAGTGAAAGTCATCTGACTTGTGTGTGTGCATCAAGAACAGCATGGGAATATGAAAGCAAAGTTGCTTAAACACAGTCTTTTAATTTTGCTCACATTTTTTCATTTTTTTATTGGTGCATGATAATTATACATAATGGTGGGATTTGTTGTTAAATATTTGAATATGTGCACAATCTAATTTGGCCAATATCATTCTCCTAGTATTTCTCCTTTCCCTCCCTTCCTCCCTGCCCCTGGTTCCTTTCCTCTATTCTACTAGTCCACCTTCCATTTTCATGAGATTACCACCACCTTTTATTTAATTTAGTTTTAACAAACTTATTTGACAAGAAATTAAACACAAGAGAGCCATCTTATTTTATAAAAGGACATTCAATTTTCTATCATGTGATTTTATTTTTATTAATAATTAATAAATGTACCCTAGTCATTTTGATATTTAATCTCAGTCAATAAAGTACAGCAGTTATTTCCTGAAGTATATTCCATAGAAACTAGTTATCTAATTTAAGAAATGAATATATAAGCTATACAAAATTCTCTTACATATTTAAAATGCACATTAGAGTCTAACACCAAGAAATGCTGTGGTTAAAGAACTTATATAACTAATTTTGCCATGAAGAGCTTTATCATTTAGTATTTCATACATGAAGTTTTATTTGATATTATTTATTAACATGAACACCTCTAGGAAAATTTTAAGAAACAGAGGAACAATTTAAGTATTTGTGATAGCTATTCAACTTTTATACATAACTGATTCTTATTTCGGGTCAAATTAAGAGTCATTCTGATATTAACTAGAATGAAACAACCCATAGTCAATAACATTTTTGTAGTATAGAAGAATATGACTTAGTCTCCAAAATAATAAATGTGATAATATAATTGAGTAGTGCTTAAAAAAAAAAAAGATGGCAGTGCTGGTAAGGATAACCAGACTCAACATAGAATACAGTGTACTCTCAGGATACACACACTTACCTTATTCACATTCCAATTATGTAAAGAGCAAAACCCCCTGTACTTCCCCATCATCCTTGTTCACTGCCAACTCTATATTTTCAACTAAACCTCAGTCTTAAAAAAGGATGTCAATGAACAAGGAATACAAAAATAAAATTAATTCTAGGCCTTTATTAAGGGCTCTCCTGAATTTCAAGGGCGTACTTTTCAGAGTCTTTGGGAATTGAAACCATGCACAACTTGTCTTTCTAAAAGATTCAGTTCTTTAAGGGTAACTTAAATGATTTGTGTGTGTGAATGTGTTAGGGAATTTCAGCTTTCACCTTTACCATTAATCTTAGAATGTGTGTGTGTGTGTGTGTGTGTGTGTGTGTGTGTTAGGGAATTTCAATTTTCACCTTCAGCATTAATCTTAGAACCTAACTCCCACTCCCATATATTTTAACAGAACAATACAGTTATATATTTTATATATGCCCTCTGCTTCACAGTGGAATTCTTACTTCATGTGGTTTAATCATGTGTTTTTTAAGGTACTAGAAGTTTCTAATTATAGGTTAAATAATTAAAATATGGATGTTAAAAACATGTTAAAATATTTCAAATATGAGTGTTTAAAATTATAATTCTAGTTAAGTCTGCATGCATTCTTTCATTCTTTATAGTTTTTTTAAAAATTGGACTAGCCTTCACTGTTCTAATTCAAGTAATTCAGTGATTGATTTCTAATAACATTTTCATTATTTAGAAAACACTAATTTGACTCAAACACTAAACACTAAAAGATTCTTACTGCTTTACTAGATAATATAAGTCCTAATCCAAGAATTTTTAAATGATACATTTATTGTCCTATAGGGTTAATAATGCATCAATTACTATAAAATCACTTTTACAACCAAATATTTTTAAAAACATGTAAAATGTTTTTTTACATTAATTTCCATGTATTTCTAGAAGCAGAAAAATATAGTTGATCATAAGAATGGCTTAAATACACAACTTTGAGTTCTTTTTCCTATAATTTCTAAGATTAGCTTCATTTTATTCCCTCTGAGTTTATACATACCTGTCTACCCTAGCTTTTCCAAAATAATACTTTTCTATTATTTTATGCTAAGATTACAAAATATCCCCAACTAAATTGCCTTTGCCTCAGATTTTAGAAACCAAAGATTGCTATAACATTGCCTTTATGATCCACCAATGCTGCATTCCTTTTTCTTATTAATTAAACTTTACATTGATTTTGTTTTGTTTTGTGCCTTAATACTATCTTGCTTTGGGCTACAAAACCATATGCTTAAATGTATGTAAATCTTATTCACAAAACCAAGTTCTATGACAGCAGCAAATTACTTTTTTTTTTTATTTTTGGTACCAGGGATTGAACTCATTGTTGCTTAGCCACTGAGCAACATCCTCGGCCCTTTTATATTTTGAGATAGGGCCTCGCTGAATTGCTTAGGGTCTCACTAAATTGCTGAGGCTGACTTTGAACTTGCAAGCCTTCTGCCTAAGATTCCAGAGAAGCTGGGATTACAGGCATGAGCCACCATGTCTAGCAGTGATTACTATTTAATAAGTAATAATTCCTATTGAATGTTTAAAATCGAATAAGTGGATACTTGATCAATGAATTTACCATAGAAGAATTCACCATGAAAGTAGAACTATACCAACAAATGTGGAAAAGATAAAAGCACATGGATTCAGTGGCAGATCAAAAATGGTAACTACTTTCTTTCTTGGTGGGGATAGGGAGCAGGTTATTCCTCAAGTTTTAAAACACAGCTTTATGCAAGAGAAAAAGTAAAAAAAACAAAAGATAGAAGATGTTAATGTCTTCAAAATCTATCAAATATAAGACCCAAGTGTGGCAAAAAGCAGAAAAAAGACGAAAGATTGATTTGATCAACAAATGGGGTTTTTATTATTGATTTGCATAACAGAAAATTGGAGGATAAAAATACTAGATGTTAACAATATTGTAAAAGGAAAAAGAAAACCTTTATCTGACTTTTTGTCTGGTGCCTATGTTTTTTGTTTTGTTTTGTTTTGTTTTGTTTTGTTTTCCCCATAGAATGCCAGAGTCTCCTGGTGAAGTTTCTGAATATCCTTTGTTTGTCACAGTCGGTGACTGGCTGGATTCTATAAAGATGGGGCAATATAAGAATAACTTCATGGCAGCAGGGTTTACAACATTTGACCTGATTTCAAGAATGAGCATTGAGTAAGTGGTACTAGGGTTATTACTGTAATTAGATGTCCTATTTAGGGAATTATAAATTTAAATGCTATATCAATAACACCTTTTCTAAGGTTAATATGTCATTTCTTCTTTAATATTTTATTTTTTAGATGTAGATGGTCACAATATCTTTGTTTTATTTTTATGTGGTGCTGAGGATCAAACCCAGGACGTCTCTTGTGTTAGGCGAGTGCTCTACCGCTGAGCCACAACCCCAGCCCTTAAATATGTCATTTCTACCATCTCTGTTGTTCTAGTTGAAGTTAGACATTACATTTTTAACCATTATTTTTAGAAAGGATCAAATAGCTTTTAAAAATGTTTTAAATACTTTCTAAAATGTGTACTACTTTTGTTCACATCTATAATGTGAACAAGAGTAGTACACACAAACTACATGTAAATGTAGTTTTACCTTATTTATTCTTCATATTTTCTTCTTAAATAATCTATAACTACTATTACCTTTGTCAAATAAATACAATTTTATCATGTCACTCCAGGGCTCCTCTTGTTTATTACAATGGCCAGACATTTTCCATTGTCTCAAAGATCATTTTTTACCTATATGCAATATAAATGCTGAACGTGTGAGTTTTTTCTTAACTAGATATTAAAACAATTATATCGAGCCATTGTTTTAAAATAGTAATAACAATTTCATAGTTCAACCTAATGGCATTTTTTTCAGATTATTGAGAAATCAAGAACTCAAATGGAATCCACAGTATACCTTCTGCCTTGCATATTGATCATTTTGCTACTACAGTTGCAAATTTATATAACTATCTAAATCATATATAGCCTTCAGCCTACAAAATATCTGAACATTACATAGGTACCTAGATATGAAATTTTTCCTGTATCATTAAGCTTGAGATTAACTTATTATACATTCTGTGTGACCAGATAGAAGAAAAAAATAACAAACTCTCACTGATGATTTATATTTCTGTAACAATTAAACTACACAATGTTTGGCAAGTGTGACCTGTTGTATATCTAATGTATCTAAGCATACATTTTCTTTACTTCTCTTTCTCATTTTTATAAAATGTAAATTGTTCATTTTCTCTTTTTATCTCTCTTTTTCTTCCTTTCTTGGTCTCCAACCCCCCACCCCTTCTCCTTCTCTTTCTTCTCCCTCTCTTTTTCTCTCTCTCTCAGTGACATTAGGAGAATTGGAGTCATACTCATTGGACACCAGAGACGAATAGTCAGCAGCATACAGACTTTACGTTTACATATGATGCACATACAGGAGAAAGGATTTCATGTATGAAAGTACTACAAGCACCTGTGTTTTGTGCCTCAGCATTTCTAAAAGGAAAATGTCCTCTCTACTACTCTCTCTTCTGATTCTCCAAACATTACTTCCTAAACCACGGTCTCCCGTTCAGACTATGGCTGCACACCTTATGTTTCTGCTTCCAACCTGGATTTTAAATTCATGCTACATAGGTCCTCTCTGAATAGCCTGCAAATAAAATCTTGGCCCACTTCAGATTATCATTACACAATGATAAATAACCCAGCATGGATGTGTAACTTTGTATAGAAGTATTTGGGAAGTGTTCATGGACTTAAAGGAATCTGTCCAGATGTAGCATCCTTAACGATGTATGTAGAGTTTAATGGTAGATGAGAAAGAAATAGTTGACTTTTATTTCCTATTTTGTGATCTAGTAACTTCCAAATTGACATTAATATTTATTTTTTAGAAAACCTTACTCAATTTTATGGGTTGTATTGTTGCTTCATTTTTTAATAGTTTAACTGTTGGTGCCTGATGTGATTAGAATGATTTGCCTAAATGACCAATGATTCCATGTAGTGCATTCTTGTCAGGTGTGACTATGGTGAGAAGGGTGTATTGGGGAGGGAGCGGGAGAAAAATACTGTGCTTTTAAATCTTCTAAGGCTGGGTTTGTCTATATTTTTTTAATTAACTTTATAGTGTCCTACACATTTCATAGTAGGTGGTAGTTTAGAGGCTTTTCCCCTCTAATTTTTTTACTATTGTGTATTTCTCTACTATGTTTTGAAGATGATCCCTAGAAAGATCAAGAGTGAGTCCATTGCTCTAATAGCTTTCATAGAGTGAAGGATGGAATAAACCCATGACTGTTCCTTAGCTCATCATCACAGCACTGAGAAAAGTGGTTGTTTTCAGAATTGGTTTGAATAAAGAATATAAGATTATAGCCTTAGATTTAATATGAAATGATTAATTAAAACAGAATTTTATGATAGCTATGTGGTAACCTAACAAAATAAATGTATCCAGCTGACTGCTAATGGTGCATTTTGCAATTTTAAGAATTTTTATGTCTGTTCACAAAAATAGTTACATTAACATGCTGAGCTATTTTCAAGGCCTTCTAAGAAATAAGTATGAATACTGCAAACTGGATTTAAATAGATTTTACTGAGCATATATATTGTGTGTCAAACTGTGTCCATAATAGTTCACATAAAAATGTGAGCACCGCTAAGGTGTCTTGTCACAATCTTCTGAGGGGCTTGCAACAAAAAGGCAAATATATTTTTTCAGTGAGTTAGGCTGAGTCAGTTTATCAAAATAATGCTTTTTAAGTACAAATTCAATTATAATGTCAGCTGCTTCCTGTAAACCTATAAAAAATGACTAACATGCTAGGTGAAAGAGTAAGGAGAATGTGGTAAGGTAAAAAAAAATACAAAGCAGATTGTCTAAATATGATGATTAAATAGATTGGTTTTTATTTTATTTCAAAGATAAGATTCCCTACCCACATTCTCAAATTCCGACTTAAAGTACATTTTTTAATCATAGTAGTGTGCCTTGTATTTAAGGAAGCTCACTGTTTCTTTTTTCTCTTATTTTAAGATTTTATGGATTATCCCATTATACTAGAACCTTTTACATATTTTCTTTTGCTGAATTATTTCCTTATTTTTGCCTAGAACAGCTTAATTTTTCTCATTCTGAAAAACAAAAATGCAGAAAGCTAGAATAAAGTCTTTAGAGTATTCTATAAGTATACTTTAAAAAAAGAAAAAATGAGTAATCCATCACTTTTTAAGTGTCAGAAATAGCTAGCCATATTTTTCAGCTGTCAACCTGCATGGTCCTGTATTACTCATAGACTATCTGCAGTGTGCTTGATACATTTACACAGATCTGGATAAATTTAGAGAAAATATAAAGTTTCCATATTTATCTGTCTTCAAGTATATATTAAATAAGAACAGAAGTAAACAGATGAAATTTATTAATCATATATATTTATTTTTATAATACAACAAAAAAGGTATTTAGGAAAATAAGAGATAGAATAATATGGTCTTCCATATGACTCTGTCAGCAGCATCTGTATACCTTGATGAAATAAATTCTATTAAAGTATTTAAATTTATATGGGATGGATATTAAGTAATTGAAAGATTAAAGATCTCTGTTAAGAATATTTGTCTTTAAAAGGTCTGATGATGCTTTTCTTTTTTTTTTCTTTGCTAACAATTTGTTACAGTATTGGAAAATTCCTTTGTTATTTCGTCTCTCAACCAATATTCTCTTTCAAATTTCACTTTACAGAACTATAAATGTGCTAAAGATCTATAAATGTGATAATCTTAAGTATAATTTTGAACTTCATCATACAGTAAGGTTGAAATATATATATATGTAAAATTAAACAGCAGCATTAAAATATAAGGATACTTTTTCTTTACTACCTACCAATCATGAAACACACAATCCCAGGGATATTATAATATTCAGTAATAACTACAATTAAAATGCCAAATCATTTGGAAATTTTACATGAAACATTTCATTTGACTGGTGCACATATTCAATAATTAAACTTCCTTAATATGCATAAGTATAGACTTTATAAAAGTAAATGAGTAACTTCCATAAATCACAAGTCTTCAAGAATAATTTTTGATAACTAAAACATGCATAAAAATTCATGTACCTGCCTTTACAAAATTTTCTAGTCTGTGTATTGAAGGAGTTTTTAAATTTTGAAAGTCAGAAAGTTGAAGAAACCATTTGTATTTTATTTTCTGGGTAGTCAATTTTCAATCTATAGTCAAATTATTATCTCATGGTATAAGACATGTTTGGGAAAAATGTAAAAATAATGTACAATCAAGTAGGTAGATGAGGCATTTAAATAATTAAACTAAAAATGCAATCAGAAGGGCTAGGGTTGTAGCTACGTGGTAGTGTGCTTGCCTAGCAAGGATGAGGCCCTGGGTTTGATCCTCAGTACCACATAAAAAAACAAATCAATAAAATAAAGGTTTAAAAATGGTATTTATGAAAACATGCAATCAGAAATTATAAATTTCTGCCTAATGGGAATCCAGAATTTCAGTAGATTTTCAGAGTTATATAATAACTATCAATAAATAAGTTATGCATGCCATAACAAAAAAGACTTATTTCACGATGCATTAATCCTTAAAAATCTATTAAGCTATAATCTGAATAAAGCAGCTTCCAGTTATAAATTTAATGCTGATCTCAGTCCACGAATAAAAAAACAAATCCAGATCCAGTTCTTAAATAGCAAAGTCTTTACAGAAGGTCATTAAAAAAGTGATAGTGGAAAATAAATTACATTACATATCATCCAAACACATTTCCTAAAAATCTGTTTTGATAACTTTCTATATTACATTTCTGCTCTAAAAAGCAGTCAGTTAAATTTCTTAAAATTTTCATCCATACTATAATTTTTCTATTCATTTATTAAGTTATATAACACTATTTTTCAGCGCTCTTTCTTCTTTTTAATTGCCTCATCTTGTCTCATCCATTCTCCACTTCTATCACTACATCTTGGATCCTTATCAGAATCAGAGTCACAGAAAATCTAAAAAGGTCTTATAGATCGCCTTAGAAAAGGATGAAGATTAGGAAAGGTTGCAAAAATTATGCTTTTAATATGTTAGATCTTATCACACAAAGGGGAACACTTGTATTCACAGAGGGTATGGGTTCTGGCATTGCCTTAACTGAAAATTAAGTATGCTGGGAAGTAATTTTGAATTGAATTATGATGTTCCTTTTCTGTAGCTTTTGCTAAGGAAGTTTAATATTAATTTAAAAACAAATTAGAGGCTGGGGTATAGTTCAGTAATGGAACATTTGCCTAGCAAGTGAAAGGCCCTGGGTTCAATCCCTAGTAACCACAAAAAGAAATTAATATTTTACAAATCAGGAGCTCTGATTATTAACTCACAGGTGGTGTCTATGTCTTTATATAGAAAAGATATTTAGGGGCTAGGGATATAGCTCAGTTGGTAGAGTGTTTGCCTCCCATACAGAAGGCCTTGGGTTCAATCCCCAGCACCACCGAAAAAAAAAATACAAAAAAGATTTGAAGCAGGTGTGTCATACTTCTTTTAGTATGATCATCTTAAATTTTCCAAGCTCAAATTTCACAAAATACAAGAAACTCATGTTTCACACTTAATGGAAAAGTTTATATGCTTTTTATATGAAACCTCCAAAAGGTAAAATTAATAATGTTGTTCCCTCAGAATATCCAGCACTATAGTCATTTATTAAGTGAAATTATTATGAGATTATTTATAATATAAGTGAAGCGCTTTTTATTTTATGATCAACATTTTCAATTTTTTTCAAATTTTTATAATGCTAAGCAAAGGCAGTATAAAGTGTTTTTAGTTCAATTTACAAATATGTATTAAATGTCTCCTATATGCATAAAATTTTATGCAAAAATGAATTTGAATATACTGTTTGCCTTGAATTAACTCATAAGCTTAAAATTTAGAGGTGAGAGCCTATTTGCAGTTTGTATGGTTGTCATATCACTTGGGGTTAGATTTTTCCACAGAACAAAACAAAAATTGGTCTATTGTGAATTGGATTTGTAATCCCCTTCAGAAAGAAATGTTTCTCTAATAGAGTCTCTCTTTTCAACAGTTGTTCCTCATCAAGAGTCATAAATTGATATTGTCCAGTCACAAATCTTTCAATTCATATGTAGACCCACTATCTCAAAGGTGTTGTCAGTTAGAAAACATCATTCTTTATTCAAAAACAATTCTGTAACTAAACTCTTCCCAAAGCTATTATTGGCCCTAGTAAATTTAACAATAAGTGTGAACTTTAATAGTTGCATAAAATCCTTTCAAATGTGATCCATGAGAAAGGGAAGAGATGATTACTTACAACTAAAATTAACATACTACTAAGTGAAATAAAGGGAAAAAATCTTACATTGCATCAAAGTAAATATCTTACTCTTGTAAAAAGTCATGTTTGTCAAAAATTTCTTAGGACAAAATTTAATTTTTTCTTGTTATAAGGGGATGTGACACCATATGCAAGTTTTATGGGAAAACAGATCAAAATGTTCAGAATATGTAGGTCATAAGATGTAGTTTTAACTAATTCTCTTTTTCTGACTAACAGATTCAACTTAAGTGAAATGATTATGAGATTATTTATAACATAAGTGAAGCACTTGCATTCTTTGCTTTTAATTCAAATGTTTTGTGTGTCTGGCACTCGCTTTTTAGAGAACCTAGAATATATCTGAAAGTTTATCCTTAGCTTATCAGTGTTGATTCAAAATTACTATATTAAAAAAGAAAACAAAAACTTAAAAGAAAGCTTTACAATTACTAAGGGCAGCAAAGAACTACTAAATAATAAACTTCACCTTTTAAAAAATAACTTAGCAAGTACAAAGTTTGTGAAAGTTAATGGTATCTAGTTATTTCTAGCTTATTTTATTTTTGTACTTTCCCACTGAAAGCAAAGTTTCCTTCTAAACAAAACAAAGGAAAGCTCTTGCATGAATGTCCAGGCCTATTAGACTACCAAATCTCTACATAATTAAAGGAATTTTTTCTTTCTTTCTTTCTCTCTTTCTCTCTTTCTTTCTTTCTCTCTTTCTTTCTTTCTCTCTTTCTCTCTTTCTTTCTTTCTCTCTTTCTTTTTATGTGGTGCTGAGGATCGAACCCAGTGCCTCACCTGTGCTAGGCAAACACTCTACCACTGAGCTACAGCCCCAGCCCCTTAAAGGAATTTTTTATCTGTTTAAGAGAAAAATCTCAATGAATTCCTCTACCCTTAGACAGAACCAGTTCCTCCTTAAGAATAACTAAGACATTAAAGAAATATAATCTTACAGAGTAGAATGAAAGTTAGCTCTTAAATATAATACGAAGATATGATTTTTACTTCCCCCCCCCCCCAGTGCTGTGTACTGAACATAGGATCTTAAACATTCTAGGTGGGCTTTCTGAGTTACTTCCTCAGCCCCAAGATTTCAACTTTTATTAGCAAATAAAATACAAATTAACACAAAAATTTTCCCAGGAGTTATAAAAGTATTGGAATTAATGAAAATTTTCTCTCAGGTAAAACACTGTCTTTATCCATATTTCTCTATCATTTGTATCTTCTGATTATATTTAATTTTTCATAACTCATTATACTATTATCAACTCAATAAGTCAGAACAACTGATATGTGGCTTTAGAGTGTTCTTCAGAACATAATGATGACTATCCTAAGGATTCCTATTTGGTTGATCTCAGAGTCTCTATCTTATGAACCCTACTGAAGGGAGAACTATCTTTATCGCCAAATAAGCATTAATATAAAGAAACTTTAAGGACATAGGGATTATCATTTTTCATTTTCAATTATCCAATTAAGATTTATATTGGGCATTATTATTTTGAAGATAGGTACCCTTATTTTCATGAGTTAAATATGAGCTTATATAAAAAGCCACACTAATAT
Source organism: Urocitellus parryii (assembly GCF_045843805.1). Taxonomy (NCBI): domain Eukaryota; kingdom Metazoa; phylum Chordata; class Mammalia; order Rodentia; family Sciuridae; genus Urocitellus; species Urocitellus parryii. Next base: position 146,816,386 of record NC_135532.1, read on the forward strand.
TAACCTTTCTATGTTTTCCCATATTTATAGTTAGTTCATCCTTAGGACAGTCTTAATTTTCCTTTGTTCTAGAAAGACCCAATATCACTTAAGTTTTTGAAATCATGATGGATGGCATAAATAATTCTAATTCACAAAAATGAGTGACATACTATTATTTTCAAGTTTTTACCTAATTTAAAACATTCTCTTCTACTGCTTCTATGATTTAAAAATCTCTCTTCAACATTTAGTTATTTGTAGAATAAACTGCATGGATTTTAGGTAAAAACCACTTTTGATATTTTTCATATAAACATATCTTCACTTAATTAGGGAAGCCAGAATTTAATTAATTCTACTAGCTCAACTGTCACACAAACTTTGCTCTTTATAATTCTCATACAGTAATACCATTATTAAAGACATAATGAAGATTTTCTTTAACTACGCATGCTTTATTTCCATGTATTATTTTTCTCTTTAAAATAAGTCTACTTAAAATGTGGTCTATAGAAGCTTTATGACAAAATCAATGACCACTTGCTTGCTAACAAATTTGTAAGTGAACAAGCTATTATTCTTTCAATGTGACTGATGTTAAAGTGTTTTGAATATCTATTGGTATATTATCTAGAACTATTATTGCCATATCCTTAGAGTATCTTTAAGATAATGATGCCTATTATGGACAGTGAATTATTGAGGCTTTTTAAAATTTTCTGCACTATATAGAAAGTAAGGTTTAATGTATATAAAGATTTTTCAATGGAGTTTTGAATCTATTTAATGTGTTCATTCTTCCCATGCCATAAGTCTTCAAAGAAAATTATATTGATATACTATGCAAAAATCTAATTTTCTTCTTATAAAAATTCGAGCTCTGTTATAATTTTAGGTTTTTCAGGCCTCCAAGATTTTTAAAAAAATTAAAATGTGAAATGGAAGCATTTTGGTGGAGGGTGTGGGGCATGATATTTGAACAGGGCCAACAAATGTGAAGATGAGTAACACTTGATTTTAATAATTCCTCTGTGTGCTAGATTTATGGTCCATTATTAATCATTTTGTTAATAAAAGTCCATCTTATATTGTAACATTTAAAATTTGAATATATGTAGGATATTAATGTCTTTGGACATTTCTCATAAACCATACTTAATTTTTATTTTGTGTGTAAATTTCAACAGTTACTTTTTAAATTTTAAGGGATAATTGTTAATTGTCTATGTTTTCTAAAATGTTAGTTATACCTACCATATTAACCTCCTTTTTGAAAAATCAGAAGCAGACTATGAATATAGAACATGGCAACAGACCAAATACCCTTCAAATTGAGGAAAACACAAAAAATAATGGGATAGTTGTGTTAAAATTGTTGCTTATCTCATTTTAAACAAACAACCAAGAAAAATAAGAAAAGAAATCTATCAGGGACTAAGGCTGGGGCTCAGTGGTAGCACACTTGCCTGGCATGTGTGAGGCACTGGATTTGCTTCTCAGCACCACATATAAATAAATAAAAATTAAAACTGTGTCAACAATTAAAAAAAAATTTAGAAAAGCCCAAAGAAAATTGTCATGTTAGTTACTCTTACTGTTAATTTTGAAACTGAGAAAATTTTGAAAATGAGAATCTCTAATAAGACCACTAATAGTTATTTAAATGTATATCAATATATAAAATTAGGAAAAGATCTTATGAAAATATAAAAAACAAAACAGAGTTTAATTTTAAAAGTTTTATTAATAAGGAAAATGATCAAAATTCTTAACATTTCTGTACTCTGGTTTTTATTTCTAAGGCTTATCTAATTTAAAATTTTGCTTAACAATCAAATATATTATTATACATTGAATATTGGACTGTGAAAATATTTTATATATATTAATGAATTATCCCATTCTATTATTCAATTAAGAGCATCTATAAGATACAGATGAACGAATCAAAAGTGTTATTTTTTAACACCAATTAGTCTTTTAAGCAGTTGTATAAATGTTACATAGTACTGTTTTAAAATATGGTACTTACATATTAATTGTGATCTTTTGATCTCCAAATGCTTAAATTTAGATTACACTGCAATTGCACTGCATATTTTATATCTTCATTCAGTCTCATAATGCTTGTAACTTTCCAGTTGTCAAAAAAGTTGAAACCAAATTCCATAACACAATGGCAAGAATCTCTATTCTTTCTGAAGTCATTCTTCTTTTATTTATTACTGCTCAGATATTCCATAGAACATTTGCTTTCTCATGAATAAATGTACGCATGGAAATATAAAAACACAATCTTGATAACCTTACATTAAATGCAATCACTAAATATCTGTAATTTAATATAAACAATAGAAAATCATGATTTGTCCAAATCTCAGTGTTAATTTCTTTACACTCTGAAATGAATATAACAACAGCAACAACAAAAATATAGGAAGTCATGTCTACTGCTGTTCCAAAATTATAATTCCTAAATTTTAAAATATGGTAACACTGATAAATTTTTAAAATATATGTATGTATCTGTAAATTCATTCACTCATCCAACTAATGCTTATTGAATATAACCTCATACTAGTGTCCTTTTCAAAGCTCTGAGGATAAATAGTGACCAAGACAAGCAAAGTCCCTGTCTCATGAAATTGACTTTCTAACAGTAAAAACACACAATAAAGATATAATGATGTGTTGTACTGGTAATTATATTAATCATGTTACATAGTATGACATTGACTCCTTCACATTAATTAGTAACTGAAATCTCTAGACATGACATTTTTATTGATACCAGAATAACATGAAGAAAATAGCCATGAGAAGATCCAGGGTAAGAGCATTCTAGGCAGAAGGAATATTAACTATGTATGGGAATTTGGAGTATTTGAGAACAGTATATAAAGAGAACAGTGGTACACAGTAATGAGGCAAAGAAGGAGGCAAAAAGGAGATAAGGTACAAGGACATGAATAAGGCCACTGGAATAATTAAAAAAAAGAAAACACTGACTTTTGTTAGGATGGAAGTAGTGGAGATGAAGACAAGTCATGGACTTTGGATATGTTTGGAGACAAGGTTTGCTAATGGACTGGGAATGAGGGATGAAGAAGAGAGGAAAAAATCAAAGCTAAATTCCATATTTAGGGAATAGACAATTGATTCATTGGTGGTAGAGAAGAAGCAGATTTGGAAGAAAAATCAAGTCTGAGATGATTCATGCCTGAGATGACTGTTAGGTATCCAAATTGAGCTACTAAGTAGACAGCTGCATCTGAGAGTTCCAAGGAACATTTAGGAGCAGAGATTAGGATTTGTAAATCATCCATATATACATGGTATTTAAAGTACAGAACCTAGGAAAATCCTATAGATAGAGAAGTGTGCCTAGGATTGAACTCCAGGGCACTGCAATGTTTAGAAGGTGGGCAGAGAATTAGAAACCAACAAAGGAAACTAAGGAATGTTAAGAAAGAAAGAAATGCAGTTAGTCATTTGGATTAAAGGTTTTTAATCCAAATGAATGTAATTCAATGTATTGGAATTTAACAATATTTATTCTTTGGATTTGAAGTGAAATTAAATTGTGAATGATGGAATAAGATTGCTCTCCAATTTTTTGCTGTTCTAGCATAGCCAAAATCAGGATTAGAACAATGAAATTGCCCTTTGATTTGGCAACATTGACAAGAGCAGTCTCTCTCAAGACCTCAAAAAGGGCAGTTTCTGTGAAACCATGAAATCAAAGCCTGACTGAAGTAGATTAAGAAGAGAGATAAGTAAAAAGCAGACTCAGAATCTATAAACAATTCTATCAAAATGTTGTGTTGTAAAGGGAGCAAGTGAAAGGAGCTAAGGCAGTAGGTGAAGGGAGATGTAGGGTCAAGAGAGCTCTGTGGAGATTTTTTGTTCTTTTATTTACATAAAGGATACTAAAGCATATTTATATACTAACGAGAGTACTTTGGCAGACAAGAGAAAACTGATAATGCAAGAGAAAAGATAATTATGGCAAAGGTCTGGAGGGGTTAGAATTCAGAGCACAAGTAGGGAGGTTAGTTTTTTATAGGAGCAGGGACATAAAACTCCAATAAGAGGGAAAGCTGACTTTGTAATATGCAGGTAGATTAGTAGATTTGTGGTGACGAGGTAAAGATGTTACTATGTGAGTAGTTTAATTTTACAAAGAAAAGTCAATATGGGGGTGGTAAGGGAGTATAGACTGGAAGAGAGATACATAAATAGTTGCAGAACAGGAAAGTGAATATAGATGTATGTTATATATACATACAGACATAGTTAATGGGTATTTGTATGTTAATACAGGATAGAAAAAAACCTAGAAAATATTTCAAAGCATCTTTATTAAATATAAGTAATTTTATTGGAAGACCTAAAACTTTTGCTTTCCAAGGACTCTTGATAAGAGTCAAGTGATTGAGGACTTCTTAAATGCTATAGATACTTCTCATGTTTTTTTGTCTATTACAGAGTAAATGGCAGAAATAATTTTTAGCCATTCATTATAATCTGGGGCCTATAAAATTGAAATTAGCTAAATCCTGAAAGATGTATATTGTATACTAAACCTGTCAATTTTCCTGAATACTATTTTGGAGGTTTTGAACGCTCATCTGAATTTTTAAAAATAAATAAAGACAAGTGAGAACTAATCTTTAGTTAAAAATTATTATTTTTGTTTCATATGGAAAACATAAATAGTTTCTATAATTTGGGAGAAACATGTGGGCAAGATGGTTGTTTCGTTCAATGCTTCCCTCCCTATTCTAACATAAGGATGTGATCTTTTAATAGTGCTTGGTGATTTATTTCTGGATAGGCTGTATGAAATTCAATGTATTGGAATTTAATGATATTTATTCTTTGGATTTGATGTGAAATTAGATTGTGAATGATGGAATAAGATTGTTCTCTAATTTATTGCTGTTCTAGCATAGCCAAAAATATAAAGATAATATGTGTACATATAAATGTGTATTTGATTAAACACTTTAGATATTTAAATGGCCATATCAAATTTTAAATGGTAGATGATATCAACAGTTGCAGTGCACTCAAAATAATAGTTCTAAACACGTTTGTAGCACAAATCCTAAAGCTTAATACTAAATAGCATTTTTCTATAAAATACTCAAGTAACATCAGTCTAGGTTGAGACATTTAATCCTTCATAGAGCTATATTTGACTAAGGGGGAAACTGCAGCTGAAAATATTTTTTCCTTCCTATGTGATTCTTTCAAAGTATCTCTTAAAGTGACATAAAGCTATTTATCATTAATTAAGGATTTAGCACTATACTCATCTACTTTTACAAAAGGAGGGGAAGATCTATTTATGAAAATAAGGAAGCGCAGCACTACATTATTATTTTTCAATATTGGTATTTTATCACCTTTTAGAGCTTCAATATATGCCTTTCACTCAGGATCCTTACACAGCCTATGTTCTCTTTTCTGGTTGTAATCACAATATGGTAGAGATAAACACAGTATAACAGTGTTAATTGAACTGCAATCCTACCTATTATCTACTTTGCTATACCAGTAAAGTAGTTCAAATTTATTTGAATGTGGTATTGTTTTCATCTTACAAAAATCTACTATAATATTATGATGTTCCATGTAAATTTTCATGTGCTGGCATGCTTACAAGTTAATAGTGTTATAGAATGCTCAGCTCTCAACATGAGAGATTGTTTGTGGTGAATTGCATTACATGTCATCTATTTGCTGAAAGAATATGATGTTTAGCAAAACTACCTGCTGAGCAACATAAGATTTTTGTACAAAGTACAAATTAATAATTATTGTATTTTATTTTTCTATGATTTCCTAAGAGGAATTATCAGGGTCTTACAGATGGAGTAAGCCTGTTTATTAAAATATATTAGCAAATAAAAGTTACAGTTCTGGTGGTTGAATTTGTGATGTTTTTGTATTGATGTATTCCTAATGTAATTTATTTTTAGTTTATGAAATGTAGATATTCTTTAGCTACTTTAGTAATTCTGAATGCAAAATCATAGCTGTAGTAATTAATAATGTCATTATTGTCTACACATAAATCCACATGAATCATAATAAATTATACATATTTTTAGTGACTTTACACTAGCAAAATATTTTCTGAGATTCAAGTGAATTAAAGTTTTTTATTGCAGAGGTACTACTGTACGCAAATTGCAGATAACAAAAGACACAGAACATCTCGTTGTTCAAGTACAGCTCTAGACCATCAATGTTTGTTCCAAAAACTTCCAATAAATTATAAACCAGAGATTTTCTATATTCTTTTAAAAGTTGCTGGTAAAAAAATGTTAAAAATATCAAGAATTAATCAGAATAGTGTTATATTCAATGTATCTTCTACAGTTCCAAATTTTGATACAGTTCCAAAACCCAGTATGAAATTAAAACTGGCCAAAAAACAATCTAGAACTCTTTTCTCTTGCACATATATATTATGTAGTTTTAAGAAAATTACATACCATTTTTAAAGCTTGTTACTCTCAAACTAACTTCTTAAATTGAATGGAACAATTTTATGTTGAGCCTCTAAGTGTGCTCAACACTCAGATTATTTTCAGTTGGCAAAGAACAAAAACAACAAACTCAATCATATTAAATATTTGTCATTTTTATTAGGTTGGCATTTTCAAAACAGACATTTTCCAAATTGGGTAAATTGTTTGTTTCATGACAACAATTATTTCATCTCTAATAATAATAACAATTATCTTTTTGTTTACCTTTTCTTGTTAAGAAATATCTATCTGCCTAAGTCTACTGTAAAGTTGGTGCTCAATCTGCCTGTTACATTTGTAGTTCTCACCCAATGTTTTGTACTATGTAAAAACATGAACTCAACCTAAATAAGAAAAGTAAGATCTATCCATGAAAGTTTTCTAGAACACTCGATTTTTTCTTAACTGAGGGGAAACAAAACAAAATTGTTGAAGTCTGTCTACCAGCAAATAGCTTCCATCTCTTATTAAAGTGAGTACAATACTCAGAAACAAAGAAAATTGATCAATACCTACCAGTAAATGCACTCAGGGCCAGAAATTAAAGGACCATGATATTTCATAATTGGGTCAAGTAAAAAATTTCAGAACAAAGGAAGGCAGGAAAATATGTTTTGAACACCTATGTGTCAAACAGTTATACTTCTGTTATCTCTTTAATCCTCAGAAACAGTAGATAAAATAGTATGTTTTTGATGATGAGGAAGATGAAGCATAGAGAAGGGTTAACTGGCCTAAGGAGACACCACAAAACATAGTATATTTCATAGAATGTTTTCTACAAGAACACTCATATGTTAATACTTTTACATATGCAACTACAGGATTTTTGTTAGTTTTTGCTTGCAGCAGAGTCACAGCCCAGAACACTTCCTTCACTGTAAAAACAGCTACATTTGCAAATTTCCAAAATCAACAAATAAAAAAGCCCCCATCATAATATGTGTACAATCCTCCCCACCACCATTATATTGATAGAATTTCTTTTTTCACCCTTATAGTCCATTTAAATAGGCCAAATTAATTGATAGGCCAAAGAACAGGTAGAATAATAAACATAACACTAATTAGTAGAAAAGGAAAAATAAAATCCCATACTCATGGTTAATGAGGGAAATGAAGAGATGAAACTTCTTTAAAGAACATTTAAATCATGAAAGCCATTCATGGAGAGGTGAGGCTGATGGGACTAGATAGACTGAAAGGCTGGCAAAAAAAAAAAAAAAAAAAAAAAAAAAAAATCCTACATCTTTAAAATGACTACCAGTGTGAACTGTGGGGGAAATGTGGGGGGAAGTATACGTGTACATATTTTGAGGATCATTAGTTTCTACTACAATAATACACAAGTGCAATTTTAGAAAGTGGCCAACTTTTAAATACGGTGGATTAGATTTCTGGGGACCATAATCTAATCACAAAAGATTAGACCTGGTGGAAATCACTCCAGGAGACCAGAGAGCTAAGAAGCAGGAGTACAAGCTAACTTCCTTTGCTAAATAATGTCTTTTACTTTTTATTTTCCCTAGCCTAAAAGGAAAAAAAAAAAAAAAAAACACGCTATTGACAGTAACTATACTACTTTTTTTTTTTTTTTTACAAATTTCTCTCCTCTCTCTGACCACATTAACAGCCTTACTGTCTTACTTCTTAGGAGTCAGTCGGAATAACCCAGGGGAGGATGGGTGCGATGGGCAGTGGGACAACTCTGGTACACATCTGTGCCTCAGGGGACACAGCTTTGTCCTGTAGTGCCAGGAGGAGGCGTTTTCTGGGTGCCACTCAGAGCGCTATCTACTACGAAGCCCGGGAACTGCAGCGGGAAACCAGCCCGGAGAAAGAAAGCTCACAGCCAAAGCGGAAGTAAAACGCTACCCAGCAGGCTCTGCGCGCCTACAACTCCCATCATGCTTCATCTGTGACTGCGAAGCTCCTCGCAGAAATCGGAGGCTCGACTTTTCACCTGTGCTCACATTTTCCTTAATAGAGTTCCTCGGCAGGTCTCTCGTCTTTCCCCGGAGCTCTTGGATCCCAGAAACAAGGGCGCCAAGGCTGAAACGCAAAGACCCTCAAGGAGGCGTGGCTTCAGGACCGGAAGAAACTCCTGTTGCCAAGGGAACGCCGCGCGCTGAGGCGCCTGCTCAGCCCCTGATGCTCTTGCTGAGGCTGAAGCTGCCAGTTTCCCCAACTAGTAGAGGCGGCTTTGCCCAAGACAAGGGGTCTTTCCGATGGAGTCCTAGAGAGGAAGGCTGAGGCACTTCCGTACCAGATTTCCTTCTCAGAAGCTGATACTAGCGAGTGCATCCATTACGGTTCCTCACAAGCTCCTGGGCCCTCCAGACCAGCTTCAAGATCAGGTATCTCCCTATTTCCCCAGTTTTTGTGGCCAGAGGTAAACCTCTCCCCCTTAGCTTTAGGAGTTCTCTTTACTCTTTCCCACGTTTTGTGCTCCACTCGAGTAGTTGTTTCTAATGTGTGAAAGATGGAAAAGGAGAATTGGACTTTTGTGGTGAGTACTAGGGACCCTAGAAAACGTATTGAACTGGTTTGGGCGAATAGTGTTTGGTTAGTTTTAACACTGTCCAACTTGAGCCTTTTTATGATTTATGGGGAATTACAATAGAAATTTCGCAGTCAAAAACTGAAAGTCAAATAAGCATGTTTACTTGGTGTAATAAAAGGTGCAAAAATTTACTCGACAAACATGTTTAAAGTTTACAAAATACCATTCATGGGTTTTCTCTGCCTGATCCTATCTCTGTCTGCAACTTAATTTCCAAGCTATTAACTGGATAATATCCTAATTTTTCTGGGCTTTTCTAGCAACGTGTAATCTTTTAGGAAGCTGATTCTCAGTAGCCAGGAAAAGGAAAACAGATGAAAAACTGAAAAGATAGATTGTAAAAAAAACCTTAAAAAGTGCATAACCACTGCTTTAGAGATCATCCAAAGGACAGAGAGGCCAAGCAACTCACAAAGTCATACATCCAGGGCCATGGCCAATACTCAAACCCAAGTATTCTAGATTCAAGTACAGAGTTGTTATTACAGCAAATTGATCTCAGGTGTCTTAATTCTGCCACTGTCTGTTTAGAAAGTAAGATTTTAAGCTAAAGTTATATTTTGTTTCTAAGCTATCAGATAGTGGTGCTCTGCCTAGCTAACACTTGCCAATCTCAATATCAGCTTTCTACTTTTTGCCTAAAACAAGACTATAATTTTCTCCAAAAATAAGCTTTAGTACAGTTTTGATAATAAGAACAACTTGGAGAGTGAAAAAGGCTAAGTGTACTTTGTGACAGGTGTCTCATTTTTTTAACTGTTTTTTATTATCCAACTCTGAATGTTTAGGTTTGCTATGGTCAGATTGGGATAGTCTTTCATCTATTATAGTGTCTCAGTCTGAGTGGTGATGGGGGAGGGGTTTCTTCTTAATAAGAATTACCTGGACTAATCTCAGATTAGTCATAATTAGCCTTTGAAAAACCTTATTGTTGTCCAAGATCTTTCTTTCTGTAAACTTAAACAAGAAGAATGAAAGAAAAAAGAAAAACATGAGATAAGAAAAATTCTATAGAAGCACAGAAATTTTCATAGCAGATTTTTATTTATAACTGAAGTGAAATCTTCTGTGGAAAGTGTGCAAACCATTTAATAAATCTATCATATTCTGAAAACATACCAGTATGAGAGAAGGGCTTTATCAAATGTATTATAAAGGGAGGTGAATTAAAAGATTGTAGTCCTGATCTAGGTATAGACAGATCCATAAAAAGAGAGTAGATCAGGTTTCCCAAATTATGTGCAATTGAAATACTTCCCAACAAAGTTTTCATGGACAGATATTCATCAAAAATACTACTGGCTTTATATACCTCTTGGAAACTTGCAGTCCATATGCTAAATCATATTAAAGAGTTTCAGGAGTATGGCCCTGCAGAAACCTGTTTAAATTGAGAGAATACCAAATTTCTAAAACTTACATAATCTTGGAAACCTTTTAAATATAATTCATAAAATCATCTTCCAAAGAGTACTATTTGGAATATGCTGAAATACAGAATCTACTAACACACCCAAACCTGTATAAAAAATATAGAATGTGAAAAAAAAGTTGAGAAAAAATTAGTCCATCTATAAGGGTTGGTAAAAAAAAAAATGATACCAGAATAAAATGACTATCATTGTATTAAAGAAAAGAAGCCACAGCCCCTTCCCTGCCTCACTTCTTATACCCAGATGTTTCAGGCAAAACTTAAACTTCAAAAACTTCAAAATCATTATTTTCTTCAAAAGGCAGAAAATATTTTGGGGTTAATATGTTTAAAATATTGAGGAGGAAAAGTATTTCTGGGCCTAATGCTGAAGAAAGAAGCTGGAGAAAACATTATAAATATTACGGGATAGAAATTAAAACTCCTTTACAGCACAAAACAACATAAATAATAGTAAAATTTTATTGGTTAAAACTATGCAATAGTATGGTATGGCAAGGGCTCTCACATGCCAATAGTAAAAAGTAATCAGTAGAAAAATAAGCATCAGAATATAGCTGATAGTTCACAAAAGAAGAAATGTTAATGGCAATTAAATTCTGAAATGATGTTCAGTTTCATTAGTAGTGAAATAAATACGAATTTAAACAATACTGAAATATCATTTTTTTTTACTTTTAGATTAGCAAATATTGAAAAATTAACCATAACCTGTGTTGATAAAAGGAATAGAAAGCTTCATCCACTGTTGGTAAGTGTTGTTGCAAGTTTCTTAGAAACAAATCCTCAGAATCTATCAGAATTTAAAATATGATTGCCTTTTGATGCAACAATTCCTACCTCTAGAAATATATTTCTAAGAATGTATAGTAGGTCTGAGGATGTAGCTTAGAGGTAGAGCATTTGACAAGCATTTGTGAGGTCCTAGGTTTGAATGAAGGTTAAGAAAATCTGTAAAAAAAGATCTTTATAATTGAATATTGATTAAGGAATTAGATTTAAGAGTGTGATGACATGGAATTTTTCTTTTTGAGTGTGTTCATTACCAATATTTATTAAAAATAAACTTCATGTACACTAGGAGTACAGATATAACCAAGGTAGTGTTAGAACTCAGATCATGATACCGCAAAGTATTGCATCTTGAATTTCTGAGTACCTTGAAGTGAAAGACTTTGGAAGGGCCTGGGAAGCAAGATTTTCCTGATTTTTTTTTCCACTTCCTGTGTCCTGCCTATCTGTCTCCCCAAAGAGAAATGAGAATTATTCTTCCCCAAGACATATCATAGAAACTAGAACTCCTGTCCCTCAAGCAAACCATAAATCCTATCAAGGTCACTTTTCCTCCTCCCTTGAAGATCCTCATTCCAGTGAGGTCCTGCTCCATACCTGCACAGAGTGACCAAGAAGAATCTGAATGGACAGGGCTAGTTGGGTTTCCCTCTGTTACCATTAGATCATATTCTTTTGTCCAATCAGTTTACACTCTGTTCATATTTCATGGGACCTAACAAAAAAAATAGAAAATTTCACTGAGTCTTTGGGTCTTTATTTCTGAAGGCTCCTATGTCATGTAAAACTTTGAGTAAAAAATAGCTTTGTTATGCTTTTCTCTTGTTAGGGGAAAAAATGCTGTAAATGGACTTAATTTTGATAGGTAGCAAGGCGACATGGATGATAAGAACATGGGATTAGGGGATCTGAAAACTACTATTTCTCAATAGTGACTACTTATCAGAAACACTGTGTAGCTTTTAAAACTATGAATGCCTTTATCCCATTCTCAGAAACTCTGATTCAGTAGTTGATTGCAAAGTGCAACCAGTGTTGAAAATCAGAGCCTATTATAGGAATAGGAATCTATAAAAGATATCAGTTGTATCTTCCACTGTGCTTTTAATACACTGTGCTTTTAATAAATGTTGAGTGACTTTAGTTATTTTTTACTTCCTTCCTTTATGCATATAGACAGTAAACTTAAGGATGGAAAATTATAATTACTGAAAAATAAAAAAGTATACATAAGGCTTCATCATAGTTATTTTTGAAGCAACTTCAATAAATACGATTACATCCTTTAGAAAAACTGACTTCCTTTTTCAATTGTATATTGAAAAATATTTCAGTAACAAATGTTAGTAATTGTGAAAAGGAATGGAAGTCAGAATAATGATGAAAAATGATTAAACATTAACAGTGCTTTATAGTAAATGGAGAAGATATGAAAAGTGGTCATAATTTTAAAAATATTTTAAGTCGTATGGAATACAAAATAATATAAGCATTTATATCATTTATATCATTTATTCAGTGTAATAAAGTAATAGCAAATTTACTTCGAATTAAGATGATCTGTGTGAATTGCTTCCTATCAGAAGGTTAACTTAAAATAGATTCTACAAATACCAGTCCTTTAGATGATATTCAAAGGAAATTTTGAGTGGGATTTGTACCGCTAATAATAAAAGTCGATTCACTTGGCACAAATGGAAGTACCTGAGGTCAACCCATCCCTTGGATAAGACAAAATTAGCTCTGTTATAGAACCTACTCTTAAATGGGGGAGTGGTGCCTTCTATCTTCTGTACCTCATTGAAATTCAGTTTTGAAATTTATAAACTATAATGATCTCCCAAAGGACTTAAGGAAAATGTCAATTTTGCAGCATCCTTTCCCATGCAGTTATCTTGGATGACTCTTATTGGTTAGTTTTGTACAGCCTTACATCATTCAAGGTTTGGTCTTGCTTAGGATGGTATGGAATAAAAAATACTGAAGAAGTTGGCAGATAATAGGTTTCTGGAACTGTAGATGAAGATGAAAATAAATTGAGAGTAATGTTTAGAGAACTTGGAAAATGAATATTCAATGAGTAATGGGAAATATTCACAGGTATTTTGGGGCAGTGCCTGTAGCACTTGAGGGTTGGCAAAAGGAATATCTCTATTTTCTTATAGAGTCGGGTGATCTGAGAGGTGAGGAATCCAAAACAAGCTCCTTTGAAAAGTTTCATTTAGAGATCTGAAGTATAAATTTAATAGCATCTTGGATAGGAACACCTATAAAGTTTTCACATAGCAAAGATCCTGTCAATAGCAATTTTACTTGACTTTGTTTTTTATTTTTTATTTATTCTTTTTAAATATAGCTGACAGTACAGTGTATCTTGACAGATTATACATACATGGAGTATAATTTATTCTAATTAGGACATCATTTTTGTAATTGGATTACTGGTAGAGTCTTTTTTAAACATTTGATTTAGAAAGTGCTATAGTTTGCATCTTAAGTGTTCCCCAAAAATCCATGTGCCAAAAGCCTAGTCCTCTGTAGCCTACTGAGCAGTCTCAAACATTGAGGGCTGCCCTGAAAGAGATAGTTGGACCCAACCCCTTCTTTTTTCTCTTTTTCACATCCCAACTGTGAGGTGAGCGGCTTTGCTCTACCACATGTTCCTCACTATGGTGTACTGCTCCACTACAGGCCCAAAAGTAATTGGGCCTGTATCATTTACTGAAATCTCCAAAATTCTAAAAATAAACCTTTCTTTATATAAATTAATTTATCTCAGGTATTTGTTATAGCAATAGAAACTAACAGAAGAGTTGTTTTGTTTTTTTTTCTAAAAATGAATACAATTGAACAAATGCATACTTTAAGGAAAAGTTAACAAAAAATCTTTTAACAGTATTTGAGAAAATAAAAATCTAATATTAGTATTTACTTTCTTATTTCTATGCTAGTATTATAAAGTTTTCTTAAAATAACAGAAGGATGTTTCAGGTAAATTATAGTTAAGATAATAAATTTAGTAAGATTCAATAAAAGTGTGATAGTGTTTGTGTGTGTGTTTGTGTGTGTGTGTGTCCATTAGTTCAAAATGGATTTGTGATGACTTGCAAGGATATATGTAAAGGATGAGGGGAAATAAAGATAAATATATCAGGATGGTTTATTTCTATTGATAGAAAACCCTACTCAAACTGAAAGTAACCAAACAAAAATAGTAAACATTTTATATCTTCATAGTATTACAAAATATAACAATGCTCTTATATGTCATAAAGATTTAGTTAGTGATTCAAATGATATAGGCAGAAATCTCAATTTGAAGTGTTACTATTGGCAGATTTCATATGATAGTGAGGCTGACCACATCTTCTTAAATATTGTAAATTGAATGAGAAATGTGGTTCTTTCAAGGGCATTGTTCTATGTTGCCAAAGGCTATAAGCTGCCAATCTGCATTTTATTTAAGGCTTCTTTCTGGTAATCAGCTTATACTCTGTTTACTAAGCGTAAAGCTACATTGACATGTTTTTTACATCAATGTGTGTCTTTAAATTTTTAATGCAGATATCAATATTTTCCTTACTTAAGGTGCCTTTAGATAGTATTTTTTTTTTCCTTGCAGCCACTTTGTATATATTGGAATAACAGTATGGGATTGCTAGACCGACTTTCAGGTTTGCTTGGCCTGAAGAAGAAGGAGGTTCATGTTTTGTGCCTTGGGCTGGATAACAGTGGCAAAACAACAATCATTAACAAACTTAAACCTTCAAATGTAAGTATCTTTGTTCAATGCAGTGTGTATTTTCTGCTACTAGAAAAAGTTAATATGTAGAATTATTTTGTTTGATATTATAATTTTCTGTAATCATGTTATGAATCTTGTTAATCTTGAAATACTTTAATAAGTATCAGTGAACTACAATTTGCTGTGTATTTTATGTTGCATGTATATAAATCTTGGTTATTAAACTGGAATATTATTTTAGTTGGTTTTTTTTTTTCCCCTAAAGATCTTCATAACTTTCTCAACCTTACTTTCAGGTTGCATTGCCTTTTTTTTTTTTTTTTAACTTCCCTCTTTATGGGAGATGTAAAACAAAGGGAAAGAATGAATGGGCATTTTTATAGGTTCTATGAAAATTAGACACTTTTCCCCAAAAGTGTGATGTACATATCATTTGTAGTGGACAGGAAGACAGAAATAAGCATATGAACAAATTATTTTAATAATTAAAACATAGGTAAATCTAACACATTCCACACATGATATATACATTCCTACTAAGTTTTGCTACAAGAAAACTCACATAATAGTGCTTTACTAATTTCTGATAACCACTTCCTGAACCATAGTCTTTAGGCAGCTATTCTGTCTCAGAAAAATAATTTGCTTTGCCCTTTTTTGTGTTTCTTTTCAAGAATCTAGTTGCAGCTGTCATTTCCTTAAAAGATATGTTTATATTTCCTTTTAAATTACAATTTTTTCCTCCAATTCCTAGCAATCTGAAATTATCTTGTATATTCATTTGCTAACTTCCTTGTTAAATTTATCTTCAGCATAATAGAGCACTTAACTTGTTAAGCACTGAATTATAAATATCTAGAATAATGCTCAGCAATTAAGTATATTTTGGGGTGATAAATTGATAGATGATGTTTTTGGTTTTGGCCAGGGAATTTTTATTGATAGTCCAAGGATATTGGATTTTACCAGATGTTATAAAACTAACTAAATAGGTTCTTAGAAGTCTGTTTCATTCCTGTTAGGGTTGATCCATCCCTAGACTGTCTCGGATGATCTGTTCCTATACCTTTCACTTGCTTTATATCATCCCCTGACTAATTTAGAGAATGGCCCAATACATTTGCTCATGAAGAGAGCGGAGAGAGATTAATTTTGGAGATTTATCTTTTGGAAATACTTTAGAGGAAAATGAGTTGTACATGATCTGGAAGCTCTAGCCCCCATGTATGTTCTATCCTGATTAATTTGTGGAGTATCTTAACTTTGATGGAGAAGAAAAGAAAGTTAATGAATTTTACATCTAAAAATAAAATACCATATTAAAGGGGAATTTGTGGAGAAGCTGAATATTTGTGGAGAGGTTAGCTGAATGTTCTAATTATAATTCAATGAAAACAAGGTTACTGTTTTGATTGTATTTTCTGAGATTTCTTTAAGCTTTAACTTCCTCACTTTTTTGTTACTGGTATGTTTTTCTTAGGTAATAGCTGATGATTTTATCATGTGACTGACACATTGAGAACCCTTAAAGATGGTGGAGATTTTTTTTGGACAACAAAATTAGGAAACTATTTCAAAGCTTGTGGGAGGAATCCTAATATATGAGGCAGAAATCTTAGTAGCAGAAAATAATTTTTTTGAACAAACAAGTAGGAAGGTATTTTTGAAAAATACTATGGCAACTCTTAAGATGGATGAAAGAGAAAGATGAATAAACTTCAAAAAAGCAAGACCAGGGTACTTCAGGGGCAGACTTTTTCACTAATGTTACTATTAGGGTACCCAGACCCCAGTGATTTTACAGCTTCAGTGTTTTCATTTGAATTTAAATTTCCCAGAGTGAGCATAATGATGTGAGGCAAAACTGGAAAGGGATTTCTTTTTAAGCTATATTTGTGGTAGTATGGGAAATAAGTGGAGGCAAGACTGAATGAAATCAGTGAGACTATGATTATAATAACAGCAGACATTTGTTGCATATTTTAAGACACAGTATTGTTTGTTTTGCACCCATTAGTTTAATTTTCATGATAACTTTATGAGCTAAGGATAGTAAAAAATATACCTCACATTTAAGAAAACTTAGTCTTAACTAATTTGTCCAAGGTAATTCTATTGTCTCAATAGTCTCTTAATTGGCTATGCTACCTAGATTCCTCTCATTTCAATCAGAATAGCAACAATCAAGAATACAAGTAACAAATGTTGGGAAGGATGTGGAGAAAAGGGTAAATTCATAGGTTGCTGGTGGGACTGCAAATTGGTGCAACCGTTATGGAAAGCAGTATGGAGAGTTGTCAGAAAACTTGGAATGGAACCACCATTTGACCACTCCTCAGTATATATACCCAAAGGATTTAAAATCAGCATACTACAATGATACAACCACATAAATGTTTATAGCACCTTAATTCACAATAACTAAGCTATACAACCAACCTAGATGCCCTTTAACAGAAGAATGGATAAAGAAAATGTGGTAGATATACACAATGAAATATTTACTCAGCCATAAAACATAATGAAATTATGGCTTTTACCTGTAAATGGATGGATCTGGAGACTATTATGCTAAGTGAGATAAGCCAATTCCACAAAACCAAAGGTCAAATATTTTCTCTGATATGTGGATGCTGACACAGAACAAGATGGGGGGTAGGGGTAAAAGTTCAATAGATTAGACAAGGGGGAATGAAGGGAAGGGAGGGGGACAGGAATAGGAAAGAAAGTGGAATTAATCTTACTTAACTTTCCTATGTACATATATAAATAAACCACAGTGAGTCGTGAGTCTCCACATCAGGTACAACCACAAGACTAGGATTCTAATTAGAATAGGACGTGTTTCGTGTTTGTATTCTCTACTGTCATGTATACCTAAAAAGAACAAATAAAAAGGGACTATTGTAGTAATTCAAAGCAAGAAATAATAAGGACCAGAATGAAGTGAGATAGAACCTGTAACGAGAATGATTTAGAAAATGATTGTATATGGAATGTAAAAAAGGAAGGATTCAAGAATAACTTTAAAGCTCTGGATCAGAAAATAAGTAGATGTTTTATTCAAATGGGTGAATAATTTTGATGGTAGAAATGCTAAGAGACATTTGATGAGTTTTCAGTAAAACGCATTTTAATTGCCTGTTCAACTTGTCAACAGATGTCCTGCTGTACTATTGTCCCCTTGCAGTCTTCATCACACAGAACTCTCTGCGTAGGCTTTCAATACCTACCTTTCTTACCTAAACATATACAGCTCTTTTACTTATCCATATACTTCAGACAAGCAGGCCTTATACTTTTTCTGAGTGTCAGGTTCCTTCCTGCTCTAAGATCATTGCTGCATAGGCTAAGACAGGAATGTTTTTTGCCAAGAGCTTGTCATAGCTTTTCTCTTTCATGGCCATTTACTCTTGTGTTGGATGTCACTCTCTTAGAGCAGTCCTTCCTGAGGACTCTACTGTGCCACATACCAGCCTTCCTCTGCCCTGTTCCCTTTCACTCCAATCACCTGTCTTTGTACTTATCACTGTTCAAAATTGTATTTATCTGTTATTAAGTTGTTAATTCATTTACTTTCTCTAGATTATAAACTCATTGAGAGCAGGGACATGTGAAGAATAACAAAGACAGACAGAAGCAACAAGGTGCAGGGGCAAAGTAAAAGAGCTTCTCATCTGAGCTGCCAGCTTTATTTATATCTATAGGCTACATTAGGTCATTGACATCGTTAGTACATATTGCTCATTGTAAAAAGTTACTGTTATGTGGGCAGGTTTAGGCACAGTGACACATTGGTGTTGTCTAAGAGAGTTCCTTTATTCCCAGAAGCTGAGTATTTGAGATTAAGGTCGAGGCTGATAAGACTCTAGCACAGAGCCTCCTCTCAAGGACATTGAGCTAGGCATTGACCATGTATTAGTCATCTTACTAGTTCCAGGGAGAAACTGTAGAATATTCCAAATGTGGATAACAGGATGCCTGTTACCCTCCATGAGTTTGCTCACCAGAGGAACGCTGCCTTGTACATACCCACAGCCAGAATCCTTACAGGGACAGTCTAGATGTGAAATCAAGGTGGTATTTGTATAAACTTAGTAAATATTCGATGAAAGATTAGACAATTCCATGTATGAACTCAGGGTGATATATTAGACCTGTTAAAAAACAGATAGGGCAGAGGGGTGGGAGGGGAAGGGAGAGGGCTGAGGTTTAGCAATGATGATGGAATGTGATGGACATCATTATCTAAAGTACATGTCTGAAGACACGAATTGGAGTGAATATACTTTATATACAACCAGAGATATGAAAAATTGTGCTTTATATGTATAAATATGTATATATATATATATGTTTTAATGTTTTAAAAAGGATTAAATATTGGGACATTGTAGGATTTAGACATGGAGATGAGATCCCAACAGATAAAACTGATATGTAGAATTGAAGTCTATGTATATGATTATGTCTCTGTCATAAAGTCAAAGAAATTAAAGCAATTTAAAACAAATTTGATGAGATGAATTATAAGGTAAAATCATTTTTGCTTATGTGGATACATGACCTAACCTAGAAGCTGTATTTGACATCTGAAGCAAATGATGATTGTAAAATTGATGATACACTGTGCCTACTATAAGCATTTTTTGTCAAAAAAATGCTTATAGTAGGCACAGTGTATCATCAATAGAAAATTCCTGAGTTAAATCAATAGATGAATTTATTACCTTACTAAAAAAGTTTTTTGCTCTCTATTTGTTGCAAACTGGCAATTAAAAATCCCAAACCAAATAAAACAAGCAAAAAACCAAACAAACAAAAACAAAAAACCACAAACATTTAGAAAAAAGAAAAAGAAAACTTCAAGTCCTTGGTAACTCTTAATAAAATAAAATGTGAATTAAGACATGGATGTTATGCAGTTAAAATCAGTATAAATTTTAATCAGCTATAAAAAATTTATACACATTGATCCTATTGCAAAAGTTATAATTTGTTTAATGCTGCCATCTCCTTTGTGACATATTTTAGAAATATAAAATATGAACACTTTTTTTCACAAGAAAAAATTCTTTGTTAATTGCAATTTTCTAAACTTTGTCTTTTCTCTTATAGGCTCAATCTCAAGATATAGTTCCAACAATAGGATTCAACATAGAGAAATTCAAATCATCCAGGTAATCCCCTTTATCCCTTTGACTAAAAGTCATAGATATGATTGTGTCAATACGAATCCCAACATTATATATAGCTATAATGCACTAATAAAAAATAAATAAAGTTATAAAAAGAAGTTGTGGATAAAAAGTAACCATATTCAATCTGCCTGAGCCTGATCATCCCTCCTAGTCTTAGAGAAAGTAATTTATTTTAGAAACCTGTAGATTCTAATACTTTGTACCACTACCTCTGGTTTATTGTTCAAAACATAGAATTTAGATTCTAAGTAACCTCATTAGCAAATAAAGTATCTTTTTGTGTTATTCATTACAAAAATCATACGTACAAATTCATTTTTTGGAACTCTTAAAAATTGGCCCACATTGATTATTATATAGCAAGGGTGATTTCTTTGAAAACAATTTAAAATACTAAATAAATGTTATACTGTAAGTTAGTAGCTTATAATATAGTCATACTTCATACTTTTTTTTTAAGTTTGTCTTTTACAGTGTTTGACATGTCAGGTCAGGGAAGATATAGAAATCTCTGGGAGCACTATTATAAGTAAGTATGTTTATGAATATTGTTTAATTATTATATTAAGGTTTAATATAATATACTATAAGCACATTTTCTAATTCAAATGTAATATGATTAAGCACATTTTTTAATTCAATGCTTCAGGTCCTTCATAACATTGAGCTTTTGCATGTGCCATTCTGTTTTTAATGTCCCATTTTATCTTACATATTTTTAGTTTATGATTAATTTATTCATGCTTTAAGAATTTGCTCAAAAGTCACCTCCTCTGTCACTGTTTCCTTGTTTATTCTTTCCCCTGTGTTTGCCCACTACCTTATCCCTTTACATCTCTGTAATCTTACTTACTATTATCTCAAAGTCAAGTACTGTAGCTGCCTCCCTAATGGGATTGTGAACTTATCTAAGGATGAGATGATTTCCTTTCTTTAAGGCTTAGTATGATGCTTAGCATGTAGATAAAATATTATTACCAAATTTAGTTAAAATAATAGTACTAACAGTTGATCTGTTTTTTCCATGAGCAATTTTAAATAGGATATTTTTCAGCATAAACAAATAAGTGTTCACTAGTTACTTCAAATTAACAGCTGTCAAGTTATTAGAATCCATATATGTTATACTTTCTCAAGATTTGCATTTGGTGTTAAATTCATTAACTTCTAATATTGATAGAACTTTTGCAGTATGTATAAACGTGGTGGTATAACCAATGTTATCCTGCAATCTGTACATGTAGGAATAAGAATTCATACCCCATTTGAAACAAATGTATGATATATGATATGTCAAGATCAATGTAATGTTTTGAGCAACTAATAAAGTTCTGATGTTTAAACCCTTCCTCCCCCTCAAAAAAGCATTTTTGGAGTCTGAAACGTAAAAACAGTATTCTCCGACTAAATTCCCTTTTGATATTATGAACTCCAGCTTTGAAATGGTATAAGAAGACTACCACATCAGATTTAGATTTAATAAGTTGATTAACTCTTTCTTGCAAATATAACAAATATTATATTCCTGGGATATGAACAAAAGGAGATATTCTTTTCAGTAAGTACTTTGAGTACATTGAAATTATTTAAATATGTAGATCCAGAGTACCTCTGAGGTAGAAAAAAAGGAGAGCACTTCCAATTCGAGGATCATTTTAGAAAAGGAAAAGTAACATGTTTATGGTATCCTGCATTAAATTCCCTGGGGAATTTGATGATGATGATGATGATGATGATGATGACGATTTTTTATTTTTATTATTTGAAAATCTAAATTTTCAGTACATGATTTTTATTCTTCCTTTAGTTAGTTGATAGAAATTCCTTTTAAAATTGAATTAAAACAAAATATATTCCATGCTTTTATAATTATGTTAAAATGGATATTCTATTGTCATGTATAACTAAAATGAACCAATAAAAAAAAGAAAAAAGTAAAATCAAGGATTTTTAAATACTGACCTTCATATTCGAAAAATGTTTTCAGTTTACAGGTTAAGGAGTTTTGTATAATTATAAATTATTTGCTTCAACTTGAAAAAAAAATACTTATCTTAATTACAGAGAACAAAAATACAGGGAAAAATAATACTTAAAACAAGAAAAAAATTTTCTGATTTCAACTCCTTTTACTGCTTTTGAAAGAAATTAATGAATTCGGGAACATTGTGGTTAAATTGTAGACTGAATGGTAAATATGTTTGTTGTTGAGAAGCCTACAATAATTAGTTTCTCTATATTTTTCTAATTATAAATAATAAATGTATTTTAACGTATTAGACTGAAAAGGTTAAAAGATTAATAATGCATACAGTAATAATTATTTTTACTATCAAAACAAAGCACTCCTATGAGAAAGAATGTCATTTGTTTCTTCAGAGTAAGATATATATGATCCTCCAGTTAACTTTTTTCATAAACCTTAGCTATAGTTCACATTACTTTAGAATGAATTCAGAAATAAAATGACTTGCTCAAAGTAATTGAACATTTTTAAAGCTCTTGATATTTCCAATTGTACTGGCTTCTATATACACTAGTAGGGTGTGGCTGTGTTAATCTGCATTTTCATTTTTTTAGATGATAGGATAAATGGTATTTTAGAAGTCTGATTTATTTTTATTCATTTGATTATTAATGACAGTCCAATAACAGAATGAAGTCCAACAACACAGGTTTATTTGATGGTGCATACAATATATTGTAACCTTTGAAAGAAGGGTACAGAGGAATCCATGATTTTTGAAATGCTGATAGGATCATTAAATGAGTTCAGTGGCTATCACCTTTTTTAAATGTAAACTAGGGTAAAATAAAAGCTATTTTTAAGTATTGTTTCAGGAGACTTTTAATTATATTTATGTATACTTGTATATACAATTCCTGCATCTCAGTGTAAAATTAGTTTTTCACTATGGTTTATGGTAAAAAGAAATTTTGAGAAATGCTATTGGGAAGCTTTATTTTTTCATATAAAAGTACAAACCATACTACAAAAAAAGAAGGCAAGGTATAAAACATCAGGATTCCATTTTAAATACAGATATAGATGTTCATATGTGAAAATACACAAAATGTCCATTGAATTATACCAAAATAGTATATTTTATTTTCTATTTTATTATGCAGAGAAGGACAAGCCATTATTTTTGTCATTGATAGTAGTGATAGACTCAGAATGGTTGTGGCCAAAGAAGAGCTTGATACTCTTCTGAATCATCCAGGTATGTCTGTCTTTCAGTCTGTGATCTCTGTGTTTTAGGATCTATTTATGTATGTTGTTTTGTTATTAGATAAAAACCAAAACTGTTGCTTATACTGTCTAATTACATTTTATTTAAAATTCTTGAATTTTAAAATGTGCTAGTTATACAAAATTTAGAATAGCTTATGTCATCATATTGTTTAAATTTCAAAGCTCTTTGCAATGTTTTCTGAGTCTCTAACATTTCCACAAGAACAAAAATGTCATGTCAAACACAGTGGCCCATGCCTGTAGACCCAGCTACTTAAGAAACTTAGGCAGGAAAATCTCAAATTCAAGTCTAGCCTTGGCAACATAGTGAGACCCTGTCTGAAATAAAGTAAAAAAATGTCCTTCTTTCCCAATTACATAAATAATATGTGCCAACAGAAAAAAATGAAACAGAAAAAGAATAAAGTAAAAAATCTATATATTTCAACAGCCATTAAGATTAATTTGGTTACTTTTTTATATGTATCACTCCTTGTATATCTGAATTTGTGAGAGTGTATGTATTACGGTTTGGATGTAATATGTCTCCTAGAAGCTCACATGTGAGACAATCAGTGAATTAATCCTAATAGGGATTAACTGAGTGGTAACTGAAGTGGTAGGGTGTGACTAGAGGAGGTGGGAATTAGGCCATGGCTTTTAGGTATCTGGCAAGTGAAATTCTCTCTGCTTTCTGATCATGATGTGAGCTGTTTCCCTCTGCACACCCTTCTGCTATGGTGCTCTGCCTCACCTAGAGCCTCAAGGAATGGAGCCAACCTTCTATAGACTAAGACCTCTGAAACCATGAGCCTTAAATAAACCTTTCCTCCTTTACAATTATGCTGCTCATATCATTTAGCAGCATATAAAACAGGTGTGTGTGTGTGTGTGTGTGTGTGTGTATGATCACAGAATTTCTTACATATTTATTATGGATATTCTTTTAAAACAAATCTTTTTTGTTTTTAATCTCCAACTACCAGCTCCCCACCCCTTTTTAACAGACTAGTATTAACAACTTGATATTTTTTCATTCATATTTTTTAAATGTGTCATGTGTATGTATGTATGAACACACACACACAAAAAAAAATATATATATATATACCTATGTAGATTCCAAAGATATCTGTAAGATTGAGGGCTCTTGGAGCTATTGTTGTTTACCAAAATGGGATCATATTTATTAGACTCTTTTGCATCTTCCCATTTTCAACACTACATGATGGAAATACTTCCAAGTCAAATTGTATGATTATGTGATCTTTTTAAAGATCCTTAATATTATGTACTATGAGTATACCATAATTTATTCAGTGACTTACCTATTGATGGATATTTTTCCCTTCCCTTTCCCCTATTACAAATAATTCTTCAGTATATTATGAAATTCTAAATTTCTAGCCTTATTCATGTCAAAAAGGTTTTAAGTAATCCTTGTGTTAGGAGTTTTAGAAGAGAAGGGTGGTTTTAAAAAACTGTAGATTTGTTAGAAATAGAATAGGAATACTGTAGAGCTTTCCAACCTTCTTGCTAAGCTAGGGACATAGTTCAGTGGTAGAGCACTTGCCTAGCATGCAGAAGGTCCTGTGTTTGATCCCCAGCATCGCAAAACTTAAATACATAAATAACTCTTAACAAATCTTGCTGCTTAACTAGAATATCTTTGGTGTTTTTATATGATGATCTCAAATTACCTAGCCTATATCATTTATGTATCATTTCCA
The DNA here is from genome assembly GCF_045843805.1 of Urocitellus parryii. NCBI lineage: Eukaryota > Metazoa > Chordata > Mammalia > Rodentia > Sciuridae > Urocitellus > Urocitellus parryii. The sequence continues at coordinate 146,841,608 of NC_135532.1, forward strand.
CTTTTAAAGCTTTTTAGTTTTGATCTGTGTTGAGAAGGCATTTTTGATCAAATGTTTCCTTTTTATTGATCTTTCTACCTATCCCTGCAAAGTTGTTGACTAATAAAATGAAATAGTTCTTAACAAAATCTGCCTCAAACACAATAGGAACCTTAGATTCTTGAACCAAAGCTTTGTCTGTATACCTTTTGTACTGATTTATTTAATTTATGGTATAAATTTTCAGGGGTGGGATTTCTCAGCTGAAATGCATATGAATCATTTTTTTAATGAAAGACATAAAAAAATCTTTGACGAGCAAAATAATGTATCATGAATGCTCAAAAGTCATGATGGACAAGGGAAAATATTTGCAACTAATATAATAGCTATAGGGCATACTACTTGTGTTCCTACAAATCAGTAAGAAAATAAAAAATTAATTGAAAACAGAGAAAGGCAATGAATTATCCAGATATAAGTGTAGCTAGTTCAACAGAAAAGGTACATTTAACATCTTTTGTAAATATTATAAGATTCGTGGCTTTTCTCAAAAAATACAAATGAACACATTGGGTTCATACTTTTTACTAATCATATAGCATATGGAAAAGATTTTAAAATTTTGGTAATTCTTTTTTAGCTAGGGAATGGAAACCTTTAATTTTATAAACTGTTGCTGAAGATTGATAGAGAATTAAGGAAAGATAGCCTTTGTTTAAAAATACTATCTATCAAAAAACAGCAATTTCCATGTCCTTTGACCTAGCAATTCCACTATCATATTTATTCTGTGGGAATACCCACCTTATATCCAAATGTATTCATTGCAGCATTGTTTGGGCTGGAGTTGTGGCTCAGTGGTAAAGTGCTCGCCTGGTATGTGTGAGGCACTGGGTTCCATACTCAGTATGTAAAGAAAATAAAGGTATTGTGTCCATCTACAACTAAAAAAAAAAAAAAAATTAAAAAGATTAGTTAACAAATACATTACATTTTTACATTTAATTGAATAAATTATGTTGCATAAGTATTAGAAGACAAAATGTAACAAGCAATATATTTGAACTTTTTGTATAGATTCTTCTTCCTAACTGCTCATTGAGTCCCCTTCTCCAACCTCATCTACCTTTGGTTTAAAGCTTCTAACCAGAAGGCAGATGGTCTTAGGAAGAAATATCAATAAAATTTTCCTTTTGCTCAAATACATGCTTGAAAGTATGTGCCTTTAAATGTTTATCATGTGTCATATAGAACAAATTAACTGGAAAACAATTTATTTTATTTTAGTTTTAAGAATTTGGGGCAAGGTGACCCCATAAGCTGAACTTGTAAGATAGTCTTCTTTTCTCTTTTAGATATTAAACACCGTCGAATTCCAATCTTATTCTTTGCAAACAAAATGGATCTTAGAGATGCAGTGACATCTGTAAAAGTGTCTCAGTTGCTGTGTTTAGAGAACATCAAAGATAAACCATGGCATATTTGGTAAAGTTTTATATTTACTTTATTTATCATGCTGAAAGATATCCAAGCTTCATTGTTTTGTTTCTGATCTCATTTTATAAATGACCAAGCAGAGTACTGTGTAAAGTAAGGATTTGTTTTACAGAATTGTGGCAATGCAGATATTCAGAAATATATTACTGTTAAAACCCTTTTAAATCCTTTTGGAGATAGAAAAATGTAAACACTATTATAATGGAATAATTTAAGTAGCCCGCTTATTCACCTGACTTCAACCACAGTGATTTCCTTCTGTATGTGGAAACATTCAACCATAATCCCATCTCAGGGCATTTATACTTGTATAGTCTCACCTCTCCCCCATCTGAATCATCCTCCAAAATATATTTTCTGTCTTGCTGTGGTACTTCCTTTAGGGCACCATATGACCGCTATTGTTTGTTTGTTTATTTTTAACTTGTCTTCTTATACTAATAAGTTCCGTAAGAGTTGAGATTTTGTCATTTTCTTTTTTCTTCTTCTGTAACCTCTGAAATAGTGATAGTACCTGGTAAATAATAGATACACAATAAATATTTGTTAAAATGAATAAATAGAAATAACAATTTTATTTGGACAAACTAATAAAGTTGAAATCTCAAATGATTAATATCTGAAATTATTATGCATTATTTGAAAAACAATTTCTTACTAATATATTATATATCTTTCTGTTAAAATGTATCAAAAATAATAACCAGAGGTTATATATTATTAGATAGTGTTAGTACCATCCACTCCTTTCTACCTACCACCCACTTACCTCTCCCTGCTGCAAGATGACCTTCTCTTACCAGAGTTTTCTCCTTTTTATAAGAGTTACAGAGACTAAAGGGAAAGGTTGAACACTAAAGTAGAGAAGAGGGAGTAAAATAAGAAGCGAGAATGTAGTAGAGCTTACATTAAGAGCTAGCCTTGGTGCTGAATGAGTAATTATATTTCCCCATATTACAGATGTTAAAATTAAAGACAAAATGTTAAGTAACCTAGCCAAGTACATGCAGCTCATAAATATAAAATTGTGATTGAAATCTACTGGGCTTCTTTTCTATTCTGCCAGCTTATCAAAGTTATAATTATGGGTTATAGATATCAGGTTACATTTCAAATAAAGTAACTCTTGTCATGTAGCTGTTTTACAGCCTAAGTCAAGCATTGTGTGTGTGTTTGTGTGAGTGTGTGTTGCTGGGGATTGAACCCAGGGCTTTGTGCATGCAGGGCAAGCACTCTACCAACTGAGCTATATCCCCAACCCAATTCAAGCATTTTTTTTTTTTTTTTGTAAGTAGCTGTTATTGAACCTTCAAGGCTAGTTGAAGTAGGATGGTAACTCTACAAACTTTACCACCACTGGAAGAATAACTCAAAGTTTACGTGTTGTTAATGTAAGTCTAAGTACTATTCTTAGAATAACTTTAGTGATATACTTTTCAGAATATCTATATAAATTATGAAAATGTTTTTCATGTCTTGGTTCTGAGCCCTCAGTCTTTAATTTCCAATTTATATTCAGTGTCATTTCTTAACTGGTTTTCCTTAAGTGTATATTACTAGAATGTATTAATTTGTTACATGGAAAAATTGTAATTTTTTATTCTTACAGTTCATTATGTAATGAAATGGATTTGTTTCTTATGGATTTTATTTCAGTGCTAGTGATGCCATAAAAGGAGAAGGATTGCAAGAAGGTGTAGACTGGCTTCAAGGTACATCACAAAGTACTGTGTATCTTCAGCCTTTGCTTCTTTTCCACTCATATAATTTTCTTGTCTACATTTTATTTTTATTATATCATTGCCTTTTTCCTCTTGTTTCCATCTGTTTCTGCTATCAGAAAAAACAGTACAGTAAGTATCCAATAGTTTGCTCCATTTACTTTTACACTTTAAGTTTCATATGTTATTTAAAGCGTTTGCCTCTTTACAATCAATATATATGACAAATCTAGAAAATAATTTTAATTTATGGCACCAAATTTCCATTAGAGCTAATAATTGAAGCACATTTGAAGTTTGGTATGATTATTGGGCTTCATTGTCAATAACTAAAAATAAGTGTGAATGACATGTATCTTCTAAGAATCAGGCTATAAATACTCCATGTGTAGCTTCATTTATATATAAAATGTATATAGAACTTTTAACACATGTTGAGTATTATAAATACTGCTATTCTATGATGCTTTATGTATTTGTAGTTCTGTTTGTTATTCACCAAAACAGTTATCATAGGTTGATGCCAGCCAATTATATCGGGGAATAAATTAAGATACATAATTTCCCTAATGTTACATTATCTACTATGCATGTAAAACAAGAAGATAAGTCCATGAAGCCAAGTTCTATAGGTATTCATTGCATAATCTTGGCAACCAGGTCAAAAGTTTTTTTTTAAATAGAACAACTAAGATCATTCTTAAGGGGAATCTTACTCTGAATAAAGGTAAATAACAAGATATAAATTCTAATTTTGTTTTTTGGTTATAAATTCTGATTTCTTCTACAGTGATCTTCTACATATTGGGAAAAAATAGCAAGGATCTAGCACATATACCCCACTAAGTTAGATTCTTAGATTATGGTAAAGGAAATGGTCAAGGTAATGGGATGAATTCCCACCACAAACTGATGGAGGTCAGATGAAAATCCAGAGAATGTACCAAAAGCATGTTTTCATCCCTCATTTCTTACTTCACAAGTTCTTACTGTTATAGTGAAGATATTATAGAATAGAAACCCTATGATCAATCATAATAAAGTTATTCAGAACATAGTACTTAACTGAAAATTAGTTTGTATTCATCTAGATTTTAAGTTAAGCTCTTAGGCCCTTCCCACCCACCTTGGCTTTATTTTGTCTGTAGCAATCAGGCCACTAGGTGTCAGTAAAGATCCAACATCATAGTACCAACTGCCAACTCCTCTTGACACCAAATTTTTGTTTCTTTGACTTTTCTCACCCATTAACTGTCTTAACTTCCAAGTCTTATGAAGGACACATTGTTGGAAATGCTTTTGTGTCCTTTTGTTATCATCTTACTTTATGTTCTCTTTACAACAGTCTTCACAAGGTAAGTGGTAGTATCCCTATTGTCTCTAAGCAGCATAAAACACTAGTAAAACACAGTGGGGTTCTTGAGTCTAGTAGATTTATTCCCCTATTTATTAATTAACCTCTTCACCTATTAGCTAACATCTCTTAGTGTCTTGTGAAGATAATTTTCTTCATCTGTAAAGTTTTAAAATGTCATAAATTATACAAATTAATTATATATTGTCTCTGTTAAAGTACTAAAGAAGTCAGTGAATGTTAAATTTACTCTTTTACCTAACTACACTATTTAACAGAGTATAAATTAGTAAATATATAGATAAAAAATAAAAAAATATATATATATCAGTTTGGTTTAAAAAGATTCTTTGTTCATATTTCTTATATAATAATAAATAGTTTGCATTTTGATGTTCCCACTTATATCCCTCTATTTGAAGAGATGAAATCCTATCTTGCAAAATAAATAATAGTAAATGCAAGAGACTAGTCTGTAATTGTTAAATCATTAGTTAAAAACATTTATATGAATCTAACTATGAAAGATGTTTTGAACTTTGATCTCTTCATTTTGCTTTTAGAATCTGAAATTTCCTATCATGATAAACAAAAAGACCTCTGGTTCATTTTGGACCAATTTCGTCTCATTATTTTAAGCTAAAATTTAGAAACATTTTTGTGAAATACTAAATGTTGCATATTCTATGACTCTATTCTCTTTTGGAAAGAATCTCATCACTTAAGCACGTATAACCACCCAAAGACAACCCTTGAGTAGAATATGAAGTGTTTTTTTAATCTTCCAGAAAATATAACTGAGCAATAAGTTTTCTAGCTTTGAAACTTTGAATAATGCTTAAAGATTATAAACCTTTTTGTTTTGTTTTATTTTGTTTTTGTGGTGTTGGCATTTAAACCCCAGAGCCTCATACATGGTAGACAAGCATGCTACCTTTGAGCCATATCCCCATTCTACTTCTAGATTTTAACATTAAGCTGTTATAAACTATGCATCTGGAAACTCCAGTGAAAAACAGAAGATAGAACACATACACAGTTTTATTCCCAAATCTCACTAACAATAAAGGGAACTTTTAAAAAGACATTAACCTATGTGGGCAAAATGAATGCAAGTGGTGAAAAGAACAACTGAATTTTGGAAGGTGAATCTGATGGATGTTGATTGATTTAACAGATCTCAGAAAGCTGAATCCCAAATTAGTACTGGGGAATGCTGGAAGGCAGCCTAATTTGCTTTGCAGATCCTCTTGAAAGCTCAGAAATTGGCGGAAATTTAAAATAAGGATGAAAATGGAATTGAAGAGAAAAGATATGGCTATATATCCTTCCCACAAAGAAGTTTGAAGGAATATCTGTATGGAAGTCAAGCAGAATATCTTTGGACTAGAAAACACCAGACATAAATGTGTATGGTAATGCTGAAGTGAAAGTGAGAAGTGACTAAAAGTTTCCATATCAAATATTGTAATTCTGTCTTCTACTTTTCCCAGGAAACACTGGAGGTAGGCAAAAAATAGGAAAAGTCATCTTTAAGGAATTAGACCAATGTAATGAAAAAACCTAAAGGTATTAATATTGGAGATTCCCACAGAAATGACTTAGCCAGACACTATAGTGAAGACCATATTTGACAAGTTCCTCACACATTTCCAAATTTCAGTGTGCTTTCTTAGTGTTCACATGTACGTATGAACAAGTGGCAAATGATCACCAGACATGCGGATGAAAGCATTGTGAAATATGGGAATGTAAAAAAACAAGAAAAGCAGGTTAGAAGACGTAGAACTTAGAACATTTTGAAAAACCGTTAAGTCTCCTCAAATAGGTAAGATGCTGTCTTCATGAATAGGACCAGGATACTACTTCTTGATAAGAAACAAAAAAATAATCCTTGGAAAATAAGAATAGAATAGAAAAAAATGGAAAACTCAACAAAAATAAATAAAATAGAGGCAATTTCCCAGAAAACATCAAAAGGATGAAGATTTGGAAATTGAAAAGAAAAGAAAAAGGGGTCATATTTATAAGGCCCAATATTCAACTAAGAAGAAAGTCAGAAAAAGAGAACAGAGAAAATAAAGAGTAGCAAATCATCAGTTAGAGCTTTATCAGAACTGAGTGATGAGTTTGCAGTTGAAAGTCCTTTTGAAAGCCCAGTGTAATGGATGAAATAATCCCCATCAAGGTGCATTGTTTATGAAATTCAGCTCTGATAATAATAGAAGACTCTGTAAGCTTCCTAAGGAAAAATAAATAAAAGCATTTTCCTATAAGGGTAAATAGAATAGCATCAGACTTCTCAAAAACAACAATTTAGAAGCTATAACAAAAAGTTCATGGAGAAAATATTCTCAGAACAATATCAACATATTGTGACAACAGAATAAAGACATCTTTGATTGTATAAAGTCTAGTATTGAAAGGAGCAGTCTTCAAAAACAAGAGAAAAAATCAAGAAGAGAAAAATAAGGAACATTGAAACAGAATAGGGGAAGGAATCTCATTTGTTAATAGATATTCTAAAATAATAATGAAAGGAAATCTCAGACTGACAGGAAGAGAGAACAGCTGGTCTACTTTGGAGAATTTTGTAGGACTCTAGGGAAGAATTCTTCAAGATGAATATGATGCAAAGTGCTTCATAATAATAAAGATTTAAACTGGAAGTATTGGGATTGGATTATTGTTAAAACATACATTTTTAAAAACCTAGATGGGTTAATGTGAAGGTGGGAAGTCAAATTACTACCTTGAAAGAAAACAATATAGTAGAGGAAAAGACAACTAACCAGAGTGTACCACCTAAATCAGCTGTGCATAAAATTTACATAGTCATATTGATAATGACTGCATCACTATGTTAAATTGATGGGAGTAGTAGAAATACAGTGAGGGTACAGAAGAGCAGCATGAAAGTGTAAGAACTGAAGCCTCATTATTACATTACTTTCAAGAATTAATATTAAAGTATACTTAGAAATACATAAACGATCACCTAAAAAGAGCTGCAAGTCCTGGATTCTATAAAGGGGAAAGAAAGATGAAGCAAGAAGCTGCTATTTTTCAAACAAGCCTTATAGAACTAGTTGATTCATTAACCATTTGTATGTACAACTTTGATTTTAAAAATATAACTATAGTATGAATTGTGTAAGAAAAACATGTACACATAGGGTTTTACCATGTTACACACATTTTTTATATTTACTTTAGAAAAGATTTTTGTCCTTCAGAAACTAATAATTCTTGTTTGTTTTTTGTTATCAGATCAGATCCAGTCTGTGAAGACATGAAAAGATAGGATCTAGAAACCTCAACAATTTTGAATCCAAGGAATATATTTAATATAAACGAAGTACTTTAAAATCTTTTAAAGGTGTGTGTACATCCAGGAATACTTTATAATATTCTGTTTGCATTAATGGACTTTGAAGAACTTTTTAAGACCATAGGAATTTCAGGTATGCTAATCTGGCTATTTGTTACATAAAAACTAAATCTTTCCTCAAAAGGAATCCCTAGAATTATCAACTTTTTGGTAAAGATCTACATTTGATTGTAATCAGAATGTTTGAAAGAGTTATGAGCCATCTCAATATCCCATCATGATTTATGATCTTTAATGTATTTTATTTTTGTCTTTTTAAATATGTAGTTTATGGTATGATTTTGCAGTATGAATTGTGCTTTTGAAAATAGCTTTAAATATTTATAAAGGACCATGGATAATTAATATATATTAATTTTTTAGTATGTGTCATTATCAATAAAACAAAAAAGGCAGTTTACCAACTTGCATGGTTTGTTTTTGCTGAAAAAAATAATATTGTGTAATGTGGTATTTGGTGTTTTACTGCCAACATTTGTACATAATCTGAGGCCAAGATAAACAAATTTTTTTTATTCAATGTGTTTTAGACATCTCTACCCTGAACAGTCAGGCATAGTCCCAAGGCAATGGTGATACAAAATACGTTAAGTCATTCCTTATTTTCACAGAACTTAAAATATAATGAGGGAGAATCTGAGCACCTTTTCAAACATGGCAAATAATTTCATTTTATTAGCTGAATGAAAATATTACATCTTTAGATTTAAAGTAAAACAGTAAATTAATGTTGGACTTTAACAATTATCATAAATTGTTTTTTCCTTTAAAATGCCTCTGTGTTGGTCACTTTTCTGTTACTGTAACAAAATTCCTGAGATAATCAATTTTTTAAAAAGGAATAGTTTATTTTGACTCACAGTTTTGGAAATTTCAGTCAGTGACTAGCTCCATTGCTTTTGGGCCTGTGTCAGAGCATCATAAGGGGAGCATGCCACAGAAGCTACTCACCTCATGGAAGCTCCGAAGCAAGAGAGTAAGAGGAGAGTCTCTGGTCCCAGTATCAAGTACACACCCAGAAGGACCTCACTTCCTTTCTCTATGCCTCACCTTCAAAGGTTCTGCTACCTCCCAGTGGCACCATGGTCTAAGATCTAAGCCTTCAATACAGGGGCCAATGAGAGACATTTGAGATACAAACAATAGCAGCCTCCAAATGACTATAGTAGTACCTTGTTAAAATATGCCTACACAGACTTGAAAGTAAGCTGCTATATAAATGTTCTTTGGAATTTTAGACATCTCAAGCACACCAGTTGTGTTACTTTTCACAACTTAAAGACCACTTAAACTGTGAACTATAAATAGAAGATTTTGTTTTAAATTAATCACTGAGAAACAGTTCATAAATCAGTGGTATCAATCCTGAAAACATTAAATATAAAGAAAAACAATGGAATGTATAGTATCTTAAATATCCTTAGCTATGAGAATGATAAAAACAGAAAGAAATACAGAGGGTTAATAATACCAATGGGTTTTAGTAACCACAATAGTGATTTTTTTTAACAGAATTCTTACTAACTTTAAAACTACAGTAAAAGTTCTATAATACAGTTTCTCAAAATCCAAAAATACCAGCTATCTTATATTTGTCAAACTGAAAGTTATTCAGAATATTCCAATGGTCCAACATTTTGCCAGCATCTCATAAATTTTTTGATAAGGATAAAAATGATCATTGATCTAGAGTTGCCTCAAATATAGAAAAGACATTATGATGAAAAAACAATGTGATTTAAAAAAAATGATATAACTAATTTACAGGATAGAAAAAGACATTCAAATCCTCACTTACCATAAGCAATAGTAACATGGGCTGGGGTTTGTGCTCAGTGGTAGAACATTTGCCTAGCATGTGTGAGACTGTAAGGTGCTAGGTTTGATTCTTAGCACCACATACAAATAAATAAAAATAAGTGTCCATTGACAACTAAAATATATATTATATTGTATAATTATATAATATATATATAATTAAAAAGAAAATAGTAACAACAGTAATAATTATCACTATAGGAATACAAAATCAAGAATCAGATATTATTACACATTCAGAATTTTACACTATTTAATCCTCACAATAACCTTATGTGGTTAAGTTCTGTTATTTGTTATATGGATTAGGAAACTAGAACTTAAAGTGGTTATGTAACTTGCTGCAGGTCACAACTAGTAAATGGTGTTACTGAAATTCAGTACCCCACAATCTGTTTAAGAGGGATGAGTCAAGAGAATTAGCATAGGTATTAGAAGTACAGATTTATCTGCCCCAAAAAATGACTAAAATGTCTGAGAAGACCAGGATGGAGCCATACTATGAAGGTCAGAGGCCAGGGACTACTGTCTGTTTTTCACTTTTTTCTTTTGTTTGTTTGGTGGTGCTGGGGATCGAACCCAGGGCTTTGTGCATGCTAGGCAAGCACTCTACCAACTGAGCTATTTCCCCAACCCTCACTTTTTTCCTTTTTGTTTTAAGACTATTAATATTATTTATATTTTAAACTCTGAGAGTAAATGACTTTGATAAAAATAATTCTCAAAGCTATTTTGATGCTAAGTAAATTCTCTACAAGCTGTTAACTGAAACTGTTATGTGTGTTTTTTCAGAAGGAGGAAAAGTACTGACTCTTATTTCTATGATCTCCAAGATCTAGGTTATAGTTTACAAATATCTATTCCTGATCTACATTTTTGTGTAGAAATTCTGTAGAAGTAAGTTGAGTAACAATACAGATGTGTGTACAAGCCAAAATTATTGCATTTCTATTTAGCATATAACTAAAACGTACCGTATAAAAGCTGAAACAAGTTTTTTTTTTTTTCATGTTTGGACACCACTGTATTATAAAGTTTAGTTCATTAAGCTCTGCATTTGAATATAAGACCTTGTAAAATGTTCAAACCTTATATTTAATGTTTTACATTTAAATATTTGTATGTGGCCTTACTAAGCCTGTGTTTTATGAATAACAAAAGGGCTGAGTTTTATATATTTGTTTTCTATTTAGAAACTGTCTACTAAAACTAATGGATTATCTTCTAATTACTTTAAGGTTTTTTTCCCCCTTAATATTTTGGCACACAAGTGTTGTGTTATATGCAGTTATCCTTGAGAATACTTGTCTTAGTTTCAGCTACTATAACAAAGTACCATGGACTGGGTGGCTGATAAAGTGGGAAAATTTTACTTCCCACTATTCTGAAGGCTGGGAGTCTGAGATCAGAGTGCCAACATTATAAAGTCTTGGTGAGAGCCCTCTTCCCATTACAGAGTTCTTCTCATGTGGTGGAAAAAGGCAAGAGAACTCTTTGGGTCCCTTTTATCAGGGCATTAACTCTATTATATCCTTATGTGACTCCACCCTATAACCTAATTACCTCCCAAAGGCCCTACCTCCTAATATCACATTTGAGGTTGGGATTTCAAAATAGGAAATTTGGAAGAATACAAACATTCAGTCTGTTTTAATACTTAAGGCAAATTCATCAGTTGACATTGTGCATATTTTCTGTTTTCTGATTATTCTCTCATTTCTGAGTTTAAAAAATAAATGACTGATTCTAGAAGTTCACCTAAATGAATAGGTGTGTATACTTTGACTGGAGAGCAATACTGTAGTGACTGAGAAATTATTCTGTGTTTAATTGAATGTTTTAGGTAATATAGTTATTGCATTTTTATAGTGAATCTTAGTATGGATGTTTCTGCTCAGGTTTGTAAGGGTTACTTCAGAATCATTACTTTGTTTTGATCACTTAGTTTTAATGCCACATTTAGGGGCTTCATCAATATAGGAATGTCAAGCTTTCTGGCATTTGGAATAAATCAGGAAAGACAAATTCCTTCTTCAAATTTCAAGTCACCAAGCAATATGAGAAGGTATCCAGGAATAGTAGTTATCTTAAAATAAAATTTGTTTAGAAATATAATAATGATAAATATCTTTATAATTTTTACTATTTTTACTTTGTAAATACCTTACATATATTAATTCAATTAATTCATTTAATCATCATATCAACCCTGTAAGGTAAATGCTCTTATTATCTGTCTTATATGGATCAGGAGTCAGCAAACTGTTAACCTATTTTTGCATGGTCTTTGAGCTAATCATGATTTCATATATGTAAAGGATTGTATTAAAAAAGGAGAAGGAGCATCAGAGAGTGTGTATGGCCCATAAAGCCTAAAATGTTTACTGTACAGATCTTTTGCACAAAAACTTTGCTGAACTCTTAATATTGAAAATGAGGCAAGATAGGTTAAGTAATATGTTTAAGTTCATGCTGCAAACATATTGGAAAACCTGGGTTTATAGTCTAGAAGATCTGGCACCAAATTTATGTGTTCTTAATCTCTATATGATTTCTCAAAACAGCTAAAGACTAACCTAAAATGTAATAGGGTAATTTGAAATTACTTATTAAATAATTATTAAAAATGAAACATTAGGTACCAATGGCTTGAAAGTAATGTTCTTTGTAACCTCCTTTCCCCCTTCCCCATAAGATTGATAGGCAAGTCTTTGCCCTGTACAGTCATTTTCCTTCCTTTTCTTTAAGTGGGTGGCAAGAGATTGACGGATTGTGAAGCATCAGATTGTCCCCAAGGATCTGGCTTAGACTTCCAGGTTTCCCCAATAATCTTATTTTGAGATAAATGATAACTAGTGTTGATGGTCTTGAAATATGTATAATAGAATGTGGAAACATTTATAATTCAGTTTGTACATATTTTTTAAGTTATGTGATCATAAGTAACATCTATAACTAAAAATATTTTCTTAATTACAAACATAGTTAATGCTTTTGTTCTCTCTATACACTGCTTGGCCCCAGACATGAGAATTCTTTCTCAGGAAACATGCAGCAGAGTAGAGTACACAAAATGCCAACTTTCTTGCCAGAGGATCAGAAAGGGGAGATCCTCAATATAAACCTGTGTCTCAAACTTTGAAAACTAAGCTACAAAATAGACTATGACTCAAGTTCAAGATTGGCCCCTGGGCAGCATACATATGGGCTAGATAGGAACAAAAATGCAAACGTTTGAAAACATAAAATTGAAACAAATCCTTACAAGACTTGTAACTTTAGGCCTAAACCCAACCAGGTTGAACTCCTACTAAAATCATCAGCATCTCTATAGAATTTAAGTAAGATTTAGACTCAAAATTATATTCCAGAAGTCAAGAAGAAAATCCAAAATATCTAAGTATACAAAAATCAGAGGGGAAAAATGACATAGGCAAAGAAAAGGCAATGTCAGGTAACACAGATCTTAGAAATATCTGACAAAGACTTTAAAACAGGTATTATAAAAATGCTCAAAGTGTAAACATATGGAGAGGTAAAAAGTCTCAGCATAAAACTAGAAGAAATGAATGAAAAGTTTAGAACTGAAAAAATATACTTGGAATAAGCCTCACTTCATGAGTTCAAATGCAGAATAGAAATGACAGAGGAAGGATTCTTTTAACTTGAAGATGAATTAGAAATCATTTAATCTGAATATCAGGGGGGAAAAAAAGGATGAGCAGATTCTCTGGGACTTAGGAGACAAGTCTACATTTATGCAGAGTCCCAGAAGAAAAGGAGAAAAGGCACAGTACATGAAAAGGATTTGAAATAATTGTAGCAAAAAACTCTCCACTTATGGTGAAGAGCATAGATTATAGATTTTATTTAGGTGGTCAACTTGAAAGCAGTGACATAAAAATGACACATTAGTTTTAAGGGAACAACGATTCAAATTACTTGATTTATCAGAAATTCTTGAGGCCAGAAGGAAGTGACACACTATTTTAAATTTTTTTAACTGTCAACTCAGAATTCTATATCCAATAAAAAAATCCTTCAGGGATTAAGATGAAATTAAGAAAATCCAAGGGCATTCATTGCTTTCAAACCTGCCCTAAACTAATTGCTAAAGAAAGTTTTTTAAAAAGAAAAAGCAGCAGAAGGTAAAGAACATTTGGTATTCTGTCCCCCCACCCAGAGGATTGAAACTGGGGATTGAACCCAGGGAGTTCTACCACCGACCTACATCCTCAGCCCTTTTTATTTTTTATATTTATGCAGGATCTATGTCACCCAGGTAGGCCTTGAATTTGGGATCCCTCCGCCTCACCATTCTCTGGGATTGTAGGTATGCAATACTACATGCTGCTAACTTCTTGTATTCTTAAAATGTGTTTGACAGTTGAAAACATTGTGGTATGGGACTTCAGTGTATGTAAATGTGACCAATAAGACAACTGAAAATAGGGCTGGGATTGTAGCTCAGTGATGGAGCACTTGCCTCACTCCTGTGAGGCACTGGGCTTGACCCTAAGCACCACATAAAAATAAATAAAGTTATTGTATCCATCACAACTTGAAAAAATATTTTTTTTAAAAAAAGACAACTGAAAATAAACAGGGAAAGTAAAAGGTCCAATACTGTGCTTTCTATATAATGTACTGGAAAAATATTTTTTCTATATACACTTTGAAAAGTATATTTATTGTAACATCTAAAGAACCCCCCAAAGGAAGCTATACAAAGAAATATAGAAAAAACTAAAAATTTAAATTCAAATTTTTAAAATATGCTCACTTGATCCAAAAAAGGAAAAAAAAGGGAAATGATAAATTGAAAATTAAATTAAATAGTAAACCTGAATAAAAACATATAAAATAATAAATCCAAACATACTAATAATTTATTAATTAATTTAAACATCAATGAAAAAATTGTTTTTCTGGGTAATGCTTTTTCTTCTTAACCCAATCAATCAACAAATATGTGAAAAAAATGTTCAACATCTCAACATCTCTAGCAATTAGAGAAATGCAAATCAAAACTACTCTAAGATTTCATCTCTCTCCAGTCAGAATGGCAATTGTCAAGAACACAAGCAACAATAAATGTTGGCAAGGATGTGGGGAAAAGGTACACTCTTACATTGCTGATGGGACTGCAAATTGGTGCAATCATTATGGAAAGCATTATGGAGATTCCTCAGAAAACTTGGAATAGAACTTTCATTTGGCCCAATTATCCCACTTCTTGGGATATATACCCAAAAGACTTAAAATAAGCATAGTACAGTGAGGGAACCACTCAATTCACAATAGCTAAACTATGGAACCAACTTAGGTGCCCTTCAACAGATGAATGGATAAAGAAATTGTGGTATATACACACAATGGAATATTACTCAGCCTTAAAGAATGAAATTATGGAACTTTCTGGTAAATGGATGGAACCAGAGAATATTATGCTAAGTGAAATATGCCAGTCCCAAAGAACCAAGGGCTGAATGTTTTCTCTGATACGCAGGTGCTAATTCACAATAAAGGTGGGGGGAATAGAGGTACTTTGTATTAGACAGAGGGGAGTGAAGGGAGGGTAGGGGGTATGGGGGTAGGAATGACAGTAGAATGAGTCAGACATTATTACCCTATGTGCATATATGATTACATAACCTGTGTAACTCTACATTATGTACAACTAGAAGAATGAGAAGTTATACTCCATTTATGTATGATGTGTCAAAATGTATTCTACTGTCATGTATAATTAATTAAAACAAATTAAAAAATTTAAAACATTAACCAAACATTCTTACTTGTTTATGCTGTCTATAAGTAAGTCATGTCAAATATGATATAATAATGTAAAAAGTTGGATTAAAATATTTACTATCAAAAGAATATTGGAGTGGGTATATTAATATCATACAAATGAGATTTCAGAACATGGAATATTTTGGGGAATAAAGACAAAAACACAATAATAAAAGAATATAGGCACCAAGAACAAAACTATTTAAATGTGTACACAACTAAAAGCAGCTTCAAAATACTCAAAGAAAAATTCACAGACCTGAAAGAAAAAGATCAATGACTAAAGGTAAGTACTTCAATACTTCTTTTGATAGTATAACTTGTGGACAGATGATCAATAAAGATATAAAATAATTTAAAATCATCAAACAGCTAGATATAATTTACATCTATGGAATATTCCAACACCAACAAATTAGTACTCTTTTCAAATGCATATGGAATATTTACAAGATAGAATATATATTCAGTCATAAAGCAAATCTGATTAGATTTAAATAATAGGAATCATGCAGAATATATACTTAGGCCTTGAATTAAATTGGTAATCAATACTGTGTTAACATCTCCAAATGTTTAGACATTAAACATAAATAATCCATAAATCAAGGAGGATGATTCAAGAGAAATAAGAAATTTGTAACTAAACCAAATGAAAATGCAACATAAAATTTGTAGGATGAAATCACTTGAAGGGAAATAACATTAGAAAGGAAGACTAAATTCAATAGCTTATGCTTGTGTGTTAAACTAGAAAAAGAAGAGTAAATTAAACCTAAGGCACACAGCAGAAGCCACTGAACTAAAAACAAAGATAACATGGACATGTGATACAGAAAATTCAGAAACAAACAAATCTGGTTGTTAGAAAAAAATTACCTGTGTTCCAAAAGTGGTTCTAGGCCTTAGTTGAACCTTGTTTTTGGCTCACATGTCTTATCCTTATTTAATTGCTAGGTAATTCTCACTACCAGAAATAGAAGATACTTTATATGGTAAACATAGCTTGCTGAGACAACCCAGTCTGTATTTGGGAGTCTGAGGAATATTTTCTGGGTCCATGATTGATCATGCTAAAATTAACTTTTGAAGTTAGAAGTGAATGGTAGAGAGCATTGAAGACATCATAAACAAGAACACTGAGTATTGTTCCATTGTTTCTGACAACTTGGTGTGTGGGAGATACTATGTAAACATGTATGTATGGTTGAATTGTCTAAATCATTGCAAAATTGAGACTGAATAAAGATGAAATTTAGATAATTTTGTACTTAAAATGTGAATTTATATTTGTACTTTGAAATTAAACAATAAAAGTGGTACCCTGAAGTTTCACAAACTTTCATTCTTTGATTCTGAGAATAATATGTTTTCAACCATTAATGAAGTCTGCAATTTTTTTAATTTATGCTTTTTTGTTGTACATGTAAATTTTGGAAATTTGGGTTCCTACATTTCAATAGTACTCATAATTTCATTTCTTTCTGTAAAATAAAGGTAAAGGGTGGCGGGGTTTAGCTCAGTAGAAGAGCGCTTATCTAGCATGTGTGAGGCAATGGGTTCGATTCTCAGCACCACATACAAATAAATTAAAAAATATTTCTGAAAAAGAAGGTAAAATGGCATTATGCTGTATCCCATTCTGATTTATATTTTACAATAAGTAATATAAATCAAAGTGGGACTATTAAACAGTATGCACACAATAAAAGCAAGCAAAAATCAAAATTCCATTCACTTCTCAAATGAATGTATTAAAAGTTCCATCTTTACATGTATCAACTTATATTTGTTCATTTATCCATCTAAATAAGATACAGTGATTGAAATAGGTTTTCCTTGATGATAAAGAAAAATAATGAAAATGGTAGAGGGGCTGGAGGTATAGCTCAGTGGTAGAACTCTTGCCTAGCTTGCTTGAAGCCCTGGGTTTGATCCCTAGCACTTGGGGGGAAAAAGTGATAGTGAATGTATGTTATAACTCATTCCACAAAATAACCAGATTGGTAATTAAAAATATGAAAAAGGTATATAATTTCTCTTGTCCTGCTTCAAATCTTGGTATTGGACTTAACATGCTTTCCAAAAATATTTCTCTGATCTGTAATGCTGTAAACTCTTCTAGAACTCCACAGTCCTTAATGAATCTGTTTGTTCCCTTATCTTCACCAACTGTGTTCCACTTATACATCAATCACAAATTTAAATAAAATCAGGTAAAGTGTATTTACTCCCCCCCCCCCCCGTACTAGAGATTGAACTCAGGGCTTCAAGCATGCTAGGCATGTGCTCTACAACTGAGCTAATATTTCCTTCTTTATCAATCTGTTAACCAGGATTTATTTATTTTTTATTTATTGCTACTGAGTTTCATTACTTTCTTTGGTATTTTAGCTATTAACCCCTTGACAAATAAATGGTTTGCAAATATTTTCTCCAGTTTCTAACTTACTTTTCATTTTTTTGGTTGTCTCTGCCTTATAGAAGCGTTCTAGTTTGATGTAGTCACTTAGTTTTGCTCTTGTTACTTGTGTTTTTGGTGTCAAATCCAAAAACAAAAACAAAAAACAAAGAAACATTGACCAGACTGATAACAAAGAGCATTTCTCCTATTTTTTTCTTTTAGGGGCTTTATCATGTTAAGTCATATGTTTAAGTATTTATTACATTGCAAATTGATTTTTTGTTTATGATTTAAGATAAGGATCTAGCCTTATTCTTTTGAATATGTATATCCAATTTCCTCAACACTATATATTTCAAGAGACCACATATCTCCCAGTATGTATTAGTGGCACTTTGTTAAACATTAGTTAACTGTGTATCTATAGGTTTATTTCTCAGCTCTTATTTCTCTACCATTGACCTGTGAGTCTGTTTTAATCACTATAGCTTTGTAGGATAATTAAAACCAGGAAGGGTGATGCCTCCAGCTCAGTTATTTTTGCTTAGAATGCCTTTAGCTATTCATGTTTTTTTTTAATGTTTCCAAAAAATTTTAGGATTTTCTGCCTGTCTATAAAAAAATACAGTTGGAGTTTTAATAGGGATTACATTGAATCTGTACAGTATTGGAGTAGTATAAACATTTTACAATATAAATTCTTCAAATCTATGAACATGAAGTATCGTCCATGTATTTGTGTCATCTTTAATTTCTTTCATCCATGTTTTATAACTTTCAGCATACAGGTCTTTTACTCCCTTGATTAAATTCAATCCTAAGTATTTTATTCTTATCGATGCTGTTGTAAATAAGATTTTTAAAATTTCATTTTTGGATAGTTAATTGTTAGTGTATAGAAACACAAATTCTATACATTGATTTTGTATCCTTCAGCTTTACTAAATTTATGTATTAGTTTTAACAGGCTTTTTATTCCTTTTTTTGGTGGATTCTTAAGTTTTTTTTTTTAAAAAGTATAAGATCATGTCATCTGCAAAAAGGAAAAATTTTACTTCTTCCTTTCCTATTTAGATGCCTTTTATTTATTTATTTATTTTACTAATTGCTTAGCTACTACTTCCAATACTATATAAAATTAAAATGGCAAAAGTGGGCACCTTTATTTGGTCCCTTACAGGAAAAGCTTTCAGCTTCACCACTGAGTATATTAGCTATGAGTTTATGACATGGTGCCTTTATTATACTGCAGTATACTTCTGTACCTACTTTTTGAGAGATTTTTAATCATAAGAGGAAATTGAATTTTGCCAAATGCTGTGTGTGTGTGTGTGTGTGTGTGTGTGTGTGTGTGTTGAGGTAATTGCGTGGTTTTTAGTCTTTATTTTGTTAAAGTTGTGTATCACATTTATTGATTTTATATGATGAAACATGGCATGCATAAATCCCACTTGATCTTGGTGTTTGGTCCTCTTAATGTGCTATTAAGTTTGGCTTACTGTGGTATTGGCATCAAATAGACCGGTAGACCAATGGTACATAATAGAGGACACAGAGATTAACCCACAGAATTATAATTACATTAGACAAAGGCGCCAAAAAGATAGCCTCTTCAACAAATGGTGCTGGGAAAACTGGAAATCCATATGCAACAAAATAAAATTAAACCCCTATCTCTCACCATGCATGGAACTCAACTCAAAATGGATCAAGGACCCAGGAATACAATTAGAGACTCTGTATCAAATAGGAGAAAAAGTAGGCCCTAATCTCCATATGTGAGATTAGGCCCCAACTTCCTTAATAAGACTCATTTGGCACAAGAAGAATAAATGGGGTGGATGCAAACTAAAAAGTTTCTTCTCAGCAAAAGAAACAATCTATGAGGTGAATAGAGAGCCTGCATCTTGGGAGCAAATCTTTACCCCTCACACGTCAGATAGAGTAGGAATCTCTAGGTTATATAATTAACTCAAAAAGCTAAGCACCAAAAAAACAAATAACCCGGTCAATAAATGGGCCAAGGACATAGAAAATTCTCCAAAGATGATATGCAATCAACCAACAAATGTATGAAAAAGTGTTCATCATCGCTAGAAATTAGAGAAATGCAAATCAAAACTAAGATTTCATCTCACTTCAGTCAGAAAGGGAGCTATTATGAATACAAATAGCAATAAGCATTGGCGAGGATGTGAGGGAAAAGGTACATACATTGCTGGTGGGACTGCAAATTGGTGCAGCCAATATGGAAATCAGTGTGGAGATTTCTTGGAAAATTAGGAATGGAACCACCATTTGACCCAGCTATCCCTCTCCTCATTCTATACCCAAAGGACTTATATATCCAAAGGACTTAAAAATACAGCTCACTACAGGGACTCAGCCACATCAATGTTTATAGTAGCACAATTCACAATAGCTAAACTATGGAACCAACATATATGCCCTTCAATTGATGAATGGATTAAAAATGAGGCATATATACATAATGGAATATTACTCAGCAATAAAAGAGAATAAAATCATGGCATTTGTAGGTAAATGGATGGAGTTAGAGAAGATAATGCTAAGTGAAGTTAGCCAATCCCAAAAAACCAAATGCCAAATGTTTTCTCTGATATAAGGAGGCTGATTCATACTGGGGTAAGGAGGAGGAGTGTGGGAGGAATAGAAGAACTCTAGATAGGGCAGAGGGGTGGGAGGGGAAGGGAGGGAGTTAGAAACGATGGTAGAATGTGATGGACATTATTATCCAAAATACATGTATGAAGAAAAGAATTGGTGTGAATATACTTTGTATACAAACAGAGATATGAAAAATTGTGCTACATATGTATAAGAAATGTAATGCATTCTGCTGTCATATATAAATAAAAAATAATGTAAATAAATAAAAATAGATTTGGCTTGCTGTATTTTGCAGCTGTGTTCATCAGCGATATTGTAGGCCCATATATCTCCTCAAATGAATGAATAAGAAATAAGTTAATAGTACTTGTAAATTTTGCTATAGACCAGGGATATTTTTATGCTAATTAAAGAAATAAAGTTGGAATATAAGTGAAAGTTAACATTTTGTGTTAATCTAAATGAAATATTAAATTATTTAGTTATTAACTACTTTTTTAAATTTTTATTTTGGATAATAATGTCCATCACATTCTACCATCGTTTCTAACCCCCTCCCTTCCCCTCCCACCCCTCTGCCCTATCTAGAGTTCCTCTCTTCCTCCCACACTCCCCCTCCTTACCCCACTGTGAATCAGCCTCCTTATATCAGAGAAAACATTTGGCTTTTGGTTTTTTGGGATTGGCTAACTTCACTTAGCATTATCTTCTCTAACTCCATCCATTTACCTTCAAATGCCATGATTTTATTCTCTTTTATTGCTGAGTAATATTCCATTATGTATTTCTTATTTATTTTAGCCTGTATTCTTAAGCTAATAACCATGATATATTAGGCTATAGTGTGATCTTTTTTACTATCCTAAAAATAAATTTAAAATCAGTTAGAATTCTACTTCTGTTATGGTAAAATTAGTTCCAAAAGACAAACTCTTCCACAGATGATACTATGTACTTTGGCAATAAGAAAAAATCCAACTACATGAAGGATTTGAGAATGAACAGAAGAAGGCATATTTTGAAACAGGGATAAAATTGGAAAAGAGTCACTGACATAGGGTGAGTTTCTGTTTGGGTGAGTTAGTCTGAGCACAGGCTACAGTCACAATAAACTAAATCTCTGGGTCAAAGTCTTATAGAAAACCTGTCTTTCTCTGTCTTCAAGAAAAAGAACACTGCCTGGGGCAATCAAAGACACTGGAAAGTAAAAGAAGGAAGATACAGTAATGTAGCAATTCAGAGAATAGAAGTCTAAAATTCTTAAGTATAAACTTTCCCAAGTTTCTGGATGGTTTGCATCTGAGGCATGAACAAGGCAGGCTCGAAGTTACCTTCACTTAAGGTCAAACGAGCAAGGCAGACGCCTACACCTAAGGAACTGAGATTTCAACTGCTGTTGAAAGCAAAGCAAGATTTTCAATTTCAGTTTAACAAACTTAATTGCCCTATAAAACAAGAATGATAACATTCTTTTGGAATTACATAATAGAATCCACAATCTCCACAATTTAACACCCAAAATATCTAAAATAAATCCCAAAATACCTGACATATTAAGAACCACAAAAGTGTGACCCATTCTCAAGGGAAAAGATCATCAACAAAGACCAATAATGAGATGATTCAAATGAATAGTCAGATGAGGACTTTAAGGCAGCTATCATACCTCAACTCAAAGAAGTAAAGGAAAATATGTCTATAATAAATGAAAAGATGGGAATTCTTAGCAGAAAAAGAGAACATATAAAAAGGAAAAAATGAAATTATGGAACCAAAAAATATAATGTCTAAAATTAAAAATATCACTGAACTAACAAAATGAAAAATGACAGAGGAAATAAGCAGTAAGTTTGGAGTATGATCAATAGAAATTTACTCATCTGAAGATGAAAGAGAGAAGAAAGTGTTGAAAAATGAACAGAGCCTTGGAGTCCTGCTTGATACAAAAAGTTCTTTTTAAGTATGTGATTAGAGACTCACAGAGAAAGAAAACTATTTAAAAATATATCCCAAAGAAATAATGACTGAATACTTCTTAAGTGAAAGACATAAATTATAGATTAAAAAATCTCAATAAAACCCAAATAAAATAAAAATCAAACATAATCATATCAGCAAATTACTGAAAACCAAAGAAAATATCAAAACATCTAGAGATGCATAAAGTTAAGAAAAACACAAATATGTATAATGTCAGAAGGCAGATCAATAGTTGCCTGAAGTGGATGGATAGACAGATGAACTGTAAAACACTATGAGAAAACCGTTGGAGGTGGTGGATGGTTGGTATTCCTTAGTTTCTTTTTTATTAAATTTAGTTTTGCCTGCCTTTTGATTTTCCTTCCTGAATAATTCAGTTAAAAAGACATTATTTAGGGGCCTAGAGAATAAGCACCATTGTAAGGAAGCAATGGGAGAATAGCAGGAAATGTCTAGCACCGGTTGTCATTGAAATAGGATGACCAGGGCACATACATTACCCAAGTGTGGTATGTAGGAAGTCTAGAATGATGAGGAAGACTTCTGCACCAGAGTCATACAGAGGTGGTGATGGTAACAGGAGATTAGAAACACATTAATAACGTCTAATAAGTCAGTATATTGGGAATGATGAAAGCCAAACTTTTTACTGTTTTAGAGGGGAATTACATTCATGGAAATGAAAACTAGAAGGAATCTTACTTTGTTGGATTATTGTCAGATTACAATTGGAGATATCAGTGTAAGCTCATAGTTTTCAAGAAAGATGACAGACGATAATTAGATAAATAGACAGATGATAGATGGTAGATAGAGAAGCAGTTTGTGTGAATATATGTGTATATGTGCCTAGGAGTAATAACCCCAATAGTGATGAGCACCACTGGTACACATGTTAATTTCTTGGTTTTATTCTCTACTAAAAAGAACCAAAGTTCTTTGGGGAAATAACTAATTCCAGAGCTGCCTAGAAAAAATACAAAATGAACCTGGAACTTGATCTAGGAAGTAAGAAGGCACTCAAGGGATGATACAGATATGATAAAATGTCAGAAAACAGTTTTAATGGGCTTTAACTGTCTACACTTGAAATATTTTGAACATCAAAATGTAATGGATTTTAATGATTTGTAATGAATTATAATGATTGTAATGGATTACTCATTGAATAAAATAGGAATTCATATCCACATGACATAAGTAAATGCATAAATAAATAGAAAGATAAGAGAATACCTACCAATAAATGTAGAAAGAATTATGGAATGAGAAAACCATGATATCACATAATAATTAATGCTGTCTTGAAATATCCAATGGATATTCAAAATAATATTGAAATATTGTCAAGAAATAGGTTTTATGTACCTTCAAACTACCTCCCAAAAAATGCTTTCGAATTATAGGGAGCCAAAAAATAACTTTATAATAGAGAAAACATGTAGACTCAAGTTTTAATCAAATGGTTCAAATTAATAGAATCCATAATGAGACAAACTGAAATCATGTGCCAGCTGGAACAGTGAGAAGAACATAGCATTACTTTTGTGAGAGAATAACAGTGAGAATAACATAGCATTATTTTTGCCAAAAATGCATAGGTTGAATCTAACTACAAGAAACACATGACATTCTCAAATTAAGAGATATCCTACCTCTTCAAAAATGTGACCTATAACATTTAAAAGTATCACAATCATGAAAGTCAAGGAAAAACTGAGGAACATTTCTAAAACAAACAAAAACTAAAGTAACATGGCAACTACATGTGATACAAAACTCTGGACTGATCACTTTGCAAAAAAAGAAATTTAATAAGGCAAGTGGCAAAACTTAAACAGGGTCTAAGGATAAGCTGACAGAATATGTAACTGTTACAGATTAGTTGTGAGGTATGCTCCAAAAGCTCATGTGTGAAGCATTGTAAGAAAGTTCAAGGGTGAAACGATTGGGTTATGAAAGCCTTAGCCCAACCAGTGCATTAATCCCCTGATAGGAATGAACTAAGTAGTAACTATAGACAGGTAGGATGTATCTGGAGGAGGTGGGTCCCTGGGGGAGTGCCTTTGGGGTATATATTTTGTCCCTGAAGAGTGAAACACAATCTCTCTCTCTGCTCCCTGGTATGATGTCTTGAGCCAGTTCTCTCTGTCACACTCTTCTGCCCTGATATTTAGCCTTAGCTTGATCCTGGAAGAATAGAATCAGCCTTCTATGGACTGAGGACTCTGAAACCATAAGCCTCAAGTAAATATTTCCTCCTCAAAAAATTGTTCTTGTCAGGTATTTTAGTCACAGCAGCAAAAAAGCTTACAAAAAAATCAACATTAATTTCCTTGATTTTAAATTTACACATCCGAGTTATTCATTCAAGTGTGCAAGTGAGATGGGACATCATTTTAACAACATACTTTCACAAGGAATAAAAGTGGCTTTTTCTTCTACTCTTGTAGTTTTTCAATAAGTTTAAAATTATTTTAAAATAAAAATGTTTAAGAACTAATTTTACATGAGATAGTATATAGGACATGGCATTTTATATACTGAATAACTAGAATCAAGGGCAGTAGATGAGTACTTTTGTAAAACAATGTCTGAAACAGCATCACTCACTATAAAAATCAACTACCTGAATGAATATGTTGGTAATTTCAATCAATACGAGGAATGTGAGAATATTTATTAACTGAAGAATTCTTGAAATCTGTAGATATAATGTTTAATAATGATTGCTGCTGCCAATTTTTAGAAGAAGAAAAAGAACACTTTAATTGCCAGGTACATAAAGTTGGTTTAGGTGCTTATATGGATTTCACAATAGCAACACTATCAACCTAACAACTTTTAGAGTGAATTCCAGGTAATAGCTGAGAGAGAGGAAATTCATATAAGAATGCCAATCAATTAAATTGATTCTTGTATGCATTTGATTTTAGTCCTAAATTGAATATTTTATCAGTAGTAAGACTTCAAGACTTCAGCCCGATTTACTGGTCTAACTTGTTTTAGGCAGTAATTGGCAGCTGTACACTCAAATTATGTAGGTCACATTAGGATCAGTGCAGAAGTTTCTCCGCCTGCATATTTTTCATACCTTATCATTGTCATTTACTTTTTAATTATGAAACTATTTTAAGGTCAAGGGAACGTAGCAAAGAGTTCACTTAAAGGAAGTTTCATATTAACATACCAAACTCTTGTATGTCCTTGTCTATTACACAGTATGTGATGATTCACAATTCATTGGCACCCAGTTATTGCCATATTTCCTCATCAAATCACCCAACAAGCAGATATAAATTATATGTGTATTGTTGGCCTTGTATTGACTTCTTGACAAGCGTGATAGTCCTAATTTAAGTGTTTCAGTAGGTGCTTCTGGAGCTTTAATTTGTAAAAATAATCTCACAGCCTACCCAAGCCATACAGTTAGGCAATTTCTCCCTTTTCCCATGGTCATGTTTCCCACTGCTCATATTTATCACACTGTTTTGTAATTTTGTAACTTGCTTAGTTTGTTTCCTTTTTAGACAGCTTCTTGAGGGTAGATAACAAATGTGTATTCCCATCACCAAACACTTATCTTGAAAGTATTAATCTTCTTCTCAAGCTCTTCGTCCCTACTCTGTCCTTAGTTACTCCCCTTATATAAGGTGATCCTCAGGGTTATACAAAATTACATACAAGAGGAAGTGAGGGGTAAGGGAAGAATAATACAAGTGGAAGAAATGATTTACAGTAGAGGGGGTAGAGAGAGAAGAGGGGAGGGGAGGGGAGGGGGGATAGTAGAGAACAGGATAAAAAAAAAGAAAGTATTCAATAAATGTTTATTGAATGAGTGGTTGACTAAAAATTAACTTTATAGACATGATATTGGGAATGCATTGTTTTATTTTTAATATACACTCATCTCACCAACTTTTCTAATCAAATTTAAAGCAGCTACCACTAGAAGAATGAATATGAATATGGGCATTTTATGGTCAACTACCTAAATGAATATGTTGGTAATTTCAACTAATATGATTTTATGCATATCTTTAGATTTTATGCATATCTTTATCCCAGAAGATTCCATTTTGTCTGTCTGAAATGCAGAGTGATTAATAAATAGCATTCTTTAAATATGTAGTTATTGTAATTTTCTTACTGCTAAGCTACTAAGGGAGAGTTTTCACAGTCACTATTTGTTAGATTTTATTTACTGATACATCTTGTTCTAAAATTGTGTTTTATTTAAACTACAACAACCAAATATACTACAGAGTATCTGTAAATGCTTGGCAGAACTTGAATAAGACTGGCAGGACTTAAAATAAATACATTCATTCCATTACCCTCAGGCTGCATGTGGCTGAAGCTTTTAGAGATAAAGCTTTTATATCCTGATGTGGTCAACTACTTCATTTGACAGCATACACACCTGATCATACTACATCATCCTATTTTTTTAGTTACTAAAAATTAATACCAACTTCGAGATTTATGAAATATGATTTGTTCCTTTAATTGTCTTTTAGACATGATTATTCAAAGCATTATGTCAATATATTTACCAGTATGAGAGTAAACCAAATGACTTATTTGGAAACTGAGTGAATACCTAGAAGTGTTAATTTGGGGGAGCAGAAAGAAAGAAAAATAAAATAGAAGATAAAACATAGAAGTGAACAAAAACTTAAGAATGTTTATCAATATGGGGTTGAGGTTGTGGCTCAGCTGTAGAGCACTTGCCTAGCATGTGCAGGGCACACAGGTTTCGATCCTCAGCACCACATAAAAATAAAAATAAAGGTATTATGTCCAACTAAAACAAAATATTAAAAAAGAATGTTTATTAATATGAAATCAATTATTATAATTATCTTTTACTTTGATTTTTTGAGTCAAAATATTTCTACAGAAGGCTTCTGAAAAATATAATTTCTTTTGCTTATTGTCTTTTGCCAAACAGGATGCTTTAGAAGTATCTAATAAAACTCCATCATAAAAGGGTAGCGGGTAGGAATTACTGTCTTCTAATAGTCAAATAGTTAATATTTATTACATATTTTCATATTTAATAATATGCAAAAAAGAAGAAAAGACAAAAGAAACATGCTTCAGTATCTACAGCCTCATTTATAAAATTTAATAGTACAAAATAATTTCTAGAGTAGTATGGGGCAAATCTAAGTATAGAATCTAACTTCTGTTTTAACTCTTTTTGTGAGTAACTTTTTTTTTTAAATGACAAAAAGGTTGACTGGAAGACATCAGAAGGGAATTCAGTTTGTAGAATAGACCAGTAAAAATATTTGATATCTGGTGCTTTTGTTCATTATTTATAAAACTCATTAAATTATAGATAATTTTTAAAATAAATCTTTTAAAATCAAAGTGGGGTTATTAATATATTTATTACATTTCCAATAAAAAATTATATCATCTACAGTAACACTTGGTTTTATGAGCTCCATATAGATTTTGGCTACTAAATTTAGCAATACTTAAAAATGAAATTTCCAGAAGTTTTGTTAGTGATATTATTAATTTAGAAGGGATTAAGATCTACATAGATAAGTTTGTCAAATTTATATTAATTACTATACTCTCTATTTTATTACTCTGGATTAAAATTAAAGTGAATAGATTTCTACTCTAGGCAATAAAAATTCATGTAAGGGAAATAATGTTAATCTCCATTTTAGATTAGGTCAAATCCCTATGTGAAAACTGGTTCATTTTATATGACAGCGTGCAGCATTTCCAGCTGCTTTCTCTCTAATCAAAACATTTGCTTTCAATGGCAGCTGCCTCTATGCCTTGTTTTTTAAACAATTTGCAACAATCAAAGAAGAAACAAAGTATCCATAGTAAGTGCTCAGGCTTCTGGGACTTGCATGTTATACAACTTCAAAATAAGAAACAAAGGAAGTCAATTCCCAAGGCAAATTTTTAACACTAAAGCTTTGTTTCATAAAACCCTAATAAGCAGAATGCATAATCACACAAATATAGTATAATTCAGAAATTTATAAATAATTCTTTGCAAGATAAAATGCATTAAAACTATATATCGTAAATGCCTAATGTGGAGTATAGCTTATGAACACAGATGAAGTGTCTTGGGGAAACAGAATATAGAGGCTGAGTTTCTCATCTAATAGTGAATTATTTTTCTGAACCATTATCTAGGTCATGTTTATGAAAGTGCATTAATGAAAGTTAATATCCTAATGTGACTATATATTTTTGATAGCTTTTGATTCAGACAAAAGACACATCAAACTGAATTGGTGTCAGCAACTATTTTGGAATGTTTTATAATCAACATTTGCCAAACATATACGCCTATGTTTATATACTTTTTAGTATAAATATTAGCAAATTTTGCACTGTTTGCAAATTATATATTTAATTTTTAATGGTATTCTATTTTTAAAGAACATTTTTCTATTTGTATTATATCAGAGGAATAAAATAGTAAATGTAATTTAGGTCAAACCAATACATTTTACTTAATTTAAGCATTAAGAGATGTGTGTTGGAAAGATCTCAATCTCCATGTATATTGCAAATAAAAAAAACTAAACAATACAACATAACATTATGTATCCCATAGAAATCTGAATAACCAATTACTTAAAACTTTAACCATCTGCTCTCATTGAAGCAGCTTAGACTGAGACATTTCTCTGTGTTACAAACCAGCATAATCAGAATATAGCAATGAGAAATGCTACACTCCCACCCCGACCACCCCTTTCTTATTTGCTGTGATAGTTTTCATTGAAAACTTGAGTATACAAACAAAGGAAAGGGGAATATCTTCCCCTTGCCCCATCTCCTAATTGAGCGCTTATATTCAGTAATGGCTTTTTTGCTGCCCTGGGCAGCATGACATTGCCTCATTTGGCCAGCACAGCTATTATTCTAGGAGCAGCGAGTGAAGTGGCCCAATCCATCTGCTTGCTTTTTCATGGGCTGGTGCTTTCCTTGATGTTGACAGCTGTCTTAATATTCCTGGGCCACCTGCCACATAGTAAATATTGTGCTCTAAGATATGTTCAGTAGTGTATCCCTCTGGTAAAGTTTTCAGAACAAAAAATCTCAGCATTTCTAAATAACTCTTGCATCAGTTTAAATGCTTCAGGGGTCAGCACTTCCTGTCTGTTCTCATAATTTTGAGGAGTGTAGTATGTATGCTCTAGGAATGGCAAGTCAGTTACTTGTGATGTTAGTTCTGGTTTTCTTGTAGATCACATAAGCTATTAAACTGTAGTCCTTTTGTGGATGTGATGTGGTCACAGCAGGTGAAGAAGAAGAAAGAATATTGATGGTTATTTCCTCTAGTGAGCCCTCTAAGAACCCTTTAGACTATGCTGGGGATCTGTCCTGCCATCTTTCTTACCCTTTTTATGAGTCTGTTTCCCCACCAAATTGAGGGAAAGCACTTGCTTTTTTCCTTCACTATACTTTTTTATAGCTAAGAATAAGCATGTGTCTGACACATCCTGGACACTTGTGGATTCTGCTTTTTCTACATTTTCAGGGGTTATCTTTAAAGAAAAAGGATTTAAAATTAAGAATAAAAACTAGATATAAAAATGATATAGAATTTCATAGGATGAAAAATAAATCATGCAAATTACCAATTTTAAAAGATTGGCTAATCTTATAAACTTAACAAAAATCTATGAAAATAATACATTTTTCTATTAACTGCCTGGAAAACTTCTATATTGTAAAAGTAGTTTTGATAGCATACTCTTTGATGGCCTTTCATATAACAAAAGTTTTAAATATGATTTTCTGTATAAAATAATGGAAATATAATTTAGATTTTCCTCTAGTTCAGGGGATCTTATTATTTTTAGGTATGTACAAACATGCAACACTATACTCTCCCTCTCTCTCTCTTTCTCTCATACACACACAGAACCCATAGTACTGCCAAAGGTTTATGTCCTTACAGATGAGAATTCTGATAGATTCTATGTTACATGGTTTGCAGCCAAAAGAAAAAAAAATATTTGGTGTATTTATGATTATAAAATTATGTATCTGGCATTATTGAACATATCACTGTTATGATAGAAATTACACCAATTATAAGTAACTCTTTCAACTTTAAAAGTAACTTTACAACTTTGTCTTCCAGTGCCTGAAATAATTTTCTACATATCACTGTTGTTGCTATACATTTCAAATCTTATTTCACCTTTTAGTGTCTGGGGCTATGTGCTATATTCACGTCTTGAAAGAACATGTGGCCCTGCACCTCAGGTGTAATGCTTGGTGAGTTGCACAATGAGCAAATTAGAGATGAAGCAATAACTGTACTATATTTTGGAAAGATTGAAAGTCATATATCTCAGTAAATCCAAACTGAAGGTAATTCCCCTCTCAAATTCTCCAACAGATTTCAAAATGCTCCAAATAACTCTAGGAGAAATGTAATGGAGAAAAAAAATCCAAATAGAAAAAGTCTGTGTCTTAATCAATTTAATCAAGTTAAAATAGCTAAATTTATAAGTTTTATAAAAAATACATTTTATAAAATGTATGTATTTGTAAATTTTACAAAATGTAATCACATTGCTAAGTTCACACTGGAAGAATCTATGTCAGTGAGTATCCATAAAACTTGAAGTTTAGGGCTGGGGATATAGCTCACCTGGTAGAGTACTTGCCTTGTATGCCAAGGCCCTGGGTTTGATCCCCAATAACACACACACACACACAAACAAACAAACAAACAAACAAAAAACTCTTGAACTTCAAATTCACTCAGGTGCTTTACTCTGCTACAGATGGAAATCAGAGTATTCTTAGGAGTTTATTCTTTTCCTTCATGAAGAAACTGCTCCTCAGAGCTGAGGTTGTGGCTCAGTGGAGAGCACTTGTCTAGCATGCACGAGGCACTAGGTTCAATCCCCAACAACATACAAAAAAAAAAATAAATAAAGGTATTTTGTCCATCTACAACTAAAAAAAAAAAAAAGCTGCTCTTAAGGAAAAAAATAGAGTCATGGGTCTGCACCACTGTATAATGTCTAGATTATCTAATACCTTGCAAGTTGTCCATTAACAGAATTTTACCTGGATTAACATTAGCAATATTTCTACAACACTAGAAAAGTTCAATATTAAGGACTTTACATATTGTGATTCTGATACCACCTCACTTATGGAGGAGAGTGGTTATTTAACAAATATCAGTATTTTTCTTGAGAGCTATTTTTAAGAGAAATGTTAGTTAAAACCATAATTAATTAGTAAATCTTAACTGACTCCCACCATTTTTATCTCCAGAAAGACTTTCTGAACAATGGATAGGTAGGGCCTGCATTAGTCACAGGACAAGTGTGGGACACATCTGATAGTTAATTTAAGATTTGTTGGGGGAGATAAATTATTCATTAGGTCTTCTATTTGGAGAGAACAGTTTGCTTCAGTTCCTTTTGCTTTTAAATTCTCTTTGGACTTTCTGGTAAGTAGACCTTTAATGAAGATTCTCCCCAAAATAATATGTTCCAATTAGGAACTTATTCTAGTCTTATTCTAGCATATTATGCTAGCCTTTCCTATTTTCTTAGACTCCTATTTTCTGAACTCCGTTGAAAGAATTGGAGCGGACCGAACTTTGGTAGGTTAACCTGCCAAAAGAAACTGTAGTGAGTAGGAGCTGGAATGCTTCTAAGTGGCAGCTGTGGGGCAGCACAAGGTTCAATAGCGCCAGCTGGTGCTGAAATGACCTGAGGCTTATGGATGTTCAACCTAATCATAAGAAAACTTTTCCTCCACCAGCATCCCAAAGATGGGGGTGAGGGGCACTACTCCAAAGACAGAGAGAACTATCCCAAAGTTCTCCTACCCCTGTCAAAGCTGCCATGGACATTTCATTTTTATCTGATTAACTTCCATAAGTTATTTTGGTGAACAAAGGTATCATTTCCTTGAATTCTGTACCAGTGGCAGTGTAGCTTTCAGCAAAATAAAATTTTACAGGTTAAATGGGCCACGTTTTCCATACTAAGTGCTAGACTATAAAAAGCTGTCACACTACCAGGACTCTTATTTTAAAGTAAGTCTTAAGGATCTTTTGGTTTCCAGATTCCAATGACATCTGTGTAAGGATAGCAGCATGTTTGTTTCAGCATTTACAAGTTTGAATCATCCTTGTCTTTGATCAGTGTTGTCTTTGAAAAAGGTTTCTTGGAGTTAGGTATCCTGTAAGGCAGAATGTGATTTACAAAACACATCTGGAGTAGGACAATTTCCTGAACTCGGAAGTCAGAAGAACCAGAAACAAGTTGTTGACTGCTTGACAGGTACCGCCTCCCCCTTTCCCTCTGAGAATAGGACGGGATGACCACAGGCACGCAAAGTTTGTACTCCAGGATAAACCTGTGTGTTGGAGTGGCTATGTATTAACTCAAGGGCAGCCCGGGACAGTCTGGTACTGCATCTAAGTGTTTTCAAATACCTTAATTTATAAAAATATCTTTGAAAATTACGGAAACTGCTCTGACTAAAGGATAGAAAACAAATTCGTAACAGTAATTGAAGCAAAGCCAAATAGGTTGCAGGCTGAATTCGTTCAGGCGGGAAGCAAGAGCCAAGAGGGACGGACTGCCTTGGGCTCTCAGGAGGGCGCATTCACCCGGGACTCCCCCAAGCCGTGGCGGGTGACGGCTGAGCCCGGGCTCTGGGCGGTGCCGCGGCAGCTGGCCCCTCCCGGGGGCGGGGTGCACTGGGAGAGGGCGGGAGGAGGAGCAGCCGCAGCCGC
Organism: Urocitellus parryii; assembly: GCF_045843805.1. Lineage (NCBI taxonomy): Eukaryota > Metazoa > Chordata > Mammalia > Rodentia > Sciuridae > Urocitellus > Urocitellus parryii. The sequence continues at coordinate 146,874,956 of NC_135532.1, forward strand.
GCGAGGAGCTGCTGCGCGGGGAGCGAGTAGCGCCCGCGCTTCTCCCGCCGGGGATGGACTGAGCCGCGCTGGCGGCTCGAGCAGAGTCAGTCTTGCCCTCGCCGGGTCCCAAAGCGCCGATCTGGGCTCCAGGCGCTGGGCTCCCGGCACCGCCTAGTCCATTCCCAACAGACGGCCCCCGACCTGCGGACGATCGGGGGAGATGTCCGGTGGCCGGAGGAGGGGCAGCGCCCCCTGGCACAGCTTCTCCCGGTTCTTCGCTCCCCGAAGCCCTTCCCGGGACAAGGAAGAGGAAGAGGAGGAGAAGCCTGGGACAAGCCAGCCGCCCGCCCCGGGCGCTGCCAGGTGGGAGCTGCCGGGGGCGTCGGGAGTTCTGCGCGGACTGGCGGGATGGGGCTCCTGGCCTGACCGCCCGCAGCTAGTCGATCTCGGACCGGGTTGCAGTTAGTTCTCTACTTTCTGTTCTTCTTCCTCCATTGCTAAAGTTTCCTCCTTCTCGTCCGGTTCCCAGTGCCTCACTGCTCCCCTTTCCTGGGATTGTTAAAGCTGGGTGAAGTTCTTGCCCCGCGATCCGGCGCATTCCCCGCGGGCCCAGCCTCACTGCGCGCTGTTCCTTTCCCACCTCCCCCTCCTGGTACGTGATTCTGTTCCGGTTCCACACACACGTCTGCTCTCCAAGTTCTGTGGCACAAGCGATTCCCCCGGCGTCCTGCCGGCAGTAATGGGAAACACTTGTGAGCCGCGCCGAGCGTTCAGCCGGGGGAACGAGGGCGCGATGTGAAAACCTCTTGTGTGGGAGTTGATGGGACAAAAGTGGAAAAGGTACAGCTTTGGAGGCGTCACCCTCTCAACTGGCAATTTTTTCATTGTATTTAAATTTTCTCAAAATGATTTTTTAAAGAGTCGTAGTGATGAGTTCCCAAGACGTTCTCGAAATAGAAAATCCTTGCTAGTTTTGTTTACCGTGGACTGGATATTTAAATGATGCCGCCCTTCCTTCTTTCAATCTCAGTTCGGAAACATCTGCCTTGAGTTCCTAAATAGATTCCAGAAACCAGGACTGGAGCTGAATAGTTTCCAGCAATTAAAACGCGTCCATTCCCTGTAATCTTTTTTTTTTTTTTTCACCTGCTGTAAAATTTAATTTTTTAAGATGTCTTATTAAAATGTCTGTTCCTGAGTCTTTTCATCCATCCTGAAGAAGGAAGGGGGAGATAAAGGAGATATAACTCGTTGTTATAAACTTTTTTTTTTTTTTTTTGAGAGGTGCACCCTGCTTCCCCCTTACTCCAAGTCATCTGATTACCCAAGTCCTTGGAGGGTCCAACTTCAGAGACCTGTATTTACTCCAGACTCTAAAGTGTTGGGCTTCAAAGAAAAACGGATGGAAACAACTGAGGCTGAGCTAGTTCCATTAGCCTTTAGGTATTTTGCTGTGATTTTTGTCCTTTGCTTTCCTCAGTGTCTCTACTTGTGAAACATTTTTTTTTTATTCTGATCATTTATTATTCAAATACATCATTCTAAGAAAGTGCCAACTATAAGCGACTGGTTATTCTCATGGGAAGTTTCAGCTACAATTGCCCTGACCCTTGAGGGTTTAAAATTCAAAGTTACACAGTGGTTAAAAATAGTTTGGAAGCCTGATAGGTCCTGGCCAGGATGTCAGCCAGGCAGATAGACTGGTGCTGCCATCAGTGGAACACTAATGGCAACTATCTTGGATGATAGTGAACAACTCTCTTGGATGATAGGAAAGCAGTCTTTAAAAGATGTCCCAAGTGGACTCAGCAAAAGTTGGAAACTCGAGAGTCAGTGTTGGAAAGGAGGTAAGCAGGCCAGTTCCAGGTTCATATCAGTTTGTCCTGAAATCCTGCCTGCCTCCCTGGCCTTTGTGCCTTTTCAGGGCCTTTCTCCATTCTCCACTCTTTTCTGCCTGGAGTTGACCACTCCAGCAGCTAGTTCCTCATCTACTTACAACTTCTCTGTTTTCATCAGCACCAGATAGGCACAGACTGTGGCTTTTTGACAATGAGATCTTTAATTGTGCTTATGTGAACACTAATTTTGTCCTCATCTTTTTTAGAACTACGCCAGATGTTAAGGGGATAACAGATAATCCCTTGTGTGGGTGTTTTACTGTTTTAAATGAGCTTAAACCTTTCTTTTCAAGGATATACACAAACACAAAGCCTTTATTGAAAGTTTAATGAAACAAATGGAAATGCTTAGTAGTACCCAATGTCCCAGTAACACAACACCCTGGTGTTAACAAGATTGGAAAGGAATTGCAATTTGTCACTATGATGTTCTGAAAGGGAATTTGGGCTGTTCTTTTGTGGTAGTAAAAACTTTTAATGTTAATAAGAGCTGGGCTCACTCCCCCCGCCCCACCCTACCCCACACACAGTGCTGGAGATTAAACCCAGGGTCTTCTGCATGCTGGATAAGCACTCAACCACTGAGCACTACCTCCAGTCCCTGGGTTTCCCTTTTGTAGTGGTGGTTTTACACATAGAGGAATCAGTTCAATAGACACGATGTGTTAGATATAAGGATGACTAAGAAAATGGGTCTTTTTTTTTCTCAAGGACTTTTGAAAAGCTAATACCACTGGAAAATAGTAATACCAATCTATAATGTGCTAGCACTTTACAATTTTTAAAGTATGTTCAGTAATATTACTGAACATGACTTTTGACAAACCTGTATTATGAGAATCTTCATTTTACTGTGTGTATGTATGTATGTATGTGTGATATATATATTTTAACTGCTTTGAGAAAATGATTGCTTGAATTTCTTTGCTGTGTCATATATGAGGATGTCATATATGCATGGATGCAATGTTTGTAACTCCAGAAGGAAGAGAGGTATGGGAGAATAACTTTTAACAGGGACTGACTGACACTTAACCCTGGCCTGGGTACTTTTCTTGCAGCATCTCATTTAAGCCAAACACTCAGACTGAAAGGGTAACACTCTCTGGCAACTAAAGAAACTGAGGGTGGGAGAATACTTAGTGGTAGATACTGTCCATATTTGCGTTGTGACAGTTCTTTAAACTGGACTCTCCTGTCCTTTGCAGGATATATATATATATATATATATATATATATATATATATATACACACACACACACACACACACACACACACACAACAGGGTTAAAGAGAGTTGCCCCAAATCACTTAAGTACTTTTTGTTCAGTGGACATATATCAAATCCTGTATAGTGCCTGCAACTCTAAGGTCCCTTAAGGATCAAATGTCTGCATTTTGGCTTTTCATTGTACTTGGGATGAAATGCATTCTTTCAAATTGTGTTCAACAGTCTCCTTTTCTCCACTCCCACATGAATTTTATTTTATAGCTTACCCATGTACAAATACAAAAACAAGGCATAAATTTCTCAAGAACAGAATTCTTTAATACCTTCTTAAGAATAGAAATAAAAACTAAGCATTACCATAAAGATCAAATTTACAATAGTAACCTGACAGCTATTTTTTGGCTACCCAAAACATAAATATGTTACACATTGAGACAAACATAAGGTCTTTGGGAAGTTGCCATGACAACTGTTTTGCACCACACCCTGATATAAGTCTCTGGTTTTTCCCTATTTGAGCCATAGGAGAACTTTTGTTTTTATGAGGTATTCATTTGGGATTTACTTGGTATGAACACATTATTTATATATTTGAGTTTGCTGTTTTGTTTTTAGCAAAGTTCCAACAGTTACAATGCATTAGCATCAACACTAGTGAACTACTCAGATTTGGGTACTCAGATTGCTTGACACTACTCATCTTGGAAACTTGACCAAATGTAAGAAGTGCTTATGTTTCTTTTAGATTTTTTAGAAATGAAAACTGCAGTTCATATTTTCACAGGAAACTTTAGAACTCCTGGTGTTCTATGGATACTGGATTGAGAACCATCACTGCATTGTTAAGCTCAGTTTTTGAGTACACAAGGACAGGACTCATTCGAAGTGATGGGGGACCAGTGGGGACATCATGGTAGAGTTGATTTTTATTTAAATGGTCTTCAAGAAATTGGTGAGGTTTATATAGATGGAGAACTTAGCTAGGAAGATATAAATAGGTAACAGGTATTACAGGTTGAGAAAAGGCCTGCAGGGTTTTATGACCTGTTAGGGGCTGTGCACATTAGTGAACAAAGTGAAAAAGCAGCCAGAAATTTAGATCCTGAGTTGTCAGGATCTCTAGACAAGAGTGTTTGGCTCTTGATTTAGAATTCAGAGAATTTTTGCGAAAAGCCTCTTAAACAGATACTGCTAAGATGTGAAATTTGTATAAATACCTGCCACCTAATTTTAACTGCTTTGAGAAAATGATTGCTTGAATTTCTTTGCTGTGTCATATATGAGGGATCTGTATGATGAACTCCATGCAATGTTTGTAACTCCAAAAGGAAGAGAGGTATGGGAGAATAACTTTTAACAGGGACTGACTGACACTTAAACCTGGCCTGGGTACTTTTCTTGCAGCATCTCATTTAAGCCATACACTCAGACTGAAAGGGTAACACTCTCTGGCAACTAAAGAAACTGAGGGTAGGAGAATACTTAGTGGTAGATACTGTCCATATTTGCGTTGTGACTGTTCTTAAACTGGACTCTACTGTCCTTTGCAGGACGTTTGCCATCCGTGGCCTTGCCCACTAATTGCCAGTAGCGTCCTCTGGTCATTGGAATAACTCAAAATGCCTCTACCCAGGAGGGCGGGCAGGAGAGTGGTACCACTCCCAGTGGAGAATGATTGACTCCCAAACCTGAGAGGAGTATGTTTCAAGGGTGTGGGTTGAATTTAGGTTCTTTTGGCTCCACAAATCTTTCTTTTTGGCACACCATGCTCACCACCATCCTTTAGAACTTCAAAACACATTTGAATATATAAGTCAATTGGATCTTCCTCCATTCTTCTGGAATGGATAACAAATGGCCCATTGTAGATATAGTATATTCTTTTGAATGTTACTTTGAGGGACCTGATATAATGTCACTGATGAGAAGAAGGTAAGTCAGGACTCCTAGACTCAAGGGCAGGGCTGTGTCTTAGTCTTCTTGGAGTCTCTTTTACCTATCTCAAATAAGGAGTGAATCTATTAATTGGAGCATAAAAGTGTTCACTAATAGTTTTCAGCCAGGGGCTGTACATTCCCTGTCCTTAAAGTGGGCATTTAGAAACATGGAGAGAGATTTTTGCCTGTCACCATGGCCTGAGGGTACTGAATAAATGGGACCAGAATGCTAATTGGCTATATTGTAGAAGACATTTTTGTAGAAACCAACAACAAACATAAATATTGCTCCTCATGACCACCTTCAGAATTGTTTGCCTACACGTTAAACTGCCAATGTTGACCACACCATCAATTGTTTGAGGAAAGAGAGCTTTCTTTCTTTGTATTTTCATGACAATTGTATGTTTGTTGATTTGAAAGCACTATTGAACAAAGACAAGTGGGGGGAGAGAAAGGGAGAGAGAAGGGAAAGCATATGGAAATGGTAGGAGACCCTCAATGTTACACAAAATTACATAGAAGAGGATGTGAGGGGAAAGGAGGGGAAAACAAGGGAGAGAATTGAACAACAGCAGATGAGGTAGAGAGGGATGATGGGTGGGGAGGGGAGGGGGGATAGTAGGGGATAGGAAAGGTAGCAGAATACAACAGTCACTAATATGCCATTATGTAAAAATGTGAGTGTGTAACCGATGTGATTCTGCAATTTGTATTTGGAGTTCATAACCCAATTGAGTCAAATGTATGAAAGATGATATATCATGAGCTTTGTAATGTTTTGACCAACCAATAAAAAAATATTTTAAAAAATAAATAAATAAAATAAAAAAGAAAAAAAAAAAAAGAAAGCACTATTGAAAACAGCTGGTATCTAGTTGAATAGAAGATACCTGTGCCACATCAGCAGCTCATACCCGGAGTAGTAAAAGTAACTGGCAAACTCCACAAACATCAGGGGTGTGAATATTTTCAGATTACTGGGCTCCCAGGTTAATTCAAGCCTCAAAATTAGCTCTTGGTAGTGGAATAGAAATATGGACTGTTTTAGGGTGTCAGACCCCCTACTTTTTACAAGTGAGATTTTTATCTCTTGTGTTTAACAGAGTGCCTATCAGATGGCTCATTGGGAGATTATTTCTTGTCCTGGGGATTCCTCAGAAACTAACTCAATTGTAAAACCTGAGTGTTAGAGTTACAGTTGTTCCATAAATTGGCCTGCAAGGAACTTGTGTCATCAGGAATTCTGACTTCACTGAACCAATTATATTTTTAGCATCTAAAATTCATCACAGTGTTAGGTCCAGTGGCATACACCTGTAATCCCAGTGACCGGGGAGGCTGAGGCAATAGAATATCAAGTTCAAGGCCAGCTTCAGCAATTTAGCAAGGCCCTAAGCAATTTAGTGAGACCGTGTCTCAAAATAAAATATGAAAAGGGCTGGTGATGTGGCTCAGTGGTAAAGTGCCCAGTACAAAACAAACAAAAAAATTCATCACTGTGGATAATACATAAAAAGGATAATAACTAATTTTGTAAAGTAAGAGGAAAATTATAATCCTTCAAAGTGAAATATTTCATCTCCTAAGTTAAAATGAAATACGCTGGAACCCAGTTATACCAGAGATGCTAAATGAAAGTATAGTATCGGGAAACTATAGGTTGACATTAAATTTAAAATAAGGGAAATAGTTCATTTAAGTTATATGCAGAAAAGAGAGAATCAACATAAAATAACAGTTAAAGAAACACTTCTTAATTTGAGTCTGTTCAGTGCACAAGAGTGGCTGCTCTGTGTCCAATATGGTGCTAAACAGTGGTGATACGAAGATGAGTGAATGACCAAAACTGCATAGAAGAGTTCATAAATTAGTGGTTGAGGTAAACCTATGTACTTCTATTCCTAAGAGAAGCTCATTATTAGCTAAGCATGTTTTCGGTGTATAGGTGTGATTCATTTGGTTTAGCACACATAGTGTTTTGTTGTATGTCATGTATTGTGTACGAACTTTAATTGGGCTTTCAAAATATCTTGTCCCATTATTAACTTTGCCCCTAGTTTGATCAGCCATTATTTGCCAAGTCAGAATAATGGGGGAAATGTGATAGTGACTGCAGCAGTGAGGTGGGTACAACTGCTTTCCTTCTATTCCCCTGCCTCCTCTTGGACTCTACAGGCTCTGCAATTTCTAGATAGAGGCAGAGAAGTGCATTCTTTCGGGAAGCAATGTTCCCAGGGAGTGCCAACTCTTACACAAAATGGGTTGATGCTGATGGAGAACAAGTTAAAGTTTTGCAACCAGAAATAATTCATTCTTAATGTTTCCTTGGCAGTTATGACTGGTCAAGTAATGATACAACTCCAGTGGGACGATCCCTCAGTGTTTAACTCCGGGAAGTATTTAATTGGAAGTATCCCAAAGCACTGAAATAGCTATTTGCTTAGACAAAGTTTTTTTTTTTTTTTTTTTTTTTGGCCTGCCAGATTATTGATTACAAAATGAAACCACCCTTATTAAGTCCCTATTGAGATTCAAGCCCTGTGCTTAGGGATTCATATATAAATATATAGGTGTGTATACTCACACATATAAAAATAAACATGAATTTACTTAGTCCTTAAAGCAAAAATGAGGGGTATCTTTATTTTACAGATATATAATGCTTTGAGAGATTCAGTGGCTGATCAAGTCTCACTACTCCAGTGGTAGAGTCAGGAGTCAGCTTCTCCTTTCTGAATTCAAAGCTTACATCATTATGTATGTTTCCTTTGCTTAACTTGAGAAGACCCATAAAAGAAGACTGGCCTTAGAAAATGGTTTTGAATAGGAGTAAAAGACAATGGCTTGCAGCTGGACGTTTGCCCAGATGGACTAGGTCAGTGTTCTGTACAATGAAGAATTTATAGTCCTGTCATTGAGAGAGAGGAAAATAAATGTATACAAATTAAAAATGTGTTCAAAATATTAAAAGAGTCCCTTAAAAGTGAGAAAGATAAATTGAAACTATAGCAAGATATGCCACATTATTTGATAACCAAAACTCCAATTTAATGTGTGGAAACTGGAACTCTTAATACACTTTTGAGGAGAATGTAATTGATACATACTACTTTGGAGGGACATTTGAGAAGTTCTATCAATGTTACAAATTCACATACTCAGCAGTTCCCTCTAGGAATTCCATTAAGCATCAAGTTTGAAAATGTGCCAAAGTCATCTATGCAAGTTTAGTACTGTTTTAATAGCAAATAAGAAGAGTAGAGTAGATTTCCATCAGTTGATAAACTGTACATTCATATAATGTAATATTACATAGCCATCAAAAAGGAGAAAACTTTGGTTGGGGCTATAGCTCAGTGGCAGAGCACTTGGCTAGCATGTCTGAGGCCTTGGGTTCAATCCTCAGCACCACATAAAAATAAACAAATAAAATAAAGGCATTCTGTCTATCTAGAACTACCAAAAAATTTTTAAAGAGAAAAATTTTATTGCGATAAGGACATATCTTGAAGGTACATTAAAAAGTTATAAACTATTATGTATAGTATATCTCACTTAAATAGAAAACAGTAGGGGTATGAAATTAATCTATTACTGTCCTTGTATCCCTATTTTTGGTGCATGGGGAGAGAGGGAAGATATTGGAAACAAGAGGGACACTTTTCATCTTATACCTTTTCACACTTAAAAGATTATATGAATTATCTATTTTTTTAAATTTAAGGTCTGGTGAATATTTGTGTATGAAGCAAGAGAGGAAAAAAGAGAATTTATGATCTTGAATGTATAAAGAAGAAGAAGAGAAAAAGAGAATTTATGAACTTGAGTTGACAAAATTTTCTCCAGCGAAAGAATGAAATACATTAACTTGTTCAAGTGAGAAAAACTCGGATGAAAGCTATAAATAAGTAGAAGTAGTGTGTATAATGATGGGTACTTTGATATTTTACATTTTATACACATATGATTTATATCTAATCTATATTGTGAAACCAAGTGGAATTAACATTTAAAGCCACAAAAGTATCAACTTATCTTTGAGGTCACTTATTATCCACCTTGGCCAGGTAGTGGCATTAACCTTTTCAATCTTTATAAAGTGAGGGAGTTAGCTTTTATTGCTAAGGTCCCTTCCAGCTTTTGCATACCAGCTAGAACTTTTTTGGGGTGGTAGTTGTGTGCACAATATGTCTGAGATTAGGAAGATGTATGTTCTATTAGAAAAGTCACATTGAAAATGCATTTGCTAACTTCTCCAAGTAATGGTAACATTGTGGTCAATTGATGTGAAAACTTCACCTATTTAGCAGGAATTAATTTAGTGTCACTTGTGCCTGGCAGTTTGCTATACACTGGAATCCAGCAGTGAAGGTGTTACAATGACATCTTTACCTAAAGCACTCATGCAGTCTTTTGGAGAAGGCAGACATTGCACAAGTCTCTCTCTCTCAAAATAAGGAACAAACTGATAGGGCCTGTAGGAGCATTTAACATGTGTGAACACATTCTTGAGAATTTCTTCTTAGAGGAAACTCTTTTAATCACATTTAAGCTGTTTCTTATATTTCTAGCCATATGTGTAAATAATGCTTTATTGTTCTTTCTTAATTTATAAACTTTAGGAAATATATATTGACCTCTGGTATGGTAGGTGAGGACTTCATTGTTACATCCTTCTGTGTCCCTATACTCATCCTGCCAAAATAACTGTTATAATTTGGGAATTAAATAAAAAGGCAATATTCACATTTTTAAAAATATTTTTTTCCAGTAGATAGACACAATACCTTTATTTATTTTATTTTTATGTGGTGCCAGGGATCAAATCCAGTGCCTCACGTGTGCTAAGCAAGTGCTCTACCACTGAGCTACAACTCCAGTTCCAATATTCACATTTTTATGACTGTATAAATATTATTTACTGCTCAACCAGGTTCTATACTATGATTATGTTCCTTTGTATGGTCTTTATTTTTCCTAAAGTAAGTTACTTTATTTTTTCATTTTCTTACTGCTACTTGTAGGGTACTCAAACACATTTGTAAAACTTTCCCTGCTTTCTTTTCCACAGTGATAGATAAACACCTCTCACCCCTTTGTCCTCTAAGACCTTTCTCTTGGCCACTGAGTCTTCTTCTAATTTGTATAATCTAGTAGCTTCTGGGTTTGCTACATTGATCTTTTCTATTCAGCCCTATAATAGAGCCCCCTATTTTTGGATCTCAAGTATTTCTTTCTCCTGGTTAACTTCCCAGTTTTGTGGAGTGTTTCCAAGAAAAACTGCATGTGAGATGAATTTTTTGTCTTTCAATTTCATAATATATTTTTTTGTATTTGTTTAAATGATAGTTTTTCTAGGTATAAATTGATAAAATAGAAATTATTCAGAATTCTGAAGTCATGTCAGAATTGTTAATAGCATGAAATCAGATGCCAACCTGGTTTCTAGACCTTTTTTTAAAAATTTATTTACAGTACTGGGAATTGAACCTAGAGGCACTTCACTTCTCCACTGATCTATATTCCCAGTCTTTTTTTTTTTTTTAATTGAGATAGGTCTTGCTAAGTTGTAGAGGATGATCTTGGACTTGTGATGCTCCCGCCTCAGCCCCTCAGTCACTGGATTACAGGTGTGTACCACTGAGCCCAGCTTTCAGATCTGTTGGTGTGATTCATTTTTCTCTTTGCAATTTTGAGAATTTTGCAATTTTTGTTTTAATCTGGTCTCTACACATGCATATAATAAATCTTACATAGTGCTGGGTGGTTGGCAGGGTCTTTCTCTTGAGAGATTTATGCCTTACCATTCAAAATAAAGAGGTTTGCTCAGGCTCCCTTGTTTGTGGTCAGCACTTTGTATACTTCTACTATTCTTGGTGCTCCATTGCTTGGAGACTTCTCTTTTAAAAAGTTTTTTTTTTTTTTCTTCGCTTTCAGTCTCCTACCAAATGTCTGTAAATTGTGGAGTGTGAGTTGGGGCGGGGTTAACACTTTCAGCCATGTGCCTCATGTTCTGTCTTGGGCCTGCAGCTGAGATTTTCTGGAGTTGTGTCAGGATAAGTTGAAACTATAGTTTTTTCTTCTGTATCAATTTATATTGCATTTGTATCTACTCTAAATAATTCTGCCTGCTTTTCTCCCTCAGAAATCTGTTATCTCCTAAATGTGGTTACTTTTTTCTTTTGTTACCTAATAGCTTATTTCCTTTTATTTCTTCACTGTCATTTAGCAGAGCTTTTCTGTGGAATAGAGTTAAACATGAACTCAGCTCTCCTGTTTTGCTGAGAATAGCTAGAAAATCTTTGCGGATATCATTGTTGCCATTTTTTTTTTTTTATTGCTTGAGTATAAACTGAACTTTAAGTTACGTGTGTAATGGGAAATAATTGCTAAAGGGTGACAAATCAAAGGTTTCCAACATACTGACAAAATCATATACTAGACTTTCAGTATTTCAAATAAGGTGTTGGACCAAGAATATAACCCATTGTCTAGCAAAATTTTAAGGTATTTACAAAATACAATTTTGATACAAGTATGGCAAACTTTTAAGGAACTTATCTTTTATATTTTTTATGACAATGGTATAAATAGAAGTCTCAGAAATGATGTGAAAATGTTTTTTAATTGCTCTTACAAATACTAGTTTTATGTGATTTGTAAAAGATATGTTAGAAATTTCTTCTTGATTATATGCATTAATATTTATACAAAAAGTGGATACTACCTCAATGGCTGGTAGTGATTTTCTTGTAACTACCATGTTTCTTATGACAAGAAATAAAATATTTTGAATTTTAGATTTTAATAAGTGCCTACTGATTAGGTAAGATGTTAAGTATGTTTTTTGCCTTGCTTGTAAAGCAGCAAGGAGCATACCCTGCCTGGAAGAGTGGCATTGTGCTATATCTTAAAACGGAAGATGTGAATAGTAATAATTTTGACTGATTGTTTCATTGTTTTAAGACAGATAAGGATCTTATTTGACAATGTTGTGTATACTATAAAACAAAAGAAATTACTATTGTGTAATATTTGTAGGATTAGTATTTTGTTATTTGTCTATTCTTAATTCATTTTCGATTTTTTGCTATTTAAAAAAATCAACTATGGTACTTTGTAGTTTTCTTATCTTTTTAATAGTAATGTAAACTTTTGCAAGACAAATAATGAAATTATAAGAAAATTAAAAAAAAAACACATTCATTACTTTACCCATTTAGAGCTAAGTACCATTCTTCTAGCACATTTCCAGTGTGTGTGTCTAGATGTCTAAGTATTTTTATAAAAAGTAAAAGTTCTCTTCAGGATTGAAACATGAATATATTCACTTAACAATAGTGCTTTAACATTTTCTATAATAGTGCATATATTTATGCAAGTTACAAACTAAAAATTTTAATCCCTATGAAAATCTTAGTTGTGTCATTATTTATTAGAATCTGCTTTAAGTATTTAATTGTGCCTCTGCTTACATAGGATTTGAATTTCTAGTGGGGGAGGCAGAAAACAAATCATGTAAATTTTTTTTTTTTGTGTGTGTGTGGTGCTGAGGATTGAACCCAGGGCCTTGTGCATGCAAGGCAAGCACTCTACAAACTGAGCTATATCTCCAGCCCTCATGTAAATTAATATGCGTGTGTTTTGAAGCAGTGTGAGAAAATAGGGGAGAATGGAGGTGGTGAGTCTAGGGTAAAGGGTGGGCAGTGTGTTCACAGAGTGTGCTCTATTGATAAGAGTTGAGCAAAGACCTGGATGATAAGTGAGAGTGGAAATGAACAAATCCAAGAAAAAACCAGTTCAGTCAGAGACTAGAACCTGGTCCTGGATCATGTGATATAGATGCCTGTGGGGGCAAGTATAATAATAAGTGTCAGTGACATAAGGAGGGGCCCAGGGGCTGTGGCCTGCTGAGATAGGACTTGATGGGCCCTAGCTAGGAGTTAAAGTGATGAGATTTACTTTTTGAAATGATCATTTAGGCATAGGCTTATATGTGTGTGTCTGTTTATTGATTGTTACATGTATTGTCTGCTCATATATGTCTACAAGAATCTACAGAGGAGAAAGGATTTTTGTGGGAGCTGAGGTCAGCCATAATCCATCTCTGGGAAGGCACAGTTTTGCCCATCCTCAGTTCTCCAGTGCCTCCTCCCTCAGGACAGTTTTTTGAACTATACATAATGAATGACCCATTTTATTTTGTAATTTTAATTTATCTTTTCATGGGGATAGAGATTGAACCCAGAGCCTTGCATATGCCAGGCAAGTGCTCTACTGCTGAGCTACATCCCCAACCCTGAATGCTCTGTGTTAGAAAGGAGCTAGAATACTGTTCTGAGTTCATGTCATAGCAAAAGATTCAGTGTGTTGATTCTTTTTTTTTTAATATTTATATTTTTTAGTTGTAGTTGGACACAATACCTTTATTTGTTTATTTTTATGTGGTGCTGAGAATCAAACTCAAGGCCTCGCACGTGCTGGGGTTGTGGCCGCTGAGCCACACAACCCCAGCCCTCAGGGTGTTGATTCTTGTGAGGTGGGTCACAGATGTGTGGAATCTGAAGGGCATGGGATCAATGAAAGACTTTGGGGAGGATGTAGTAGTGACACTTGCGTGTTTGTGGTAGATAGCTGAGGTACATGCCAGACACACCAAGATTCTCACTCCACAGTCTGACTGAACTGTAATTATGGTCTTGTTTTGGGAACATGGGAAGAGGGACAGGAAATAAAGCCCCTTTAAGGTAAAGACATAAATTATAGGAGTGAGTTGACATGATAGAGAAAAGCAGTGTCAGAAGAGTCTGATATTGCAAAGCAGCAGCACCTCGTAATCACATCTGTTACCTTTCTTCCCTTCTCCCGACTTTTCTCCAAAGATTTTGAATCATTCAAACACCAGATGTTTGAGCTAAAATACATGCTGTTTGACTGCCTTAAAATTGCAGCTTCTAGTTACCTTTTAATTTGAAGCCCAGAAATAGTGCCATAACCACCTGTTTTATATCCTGTTAATGGTCATTTAAAAAACACAAGTACCACTCCACTGCTGACAGTCACCATTTATGAATGGACAGTTTTCCAGATGGTTGTTTGTAAAGCATTGATGTGGAAATCTTTTTCCCTGTAGAAGTGGTATTGGACCTGCTGAATGGTGTTCTAGGCCAATGCTCGAAAGTCAATTTAATTCATAACATATCTGCAATATAATATTGAACAAAGAGAACTATAGAGCTTGTCCCGTAAATCTGTATTTCTGTGAACAAAACTCTCGGGTCATGTAGATGACCCTTATGGCATAAGCAGACGCTTCAGGAGGTTGTGGCTTAAATGAGAGCTTAGAGAGTCTAAGGAAATAGAGGACCAGCCTGGAGATAAGTAGCCTCAGTCATTCTGAAAAGAGGGACAGTAGACATTTCTGCCTCTTTAATATAATGCCCTGGTGGTGTTTTGATTCTCTGTTGGTTTCTTGGTTATAATCTTTCTCTTTTTTTTTACAACAGAAACCTTGGAATTAGTCTAACTATTTTTTTCTCTGTTTTTTATTTATTTATTTTCTTTTTTTTTTTTTGACTCACCATGTGATTATAGAAACAAAGCAACATAGGATTGTATATCTGACAGAGATCTCACATCAGCTGCTCTGTCTTTTCAGTTCACATCAGATCCAGAAAAGTGCATTTTGACTGAAGTGCCTTTTGTCCCTAAGGTATTATCCCAGAAACAGACATATGTCCATTTTGAGTTTTTTCAAAGCATTTTACTACTAATGACAGTGGAAGAGAGACTGAGTAGAGAAAAGACCTGTTTGTGTTCTGTATTCTATTTGCATTTAGTCCAATGGAAAGTCATCTGGGAGACTCAAGTATGATTGATCACATGACAGGAGTGGGTCAGTTTCTGGCTTCTTCTAGCATTTCATCACAGGATCAGATGAGGTGGGCTCTAGGTAAGGAACAACGTGCCAGGAAGGACAGACCTAGTAAAGTTGCAGTGGGAGAAATGCTGCTTAGTCAACCAGATGGCTGGAATCAGCAGTTTTATGTTATTGAGGGGAAGAGAAAACAAAAGTTTTGTCCCGATTCCTTTTTCCTGTCCTAAAAAATATTACTAGTCCCTCTGTTGAAGACTATATCTTGTGCAGTGGAGAATCTAGAATGGGGACATAATTTCAGGCAGCATCAGGCTGAGTAGAATGGAGAAGGAGGAGAAAAGGCAAATCCTTAGAAGACTCTGAGGATGGTAAACCATCCTCAAAGGAGAGCTGGTTGGTAGTCCTGTTTAGATGTAAGGACATTCCCAAGTTAGGGACTATGTTATGTTAGTGATCTTGTGTTTAAAGATGCTCAGAATTATTGCCATTGATGTCAACACCAAAGATCACCTCCTCTCTGGAAATGGCAAGACATTATCAACTCCGGCATCTATAGAGAAGTGGACAAGTCTCCCTAGTACAGTTAAGGAAAGTATTTTCAGGTCTTTAATGTCTCCAGATTTTTCTGATGCAGCCACAGTCAGGATATATGAGAGAAAAGAACGGGAGTAGGAAGATGTGCCTGCATGTGTGTTATAAGCAGGGCAGACTAAAGAACTTCTTTTCCTCCCCTTGCCTTCACCCCTCTCCACTGACCATACCTCACTGTCTTCCAGCTACCCAGGAAGCTGCACTCTTATTCCATGACAAAACTGTCCGTGGTATGGAGAAAACAGAGGATCTGTCCTTGTTGGTTCCACTGGGTACTTGTAATGCTCCCAGTACACCTTTGAGTAACAGCTTTGGCTGCAGCTGAGCAGTTGTGTTGGAAAATGAGTGTTCCACATGAGTGAGTTTGCTAAATAATTGTTACTTAGTCTTTCTGTATCAGCACTTAACATACTTAAGTATTATTGAGGGGAGATCTTCTTGACTAGATTTCTCTCTCCTGTGCAGCTATGAGATGTTGCTTCCTGCTGGATCCAGAGAGGCTCCCAGATCATTGTTTATCAAGAATCTGGTCAGAGTGTGACCTACAGCTGAAAAACCTAGAGGAGGTGTTAGTTGTAGAACATGTGGTTCCTCAGCCCCACTCCAGGTGGCTTCCTTGGCAATCAGGCCCCAAATCTATTTCGTAAACCCAGTTCTTCAGACAATTCTGATGTTGATGGACAGAGGCTCTGAGGAGTGCAGAGGGTAAGGACTTGGTCTATTTGTTGCTCAGTTCCCAAGAATAGTGCCTGGCACATACAAGTATGTATTGTATACCTGTTGAATGTGTGAGTAATCTAGTCCAATCTTTTGCTTCTTACTGGCTAGGGGTTAGAGACTCTTGTTAGAGTTTAACAAAACATAAGAGAGCTAAGTGATAGATCCAGGGACTATCTGTAAATTATTTGAACTTTAGAATGTTGATGTGTCCACTTTACTTTCATGGTCCAGAATTTTGTTTTATGTCTGACAGAGAGTAAGGATTCCTGTTTTTCAGCTATGGTATAAATAATATTGCTTGAAAATGAACAGCTTCTGTGTTACACTGACCTTCAAACTTGGGCTGTTTGGCCAGATTCATCCCCAAATTTCTATTAATAAATAAGGCGAGGCTTTTTAGAATTGCAAGGTAGTTTCATTTCTGCCAATGTGTGGTTATGATTTTTGTATCTCACTCCCTGTCATGAGGAAAGTGTGTGCTTTCTAAAAATATTTCTATTGAAATACTCCCAGGTCCCAAAGGGGGTTAAATTGTGAGCAAACAATAGAAACAGATTGTTGTCTTTCATATAGTTTGAGATTGTCTGGATTAGAACATGTTTTTCTTTTCCTTTTAGTTCTGTGTCTGAAAGTACTTTCTTTTGAGTCTTTCTGTGTTTTTTTCTTTTTTTTCACTGAGCAGACATCTTACTATCCACTGTTACTAGTATCTTTAGCTACTATAGTCCAGTTTGTGTGTGTGTGTGTGTGTGTGTGTGTGTGTGTGTGTTTAAAACAACTGAAAATGAATTTGTTCCTGTTTAGTCATTTTTTTCCCCACCAACCCCACTTCCTTCTTTATGACTTTAGAGAAAGATGATATAGAATGGGCTGGTATGTTCTTTCAAGAAATCTATATACTACCTCATTAAGAATAATATTTATTATTGTTCTCAGTAGAATGGGATTTTCTGATGAAAGTAAGCAGGTATGTTAGTTGACCTGTTTCTCTGAACAACTTAGAGGAGGGGAAGTTTATTTTGGCTCACAATAAATTGGAGGTTCAGTTCATGGTGGCCTGACCCCATTGCTCTGGGCCCCAGATGAGTTAGAACATAATGGCAGGAGAGTGTGGTTGAGGAGCAAATCCAGGGAAGAGAGAAAGAGGAGGGAAGAGGACCCCCTTCCAGAGTATGCCTCTAGTGATCTACTGCCTCAGCCCACCTACCCACAATTACCACTAAGTTATTCCATTCAAACTAGCATAGACTGATTAGGTTACAACTGTCATAATGTGATCATTTCACTTCTGACTATTCCTGCACTCACATAGGACATTTGGGGGAACACTTCATCCAAATCATAGCAGCAGGTACAAACTTGTAACAGATTTATAAAATTCATATAATGTATAATATTCTATTATCTTCACAATTCCAATCATGATGCTAGGCTCTGGGATACACACATGAATGCTACACTTACTGAATTTAATAAATGCATATTCTGGCAAATGGAAAACCAGCTGTATGATAATAAAGAGCAGTAAATGTGTGAGAGTATTGTAGGATACCATGGGACAGTGGGAACACAAAAAGTACGGTCAAAACTAGAATTAAACTATAAAGGATTAGGATTGTTTTGGGTGGGGAAGGATATTGCTGGCAGGAGAAGAAAGTGGTTTGCTGGCCTGTGAACTTGGCCTATTCTAGTATGTGAAGTGGTTTTGTGTGACAACTGTATCTGGAGCCAGGTTGTGAATAACTTTATCTGTTTATGCCAAGGACTCTTGTTTTACTGATCAGCCAACAGAAATTTATTAAAGTATTTTTTGAACAGGAGGATGTCATGATAAGACATTAACAGTCACTTTGACTATCATTTGGAAAGAATGGATTAAAGCAGAGCAATCCTAAAGATACAGAAGACCAGGGTGAAGTTGTAGCTCAGTGGTAGAGCACACTTGCCTGGCACGTGTGAGGCCCTGGGTTCGATCCTCAGCACCACATATAAATAAATAAATAAAATAAAAAATCCATTGACAACTAAAAAATAAAAATAAAAAAAGATACAGGAGACCTTTTAATCTGGAAAAGAAGTGGGAAACATTTAATTAAATGATTTTTATCACTAAATCAAAAATTTTAAATGTGTTGTTTGCTTTAAAACTCAATACATTTTAAAATTTTCATTTAGCAATAAAAATCATGGGAATTATATAGCAAATCGTTTCATAAACTTACAAATAGTATCCAGAAATATTTTTTGTCATGATTTGAGCATTAAATCACTTCGTGTTTGCACCATACTTGTGTGCTGATTAATGTTAGGTTTTTCTGGCATTTTGGGGTGTATTCATAGTGTGTACATAGAACTAATTGTAGCTACTTGAAAAAACGTTTTGCCTTAATCCCATGAACTCAGCTGCATTTTCTGCAGAGCTTTTGTTTTGGAAGAGAAATTTACCAGTTTGATTTAGTCTCATTAAGGCAGTATGTTTACTGAAAGTTCTGTAAACACTCTAAATAAGTAGAATTCCAGGAATCATGAAGCAAGAACCAGGAGATTAAAATTAAGTGCTTATATGTTTAGATAGTTTTTAGGTAAGTCATTTGAAATGTTACAGAATTCACTTATAAAAATGCTAAGGTCAGGGCTGGGGTTGTAGCTCAGTGGCAGAGCACTTGCCTCGCACACATGAAACACTGTGTTTGATCCTCAGTACCACATAAAAATAAATGAACAAAATGAAGTTATTGGGTCCATCTATAACTAAAAAATTTTAAAAAGATATTAAAAAATGCTAAGGTCAGTGTTATAATAAATTATATGCCAAATCTTTGTAACATTCTCTTATTACATTTATTTTGACAGTTGGTAGTTGTCTTTGATTTGAACTTAGACTAGTATCAAATTACGTGTTATTAGAAAACGACAACAGGGATCCAAGATGGCAGGCTTCAGGGAGGCTGCATTCTGTGTTGCTCCACGACTTGGGATTCTAGTAGTGGGAATGTTGTTTCTCTGCGAGTTATTAGAGGACCTCAACAGCTGCTCCCAAGCAGGACCACCAGCATCAGCATCTGAGTGGGACACCTGGCCACCCACAAGCAGGACCACACTGTTCCTGTGTGGACTCCCATCTACTAACATGGGGCTCCCTTGGTCCCCTCCATCTTGAGACACTGCAACCACTGTCATAGTCCCCTACACATGGTAACCTGCACCTGGGGACACAGAGCAGGGACTGGAGGCAGCCACCAGCCACAACACTGTATGCCACAGAGCTGTATCTCTGACATGCTGCTCAACACTACCACATGGCCCAACCTGGTCGAACACCCCATCTCTGAAAGCAGCCACTTCCATCTTGGGACACCTTGGTCACCATCTTTAGTTGGGGCAACTCTCAGCTTGGGACATCTGCTGTGGCCTAGAAGCAATATCAAGGTTACCTGTAAGGTCCTTGCTTAGCATCTGGACAGCCATCTTAAGTGACAGTCACCATTTTAAGAAAAAATTTTACTTTCCTGCCCAAGGTTATTTCTGAGAAAGGATTAACACTCCCTCATACCAACTCCACCCTTAACTGCTGCATGAGGACCTGCCTGGCTCTAATCCCTGAGCCTGCCCCGTGAAAGTCCTGAACCCCAAGCCTGTTTTGCCTCTCTCCGTCTATGGAGAGATGTACCTTTATTTGTCAGCTCTAACAAACTCTTGTATGTGTCTCTGCCTGGTCTCTGTCTCTCGTTTCTCATTCATCCATCTCCCAGTTCCTTGCTTTCCTTTCAGTGCCTATAGTCCCCTACTCTCCCCTCTCCCCCACAGCCACTAACCCGGCACAGCCCATAGCTCACAAAACCTGCCCCTGAACTGCTCACTACAGAACAGCTTCGTGGCAGTTGCTCAGCCCCCAGAATGCAGCCCACATGACTTCTGGGGAGAGAGGTTCCTGATTGGGAAGTAGAAAGGGAGAGGGTGAGTGAGATACAGTTTAGAGACTAAATTAGAGACCAAGAATTGTGAGGTCTACAGGTGATATAAGGAGACAAGACTAGCCGCCCACATCACACAAGTGGGCCTCAAAGGAGATCCTTGAGGTGTAGTCTCCCACTGGGGACCAGCAAGTGCTAAACCCCACCTCCAGGAGCTCCACCCCAAGACCAATCCTCCCACTCTAATAACCTTCACCAGCCTGAGGGTGGAGATACCAGCTAACAACAGACAACCCCACCTATTGGATGAGAAGGGAATTAGGAAAGATATTGAACTGCAACAAAACCAATCCTTATATTTTCCTTGGAGATTTTTTTTCTTCTTTTTTTCCTCTCTCTTTTTTCCTGCCCTCACATCCCCAACATTTGTGAAACCAAGTACTTTTCATGAATTAGGCTACTGAAGACTGCAATGTCTGAATAGTAGGTTGTGTTATATATTCTTGTATCTCCAATTTTTATATTTTTTATTTTTCTTAATTTTTATGTTTGTTTTTTGTACTCTCTCTATTGTCTTCCCACTTGTCTCCCCCAAATCACTTTCTCTCTTATCTTCTGCTACTAGCCAACTTATTTAGATTCCGCTCTCAATATCCTATAACTCTATATCCTCACCCTTTACCTCCTTAACACCTCTTCCTACACCTCACCCCTGGTTCTCTCTTTGTCCACCAACAGAAACTGTAGACCCTTTTGCAAACCTATGTTTTTATTATCTACAGTTTATATTGTAGATAATAACTGAACTCAACATTTCTGTATATTGTGACAAAACCGTAAACATCTTAATAGCAACTATTTGGTTTAAGGCTGCATATTGTTTGTATTAGGATCTGTTAATATTGTTCTGCTCCTTAAAGGAGAGGTACTGGAACCCTGCAGGAACACTAAAAACTGTAACACCTCAGTTCCGCAGTTTAGAAGGGAAGATACATGAACATGAAAAAACAAAGGAAGAAAGTGCCCCAAACAAAGCAAGATACTACGTTATTAGAATCCATGGCCAGCACAACAGAAGAAATGATGAATAAGGAGTTCAGGATATACATAATTTAAATGTTCTGTGAATTAAAGAATAATATAATAGAGCAAATACAGATAGCAAAAGATCATTTTAATAAAGAGCTACATGAGCAAATACAAGAAGCAAAAGATTACTTCAATAGGAAGATAGAGTTCTGAAAAAAAAAATCCAGGTATCCTTGAAATGAAGGAAACAATAAATCAAATTAAACACTCAATAGAAAGTATCACCAACAGATTAGACGTGTAGACCAATGGTACAGAATAGAAGACACAGAGACAAACCCACCTAAATACAGTTAGATTCCTCTTTTTGTCGCATACTAGACAAATGTGCCAAAAATATATTGAAGAAAACATAACCTCTTCAATAAATGGTGCTGGGAGAACTGGAAATCCATATGCAGCAAAATGTAATTAAGCCCCTATCTCTCACCATGTACAAAACTCAAAGTGGAGCAAGGACCTAGGAATTAGACCAGAGACCCTGCACGTAATAGAAGAAAAAGAAGGCCCAAATCTTCATCATGTGGGATTAGGCCCCGATTTCCTTAACAAGACTCCTATAGCACAAGAAATAAAAATCAAGAATCAATGAGTGGGATGGATTCAAACTGAAAAGCTTCTTCTCAGCAAAAGAAACAATCAGTGAGGTGAATAGAGGGGCCTACAGAATGGGAGCGAATTTTTACCACACACATATCAGAGCACTAATCTCTAGGATATACGAAGAACTCAAAAAACAACAACCCCTAAAGAAAACACCCAAATATCTCAATCAATAAATGAGCCAAGGAACTGAACAGACACTTCTTAGAGGATGATATACAATCAACAACAAATATATGAAAAAATGTTCAACATCTCTAGCAATTAGATAAATGCAAATTAAAACTACTCTAAGATTTCATCTCATTTCAGTTAGAATGGCAGCTATTATGAAGACAAACAACAATAAGTGTTGGCAGGGATGTGGGGAAAAAGGAACACTCATACATTGCTGGTAGAACTGCAAATTGGTGCAGCTATTATGGAAAGCAGTATGGAGATTCCTTGGAAAACTAGGAATGGAGTCACCATTTGACCCAGCTATTGTACTCCTTGGTCTATACTCAAAGGACTTAAAAATAGCATAATAAGTGACTCAGCCACATCAATGTTTATAGAAGCATAATTCACAATAGCTAAATTGTGGAACCAACCTAGATACCCTTCAGTAGATGAATGGATAAAGAAACTGTGGTATACATACACAATGGAATGTTACTCAGGAATAAAAGAGAATGAAATCATGGCATTTGCAGGTAAATGGATAGAATTGGAGAATATCATGCTAAGTGAAGTAAGCCAAACCCAAAAACCCAAAGGCCAAATATTTTCTCTGATATATGGAAGCTGATCCATAATGTGGTTTGGGGCGGGGGCATGGGAGGAATGGAGGAACTTTAGATAGGACAAAGGGAAGGGAGGGAGCCGGAGGGTAGGAAAGATGGTGGAATGAGATGGACATCATCACCCGAAGTACCTGTATGAAGACACAAATGGTGTGACTCCACTTTGTGTACAACCAGAGACATGAAAATTTGTGCTCTGTATGTGTACTATGAATTGAAATGCATTCTGCTATTATGTGTGACAAATGAGAATGAATAAATAAATTAAAACAACAACAAAATAACAACTGAATTATAATTAACCTTGTGGCAACAGAAAATAGATGTTATTTTTTTTTTTTTTTTTTTTTTTTTTTTTTTTTTTTTTTTCTGGGAACTGGAATTTATTCTAATCAATTGATAGTTTGAAACATAATTATATACCTATAGATAAAATTTGAACATAGATATAAAGATATATAAGCATCCATGTGCATGTACACATGCATACAAATAGAAATGTACACAAATAAATGTTAAGCTTCTTAAATGTTTTTGATTAGATTTAACATTATAACACTTCCTAAATTACTTAATAAGTATAATTTTTTTTTTTTTTTTTTTTTTTTTTTTTTTTATTTTATTTTATTTTTTTTTATTGGTCGTTCATAACACTACATGGTTCTTAATACATCATATTACACGGTTTGATTCAAGTGGATTATGAACTCCCGCTTTTACCCCATATACAGATTGCTGTATCACACCAGTTTCCCTTCCATTAATTGACATATTGCCTTTCTAGTGCCTGATGTATTCTGCTGTCTGTCCTATTCTCTACTGTCCCCCCTCCCCTCCCCTCCCCTCCCCTCCCCTCCCCTTTTCTCTCTCTACCCCTTCTACTGTACATCCTTTCTTCCATTTGTATTATCTTGTCTTACCCCTCCTTTCCTCTTATATGACATTTTGTATAACCCTGAGGATCGCCTTCCATTTCCATGCAATTTCCCTTCTCACTCCCTTTCCCTCCCACCTCTTATCCCTGTTTAATGTAAATCTTCTTCTCAAGCTCTTCGTCCCTACCCTGTCCTTGTTTACTCCCCTTATATCAAAGGAGTCATTTGGTATTTGTTTTTTAAAGATTGACTAGCTTCACTTAGCATAATCTGCTCTAATGCCATCCATTTCCCTCCAAACTCTATGATTTTGTCATTTTTTAATGCAGAATAATACTCCATAGTATATAAATGCCACATTTTTTTTATCCATTCATCTATTGAAGGGCATCTAGGCTGGTTCCACAGTCTTGCTATCGTGAATTGAGCTGCTATGAACATCGATGTAGCAGTGTCCCTGTAGCATGCTCTTGTTAGGGCTTTAGGGAATAGACCGAGAAGGGGAATAGCTGGGTCGAATGGCGGTTCCATTCCCAGCTTTCCGAGAAATCTCCATACTGCTTTCCAAATTGGCTGCACCAATTTGCAGTCCCACCAGCAATGAACAAGAGTGCCCTTTTCCCCGCATCCTCTCCAGCACTTACTGTTGTTTGACTTCCTAATGGCTGCCAGTCTTACTGGAGTGAGATGGTATCTTAGGGTAGTTTTGATTTGCATTTCTCTGACTGCTAGTGATGGTGAGCATTTTTTCATGTACTTGTTGATTGATTGTATGTCCTCCTCTGAGAAGTGTCTGTTCAGGTCCTTGGCCCATTTATTGATTGGGTTATTTGTTATCTTATTGTCTAATTTTTTGAGTTCTTTGTATATTCTGGTAATTAGGGCTCTATCTGAAGTGTGTGGAGTAAAGATTTGTTCCCAGGATGTAGGCTCCCTGTTTATCTCTCTTATTGTTTCTTTTGCTGAGAAAAAACTTTTTAGTTTGAGTAAGTCCCATTTGTTGATTCTGTTTGTTAACTCTAGCGCTATGGGTGTCCTATTGAGGAATTTGGAGCCCGATCCCACAGCGTGCAGATCATAACCAACTTTTTCTTCTATCAGATGCCATGTCTCTGGTTTAATATCAAGCTCCTTGATCCATTTTGAGTTAACTTTTGTGCATGGCGAGAGATAGGGATTCAGATTCATTTTGGTGCAAATGGATTTCCAGTTTTCCCAGCACCATTTGTTGAAGATGCTATCCTTCCTCCATTGCATGCTTTTAGCCCCTTTATCAAAAATAAGATAGTTGTAGTTTTGTGGATTGGTTACTGTGTCCTCTATTCTGTACCATTGGTCCACCCGCCTGTTTTGGTACCAGTACCATGCTGTTTTAGTTACTATTGCTCTGTAGTATAGTTTGAAGTCTGGTATCGCTATACCGCCTGATTCACACTTCCTGCTTAGTATTGTTTTTGCTATTCTGGGTCTTTTATTATTCCATATGAAATTCCTGATTCTTTTATCGATTTCTACAAGATATGCTGTTGGGATTTTGATTGGCATTGCATTGAACTTATATAGGACTTTTGGTAATATCGCCATTTTGATGATGTTGGTTCTGCCTATCCATGAGCAGGGTATATTTTTCCATCTTCTAAGGTCTTCTTCTATGTCTTTCTTTAGGGTTCTGTAATTTTCATTGTATAAATCTTTTACCTCTTTTGTTAGGCTGATTCCCAAGTATTTTATTTTTTGGGGGGATATTGTGAATGGAGTAGTTGTCCTCATTTCCGTTTCATAGGATTTGTCGCTGATATACAGGAATGCCTTTGATTTATGCGTGTTGATCTTATATCCTGCCACTTTGCTGAATTCATTTATTAGCTCTAATAGCTTCTTTGTAGACCCTTTTGGGTCTGCTAGGTATAGAATCATATCATCTGCAAATAGTGATAATTTAAGTTCTTCTTTTCCTATTTTTATGCCTTTAATTTCTTTCGTCTGCCTAATTGCTCTGGCCAGTGTCTCGAGGACTATGTTGAACAGAAGTGGTGAGAGAGGGCATCCCTGTCTTGTACCAGATCTTAGAGGGAATGCCTTCAATTTTTCTCCATTCAGAATGATGCTGGCCTGTGGCTTATCATAGATTGCTTTTACAATGTTGAGGTATGATCCAGTTATCCCTAATTTTTCCAGAGTTTTGAACATAAAGGGATGTTGTACTTTGTCGAATGCTTTTTCTGCATCTATCGAGATGATCATATGGTTCTTAATTTTAAGTCTATTGATGTGGTGGATAACATTTATTGATTTCCGTATATTGAACCAACCTTGCATACCAGGGATGAATCCTACTTGATCATGGTGTATAATTTTTTTGATATGTATTTGAATCCGATTCGCCAGAATTTTATTGAGGATTTTTGCATCAAGGTTCATTAGAGATATTGGTCTGTAGTTTTCTTTCTTTGAAGTATCTTTGTCTGGTTTCGGAATCAGGGTGATGTTGGCCTCGTAGAATGAATTTGGAAGTTCTCCCTCTTTTTCTATTTCCTGAAATAGCTTGAAAAGTATTGGTGTTAGTTCCTCTTTAAAGGTTTTGTAAAACTCTGCTGTATACCCATCCGGTCCTGGGCTTTTCTTAGTTGGTAGTCTTTTGATGGTTTCTTCTATTTCCTCTATTGTTATTGGTCTGTTTAGGTTGTCTATATCCTCCTGGCTCAGTCTGGGCAGATCATAAGACTCAAGGAATTTATCTATGCCTTCACTATCTTCTATTTTATTGGAGTATAAGGATTCAAAGTAATTTCTGATTATCTTCTGTATTTCTGAAGTGTCTGTTGTGATATTGCCTTTTTCATCCCGTATGCTAGTAATTTGGGTTCTCTCTCTTCTTCTCTTCGTTAGTATGGCTAAGGGTCTGTCAATTTTATTTATTTTTTCAAAGAACCAGCTTTTAGTTTTGTCAATTTTTTCAATAGTTTCTTTTGTTTCAATTTCATTAATTTCAGCTCTGATTTTAATTATTTCTTGCCTTCTACTTCTTTTGCTGTTGTTTTGCTCTTCTTTTTCTAGGATTTTGAGATGAAGTATGAGATCATTTATTTGTTGGTTTTTTCTTTTTTTGAGGAATGAACTCCAAGCAATGAATTTTCCTCTTAGAACTGCTTTCAATGTGTCCCATAGATTCCGATATGTTGTGTCTGTGTTTTCATTTAACTCTAGGAATTTTTTAATTTCCTCCTTGATGTCTTCTAAAACCCATTGATCACTCAGCAACCTGTTGTTCATTCTCCAGGTGATGCTTGATTTTTCCTTTCTTCTTTTATCATTGATTTTCAGTTTCATTCCATTATGATCAGATAAGATGCATGGTATTATCTCTACCCCTTTGTATTGTCTAAGAGTTGCCCTGTGACATAGTATATGGTCTATTTTTGAGAAGGTTCCATGTGCTGCTGAGAAAAAAGTGTAGCTACTTGAAGTTGGGTGGTATAGTCTATATATGTCAATTAAGTCTAGGTTGTTAATTATGTTATTGAGTTCTATAGTTTCCTTATTTAACTTTTGTTTGGAAGATCTGTCCAGTGGTGAGAGAGGTGTGTTGAAGTCTCCCATGATTATTGTATGGTGGTCTATTAGACTCTTGAACTTGAGAAGAGTTTGCTTGATGAACACGGCTGCACCATTATTTGGGGCATATATATTTATGATTGTTATGTCTTGTTGGTGTATGGTTCCCTTGAGCAGTATGAAGTGTCCTTCTTTATCCCTTTTGATTGTCTTTGGCTTGAAATCTATTTTATTAGATATGAGTATGGACACTC
The DNA here is from genome assembly GCF_045843805.1 of Urocitellus parryii. Taxonomy (NCBI): domain Eukaryota; kingdom Metazoa; phylum Chordata; class Mammalia; order Rodentia; family Sciuridae; genus Urocitellus; species Urocitellus parryii. Next base: position 146,902,271 of record NC_135532.1, read on the forward strand.
CTGCTTGTTTCCGCGGTCCATATGAGTGATATGCTTTTTCCCAACCTTTCACCTTCAGTCTATGTATATCTTTTCCTATCAAATGCGTCTCCTGTAGACAGCATATTGTTGGGTCTTGTTTTGTGATCCATTCTACTAGCCTGTGTCTCTTAATTGGTGAGTTTAAGCCATTAACATTTAGGGTTATTATTGAGATGTGGTTTGTTCTTCTATCCATAATTGTTTATTGATGTTACTAAACCTGATTTGTTATCCTCTTTGACTACTTTCCCCCCTTTACTGTCCTACCTCCCATTGTTGGTTATCAATGTTAGTTTCCATTTCCTCTTCCTGTAATGTTTTGCCAAGGATTTTTTGAAGAGATGGTTTTCTAGCTGCGAATTCTTTTAACTTTTGTTTATCGTGGAAGGTTTTAATTTCATCTTCTAACCTGAAGCTTAATTTCGCCGGATACATGATTCTTGGTTGGAGCCCATTGTCTTTCAGTGTTTGAAATATGTTATTCCAGGATCTTCTAGCTTTCAGAGTCTGTGTTGAGAGATCAGCTGTTATCCTGATTGGTTTACCCCTAAATGTAATCTGCTTTCTTTCTCTTGCAGCTTTTAAAATTCTCTCCTTATTCTGTATGTTGGACATCTTCATTATAATGTGTCTAGGTGTGGATCTCTTATGATTTTGCACATTCGGCGTCCTGTAGGCTTCTAGGATTTGGGATTCTGTCTCAATCTTCAATTCTGGGAAGTTTTCTCGTATTATTTCACTGAATAGACTGTTTATTCCTTTGGCATGGAGCTCTGTGCCTTCCTGTATCCCAATGACTCTTAAATTTGGTCTTTTGATATTGTCCCATAATTCTTGGATGTTCTGCTCATGGTTTCTTAGCAGACTTGCTGAGCTGTCTATGTTCTTTTCCAGCTGAAATACTTTGTCTTCATTGTCTGATGTTCTCTCTTCTAAGTGATCTACTCTGCTGGTAGTATTCTCAATTGAGTTTTTAAGTTGGTTTATTGTTTCCTGCATTTCTAGAATTTCTATTTGTTTGTTTTTTATTACTTCTATCTCCCTGTGAAATTGATCTTTTACTTCCTGGATTTGTTTGTCAATGTGATCTTTCATTGTCTGATTTTGCTGTCTCATGTCTTCCTTGAGACTCCAGATCATCTGAAGCATATATATCCTGAACTCTTTATCTGATATTCCATCTGTTGCAGCTATTACCTCTTCTAAAGTTGAGTTGACCTGCATTGCTTGTGGTCCTTTCTTTCCTTGTCTTTTCATACTGCTCGCGTTTCTTTCTGCTTGGTGCAACTGTTGTGTTTTTGAAATTTACCCCCTATTTATTTATGTTGCTCTTGTATAGTTGGAAAGTCTCCCTTGCAGGGTGGGTAGTGGCTGTGCTCCTCCTCTAATTATGGTGGTCTATCTATCACGCTGATCGGTCACAGGTCTGCCCCCCCTGCGGGCACAGGAGGCGGCTTTGCTCTGCCCCCACTCCAATTGTGGTAACGTAACTACCACGCCCTGGGGTCGTAGGTCCTGATCTGGATGTGGGTGGCGGCTCTGCTGGGTCCCCACTCCAATTGGTGTGACGAGTCTACCACGCTGGCATACTTCTAGGCCGGTGGGTCACAGTTCTGCACAGCCCCCACTCCCAATGGGAGTACCTGACTACCTCTCCAACGGGTCGCTGGGCCCCCTCCGGACCCGGGCGGCGACCCTGCTCCGCCCCCACTCCAACCAGTGTGACGCAACTGCCTCGGTGTTACGTGTCCACCACTCTGGCAAGCTACCTGGCCTGTGTTGCCAGTGGGCCGCAGGTCTGCCTGCACGCTCTGCACAGCCCCTACTCCAAATGAGGATACTTGGCTACCGCTTCGCGGGGCCGCTGGTCCTATTCTAGGCGTGGGCGGCTACTCTCTTCAGACCCAGCTGCGTTTGGGGTGTCATGCTACCACGCCGGCGGGACACTTGGCCTGCTCTGGGTGCAGGTGGAAGCTCCACTCTGCCCCCACAGCACCCAACAGGACCCTGACTGAGAGGCAGACACCGCTGGTTCCCTAGCCTTGGGTCAAAGCAGCTTCGGTAGCCAGAACCCGCCTCTCCTATCTCGATACACTCTCCGCTGGGAGCTGGCTCCAGCGAGCGACCCCCACGGGTTCCCTAGCCCCGGGCCAAAACTGTTCCGGGAGTCAGAACCCAGTCGCCCCTAGCTCAGCGCACGCTCCACTTGGAGCTGGCCTCCACCGGCAGTCTCCGCAGTTTCCTCAGACCTGGGCCAGGTTAGCCCCGGGAACCAGAATCCAGCTGCTCAGTGCCCGGTACACGCCTTGCCAGGCATGAGCCTCTAGGAGTATTCTCCACAAGATCCCCAGTCCCGAGCCTGAGCTAGAAATCTGTCTGCTAGACGCAGGCAACTACCAGCCTGAAATCACCTGTTCCGTCGCTGGATGAGCTGAGATCAATAGAACATGGGGATGATTACATCATCTCTCCGAAATGGCGGCTGCTGTCCTCCTCTGTGGTCCGACCGGTGTCTGGAACCCAACTGGACCGCTTCTCTCCTCTGTCTGAAAGCTGGAACTCAGCACTAAGCGCTGCCAAAGTCCTAGCGCCAAACCGCTAGAGGCACTTCACAGACTCAGGCCTGCGGAGCCTGGTCTGGCCGCCTCCAAGCCGGCTGGGGGTGGGGTGGGGTGGTAGGAATGTGGATCCTATTGCTGGACCGCCGGAGGCCGTTCACAGACTCAAGCCTGTGGGGCCCAGTCTGGCCTCCGCCCGCGGCCGGCGGGGTTGTGTCCCTGGTCCGCTTGCTCCGAACTGGCTGGGGGTGGGGTGGGGTGTTAGGAGTGTGGATCCTAGCACCAAGCCGCTAGAGTCAGTTCACAGACTCAGGCCTGCGGGGCCCAGTAGGTTCCTATGTTCGCTGCAGTTCAGCGGCGGCCGGCGGGATTGTGTCCCTGATCTGCCTTGCACCGAGCCGGCTGGGGGTGGGGTGGTAGGAATGTGGATCCTATCGCTGGACCGCCAGAGGCCCTTCACAGACTCAAGCCTGCGGGGCCCAGTCTGGCCGCTGCCCCTGGCCAGCCGGCGGGGTTGTGTCCCTGGTCCGCTTTGCTCCGAACTGGCTGGGGGTGGGGTGGGGTGTTAGGAGTGTGGATCCTAACACCAAGCCGCTAGAGTCAGTTCACAGATTCAGGCCTGCGGGGACCAGTAGGTTCCTATGTTCGCTGCAGTTCAGCGGCGGCCGGCGGGATTGTGTCCCTGATCTGCGATGCACCGAGCCGGCTGGGGGTGGGGTGGTAGGAATGTGGATCCTATCGCTGGACCGCCAGAGGCCCTTCACAGACTCAAGCCTGGGGGGCCCAGTCTGGCCGCCGCCCGTGGCCAGCCCGCGGGGTTGTGTCCCTGGTCCGCTTTGCTCCGAACTGGCTGGGGGTGGGGTGGGGTGTTAGGAGTGTGGATCCTAGCACCAAGCCGCTAGAGTCAGTTCACAGACTCAGGCCTGCGGGACCCAGTAGGTTCCTATGTTCGCTGCAGTTCAGCGGCGGCCGGCGGGATTGTGTCCCTGATCTGCGATGCACCGAGCCGGCTGGGGGTGGGGTGGTAGGAATGTGGATCCTATCGCTGGACCGCCAGAGGCCCTTCACAGACTCAAGCCTGGGGGGCCCAGTCTGGCCGCCGCCCGTGGCCAGCCCGCGGGGTTGTGTCCCTGGTCCGCTTTGCTCCGAACTGGCTGGGGGTGGGGTGGGGTGTTAGGAGTGTGGATCCTAGCACCAAGCCGCTAGAGTCAGTTCACAGACTCAGGCCTGCGGGACCCAGTAGGTTCCTATGTTCGCTGCAGTTCAGCGGCGGCCGGCAGGATTGTGTCCCTGATCTGAGATGCACCGAGCCGGCTGGGGGTGGGGTGGTAGGAATGTGGATCCTATCGCTGGACCGCCAGAGGCCCTTCACAGACTCAAGCCTGGGGGGCCCAGTCTGGCCGGCGGGGTTGTGTCCCTGGTCCGCTTTGCTCCGAACTGGCTGGGGGTGGGGTGGGGTGTTAGGAGTGTGGATCCTAGCACCAAGCCGCTAGAGTCAGTTCACAGACTCAGGCCTGCGGGGCCCAGTAGGTTCCTATGTTCGCTGCAGTTCAGCGGCGGCGGGCGGGATTGTGTCCCTGATCTGCGTTGCACCGGGCCTGCTGGGGGTGGGGTGGTAGGAATGTGGATCCTATCGCTGGACCGCCAGAGGCCCTTCACAGACTCAAGCCTGCGGGGCCCAGTCTGGCCGCCGGGGTTGTGTCCCTGGTCCGCTTTGCTCCGAACTGGCTGGGGGTGGGGTGGGGTGTTAGGAGTGTGGATCCTAGCACCAAGCCGCTAGAGTCAGTTCACAGATTCAGGCCTGCGGGGCCCAGTAGGTTCCTATGTTCGCTGCAGTTCAGCGGCGGCCGGCGGGATTGTGTCCCTGATCTGAGATGCACCGAGCCGGCTGGGGGTGGGGTGGTAGGAATGTGGATCCTATCGCTGGACCGCCAGAGGCCCTTCACAGATTCAAGCCTGCGGGGCCCAGTCTGGCCGCCGCCCGTGGCCGGCCGGCGGGGTTGTGTCCCTGGTCCGCTTTGCTCCGAACTGGCTGGGGGTGGGGTGGGGTGTTAGGAGTGTGGATCCTAGCACCAAGCCACTAGAGTCAGTTCACAGATTCAGGCCTGCGGGGCCCAGTAGGTTCCTATGTTCGCTGCAGTTCAGCGGCGGCCGGCGGGATTGTGTCCCTGATCTGCGATGCACCGAGCCGGCTGGGGGTGGGGTGGTAGGAATGTGGATCCTATCGCTGGACCGCCAGAGGCCCTTCACAGACTCAAGCCTGCGGGGCCCAGTCTGGCCGCCGCCCGTGGCCAGCCCGCGGGGTTGTGTCCCTGGTCCGCTTTGCTCCGAACTGGCTGGGGGTGGGGTGGGGTGTTAGGAGTGTGGATCCTAGCACCAAGCCGCTAGAGTCAGTTCACAGACTCAGGCCTGCGGGGCCCAGTAGGTTCCTATGTTCGCTGCAGTTCAGGGGCGGCCGGCGGGATTGTGTCCCTGATCTGCCTTGCACCGAGCCGGCTGGGGGTGGGGTGGTAGGAATGTGGATCCTATCGTTGGACCGCCAGAGGCCGTTCACAGACTCAAGCCTGCGGGGCCCAGTCTGGCCGCTGCCCCTGGCCAGCCGGCGGGGTTGTGTCCCTGGTCCGCTTTGCTCCGAACTGGCTGGGGGTGGGGTGGGGTGTTAGGAGTGTGGATCCTAGCACCAAGCCGCTAGAGTCAGTTCACAGATTCAGGCCTGCGGGGCCCAGTAGGTTCCTATGTTCGCTGCAGTTCAGCGGCGGCCGGCGGGATTGTGTCCCTGATCTGAGATGCACCGAGCCGGCTGGGGGTGGGGTGGTAGGAATGTGGATCCTATCGCTGGACCGCCAGAGGCCGTTCACAGACTCAAGCCTGCGGGGCCCAGTCTGGCCGCCGCCCGTGGCCAGCCCGCGGGGTTGTGTCCCTGGTCCGCTTTGCTCCGAACTGGCTGGGGGTGGGGTGGGGTGTTAGGAGTGTGGATCCTAGCACCAAGCCGCTAGAGTCAGTTCACAGACTCAGGCCTGCGGGGCCCAGTAGGTTCCTATGTTCGCTGCAGTTCAGGGGCGGCCGGCGGGATTGTGTCCCTGATCTGCCTTGCACCGAGCCGGCTGGGGGTGGGGTGGTAGGAATGTGGATCCTATCGCTGGACCGCCAGAGGCCCTTCACAGACTCAAGCCTGCGGGGCCCAGTCTGGCTGCCGCCCGTGGCCAGCCCGCGGGGTTGTGTCCCTGGTCCGCTTTGCTCCGAACTGGCTGGGGGTGGGGTGGGGTGTTAGGAGTGTGGATCCTAGCACCAAGCCGCTAGAGTCAGTTCATAGATTCAGGCCTGCGGGGCCCAGTAGGTTCCTATGTTCGCTGCAGTTCAGCGGCGGCTGGCGGGATTGTGTCCCTGATCTGCGATGCACCGAGCCGGCTGGGGGTGGGGTGGTAGGAATGTGGATCCTATCGCTGGACCGCCAGAGGCCGTTCACAGACTCAAGCCTGCGGGGCCCAGTCTGGCCGCCGCCCGTGGCCGGCCGGCGGGGTTGTGTCCCTGGTCCGCTTTGCTCCGAACTGGCTGGGGGTGGGGTGGGGTGTTTGGAGTGTGGATCCTAGCACCAAGCCGCTAGAGTCAGTTCAGGGACTCAGGCCTGCGGGGCCCAGTAGGTTCCTATGTTCGCTGCAGTTCAGCGGCGGCAGGCGGGATTGTGACCCTGATCCGCGTTGCGGAGATTCACTCGCCTGGGACCAACTGACCCCTCCCACAGACTTACTAGTTATCGGCAGGTCTCCTTTCAGTGGAAAATTGTTAGAAGTTCCTCAGCATGTCCCATGCAAGTGTATTTATGTGTCTCTCTGATCCCGTTACTGCGGAGGTATAGAAAATGCTGCCTGCTCGCCGGCCGCCATGTTGGATCTCCGAAAATAGATGTTAATTTTTAAAATAGCAACCTCTGAGACATATGTATAATATATATGTATTATACATATACATATTTTTAATACAAATATATATGTATTATACATATACATATTTTTAATACATATGTATATGTATACAGGTTAAATTTCTATATTGCTCATTATTAATTTGTACATCTGTGCCCTGATTTTCCCTATAGAATCTTCTGTGTATTTAACATACAACTTACATATTTGTCTTTTGTACAGGCTTGTGTATTAGAGCTAGGTCTATGTATTCCTGCAAAGAATCTGAGACTTAATGAAATTTTAATCTAGTATATTTTCCAGGTATTTGTGACCTTTCTTACATTTCTGTCTTTTGACTGCCACCATTTGTTCCTTGGATACTGTACAAAATCACTGGATTTTAGGTTAGAAAATCTAAGCATCAGACGTTGCATCTTCTCTTTCTACTCCATTTGCTTTGGGACTGACCTTTATGTGGTCTGAGCTGTTGCTCTGTTGCCAGTGACCATGACCCCAAGATTTGTCAGCAGGCAGGCACCTTCCTGCTTATTCTTGTACCTGCCTCAGAGCCCTGAAGTTTCCCCACTGCATGCCTGTAGGACAAAGATCATGTTCTGCAACGGGTTGAGCCAGTTTTTCATAGTAAAGCATCCATTAACCTTTGGTCTCCTTCTTTTTTTTTTTTTTTTTTTTGAGTTTTAATATTTATTTATTTTTTTAGTTTTCGGCAGACACAACATCTTTGTTTGTATGTGGTGCTGAGGATCGAACCCGGGCCGCACACATGCCAGGCAGCGCGCTACCGCTTGAGCCACATCCCCAGCCTTGGTCTCCTTCTTATCTCTTATAGGACCTCTGCCTGACACACATTCTATGTTTTTGTCTTATATTAAAAACAAACATGGGTTCCTGAAAATGCCATATTCTCTAGATCCTCTGTCTTTGTACTTCCTCTGGGGCACTTTTGGGGCAGGCAGAATGGATTGTTTCCTCTGTGCTTCACAGCACTTTGTGATTTCAGCAGTTTTAATTTTTATAAATTGTATTATTGAAATTTCTACATCAGTGTCCCCAACTAGACTGAGTTTTACAAAGTGCCAAACCTACATGTTTTTATGTGCTAAAAACCAAATGTAGACTTTGACTTATGGTAGATAGTCATGATAATAGAGTGGAGCTACTGGTTTTGTCTAGGATTAGGAAAGAATGAAAACAAGATGAATTACAGTAGATGGGGTAGAGAGAGAAGAGGGGAGGGGAGGGAAGGGGAGGGGGGATAGTAGAGGATAGGAAAGGCAGCAGAATACAACAGACACTAGTATGGCAATATGTAAATCAATGGAAGTGTAACTGATGTGATTCTGCAATCTGTATAAGGGGTAAAAATGGGAGTTCATAACCCACTTGAATCAAAGTGTGAAATATGATATATCAAGAACTATGTAATGTTTTGAACAACCAATAGAAAAAAGAAAAAAAATGGATCCAAAAAAAAGAAAACAAGATAATGTATAAACACAGAGATAAGAATATTTAGGTCTCAAATGTATAGGTGCCTGATAGGCAGAGTAGTTTCTTATGTCATTCCTTTTGGCATCTGTGAAGACAAATAATAATTAGAAGTGACTATCCAGAAAATTGGATTCCAGAGTTGCCATCTGGGATACATTTGGGGCAAGATCAACCTGCATCCAGTTTTGAGTATTCCCAGAGTTTGCTAGCTGAACCTCTATGTGTATAATGATTTGCTGAATAGAAATATCTCAGCACAGACATTAAAAAGGGATCTAACTGTGGAGAACCTGAAGATAAATAAATCTTCATGTGCTAGCACTTTCCCTTGTTATAATAGACCTATGTTGTTCCGGTACATCATTACTGTGATCTTGATTACCAAAATCAGAAGATATGAAGCATACTGGATTCACAAAAGTTACTGAAACCTGGATGGACATATTTGTATGTTTTTTCAAGTGTTGATATTCAAATATCATATATATTTGATATCAAATATCAATATATATATATTTGATATCAAATATCAAATATATATATATATATATCGGTATTGGGATAGAATTCAGGGGCACTCAACCACTGAGCCACATCTCCAGCCCTCTTTTGTATTTTATTTAGAGATTTAGAGACAGGGTCTCACAGAGTTGCTTAGCACCTTGCCGTTGCTGAGACTGGCTTTCAATTCGAGATCCTCCTCTATCAGCTTCCTGAGCCGCTGGGGTTACAGGTGTGCACCACTGCACCCGGCCTCAAATAAGCATATTCCTCATATATTTTGTGTATGAATACTTTGAGCACTGCAGATAAAGTAACATTCAATTTTTGGCTTAACTATAGAAAATGTATGAGTCGAATTATTCTCTTTTAATTTCAAAAGAAACTGTGGTTTTTATTTTTCAGTGCTGAAAATGAGCCCATGAGCACAAGTCAGAAAAAGGAAAATGTACTTTCATCAGACGCAGTAAAGGTATAGTTTTAAATTAATGTTATCAATTTAATCACAATGATATATTGTTAATGTTAATACCAAGCGCATATTTTAAATTACTGCACATTTTTCCTTTTAGATTCTGTATCTTATTGTACTTTTCAAAAAGAGACTCATATTATTACTTTATGTGGAAATTCAGTCCAGCTCTGTTGAACATTAGCATCATGAGATGGGGCAGCTTTGAGACAGAAAGAAGAACCCTGAGAAGGCAGTTTAGAGAGTGATGGTCTCAGTTTTGCCACTAATCAGCTGCATGGCCTTCAGAAGAGAAACTTAATTTTTTTGTGCCTTACTCTTCTAATCTGTATATCATATTACATGATCTCCACAGTCTGTTTTCCCTAGAAAGTTCTTAGATGTAGGTTGCATTTATGAAATGCTGTAGACAACTATTCATCAGTTTGGGGGAAGTAGAAATTAATTACATGTTCCCACATGCCATTGCTCTGTGATGCATGAGTTTGGTAGGCTTACATATGAATTGGTCTTCTTTGCTTATATAGGACAAGCACAAAAAACATATAAGCCTTATACCTAGCTACCCAGTTATTGGTAAGTGGTTGAAAATTAATAAATGTTTCAGTCTTTCTTTTCATAAGTGATTTTCTAGGAACTGGATGTTTGTGTTCTTTGGCCAGATATGCTGTTCTACAATCTTGGCTTTTGGTCCCAGTTGCTTTCTTTTTACATGATTTGTAACAATCAGTCAGAGGGACAGTTTACATTTTCTAAGGATTTCAGGGCAAATTAGCTTGGTTAAACAGTCACGTGGATTTTTTAAGTACTAATGTGGATACTTTTTAACATTTTTGAAACCTATATAAAATCCAAGTACATTGAATATGGCAAGGATCAAGTTTGCATTCTTTATTCCTCCTGCCTTCTTCATGCCAGTGGAAAATTAAATATTTATTGAAAGAGAAAAAAAATCCTGGATCACCCTGCTTCCATTTCTTCACTCCTTTGTGAGTTTGGCTACTAAATCCTGTTCTTGGGTTCTATAATATCTTTCCCCTACTTCTCTTCTGCAGCCAACAGTTAGCCATTCTGTCACTTTACCTTTGGACAAGCTTTATAGTTGTTATATGCCATAAAGTTGCCCTACGCAAGATTTTCACTTCTAGTACTCAAATATGAAACTTCACCCATGTTGTTTCACAGAAAGGCTGTGCTTCTGAGATCTCAAACTTGGAATTTTCTTTGGATACCAACTCCTGCCTGTTCATCTTAATTCCTCATGGCCTCTGAATTCTTGACCTACACCAAACCTTCCTGCTTTCTTTGCTCCCTCCTCTTCTCTTGGTCTTTTCTTGTTTCCCTACTCAAGCTCTTTCTGTGGTTCTGTTCTTTCAGCTACAATTTTCCTTAAAAAAAAAAAAAAAAAGTCTTCAGTCTTAAAACTCTTTTATTCCCAGTAGTTCTGTTTTCCACCTTCAGAGATTTGCTTCAGGAAGTTCCAGCTTTGTGGATTTAGTAAATATTTATGGTGGCAAAAATAATGGCTGGACGTCTATGCTAACAGCCTTTTCCTATTTTTGTTAATATCTTAGTCCATACAATCTTTTTGATATGCTCTTAATATTTTAGTTTGAGTGTCCAGGATCATTTCATTCTGGGATCTAGGTCCCTAAGTAAATACCACCCACAGTCATAAGGCTGTTTTACTAATGACGTGAAGCCTTCAAGGTTACTTGTACATGGGAACCTGGATTAGCTCATAATAAAAAGAGTACATGGCATTCTCTGGGATAGCATTTTGGCCCGTGTAACCTTTTGTTTTTCTCATCCTTCTGAAAACTACCAGTAAAATCTCTTCAACCTAACCACACAGACGCCAGCACTCAGCCTCAGGCCTTAGGGGGAGCAAAACAGGTTAAAAACAGTTTGCGATAACATTTAGTCTCTTGCCATTTGGAACATTTTCAGTTGAAGATTTTTCATTTAGCAAGTGGCATAAAACATGCCTTTTGTTTTCTTTCTAATGAATAGTTCCTGAAACAGCACTCCACTGTAGTTTGGCATTTTTCACTGTGTGCTTCCATCTTGTTAGCCTGGATTGGATTCTGTTATAAGAAGGAAAAAATGTGCATTTTTCTTCCCAAGTCTGAGTCATGAATAACATTTATATATGATGAATATGTTCTTATATATATCTTATTATGAGTGTTTGACCTTTAAGATGCTGACTCAAGATGTCAGAAATTGTTGGCTAGGGGACAAGTTTGAGCTACAAAAATTAATTGCAGTTTCATAATATAATACAAGATAATTTTATAATTATCTTTGGACACTATGATTTTTAAAATACCACTTACATGCTGCACAGCTTTTGCTGTTTTGATAACATTGTTATCTAATACTTGAATCTGTTCATCTACTGGAATGTTTTTCTTTTATATTAATCACGTTTTGAATCTACCTGGAGAAACTTTTGGATATTTAGTTCTCATTTTACCATTATCTTGTAGCCTTAGCCTCTTGATGCATTCACATTACTTTTATTTAAGTGGGGGAAGGCATATTGTTAAGCCCTGTCCCCTTCTGCCTATTTCAGAGGAATGGGTATCCCTTTGTTCCTTCCAAGGCTGAGTTCCCAGCAGCCTGTACCTGTGTCCCATATCAGTGGAATGGTGCCTTTACCCTAACCCTAACTTTAACCATAACTCAGGAAAAATAGTTCTTGGAATAAAACATCTGGCCAAAACTTGGAAATATATCTTTGTTTGAGAATGGTGGTGATTTATTCTGGGTGAACAGTGTAGAAATCAGTTATCAGAAAGAAACATTTTGGAACGGAGGCATACACGAATATATTGAACTTTGTCCAGAAATCAAAATCCTTATCTCTTGCTTGCTTTTATAGAGTGCCATCAGGGTACCTAAAATGGAGATTGCAGTGTGCATTGCTAAACTGTCCAAGTGACCAAAGGTGGTGCTGGTCAGAATTCTTGGATGTCAAACGTATTGTAAATTATTTGGTTTGATTTGCAGCATTTCAGCCTGTTATAGACCTGGAATGATCCTTCACTGGTATAAGTGAATACCTTACATAAGGAAACTGGGAAGGATCAAGTATTTTAAAAATCTCTTCTAATTTATTGATTTTTTTTTTTTAATTTGAGAAACTTTGCCTCCACAGGTTCTAGGTATGGAATCTGGAATAGTAGAGGCAACTCCAAAAACCTCTCAGAGGATCAAAAACATTGATCTTCTGGCTCATTGTTTTTACTGAATAAGTCCTTTTACCACAATAGGAAGGAATGGCTTTCCCTTCATGTCATAGCTTCTTGTTTCTTTCTCTTCTTGCCTTATACTTCTGCCCAGCTTGATTTGATTTCTGACTACATCGTAGGTTATGTATGACAAAGCCCACATCTCTATCTCCATCTCAACATGTATTCCTGACATTCAGAGTGAGAAAGCCAGTTCTTTGAGCCTTTCCTCTGAGATATCACCAGGTAAAAGATTTGTTTTAACTTACTTTGTTCTAACTTCCTTCTATTTTTGTCTATTTGATCCTAGTAAAAGGTGCTATTATATTACCCAAGCTTGGCACCTGGGAATGATTCTCTCATTTTGTTTTCTTTCTCATTGTATCAATGTGCACGAACAACTCATCTTTCCTATCCTTACCCCTTGCTACTATATAACTGATTTTTTTAAAATATTTTTTTTAGTCACACACAATACCTTTATTTATTTTTTTATTTTTATGTGTTGCTGAGAATTGAACCTTGTGCCTCACATGTGCTAGGCGAGCACTCTACTGCTGAGCCACAACCCCAGCCCTGATTTTTTATTTAGATTAGAACTGATGTTTTTTATTTAGATCAGCAATTTACACCCCTCCGCCCCAACCTTTCTTTTGGTTCTGATTCATATAATGATGACTGCTTGGGGATAACTATGGTTAAGGGCATTTATCTGGAGATATATATTCCTGTGTTAAAACTTATGTGGAGATGAAAAACAGTGAAAGTAATACCATTGATAAAACCTTGATTACATTCCATTGTAATTTTTAAAAGTGAAATTCCAGGTTTTTAATTAATATTGGTAGAGTTATTTATGACAGCTCAGAAATAATTATTAGCAACAGTGTGTCATGATGTAGAAGTTGCAGATAGCTTAGTTATTTTTGTATTAAGCCGTAACCAAATTAGGTAGGACAAAATAATTTATGGCCTATCTACTTTGTCTGTTCTTATTTTCTATTGAATAATTTATTCTGTGATAAAGACATAAAGTTACCTTTCAAGCAAAATTACTTTAACAATAGAAGTATAAACAGTTTATCTTTACATCTTAATATTATCTGTAAAATTCATATATTGTTAAGGCAAATGTGTATCAGTAGTGACTATGGAGTAAATCAAACAGTTCACCACAACTAAATCGATTATGACAGTCAGTGGTGATTTTTATTTAAAACTTTAGTATCACTTAGACTTTAACTCAAGGTAGCAGTAATAATAATTTGATGCTGAAGTATTTTTTTTCAAAATTGAGGGAATTTCAACTCTTAGTGGTACAATTTCAACAACTGGCAACAAATGGCAAATTTGCCAAGTAATATGAGGCAGCCAGATGTCTTAATGGAATCTTAACTAGAATTCTCTAGAAAGCAGCTTGTTTCAGTTTACGAATGCCAAATTTTAGTAACTTTTAATGACTAAGGTAATAGTCCTACTTATGACAACAACATAAGAAGTTGTTTGCTTTCCCTCAGTGGTGGCAGAGAAGACATAGGATGATAGGGATATCCATTGGAAGAACATATACACAGTCTCCACACTGAAAACCTTGAGTTATGGCAGGGCACAGTGGCTCACACCTGTAATCCCAGTGGCCTGCGAGGCTAAGGAAGAAGGATTGAAAATTTAAAGCCAGCCTCAACAATTTAGCAAGCCCTTAAGCAAGTCAGTGAAACCCTGTCTCTAAATAAAATACAAAAAGGGCTGGGGATATATCTCAGCGGTTAGGTGCCCCTAGGTTCCGTCCCCGGTACCAGAAAACAAAACAAAACCAAAAAAACCTTGAGTTGTGGTAGGAATTTCCAAAGAGAGGAAGGGATGAGTGGTCTCAGCAATTGGAATAGCAGTATTCCAAGAGATAATACAGTTAGAGACAATGAAAGGAAGGAAGGGAGGAAAGAAGGGAGGCAGAATAAATGAGTGAGAATGCTTATGCCGACATTGAACATTCCAAGCATGAGCAGCAAGAGGTGCAATTGGAGAATGCTTCAGGGGCTAGATTCATCAAGATCCCGAATGCCATGGTAGGGAGTTTGACAGCAATGCACAACCATTGAAAGACTTTGACATATTGTATTTGACTTGTACACGAGTGCTTTGCCTTTTGAATGGACAGTAGATTGAAGGACAACAAGAAGGAAATCAAGGAAACTGGTTAGGACACTGCCAACACTATTCTAGGGTAGGGGGTTATAGTGTCCTGATGGCTGACTGTAACAAGAAGCGAGGATTTTATAATTTCTAGAAAACGGAAGAATGGAAATACAGGGTGGTCAGGTTTAGTTTAGAATGTATTGGCTTTGAGGTTCCAGTGAAGCATCCAGATGCAGATTAATGTCTGGTTGATGGTGAGATGTGCAGGTCCATAGCTTAGGAGTTCGAACTGAGAATACAAATCTGGGGTAATCTGAACCATTGCATATGTGGGAACCATGAGATCTCATGAGAAAGTGAGCACACGCTGGAAATAGGAGGAATAAGGTTTAAAAGGGATGATTACAATGTGTTCATCTTGGAGGAGACTGAGAGAATATTCAGATAGGAAGATAGGACACCTTGGAGTCTGAATGTCAGGGAAGCCAAAGAAAGAATGGTTTTCAGGAAGAGATTTCGTCTCACATTCTTTCAATGCATAATATAATGCCAATACCGGAAAAAAAAATAGAACTAGTAAGTAGGACAGTGTCTCCCAGAGATTGTGGTCACAGCATGCCTGGGAGAAAAACCAGGCAATAGGGATTTAGGAAGTGATTTGGAGGTAAAGGAAGGGTGGTGAGGGTTAATACCTCCTTTGTGAGGAGGTTGGTAGTGAGAAGAGAGAAGGCTATCTCTGTATGTTAGACTAGCAAATGAGCAACTGAGGTTTCTGAGGAGACATCAGGGTGGAGTTCTTCTATTCTGTCATGCACAGCTTAGTGAAGGAAGCAGCCCAGAGGCTGCTGCCAAAATGCAGGTAGAGGAGAGGCACACTCGGGACTATGAGGAAGTGACTCTACAAAATAGGCAGTTTTAAACCAGGGAGAGAGAAGTGGGGAACTAAAGGGATATAGAAAAGTTTTGAAATTACTGCTGTAGAAACGGGGGAAGGTTTGAGACTGGTTTCTAGCTAAGGCTGTAAATCATGAATTGTAGGTGCCCTGCATCTGCAAAGCTGTGTGTATACCCACTGGGTTTTAAAGTAAGACTCCCTCACGGATGTGGAAGACAAAGACTGGAGTTTTGCTGGGTGGAGATGAACAAAGATCAAGGGGAAAAGGCTTTGAGGTTATTGACAGTATTATTGGATAGCTGGACAGAGAAGATACACATATTTGTGAGAGCTGAAACAGAATAAGAATCAGAGGGCAGAAGCTGTGGTGAGGCAGGGGACATGGTGTGATGGGCACACCTGGGACAGTGGGAAAGGAGCTGGGAAGATGAGAAGGTTCGGACACTGGTGGTTGACTGAAGTTGAGGGTCAGAGGTGGGTCAAGATGGTAAAGACAGTGACTGGGTTAGCCAGAGGAGTAGGTCAGGTGGAAGCAAAAGTCACTAGAATTAAGGGTGCCAAGGAACTGGCCAGGGTGAACCGAAGGGTTGTCCTTCTTGTGCACAATTCCCAAGTCAGGTGGTAAAGGCAGTCAAGGAAGAGCCCTTCTCTCTCTTTCACTCAGACTTGGCGACTCTCCCTAGACCTTGACCATGCTCACTCTACCAGTCACCACGGTGGTACAGCATCTGCGACCTGCTCTAGGCTGCTCAAGGAGGTGACAAAATAATTCCAATAAGACCTGCAGAAAGTTCTTATATTACTAGAGTGTAGGCTCCATGGAAGCAGGGACTTGGGTGTCTTTTTTCACTGTTGTATCCAAACACTTATAATAGTGTCTTACACATTGTTTATTGAACGAATAAATCCTTTAAAGTTTGTACTACCCCTAACTGCTCCTTGGCTCACCCTGTTTTAGTGTATTGCTGACTTGGGGTGGCATTCCTCAGAAACATTCTTCCAAGTTTGTGAGAAACATTCTCACAAGTCTTAATTTCGTGAGTCCAGATGCCAGCTCTGCCTCTGAGGTCTGCCTTATTTCCCCTTCCACTTTCATGAGATCACAGCCACTTGTTGGATCTTCCTCATTGTCTCCACTCTTACAGAATTGCCCAGGGTTTAGCCATGTGCCTCTTACTTTAGGAGAAAAGGGAAATGTCCCTCCTCCTCCCCAAGGCTAAACCCCTCCCTTATTAGTGATATTAGAGACCATGTTGATCTCTTTGGCCATCATGTTCTCTGTTCTTCTGGCATCTATGATCCCTTCCCTTGCAACCTGTGTATCCCTTCCTTTAAAATGGGAACAAAAAGCCACTTCTTCATTCTTGGAACTTTAAATGTTGTCATTTTTCTTTCTGGTTATAAATCTCTCAAAAGGCTCCCTTCTAATTAGTGAGCTTTCTGATCTCTTTGTAACCTGCTCACTTCGTAGATCCTTGAGTTTAGGACTGGGCTCATGGATTTCTGAGGCATTATGACTGTTTTTCCTCCATTCATAGGGATTGTCCTTGGTTCTCATTCTTTATCCCAAAAAGTATTTGAGCATCTCTTATTGTCAGGCACGTTTCAATGTGCTGGAGATACTGCAGTGAATAACATAGACAAAAGATGTCTACCTTAGTGGATTTTATTTTCTAGGGGGGAGGGTGGAAACCAAACAAACACAGATGTTCAAAGGTGTACATGTGTATTCTTGGCAAGTACAAGGAGGAAAATAAAACAGAAGGGAGATGGGCAGTTTTGCAATGCAGGGTTTGCTAAGTAGGACCTTTAAATGAGGTCTGAAGGAGATAAGGAGGTGCAAATCACGTAACTATCTGGGACAAGAACATTCTAAGCAGAGAGAGTAAGGGCAAAATTTCTAGGCAAGAGAGCGTACCTGATGTTTCTGAAGATCAGTGAGGAAGATAGCCCCTACTTTTTTTTTTTTTTTTAATCTGACAGTAGTGAAAACATTCTTTCCTCCCTGGTGCATTTGAAAGTATCTTTTCCCCTTGACTTTGGACACCACTCTTTTGGAGGGAGTAATCTGGCCTTATTTTTGCATTTTTCATTTCTTTGTGTGTGTCTGCATCTGCCTTTTACTCTTTTCTTTCCCTCTACAGCCCTTTCATTGGTCTCCACTCCCCTGTACACAGTGTGTTGCCAAGTTGCATTCCTAAGCTGTATTTCTGACTACCTACCAGACTTTCTGTTATCCCTCACTCTCCCTTTCTGTTATCCCTCACTGGTCACCCTGTCACACCTCATTCTCTCTCCTCTGTCTTCTTTGGCCACACTGCTGCCATAATAAACATCCTTCAGACATCTGTGTATACATACTGTGTGTCTAAAATGTTTTTTTTTGTCCTTCAGGAGCAAGCTCAGATGTTACCTTCTTTATGCGATGATTTCTCCCTATCTCTAGTCAAATTAATTATGTCCTTCATTAAGTCTTTCTTTTGAACTCCATAAAGTGATGCAGTGATGACTAAATTTCTTGTTCTGGAAGCTCCCCGAAGGCCACAGCTAAGACATATTAATCAGTGCTTCTAACACTTTTCTATGTTTCCTTGTATAAGGCATGTAGCAAAAAGAGCGGAGAGATGAATTTGCTTCAAGATTACATACTGCATATGAAGGGAAAAATTTCCCAAAGATACAGATGCCTTCATGGTAGCATCATGTATTATATGCGGAATATTAACATCATTACAAGAAACTGGAATTGATATTTTGTTTGTGGTTTCTTAAATCCTGAGTGCTTTTCATTCTACTGACTTGTTAGAACAATGGCAGACAGTCCTGTTGGCAGAGGGACATAGGCCCCACCTAATAAGGGCCTGTGGCAGGCTGAACTGCATTGCTGTCTAGGCTTAGGGCAAAGAACAGCTGCTTTAGATCAAACTTAAGATTTTAGTTATACAAATACAGATTTTATTGTAGGTGTTTACATTGAATAGCACAGTTCTCCTTTTTCCCCCCTAAATTTAATAACTTTATTGAGGTTATTTTAATTAGAAATTTCTCCTAAGATTGTGAGGGGAAAATGAAGCAGCTCAGACATTTTAGAAAATTAAAAAATCATCTTTGGCAAACTTACATTATCAACATTCTAGAAGAGTAAAGCTGAAAATTGAGGCTAAGAAGAAACAAATGATTTTTAAAAATTTGTAAATAACTCTGAGAAGGTTAAATGTGAAGGTGTTCATTAGCAAAATGTGTCTTCCTCCTTTGGAAAATAGAATATTATGCTTTGAAAGGAATAGTCAAGTGAAAATAATAATTAAGTGAGCCAAATACTATTTTTGACAGAAATATTTTTTTTAAAATAATGTCTAAAGCTAATCTCCACGTTCTCTTACTTTTTAAGAATATTGCTCTAGTTTTGCCAAACTTCACTTTTGAATCTCTAAATAATTTTAAGAATACTGATGATATTTTAGTGAAAAGTTCATAGTTTACTTTCTTCAGGTGGCTGTGCAGGCTATTGGTTATAGGAAAGAATTAATTGGTTTGATTGATGTTCCACATTAGTTCATTTTGACTTAGGTGGAACTATTGTGGCTGGAAATTAAACAAATTAAATAGAATAGTCAAAGGACAAAAGAAAAAGTGTCTTTCCTGTGTGAGCACTTGTAAAATGTGAACATGTCTTCTGCCACACTCTGGGGCCTTTCTGTTAGCTGAGGGGAAGGGTCTGCCTGTTTACAGTGTGGGCTCTCACAGGAGCAGAAGGTTGAATGGGTTAAGAGGAGACAGTAGGGTCAAATTGCAGTTGAAACTGTAGAAGTTGAGACTTGTAGACTGTAAGGCTGGTGATATTTTTTTTTCAGTGTAGAACCTTACAAGTACATTAAGGTCCTGACAGAAAAATGCTCCATGTTGACTTAGAACTACCCTCTGACACCTAAGGTGGGCACAGACTTAAAATATGGTTTACTTGAAATCAGTTCGCTGGGTTAATAGGTTCTGAATACTTTCTCAACCTTTCATATGCTAAATGTGATTTGTGGTGAGTGGAATGCTTCTTTCAGCGGTTGGAAACTTGGATTCAAATGTGGAACGAGGTGAATGAACAAATGACATTATAATTATGGTGTTCTTGCTTTCTTGAAGATCAGCTTCTTGCAAAACTTTGTCATGTGAACCTACAGTGCCCTGAGGTGGTTTTACCTTGGTGTTCTGATCTTTTTTCTGACTCATACTTGAGCTTTCCTTTTGTAAGGACTCGTGAGCTTGACAGGTGACAGATACTGTCGGATGTGCATTCCATTTACAAGTATGTGAGCAAGCATGTTTGGAAGGCAGGGTGAGTTGGCACAATGGCCTAAAGCTTTTTGGAATCCGGGAAGAGTGTGAGGTGGAATGCCAGCGTGGTCTTTGCTGGAACAGCTTGACTTTCCCGTGTGCAGAACACATATTAATGTGTGTTTGCTTTACCAGTAACTTGATTATAAACAGAATAAACCTCTGGAAGTGTTTAATGTCTGCAAAGAATGCCCAGGGCTACCTGTTTTGCATTAACACATTATCAGAACCTTATGTTTTACTGTGAAGAGGTCACAGTGAGCCTTTTCTCTGAATTATTGCACCATCTTACTGTCTCTCCTGTTATTCTTGAAGAACAATTTTTACATAATTGTGACAGCTTCATGGACTAATGTAATGCTGAGATGATAAGGTTTGCTTAGGTGTTATTTGTCTAACATACCACGTGCTATGACAAGTTTAAATACACACAAGCTTTGTCATGATCTGTCCCTCTAATTGTCTCTCTACTTACCTCTCACTTTTGCATCATGGCCCCACTCATAGTGAACCTCTTAGAAGCAGATGCCTCACTGAACTTACACACACCACTCACTCACTCAAATTCACTAGCATCACCTAGTCATATTTTAGGTCGCCTTCAGATGGGACACTTCCTACACTTACCTTGTCTGCCCTTGCCTCCATCAAATGTGGGCTGGTTACGCTACTCTGGGTCCCCACGTGTGCTGCACTTCTCCCTTTTCCATATCTACTTTATGGCTTTGTTCGAGTCACACACTTGACTGTGCTTAAGTGGATTGTAATCTGCCTGAAGTCTGAGAAGCCATCGTTCTGATTCCCAAAGTTTCCCTGGTGTCTGGCACAGTCTGTCCTAAAATTTCTTATCACTTAATCTGTGTTGTTTTTTAAATCATAATGCTTCTTATTTATTCTCTATGTTGTTTTCAGATTTATCAAAGTGAGGAGAAAATAAACCAGGCTGAGAAGCTGATCACTCTTCCAACACAGGAAGATCCCAAAAAGGCCAATGATCTTGCCGGTTCCACTTCAGATGCCAAAACAGGGGAAACTGACAGACAACCAAAAGAGAGCTTTTTTCAGTTTCTTGGTAATTTGTTCAATATCTCAGGAAAATCATCTCTTGGTGAAGCTAAGCAGTCTTCTTTCAAGGAAGGCCATGATAAAACTGAAAGAGACTCTCAAACTCATGGTGACAGTCATGAAGGGATCCAAAGTGAGAGGGAGATTCTCAGTGATCCACTGGGACCCCAGGCAGTTCCAACAGAAGAACAAGAGTCCATGTCAGTTGAACTCTCAGATACCTTTTCTTTGGATACAACTCAGGACAGTGAACAGGAAACCACTGATTTGCCAAAGTAAGTAGAATTTAATTAAGTCAAAAAAAAAATCAAGCTTTTGGACCTAGTTTTTAAACGTAAGTTCTAATTCTCATTAATTGAAAGAAAAAGTATTTGGTAATATCTTTGCTGCTATGTAAAAGATAGTAAGATTTTTTTTTTTTTGACCATCCTGGAAATCTAACACCTTTTCAGCTATTTTGGGGGGCAGGACTAGTATTGCCTTTTAGGTAATTAATTGTCACAGTAGAAGATTTTTTTTTTTTTTTAATTTAAGCCTTCTTTGAATGGGAGTGTTTTTGGTTGTCTGAATTCCTCTTGCATTAGGACAGGCAAGGGGAAGTTCTGTATGTCTACTTTAGGAACCATAATGGACCTAACATTTGTATTTTCATTCTTTCAGTATTCTTTTGTGTGTGTGTGTGAAATCTAGGTAAATCATTTAAGAAAATTAATTGACTCTATTCATGAAAATAGCTTTATGAAACTTTTACCCAGCTCTTAGAAGCCAAAGTCTTACATGAATTTGAGCAGCATTTTACCACCCATCTTTCCTTTGTTTGATTAATGAATAGGAAGCAACTTGTTTCTCCTTGTACTCAAATGAGCCAAAAAATGTTTTTAATGGTGTTGAGTACATTAGGCATCTTGGGTAACGCAAGAGTGTTAATTCATAACTATCAGGGATCTGTTTCATTGACTTTTATTTTGGCTTCACTTGAGAATTGGTTATTCAAAGAGGTCATCAATAATACTGTAGTCATGTAAAGATAACTTTCTGTGTACTTTTTTTTTTTTGGTAGTTTCAAAGTGTCCTGCAAGCTAATTCCTCATAGCAAATTTATAAGATCAGACCCAAATCACAGTTCTAAGAACGGAGACCCAAATAGATGAGAGTTTGCCCATCAAGTGATGTGGTAGAGCTTGTTCTACCAGATGTTGAAATATACTGATAAAGATAGAGTATCTGCAGCTGTGCCAAACAGGTATAATATTTGCTATAAATTTAAATGGAGCAGAATTTATGAGAGTCTGGAAGTAGACTCTCATAAAATTTAAAATCTAAACCTGTGGTGAGGACATTTGCATTCTCCTTGAAATGTGGATTCATTGGAAAAACTGCTTAACAATTTGGAGGAAAAAAATTACTTCTCATTTTTATATTAAAACAAATTAAAATAGAGTTACAAATAAATGTTTACAAAGTAAACTAAGAGAAGCAATATATGAATTATTATTTTACTTTTGACAAAAATCACTTTATAAGCATAATAGCAATGTATGGTATTAGGAAAGAGATCAAGAGAAAGATTACTCCCAGTTTTCAAATTCCTGTATGTCAAAAAACATAACCATTGATAATTTAAATGGAAAATGAGAAAAATCATATACAACAATGACAGAGAATAATTGGTCAGCAATTTAGATACTAACATAATAAAAGATAAAAATGGCAAACAATATAAACATTCAAATAGAAATATAAACCACTAACAAATGAAAAAGTTTGTTTTCACTAGCAATCAAGGAAATGAAAACTAAAATGAGAATTTTTTTCTCCTTTAAATTGAAAATACTAATAAATATTTTTCATGAGTCAAAGTAGATAAAGCCAGTGCTCATATACTCTGCTGGGAATGGAGGATGTAATTTGATAGCATGTTTTAGGAATTCAGTTGGCATTATGTATCAAGAACTTTAAAATGTACAAGAACTTTACAATTTTTTCTGATGATATACAAAGGTATTCATTTAAACATTATTTTTCATTGAAAATAAATGTCCAACAAAGTGGCTCAATTGTAAATCCATTATATGGGATTGTTTAAAGTAACACTATGGAAAGTGTGGTTCCTGAAAAAGTAGCATCAGCATCACTCAGGAATCATTAGAGAAGCATATTTGTTGACCATGTCTCCACCCCCTGCTCACCCCCACCCTCCTTCGCCCCATCCCCCTGGCACTGTGGATGAAACCCAGGTCCTGATTTAAAACTCCAGTTGGCATCTCTGGGAGCAGGGTCCAGCAAGCTTCTAACAACTTTTCCAGGTGATTATTTTGCACACTGATATTTGAGATCCAGTATTGTGAAGTAATTTAAAATGATGGAGAATTGAATAGAATGGAAAGTTCACATTTTTTCTTCTTTGGTTCTGATTAGTTTGGTTAGGCTTATTTCTTTGGCAATGGACAATAGAAAATGACAGTGGATACCAGGCTTATTTCTTGTTGGTAAACTTTCTTTGATAATGGAATAATCACTTAAGGCAATTCTCTAGAACCAACTCAGTAAAGAAAGATTTTTTCTTAATTTAGAAGGAAAGGAAATGATGCCTGAACTCCCAACTAAGAAACAGTCTTCCTCTAGGCCTAGCTTTGGAAATGCCACAGTTGATCAGGCTAAGAACTACAGTTGATAATTTGTCAGTTTCTATCGATAGTTACTATTAACAATTATCAGTTTGTTTAAGAATTGTGATTTGAAAGTTGAATCCTATTTTTATAAGTTTGTTTTCACATTATAGTGAAGAACTGCTCACAACTGATTTTAGATGTCATTTAAGTAATACACCTAGAAAATTATTTTAAAATAATTCTGAGGGGCTCGGGATGTGGCTTAAGTGGTAGTGCGCTCGCCTGGCATGCGTAAGGCATTTCGATCCTCAGCACCATATAAAAATAAAATAAAGATGTTGTGTCCACCAAAAACTGAAAAATAAATATAAAAAATATTCTCTCTCTCTCTCCCTCCCTCCCTCCCTCCCTCCTCTCTCTCTCCCTCTCTCTTTTAAAAAAAAATTAAATAATTCTGAGTATTTGCATTTTAAGGAGTAAAGTTGTTTTTGTTCTGTGGTATGACTGTACTAAAAACAAGGGTATATTTAAGTTTCTTTTTCAGATCATGAGATTATATCAAATGTAAAATGTAATTTAAAGTGAAATTTATAATAAATTATAGGGGATTTGTTTCCCATAAATTTAAAAAAAATTTAATACAGGGAAGAGTGAGTTAACTGAAGGTTTTACATTGCCTTTTATGGAAAGTGCCCTTTTTTTCTTTAGAAGTCTTCATAATCAGGGTGTATTTAAACGAGTTAATGACTTTATATGAGTTAATAAAATAACCTATGGTGTATAACAGTATTCACATTATCATATAATCAAAGATATTTTGTGACTACCATTAATATCATTTTCAAAATTTAAATCATTTATTTACCTGTTTATTCAAAGTGGATTTAAAAAATTATCATGAAAATCATATTGAATGATTTCATCTTAGCTTACTTAAAATAGTCATAAGCTTCACCATTGTTTTATTTATAGTTGACTATGCAGATTTTATTTTTAATATGATAAAACTTTTTTTAAAAACCTGTTTGGTGACATTTTAAAAATTGTTTTCCATACATTAACTCAGCTTCTGTGTAATTTATATAGAAAGCTATTTTATTGTTGTGGTTTTAAAAATTTTTCTATGTTATAATTTTTATATTTTCACAGGTTTATATCCATTATAATGAGAATCTCTTCTATCAAAACTCTCCTGTGATTTTTTTAAAAAATTGTTAGTTTTGCAGCTTTTCTTTACCTACAGCTGTTAAAAGACTTCCTTATTGTGAGAGGATGCATGTTTACCTATGTAATTTGAAAGGAAATAAATCCTATTGCTAAAAAGTATCTTAAACTTCATATTTTCCTTAAAGTGAATTCCTATAGTTCTTTTGCTATAAGACTAGTTACTATTTGCAGGCTGCTATTATAGAATTTTCTTTGCAGAATGATAGGTCTTTGGTTGACAGGTGTATAAAATTTATTCAGATTAGACCATATCATATGTAATATCTGGAGGCTTATTAAACCTTCACATGAAAGCTAAATTTGGACAGCATCCATAAAATCTTTTCAAATTTTAAATACATATGCCTATTTTCTTAAATATTTGAACTTTCAGTGTGTTTTATTTTTTTTCTTGCTACTATTTGAGTCACATCACATACCTTTCATACAAAGAATAAGCTATAGATCCCATGTATAATTACATAATATATGAAACTAATACTCCCATTTCTTCATTCAGCTTGTGAAAAATGCACCTTTTTAATTCCCCATCTTTACCTTATTTTAAAATTATTTATTTTGGGCTATTTTAGTTTATTTAAAAGTTCGCAAATTAAAGGGCAAAATTTAATTTAAATTTAAGTTTTTGGTACTGGGGATTGTACTCAGAGGTACTCAAACACTGAGCCACAACCCCAACCCTATTTTGTAATTTTTATTTAGAGACAAAATCTCAGCATCTCGCTTTTACTGAGGCTAGCTTTGAACTTGCTATGTTCCTGCCTTAGCTTCCAGAGCACTAGGATTACTGGTGTGCACCACCGTACCTGGCCAATTTTATGGACTTAATATTCAATTATGATGACTCTATTTCAACCTGTGAAAGAATGATGCAGAAAATAGATAATGTTGGCATGACTAACCTGTTAAAAAGTTGTTGTGTAGCTCACCAGTGCCTGAAGGGATCAATTAAAATGAATGAAGCTAAGCTTACAACTTTGATGTCTAGTGCTTTAAACATGGTAATTGTTTAATATAAAGAATGCATATTTACAAATATGTAACATATTCTTACAGGCTGCTGCAGAAGATGTGGTTAGCAATTTAAACTAGTACATATATATATATATCTAATAATTTTATATATTTATATATAATATATATTTAATTTAATCACTTTTTAGTTAAAAGCATTAAGAAAAATCATAAAAAATGTAAAACACGAATCCCCCTTTGCAGACTCCAAAACTACAAAACACTTATTATAGTAAGCTAAAGTTTAGTGGACTTTTGTGTGTGGTTTATTAGAGTCCTTTTAGATAAAAGTTGCAATGTTGTATTGATGCAGGATAAAATGCTTTGTGATCTAGTTTCAAGGGAGTTGGTAGTAAGAGGACCTAAATTCTGATCCTTCTCTTTCATTTCATATTTTGGTTGACACCATGTTCCCTTCTTTGGGTATACATTTCTTAAGGATTATTTTGGTGATCTTTTAGGGAAAAATTGTAGCCTATGCATACTAGGTTATAATTATACAATGTTAAAATTTTTATAGAAACAAAACAATTTTTGTCATTTATTTACACTTCTAGATCATTTTTTTTAAAAAATTTAGTTGTACATAAACACAATACCTTTATTTATTTTATGTGGTGCTGAGGATCGAACCCAGTGCCTCACACATGCAAGGCAAGCAAGGAAGCGCTCGTCCACTGAGCCACAACCCCAGCCCTAGATCTTAATATGTTGTTTCAAAAGCCTTTTTTATTTTCTGAATGATATGTGTATTTTGATATGGTATTTCACCAATAATGTTAACGTGCCTGTATGTATTTTTCTCTTGAATATTTCATAGGAAGATTGCTATATCCAGCTTTTGACTTTGTTTCATAAGCATTAGATGCAGCCTGAAACTTGTGCAGCAACTAAAATCCCTTTTGCAGGGCAAAGCTTTTCTCACCACATCTCCTTTAGCTACTTCATAGTGGACAGTAAAAATAAATGGATGTAATAAGCACAATGTTTTACAATAGTGGTTTGGTAGGATTTTAAAGGCCAGCAAACTATATGGTTTGAAATGAGTTATTTCAGCTAAATTTCAAGATGTATATAACAGGCACAGTTGATGAAATTGTTATCAAAGGAGATTTCCTTTGCTTTTTCATTTAGACAAATCTAGCATTCTTAATTTATTGCTTTAAAGGTGGAAATAAAATTTATTCTTTTAGATGTTGGAATACTAATAACTGAATTTCTTAGTTATTCATATGGAGAGTAATGTTTGGTTACTGATATGTTCAATCTGAAACAATCAAGTAGAACACACATCCAGTCTTTCTACTGTGAATTATTATAGTCGGGCCCTAAAATGTTGCTTTAGTTCAGAAAACATTTTGATATCATATATAAGAATTATGACATTAGTCTGAAATAGATTACTTAGCATTTAGTATCATTGCTTTACTTATTTATTGATTCACAGAAAGGTATTAAACATATACCATTTTCCAAATCGTGCATGGTGCACTTAAATATATAAAGATGATTCAGACATAGTACCTTCTCTCAGCCACTAGGTGAGTGGGGAAGAATAAATAACCTAGATCTTTATAGTTTAATGTAGTTAATGTTGTGTTTTGTGTACCCACAGACCAGAGGGTAAATGTCCATCTTGGTAGAAAGCATAGGTTTGTGATAGAGATAATTTGTGAGCTGAGGTTAGGAGTGAGGTCAGTTTCTCTCTGGTGCTGGAATGAAAAGACAGGGAATGGAGCTGATAAAAGTCTACAAAGCAGCATGTCTTGCATGAGAACTCCCACAGAATCTTCAAGGGAAGCTGGTTGCTGAGCGCATCAGGAACTTATGCAGGAATTGGTTCTCCACTCTTTTTGGAAATCTTTTTGATATCTGCATTTATCCAAGCAATGTAATACTCATCGCACCAGTGGAGTACTTGGAAAAATACTTTTTCTGAACACAGGAAAAGGTGTTAAAGCCAATTCTATTACTGATTGATTTAATGAATAAATACTGAGTGCTTACTATGGGCTGAACATCTTGCCAGGCATTTTTATTTAACACTTTTCCAACTTATGTGCTTAAAGATGCTGTTTAAGTTCACATGTAAAAGTAAAGGAATAGAAACTTGCTATGACGTTTGATGTGGTGGAGAAATCACAGTGAGGATTCCATGAACTTATGGTACTAACACGAGGCACAAAAATCATTGTGGTTCATTAATGTCAAATGCTTTCAGATAAGAACCAGAACCTAAGCCTTGGACTTGTCAGCCTAGACTCTTTTGTTAGCCACAGAAGAATATGTAATCATACATATCTCTATCTGATCACTGTATCCTAATCCTAAATCACTGTATCCTACGAAGGAACAGTTCTGAGAAACTCAATGCATTCAGGCTGCCTTGACATTCATGTGCTGCTTGCCAAATCTGCATTATTTTTAATGGCAGATAATTTTAACTAAAACTTCCTAGGATTTTCTCTCCAATTGAGTACATATGAAGAGAAGTGGTATTTGAAAGGTACAGTACGCTGCAATGTGATTGCTGGGATTACTGTAAAGTGATACTAATTATATTTCCTGATATCCTTGAACTGTTTTTTTTCACAGAAAAATTGATGGTAAGCCAGAGAGGCCTGCAGTAACATATGCAACATATCGAGGCCCCAGACAAATTATGAAATACCTAAAGCAACAGCCCATGTTGGAAACTGTGAATACCTCAGACAGAGAAAATGATGGTTCTGATTCTAGTACAAACACACACTCTGGCCCTGGAAGTGAAATGGAGGCTGAGAGAGCACCGTTGTCATCAGCTAGTACAGATGTCCACTTGAAACGATGTCTGCTTGGGGTCCCATTAGACGACTCTGACTGTAGCAAAATTAATCTCAACACAGAAAGCCATCTGACTAACAGTCCGGGACTTCAGAACACCACTCCTTCTAAGAATGTTTTAAATAAAAATGATCCTGGAGGACCTGAGAGAAGTTGGTTATTCTCTTCTTCTGAGACTAACTCCAGCTCTACTGTTAGAGAATCTGACTCACGGAACCATTTAGGCTGTGTGCCACTTTCTCAAACTGACAGAAATTTGGTATGTTCAGCATTGTTTACAGGAAGTAAGAGTAGCAAAGTTCCTTGCAGTCCAGAATTTCAGAGGAAAACTCCAACAGAAAATACAAGGAGAGAAAACAGCTCTGTGATGAATGATGGGACACTGGAGCAAAGAGAAGAGCATGTTGAACTTCAGGGACCTGCTGTTTCTGATTTCTCTTGTAGTAAATCTAATGGGAGTGACACTACCAAACTGGAAAGTACAAATTTGCCAAGTCCCAATAAATCAGTTATGCATGAAAACCTGCAGTTGCCAGAGAGAAAGTGTTCTAACAAGCAAATTGTAGATAACTCATCAAAGCAGGCTGCCCATCACACCAGCACCATTGCTGTCCAGGGACATGCTGTGACAGACACAGAACTTGTAAATGAAGGAAAGAAGTTGTTTGCCCAAGACTCACAGAAAAATTTGGCTGTTACAGAAATCAGGCAAGAAACGGCAAGTGTCTTGGCTGGCGAACCCACAACTTCAAGTCATGTAAAAGCTCTAGAAAACAGAATCGAATCATTACCCAAAGATACCGACCAATTGTTTGAAACAGAAGCCAAAAAGCTTGATTTGGGGCCACATGACAAAGCTTCCACTATGAGTATAAAACAAAAGGACCCTGCCTTTGCACAGTACATCAGTGAATCAGCAGTTGTAGCATGCTTAGAAAACAGACTAGAACCTGAAATGAATTTCAAACTTAATAAAAGTCACCTTTCGGAATCTCTTCTTCATGCCAAGAAACCTCAGCAAGCCAAAGTATCACTTGATGATGAAACACCACTTACCCTAGACTGTAAGAAATCACATTTTGATGCTTCACCTTCTACCTTTGTTTCTGGAACGGACATTCCGAGTAAATTTGATATCCCTGTTTTAAAGGATGTGCCCATAGAAACTGGAGATTCCAACATTGTTGGTATTTCTCATCAGCCAACTAAATGTCCAGAAAAAAATGTGGCAATTCATGTTGAGGCTGTAGATAGGAAGAGTCCTCCTTCCCTTTACCTTGAGCATGAATCTGCAGTTCTTGAATCCAAGGAAGCTTTTGCTGAGAGTGAAAAATGCCAGTTTCATCCGGGTCCTGAAATGAGTGGCACTATGGTGGACCCATTGAACTCTGAGCCTGGAAACCTCCCCAAGGATTATAATTTTGTTTCATCTCCAGACCTTAATAAAACAGAGTTAATGCCTGCAAAGACCAAAACAATTAAAAGCACAGTAGAGGAGTCTGATTCCCTTCC
Organism: Urocitellus parryii; assembly: GCF_045843805.1. NCBI lineage: Eukaryota > Metazoa > Chordata > Mammalia > Rodentia > Sciuridae > Urocitellus > Urocitellus parryii. The sequence goes on from NC_135532.1 coordinate 146,932,089, forward strand.
CTTGGAAACCAAAATTAATAACATTGCTAAAACTTTATCAACATCTGAGGTTGGTGGTCAGAACAGTGTTCCTGTTAAGTCACATTCTGGAAGAGGAAAATCTATAGCCTTGCTCAAGTTATCTGTTTGCCAAACGGAGCCCAACAGCATTTCTCAGGGTGCAATTTCTTCTCCATTAGAAATTCCAGAGGAGCCAGCAAAGCCTGTTTTATCAGAGTTAACCTCTCTAGAAGTTGAGCAGGACAAAAGTTTTCAATCAGTGGAACATAGGGAGATTAAAGACAAACGTTCAGATGCCAGCCTTAAGGACAGTCACCAGGTTCAGGTTTCTTCTACTTCCAAACATCAAAGTATAGAAGAAACAGAGGTGGACACCTTATGTGATCTTCCTTCTCTTCCCCAAAGTAATCTACCTGTGATTTCACATCTTGGTCAAGACAAAAATGTCACTAGGCATATGGTACAGAATTGTGAATCCAACACTTGTATGATTCATGAATCTTTGGATATTTGTGGGACTAAGCAGAGTTCTGGTCTCTCAGAAATGGCAGAACTCAGTTTAACTAGTATCTCCCCAAAGTTCCAAGAAACTGACAGCACAAAAGTAAATTCACCTTTTTTGAGTTCTGATATTAGTGTGGAAAAAAATGTGTTTTCATCAGAATATTCAAGCTTGCTTAATGTACCTTCTGTGCTGAGATCAGCAAGGAAAGCCTCATCTCACACAAAGAGAGAGGAACCTCGTTTTCTGAGTGGTGGTACTGATAGTGCATCCTTTTTCTCTGGTCAGCCAGAGGAAATTAGCATGGTTATACATTCATATGATCCCTCAAATAATTATGATTCTGTGAATGTTACTGAAGATCTCTCAGGCGAAAATGCCTCCATAACTAATCTGCTGGACCCTAGCAGCTTTTACTTGGAATTGGAGACACCTATCCCAACAGGGGCAGATGCAACCCCATTTCAGGACCATTTGGGGATTCATACTGGAAAGGTAGCTCTTGATTTCCCAGCCACTGCCCATTTGGATGATACCATGGAAGCAGAGACTGGAGCAGTTGCTGGGGCTCCAGCGTCAGTTAACAGCTCAAGCCAGCAGTGTTCTGAAGCCTCTGCTGAGCATGCAGAAACGAGGAGAAGAGCACATGACCAACTTTTGGACCTCAAAAGTGGTTTACTCAGAAAGGCTGACACATTGATTGAGGAGATTTTTAATTCTGTCAGAGAAGAACTAAAATCCAAACACACAGTTGGTACCTGCCAGGAGCATATATCCATAGATGGTGTAATGAATCCCGGTACTCTGAAGGACGATATCCCTGAGAAAAAAGAATCAGAAGTGGCATTAACAGGGATCCAACAAAAAGGGTGTTTGGAAGAGCAGGGCACGGAAAACATGTCAGAAGTCAAAGAGGAAGAGAAAGCCTGTGTTTCAACTACAGTTGGTGAGACACATCTTCTTTTTGATTCGGATAGAATGAATGTGTCTTGTGTGTTAGAAGATCAAGCTAGGAAATTAGTCAATGAGGTTATTTATTCAGCCCAAGAACATTTGAAAAATGATGCTTTTGAAGATACTGAGGCTACCTGGGATTCTGAGCCTCAGGCTCATACTTCAAAAATTCTGAACAGTGATAGTGTTAAGCCAAGTGATGTAGTTAGGGAGTTCTTGTTATCAGAACAGGCAGTAAATCAAAGCGTGTGTGAAATTAGTGAAAACAAAAAATTAAGTAGATTCTTCTCCATAAGTAACTTACTTAGTGGCACAGAGTCAATTAAAGGAAGAGATATTTCTCTTTACCAAAAATCTTCACTTTCTGGAAATGAAATTGGACAGTCTGATAGTATAAATTTGCAAGAATCAGATACTGTTTTACTCCCTGAAGACATGCCCCATAAAGAGTTAGATGATAGAGTAAAAGCACATTTATTTGTCAATGAGGACTGTAGAGAGACAAGAGAAAGAGAGCATGTGGATATTCACAAAAGTGGGACAGAAGACACAAGAACTCTTGTGCTGAATTTCAAATGTCCTCCATCTGTGAGTGATAACATTCTCACACCTGGCACATCCAAAAGCAGTTTGTCTGATAGTCTTGTATGTATATCTGAAAAAAGCTTGCCAGAACATAGTAAAAGCACACCCCTTGCAATGTCAGGAATAGGGAAAGTACACAAAAAGGATGAAGTAAATATGGGAAAAATTAAGCATATACCTTCCATGTTAGAAATGGGGAAAACAAACAAAAGGGACACCGAATTCAATATTATGAAATGTGAGGCAGTCCCTCCTGTGTTAGATGCAGAAAGAGATCATAAAATGGAAGCTGAATTAAATATTACAAAAATTGAGCCAGATGCTGACATCTTTAAAATGGAAAAGGTGTACTCAGTGGGTGCTGAGAAGTATGCTGAAAAACCTGAGGGATTACCTGTCACTTTAGGAATGGAAACAGCTTGCAAGATGAGGAATACTGAAGGGGACATTGGCAAAACTGAGGTGATGCCTCTTATATCAGAAGTGAAAAATATCCACCAAAAAGATGCTGAAGGGGATATAGTAAAGAGTGAAATGACACCTGTTGCAAGAGAAGTGGAAAATGATTATCAAAAGCTTGCAGAAGGGGATGTTGGCAAGAGTGGAGTGACATCTGTTGTGTCAGAAGTGGAAAATACCTGCCCAAGAGGTGGGGAGGAGATTACCCAAGAGGCCAAGGCAGCACCTGTTCCCTTAGAAATGGAAGCTATTTACCAAAAGGATGTTGAAGGAGTTATTAGAAAGACTGAGAGGCCTGTGTTGAAATTGGAAACTACTCACCAAAAGGATGCTCTAGGGGTTTTGGGGAATACTAGAGTGGTATCTTCTGTGAAAGAAGCACACAAGAAGGCAGCACCTGCCTCCTTAGAAATGGGGAAAAAATCCAAGGTAGATGCTGAAGAGACTAAAGGAAGAAATATGTTTATGCCTTCTAAACTGGAAATGAAAATATCATCCCCTGGGGATCCTAGTGGGACTCTTAGGAAACATGAAGCAATACCCACAGCCATAGATATAGAGAAAATACATGAAACAGAATTGACCATTACCCAAGTGGAAGGCATGCTCACTGTATTTGAAGCTGAAAAATCATCTCAAGAGTATGCTGAAAGCAGTGTTGGAGAAGTGGAGGAAGAGCCTACTGAAATCAAGGAAAGCTTGATATTGCATCATAGCAGACTTGCCTCACACTTCAGGGGATATCAATCACCTACATTAAGTAAGGATTATGAGGGTTACCCGGCCTTAGCAATGTCAGATTTTCAACCTGAGGACACCGTAGTAAGGCTCAACAAAAGAGTGTCCATCACTACAGTATATGACGCAAGAAGAGTTCTGGATTTTAGTGATGGGAAGGAAGAATCTAATTTGGCCTTCGTTTCTCAGGACGAACAAGAAAATTCTTCCTTTACTATATTATATGAAGAGCCCCTTCAAGAGGAAGACAAGTATGCTTCTGCAGAAGTTAGAGAAACCAGCTCTGTCTTATTTCCCAATGTGGCCCCTTCCTACATGCCTGTTTTGGCATGTGAAAGATCTGAGAGTAGAACTGACCTCGTCCATCATCTTGAAAAAGATACAAAATCAGGTGAGACATGTGATGGTGATAGTTCAGAAACGTTCTTATCAGTAGAGGCCAAAAGGTACAAAATTTATCCCTTGGCTTTGAGCCCCATTTATGAGGATGATAGCTCACAGGAGGACATTCTATCCAGTGAGGTGTCTCCTGGTCATCATGGCTCCACTAAATCCAGAGAGAGTGCAAACCAGTCTTCTTCGGTTTTGTCACTTCTCCAGTCAGTATCAGAGCGTTTAAAGATGAATTTTGATGAAGATGACAGAGAGGTGGCTGAGGAAGAAGATGAGGAGGAAGAAGCATTGCAGAGAGGAGGCCTGAGAGCTCAAAGAAAGGATCATGTTACTTTCCAGTTGCCAGATCCTTCCATCACAAGCTACCCTGACAATGACCAGGAAAGCACTGGACTTTCTAAGAATTCGCATGTAATGTCAAGTGACCCTGCTCCTTCCAATCTGCAGATTGGTCTGTGGCCAGAAAAGACTTTATTTTTACAAAAATCTGACCTTACTTCTAAATTGCATTCTTCTTTAAAGAGTGCTTATCATCAGTATTTACAGACTTCTAAAACTCATTCCTCGGAAAAAGGAACCAGATTTGGTGGGTGTTTTCAGGAACCAGTGTCAAAATATTTCCGTGTTCAAGACAACCCAGGCAGATTGGGCCCCTACACTGTGGTAAGTTCTTTTGATTATTTAACTAGTGAAATTAAACCTTAGGTTGTAAAATTATCTAAAAGCATACTAAAAAAAAATCAGTATTTTGACTTTGTATAATACAATTTGTTTTTTGAAAATATTGGATTCACAATTGGTTGAATTGTGTCAAAATTTGTGTATTTTAACTGAATTGTTATGCTGAGAAAACACAGTTGCCTGATCAGAATTTAAAATGCCTAATAGAGGAGCCACTTATTACACAATCCTTAGTTGATACTTTTCAAACTAAATTAAGTGATGACATTTTGGATTTCTCAAGGTATTATATGTGGGAAAGTTGTCACTTTCCATTTAGCTCATACATATCATGAAAATATTTCTGTCAAGTAAAATTTTTATATATTTGCTTGACAACAACTTCCCAGTGGAGTTGCTCGTATTCATACAAAGCAGGACAGTGAGTAGTCCAGTTTGGAGAAAAAGAGCTAGAAAATGTGTTGAAATTCAGTTACATCTTTCATTGGTTTAGCAATATTTAAATGTCTTAACGTAGAATATTTACAGAACATGGGACTTTCCCTTTCCAGCATTCCGAGGATTATGGAGCTTTCTTGATGACTCTCAAGGCCTGTATCTTGACCTAGAGCACCCTTAGCAAATAGTATACCAATCAGTACCTTGCAAGAGAAATTCATTTTGAAAGAAATGACAGAATTTGAAGAAATATGCCTTTTATGGGTTCCCATTGCCAACCAAATTAAATGGAACCTCTTCACTCTGATTATAAGTTCTGTTTTGTGTTTTACCGGTTCATTTAACTTAGTCCCACCTTAAAAGTGTAGATGTCTGTTTGCCCCTTCTAAGCAGGAGACTGTTTGAAGGCAGTGACACCATACTATTATACTGCATGTTTGCACTCTGTTCCTTCTGTGTAGAGAAGCCCTTTGCTCATAATGGTGACTAGTACATATTGGGTATATGATGGCTAAGAATGTAAACCACATGTGTTTCCTCTAGTGTTAAGTCTTACTTTTTCAATTTTTACTATTTCAGAGTGTTGACAGACAAATTCTGAGATGTAACCCAAGGCCTGGGAAGGTAAGGATAGTTTTTGCAAGTAGATGAAGATAAAAAGTGACAATCAAGATTCCTTTTAGGCCTGGGGAGTTTAAGATAAATACTTTTGCTTGATTTAGAAAATGATTTTTCTACTCGAGGATTTTACATTTGAAGTAATATTTGTGTTTATCTATTTAGGATATTTTATTTTGTATATTCTAGGACATTCTGAAGATTTAAATACATTCTTAAAATGGGTCATTGGGCCTGTCTACTTTATGTTGCAGATGGTTATCTATGATCTCCATGGAAGTGAATATAAACACGAGATCTACTGTAATATTCCTGATGCTACAGCATGGTCTTTTCCCAATGGGGTACTGATAAAAGTTGTAAGAGGCTGGTAAGAAATCTCAATGGTTTATAGCATATTTTCTGAAATTAAGCATGCCTTCTTGTATTTGTACTTTTTGTAAAAGTCGTATTCCTTTTCCTCCAGTATTAGACATAAATATTTGCTATGGCAGAAAATACAGGGTGCTTTTAGTACTTAATGCCAGCAGTCACCAATACTTAATACAGTATTGGGAGTATTAGCAGGATAGAATTGGCACACTGAGTTGAATGCTTCAGTCAAATGAAGCAGAGTTTTGAAAATGAGTTCAGAATTTGTGGGATGCTAAGGAATGCGAAGATCACATAGTTAGAGTTATTAGTATAGCTGAAATGCTCAAGAAGCGAGGAATTCCTTATATGGTCCAAAACTGGTGGAAAACCTCAATTTGTTATTATGAACCATGTCCCATAGACATGCTGGAGTCAGAATTTCTTTGTCCAGAGTTTGGGTTGGTATTCGTGTTGTAAGAAGTATAGTGTATTGTTGTCTTTACTTAACAAAATGTAACCCATCTCGCCAAAATCCATCAAAAGGAAAGTTAGACTAGAAGTGTAACTTGAAATTGTTAAATTATTTCTTTTCTTTTTATTTTTAAAGTTTTTTAAATTATAATTTATTATGTATGACAGCAGAATTCATTACAATTCATATCACACATATAGAGTGCAAATTTTTCATATCTCTGGTTGTACTCAGAGTAGAATCACACCATTCATGTCTTCATACATGTACTTAGGGTAATGATGTCTATCTCATTCCACTGTCTTTTCTACCCCCATGTCCCCTCCCCTTCTCTCCCTCCCCCTTTGCTCTATCTAAAGTTCATCTAATCCACCCATACTTCCCACCCCAAACCCATTTTGAATCAGCATCTTTATTTCAGAGAAAACATTTGGCATTTAGCTTTTTGGGATTGACTAACTTCACTTAGCATGATATTCTCCAACTCCATCCATTTACCTGCAAATGCCATGATTTTATTCTCTCTTAATGCTAAATAATTCCATTGTGTATATAAATTATTTCTAATATAAATGTATAGCTTTGTGTATATAATGAAGTACATGTGTACATAAATATAGACAGACATATATTGTGTGGTATGGTGTTCAGTAGCTTTATTTCCAAGTGTGTATACTTCTTTCTTATACTACTTGTCTATAATTAAGATATATTATTTTTTAAAAAAGAGGCTTATATTCTAATAGTAGGAAGAGGCCAGTTTAAAAACTATAAGTAGATAAAATGATCTGTTACTTATTATTATTTGTCATATGCCTCATTACTTATAAGATTAGATATAACTCATCATTGTGTTTATATTTGTTTAGCTGGCTATTATATGAGAAACCACATTTCCAAGGTCAGAAATGTGTGTTAGAAGAAGGGGAAACAGTGTTAAATCGTGACTGGATTCTTCAGAACAGAAAACATCCACAAAGAAAATTTGTATTGGGTTCTATCAAACGTGTCTTAAAGGTAACAAAGCTGTAGATTTTCCCTTATTTTTTATTTCATTTATCACATAGTAAAACTATGTTGTGGCCTAGCAGTACTTAAGTATAGTTACTAATATTTGTTCTAACTTTATTAATCTTTATTATCATATTGATAATTTTTGAATTTACATATATAAACCATTGAAGTGAATGAAAACTTAAAATTTTAACCGTAATCTGGCTATTAAAGTGGTACATGTACTGTGTTCATACATACCCATACACATGTGTGCATGTTTATATATAACATTAGGACTATATTATCTAGGAATCTTCAGGGGAAAAACCAATATTTTCAAATGTATCTCTTTATAGTATTTTCTGCTACTACTAAGTATGGCCATATGTGTATTTGTGTGTGAGTGTGTTAGGATACATCAGAGAAGGAAGGATGAGGAGAGGAAGCAAAAGGTGGTTTTTTTTTTTCCTGTCTAGAAATATTAGTGAAGATGAGGAAGGTCTTCTAAGATAATTAAACATTTTGTCAGACATTCAATGATAGTTTAGAGGAAGGGTTAATTAGTGATAAGGGAAGACCTCATATAAGGACAGAATATCCTCTCACATATTTAAAACTTTTCCTTCAGCAGTAACATCATATATGAGGTAGTGAAGTTATTCATGTGACAATCATCATGGGTATATATGTTTTCCAGAAATAATTTATATACTTCAAAATAGAAATTGAAGTGAATCCTACTATGATTTGCTTAAGTTATTAAACTGTTGACAGTTGCAGAAAAAATATGTGGAAAAACTAAAGCTGGCACACAGAAAAACTCAACTTAGCATAAGGTCTGTCTGCATATATTTGAATGAATCAGAACTACACCAATGTGTGTCTAACAAATATTTGTGTCTGCTTTTGGATCTAATGCCATTTGGGGTTCTGGGAATAGAAATGCAAGTGAGATATAGTCCCTTATTTCATGTTGCTTAAAGTCTGGGAAGAAGCTGCTGAATCACATGACCATGTGACTCAGGAAGTGCTCTGTAGGGCCCTGAGGGTACACCAGGAAGAAGTACCTCACCTTTTGGGAAGAGGCATCTCCCCTGGAGGAGGTAGCACCTGATCTAAATTTAGAAAAGATCAAACAGGAGTTTGACAGTATGGGAGATGTGTGGGAGCTCCTGGTAGAGCCACTTTTGTCCAGATGAAGAGGTGAGCATTGGTGGCCCAGTGGTACTCAAGGAGATTAAAATGGCTAAGGCAGAGAGGGAAGTGTCCACTTGGATGGAAGGATCCAAGTGACCAGTTCAGTTCTGCAAAGAGCATCTGAATGCTCACTTAATTTAGCTAACTCACTAGAAATTCCTTGAAATGAATAATTAGTTTGTAGGTGGAATCTTTTGGGATTTGTATAATTTATAGTTTTATGCTTTCCTTGAGAATATCAGACACCATATAAAGCTTAGGGGCAAAAGTGAATGAAATGAGACATTCAGCCACCCTCACAACCCTCGTGAAATCAAAGAGTAAAATTGAACAGATCAGTTTGTTGATCTTGGATATTTCAATGAATATTTACACATGCACCATTTGCTTTCATTTTTTTCCCTCCTTCCATTGTTATTAGTTTTAGAACTAAAATTTTTGGATTTTTAGTTGCAATGCTAATGTCTTGATTGGCTCATACCTTTTGGTGAGGAAAGAAAATACTCTTTGAACAGAAAACACACTCACATTGTTCTAAACATTTTATAAAGTAAGCGTCAGGCATTAAGCTGTTCTCTTTTTCTCTAAACTTGTCAAGATTCTGCCTGTGGATAGCTTCATTTTCATGGTGGCTGTTGCCGTGCCAGATTCATGGAGGCCTATGCCAACTTTATATTGTTTCATTACCTTATAGTTGGTTTGATATTAGTAGTAGTCAAAACTTTAATGTCATTTAACCCTTTATGTGGTATTATTCTGTATATGGGACACAAAATTTTATAGGACACTTAAAAAACTGTTCAGTTTAAGTTTCCGTAAGTGACCAATATATGGGACTATGGGGAATAATGGATTAAAGATGATGCTTTCACAGTGTCTTCACTCAACTGAGAACAGATACACCAGATACCCTTAGTCTTCAGCAATTTGTATATTTTGAATACTCAGGGCTCATCTTTGTCCCAGTGAGAATAATTGAGAGTGGGGGTGGCAGTGCGAAAATTTTGACTCAGGTGCTTAACTTTCTCAAATTAGAATAAATGAGTATTGCAAATTACTATGTTTACTGTGCATTTAATATTCTTTTTCAATGGTATGGCGTTTTTCTTATGGCCAGAAGTTACTTAGTTTGTGCACACTTCATTAATGAATCTACAAGAGAGAGATCCGTTGTTAAATCAGGGACTGAGTCAGCTCATGGAAAATAGAAACAACTAGATTTTCATACTGTTTTCATTAACTAACATAAATTCCCACTCTGTTTCTCTTTTATAACCTTGTTTCTGTTTCTACTAATTATTGTAATAGTCTAAGGTCACAGAGTTTACCAGGATACACTTGCAAAGTATAGTACAATTAGAAATGTCCAGGAGGAAGCCAGTAAACTGTTAGAGTAAGCTATTAATTGTTGCTAGATTACTATAAAGTACCCTTCAGTTGCTAGTGTTTGACTGCCTTTGTCCATCAAGGATTATAATACTTCTTCCAAAAGATGCTATTTCTGTGAATAGCTACTGTAGAATACAGAACATAGTGAAATCTTTTTCAATCAACTGGAGCAAAAATTGGGCTTCTAATAAAGATAGCTGAGAACATATGCCTTCTTATTTTTGTTTATATTCACTTTTAAGTTTTTGCTGCTGTGCTGTTTCCTTCTGTGTTGTAGACAAGAATTCCTCTTTGCTTTTCCCCTTTTGAAGTACACCACCCAAACATTGTTTGTATAACACAATGCAGAGGAAACTTGTTTGTGTGAGACACTTAGTTATGTATTCTGTTACTGTACCTCAGATCCCTGGAGGAACATTAATAGGCAGCATTTGAAATAATGTTACTAGAACTCTATTATGAATAGCATACAAAAGACTATTGAAGATTGACAGTTTACTGTTCTGGACATTTCTGGCTATTTTTGAAATGAAAATTTAGAAGGATATCTACTTTTATATTTCAAAGGAGATTTTAGGTTATGCTTCTTTAATATGTTAAATTTTGAAACTAATTTTCTGAAATGAGATGAATAAATGTTCTTGCCTTTATGTATTTTTTAAGAAAAGTAGAACAGTTTGTAGGACATAATAATAATACATAACAAATGTAGCTTTTATTATTTTAATGTTCTGTTTATATTCACCTTTTTTGAACTAAACAGCTTCACTTTGAAAGGATAATTGTGACATTGTATTTTAACTAATAAAATTTGAGTTTGAGGTACTAAATTCCCTAATATGGTTCTAAATGTCTTCTATATGAACACTGAAAAGTACTTTAATATTACATGTAACAATCTAAATTATTTCACATTTTAATGAGAATGATCAAAACTCAGTTTGGGGAAAGGTTTAAGAATTACAAAATTGCAAAACACATAAATAGTTTCAGTCTTTAATATATACCACCTCTGTTACTGCAGTTACCTATTTTAGTAAAGTGTATTCATTTGAATTTCACATTTTCCTAGGTAAGAATTCTGCTCCTGCAACCTGAGTTGTATAATTACACACTCATGCGTAATGAGATAGATTGTGTGTTCAGACAGAAGGTTATCTGTAATTTTGGAGAAGGGGGGAAATAATTGTGATATTACTTCCCTAAAGAAGAATGAGATCTCTCTTTTGAGTTATGAGTTGACTGTTATGAGAGATTTTTATAAATAATGCAGAGAGTCATCTCTTTAGCTAAGATGAGGGAAGCATCTTCAGAGTTTACAAAGGCATAGTAAGGCTAGCCTGACTGCAGAGCTATGGGGTGTGAGTGGGGTCATGGTGCTATGGAACAGTGAACTGAAGTGTGGATTGAGTGTGATTACATCTTCAGCCAAGGTGCTAAAGGTAGAAAGTTGTATTCTCACAATCCAAGCTACATTAAGAGTAGCTTCTACTTGATTGGTGGTTGTGATTGGAGGCCGGGGCAGGAGGCATTATTGAAGAGTGGACCATGGCAATGGGATTAGATAAGGAGATAAATGGGAGTGTAACTTTAAAGAGAAGATCTGAAGGAACATGTTGACAGGGGGTACCTAATTCTTATGACTGATCATGGAGTGTAGAATCAAATTTCTTAATTCTTAAGCCTTTCTTTATCATACCAGTTTACACTAAAAAAAAAAAAAAAAAAAAAAAGAGGTTCCACAAGTAGGAAAACAGATTTCCTTTCCCCTCACCTCTAATTCCGACTTCTTTTGTCAGTGTAAATTAGATAAACACTCTGAAGGCGTAGTGCCTCTCTATTCTTTATTTTTTATGTCCCCCATGAGATCAACTTTTATTTAACTCCCTTCCTCCCTTATGGCTTTGTTATGCTTCTAAGAAGGAAGGCTTACAGACCTTTGGCACTCAAAGCCTCTAGTAACTCTGAGCATTACTTAATGGAACAAGTGTTTAAAAAACAAAGCAGAAAAAACTGGTACAATTGTTTTTCCATCAATTTAATAATTTTCTTGTTATTAACGTTTCTTTAGAGAAATTCATGTAGAAAGTAACTAAGGAGCAAAAATATTTCCTTTATGTTGTTTTTGTGAAGAAATTCAGCTGAACAATGAGAATAATTGTAACTATGTCCAGGGGGTTTGGGAATGCTAGCCTGTGTGTCTTTAGATGATTTCAAAGTAAAATTACTTATTTACTGTTTTTCAGGATTGCAGCATTCCAGAGATAGAACTTTGCTCACAGTCTGACTCAGCTTATTGTCCTATCTACATACAGCGAGCAGTCCCCAATTTAGAAGAACTGAGTATCCCCAAATCTGTGTCTTTCACTGTGAATTCAGGAGTGTATGTATCAGTTCCTCTTTATTATAATGACTGATGGCCACTAAAGTTAATTTTTTGTTTCATATTTTAGTAGGTGACATACAAATTTCTCAAGTTTTAGTTAATTTACTTTATTTATGCTCCTGGAAAGACAAATGCTTTTTAAACATATTCAATCTTTCTGTGGAACCAATTAAGGCTTTTATGTATAGAATCCTTAGACATAGTTCTTGGTGGATGGATCCTTTGTCTCCCACATTTTAAGTCTAGGGTTTCTTAGGTGCTAATTCCTGACAACAGGGAGGCACTGTGTTGTTTATCACCCCTCTTTTCCTGAAAGGCAGGTGGTATTGCCCTCACATTTTAGGTAAATGCTTTTGCAAGACAACTAGATGCTGAGCATAGATTTGGTTCTAGGCCTCTGGGTTTCTAAAGGTATCTGTAGGACCATGCATCTCAGCTCAGTCATTGTTTAGTTCCTGATTGGCTCCTGTCACAAAAACCAGTTCATGCCTAGCGCAGCATGGATTCCTCTTCTGTCTCCCATTATTTTTGTCTGCTCTGATAACAGTTGGTATACAATTTTGGGGTCAGTATAGGACATCTTTCTTTGCCTCCTCCAACTATGAATTAAAACTCTTGGGCAGACCTAGTAATTAGCCCAGTGCATTGGAAGTATCTATAATTATCAAGCTTGGCTGGGAGATAGATGTATCTTTTCAGAATCTTATTTCAAATACTATTTCTATGGCAGCTAGTAGAACTGATATTGATTCTAAAATTTCAGGTCAAAATGTAAAATGCTTAGTGAACCCCTTCCTCTGATTGTCCTAGTTTGGAAAAGAATGGATATACGGGAATTATTTTGACTTTTCAGTTATATTCTTCTTGAGTTAAAAGTGCACGGGCTTTGAGTATTAGAAAATTCTAAGAAAAGTAAAACTTGGAAAACATTAGATTTAGAGGCTAGAAGGATGTGAGTTTTTCATAACATGTTAACTCTATGTGCTGTCTGGCCAGTCACTTAGGGTGTATTTTACTTGTGTAATTCTGTGACGGAGGATTTTCTGTTTTGTTTTGGGCAAGCCATTTTACTGTTACAGATTCAGATGAAATTATTACTATTATACTTTAACCAATCATTCACTTCTTGTTTAGGTGGCTTGCCTACCCAGATATTAATTTTAAAGGTCAAGCTACAGTGTTGGAGGAAGACCATGGGCTCTTTGAGATTTCTGCAGCAGAAATGAAATCATTGCTTCCACTTCAAATGGTAAGCAAATTTAGAAAGAAGTGCTTCTTCCCTCAAATACTCATGAATTTAAAATTAAATAGCTATGATGATTACTCATACATCTCAATCTGCCATGAATATGTGTACTACTGAATTGGGTTACTGCATATTGTTTTTCTGTTTATATCATAGAGAGGTCTGAATTTACCTTGTGTTGTACCACAAGTATCAATCACAATACCTGCAGTTTCCTATATAAGTATTTTTTGTGAGTTTCTTGATACTCCTTAGAAAATTGGTTGTAGTAAATTACATTCTTCCACTTCAATGAATGGTAAGCTCAGCATTAATAATAAATGTATAGTTCTGTCAATGTTTACTTTCTTAAAGATAATAAAGTATCTGCAGGATACTTTTTTGAGGAGAAAACTATTCAACTAAATGTTGACTGTGTAATAGAACATTTTTAGTTCTTCTGTGCCTTTTTTAGAACACTATGAAAAATAAGAAATTTTAAGAAATATCACAATGTAAGTACCATTTTGAAACAAGAAATTACAGAATTAGGGTTTTTTGAGGAAGGGTTTACTTTTTCTGCTGTACAATCTTGGCATCATGAAGATATCAAGTGTGATTAGAAAGTGTTGGTAGAACCTGGAAGGGTTAAATGTGGATAGCTCAATGCTCTTATTTATAAATCTCAATTAATTGTAGGGTAAACATTTGGATATTTGGTTTAGAAATCTACTCTGCCAAATATGACTGCTAAATCTACTAGCAATTCAGCTTTCTGTTTGGGACATTCTGAGCTGGGGATTCAATCTTAATTGCTTATGTGTGCTCAAGGACTAAACCTCAATTGTCTTCCTTGTAGTTATAATTTGGAATCTTTTAAAATTGTAGAGCAATCGGAGACTGTTTTGACTACTACAGTCTGTACTTAAATGAACTTAAATTTGCTTATGTAGTCTTACCAAGTTAGATTTTATATAACCTACATATGTCACTTAGATATTTTGAGAGATTTTAATATCTGCATATCTAATATTAAATAAGAGTATCTTGTCATCTTTAGGGTGGACTGAAAGTGGAAATGCCTATGAACTTAAAGGTAAGTGTTGAAAATGACTTTTGCGGTAGGCCCCAAATACTGAATACTAATCTTTTTTTTTTTTTTCTTTTGGGGAGCGGGTACTGAGGATAAATGCAGAGGCACTCAACCACTGAGCCATATCCCCAGCCCTATTTTATATTTTTGTACTTTATTTAAAGACAGGATCTCACTGAGTTGCTTAGCACCTTGCTTTTGATGAGACTGGCTTTGAACTCAAGATCCTCTTGTCTCAGCCTCCCTAGCCGCTGTGATTACCAGCGTGTGCCACAGCACCCGGCCTCTGAGTACTAATCTTTAAGTATTTGAAATTACTGGAATGAAACAGTTCCCAGAACATATGATAATAAGGGATGTTGAGGTGGTAGGAAATGACTATACAGACTGTTCATGCACAGTTGTGAATGAGGAGTGGAATCAGTATGCAAAGTTGGAGCTCAAATCCATCAAGTATCTACTGATGTCAAGGTGATTGGTCTGATTTTTGTTAGGGAGGTGAGTTTGAGATTGCAGCTATATACTTAAATGGAAATAGTTAGCATGTATTTGAGGATGATGCTTAAAGAGGAGATCAAGACTGATGAGAAGGAGGTATACGTAGCTCTTATCACATAATCATCAGTTTGTAAGTATAAATACCTGAAAGGAGGAAGAGAGGCAATGAAAACTGGAGGCAGGGGTGCTAGGATTAAAATGAGGGGAAAAAGGAGACAGGGTTACAAAATGTATGTAAGGAGAGAGAAAGAAACTTAGTGCAGTGATCAAATATGCAAACACCCCTCCTTATAGGTAAGTTGTAGTACCTGTAGCAGAGGCAGGCATGGAATCAGGAGTTCATTCACCCTTCTCCTGTCCTTGGAAACAAGACACAATTCCTCCAACCCTACCATTTCTAGACTTCCTAATTTGTGGAATTGACTACCATTTCTTAATAACATATATGAAGACTTTAAAAACTTCTTTATATTTAATGCACATTGACTCTACATGTTGCAATTATATATCTGGGTTTTTAAAAAAATATTTATGCCTGGGTTTCACTCTTAGACTTTTAAATTGGTATGTGATCAAAAATTTTCCAGTCCCAGGTGATTTGAAAATGCCATGAAAATTGCAAACTACTAATCTAATAAATGTACGTTTAGCTGTAACACTGAGTGACTCCTCTGAATCTCCTAGCTGGTGACATGACAGGTATGATAGGCTGAGTTTAGACATGACAGATCTGATAGGCTGAGTCTTCCTTGGGCATTTGCAGTTTTACAGGTTGTAAGTATATATGACTGGATTGATCATCATAAATAATCACAGTTTACAAGCTCTTAGATAACATTGATAATGTCACAGAACCTTACTCATTAAAGAATTACTGGTTTTCATTTGGTTTGAATATTGTCATCACATGTAACATGTTATATCCCAGTGGCACATGCCTGTAATCACACCTACTCAGGAAACTAAGGCAGAAGGATCCCAAGTTCAATGACAAACCTCTACAACTTAGCAAGACCCTGTGTCAAAATAAAATTTTGAAAAAGGATCTGGAGCAGTGGTAGAACACTTGTCTAGTATATATTTGTGGTACTGGGGATTCAAAACAAGCAAGCAAATATATCACTTCCAATAGACCTTTCTATAAAAATCTAACATGCGAAATAGAGCCATATATATATATATATATATATATATATATATATATATATATATACATATACACACACATACATACACACACATATATGTAGTCTATATAATGTTATTAGCATTTAGAAATAAGAAAAATGTAACATTTTTGTTTAGTATATTTCAGTATTAGGTCTTTTTAGCTATGATCTTGGGTTGGTAGCTGTGCACAAATTATCCCATTAACCATAAATAGGAGTCAGTGATAAAGTGTAGACAGATTAATGCTAGAACCACTGTTATTATTTTAACATAATTAGGACAACTGGTACTTGAGGAGTTAAAACAGAAAAATAGACAAGATAAATACTGTATCAAGCCAAATTTGATGCAAATGAAATATTATAAATTTGTTTTCTACTGTACTTGTCACACTACTCCCAAATTTGAATCAAATATCCAATTCAAAAAGTCCATAATTTTTAATCATTTATTTCTAGAAATTTTTGCACTTAAAAAAATTTAAATATTTCTGTTCAACAAATATTAATGACCCATAGAAGCAATTAAGTTTTACAAGAAATTAAATATGTTTTCTAAAATACAATAATTTATTGCTATACACTGGAAACTCCAGAGTTTTTATTTCCTATAGCAAAAATTCTATACTTAAATATGAAGTATACTTAAATATGAAATTCTATACTTAAATTCATATTTAAATATGAAGCCAGGTCAATATAAAATTCAAAACACAGGAGTGAATGTATAAGGATGAAAAAAAAATGAAGGATGAGTTATAAGACAGTTTTATCAGTTATAAGACAGTGTATGAAATGATCCTAGAATTTGGGTGAACAGAATAATATAATCAAACCCAGGTATATTAATATGTGAGAGATATATTGTTAACATGTTTTACATTTATGATGATAAGGAGTAACATTTCATGTGAGTATCAGACACAGTGTTATAAGACTGTATTAATGAAAAAAAAACAGCAGTCCCTATTTACATCACATATATACATACATATTGTAAAGTATGATCATGGTAAATAATATTTTTTTGTTTTTCAGGTCATTATTTATGAAAAACCTCACTTCCATGGACAGGCCAAAGACTTTAGTGAGCATATCGATTCCGTCCCTAATTTTTTAAAAGATGATGGGGACTTTCAAGGAGTTGGATCAATTCGTGTCATTGGTGGAGTGTGAGTGTCATCTTTTCAATATTTGACTTAGTATCCTTCTTTTGAAGTCTACATAATAAGTGCTCAACAGGACAAACACAGAAGCCTTATTCTAAAACTATACATCCCTTCTGTAGTGTGCAAAGTAACAACAATGGTTTTCTATGTTGGTATTAAAGATTTTGAGATGGAAGATATTTTCTACGTTTAATGTAAAACATCACCGCTTAGCATTTCTAGACACAGCATAGAAGATAAGAGTTGTAAACTAAGTTATCTTCTCATTGGTAATGAACATGAGTGCCCAGTCTTATCTTCTGTTCTGTTGGTATGTTGATGTTTGTAGACTAATGTGTTTAGGTCTTTGCCAGTGAATCCCCTCTCATTAAAGAAATAGCTTGGGTTGTGTATTTGTAAAGCTGAGAGTTTTTGACACTGATAGCCCTCGTCTCTGAACTGTTTTTGAGGAAACTCTTAAAGAACACCTGGGTATAAATACATGTACACACATAAAGGTAAAATCATAAAGAAGAAACTCCCCACAAAGCTTATTTACTGTTGTCAACCCAGTGCCAGAATCCCTTAGAAACATTCTCTTGTCTCTAGCAAAACATTGGTTATTTTGAATATTGGTTCATTTGAATGGCCTTAGTGTCTCTTAATATTTGCTGTAATATCATATAACTTGTTTATCCTCTTCTAGAAAATGATGCTACTAAAATATTTTTATTCATAGGCATTAAATAGCTTATCTAAGGCCACTTGAGTGTCTAACATATAATGGCTTAGACTTTACAATTTATGACAACAAATTAAGTGATGGCCATACCAGCCAAAATGAAAATGTCAGAGACCTTAACATACTAGATATATGGGTCATATTGATAATTGCTCTGACAAGTTGGTAGTTATTTAATTACTTATCTTTAAATTTCAAAAAGTGCTTGGGACTGAAAAGAACAGATACAGTTTGGCTAAATATTTACATATTACTATGTTGTATTTCTCTGTAGTCTTTGGTTTGTAACACATCTGCTTCTTATTAATCCTGCTCTAAAATATTTTTGCCTCTTCCTTTCTTTGGAATCTAAATGTTTTCCCCATTAACTAGGCAGACTTAAAACTAGTTTTCTGCTTTATTCTGCTTTACAGAATATTATCTGCTAAAATTTGGTGTGATGAACAGTGTTATTCTCTGTTTTCTTACAATTGTTTAATAAGAACAATCTCAAGAAAGTATGGCTGTATACAGCATACACACTTCCATTTTTATATGGCACTTGCAGGAGAAAAATGTGATGTTCCCACTTAAAAATGGCCATCTGGCTTCATTTGTTTTCGCCATTATTTGCTGTTTGTTAGCTGTTTAGTTTGTGTGTAGATATTATAGACTCTTCTTTATCCCTATCCCATCTTGAGAGATCTAGGGAAAGTAACACTGATGTTCTTTTTTTTTTTTTTTTTTAAGTATTGGGGATTAAACCCAAAGCTTTGCATATGGTAGATCCATCCTTGTGGTAACTATATCCCTGGCCCTTTTTGTTTTATTTTGAGTCAGGAGCTTACTAAGTTGCCCAGACTGGCCTCAGATTTGAAATTCTTCTGCCTCAGTCTTCTGATAGCTAGGATTTCAGGTGGACACCAGTTCACCTGGTGATCTGGTGAGATTGACATTCTTAATTTTTCTCAGATAATATACATAGTTAGATAGCCCAAATAGACATTTAAATAGAATGGAATCTTAATCACAACAATCTGTTATTAAAACTAGGCAGAAGCTTTCTGCACTCTCATTATGTAATAGATTTACTAAACTTCATCTATCCTTTAACATTAAAATCTTCTATACCTCATACAGTTTTTTTCTCATTCTGGTATGATTAAAAACACGTTTTGAATAGTCACATTATTGTAAAAGGAATTTAGAATTTGTAAGTTTTCTGTGAAATTTGTTATTACAGGATAGTTTAAGAATACAATAATATTAGTCTCTCTACATATTATAAATATACTAAGGTGTTTTAAGTAGTTTAATGTAAGTTATAAGTTTATTCTAATTCATGTGAACCCCTATCCTCTGTACCCCACCATACATATACATACAGAAAGCAAGAAGAGATTAATTATTGCTGAATGTATACTATTATAGAGTGTCTATGAAAACAATTTGGGAGCAGGGAGAAAAGAAAAACAATGGTAGGGAATCCTCCTGTGCTTTCTTTTGATAAGCTTTTGAATTCAGAAGTCTCCAAAGCTTAGAATAGTCATCCTTAGAATCTGCCTACTTGGAGGGTCCTTCTCTAATTGTACAGATCATTTAAAGTCTGATTTAAGCAGATCTTCATGTTTCATGAACCATTGATGCCCAGACTGTATAATGTGGATTACCCAATAAAAAGATAAGTTTCATGGAGAAGCTTCTCAGTGTCCTGTACTGATACTTTTAGATTAGAAGTCAGGAAAGTACCTGGAAAGTACTCAGCCACAGTGTTTCCTGTTTCCACCATAATCTCTGATAAAATGAGGGGATCAACAGTTTTCACCCATAAGTATTTACAGAAGTTTTTGTATACATGTAGGGCACCAGCACTCCTGGTGTTCTCCAGCTCAGTTGCTTTGCCCAGTTCTTCTTTAATAAACCTTTCTGTATTGTGTTTTTGATCTACAGCCTGGTGAGAGAGGTCCTTTGACTGAAACCCTGAGTGCGTGTATAATATAGTAGTCATTCTATGGTTCAGAAGGGCTTGCTCAGTAAAATAAGAATGATTATCTTTGAATCTCAATGTGAGTTTGTAATTTTTCTTGTCAGCTGTGTGTGCCTTCTATAATTTTTACTTGGCAAAGTATTCTCTTAAGCATGTTGACATGTGGTAAAAAGTCATGCCACAAAAATTTAATAAGCTTGCTCTGTTGCAGTTCTACAATTAACCTTTCGTTGGGAAAAGCCTCCAAACTATAAAAATTTTTGATCCATGAAGGGTTTACCATTTGTCTTTGTAAATGGAAACAAAGCAGATATGTTGGGTTTTTTTTTTTTTAGAATATGGAGATGAACACCTATTTGCTTTATCGTGAGTTTCTCTCTTTTGCTTTCTCGACTAGTTTTATTAATGGCTCAGTTGATCATCCTCTGTATTTCTAGGTGGGTCGCCTATGCAAAAGAACATTTTAAAGGCCAGCAATTTCTGCTTGAAGAAGGACACTTTGAAGATACTAATGCTTGTGGGGCATTAAGTGGTCCCATCTTATCTTTCCGGTACTTACAAGCTGTGAGTTTACCTCCTTAATTTAAACTTTCTACCTGTTTTCTCTTTCCATGAATATTAGACATGACTGCTGATAAAACATGAGATTATAAAATGTATCTAGCAGCTAGGAGCATGAAACTGAACTGAAAATGACTAGCTTGTTTTTTTTTTTAACTGCCATAGTGAGTATTTTTTACTTTCCATCCACTAATTCTGTAATTATTTTCTGGAGCCCTTACTTTGTAGATGTATTATGCTAGATGCTGGATATATAGTGGACAGAGACTCAGTCCTGTTATCCCAGAGTGGCAGTCTGGTAGGGAAGGTAGCACTTATATAAATATTTGATACTATTTGCCTGTGATGGAATGATGTACTCAAGGTACCCAGGAAAAGGTTATTTGTTCAGTTATTTCCACTTAGAGTAGACAGGGCAGCATGGAAAACATGATGACTGAGCTGAAATTCATGTATAGGATTTATCTGTGGGGCATGGTGGTGCACACCTATAATCCCAGTGACTCTAGAGACTTAGGCAGGAAAATCATTTAAGGCTGGCCTGGCAACTTAACAAGACCTTGTCTCAAAATTAAAAAGGGTTGGAGATGTACCTTGGTACAGCACCCCTGGATTCAATCCCCAGTAACACACACACACACACACACACACACACACACACACACACACACACAGGAGTTGCCCAAGTGGAGAATTTCCAGGACTGGGTAAGGCTAGGATAGGTCCTATTTAGAAAGAGACTAACACTTTTAATGTGTAAAGTCAAGGTTGTAAAGCACTGGTTCTCAGCTGGGGTGATGTTAGCTCATGGAGGGCATTTGGCAATGTCTGTAGAGACATTTTAGGTTGTCGTGCTTGGGGGTTTGGGTGCTGCTAACATCTGGTTGGTAGAAACTAAGGATCCTGCTACACCTCCACTATGTGAAGAACAGTTCCTAAAAGAAAAGAATCACAAGTCCTGAAATATTAATAGTGCTGAGGTTGAGAAACCCTCATGTAAGTAAATCTGTGGTGTGTGTGGGGAAATGCAGTTGAGTTAGGATATTAGGGAGAACTTTGGGAAGATGAATCCAGAGCCAGTTAATGAAAAATGTAGTACCATGTTGAGGGATACACATCATTTTTCTTGAGTTGACCATGAGCCACTGGTAGACTTTAGGTCTGGTGAGTGTGAATCTGGAATATTCTTTGGAGAACAATTTCCTCCCTGAGGGATTTGATAGTGAAGTGAAAGGTGATCACTGGGTTCATGTAGACTTAAGATCAATGCAGGGATTGTGTCCTCTGGCCCTTCAGGTTTCTGTCTGTTGGAGTTAACAGCAGCCCATTTACACCTTGTTAAGCAGGAGAAACTGGAAGGAAAGAAGCAGCCCAGGGAACAAGGGAGCATTTTTTTTTTCCCATAAATGATCCTTCTCAGTAAGAAAGTGAGTCAGAAACAAGTTGAACCTGAAAGAAGTATAGGATAGTCCACTGGAGGTTGAGTTCTGGGATAGCATGAGCAATAAGCAATAGCATGGTGTACAAGTCTAACATACAAGGGCCACAGTTTTTCTCCACTCATCCACGTTCTACCTGACAACTAAAAGGTGAGTAAGACAAAATAAGACAGAAACTTTCTTGCTTTTTTAAGAAACTATGGGCCATGATTCAAATCATCATATTAGTATTGCATAATACTAAAAATGTTCTCTACTTATTAAAAAAAAAGAGCTGGGTGGGAACATTACTGATGATATAAATTTTTAGCAATATAGAGGGCTTATGGGTAAAGCAACCAAAACCAAACAAATCAGAACCCCAAGTCATTGTTGGAAGTGAGAAAAGAAAGAAATACTGTTAACTATGTAGTTAAATAATGAAGATATACTTGATCTAGACAAGGTCCATAATAATATACATTAGAAAAATCAGCATTAAAAAGCATGTTAATTTCTGCTATGCACAGAGGTTTTGGGCATATACAGAAAGGATGACACAGTTTTAATATAAATAAATGAAAATGTCCTTCCTCCAAAACCTTCTTTTTGTTCTCTATTAGATTTTTTAAAAGTTAAGATATTAGTTGTTACCTTATAATTAAAGATGTCATCACAATAATCCTAGTATTTGTCAGTTACTTTTTTTTTAAAGAGAGAGTGAGAGAGGAGAGAGAGAGAGAGAATTTTTAATATTTATTTTTTAGTTGGCGGACACAACATCTTTGTTGGTATGTGGTGCTGAGGATCGAACCCAGGCCACACGCATGCCAGGCGAGCACGCTACCGCTTGAGCCACATCCCCAGCCCCTGTCAGTTACTTTTTAATGGCTTTACTTAAATACTTGCACCAATCTTCACAAAGACTCTGAAGTAGTCTTTGTGTTTCCCATCTTGCAGACATGGAAGCAGAATGTAAGAGATTAGTTACTGTGTCCAAGCACAGAGCCCTGGTTGTAGTAAAATTCTGTCTACTCTAGAGGCCCTGTCATACTGTCCATTTCCTTCATTCCAAATGCTTAGATTTTAAAAAGCACCTCAATGGGAAAGGAAATTTCCTTTAGTTAAAGGCTTATTAGCTTTTTATTTATAACTGTTAATAAAGGGTCACATTGCAGACCAATACACCTATGTAATAAAAAATAGCTGCAGGATTTTCAAATACTTTTTTATAATTTAAATTTATGTTCACTTTAAATATAAATGTACTAAATAATCTAAATATATTTATTAAGACAACATAGCACTTTTATGTAGTGAAAATGCTTTGAAAATTTGTCAAGTTATAGTTTGAAAGATTGTATCTTTCTTAGATGTAGCATATAGTTGGGAAGGAACTCTTTTGTGATTATTATTTTTTGAAGTGTTGGGGATCAGATCCAGGGCCTCTTGCATGCTAGGCAAGTGCACTCTCACTGAACAACATGCCTGTCAGCCTGGGAAGGAGTACGAAAAGCCCTTGTGATTGTGGCAGCCCTAGTGAATTAAAAGACAGAAATGATATGAGGCATCTTTTCCCCATAAAGAAATTCAGATGTCTCTAACATGGGAAAGAATGAAGCATGACGTTTATAATCTCACTTGCAGAAATATAAAATAAACAAGAGGACAGGTAGAAAAGCTGCATGATGCAATGCAGTCTCAATGTCCTGGCTCCAGTACATGGAACACTGTGAATTTTCTAAGGTCAAATAACAGACATGTTCCTTGGGGATAATGTGATCTATGTCGTGGAGTACTTTGGAGAAAAAGACCAGAAACATGTTCCCAGTTCCAGATGAGTCATTCAAATATGTTATTGACTTGGAACAGATTACTTTTTAAGAATGGAAAGCACCAGAAGGAATATAGGAGAATTGAGACTCCAGGGATTTAGTAAATTTTTATTTCTTGACTTCCTCAATAAAACTTTCTTAGTGAGGTTGTCTTTTCTCAATTTTGTACTAACAAGTTTTATATTTGCTTTTTCTATGATTTTCAGACTTTGGGCCTTTTTTTCCAGATCCCAGAAACCAGGTGGTATGCAGCAGGAACCATGATTTCTCTTGTGCTAATGGATATGCCAGATCTCCATGGGTTATCTCTATCACATTGCCCATGGGGGGTTATAGCATAAGAGCTCAGGGGCCAGATCATCTGAGGAAGTTTGTGGAATTTAAAAGCAATCAGATTACTGATCCTTACAACTCATCTCTGAGCCTGAAGCAACTACTGATTAGTTCTCTCTAATAAATCAGGGAGTGATGAACTATTACGCTATCGAAGTGCTTTAAAAATATAAAATGGAGGCATAGTTGGGAA
Organism: Urocitellus parryii; assembly: GCF_045843805.1. Lineage (NCBI taxonomy): Eukaryota > Metazoa > Chordata > Mammalia > Rodentia > Sciuridae > Urocitellus > Urocitellus parryii. The sequence goes on from NC_135532.1 coordinate 146,956,432, forward strand.
TGAGAGCAGAGCTGGTATCTTTGATATATTCTTAGTCCCTGTACCCAGTAGGATCTCTGCAAATGCTAAAGGAGGAGAAAAATATTATTTTGATAACAGGAAAGTCTATAGTTGAAGCTTTGTCCAAAGACATTGAATCGGGGATTTAGCTCTATGGTAGAGCACTTACCTAGCAGGTGAAAGGCCCTAGGTTCAATCCAACTAGAGTAATATAAAATGGAATACAGTTTTCAAGGCTGCTCTATCATTCATTCTTCTTGAGTGATTACATTATAAGCTGGGGATTTTCAAAGTTGTTTACCTGTTCCTGGGTATGACCATGAGTGCCTGTTCTACTCATGTCCTGAACAAGGCAGATAGAACTTTTTTTTGTTTTTAAGAGAGAGGAAGGGAGAGAGAGAGGGAGGGAGAAAGAGAGAGAAAAAGAGAGAGAGAGAGAGAATTTTTAATGTTTACTTTTCAGTTTTCGGCGGACACAACATCTTTGTATGTGGTGCTCTAGAATTCTATCCCGGGCTGCACGCATGCCAGGAGAGCGCGCTACCGCTTGAGCCACATCCCCAGCCCAGAACTTTTTTTTAAATTGACTTTTCATTTCTTTCTTTCTTTTTTGCTTTTTTGCTTTGTACTTGTGACCCCTGGAGGTTTATATCTTGGTGATTGGGCCCAGAGCTGACACAAGACCCTTGTGAGCACATGATTTTTTAAAAGTTAAATATTAGTTGTTGCCTTATAATTACACCAAGGGCTCTGCACAGCAAGGATACCATATTAATGGCAACTAATCAATTAGATCAGATATGGTGTATTTGGTAGGCTTGAGAGAAAAATGCAGACAGGGACAAAACATGGAGAGTTGCTCAGATGGGGAAAAGGACTTAGAAAAAAAATGGAAGGCAAAAGCTATAAGGCAAAAAGTGGGGCTTGGTGATGCACACTTATAATCTCAGAAATGTGGGAGACTGAGGCCAGCCTCAGCAACTTAGCAAGACACAGTCTCAAAAATTTAAAAAAAAGAGCTAGAGATGTAGCTCAGTTGTAGAGCACCCCTGGATTCAATCCCTAGTACTGTTTAAAAAAAAAAAAAACTATTAAGGCAAGAAAAGTCACAAATAAGTGTAGAAGATGGAAAGTGGAGAGTGATATCATCTAGGAGACTCCTGTGTCCTTCTGGGAATGATAAGCAGTTCAAGATGGATACACATGCAAGCTCTATGAGTATTTTTGTTTGTGAGCCCAAATGCTGCCAGCCTTATATTTGTCAGTGGACTTTGTGACAGTGAGTTGCTCTGCTCTGCTCAGCCCAGGCTTCATTTTTGCATGTGGCATGTTTCTCTATCTCATTACCCAGCTCACTCTCTTCATTGCTGTAAGTCCCCACAACCCACACCACATGTGTGCAAATCATAGCTAAAGTCAAGTACACCCTAGTATAACACTGATATTTCTGAATGCTAAGGCACAAACACAACACACAGGCATATATCTGTATCTGTGTCCTTGTGCTGTTCTACTCCAGTGTAACGCAGTGATCCATGACACATTTCCTGCTCTCCATTGCTAAAACCCTTCCAGGAAGTAGAGAACAGCTAATTGTAGGAGCAGGAGAAGTAGAAGCAGCGATGAGGTGGTTTTGGAGTCATCTGAGTGGGAGAACAGAGATGCCAGTAATTGAGAGCTGCCAAGAACCTTTCTTTTACGGTTGGGTCTGATTTGTTGGTGATTGTGGGTAGTGCTTCCTACCAGGACCAGACTGGACCACCTTTAGCCATCACCATCATCATCATCATTACATCAATTTCCCACAGTCACCTTGAGGTTGTTAAGACACTTTTAGGTTGCAAAAAGCAGAAGATCCTCAGGTGAGGGAGGCTTATGTTGTCAGTATAATTAGGTTTGCATGGCATCTAGAATGTAAATGTCATAGTCAGTTGGAAGCTTGTCCTGGAGATTTTAGGAGAAATCACCTTCAGGCTGTTGTTATTCCTTTTCCCATTAGGAAGATTGCATTGCCTATACATGTGTATGTATGTGTTTGTGAATGTATATAAAACCAGGGAGTAAGAGAGCTCAAAAAGATAAGTGCGAAAGTGCTCTGAAAATAGTCTTAATGTTAAATAAAGGCAGGAGTCATGGTAGTGATGAAGCATAGATCCACCCAGCTCCCATATTTTTTAAATATTTTTTTAGTTGTAGATGGACAAAATGCCTTTATTTAATATTTATTTTTATGTGGTGCTAAGAATTGAACTCGGTGCCTCACACATGCAAGGTAAGCTCTGTACCACTGAGCCACAACCCCAGTCCCAAGCTCCCATATTTTTAAGAACTGTGTAGAAATAATGAAGGTGGCAGGTTCTCTCCAAGGTTTACTCTTGAGGAACTGAGAACACAGTTTTGGGATAGATGTTATTTAATGATAAAAATTTCAAGTGAAAAGCCCTTATCTTTTACCCTAAAGTTTCAAGTGATACTTGATCCAGCTAAGTCAGCAATGTAAAAATCCTTCAAAGCTGGATAAGTAGAACATTCAAGAGGATTTTTTTTAAAATGTATTTTCTCCACTCATTATAATGCCTGTTGTTTTTGAACCCTGTTTTACTTGTTCATGTAAAATGAATGTATACCTAGAAATCTTTTGTTCATGAATTTTACTTATAAGGGAGAAAATTGACATTGTTGGAACTTACAAAATTTGATACACTTCTATAGGTCTAGACTTGATTAACAGACCATGAATATAGGAAGAGAGAGGATTTTAAAAATATATGCTATACTTTTCCAATTAAAAAATGATAATATTTTATAGAAATTTGAAAAAAAATGTAGAATAAAATTTTTAAATGTCTGTGTACCCATAGGTAACTCTGATTTAAAAAAAAAAAGTTTTAGTCTTTTTTTTTTTTTTGAGGGGGGTTTATTTCTAATCTTACTAGTGTTTGCAAGTTTGCATTTTTATCCTGCTTTCCATCTTCACATTTATATCAGACGTACTTCCACTGAAATTCAATCTCAGCTCCTGCTAGCCGTGTGACCTCAGGCAAATTATTCACTCCACTTTCTTAACTGAGAAATGGGAATGGTAGTAGTATACTCATATAGTGGCTCTTTTGAAAATAATGTATATAAAGGTCCTGGTCACTAGTAATTATAGAATAATTTAACTTAGTTTGTCTACAGTTCTTCATTATATTTAATGCTTCATCAAGTGAAGGATGTAATAAGATTTATCAAACCATCTTTTTTCCGTTTACATTGTTCACAGCTTTTCACTATTTTAAAGAATGCATCTTTGCATATATGTATCATATCACTTCTTCCTTTAGGAAAACTTGATTAAAAGGGAATTTCAGAAAGTTTAATAGTCTTTTTAATTGATTTTTAAATTATTTTCTAATATTTTATTTTCTAATAATTTATTTAATTTATTTTAAAATAGTTGGTTATATTTCCACCAGGAATAGTCTCTGATAAAATTAAATTTTTAGACTTCTAATTTTTAAAAATTTGTATCTAAATGTTTTAATTTGAATTTCTTTAATTTACTGGTGAAATTAAGACATTTGTATATCTGTTTTAGTGCTACTCTTCTCTTAATTGTCTATATCTTTTACTGATTTATCTGTTTAGGACTTAGAGTTTTTCTAAAATACATTTACTTTGATTATATTGACCTACTATAATTTCTTTTAAAATTTCTTCATCTTGATTTTTTAATAAGCCATTTTTTTGTTAAGTAAATTTTATCTGTCTCTTCAGTTACATGTAAACTCATAAAACTATCTACAACATTGTCTACAATATATTTTATATTCACTTCTTTCTCACATGGTTTACATTCTTTAGGCAAAAGTGAGACTTTAGTTTGCTTTACAGTTAGTAGCACATAGTTTAGCTTATAAATTCCAGCAATTTATCAGTTGTTGACTAATTTCCATTTATATATATATTTTTTTTGATTGAAGTAAATTCAGGCTTATATTTTTTTCCCTTTAAACTGTATCAGAGTAGCAATTATAAAATTGTTTCCTGAACCTTTTAAAATTCTTTCTGAAGTTATTTATGGGAATATTATTCCATGAGTATGTGAAATTGTGGTTAGCTGTAGCAGTCCATAAAACAAAATGTACATGTTTTCTTAAACTTTCCTCTTCCTCTTTATAGAATTTTATAGAATCTTCCATCACACTGTTTGAATCTGACCTAGAAAGTGGGAAGTTTATTGACATTACAAATCAGGAAATTTCTGACTTGGAAGAAATTGGCTTTGGCAGTGAAACAAGATCCATTCATGTCAAAAGCGGAGTGTAAGTGGTCTCCTACCCTGAGAACCTTGAGAGAGTCTTTGGTGTTTGAAATTGTTGGCTGCTTGATTCTATATCACCTCTGTTCTCCTCTTCCCTTTTCCTCACTAGATGGGTTGCCTACCAGCAGAAGTGCTTCTGTGGAGAGCAGTACATTTTAGAGAAAGGGAAATACAAATGCTTTTTTGACTGGGGAGGATCAAATAATATAATCATGTCAATCAGACCCATCCAGCTGGTGAGTATGAAGATGGCAAGTGCCAGTGGAATATGTGGGATAATTTTTTTTAAAGTGAGATTGTTGAATTATTTTCTGTATGTATGTATGCAGAAAATAAAACATTATATGATTTTCTGTAGATTCCATATATAGCTGTTAGGTACAGGAATGAGATGATTCTGTAATTTGATCATTCATTCAGCAGCATTTATTTAGTGCCTCTAATATGTCAGGCATTGTGCTGATTACTGTAGATAAAGATGAATAAGACTGCCCTGGTGGCTCTCTGGTCCCTGCGGAGAGAGAGATGTAGATGTACAAGCAACTAATTATGTGTGATTAGTGAGAAAATGAAGTGGGCAGGCAGAGGGGAGGGAGCCTGGGAGGGGCTTCCCAGCACTAGGGAGTTGGAGACTTCGCCGCAAAAAAAAAGGTATATTGAGTAGTATCTTAAGGGATGGGAGGAAATTTTCCAGGCAGAAAGGCATTTCACAAAGAGGAAATATTCCTGGTGTCCAAAATCATGTAGTTGTAAGTGATTATGGCGAGTTTGTATAATAACAAACACTGTCGAATAATAAGAGTGTCCATGAGATTGGGGTCAGAAATTCAGACTTTATTTCTTTCTAGTGGGCACTGGAGCCCATTTTTCTCCCAGCCACAATGTTACTCAAAATGACTTAGTCATAAATACTAAAGTTGTTATCACAGAATTTCCCAAGGTTATTTGAGGGTCATAGCCAGTTCAAGGAATCTAGTAAATTGATCAGACCATTAAATTTCTTTTCAAAGGATATTTTCAAAACATTAAGAAAGATGACTAAGATTATTTGATGACAGTTTTCCTTTTTGTTTTAATGTATTTTTCAGGAACCACTTGGGATAAATGAGCCTCCGCATTTGGTATGTTTAAAAATATTCTCGACTTGTACTTGTTAGATTGTTTACCAAAAACATTTGTGCCCTTTCCTCAAATCTTCCTCTCAAATAACTTTTCTGTGTGGCAGGACAATTTATATTATTGTTGGTAAGCAGAGGAGTGCCCGTCCTTGTTAGTGGACATATGGGCCTAGATTTGTCACCTTATCTTTCATTTTTCTTTTTTTTTCAGGGCTGCTGCTCTCACCCGGTTAGGGTCATTTGAACATGTGTCATTCTTTCTTTCCCATCTTCCTATTCTTTCTTCATATCACGATCTTTTTCAGGACAGTGTATTATTCTGTCTCTGGAGGAGCGAACAGCATGGAGCAGTCTTTGTCTTGACATGCTTATCAGGCCCCTGGATTTCTTATGCCTACATCAAATGCTGCTCTAAAGCACTCATGAAGCTGAAACCCTACTTGGTCATTTCTGGTGTGTTTGTGGTTTGAAGTGGATTGTGTAATACTCTGGAGCCTCATGTTTATTATCTGTTGTGGGCGAGAAATCGTGCCCATTTCATACTTCTAATAATTTGTGAGGTCAATGTTAATCCCAGTTATTGTTAAGAAAACTAAGATTCAGAATTTAAGTGCCATTAATCACACACACAGCCAGAAGTAACAAAATTGACATTTTCTAGTTTCCTGACTCCACTAACAAAGCCACATTTTCAAAGTTGGGCATGAAGGGAGGACACATCACGGGACAAGCAGCACAGCCATAAAAGGAAGGGATGAGCAACTGCTTCCTTTGTTTCATTTTAAATACCCCTATTCAGGAAAATTGCTATCCAAAAGCCAAGTGTAGTGAGTGGTTTTAAATAGTACTGGCTACCTTACATGATGCATTTCCTCTGGGTGCGTATGTTTTGTCATATTCCTGCTAATATTTATATGTTTCAGCTGAGCGTGGTTTCACAGTGTTTCACTCACAGTCCTTTTAGTTTTGGTTATTTTCTGATTAGCTCAGGCCTATCGGGAACATTTCCTTTTTGAATATAATTGAGTAGTTGTATTTAAAGACATTTGCTGCCAGATCTTTATTTTGAATTTTTGAAAACTCCCAACTGTGGATTATTAAAATATTTTTTTCACATGAATCAAAATAACCAAGTAGATAAGGGAGTTACACAGGGATCATTTCAAACTCCACATTTTCTGAGCTTAAAGTACAGTTTAAAAATCTCATTTGGTGGCAGGTTTTTTTTTGGGGGGAGGGTGAGCACTTCCTTGTATGGGGGCCCATTGGTGGGAGGTTTTCTTTATAGTATTTCTGGTCAAACTTGAAAAGAAAGGAAGTAGCAGAAAATACCCAGTGAAGTCAGCTGCACTTCATGTTTTCTGGAGAGAGCTCAGTAATTGCCTTGTACAGTACACGTTTCTGAAGGCAGATGATAACTGCATATTTGGTAACACATGTACAAAGCTTCTTTTGTTTACTCGGTATCAGAGCTCTTATTATTTTCTCTTGGCCACATTTTCAGGTGTTTCTCTTATTTATAATTACCTAAACCCAAATAGACAAGTCTTGGCTGACACATGGGTTCTGTTCACTAACCAGAAAGTCTTGTCTCCTTCACAGGTAGCTCTAATATGCACATTGGTCATGCATGTGCTGTGTGCAGGGAGCTACTTATTTTCCCTGTCTGAGGAGTAAGAAGGCAGTTGTTACATTCCAGAGTTTTACTCAGATAAGGTTTTTTTTTTTTTTTTTTTTTTTTTTTTTTTACGCTGGTGATTTTAAGGGAAACCTCAAGTCACTAGAAAGTGTGTTTAATGATTAACATATATCATGAGACTTAGGATAATAAAAATATTGCTGTTAATATATTATGACACATTTTATTTGGGATACTATTAGAACCCTGCCTTTTATTGAGTAGATTGTTTTTCACCTAAGGCTGAAGATCAGTCACTAAATTTAAATTATCAAATCAAGATACATAGCATCACTATCATTATATAGAGTTCTCATTATTAACAGGTGACATTTTATTTTGTTTCCCCCCAAAAAAAACAAACCTTAAATATAATATGAGTTATCTTTATATTGTCGTTTGTCTTAGCAAGTCCTGAATTTCAGAAATCTCACTAAATTAAATCTCATAAAAATGAATTAATTTTTCAATTTTAGTTTAGTTGCATTGTTCTATTAGAAATTCTCACCAATTGCCCTCATAGACCCAACCAAATACCGTGTGTCCCTCAGGTATTTTTAAAGTTCATCTATAAATAAAAGCAAAATTTTGGATTTTTAAAAAATCCTGAAGCCTTTGATTCATTTTTGTACATAATGCTAGCTGAGAAAAACAACTGGATATTTTATTCTGTTAGATAACTTAGTTTCATTGAATTTTAACGTGATCCCAGTATCTGTATTAGTTATGGTTACTGTTGTCATGAATGGGAATAGGAAAGTGGCAGTTGCAGTTTTAGGCAAATATCAGTAAGACTTAAGAACAGTACAGAGAAAAACTCTTCTTTGTTACACTGCATCTGACAGTTTTTGTAGACTCCAAAGTCCAAAAATAGGAAGAACTATTTAAGAAAGTCTTCTGTGAGTGTTCAGGGAAATAAAATTATGATAGACTATGTAATTGACGTGAGAAATACAGAACACCATAATACAAGATAGGTGTGATATAATTGAGGAATGGAAACAAGATTTTTTTTTTTTTAACAGTCTCCTAATGTGTTTGAGGGAGGTCCAGATTCTTAGGGAAAGTCCTACTCAGTGAAGAAAGTTTCTCTTAGAAATTAATCTAATTTGGGAATAATAAAATTATGTCAAAAGATGGCTCTGATATTGTGAAATAAATTGAGCACAGCATCTGTATTTGGTTAGAAATTAAGTTCTTGAGTTTTCAGTTTAGACAATACCCCATTTTATTCATGTGTCTCATAAGTGATAATGACACAGTGCAAAAGCAAAATCTTCAGCATAAAGTGGTGATATTTTCTGCCTGAGGACAGTTTTAAGAAAGAAATGCCACAATATATGTGAAAAGACACCCTGCCAGTCAGTGGTAGGCTGGGTTTTGTGATGTTCTTGTTTTTGCTTCCATACACTTAAATGAAGTGGGGAGCTGGCAGGGACTGAGACATGCTCACATGGCGCAGAGGGATAGGCGTCATTTGAAAACAACTCATCTGTTGTTCATCTGTTTGCCTGAGTTTTAAGCAACCTATCTGAGTCACTTTGTATGTGTATTTGCCATTCAACTGGAAAGGAAAACACCATAGTAATTTATCCAGGTATCTTTCTGCTGTGCAATTATCACATATGATATACTTCTCTTTATTAGTTATGATGAAGATTTTGCAGAAATCTGTTTTGCTGTGTGATTATATTAGTTTTCCCAGAACTTGATTTCACTGAGGCACTGTCACTGAATTTCACCAAGAGTAGAAACCACAATTCAATAATTAGTAAGTAGAATTATATTCTGTTTGGACCAGCCTCAGAATATTATTATGAAAATTGTTGTACTCTGAGGCATTTATAAGATGGTCAAAATGATGTGTTACTTCTGTGGCATCGGTCTAATTTTAAGTAAGCCATATAATCTCATTTTGAGGGTAAAAATAAACTTATGTAAGCATTAAAACTAATTTTTAAAGTTCACTGAAAGATGTCATAAATTATGACTTTATGATATTATTTGTGTATGTGTATGAATTTTTATTTATTCTTCTGGATAGAAAGACAGACTAAAAACCAGAGATAACTACTAAATATGTCATCTGAACCATGCCTTAACATGCATTGTTAACAGTAAAGGATTTGACATTTCATGGTTTCATAGTGAAGTATTGAAATACAGATCTTGAACTCAGCAGTATAAAATTAATTCAACAATCTAGAAATACAAGCAGTTAATAACATAGCTAATCTTACTTGCCTATGTTTTTTTCTAATTTCTACTGTGTATTTAGATAATATTTGTAAGCTGTAGACACATGCACTTTTGGAGGTTAAAAGTGATTTGTGTTTTAGCCTCAGGTTTATAAACCTTTACCTCAAAATCAGGTCTTGTTTTGTCTTACATTTTATTGCCATCCTTTGTATGCACCGTAAGGACCCTGACAGAAACTTGCTGGATCTCATCTCTTTGAGGCGAGGAGCTACTTGGCATTTTAATTTCCAAGTATAGTGTGGCTTCACAATGGGAAGTCATGTTGTGCAAGCCACAGTTGGTTAGGGGGGAATTGGGTCTCTTACCTCCCTGGTTTTGGTTGACCTTTGATAGGAGCAAGGTCAGAGCAGAATAAGACAGCCAAGAAACAGTTCCTCTCAAAGGACCCTTGGGAAGGTGAAGGCAGTGAACACCAGCTGCTCAAAGAAGCATTGACCTGGGTGACAGCAGGAGAAGTGCTGCTGAGGATCACCCGTGATGATGCATGCTTTGCTACAATGCTGGCCTGTCAGTGCAGGGTGGACCGTGGGCCATGTTGTTTCAAGTCTCTAGTGTATTATGAAGTATTTATAGTGCTCATTAATTTTTTCTTGCTTGTGATCCAAGGCCACTAGAGTTTCAGATTGTTATTTCACTGATCCCAAGGGGAATTATAGTTGGGATTTCATGGATGTTTCTTGACAAAAAGAACTAAAGTAGAAATGTAGTGGTATATGGCTGAAGCTGTATGTTAAAGATGTTCTTATCAGAAAAAATGAAGCCTGTAAGCTGAAATACATGACACAGATGCCTTTCTTTCTTCACCATAAATCTTCCACTAATCCCACCATTATTATCTTCTCTGCCATCTGCTCCTGTGCTCTCAGGGCACCCTCATGCTCTCTTCTTCTCACTTTTATTAACTGTGGATCAGGAAGACTTTGGGAAAGAAAAGGCATACCAAATCTCCCACACACCCATCTGAACCTCTTTTGTGTTGAGCACTAAATTGCTTCTTACTTTCCACTTCTAGTCACACCATACAGGATAATATTTTTCAATATGATGAACAAAATCACATTGTAAATCCCTTATGATTTACAGGTAGAATTATTTTCTAGGCATCTGTGCCCACTATTTGATGCAAAAGATGAATGAAAATGGTAAATAGATTTTGAAATTGTATTTCTGGAAACTTGTCAGAAGGAGACTTTAAGGAGAATGCTATCATCCTTAACCTAAATTTATTGGTAATAGATAAAACAAGTCAATATTTTGCTAATTTTTTATAAGTATATTTAAGGTTTTTATTATGATGATGTCAAACAATTATTTTCAGTTGTGCTTTTTCTTGCAGCTCAAAGCATTCAGTAAACCAGGGTTCCAAGGTGAATGTATAGATTTTACAAAAGAAAGTTCTGATTTGACTTCATTTACACCATGTTCTTTTAAAGTTCTTCGAGGTTGGTAAGTATTCTTGTTGAGTATTTTCTGGTGTTACATAATGACTAAATTTGTTTTAAATTTACAGAGAGCTGACTTTTTTTTGCATACATAGTGAGATTATTTTTTTTCTTTTTTAAAGATTGGTCAACTACTAACTGGCTTATGTTAATTTTGCCAAATTTACATTTTGAGTTATTATGGAAACCAAGAAAGAATGTTACAAGTAACCAGCTGTGGGAACATCTTGATGATTTTGTTACTCACTATTTTCTTAATATTTTGAATGTTTATATTGTATGTTTTTAATATAGCGTAATAGAATGCTACCAAAAATAGCTGATTTTGTCCATGTAAGACAACATACTCCTTTTTCTTTTTTTTTTCTTTCACATTGTTGTTTGAAGTATTTATCATTCGCATTTCACAGATGAAGAAACCACATTCAGAGTTAGGGTTTGCCAAAGTCACACCAAATAAATAGTTTATGAGGGTTTTTTTCCCCTTTTGAATTCTGTATTCTCCCAGCTGCAGTAACATGTTAAATCTTCTCACATATATATGAAACTGTATGTCATACTCAAGGCTGAAATATAGTCTCTCAATTTTTTTATTATAGTAAAATATACATACCATAAAGCTTATCATTTTTAACCAAAGTATACAGTTCAGCATCTCTGTCAAATATCTGCTGAATAACCTGTTAAAATATCTCTATTCTTCCTTCCTTCCTTTCCTGATCCAGTAGAGACTGAGTCTCCCAATCATCCCCTGTTCTATTGTCTTGTCTCTAGTATTTATCACAAACCAATTTTAGCCCATTTATTGTCCCAAAACCCAGTTTAATATTTTTCTGATTTTTAATTCCCGTAGTCACTCTCTAATACCAGTCAGATCATACCTTTTCCAGGATTTGCCATCAACTAGTTTCATTTTCCCTCTTCATTCTCCATTCTGTTCTTATATTTTTTTCTTGTCTTCCCCTCTTCCAATATTTAGTTGGCTACTTGTATTCCTTCTTACGCTCTGTACCAGCAGTTGGCATTTTTTTTTTTTTTTTTTTTTTGGTAAAGGGCCAGATAGTAACTGTTCTCAGCTTTGTGGGCTGAGTAGTCTCTGCCCCAGTTTACTTAGTAATGCCACCGTAACAATGTCACACAGGTGCAACCATGGAGAAGACACCAGTGGGTAGGCCCAGCTGTGCTCCGATGAAACGGTGCTTATGCATAAAAATTTGAATTGTATGTAATATTTACATGTCATGAAATAGTCTTCTTTAAATTTTCAAACCACTTAAAAATGTAAATGCTACTCTCATCTTATGGACTGTATGAAAACAGATGCCAGGGCAGGTTTGGTCCACAGGCTAGTTTGCTGACCCCTGCTCTGTATCAAAGATTGTAGGCTTCTGGTGAATGTAGCCAGCAAATGTTATTTGTTCAGTCTGTGCATTAATAAAAGCTTCTTCCTAACAGTACTTAGGTATAGGATATATTATTTCAGAAGAGCCTGTTTTCCACTGTCCTTTTTTAAAAAACAGCAGATTCCAAGACTTTGAGAAAGCTTTCACCTTTGGCTGTTGCTGATACCAAGTGGGGGGGATGTGTGTGCTTCCCAGTGTACCATATCCTTATTTCCTACTGTTTTTTCAACTCGGTACACTACTTATTCGCATTACTTGCCTGCCTTCTTGAAGGTATATAACTTTGTGACTTCCGCTCAGTACTATTCCAAATGTATCATTTAAGGTTCAACCCAAACCATAATCCTTGATAAAGATCCACCCTGGGCCAGACACAGTGGCACATGACTGTAATCCCAGTGGCTCAGGAGGCTGAGATTGGAGGATCATGACATTCAGAGCCAGCCTCAGCCAAAGCTAGGCACTAAGCAACTCAGTGAGACCCTCTCTGTAAATAGAAAAAAATAGGCATGGGGATGTGGCTCAGTGGTGGAGTGTCCCTGAATTCAATCCCCAGTACCCTCTACCCCACTGCCAAAAAAAAAAAAAAAAAAAAAAAAAATTCACCCTAATTTGAGTAGTCTTTTCCCTTTCATATTTCCTATATCTCTTCTGCTCTGAACCTCCCTATATTTGATAGTTTTTATACTTCCAAACAGAAAATGTTTTACATTATTAAAACACATTAAGTAATTAATGATTATATATAGATTATCTGCAACTTTTTAGTAAGAAAGAAAAATAAACACTAAGGAAGTGAAATAATTTTGTTATCATTAGTTGGCTTGAGTTTCTTCTCTATTAAGATGAAAAAGAATATCTTAGAAGAGATATTTATTTTCATTTTCTCATGAAAAGAAGCTTTGAAGTTTGTTTTGGAGGAAGATCTTTTTCTCCTGGTACTAAAATCTAGGACAGATTAGCCCACATGTCTCTATCAATATAGGAAATACACAACTATAACTTAATAAAAGAAATTAGGAACCATGGAGATTGTGTGAGCACCTAGCTTTTTCAGGCCTGGATTTAAGCCCCCAGTTCTACTACTTCCCAGCTTTGTAATGTTGGGCAAATTGGGTCATTTCTCTGAACCTCAGTTTCCTCATCTGTAAAGGAGGGATAATGATAGTACCTATCCCAAAAGATTTTTAAAGACTAAAGGAGTATTCATGAAGGATGTAGCTCCATCATGCTTAGCACATTGCAAACCTGTGACACATGATGATAAATTTTATAGAAATGTTTAATACATAGAAGCCATGACAATAAGTTTTAATGTCAGAACATTTCTGTGAACATTTAAAGGTCTAGATTTAGTACAGTTGGTGATCTTAAAATACAGGGCTAGCACTTACATCCCAAAACTGAATTATTAAGAACCAATTAGTTTTTCCCTGCATTCATCCAGGCTTATTCATTTAAGCTCATCAGTAAGATACAGAAAATTATTTTACCCAGAAGAAGATATAGTTTATTCAAGTACTTAATCATCCCCATAATTTGATCCTAGGGATTTGTACCTGAAAGTACTAAATGAAGACGCTCTTTAGTGCAAAGCAAATATCTCATTTCAAATTTTAACTCTATCAAGTAATAGATGGGTGGATTTGGGTAAATCAACTAACCTTTTCTAATACTTAGTGTTTTTTTTTTTTGCCTATAAAAATTAGGATATGTTCTAACTCAAAGAATAAGGACACAGTCAAAAAATGTATGTAAAGTTCCTAGTCTCATGTCTGGCACGAGGTAAGCAATCCATAAATAATAGTGGCAGAAGTTTTATTAGCTTGTGCTAATTAACACCACGACTTCTGTGTCCTGGCTCTACCCCAGTTTCCACAACATGAAGATGAGTCCACAGTGCTGACAGAATATAATTTAATGGAATGTCTTACTGCTTGTTTTATAGCTGGCTCCTGTATTACCAAGAGGGTGTTTTTTATAACCAGTGTGTATTAGAAGAAGGCCTATATGCTGACCTTACTTCCTGTGGCTGCCCAACATCTACAGTCAAATCCCTCAAACCCATTGACTATGTAAGTGTTTTGCTGAGTGCATAATTATGAGACTGTCCTTCTTGTCCAATTTAATTGTGTAAGTATGTAGGGCACTTGAGAGACCTGGATTTGAGCCGAGTTCCATCATTTCCCATGTGTGTAACCTTAGGCAAATTGCTTCATCTCTCTGAACCACAGCTTCCTCATCTGTAAAGGAAAGATAGTAATAATACCTACCTCAAAGGATTATTATAAGAACTAAATAAAATAGTGTACATGAAGGGCTTAATTCCTTGAATAATAATTGATAATGTGAAGTTGGAGGAAATGTTATAGGAAGAAATAATAAAATATGAATAATTTACTCGTTGGTTATAAAATTGAGGTTCACTCATGAAATCTAAGCAAAATGTGATTGATATTTTCCTTTAAGCTGGAGTGTAAAACTCAAAACTAGAATAATATAAATCCCAGGTTAATAATTTCACAAAGTTTCTTATTTTCTTATCTATAGCAAATAATAGTTCAAAAGACCATTAAATATTAAATATGTTTTTAAAATGTCTAGTACATAAGTGAACACTAAATTCAGTCAATTCAACCTTAGCTATTAGTACCATAGTTGTTTTAGCTACTTAAATATAAAAATAATAACCAACTACCTTATTATTCTATTAGATAAGTCACATGCAACTTGCTATTCAGCTTTCCAATTACATTAATGCATGCGTTATCACTGTTATTGATTGAGCCTTTGGGGGAGCCAGGGCTTTTCTGCCCAGTGCATGCAGAATTATCTGATTTATCTTGGAGGCCCACATTTAGAGAGCAAATAGAGTCTCCTTTTCAAAAAATTTATTCAGAATGTGAGAAAAACAGAACCACTACTCTAATACTCCTGGTTTCAAGGTGTATTTCCAGAGGAAGCAGGGAAGATCCAGGGCATTTTCAAGCTAAATATGGTGATGATCTTGGGGCATGTCTGGTCCAAACTTGCAATTCACACAGAGCCGACTGTAAGCACTAAATAATAGTGGGTATGACTCATACCTTTTGGCCAGAGCTGATTCGAGGGAGAATGGCCATACTCTGGTTCTTTGATCTCAACCAAAGCAATCTCATCCTATTTCATGAGGAATTCCTGGATAGAATATTTTTGGTATCAGGCTAAGTATAGCAACTTAGCAACTTAGCTGTGGAAGAAGAATAAAAATAGAGTCCTTAGTCTTTCTCGTTGGCCCAATAGCTACCACGTTGGAAAGAATATCTCTGTTTCCTATCAGAGGAAGACTAACATAAAAAAAAAAAATGTGATCTGGTCAGTGTCTGTAGATTTCAATAAAGTTGAAAAAGGCATAGTCCAGATTTTCTGGGAAAGTAACTTACGTAGCTGGATCAATAGACAGATCTTTACTTTTTATTAACTCTAAAAGCAAAAGATATAGCTCTAAATATAAAGTACCTTCTTGAAAGGATTTTGTAGGATTCTTAATTAAGTGAACTAAATTAAATTTCTAGGAAAGGCAATTTAGAAACAGGGTCAAAATTAATGAGCACTACTGTTTTCCTTTGAAGAGTTAAAATTATTTTATATTTAGGAAGTGTAAAATGAGTAATTAAATCTGGAGTGAAAACTACAGAGAGGAATGCTTACGTGTAAGTTGTGTACAATTGCATACCCCTGGATTTGGTCCTCTGGAATCTAGGCAGTGCAGGTAAAGGTGCCTGTTGGGAAGGACATTCAATTATGAAAGGGCAGCATATTTCCTAATGCTTTTTCTTGGTAGATTTTAAGTCTTTGAAAGGTTTTTGTTGAAGATAAGTTAGGGCAATGGGTTTGGGGTTGAAGGAGTATAAAGTAAGGTTGGGTGTCACAGCAAAGACCTGAAGATTGACCTCAAAGTGGCTTCACCAGTTTATATTACCCTGGCAAAATAACTACCCTTTACCTGGAAGGCCCTGAAGAGTTGACCAGAGCCAGGGAGACTGATGTGTAAAACAGAAGGCTAATTTAATAATTTGTATTTAGTGGATTCTAATGACTGGAAAGCTTGAGAAGTCTGATCTGTGGATTGCTCTGCCTCTATAGAAAAACATGGGAAACTGAAATAATCACCAGAAGCTTATTGAGCATAAGATTTGGGTGAATTCTAATTCCATATCTTGAAATAAGCTTACATTCCCTACCAGAGAGATGTATGTTTCCCAGGTCTTAGTTGCTTACATTCTCCAGCTTCTGTATCTCCTTTCCCTTGGCATTAAAGGACATTCTTTGCCTCTTCTGCTTCTCTGGTCTCTTCTACATCCTCTGCCCTCTGTATTTTTACTTAGGGATTCATACACCTTTTTCTATACATTGTTAACACCAATGTCTATGCCATGACCCAGTGTGATTTTGAATTCATTTTCAGAAATGTTTCTGTCTGGTTGAGTATGTATAAGTTTATTCATTGATTTTGCTTTAGATAGTTAAAACTGAAGATTCTGAGGATGTGGCCTACTGTCAGCATTACCAGACATGCTATGACTTACCTTTTAGTGTCATAATATATAATATTAAGGAATCTTAAGACTTCATTTTCATACAAGATCAGTATGTTTTACAAATGACAGTTTGTACCAGGCTAACTTCTATAGCTGCAGATAGATGTTACTGTTCTAGAGGTCCCTGGATGCATAATTTGCAGTGTTGTGAAAATTTCACAGTGAAAAGAGCTGGAGGCCTTGTTTATAGCTTTGTTTCTTACTAATGTGACCTTGGGAAAATCTCTCAATTTATCTGGGCCTCTGTGTATCTGTTTAAAAAAAAAAAAAAGCTATAACAGGTATTTTAAAACCTCTACAGCTTCTACTTCTGCTGCAAGTAAGTATTGTAGTCATATTTCTGATTGGACATGAGAAAGAATCTATCTAGCCCTAGGTTTCTCATGTTCCAAAGAAATAATATTGTATATTAGCTTTCACATTAATCTCCAGTATATCAGTGGTATGAAGCAGCATTTTTATTTTTCATTCTTTGTCTCAGCAACTTGCTGGAGAGTTGGCTTGGCTTCCATTCAAGGATATCAGTTGTCTTTAGGTACATTTGATATATATTTTGGGGACCAGGTGATGGGAGCATCACTGATTAGGGACATACCTATTTTTATGGCAGTTAGAGGAAGAGAGACTCTCAAATTCAGAAACTTCTGCTCAGTTACAGTATTATTTGCCTATTTACATTATGTTCTCAAAAGCAAGTCATAAGATCATGCCCCAATATTAATGGGACAAGGGAACAAACAGATTCTTCCTCCCTACTCCTTGGGCAGTGGGGGAAGTTGACAGAGTAAATATATTCAAAGAATAATGTGATCTACCTTAGATGTATTGAACTCATAACATATTCTCTATTACCAGATTTTGGAGATTATCAGAGATAATGAAATTTTAATAATTTTTGCATATTCTTCCTTCTGCCTTTGTAAAAGCACTAACTTCCTTTAAAAAGAAAAAAAAGATTGTTGAGATTAATTTTTAGTGAAAGCATGAGGATAGTTTGGTGGCTGTCAGATGAAGTGTATGGTAGACCAGTAGAGGAACTTACCCCAGAATATGGTCCATAATCCCTTCTTAGAATTCATTTGGAATTATAAAATTATTGGTTAATTTTATTTTGAGAAATTCAATGGAGCTATGTTTGAGAAAAGTAAAATCAAATTAAGTGGCCTAATAATGAAACAAACAAGGTTTTCATCAGGATCTTTATAAGACATGATTATATTTCTAGAAAATTATGCATTGGATTATACAACTAAGTATGAATTTCAAACCATTGGGGAGTGGGTTTCTATTGGTTTATTCCTCTTTAAGGTTTTCAACCAGCCTTGTTTTGGTAACTAACTGTGCTTAACACCGGTTACAAGAAGATCTTTTAAGATGAAAGGGAGTGAATACTGAAGCTTAAGTGTTTTGTTGGGTCTGAAACCAAAGACTTCTATATTTAGCATTAATTATACTGTGTGTAAAAGAGCAACAAGATGACAAAAGGCCAAAGGTGAAAATTGAGGTATGAGTACAAATTGCAGGAAAGAAAAAGAGAACTGATTAGTAACTGAGGAAAAGGAAGTTTAAGGGTTTTCTACTTGACCAAAGATATTATTAATGCTGCACAATGAGAATAATACTGAGTATGCATTTCATATCTGTTTATTCAAGTATTAACCACTACCGGGTACCAAATCTGTGCTAACTACTTAATACAAAATTAAAGGAGAATTACATAGCACAGTGAGCCCACTATCATCAAATTCAAATGTCTTCTTCCTCCTGGACTCTCAAAGTATAGAAATTTCCAAAGATCTGTTCTTGGCCATTTCTTTCTTGTACCTGGAAATTCCCATTATCATAACTTTGGCTCTCACCTCTGTTCCTCTGTCAATGCACATGATTCCCAGATCTATAGAGTAAGCAGGAAGTCTACTATTTCCCGAGTCCCATTCCTAGATTCCAAGTGGGTCTTTCTCAGTAAGTTCTAGCAGTATCCCATTTTCCCTTTTAGATTTATTCATCTTTTATTTCCTATTTCTGTTGAATACATTTGCTATTACTCCATCATCTGCTCATAAAACTAGTATTCACCTTTGATTCTATCTTTTTCATGATTTCTAACACACAATTAGTAGCTAAGCATTGGATAGAGATGGAGGGGTGTGTGTGTGGGTGTGGGTGTGTATATCTATGTAATTTTTTTTCCATTATCTTAAGTATAGAGCTTTATTCTGTCTTTTCCAAACTATTGTTATGGTCACTTCACTAATTTTATTCCTTTGGGCCGTTTCTTCTTCAGTTCTTCCTGTTTGCAGCTTTGAACAGATAACCTTCTAATAAAATCTAGACTCTAAGGTCAAGTCCAACCTACTTTTCCCAATATTATTTCTCATTCTCCTTCATGTGTCCTGTTTACAAAGCTACCACTTCCCCTTCCCAATGCCTTGCTTGAACTATCTCTTGTTTTGTATCGCTTATATGGAAACATAAAACACCTTTTTTTCTTTCTCCTCTTTTAATCATTTAAGACCTAATTCAAAGGACCCCAGTTCTAAGAACCTTTCAGTGATCCACATTTCTTTCTCTCCCTTTTATTTTTTGGGGTGGGGGGGTGGTAATTGGGGATTTGAACTCAGGGGCACTCAACCACTGAGCCACATCCCTAGCCCTATTTTGTATTTTATTTAGAGACAGGGTCTCACTGAGTTGCATAGCAACTTGATTTTGCTGAGGCTGGCTTTGAACTTGTGATCCTCCTGTTTCAGCCTCCTGAGACAGTTTCTTGAAGTGATATTTATCTGCCCTGAATATTCTTTCACTGAATCTTAAGATGCTTTTCACTTTCTACTTTTATCACAACTATGGAACCTGTAAAGTCATTTAGGGCAAGATCTGTATTTATTTGTAGCTTAAATTCTTTCACATTTTGGTCACCTCTGCTTAGCACATGGCCCATAAAGATGTCAAGAATCCATTAATAAATACACTAAGTAAGCTAATTTATTCTTGCCTAAAATTATGTAAGCAGTACTTGTATACAATTTGTTGGTCTACTTCAGTTCTTTCCATAAGAGGGGTTGTACTTTGAACTTGCAGTGGACTTGTATCTTATCTACGTACAATGTTCTACTGGTAGATTTGGAAGTCAGAGGAGGGTGCAAAAGTGTTTTGTTTGTTTGTTTTTTCAAAAACCATAATTCATAGCTGCCAGCTACTAATGAAATGCTTTAAAGTCAAACTGGATATTAAAAGAATAATGGATACATAATAAATGAGAGCAGGAAACCTAAGCAACTCTTGATTGATCCAAGAAGGAAGTGAATACTTCAAACTACAGTGTAAGGCATAATAAATATTGGCCCAATAGTGTGTTGGGTAACCTGCTTTTATTGTGTTGCCATGGGAGCAATAGTCTGCACATTGCTTCTCTGATGTCTCTATGGTGGTTTGGCATAGAAGTTTGGCCTTCTTTGAAGTAATAATCCTGTCTTGGCAGCTATAAGCAGACAGAGTCAAAGAAACATAACAAGAGACTGTAGAAAACCTGAATATGAAATTATGGCTGGTGACATAAATGATCTTAAGAGGTGTAATAAGAGTTAACAAGAGTGATTCATTCTCTGCAAGAGTACTGAATAAGAGACACAGCCCCAAATATAGGAAGACTTTAAAATCCAGCCCTAGAGCAAAAGGATGCTGTGAGTTTATAAAGAGTAGAAGAATTTGGTTGATATTAAACTGAACCCGTATATCATCAAAAGTATGATTTTATACATTGTGAACATGAACACCAGCATAAATCCACAGTAACCATTCCCCTGCTAGTGAGACATCTGAAGCGGTTCCTTTAAATTCAGGCAGAAGACAAATGTCTTTGCTATCACCACCTGTAATCCACAGTACTCTGCAGTCCTGACCAATTTATAAGATTGAAACAAACAAAAAAACAAAAAGAAAAGTATAGTGGAAGAAACAAGACTGTCAAGAGCATCTACAAATAAGTTACTGGGATTAATGTGCATACTTACAGTAGATAGATGTAAGAAAAGTAGCAATTAAACTATAGGGTACATAGGAATAAACCTAATATAAGACAATAAGCCCTTTCGGAAGCAAATTATAAAAGCTGCATCAAAAGTACATAAAAGGTGGAGTAAGATTGTGTTTTAGATGAAAAGACAATAATTTCAAAGGTATGGTTCCCCCCAAATCAATACACTTCCAAAGTGTTTACAACTTTTTGTCTATTTTGGTGGTGGGGGTGGATAAAACATGACAACACACACACACACAATTAGTAGCTAATTATCCTAAAATTAATTTGTAAAAGAATGGGTCCAGAATCATGACAATAATTTTTAGAATAACAGGTAGGATTAATTATCTAAATGCATAGTCATTATGCAGCAGTAATAATTAAGGTTTTGGGTACTAGTGCAAGGAAAGACCTATGAAACAGTGGAATAGGGTAAGTAGCATAAAAACTGCCTTACATAATACCAAAACATGGAAGATGACACAGAGAGCCTTACAATGTAGCTATTATGAACTGTTAAATAAATGGTGTTAGTATAGTTGGCTCTTTACATGGAAAACGATAGTTAGAACATTACTGAACTTGAAACACAACCTAAAAGTGGGAAGTAAACCTTACAACTTAAAGGAAAACATAGGAAACTATTCTAATGATCTTGAAATAGGATCGATTTCTTTTAAACACCAAAAGCATTGGTTAGTAAGAAAAAGCATAGTAGTTTCTTGTTGCTGCTTGTTCCAATTTATTTTCTATTGCTATAACTGAATACCCCAGACATGGTAATTTATATATAAAAAAGTTTACTTGGTTTATGGTTCTTCTGAAAGTTGGAAAGCTCAAGATATAGCCACATCTGGTAAGTTATCTTTTCTGGTTGGGACTCTGCAGAGCCCCAAGACAGCGCACAGCATCGCATGGGGAGAGGAACTGAGCTCCCTAGCTCAGGTCTCTCCTCCTCCTCTTATAAAGCCACAGTCCTGTTGGTTTAGGGCTGCACCCTTATGGTTTTATTTCACTTTAATCACCTCCAAATACCATAGTTGGATTGAGGTTCAAGCCTTTGAGGGCCTGAGGTTGAGAATCAAATTTCAACATGAGTTTTGGTGGGGACATTCAAAGCATAGCACTGATGTAACAAAATTACTACAAATTTACTAGCTTAAAACAGCAGAAATATGATACCTTATAGTTATGGTTGTCAGAAGCCAGAAATGGGTCTTCCTGCAGGTAAATTGAAGGTTTTAACAGGGCCAAGTTCTCCCTAGGAATATTTAGGGGCTAATGCATTGGTTTACCTTTTCCAACTTCCAGAGGCCAGCTGCTTTTCTTGACTGTATGCTTTCTCCATCTTCAAAGTGCATCCCTCCAAACTCACTCTTATGGACCCTCCTGTCTCTCTGTTACAGGGATACCTGTAGTTATATGTATTTACCTGAATAATCCAGACTGATGTCCCTGTCTTAAGATCCTTAATTCTTTATCTTTCTTTGAAGTTCCATTTATTGTGTTAGATAACATACTGTATTTGCAGAATTAGGATTTTGAAGAGGGAGTAGGGAGGGGTTATTCAGCCTGCTACACAGACAGAGAATATCTTTGTAGTACAGATAACTCACAAAATTTTACTGTACAGAATTTAAAATGAGCTCTTTCAAACAATCTTTCAAAAAATCAATGGATTTTCAATTTAAAAATCCATTTTTAGACTGACAGAAATTTGACAGAATATAAATAGTTCATAGAAGAAGATGGCTTAGTTCATACAAAAGATTGTCAACCTCACTAGCAATCACGGAAATATAAATTAAATCAGAAACAAGGTAACATTACCTTACTTTTCATACAAACATTTAAAAATAACAAAATTTGATCTAGTTGCAGAGAAGTGGGATTATTCCTGTACAGCTAGTGAAAGAAGCATCGGTTATGATAGGGGGGAAATGAGGGCAGCATTTGCATCATTGATGAGCGAAACAAGCCACAGCACATTCATGCAAGAGAAAGCAGTAAAGCATATGATTAGTAGGGAACGGAAAGCTAGTTACATGAACAGGTAAATTTCAAACACAATTGGAAAAAAAAAGGTTGCTAAAGGTTGTTAGAGAAACATATGTTTCTGGAAATTTTAAAAACAAAGGATGCATAACTAGAAGTATAAAAATATGAGCTGGAAGAAGCCACAGCAACTTCAACATAGTGGGTACCTCTAGGGAAAGGCAAAGGAGGAGGGAAGGGCAAAGAGGGGAGTTATTTTTTACTATATTTGGTATGTTTTATTTATTTAAAATTTTGATACAACCAGGCACAGTGGGCCCACACCTACAACCCCAGCAGCTAGGGAGACTGAGGTGGGAGAATCTCAAGTTCAAAGCCAGCCTCAATAAGCGCTAAGTCTCTAAATAAAATACAAGAAAAGGCAGGGAATGTGGCTCAGTGGTTAAGTACCTCTGGGTTCAATCCCTGGTACCAAAAACTTTTTTGGATACAAAATTCCATATGTTTGACTGGTTTACAGTAATTTATTATATGTTTTATGAAGAACTAGAAGAGAGGAGTTCAATGGCTCCCAACACAAGTAACAAATGTTTAAGGAGACGGAAATACTAATAACCCTGATTTGCTCATTGCACATCATATACATATATTGAATTATCACAGTGTACCCCACTAATAGGTACATATTATGCATCAGTTAAAAATAAATATGATACAAATGAAGTAAAATTAAAATGTAATACTTCAGGATCTAGAGCACATGGTCATATACTGTGCTACTTATTCTTTTTAAAATGTATTACAATATTTCTTAAAAAGAATAAAATTCAGTTAAGAAAGATAGTCCTATTTTGAAACTGATTTTCTAAACCAAACGAAAGGTTTTGTAAGAAGAATTATAGTTCCTTGTAAAGAGTTTGCTTTGGTGTCTGACAGACTTTGGGTCAAGTCCTGACTCCACCATTAATAATTATTACCTGAGTGACCCTGGGCAAGTTTCTAAAATGTGGGGATTAAATGAGCCAGTGCCTATGAAACCTTTAGCACATAAGTGCTTAATAATATCATAACCGCTCACAGACAATGATTAATTCATATTTTTGTGCAACGCTTAAGATTTTTGATAGCCTGTAGGCATTTGTAGGATTTTTTTTAATATAATAGACCTTGACTACTTAAGATTGGAGTCTTAGAGATTTTTGAGCCTTCTATTAAATTATTATCATTTTAAATAACTTTTGGGCAGCACAGTTTGGTAATTCTTTGGAATTGAACAGTATTCAAAGTCTTTTTTTTAACATTTTTTTATTAGTTGTTGATGATTTTTTAATTTTATTTATTTATTGGTATGTGGTGCTGACAGTCAAACCCAGTGCCTCACACATGCTAGGCAAGTGTTCTACCACTGAGCCACAATTCCAGCCTAGTTTAAAGTCTTAGGAGTAACTTAGATTTAAAATTTTTATCCAGTTATATTGAAGATGTGTTGATATAAATGTAGTCTATTCTAGCAGAGGACTTGTACCAGGGTCTCAGAGCTTCAAATTGAGATGGCAGATACATTTGTTTAGCCAATGAGCAAGGTAAATAAAATGGATCCTGGATACTTACCAGCTGAGCACAATGAGGTCAAGTGCTCATCACACCTGCCAATTGGAAATAATCTGCATTATGACCTTATTGGTACCTAGAACACTTCAGGACAGTAGCATGGAGTTAAGAACAGCCTCTAAGGTCACAGTGTCTAGACTGAAACACCAGCTCTTCCACTAACTGTGTGACCCATGTCTTGATGCTTCATCTGCAAAGTTGGATAGCAGTAGTGGCTACATTAAAAGTAAATTGTAAAGAGTAAATGAGTGAAGACAGTTCTACCATCCCTAGTCTGAATGTATTTTGAGATTTGGAACTTTTTAAATATTACATGGTAATGTAGTATATAAGAAAACACCCTCAGCCGAGTTCTGGCACGAACTCCATAACTAAATGCATAGCTACACAGATTGGATTAAATATTTAAACAGCCATCTATTTTTCAGGTCAGATTTTGTTGTCAAGTGAATTAGGAAAAAAAAAAAAAGTTTTAGAGACTTTTGGAGGAAGGGAAGAAAGGCAAGGCATCTGGACAGGCAGGGGCCACAAACATCACCAGAGGTAAATGTGTGTATAGCGGTCAGCTGAAATGATTTTTTAAAAGCCCGAGGGTGAGGATGTTGGAAAAAATCCAACATTAAGTCAAAGGCTTATCCTGTGAATTCTGATTGTCTCCTCATTTTCAGTCACTTCCAATTTATTCTCTGAACTTATGGGATGCTTCCAGTTTTTATTTCACAGGTAGCAGTCGAGGTGCCTGATCTTGCCTGTGATCACTCAGTATCTCAGTGACTAGTAATGCGTTTCTGCTCCTGCCCAGTCAGTAATGGTTACTGTGAGAAAGAGAAGTGCTCCTGGGCAGCTTTTTTACCCCAGGCTTACTGTCTCACTTCAAGGTGGTTGTTACATCATTTCCCAGTGTCACCCAATCTGTAGGACACTATCCAGAACCATGGCACTAGCCATACGTGAATTTTTAAGTTTCAATTAAATGACTTGAATTCAGTCCCTTGGTCACTCGTGCTCATGCTCACGAGTGACCAGTGACAGCCATGGTGGAGAGCGCAGATACCATTTCTCAGGGTGCAGAAAGTTGTAGTGGACAGTGCTTAAGACCTCTGGTCAGAGGGTAGCCTTGGCCACATAGAGAAATTTACTAAGATGTTCCTCTATTTTTAAATGGAAGTTTCTCAGCATCCTTTTCCTTTTCCTGTCTTGGCTTTTATTTCATCCCTTCTAGTGTGGTCCTTTCCCTTACTGACCTATTCCAACAAGTAGTTCTGAAGAAGCAGTAAATTGGACTTCTCATTCCTTCTCTGGAACCGTCTGTCTTTCTGTTCATTGTGACTTTCCACTGTACCCGTGAGCAAGTTCGGAGGTCACTGCCCTATTTCTCTTCTCTTCATCAAATTTCTTTTAAAAATTGTCTGTATACCCTGTCTGCAATTTCTCACCATTTACTCCTCAGTCCTGACAGCCCAGGTTTCCCCCTCAGTACAGATATGCCACCAAGGTGGCTCTCATAAAGCTCTCCATTGGCCTCTACTTGCCAAACCCCCAAGCTTTATTGCAGTCACCCCCTCCTCAGCTTTGCTGGAAGTTGTGTGTTGTGGGACCACTCTTCCCTATTACTTTATTTCTCCTTTACTAATGTAATGTAGAGGGCTTTCTTTGGGCTCTCCTTTTCCTACACCCAAGGCTTCAGTGGTTATCCAGCTTCTGAGAGTTTCTGAACTTCACTCTATGCCTGGTCTTTTCCCTCTGAACTCTGTACCAAAGGTCCAGTGTACGGTTGAATGTCTCTGAAAAGCTTAGCCTGCCTCTTATCTTACAATGAAGACACACAGCTCTAAACATAAGTTATTAGTTGCTAGATAAGTTTTTGCTCCTGGTTTCCTCATAAAGGTCAAAATACCACCATGCTCCCAGCCACAGCGTTCTACCTCCTTTTATTCACTTACTCCTTGCATTTCTTTGCAAGTCTACTCTATTGTTCAGGGGTTTTCCTGGTCATCCCCTGTTCCTAACTTTCCTTCTGTCCTCTAATACCCTTCTTCCTAACCTTCCTTCTGTCCCCCAATACAGGTCTGAATTTCAGGTCCAGTCCCTTTTTCTTTGGTCTCTAATCTTCTAGCAGTCTACTGGTGCTATAACAGAATTTCTGTCTTTATTCTTCATTTATGTTGGTGCCAGATAAGTTTCCTAAGGTCCATTTTAAGAAAAACCTATAAACATACACACAATGCAACATATGCATAATAATTGACAATTTAAACCTCCAAGTAAATAATATATTCCCATGATTCAGAAATCAAAAAGTATACCAAAAGGCATTAGTGAAAAACTGTTCCCACTCATTCCACTGGTGCCCTTTGTCTTCCCTGTTGCTGTACTCCCAAAGGGTGGTCATGGATACTGGTTTTGTATTTATTTTTTACAAATATTTTAATGTATATACAAGTATATATGTGTGTGGGGCTGTGTGTGTGTGTGCATGTACATATATATGTTTTTCTTTACTACAAAATTTTAGCACATAAAATACGCTATTCTACACTATTCCTCACTTGTCTCTGAAGAATTTATCTTGGTTATCATTCCGTAATGAGATCCTGATTACTTTTTACAGCTACACAGGGTTCCTTTATGAATGTACCATAATTTATTCAACCAGTTTCCTCTTGGTGGGCGTTTAAATGATTCCCCATCCTTTGATATCCCAAACAATGCTGCAAAGAGTAACGCTTTGATATTTCTTTTTGCTCCAGTTGCAGGTGTATCTTCAGTTCACTTTTGAGTGCAAGATGCTTTTTGAGGGTTTATTTAATGTTATTTGACCCAACCATAGTCCCTCTGCTAGTGTACTGCTTCTCCTTTACTAAGTTAAAGATACTTCAGGGCAATCATAGTCCTTATATCAAAACCTTCAAGGACTTTCCCTGGCAACAATCTGCACCTGCTCTGTTGCTGTAGGGGGGAAGCAGGCAACTCAGTACACAATAAGACAGTGTAAGGACTTCACTCTATTTCTCGTCAGACTCTGTATTTTAACTAAATGGTTCTGCTTGCAGCTCATTTGATGTATCCATGCAACTGTCTCCCATGCTTTGCACAGTGTGCCTTCCCTCTGTTCTCTCTCAGCCTTCCATATCTGTTGTATCCTTTGAAACAGAGCTCACATACCACCACATTCTTAAAAGATTCCTTGATTTCTTCTCCCTTCTGCTAAAAATAATATAGATTTCTTATGACTACTCTTACAGGATGTGTGTGTATGTGTGTGTGTGTGTGTGTGTGTGTGTATGTGTATGTGTGGTGACCCTAGATTGCATTAATGATATCTGTAATTCTCCTAATTTAGCTGTTTAGGTAGTAATGCCCCAAATACTAGGATGTTGACTTGTTTTTATTTCTCATCCCCTAAGTTTCTTAGCATGATGACTTGCATATACTAATGAAGGAAAAGGAACAATATTGATTCTGTTATTGTCTGACATGATGAATTGAGGGAATACTTAATTTTAATGGAGAAATCTCCTTTTTTCCTGTGCCTTCTAGCTATTTTTTAAATTAAATTGCCTTTTATTGCCCTCCTAAGAATATAAGAGGATAGGGCCATAAAGTCCTCCATTCTCAGTGACTGCTTCTGTAGTATTTTGGGAAATGAAGGTACTGTTCCATTTGATATTTATTCTATTGCCAACTAAAAGCACTGGCATCAACAGTGTTATGTGGTACCTGTTACACTACCACAAGACCTTAATATGCAATTTGGAACCAAGTGTAACTTTTTATTGTGTCCCTTTTTTGAGTTATGAAGATTACTTTTCTGATAATTTCAACTTTAAAATAGTGAGTAAAAATTACTAATAGAAGTAAATCTCTCCAGTGTGGCCTTCACTGTAATATCTTCAGTGGGTAGAGCAGTAAATTTCATCCATTTGAGACTGTCGGATGCAAGGTGCCTTGCCTTCAGAGTGGGGTGTTACTGAGGTGTGGCTATTCCATATGGTAATGCTTTCTCTTTTTTGGGGCTGTTAGATTTTTGAAGAACCCTCAATCAGCCTTTTTGCTCTGGAACATTGTGAGGGAAGAGAGTTGCACCTTGAAGAGGCTGTGAACTCTGTTTTGAACAAGGACCTGCACTTCTATACCCAGTCTGTATGGGTAAAAAGTGGACTGTAAGTATGAGAGAAGAGCTTGGTTTGATTTGGTCACTGTTGCATGGTTGGTTTTTCCCTGTTGCTGTTTTAGTCTGATGATATTCTTACTCCTTTTATTTCTTAATATAGTAATAGTAGTTTCTGTTTAAATAAGAGAAGACTGTGTTGTCCCATAAGTAGCAGCATGCAGTAGTCTGGGGGAAGAGCCCCTTGGGAGACAAAGGGCACCACTTTGTCAGAGCATGTGTCATGGAGCAGGTCAGATTTCCCTGATTGAACTTGCTTTCTTCTCATGAGAAATTTCATTTAACTAACAACTTTCACTGTGAATACCATTGCCTGCATCCGGCAAATGACTGTTTGTAAGACTAAGATTGTTTTATTGCATTTTGACTTGACAGCATGTTTATTCTAGAGTACTTCCCTCCAGGTTACTCATTTGCATATTGTTTTAGTTACCTTTTTCACTGCTGTGACCAAAATATCAAAAAAGAACAATTTAGAGGAGGAAAATTTACCTGGGGCTCAGCTTCAGAGGTCTCAGCCTGCCTATACAGTTGACTCCATTCTCTGAACCAAAGGTGAGGTAGCACTTCATGGGAGAAGGGCCCAGCAGAGGAAAACTGTTCAGCTCATGGGGGTTTCTGGAAGCAGAGAGACAAAGGAGGAGCCAAAGGAAGAACAACTCTTCCAGGGCATGCCCCCAATGACCCACTTTGTGCAGCCATGCCCCAGCCGCTACAGCTACCACCCAGGCAGTCTGTTCAAACTAGGGTGTACTGATTACGTTACAGCTCTCATAATCTGGTCATTTACCTCTGAATATTCCTGCATTAACAGGAGCTTTGGGAGGACACCTCTTATAAGATGGATAATAACACATGTGGAATGACCTAGCCTGCCTGCACTTAGGTTATTAGGGTGGATCCAAGATGATAAGGCCTGCACTTTTACAATTTGGGACTCTGCCTTTAGAAAATGAAACTAAAAATTATTCATACAAAAATTAGGTATGAACTTGTATATTTAAAATCAAAAATTGTGAGAGGTCTGCACATGAACAGCTCTGACGGTGAAGCTCCTTTTGCTTCCAGGATAATCTGATTCTCAGGCCATTGCTGAAGAGTTGTGGCATTGAAGCCTGCCTCCTATCAGCACTGCTAATATTTTCATACTAGACATCAACTAAAAACATACAACTCTTGATGGCTAATATAAAAAGGGCCATTTTTAATTTTTTATGGCTTTTAAATTGTGTGATAATCAACTGTTTAAATATCTGAGGTTAGTCAACAAGACAGCCCAGAGTATAAACTGAAAATTAAGTCAACTATTGCAGTAAATGGTTTTTATATTAGTCATATATAGAACAGTTTTAATTTCTTCTCTGGGTCATTTCCCAAGGTTTAATGTCTATTAAAATAAATTGATTTATTGTATGTAAGCTTAATATTCCACAATATCATTTACCAATTAACAAAGTACATTTGAACTGAATTTTGCATTACCACAATTTAGGACTTTCATAATATTTTTCTACTTTTTTTCTACTCCTAAATGAAATAGATATTTAATTCACCACTGAAATTTTCTCACCTTATATTTTTACTCTTTTCTGGAAAACTGGTGTTTTACCTTATTATTATTTGTTCTGTTTGAATTATTATCTACCTACTATTCCAAATTCTCTAGAAGAGAAATTAGTATATATAAATTAAATAGTGAGGGCTGGCTAAAGGTTTACCTAGGCTACAAATGGCTTACAGGATACCATTTAATGCACAGCCACCTATCCTCAGTGACTTCTACTTTTTTAAACCCCATGTTATGTCATATCTTTGATCTAGGATGGTAATGAAGGTCATATTTTAATGCATCATCCCACACAGACTTTCCACCTGTGGAATTCATTAATATCAAGATATAATTAGTTACAGTTCCTTAAAATCTTGCTTAAATTCTATAACTGAAACTGTTCTGCCCATTTAAAGAATCTGTGAGGGGCTGGGATTGTGGCTCAGTGGTAGAGCACTCACCTAGCACGTGGGAGGCCCTGGATTTGATCCTCAGCACCATATAACAATAAATAAATAAATAAATATATTATGTCCAGTTACAACCAAAAAATAAATATTTAAAAAAAAAAAAAAAAGAATCTGTGAGGCGGAGAGGCTAAGCCTCTCTCTGGCCATATTAACTTGCCTTTGCCCCAGTGTGGCAATTTAGATTTGTGTAGGTAAGAAGGATTTGAAGGAGGGTGAAGCATCTTGTTCACCTATCTGTAATTTGACTAAGTCTGACCCTAGTTGTGGGAAAAAGGGTAGACTTTTCCTAATAATGGTCAGTTTAAGTCTCCATACAAGCTTTCATAGTTTTAATAGATTAAGCTTTCGTCACTTCCTCCCTTCTGCCCACAACTTTAGTTACAAATTGAAGTCTCTTCGTGAACTAACCCAGGCACATGTCCCTAAAGAATACTGCCCTTTGTAAGTTGAAAACTTTTTCACCTGAAAATTGAAGGGTTGAAGACAATGCCACAGTGACAACCCAGTATTAGTCAGCTTTCTGTCACTGTAATGAAAAAAATTTAGTTTGGTTTATAGTTCTGGAGGTTCCAGCCCAAGATTAGCAACCCTATTCTTCTGGGCCTCCAGTGAGGCACATAAGATATGCGAATCATGGAGCACAACGTGGAGCAAAATCACTTGTATCATGGTCCCAGAAGAAGAAGGAAGAGTAGGGGGCCTAGAGCCCCACAGTCCCCTTTGTGGGTACATCCTCAGTGACCTGAGAACCTCCCATTAGGTTTCACCCCCTGAAAGTTCCAACAGAACCACCCTGTGGACCAAAACATTAGCATGTGAACCTTCTTTGGGAACACTCATCAAAACCCTGAACACTGGATGAACCTGTTCCTGAGAATAAGCCTCTGAAATCAGCTGGCTATCTTTCCTGCTGCTGACGCTGTGCACCTCATCTTCTAGGTTACACATCCCTTGGTTGAGGCAGAACAGCCCCACTGTAACTCGAGGTACCATATATGAACCAAGCAAGGCAGCCACCTCCTCATCACACATTGTCTTAAAGCACTGTTTACAGTGACCTTGAGTCCTGCTGAGGATTTCACATCCTCTTGGCCATCCCAGCCTTTTCTCCTTAACCATCCAGCATGGTAACTACCTAAGTCAAGGGTCAGATAGTTTTTTCAGTTTGTGGGCTATATCTCTCACACAGCTTTTCAACCTGCCATGGCCAACTGAAAGGGAATGGGCATGGCTCGGTTCCATTCAATAACTCTTGGAACACCAGGCATTCACCTGAAGGCCTCATGCACTTAGGCATGCTTGAATGCAGTCAGGTTTGAAGGCAGGGAAATACTGGGGAGGATTTGCAGAAGAGCCATCCTTGAAGCAAGAGTGAGAAGAGAGACATCTGTGAATAATTGTAAGTAGTCCTTGGTGGTCTTTGAAATTGTGGAAAAAGATGTCTGGATAGGTTTCAGCCAGCCAGAGAAGCCACCATGAGAGGATGACCAAAAGGTAGGAACATGTTTTTTCTATAGTGGGAGGTTATGGTCTGGTCTGTCTTGGATGTTAATGCTATGAAAAATGTTTTGGTATTATTAAAGGAATACAGAATTTCAGAGCTGGAGGTAGCCATATATTTATTTTGGAAGTAAAGAGCCCAGCATTCTAATTGGAAACCAGAGCAGCCTCCATTCCAGTGAGCTTTCTCCTAGACCTCCCTGCTTTTTTTGATAGTCTATTTAAAATCTACAAACCTAGAAGTTATAAAGAATGAGCTCATATGAATCATAGCAGATTTTTTACTAACAGATAGCCTTTTGTTGTGTAGTGCCCCATTTTCTTTGCTTCTTTCTTGCAGATGGATAGCTTATGAAGGTCCCAACTTCCTGGGAAGACAAATTCTACTTGATCCTACTGAGATCCCAAATTGGACAGCATTTAGTAGATGGAAAACAATAGGTTCCCTTCGTCCCATGAAGCAGGTAAAGTGCAGAGAAACCTAAGACCCAGAATAGCTTGATTTTCTGCCAGGACATGTCATAAACACAGTATCTGAAGTACTTAGTTTTTCATTTATGTAGAAAAGAGAATGGACTAGTAGGCAAGGATTTTGTATATTTTATCCAACTTGTAGAATTTTATCTAAGGTCCACAGTAAATTTTATTTTGGTGTCTACCATATATGAGGAATATTAACCTATAGATTGTTTTGGTTTTATTTTCTTGTACATCTACCTAGTTTGTGTGTTAGGATAATACTAGCATCTTACAACTAGTTGAAAAATGTTCCTTCTTCTTTAATTTTTTGAAAGACTTTGTGTGGGATTGGTATTATTTCCCCCTTTAAATATTTGATAAAAATTCTCCAGTGAAACATTCAGGTCCTTAAATCTTCTTTGATTAAAGTCCATAAATTATAAATTCATTTTATTTAAATGCCACAGAACTATTCAGATTTTCTGTTTCTTTTTGACTCATTTGTTTTTAAAGGAATTTTATCTAAGCATTGATTCATGTAAAATTTTCTTTCATAAGGAAAAAAAAGATCAAATTTTATTGGCCATATTCACATTTCATGGAAAAAGAAGATACTGTAAGTTCTGTAGCAAACAGTGGACACAACAATGAACAGTTTTACTTTCTTAGCATTTGGATTCTTTTCCCACTTACATAATACTCGGGTTGGATCCTGGCAATTTAATTAAAATAGTATTTATTGCACACCTACTGCTTGTCAGTCTCCTGTTCAAAAGCTTCCCACTTAGGATATAATCTTTGCTTTACAGTGTGGTCTTTGTGATCTGCTACCTCCTGCTTCCCCAGCCTCAGCTCTGAGGATCTCCTCCTCACATAGCTGTGCCACATGCACCAGAACGCAGAATGCTGTCCCACTCAATCTGTAACAAAGCTATACTCTTTGTGTAGAATGTTCTTCATTTTTTGCCTGGCTAATTTTTAATCACCCCTCTGAATTCAATGTGTCAGGTCCTCACCAATGTTTCCCCACCCCTCTCCTAATCTAAATGAGAATCCTAAAAGGCCTGGTTCTGTCTTTATAGGACAATGTGTATCATTTATGACCACATGGTGCAGCTGGACTGGGTTCTTACCACTCTACTGGAAACCCAGTACCTTGTATGCATACCTTGTATGCAGAGCTCAAGGGCTGTATATCTGGATTAGTGAATGTTAGAAATCATGTTATATATAATGGAAGATATAAGGAGGTCTTCTGTTATATATAACGTGGTTTCTGCCTTGGTATGGTTTACATTTTTGCATTTTACATTTACATTTTTGTTGGGTAAAACGTGTCCAGCGCAAAGCAATAATATTTATGACAGTGTATTATCATCAAAAGCCGCAGGTAGTACTTTGATCAGAGAAGTATCAATATGTGAGGGCCTGATGGGGGTTAGTCTCAGGGAAGGTGGAAAGCCCAAGTGAAACCGTCAGGGGTATGATGGTGAGTAGATATGCCATCAACTCTCTCTAATCTCTTAGAAACACTTGTTCAATTGATTCTGATAACAGTTCAGTCACTCCCATTTTCCACATAGCAAAGTAAGACTCAGAGAAGTAAACACTAGTAATCCAAGTGTCAGAACCAAGATTTGACACCAAGTCTGATATTTTAAAATAAGTGTTCTTAAGCAACTATAGTTTCCTCCAATAAGATCAGCATTTGCAATGCCACCATATTGTCCAAAGTGTGGAGGCTCTTAGGTGAGGATCTGACACAATGTTAAGTATAAAAGTTAACCTACTTGATTTTCTCTTGCCATAAACTTCATACACACCATTCCTACTTCCACTGCCCTTGGGTTATCTTGGTTCAACAGTGATCACATTGCTTATACCTCAATGTTGTGAGGATTAAATAACACAAAGGACCTGATACAACACCTGGCTCATATTGCTATGATAAAACATTCATTTCTAAGTTTATTATTCACAATGGCCCTGGAGCAAGCCAGAGGTGCCTTTCTGAGGTTACTGAAACACTAATGACTTTCCTGGCATAGCACTGTGGTACAGGACCCCAGGACCTTTGTACCTTGCTGATTCCCCTCACAACCATGGATGGGTAATCCCATTGGAAAGCTAAAGGACAATGCAAGATACACATGGAAATTGTTTACTTTACCAGCTGCATAATCTTGTGAATCCTGTTTTAAATAATGTTAGTAGGCAAGTTTAACACAGAATATTGTCCTCATTTTTGAATGGTGGTTCCATGCTGGGGAAGGTGGTTCCTCAAGGTCCTGAGATAAAGAATAATTAGAATAATAGCCTCTAGGGCTGGGGATATAGCTCAATTGGTAGAGTACTTGCCTTGCATGCACAAGGCCATGGGTTTAATCCCCAGTACCACACCAAAAAAAAAAAAAAAAAAAAAGAATAATAGCCTCTAATTTTACATGAAAGTTATTTGACAATAAATATATTCCTCCTGCATTGTGCTTTAGGCACTACCTGGTCAAGTTCTGATTAAACATTTAATTTCAAAAAATTTTAATAGATTATCTTCCCTGTTTATTTAGGCCATAGCTTTAAAACCCAGCAAGAGAATTCTGGCTTTCTAAAATAGTAATTTGGGGGCTATATTTAACTTTTTGGCAAGGATATTGGTGTGGCTCTAGTGCATATTTAGAAACTCAGGAATAATTAAAATGTGATCCTCTTTGAAGTTGGGAATTAGGAAGTCACTAAGGTACTTATAATGCATATCAGTGTTTTTAAGTATAATTACAGAGGAGTCAGACTACACATGTGTTAATAAGGGTAATTAGTACTTTGCTTGGTTTAATTGATTAAAACTGTGATGCTTAGTCCTAAAGTAATTGGAATTCTATCATCTGTGAAGGTCATACCTGTTTTCTTACATGTACAAGGTAATGAAACTGTAATAAAGATATACTTAAGCTTCTAGAATTAATAATAGCTGCATTGAGAGACCAGGCTGAATTATAGAAATTTAACTACATTCTGGCTGCAGCATGAATGTGCAAGTAGTGGTCTGAAACATTTGAAACGTTTTGCTAAGCAGAGGTCATGTTCACTTGATCTAAGTGACCAGATAATTTATCCTTATGTTTGCCAATTTAAATGCTCAGAATATTTATTTCTTGAGGAATGCTAAACATGATAGCAATTTACCAAAATTCAACTACCTTCATGTTGATGTATCACAAGTTTCAAAAGCAGAATAGTCACTTGTGGTCTTAACCCTAATACCATGTTGCACTTACCTAGCACTTAAATTTCTTAGAGTGAAAGTGCTCTCTCATTAACTACCAAACCATTTATTATTACTTAGCCAAGGTTCTGACTGAGATACCAACACTTGACCACAGGAGGAAATGTTGATATCCTATATTTTTACTGAGGCTGGAGGCCTAAACATGAATGGTTTTTCTTGAGCTTCCATCGAGTGCCCTGTTCCTTCATCTTACCTACCCTGCCACCCTTTGTCTTAAGAATAATAACTGCATTTCTGCATAGGCTTTGGAGCATGCTGGTTAGCAGGAAGGGTTTTCGTGCAGATACATCTGGGTCCACATCTATATTAACTTTATTTTAAAACTTAGGTCAGTAACCATACTTTCAGAAAGGGTTGTATTGATTTCGATCCTTACAGATATAATTAACTCTTAACCTTAATTCTTACAGTAAGAATTCTGTATGTCTTAGCATAATGACACAGAAAGCATTTAACATATTGCTTGACAAGATACTGAAGGTGCAATAAATATTAGCTATTATTCTTAGTAGTATTCCCAGATTTAGTATATTTTTAAAAATTCCTTTGTATGTTCCAGGCCAAGGAGATAATTCCTTTGTTATGCAATTTTTGAATACCCAAGTAGTGATTAAACATACATGGTGTCTTCCTTTGAAGACATATAAAAGTCCTAGGTAAAGAGAGATTACCAGAGCTTCTAGTTCTCTGCCTACCTGGGCTTTTTAAGACTTTTCACTGTAGTCATTTGACATTTAATCACAGCTGGAGACAGAATGTTTGATTACTGTTCTTGTCTTGTAGGTTGTTTCTTGCCTATATTCCTACTTCCCTACCTTTCTCAGCACAGCTGAGATACATTATTGAGCAAAGACCACCAAGTCCTGAATTCTTCACTGCCCTACCTCTTGCCACACACATAGTTGTAGTGAATGAAAATATTACCTTTTACCCTTTTTTCCCAGGAAGTATTAGATTGTACAATTTCAGCTTTGTGCTGAATAGTCTCAGGAGCAATAGAAAACATAAATTTATACATATTAGCTAAAGGAAATAAGAGTGAAAGTGATGTAAATATCTAATCACTTCTCACTTTTCCTCACAGCTTTCCTTCTTTGGAAGGATTAATTTCCAGCTTGGAAAAGTTATTTTTAAATGGCTTTTTCTCCCATCACAGCCTGCAGTGTACATCAGAATAAAAAACCGAGCCCAAGATGAATATCTGACAGTCACTGGAAATTTAGCGGACACAAGGGCGATGTCTGTGTGCATCTCTCCCTACAGTGGAAAGAATACTCAGATCTGGTATTACTGTCGAGGACTCTTTAAATCCAAGGTAAACATCCCCACTGATATAGTACCCTACTTTTTGGTGTTTGGTTTTGGAAACTAGAATCTAGTTAAATTAACTGGCATAAATGAAACTGCAGCTTCCTAGAGACAGTTCACTGTGTGATCATAAAAACACTTTATGTGTAGTACTAAAGCATATAAGTAAAATTGACTAAGAATTTTTGATCTAGAAATTTTAGGTTTTGAGAAAAACCATGGTTATCACATGCTATAGATATGCCTAAATTATTTTTTTAAACCAGTGATGTAAGTCACTGGATCAAAAATGGACAACGTGCTTTTGTGAGATAAAAATCAGCTATGTGAATCTAAACATGTTAAAACTCCTTTGTTTTCAAAATATATAATGAAGTGGTAGTAGAAGCAGCTGTTATTAGAGGATGTTAAGAAAATGAAAACTAGTTTCATTTATTTTGTGACCCTTCATTATTGATACTGTGGAGCACAGAACATTAGGTTAAAAAAAATTACAAACATGTTTCATTGTATCACTAATGACTTATATAAATCTCATGCTTCAAAAATGAAAAGCATCTAAAAACAATTATTGTCTGGATTATCTTCAGCACATCCAGTATTTTTAGAAGAAAAACAAGATCAACATAATACATTTTAAGCTAACAGTAACAACATTTAATTACAAGTCAATAAAACTTTACTGAACACTGTTGTCAAATGTGCATGCCCTCTTAAAAATAAGTACAGGACCCTCTGTTTCAGTTTCTGTACCAACTCCTCCCTTTTAAGATGTCTACTCAAATTATACTATAGGCTATTCTTTTAAGACGTGGAACTTAGATGTCTATGACTTCTTCATCTGAAAGAAAAGGGGCCCTATTAAATTGATGTTAGCAAATATAATGTGGTACTGCCATTCTATTTCTTAATGCTTCTAGGCCAGTGATACATGTCTTGATGTGATTGGTGGCCGGGACACACCTGGAGCTAAGGTAGCCCTATGGACTGAACATGGACAGTTCAGGCAAAAATGGAGACTGAATAAAAATGGAACCATCAGTTCTTATCTCAGTGAGCAACTTGTCCTTGATGTTAAAGGTGGGCCTTTGATAATATGCAAATGTTTGTATCCCTGGATATCAGCTTAAGTTCTAAACCTCTTCTGAGTAAAGGACATTCTGATATATGAGGGAAATGATCCTTTATGCTTTTATGCTTGAAAAAAAGTTATTTTTACAAACCAATACACTATGCATCAAGCAGGAAAAGCCCAACAACAAAGTCTTAAAAAAGGTTTTTGTTCATTAGTAAAGTTGTAAAATTTTCATTTGCAAGTGTAATGTTTGTAAACCCTGGGAACAATTCTCAACTGAAGCATCATAAGCCATAATGTCATCTGTTTCTTGAAAAGGAACATCTCCAACTTCTTCTCCTGAGTCATCAAGGTCCTTCAGTCTTCAGTTAAAATTTAGGTAGATGTCAGTTAACCTTATTTTTTACTTCAGCAAGGTCATGGCCATATTACTCATGGCTTTTGCTTTAATTGGCTTTAGTCACACGGCCTCTGCTGATGTAGAAACAAAAACACAGTACCTGACATCCAGCCAGAGTTCTCTCAAAGCAGTTTGTTCTCAAGCATGGCATTGTTAGGGCACACTGCTTCTACAATCACGTATTATACCTCTTAATTTTTCAATGTGAGTCATAATAAGGTCCAATTTGAGGTGAATAATGGCTACGCCTGTTCAAACTCTATTTTTCACTTCAGACCACTATGTAAATGACATATTCATCTACTTAAGCAGTGGGCCGAACAAAAGCTTGTGAAAATGGTGAAATTGCTTAGCACCTGTGTGAACAAATAATCTTTTCTTTTGGAATTTCTATTTCAGGAGGAAACTATTGTGACAAGACTCATGTCATTGTAAATCAGCCCCTGGAGGGAAAAGAAACTCAGAAATGGGACATTGAAATACTGTGAGAATCAACACCATCCCTAGAAGGAGCAAAGGAACCTCACCTCCCTCACTGATGTATGCATGTGGAAAGGAAGCTACTGTGCCCTCTCTACTGAATCGCTGCACAGAATCAACTTTTCCTTCAGGAGCTAAGACTGCTGCTCTTGCACCATATTCTTGCCAGTTATTCAGTGTATCTATGAAGAAAATGGTATGATTTCTGGGAAAGGTTTTATTCCTGATGGATTCCAGTTATGGTGAGCAAGTTTCTGGAAGTCTGTGTTTTCTTTCCTATCTACCAACCATGAATGCTATTCCTGATGGCCCACTATAGGATGTTGGTGATTCTGTCACCTGTATTAGCTATTAATATCCCAGACACCTGTATGACTGCAAAACACAGGAAAATAAACTATATCATACTTTTGTAAAAAAATAATTTTAGCAACATCTGAAAATGTATTTAAAAAGACTTCCTCTTAAGCTGCTGCTGTGTGTAAATAAGTCTTCAAATTTCTATATTGAAGCTTTTATAATAGAAGTATACCATGAGTATTTAAATACTTTTAACTGACTCCATGGAGGGACCTCAGCTTTATTAGGCAAAAGGCACCAGGACTGGAATATTTTCTGTGGCCATTCTTTGCTCAGTCTTTCAAACTGAAAATGCATGTTACCTTGGAGTGCCAACCTCACATTTTAGCATTGGGTCACCTGTCCTGGTGCTGAGACCTTGCCCTAGATTTTGCTTGATTTGCCGTTAAGGAGAAATGTTCATGAAAAGTATGACACTCCTATATAAGAGTCAAATTTTTGTCTGCCTGAAATAAAACTCTGTCCAAATTTACTTTTCAAGTAAAGGTGCAGTTGATTTCTCTACTAGTTTTCACTCCCATTTTAAATAGCTTATATTAAAGCAAAATCAGGAAATAATTTTTACTTAGTTTCCAATAATCATTACCACCTTTAACAGCACAATTCACAAGCATTTTCCTTCCTGAGATGGATTTAAATGTACCTTGAGACAACTGTTTCTTTCATTCCCAACTTTTGCCAGAATGCAGAAAAATACTCTATTTTTATATAGAAAGATTAAATTCTCTAATGATATTTTAAAAAATATCAACCTATATGCACTTTAGAATGTAAAAATAACAATATTTTAAACTCAAGACCCACTATTTTGAGTATTTTTTATAGACTTGGTGTTTCCATGTAAATATTTTTTCCCCCTGAAATCTCAGGCTTTTGTCATCTTTTAAGCAGAATCTAAAAACTTTCTCAAGTCCATAGATGTTGAGTGCCTCCCATGGGTGTGGCTGTATTATTTAATGAGACTAATGTTATAGGGATAACTTTATTTTAACAGGGAAGCTTGTGTATACACCAAGGTATGTATATTTTCATTGTAAAAAAAAAAACTTAAAAATTTTCATGTTAATATTTTAAAAATTGTTCTAGAGCCAAGAAGGCGCATTAAAGAAGTTATTTCCAAAGAACAAAGGTTAATGACATTTTAGTTCTACATCATACATTTTTGGAGTTGTGCCTTTTCTACCACACTGGATTAAATAAATTTGTCAAAAATATAGTTTTGTCACATTCTGGGACACCTTGTAATTTCCTGTTTTTTTTTTTTCCCCCTTCCATGTTCCCATATATTAATAAGTAAGGACAGTTGACAATTTTCTCCTACCCAACTTCCCATTAAAAAAAATTTTAAAAATGAGCATGTAAAATAGCAGTTATTTGATTCTATAACATCACTAGATTACTTGGATCAAACATTCTGTCCAGAGGGATAATACCAGGCTTTCCTTTTCCTCATCTGTAGTAAGCTTCAGGTCCTTGACAGAAATTGCTGAACTATTCCAAATTTGCTTCAGTGCATCCACATGTGAAAAAGGGAAACGAAGTCCATGAGACTGAAAAAGGATAAGTTTAATTTTAAAAAACTTAGTTTGCTGAAGTGGCATTTTCACATAAACCTTACATTGTTGTTTTTGATACCCTTCAGAAACTTCAGATAAGCTCTTTTCATCAACTATAAACTTAGAGAAGTCACAAAACTTGCTGATGCCCATTTAAATCAGATGAAAATCATTCTAATTTAAGTAGTGGTATTATTAGTCATTTGAAATGCCTTACATTTACATTTATTTTACTTTTCCTATAAAGCTACAGGTTCCAGCTAGTATCTTTTTAAAACTGGTCTGTATCATAGTGATATCAAGTGGTAAGTCCATACTACAGCCATAAAAGGCATATTACATACAAATAAAAAATAATTGATTCTTCCCAGCCACCACCCAAATCTCAGCAATGACATTGTTTCCATTAGAACAAACCTCTATTTCCTCCTCATTTCCCATCATGTGTATTTCTCTCCTATTCTTTAGAGAATGATAGATGTAAACCATCTTTTCTTGAGCTTCATCCTTTAAAGAAAAGAATGTTAAGTCATCAACAAAATATTGAGGGCTTCAGTACTAAGAGGGTTTTCCAGTAAGTGAACACTAAGAAAAAGTCATGTTGCTCAAATGAAATTATATCTAATCTTTAAAGAATCCTTTGGGCAAAAAGTTATATGGACATATACACATTGTATAATTCATCAATGGAAACTTAAAAGTCATTATTTTAAAAGATGGTATCTTCAGGAACTTGATTTATATTAATCATATCTGTACACTTTGCAGCCAATAAAAAAAAAAAAAAACAGCCGTGTAATTTATAGAAGAATGACACTTGAATTGTGATAGCCTCCCAAATGACCCCTACTTATTTCTGGAACCTTTTGTCATTCTTTGTTACACACTGTCTCAAACTAATTGGTTGTCAAAATAACTAGAATTTTTTTAATAGTGTATTTTTGAGGTTTTATATATGTCAACCCTTCCAGGTCTGGCCCTGATGGCTGGTACAACATAGAAGACGTGTGAATTCCTCCTCAATCATTCATGGGGCACCTTCCAAATGAGCTGATGAGGAAGAAACAGGGTATGGGACAGTCCTCAAGGTCCTTAGTATAGGGAGCTTTAAAAAACCATAAATGCAGAGGTTCTAACCCAGACCACAGGAGACTTGGAATTTAATTCTTTTTTTAGTTGTCAATGTACCTTATTTATTTATATGCATTTCTGAGAACTGAACCCAGTGCCTCACACATGCTAGGCAAGTGCCCTGCCACTGAGCCACAACCCCAGCCCCAGGAATTTAATTTTTTAAAAGCTTTCTTGCTGATTCCACAGTCAGCTAGTTTTGAGAATCATGGGCTAGATAGATAGCAGGGTTACAGAGTGTAGACTATTATTTTTGATCTATGGGATTAGAAGTTGAGAAGAAATATCAGCAAAACCACACAGAAATTGATGCAAATGATCAGAGAGGGACTGAAGCAGGGATTCTCAAAAACATGGCCTGTAGTAGGATGGGAAGCCAAGAGCAGACATATTTACATAACTAGAAATGAAGGAGGAGACTCTGAGGGGATGAGAGGAAGCCCTCAAGTATCCAACACATAGGAAAATTTGGAACAGTAAGATTTTGGCATTATCTGACCAAAGTGATGGTAAACTGAACACAAATGGATTCCTGAAGGAGAAGGGCAGGGACCAATACTCCTTTTGAATAATAAACTGAGGCCTATAGTGGAAAGACCCTGGGAAGAGAGGAAATCCCTCTTGGATACTCACAGATGGATCCTGATCTGGCCCTACTGTGAGAATGATGTGGTCCTTAAACTGCAGACTCACTATGCTGTCCAACCTTGGTAATTTTCCACCTAGAAAACACCAAAGAAAAATCCAACCTTCAAAAAAGGAAACCAGCCATTCAAACTTGCTTGCAGTACAAATGGTTAGGAAACTAATAGTCTGCAGGTGAATCCAAATATGAGTTTGCATCCTTATGCTTATGGAGCTATCTTTATTGTTAAGACAGATACACAATTAGGTAAAAGTTCATGAGTACATTCAACAGGTAAAAATAATGCCATCAAAACATGGTAGCTACTTGCAGTAGACTGGGACATATTGCCATCTGGCCTGAGCACTTATTTCTCCAGTATCTATCCTCCAACAGCTTTTCCCACACAAGGGACTATCTGAGTTCAAACTGTACCACTCCATCAATTCCTAACTATTCTTAACTGTGTGGCCCTGGAAGTCTATGTAGGTCAAGTATAGTGTCGGATAAAAGCTATCTAATAAAGTTCACAAAAAAAAAAAAAAATAGTCACTCTTTTCTAAAGTGGACTTAACTTAGTAAAAAGGCAGTCACTACAACTGACAGGCCTTACAAGGTCCTCTGGGTGGGGAGACTCTTAGGGAGGTATAACTTTATTGACTAGAAGAACTAAGACAAGGAAACCATTAGGGAAAACATTGTGGGTCATAAGATGGAACTTAGCAAATTCTGTTCTGTTAAAGATTAAAACACTTCTGGTAAAATACTTGATTTGAGTCGATGCAATAAAAATCTCTTAACTCCC
This sequence comes from Urocitellus parryii, assembly GCF_045843805.1. NCBI lineage: Eukaryota > Metazoa > Chordata > Mammalia > Rodentia > Sciuridae > Urocitellus > Urocitellus parryii. The sequence continues at coordinate 147,000,020 of NC_135532.1, forward strand.
TTCAAAGTACTGTTTATTTCAGTGGTTCTCACCTGGTGATTAGTAAAAATACACCCCCTCACTCAACTCTGAAAAAGAGAAGCAGCCAGTGAGCTGGCCTGGCAGCTGGTAAGGCCTTTTACAAAGCAACAGTGTCAGATAGGACCACCCTAACCATGACAGGTCAAGATGAAAACATTCTAGACCCATATCTGAACTCAGGCAAAAACAAGAACACTGTCCAAACCGCCAGTGACCACACTCCCACCTGGCTAAGGAATGACTGCTGCTGCTCACCCATCGTAACATTGCCTTATGTGTTCCTCCTACCCATTGGATAAGAAGGATTCTGATCGGGTCTCTTCTAAATCCTTCATCCTGACAGCATCAATCCAGAGCAATGCTCTACTTCCTGGAACCTTCTCCAAAATCACTTAGCTCAGGCCCACATCCCTAAGTCCTTTCTCATGCCCTTCCAATGGTGTGCAGTCTTCTCCATTGCAACAAATCAATAAACACAACTTTGGGTTCAAGGGGTTGTTCTCTGTAGCCTCTCCTAAAAGACATTGACATCCTCTATCCAGAGGGCATTATGTCAGCTGCAGCCTAAACCTGTCATAAATTAGTCACCTAATTTATGTGGTGACTTCAGTTTTCTTGCATTTCATCTGACAATGATAACATTTGACCCACCTTTGCCTTAATTCCAACAAGATTATTTCAGTATTTAAGTTCTTAAAATTTCTTGAAGATTTTGACTAGCAGAGTACCCATAAGTGTGTGTGTATATATATATATATATATATATATATTCCTAACCCAAAGACAGGGCTCTTGTTTTCCAGCATGCTATAAGTTCTTTGCAAATGACTTGTGAGGAACAGGATGCTAATGAGTGCAGTCCATCTAGTTTAACTCTATGTGCTAAGAATGGATTTATGCCCACATTAATATTAAATTGCTTCTTAATTTCCATCTGCTCAAAGAGGGGCCTACCCAGGAAAGCCTCAAATGTCCCCCGCCCCGGCCCCAGCCCCAACCACCTAGAAGAAAACAGAAAGCTCCACCTGGTGTCGACAGCTCTGTTCCATCTCCCGTGTAGTAAGGGGGGAGTCTGTGCATAACAAAATCTTTCTTCATGTCTGATGAAAGCAGTTCTTTGGTGCTTTCCAGCCGGTCTGCAAGAGTCCTCAAAAAGCCACTTAATCTTGTTGCAACTGTTGTGGTTTCCACCTGCTAAAAACACAGAAGTGAGCCTTGGTGGGGACCCAAGCAGAATTTACTGCCGAGGTCCCAGTCTCTACAGTAGTATGCTGAGCCTAACACCAACCACACACTACAGACAAAATTCTGTGTCATTTCAAGAGAGGACAGGAATAAATAGAGCTCTTAAGAACCTTAACCTATTACTTCTTCATAACCCATTCATGTTATGCTGCCTGTTGTTAATAAAAAAAGAACAATTTTCAGGATTTTTCCTAGAAAGAAGAATCCTTAGACATATACTGCAGTCTGGCTCTGCCTTTGGAAAGCAAGTCACTATTCTAAGGTGCCTGCTTCACTTTTGTTCCACCCAGCCCTCATTTAATGATCTTCTCAAAACTAACCAAACAGTACTCATATTTCAAAATGCAAAAATATGCAGGAGCACCAGCGAATACACAAAGGCCTGGGTCTCCAGTGGGTTTCTTCTCTAAGTCATCATTGGAACAAACCTATTTCCTCCTCATTTCCCATCATGTGTATTTCTCCTGGCCAATTTATTCAACAAGCTCTCCACAGTGCCTGCTACTATCACTGTGAAATAAAGTAAGAGAGTTGTTTATGCAACACCCACGATCTCTGGATGACATCCATTCATTCTGCAAATCATATAGCTCAGCAGGCAACACAGAAGAACTTGGCTCAGCTGAGTAAAGAATCCTGGATCCCCAGAAGACAGGGCTTTGGCTGGCCTGGGCTGAGGCTGCCACTTTCATCTCCACATGCCTTTCTTTACTCTTACCATGAGCAGCTGCCGGGGTATTCCAGTCCGTAATGTTATATCTTCCTTTGCAGTATCAAAAACAAGCCCTGAAATGGTGTCCAGAAGGAAATCTCCCCATGAACTAGAACATATACCATGAAAAAGAAAGAATAAAAACCAGTGAGAACACAAATATATGCAAAATGCCTGTTACTAATAAAACCAAAAACTACAAACTACAAGTGGGGTTTCAACCTCCCAGCCCAAGCTTTCTGAATTCAATTAATTTGATGTTACTCAATATGAAAACCTAAGATCTTCATTGATCACACTGCTTCTTTCTCTGCAGGCACTCACTTGGAAAATTAAAAGTGGAAAGTTAAGTTTCATTCATGATTTTTCTTAAAGATACCAGAAAAATAATCAGATACTGTCATAAAATAGGAAGTCCAGGGGACCAAAGCTTTAACACAAGTATCTCTGAGGAGCTTTGTAGAAATTTAACACTCAGGCGATCTAGAAAAAGTATCTTTTATGCAATAAATCCAAGAGGAATACATTTAGGGAAACAGCAAGATCTCCAGACTATGTAATTACCTGAACAGTGAAATGTTACATTTTCCACTGCATTTTAAAAGAGGGAAGCTGCTCTTTAGTAAAATATCCACCAACAACTATTTCAAAAGAATTGATTTCTAGCAATGGTTTTACTGGAGTAGAGGGAGAAGCCAGTGGCCAAAAATAACATCTAGGGATAAGCTCAGTGTTCAATTACTTTTGCTTTCTCTGGGGTAGTAAAATTGGCTCATTCTTAACCATGTGCCAGTGTAAGAAACACTCTCTGTGGGGTTGCCCTCTTTAAACATTTCTTAGCTTGTTTAAAATTTTCCTGTGTTACCAGCAGATTTCAAATTGCTGGCTATGTGCAAAATGGAAATTCACAGTATGACTTTTGCTTCTCACTCAGTAAGGAAAATTAACACTTTTATGTTCCCTTTCTGATGAAGTGGCAAATTAGGACAAAATCCACTTGAGATGTACTTTCCCCAAGGTATCCACTACCTGGTGGCCTCACTGCTTTGTGACTTAATGCCACATCTTTTAATTGAACTTCAACTGTAGGACACATGCAGCAGCATAAAATACCTACTTCCTTTGCACTGTTAATAGGTGAAAGTCATATGGCAACAACTGAGAAGAGTTCAACAGCAGTTAAAAAACAGTGCTCTGTTCTCTAAACAGAGTTAGGACAGACCTCGGGACTTTCCAAAATTCAGGAATAATACCTCTTAAGGAGTTCACTTTGATAAAAAAGCCAATTCAACCTGCTGTTGCCCCACAGAACAGGCTCCAAATGTTCCAATAATGTTGCCATGAGAAGGTGTTGGGGAGAAGCCCCAAATCTTCACCTTCCTACAGGAGCTGACAGAGCCCAGGCTCAGAGCAGAAGACCTCCAAGGAGCAACGGTCCTCGAGTTATACAAGACAAAAGTCAGAGTCTAGTCTAGACACATCATTTATGGTGCCCACCCTAAGACATGGGCAGCAGCCTCTGTAACTTATAAAGTTCCTCCCACTTACAGGTAACTGGATAAGGGTGAGATGGGATCCAGGGGCAGCCTATCAGAGCTTCATCGGGAAGCAGAGTGAGAGTCAAATATTGAACAGCAGAAACAAATACGTTCAGTGATTCAGAGGGAGGTCAGAAGTAACTGATGACAGCATGGGATAAGCCAATATTATGAGTACATAAAGCTGAAGAAAGAAAAGGAGGGAGCAAAAAGCAATGACCAGAAAACCAGATGGTGACAATAACAGAAATGAAACAGAAGCAGAGAAAATTCAGGAGCAAGGGGGTAGCAGAGCAACATTAATGAGGGGATACCAGAAGATGCACATGGGGCAAAACAACTTGACTGGCAAAGTCCAGAGCTACTCTAGACCCAGAATGAACTTCTGTTTCCAGACTCTGTGGGAGGGCCCTTCTACAAGTCCTATGACTCACTCCCTCAGTTGCTCTGCTCTTGAGATAGACTCAGACTTTCTATTCCTCACACTTTAAGAAACCCAATAGCCACAGTAACAAAGACATTTTTTCAGAATGGAAGCCTAATAAAGCTTGGGCCTTCTACTTGTGGGCAAAGACAGAACTGACCTCAGGCCCAATTCCAGCCAGTTCCTTCAGTAAGGCTCTTAAGCATAGAGGTAAATCTCATACTGAAAAATCAGGTAAGGAAGCAGAGGTATGCTTACTCATTTTGTAAATCATGGCTTCGGAGGTAGGAGAGGGTCATATTATCCCCTGGACCTAGAATGTTCTCTCCTACCCCAACCTTCTGACTCACCCCCACTTATGCACACTTTAGGACTCACTCAGGGATAGTGTCAATTCATTTCTGAAACTTTCCCTGACACTCAACTAAGTGAATTCCTCTATGTTCCACGGGTATCTGTGCAAACCTCAGACAGAATTTATCACACTGTTTGGCAACTATTTACATATCCATCCCTTGATCCTGCCACCACTTCCAGAGTGTCAGCTTTCTCAAAGCCCATCAAAATGTAACCTTTGCATTCCTGACAACTAGCAGGAATAGTGCATGCCTACTGAAAAAAATGAACTAATTCCTGTCATGATTTTAAGTGGATCTATTTTTATCTCATGTGCTTTTAGTTCCTCCTGTTCCAGGCTCCCTTTCCTACTTAAATTTCATGGACTGTAAAAACTGGAACTCTTAAGAGATCAAGAGGTTTCAAAGGTTCCAGAATTTTGTTGGGGACTTTGGAAGTGTTTTGAAAACAGTGGTAATGGCTGTTCGAATCTAATGCCAACAAACTCTACATTTAAACATAATTCAAAATGACATATTTTATGCTATATATACTTTGCCACAATAATTTTAAAAAATAAAAAGAGGTAGGGATAGAGAGGGAGAAGGAGAGGGGAGAAGGAGAGACACGGAGATTACAAACCCAGCCTGGCATCACTAACACACTGACACACCCATAGTTACAGTATTTTTTTTCTTTTCTTTTCAAACTATGAAACCTTGTATTCAGGCAATTTCCCAGTATTCTATATAGAGTGAGATCCATGGTGCTCCCAGGAGCAAGTCCAATGGGCCAATCACACACATGAGACATCAAAGAAATAGGGAAGTCAGCAAAAAGACAGAAACAAGAGGAGGTGGCCAACTCCCTCAGGTCCCTGCTGAATGTGGCTGCTTGGGCCATAACTCAGTGCTAGGGACGGGATGCTAGGCTGAGGACGGAGCATTTACTTGTTCTGGTAGGTGCTGATGGTCACATGAGTAGAGTGGGTCAGCCCTGAAGGAGTATCCGCCTGATGAATGGTCCCTCTGGGGAAGTACAACAAATCACCTGGCTAAAGGAGAAAGAAAAGGTAGAGTTAACAAGAGCTATACTTCTCAGTCCTCTTTTTTTTTTTCTGTTTTTGTTTTTGTTTTGATACTGGGATTTAGCCCAGGGGCACTTAACCCCTGAGCCATATCCCCAGTGCTTTTCTGTATTTTATTTAGAGACAAGGTCTTGCAGAGTTGCTTAGGGTCTCACTAAATTGCTGAGGCTGGCTTTGAACTCGTGATCTGCTGGGATTATAGGAGTGCACCATTGTGCCCAGATAGTCCTCTTTGTTTTAATGAGATAAATACAGGTATTGAGCTTCAGATCTCTACTCAAACCCACTGCTTCATGGGACAATCTCCATCCAGCTTCACTGTGTCCATGAGCCTGTCACTGTGAACCACAATCCAACAGAAATCCAGGCCTAGAGTCACTGTCTTTAAACTCAAGCTGATACCAGATACACCTGAAACATCCCTGCCTGATTCTGGGATCCAGGAAGGTGTTCCTGGGGAGCATCTTCTCTCCCTCCTGGTTAAGAGTGAAGCTTGTCACACTGATGCTGCCATTTATGGACTGCTGACCAGGGCAATTCATTTATCTTCCCTAAGCCTCAGTTTCTCTTTTACTAGAATGGGGTAACAGCCCCATACCCCACAGGATTAGGGACATGCAGTTTTCAAAGATCCCAGGGCAAAGATGGGTATGTGCTATGTGCTTACATATCTTGGCTGCCACACTACCACTCTAATAATATTTGAGCTCATTCAGGAAGGGTCAATTACCCATTTTATATTCCCCAGAGCCCAACCTAGCAAAGCACCCAACACACAACATATGTTCAAAAAATGTTAGATAAATGGTTGAAAATCTATATTACTCTTATTTGAACCTACAAACTAGATATAATGGATTATCTTCTTGGGTAGATAAGCCTACTCCCTTTTACCCCTTTACTCTCTCCCAAATAAACAGATGAAAAAATTCTTCCCAAATTACTCCTGCCCTGAGCTACCTCCTCCCTAATCCCACTGAGACCAACATTCTGTAACTGCCTAAAGAGAGAAGGAATCTTGAGAGCCATTCATCTCCTCTCTGAAGTAAGGGAAGCAGTCTAGCTCAATAGTTAAGTAAAAGAGCCCTAGAGACAGAACTCAAGAAATACCACCTTTAAAAGAATTTTAAAGATTTCCCTCAAAGCAAAAGCAATATACATTTATTTATATTTTTGGCTGCTGATTTGCTTTAAATTTTACCAAACTGACAGTATTGCAGGTAAATAAATGCTTTACTGATACTTAAAAGAACCATTTAATGAGTGTTTCTCTGTTGGCTCCTGTGTAGGTGAGAGCCTCACATACACATTTCATTCATTCCACAAACATTTGATCAATGCTTTCCGGCCCTCACTGGAAAAGGCAAGGAAGATCTCCCTGAGAGTTTCCCTCCAGAAGGAATGTGATTCTGCCAACACAGTGGAGACCACTTTTGGACTCCTGGCCTCCAGAATTATAATAAATTTTTTGTTACTAAAATAATCATTACGGGCTGGGGTTGTGGCTCAACAGTAGAGCGCTTGCCTAACACTTTCAAGACCCTGGGTTCGATCCTCAGCACCCCATAAAAATAAATAAATAAAATAAAGGTATTGTATCCAACTACAACTAAAAAATACATATTTTTTAAAAAAATCATTACACTAGTACATACTTTTATACCTCATCAAAGTGATTTCATTGTAAAGGGGATATCAAAATAATATCCTTCAATTCTTATATCCTACAAGGTAAATATTATGATCTCTGTTTTAATGAAGAAGAACAGACTTAAATAATTTGTCCAAGTGACAAATTATTTAAGTGACAACATCTGAATTCAAACCAGCTCTGTCAGATCACCAAGCAGAGGGTTGTTATTTTTGCTATGGGGGCTGTCTTCACCCTAACACTCCTGGTTTGGCAAATATACTGCATTGGCTCGCACTGCAATAGTGGGAAAAAGGGTGACAAGGGCTTCAGCACTCCCATAGTATCTTCCACACACTTCTCCCAACCAGAGTGACTCAGCTTTTGTTTCATATACTAGGCAATTTCATTTGAAGAGGTATACTGATTAAAATTTCACATGTATGTGCATATACACACTTGAAAAGCAGTGTACCTCACAATGCTATTTTTCTCCTTCCAGGAGACTCAGAGCTTCTGTTAATAAACAGTGTTCATTGAATGTTTAATGGACATCTGTTCCATCTCGTCTTCCAAGTCCCATGGCAACAGTACAGAGAATTCACACCCTCCACACTTGAAGACCACTATGAAGCCTGACTTTCTTCAGCATGACAAATAGCCAGGCTGTCCACCTGAGCAACTCAGCCCTGGCCTCAAAAACCCCAGATGGCTTAGTCTCTAGCTTAAACACAATCAACCAAGATTCTGGTAAATGTACAAGGGCAGGTATGGGCAAACTCTTTCTCTAAAGGGTCAAATATAGTATTTTGGGCTTGAGGCCCTGTGTTCTCTATGGCAACTAGTAAACTATTTAATGCAAGCAGTCATAGACATACTTTAGGAATAGGTGTGGCTTTGTACCAATAAATTCTATTCATAACAACAGGCAGTAGGCCAGGTGTTTGACCCATGGACCATAGTTTACAGACTGCTGACCAAAGGCATATAAAACCAAGGTTACCTTTATTGTTGTTTATTTACTTAAGTACACTATAATTAGGCCCAATCCTAAAAAAAGAGATTGCTTTCCCCTAGTTCTTGGCAGATAAACAGGCAAAGATCTTAAAATCCAGAAACAGATACAGGCATTGACAAGAATTCTATACTAATTACAACTTGAAGATGAAATAAGTACAAAAACAATAACTGTATGTAAATAATTCCATTGCAATATATTCTATTATAAGCATCTCTGGAATAGCTTGAATTAACCATTGTTTAACTGCCACTAAAGGAAATTAAAGTAGCATTAAAGTAGAGTATAAAGTTTAATTATGAAGCTTTTTTTATACTTTAAGTTTTTTTCTCAACAACCTCTCCTGCTGAGGACTGGCTGTGTTCCCATCCATGCTAACGGCTCAAAGACAGATTTTCTCAGCAAAAAGATGCCAATGCACATGATAAAGCCACCTGGCTCCCTGGAGGAAGAATCCTAAAGAACTTTCATTAATTACTATTCTTCTAGTAACTATATGCAGGGAGAAAGAAGGAGTGCAGAAAATAGTCTGCTGCATAATCAGGAGGAATGTGGGTTATACTAGAGTTTTTGCAACCAAAAAATGAAGAGATTCCTGGCCAGGCTTTGCCTAAGCAACCTACAACCCATTCCACCTGCTGTCTTAGATGTAGAAAAACTGCCCAAGGCCAAATCTTTCACTTTTTTTCTGGAGAACTTCATGGTACACTGAATTAACTTTATTTCTGTTAAACTGGATCATATATGGTTATAGATTATTTGAGAAATAAATGTAATACTTCCTTAGCTCACTTCTCCAAGTGCAAACCCCCAAGACTCCTTCAGAAGTTGCCTGTGCTGGCTAGTTGCAAGGAGAGCCATCCTACCTCAGAGTCCCAAGGATACATTCCCACAGGGATGGTTACATAAACTCTAAACCTCAAACCTGAACTTGTCTTAGCAACAGAGACAGGCCAGCTCATAGAGGTGCCCATATGGTCACTCCATACCTTTAATGTGAACTCATGTGTTGGAGTGCCAATCCTGGCCTCAGCCTCCACGCTGTACTCACGTGCCAGGGCCACTGTGGGTTTGTAAAGGCGCCAGTGCTTCTCTCCCTCCAGCTGCAGGATGAAAACCTATAAAAAGCCACAGACCTGGGAGGTCAGAGTTTCCTGACAATTCACGTGCAAAATCTTTCTGAATATTAGTTCTTTGAGGGGGTTTAGACAAATCCTAAGTTTCAGACAAAAATTAAAAATGAGAGAATCTGAAATGCATGTCACTCCACACAATAAAAGTGGCCACTACTGGTTTTATTTTTTTAAAACAGGTAACCATGAATCCTGATACTGAACAGATACTCAATTTTTTTTTTTCACTTTGTTAGAGTATTGCCAAGTTCTTTATATTAACAATCTCACTCTTGAAATCATCTTACAGACCTCTGAAAGCCCATAATCTCAGTTGGAAAAGGCAAGTTTCAGCTATAATGGAATGCCTAAAGTCTTAAAATATTGAAAAGGGGCTCGGTAAACAGGAAAACTTTTTATTTTTTTTATTCAGCCAAAGATACTTTAATGGTCTATTAAGAATAGAAATAAAAACTCTTTTGGAAAATGTACTACCATCAACTTGGTCTCAGAAGGGGGAAAAAAAAAGAACTTTTTACTAATATCTCTGTGTTCACATACCTCATATTTTTACAAAAATAAAAAGTCAGTTAAGTTTTTTGGAAACCATATGACAATGAAATCAACATTTGTTAAAGTGCCAGTGCTTAAATTAAATCATGACCTTCATTCAGGCTGTCCCAAGTTTTCTACAAATGGAAAAAACATATATATTTTTGGCAGTTATTGGAAAAAAAAAGAAAATGAGAGCAGAAGCCGGGATTATGTGTGATCTCATTATATCAAAGACCATACTTTGTGAAATTAAAGGAAAAGCTAATGACTTTTCTATAGAGTTCAGTAAATTCCTGTTTCAAAGGAATGAATCTGATGTTTTTTTATTAGTAAGTTTGGAAACAATCTCTCCCTTTGAGAAGGAGCAGGAAATCAATTTGGAGAGATTTGTTTTGGCCCAACATTTAGATGAGTTCAAGATCTCCAGAGAGTGCACATAAAGAACAGCCACAGACTTGGTCTTGGAGTTTTAGAGTGTAACATGAAAAGAACCCCAAGGACTCCCAGAGCAACTTCATAACCATGCTCTCAATAACTCATTGTTCCCCACACTGGGCAATATGCTTCTTCTCTCACCTCAACATCATCATAGTGGGGAGGTAGGCCCTGAGATCCTCCAGGAGTTATATACACATTGGAGCCAACCAAAGAACCAAAGTAACATTCCAGCTTCTCCTGGATCCGCCAAAGCTCATCCTTTAAAGAAAAGGGGGGAGGGATAAAAATAAATTAGAAATAAAACAAATGTTTTTGTTCACTTAGGAAGCCTTCCTTTCACAATTATCATAGATCAGACAATTAACCAGTAAAGGGCCCTCAAGAATCTTTCCTTCTAGCACAGACACTACTGCAAAGAAGTAAGCAAATGATAGACTGGCAAGGCAGCAACTGTGAGTCATGAAGGATTTTGACATGCACATGACATGAACCAATTAACATTTTTAAAAGCTCACTCTGGCTCCTGGGTGGAAAACGGATTGTACAAATGTAAGACACCAGTCTAGAAGCTACTGAGATAGCAGTCTAGGTAAAATATAAGCTGGATGGTGGAAGAGGGATATCAGAATTTGAAAAGCCCAGGGGTACTCTGGAAGTAGAACTGATAGGACATGCTGATGGATAAAGGGGCATGGAAATGAAAGGAATTAAAAAAAAAAAAAAAAAAGACACCTGGGTTTCTGACTTGGGCAATTAGCTCCCAGTTCCACTGACTGAGACAAGAAAGGCTTGATAAAAAATAAGTTTTCAAGGGGGGGTGGGGGGACCACGAGCTTCACACAAGAAAGTTTAAATTTGGGATGCTAAGACCACTCCTCTCCCCACAATGTGGAAGTGTTTTTAAGTAAGTTTGAAGTTTTAGCAGGAAGTATGGGCTAGAGATTGGGAGCCACCTACACAAAATGGGTATTTAAAGCAATGGAAGCAGAAATGAAACCTAGGAAAAAGCTTATAGACAAATGAGTTAAGAACAAGGGTGAGCAATGTTCTCTCTCTAGTCACTAATCAATTGTTAGGTATAAGGCCCACTGAAGTGCCTAGACAGGAACTATGTGTGTGTGTGTGTGTGTGTGTGTGTGTGTGTGTGAGAGAGAGAGAGAGAGAGAGAGAGAGAAAGAGAGAGAGAATGTGTTAGTTTTTCCCCAAGACAGGGCACAGCCTCAAACTGCTTTTTTATTCATTCTATAGCCCTCACAACAACCCTGTCTCATAAGGTGGTTACTACCATTATCTCCAGTTTACAAATGAGAAAATTGAGGCACCAGAACACACAATTATTAAATGATGGAGTTAGGATTCAAATTTGGGCAAATCAGCTCCTGAGTCCATGCCTTTAAGATAACTGAAGAAAAGGTGACTCACTTACACTAAAGAGACCAAAAGGGTTTTTTTTTTTTTTTTGCTTTGTTTTATTTTGTTTTGAGTTGTAGATGGTCACAATGCCTTAATTTTATTTACGTATTTTTATGTGCTGCTGAGGATCAAACCTCACAAGTGCTAGGCAAACATGCTACAGCTGAGCTACAACCCCAGCTGTGAAGAGAGAGACCAAAGTTTTAAGCATATGAATGTTCAGTGCCTGGCTCATAGAAGACATTACAACATTTTCAAATATTTGCTGAGCAAATCAATTATAACTTGAGAGTCAATTCTACCACTGGACTAAAAGAGATCTACAGTATTAAAATCACAAAGTGGGATAAAATGGGTCAGCATAAAAATCAAAAGCTTTGGAAGATATCTTTATATGGACCACTGGGCTTCTTTATTTTAGATCTCGAAGGTTCTCCTTGACACAGAAAAATAACTTAATGGACTCTGAATACCTCAGAAAATTTAGAGCTCCCAAAGAACCTAATTTACTTCAGGAGAGAGACCAACAGGACCTGGCTTTATAATTATGTTTGTACAGTTAGTGGAACCACTAAGAAACCAGAGCTTTTCTTTTTCTCCCGATGTCCTTAGAGGTCTTTCAGGACAAAATGGTTGACTTTGTTTCCCAGCCCAAGCATCATTCAAGATCATTCAAGGTGTGCAATTGATGTAAACATGTCTCTTCTTCTTAAAGGTTACTGCAAATGCTATCAGTTGTACAGTTTTTCTGTTTTTCTTAGACCTTTGGCTTCTGAATCTGCCAACTGTGATCTACTGAAAAGAGATGAGTCCAACTGTAGTCACAAGCTAGGCAACAGATTTCTTTTTTTTTTTTTTTGAGGAGAGAGAATTTTTTAATATTTATTTTTCAGTTTTCGGTGGACACAACATCTTTATTTTATTTTATGTGGTGCTGAGGATCGAACCCAGCACCCCGCCATTGCCAGGCGAGCACGTTACCCCTTGAGTCACATCCCCAGCCCTGACAGATTTCTTTATAAAGCAAAGCTACTAACACCCCACCCCAATATTGGGGAGGAGCAAAACTCAACTTATCTCAAAACCTATTTAAACTGCAAAGCAGTATATAAGTATTACACTACAACACTAATTGGAGTACAAGGAAGGCCCCTGTCTCCTGTTACCACAAACTCCTACTGTGCACAGAGTCTGAGAACCAGAAAAATGAAAGACAAGGGTGGTGAAGATTTCTCTCCTGGTTGGGTACAACCTCCTCCACTGACCTTTCTCCAATTCCCAAATGTCAGTCTCCACAGAAACAAAATAGAATGCCACGGCTAAGACCAGAATTCCACTCATATACCTAAAGAAAGGCTTAATATTCAAAAGTTCTGCTACTTTCAATAATCATCTTTCAAAGTCTGATAGGAAAATGACTTAAATGTGGAGTCAAAAACACCAGACCAGTTTAGAATAGCTATGGGAAAGTATGCAGAATATCTAGATTAATAAGACTTAGACAGTCTGAGACTCAGTGAACAATGGGCTAACTGTTCAGGCTGACACCTTCTTGACCTGACCAGTGTAAACCATCTCTGAACTTTCTTATTCTGATGTCATAGACTCATTCCTTAACACACACACAGACACACACACACACACACACACACACACACACTCACCACTAATCCTCCTCATAACACAGAATTTTGAACTCAGCTTCTATGTAAGAAGGTGAGTTCTTATAGCTTATAGTCTCTCAGGTACTGGTGGTGGAAAGAGGAAAAAAAAATCCTAGTCTAGTATGAGGGCTGAATTTTGGCTGAGGAAGGTCATCCTTTCTATAATTAAACCCAACCAAAGAGAAGAGTAAATAGTGCAAAGGAAACAGCTTCTTGGCCACTTGGAATCCTAGAAGGGTGTGCAAGGCTTAAACAGACAAACAGAGAAAAGCCCTGGGGGAGATGGTTCTGAAATACAGAAATGGCAGCCATAGAGAATACCACACATGGGCCAAATAATAAATTTCTGGTTTATGACCAAATTATATGTAACAAATTTCATTGATTTATATTCTTAGTTCTTAGGTTTCTAAAAATTACTCAAAAAATGCTACTTCTGGGCTGGGGTTATGGCTCAGTGGTAGAGCACTTGTCTAGCATGTGTGAGGCACTGGGTGTGAGCCTCAGCACTACATGAAAATAAATAAATAAAATAAAGATATTGTATCCATCTACAGCTAAAAATATATTTTTAAAAATGCTACTTTTAGGGGCCAAGGCTGTGGCTTAGTGGTAGAGCACTCACTTGGCACACGTGAGGCACTGGGTTTGATCCTCAGCACCACATAAAAATCAAATAAAGGTACTGTGTCCACCTAAAACTAAAAAAATATATATTTTTAAAAAATGGGGCTGGGGATATGGCTCAAGCGGTAGTATGCTCGCCTGGTATGTGTGCGGCCCGGGTTCGATCCTCAGCACCACATACAAAGATGTTGTATCCGCCGATAACTGAAAAATAAATATTAGAAAAAAAATTCTCTCTCTCTCTCTTAAAAAAAAGCTACTTCTAGTCTGGTAAAGAGTCAACTAGCTTAAAGAGAAGCATTTTATATATGGTCCATATTTTCTAAATTCAAATCATGAGTTGGTTTGGGAAATCATTTATAAATTCCTTCTGGGGGGTTAGTGCCAAAAGGCTGGCATTACAGGGACATTTCAACATTTTAAGATTGCCTGAGATGTAATAATTGGAATCAGGACTTGTCCTGAAAACACCTGAGTACTTATATTTCATCTAGAGTATAAATAGGTTCAAGACCTTTAGACAAGAGAAGGAATGGCACTAACCAGTTGAAGCCTAATGGGATCTAACAAACCAACTTCTGAGTTAAATTGTAAGAAATATTATTGGTAACCGATGGCAGAGTCTCAGAAACCACCAATACAGGCAGAATCCTACTCTCCTCAATATGGAATCTCCTCAAACTCCACTTTCTTCTCCCTTGCTGCCATTGTGATTCTATCATTGGTTACAACAATGAGACTAATAGTATCTAAAACTCAGATGAGACCCTCAACAATTTGGAGCTGACACAAAGATCTCTAAAAAAGCAGATTGCCTCATCCTAAATCTGCATTTAATGAGTACAGAGGTGGCAAATTATTTCCCAAATGTCAGTCACTGATTACAGGATAATTTTAATCAAAGTTATCCTGCACTTATGACTGCCTCCCCAGGAAAAGTTTCAGGACCCCAACCTTTAATGTTACCAGTTCAACTGTCAATAGGAAGAGAGGTCACTTTCTTAGACATACATCTGGTATGTGATCTGGTTCCAGCTCTGAAGCCTCTTCTTAGAAAGATGTAGGCAGCAAAGGGAGGCAATTTCAAAAAAAATATATCACCTTGATGCTATCATGTCTTAAATTATAGTAGTAGGACAAACCAAACAGAAATCTCTACAATATACAAAATCATAAATCAGTCCATAGAACATGATCCTGAAGGTGTAATACTACTTTAATAACTTTATAAACTATCAATGTAATTTAGTTTTTGTAGCTCAGAGATACTCAACAATGTCCACCCTTAGTTACTGGAGTTCCCAATAACAGAGCCAAAAGATAATACAGACTCTCAGACTCTTTCTTTAAAGAGCACCAACTAGGTGCTATGCCTTCCAAAAATGGCAGGAGGCTCAGCATATTCACTTGTGAGCTTATGTATGGTCAAGTGTTAGCATTTGGGGCAAGTATGAAGACCTGTAATAGGGAAACTTGTTACCTTAAATCTCTGAGGTTGGTGAAATTGAATTGTTGCCCTTTTCTGATCAAAATCTTTTCTCAGCTGAAGGAAGTGTGCTTTTCCATCTTTATTTAAAACCTTCTTCTTCCCATGGACACACCGACAGACATTCACATCTCTTCCATAGTATATACCCTGGCTGCACAGACTCTTCAAATCTGTCAGCCTGAATAAGGACTGGTAGTATGCTGCCACTGCAGGGTCATCCCTCTGAATGAGAAGTGGCTTCTGCTCCCAGAATTCCTTGAAAAATGTCTCTATGTTGGTGGGTGAAATCAGACTTTCAAAGAGACCACGGGGGCTCTCAAAGTTTAAGGTGGAAGGTCCACCAGCTGCCTCCACTTTCACCTGCTTACAGGGAACAGGACTCTCTTCCTTCCCATTCCCTGCAGGCTTCACTTTCTTTGGCATTGTCTGTCTTCAAGCAAGAAGGGAATGCAAACCTATCCAAAGGAAAAAAAAAACATACATGGTTAGGTCTACTGGAAGTGCCATTGCTGGTGTTAGTGGCCTGTACACACAAACCATGGCTGAACACTATGCCTTTATGAGAACTATTCCCAAGTCAACACTGCTTCCTCTAGAAATGAGACAGGCTTAAGTCAATGCCATTTCTTCCAAGATATGATTCAGCTTCACACACTACTTAGATTACGCATTCATTTAAAGGAAAACATGTTTTTGTGTATATACTCAAGTCCTGGAATTCATTATTTATTAGGAGGTATAATTATCCCAAATTAAACCATTCAACTGTCTCAGCAATTCTTAGTCATAGGTTTAGCCTGTGGCCATTGATACAGCAAAGCCAAAATTTTTGAATTGAGCTTCTATCAGCACAAAGCCCTGAATCTAATTAGATGAACTCTGAGTTACAAACATTTGATGGCAAACAATCAATAGCTGTCCACTGCCAGGTGCTTTCAGCACAGTACATGCTCAATTGTTGTTCAGGTGGAAATCACGATGGCCTGGACCAGTGGTGTCACCTGGTGGCTGAAGTGAGATGCTGCTTGCTCCCAAGACTCCACCAACCTCCTGAAACTCTTCACTCCCAAATTTGAGCCTTTCTTGAAAACTCCCACTTTATCATCCCCCCACCCCATTAAAACAAAACAAAACACAACAACAACAACAACAACAACAACAAAAAGGGCTGAAAAGTGAAGGCCAAAAATAATTACATGCCAAGTTTTTAAAAACACTAACTTTTAAACAAACAATAAAACATCATAACTGAAATACCAAAATCATTAACTTCTACCACAGCACTCTCCGATTTCAATGTGCACAGATCATCAAGGCATCTTACTAAGACGTCAGGTGGAATTTTCCACTTGTGGCATCATTCTGGCACTCAAAACATTTTGGATTTTGGAGCATTTCAGACTTTGGGATTAGTGACACTCAACCTGTACTCACCCTACCCCAAGAAAGGGGTTGTTTTTCACCAGATTCTTAGAAGTCTTTTCCGTTTGTGGAGGAAAACAAACAAACAAACAAAAAGTTAAGAAGCACTGGTGTTTATAAATGCCAATTTTTTCCCAAGACCAGTAATTTATAAGTGTTATGGTTTCCTATTTTGTTGAATTATCAGAATTACAAGAATGTTGTTTTCTCTTCTCTTCATTGTAACTAAGAAGTATTTCAGCTACACAACAGACTAAGTAGAATTAGTATTCTGGCCTGAGAAGTAAACACTCTAGAATAATTTGTTATGTACTGCAACTAATTTACCAAAGAATTTTTAAAATGCAACCCAGATGTAAACTGAACAAATGAGGATATGGGAAAGTCAAAATACAAAAGTCTATAATGGCCTCATTTTAGCGCCTAAATTTCAAACCAATGAACAGTTCAGTTCTTTCAAAAGACATTCCCGATCATGGTGGAAAACTAATACAAATTGATACTAAAAACCTACAGTAGAGGGGTAAGCGCTTAATTAAGCTTGGAAAAAATAAACTAGTATTTTAGGATATATAGCCAATGAGATATTTTCTGAAAATGTTTCCTATACCTTTTAAATCAAATGGACAAACCAAAGAATCAAGGCTTTACTGAGAAAAAGCATTGCCAGTACTTGGAATTCTAAAGTGATGTACAGGAGATATGAAAAGAGAGTCAATAAAGACTGTACAAAATAGAGTCACCGTAGCTTGACTGACTGCAACCCTTTGAGAGGTTAGCTTGTGGATGATATCTCAGAACTTAAGATTTAGGGAGGTTCCCAACACCATTAATTAATGAGTGGCTCACGATGCCTGAAGTGTAAAACAATACAGTTTATACTGAATACCTGCTTGCCTTCTCTGTGTCTAGACATTTGGTATGTGCCAAGAAGACAGATCCTATGTGACTAGTCCCTGTAACAACCCTGAGCACTGAGTCTCTAATGAGCTTCCCTGGTTGGCAACATTTCACACCTGGTGACAAAATTAGGGCCCAGAGCAATTAAGCACTCCACAAAAAGAAACTTGGAATCTTGTACCTGGTCACCACAGGACTTTATTTCCATATGCCTTTTCCCCTTTACTAATGTGCTTAGTATGTTTTTGCTGTAATGAATCAGCACGTTCTAGCAAAAAAATCACAGAACCTACAAATGGTCTTTGGGATTCCAATATATTGCTCAAATCTAAATTTTAAAACTAAATGTTATTGGTGCAGCCAATTTGGAAAGCAGTATGGAGATTTCTTGGAAAGCTGGGAATGGAACCACCATTTGACCCAGCTATTCCCCTTCTCGGTCTATTCCCTAAAGACCTAACAAGAGCATGCTACAGGGACACTGCTACATCGATGTTCATAGCAGCACAATTCACGATAGCAAGATTGTGGAATCAGCCTAGATGCCCTTCAATAGATGAATGGATAAAAAAAAATGTGGCATTTATACACAATGGAGTATTACTCTGCATTAAAAAATGACAAAATCATAGAATTTGGAGGGAAATGGATGGCATTAGAGCAGATTATGCTAAGTGAAGCTAGTCAATCTTTAAAAAACAAATACCAAATGACTCCTTTGATATAAGGGGAGTAAACAAGGACAGGGTAGGGACGAAGAGCTTGAGAAGAAGCATTAACAGGGGTGAGAGGTGGGAGGGAAAGGAAGTGAGAAGGGAAATCGCATGGAAATGGAAGGCGATCCTCAGGGTTATACAAAATGACATATAAGAGGAAAGGAGGGGTAAGACAAGATAATACAAATGGAAGAAATGATTTACAGTAGAAGGGGTAGAGAGAGAAAAGGGGAGGGGAGGGGAGGGGAGGGGGGATAGTAGAGAATAAGACAGACAGCAGAATACATCAGACACTAGAAAGGCAATATGTCAATCAATGGAAGGGTAACTGATGTGATACAGCAATCTGTATACGGGGTAAAATTGGGAGTTCATAACCCACTTGAATCAAACTGTGAAATATGATGTATTAAGAACTATGTAATGTTTTGAACGACCAACAATAAAAAAATAAATAAATAAATAAATAAATAAATTTCCAAGGAAAAAAAAAACTAAATGTTAGAGTGGCTTATTAGATTTGTTTCACTAAAGTACCCTACAATTTTATATTCAGTCACATATTTCTTATTACTCAGAATTAGTCTCTTTGATATTTAAAGGAATAAGCAGGAAGATGCTAGTGAAAGGCTTGTTTTCCTTAAACATAAAATATGAATACAGTATAAGCACACCTATCAGAAAGTGTGGCTAAATAAAATGCACAAAATACTTAAACCAAAATAAAATCACGTAATTTTCTCCACTTACAAGCATAAAATTAAATTGTAATACTGTAAAATATATGCTTTTGTTAGAATATAAATTTCACTATTTATATTGCCAAAAGTTACAACATTTATTATTTCTCTGGGTACATGCTGAAATGATTGGAGGCTTAGTTACTTGGAACCTAGCTTAGATGTTACTAGGCAAATGTATTATTCGATGCTCACACTACTCATACTGTTAAGACAACCATTCCTTTTAACAGCTTTCAGAGGATGGAAGGGAGAATAGATGACACACCCTATTCCATTAAACACAAAAAAGTCCTAAGATGCATCCAATTTCAGTCGTGTAAAAAGTTAAAAAAAAAAAAAAAAGGTGGGGGGAGGCTGGGGTTGTAGCTCAGTGATAAGAGTGCTCGCCTCACATGTGGAAGGCACTGGGTTTGATCCTCAGCTCCACATTTAAAAAAATAAATAAATAAAGGTATTTTGTCCATCTATAACTAAAAAAGATATTTTTTAAAAAATAAAAAAAAGACTTCAAATCCAAGAAATATAGACAAAAGAATGCTTTGTCTACAAAAGTTCAGCCAATACAATTCTGCCTATAACCTCACAGACCACCCAGAAAGAAATTATAATATTACAGGAAAAAAAAAGTTTTTGAAAAATAATTGTTTTCAATGAGTTGACTATAAGCATTAAAAGGTAAAAAGATTAAGTAAAAAGATTCACAGTTCATACTTTCAGTGCCCTGCAGATAAACTGTACAAGAAAATCAATACTGATGCTCATACTATAGCCAAAAAAGATATTTATATTTTGAAAGTGTCCTACCTCTTCCAAAGTAATATGAATGACAAGAAATCATAACAGCTTCTTGAAGGGACAGCTATCTGTACATTCTGGAACCTAGCAGAGCATATAGCACATAGGGGATTCTCAAGAAATGCTTGCTAAATTAACTTTCATTTTTTTCATCTTTAATCTATATACAATTTTAGAGGAAAAAAAAAATCTGCAAGGCCTTACAAAAACCAGAGCTGGAGAAAACAGAGACCTCCTGCAGTATGACTGCTACTTTGAACGCAGCTGTGGCTTTGGTATTCAACAGTATTCCAAGGGCTAACTGGCAAATAGATACCAGTAATTATAATCAACCCAAGGAGGGAAGTGTGACTGGGTTTAACCTGGGCACAGCTAGTAGTCCGTGGGCAGTTTTGTTAACACGCAAATTTCTGGACCTGCAACAAACCTACTGGATGGTCAATTCTGATGACCAGGGCCCAGAAATCTACATCAACATTATTAAATTCTCCAGGCAAATTATAGATCCAGTAATATAGAAGACGATAGTTGAACTCAGCTCAATAAAACACGCACGCCTGATAAGAATAATATATTGCCTGTAACAAGGTCGCCCAGGCTAACCTAAATGATTTCTTTTCGGCATAAAGAATTATCATTAATGCAAAGAAGTTCTCCTATTGACCTTGAGTTGTGACTGGCATTTATGTTTTCAGTTTTATTTTAGAAGGAAAATGAATTGTACCTCATTAATGTATTTTGGTGACCATGAGGTCACAAAGGAAGAGAAGGGAGTCAGACCCAACCACTTGATGGTGTAAAAACTGGGTAGATCAGGCTCTTCCACTTAAAAGATGAGACCATTGAAAGAAACTCCTGATGGTGACACACAACTAATTAGTGGTGAAATCAGAGTCTCCAGAGGCCCAGGCCTGCACTTCCTAGAAACACAGTGAGAAACTTGGTCTTTTTAACCTGTTGGACAACCCAAGCATTCAGCAGCCAATTATTGACAAATGAATGAACTGGAAGCAAAGGCTGCTAAAGTCAGGAGTGGGGTGAGGGACAGCCTCAGCTCCCGCCTCCGCATGCAGGAGCTTTCCTCAGCGTGTCTCCTAGGCCCGACCTGTCGCCCAGGCCCTGGCAACCCACGTGGCGGCCTCGCTCCTACCCTCCCTGCCAAGCCTGCAAACTTTCCGCGTTCTTCCCGGGTCTCTGGACCCCGGGCCGAGCACGTGAGCTTGTCCAAGTGTTACAGACATTCGCGACTGCACCCCAGAGCTCCGGGCCCCGCTGGTCCCGGCGTGTCCACAGGGCCCGGAGCTCCGGGGGCCCAGAGCGGTTCAGACGCGTCCCCGGCCCCCGCAGCCACCGGCGCCACTGAGCTCTCGGGCCCAGCGCCGAGATCCCACAGACCCAACCGGGAGCAGGGGAGCGCGCGCCTGGAGGAACCCGCCCTCCCGCCGTCATCGCCCCACTCACCCCGCACGGCCTGTTGCGCGCGGCCGCGAGCTGGCTGGGCGGGGCGGCGTGGGCACGTCCGGGGCGGTGCGCTCCTGCTCAGGCGCCCGCCTCCTGGGCGAGCCCGGCTGCTGGCGGAGGGTGCTCCTGGGGAAGCCGGCAAAGCAGCAATGGGAGAACCAGTGTGTGAAAAAGCCTTTTTTATGATTGATACACATACATCACAAAGTTGAGGGGAGAGAAGCCAATGCATGAACTTAGCTAATGCTAATGCTGAGTTTGCACCAGATGTACTGTGATCCTCCTATTGGCCTCTGAGCATCTGTGCACCAATTTTCACAGGATTTTGGGAGAAAAATCAGTCCTACTGGAATCATTCATTCTATAAACATCAAAGGACTTTTAAAATAATTATTTGTATTTTTGTCTCAAAACTTTATAGTACTACTATATTGTAAAACTGTGGGAAGCACACACATTGTTTTAAATGGTGTGAATGCCATCTGTTGTATATTTATATTCACTTTGGTCCATAAAAGACCTAGGCAGTGTTTTTTTTTTTTTCTTTAAATAGGACTCTAATATTTAAACCATTACTAGCCTAACTTCTAATATAAGAAAACTGAGGCATAATGAGATTATGTAACTTGTTCAAAATTATACAACCGTTGAATAGCATAACTGGGTCTTAAACACCCTCCCCTTCCCCATCATTTTTGTTTGGGTTGCTGATTTTGTTTGAGTAGCTTATTTCTCACGGTTCTGAGGGATGCGGATTCCAAGGTTCAAGGCACTGGCTAATTCTGGAATTCGGTGTATCTGAATCCTGTTTCACAGATGAGGCCTCCTAGGTGCATCCTCATGTGATAGAAGGGGCAAGGCAGCTCTTTGGGGACTTTTAACCTAAATCAGGAGGGCTCCACTCTCGTGACATAATCTTTTCCCAAAATGCCCCTCCTACTTACATTGTTCATTCAGTTTGAACATGTGAATAGATTTTTGGGGGGCAAACATTCATACCATAACATTCATGCTGCTTACCAGTATTCTCTTCTGACCTCTGTTTTTCATCTGTAAAAGTGATTAATTTTGTCCTTATAAAGCTGCCGTTAGTGTCAGGTGAGAGAGAGTAAGCAAGAGTCTTAAACTGTAAAATGAATTCACTTGAGAGGCATTTGTTACAGCCCATTCAGCATCTTGAACATGGTTCTATAGAATGAATTAAGTGCAATTGAGTCTGTGACACATGTTTGCTTCACTTCATTTACAAAACTCATCAAGCAAGGCAGCTTTAAATGAATGTAGTCAACCATGAGATAATCTTGGGGCTTTAGTAACTTCAGAAAAGCCACTTTTAAAAATGATCTAGTCAAGGTCTTCCAAGATTATACTTGTGATACATCTGGGACTCATTATATTTGATTTGATTAAAGCATACTATCACTGTTTGGAATACCCAGTGTTTACAAAAGTGAATTGAGTTAATATTGTCATTTTCTTGATTACAGTCTTAATTTCTTGTAGAGCCTGTGCCTATGGAAAAGTCAATTAATGTTAGGTTGCATGACATTTCTTTATTAAGTGATACTTCAGATCTTCTTTCTCCAACAACCCAGAACTAGTGAGTGAAAGTATGCATTAGAATTTCCAATGACTATTCCTTACAGAGATGTTTTGTAACTTAACATGTCATCAAAAAAAAAAAAAAAAAAAACCAACAACGCTGAAATAGATGTGTGTTCATGACTGTTATAAGAATAAGATATATTTGGGGGTTGCTTTCTTGAAGAGTAAACAAGCTCTTATTGAAAAATGTTTCTTGGGAGACTAGCAAAATGTGTAGATGGATGAGAGAAACAACCATCATGATTGTAAGCAAAATAACCAACACAATTTCAGCACCATTATGGAAGCACAATAACCAGGATGGAAGCAGACCTCAAATGGATCAACAAGCTTTCCTTTATTCTGCAGTGGAGTCAATGATCAGGTACTGGAGGGGCTCATTTTCTGGGTAGAAAAATGGTCCCCGGTTACAGGAGTTTGAGTTTTATAGTTTACAATGTGGGTGGCTTAATTATTAGAGACTAAAGCAGGATGTATTAGTTTGAACAGTCGGGAAAGAAATTGTAAAAAGCCCTAAACTCATTATCACTGGGAAAAGCTCAGAATTCAGTGTTCACTGCTCATCCTCTTTCTCCGGAATTCATTGTTTCCCAGACCTTCACTATTTGCTTTTTTCCTCATTGGCAAGGTGAAAGGGTAAAAGTCCAGGGCCCAGAATTTCAGTATTGGCCTCCTCCCTTCAGGACCCATTGTTGTTGGGAAGGAATGAAAGTTTGCCTTTTTTCCCCCTTAGGGCCCATTAATCCTAGGAGAGGATTAATGATTGTCTTCCTTCTCCCTCTTCCTCCAGGTCAGTTTTGGGGTGGGGGGGTGTCATTTCCCTTTTTAGAGATTGTCATTTTCCATACCCTTCAATAATGATAGATTAGTTGACTTATTTTCCTTTAGAATTTTACCTTAATGAACCAAAAATGACCAACTAATCAATCTCCAAATTGATAACACTTATGAACTGTTAGATCTATCAATAATTTCATTTCAAGTGTTAAAGAAGTGAAAAATATACCTTAATTATGGCTTCTGAATATAGAAGAAAAACAACCCTGAAAAAAATTGTATGATCACATTATCCATGAAAAATTGATGCATAAACTTGAATGAGATAACTTGTTGAAGAGTATGCCAATTGAGATGTTTGCTTGAAAATGTCTGTTGAAGCCTCAAAACTGAAGACAGTAATATTTAATATTAAAATATAATAAATTATTTCCCAGGCCTTTTAAAAACATCTTGTATTCAAAGATTAATCCACACTAAAGCCTGTGCAGAGGATTTGTAAGTATATTTTTTTCTGCATTTGAGGAAATGGAGACACCAAGACACTCAGTAGTCAACCAAAAGTCACAGACATGGGGGTAGAACAACAAACTTAATCCAGGCAGCCTGGCTTTGAAGCAGGGTTTTTGTCTTTTGGTTTCCCTACCCGCCTCAATGCTGGGGCTCAAATTGAAAGCCTTGTGCACTTGCATGCTAGGTGAGTACTCCTCTGCTGAGCACACATCTTGAGCCCTTGAGAGATTACCCTCACAAACTGCATTCAGTGGAGAAATGCAGAAAGCAGCAGGCTGCTCTAACATGGATATTATTGAAGATCCTTGAGTGTGGAAAATAGTTGGGCTTGGACCATTAAGAAATTACCTGACCAAAGAGAATGGTATAGCAGGTGAATAAAGCCAAGCTTTAGGAGGCCATGGCCTGGACAGGAAAGGAGAAATGGGGTCACACAAGATCAATTAGAGATTCCAAGGTTAATTTTAATGAACCCATGTAGACCTCCAAAAGAATTTTCACCTGCATCAGGGTCATCAGGGCCAACAAAATTTGTGGGATCCTGTGCAAAGTGATAATATGGAGAATATGGATCTTATTTGCATTTTTTATACTAAATATAACCTATTCTTTTGTGGTGGTATTTTTTATTGCTATTAAATGTCATACTCTATTCCTCATGTTCTAAAGGTGAGTGCAGACATCTACAGGCCCCCAGGGCCTTGCAGTGCCACTTGGTGCATAGTGCTCTGCTGAGAGCCATAGCCAAGTAGGAATGAAGCTTGGCATTTTTGGTTGAAAGGTGAAGCCAGCAAGCCATTGAGATGATAATGATTACGTTAAGATGCGAATTCAATTGGAGATTAGACCCCTGCTGTCCGCCTAGGCCAGCTACTTTGGAGCTCTCCCGGGGACTCCCGGAGAGTTCCCATTGGTTGGAGAAGTGCGGTAGGAGGGAATTCCGGAGGAGAGATTTCCAATTGGTGTAGTGTGACCCGGGAGAAGGCCGGTGTGCGTGGCATTCGCGGGAGTTTTGGAAATAAAGTTTGTTCCTGCTTGAGTGGCTCGTGATTTTGTGTCCAGCCAGACTGCAGCAGTGGTCCTGAACTAGTGACCCGGTGCGCTATGGAAATGCCCTGCTGCTGACCACTGACACTATACTGCTGTGTACTTTCCAGGGATGGGAAAATCAGTCTTCTTGACCAACTAGCCAAATACCAACCCACAGCAAATGCTTCAAGAGATGGCAACTTCCTAGTCAGGGTAAACAAATTACCTGAGTATAGGGTAGGAAAGAGTTTGCTCCAGTAGGTCTCTCTCCCAAAACACTTTGGTGCTGCCAGCCCAGGAGGGAGTTGGCCACTACTATGACCAGCCCCAGGAGTGATATGTGTACAATCTTAACCCTCCCTACATCTATGCCCTGGTCCCACCAGACACAGAAGGCAGCAGTGGCATTGGGTAAATGTATGATAGGGGCAGGCAATGTAGCAAAAACTGGAACAATCCTATAGTGGAACTGTAGTTAAAACTGCATGTGCCATGCCCTGTACATACTCTCTGTTCATTCACTTACAAAACAAACTCAAAGATTAAGAATTTCAGGATGGTGGCTGCAGAGCATTAAACCCCAAAAGTTGGATCCTATGTTGCATGCTGGTGAAACTTTCTCTGTCTGCCACTCAAAGGGCATTAGCAAACTGGGAGCTAAAATACTGAAGAAAAAAAAAACCTTGCCTTTTTTTTTTCTCTAATCTGCTTCATACACTGAGAAGGAGGAAGGAGAATTATGTATCAAGTGCAGATTCTACATTGCCCAATGACAATTCCTCAGTCCAAAGTTGAGGCCTGAGCTTAAGGGAAAACAAATTTGAATCAGACTAGGCTTTATACCTGAAAACAAATCCCTTTTATCAAAGTATTTTGTATGTAAGGATTATAGTGTTTCAAATCTGAAATGCACCCCAAAGTTCATATGCTAAAGTTTGGTTGCCAGCCTATTGGCTATTAAATGGTGGTGCAACCTTTAGGCTGTGGGACTCAGTTGGAGGAAGTAGGTCACTAGGGGCAGACCTTTGTTTGTGCCTCCTCATCTCTTCCTTTCCATTCTTCTCTCCTCCTCCTCCTCCTCTTCCTTCTCCTCCTCCTCTTCTTCTTCTTCTTCCTTCCTTCCTTCCTTCCTTCCTTCCTTCCTTCCTTCCTTCCTTCCTTCCTTCCTTCCTGGCTGCCAGGGGGTGAGCACTTTTCCTGTACTGGGCTGTCACACCTTGGTGGTCCACCTCATCAAGACCCAGGAAAAACAGAACTAAATGACCATGGACTGAAACCTCTGAAATTGTGATCCAAAATAAACTTTTCCTCCTTTTAATCTTATACATGTTTGATATTTTGTTAAGGTGATGGAAAGCTAACATGTATTTATGTATTTATAAATGTGTATTTATACATGTGATTGCATTTATATATGTGATTGTTTAAGCGATCAATATTCAATAACAAAAGCAATGGGATCTGCCTAAGATGTCAGCAAGAAACTGAGGACAAAGAGCCAACAGAGCACATTTGACAGTGATTAGTGAAAAATAAAGCCATTTACTGAGTATACCCCTATTATGTTCAGATTATTTCATATAAAACATTGTTCAGCAATATAATAACTATATAGTCCATATTAATCAAACAGAACCTACCAGGAATTCCATCAGTACAACTCATTACATAAAAGGAGTAAATGGTAATATTAACCAAGTAATAAGAATATCTTGAATTTCAGTCAAGATGGAATATTGTATCAATTACTTGATGTCCAACATACAAATAATTCTTTGATTTCCCAGATGCACATACCACCACCCTTCACACAAATGAACAATAATCATGAGATTACACTAGTCTAAATCAGGACATTATCCAAAATAATCACATAAAATTCATTTTACATTCAAATCTAAGTCTTCTTCCAAGATACACACTATAGGACTTTAAGGAGTTCATTTTGTGAACCAATCACTTTTCTAGTTTCTATTCCTATCCTTCCTTTGCCTTATGGGTCTTCCTACTTCTAATTCACATTATCTCTATAAATCATATTCAAATATTAGAGTTAATTTTCAAAAATCCTTCTCTTTCTCTTCTGTCAACCTGAACTGTACATTTATTTTCAAATTATTCAGTAGGTTCTGAGGCTCCTTCCTCATTTGTCCATGATTTAATTTAAAGATGATCTCACTCAAGGCACAACCTAATTAACAAAATATATTTTAAGTTATTTTGGGGTAGTGTGATTGCTCTAAAATTTTATTTGATGTGTGGCTTTGTATTTATAGCGCCTTTGTGAAGTGCAAAACACTTGAAACACCTGCATTAATGTTCTCTGATGAAATAAGAAGAATAAGTACAGACTCTTCCTTCCTTTCTTGGGATGACTTCTTGAGTTAGTTAATTTTGAAACTGTTGGAACCTATAAGTCACTTTTAAAGAAGTGAAACTTGTTCATTAAACTCTAGAAAGTCTTTATTTCAAAATAGAAAATGTGTTTTAAAATAGTTGTTATTTACATTATAAATTCTACTACTTTTGATTGCCTAAGGCAAGGGGTGGTCAACTAGCAGCAAAGCATTCTTTTTTTTCTTCTTCTGCTTCATTTTTTGGGTTCTAGGGAATGAACTCAGGAGCATTCAACCATTGAACTTTATTTTGTATTTTTATTTAGAGACAGGGTCTCACTGAGTTGCTTAGAGTCTCACTTTTGTTGAAGCTGGCTTTGAACTCGAGATCCTCCTGCCTAGGCTCCAAAACCACTGGGATTACAGGCATGTACCACCATACCCAGCCTGAAGCGTTCTTATAGAAAATAATTTATATAATAAATTGAATTGGTCCTAGGATTAAAAGTGCTATCACATCCTGAAAATGACCTGATAATAAAATTTAGTTCAATGTTTGAGACAACAAATTAAGTGTCAATATATTGAAAAGAATAGTATTATAGTTTTTCTCTGCTTTGTGAAATATCTCCTTTATCCTTGGCCTCATTGTAAACCAAAAAATCATTATGATTTGGCAAAAAAAATTGAAATGGAAGACTACCTTTGGCATATGTTGAATGTCACATGACCCCTATGTGTCTGGAATGTAGCAGAGGTCAAGAAGTGCCACACAATTTTGTATTCTGAGAAATGAACACCCTGCTCTTATATATTCTAAGATAAGACTACTTCTCTGCTTTCTCAGAGAGAAGGTGGCACTTTTTCCTGCCTCTTTGAAACTCCTGGATCCCTTCCTTTTCTCTGAGATTTACTCATTAACATATGTCCTTCCTATTGCAACATCCTGAAGAAAAATCTTCTCCTTAAATAACTGGTGTGTTTTGTCTTTAAATTTCATTAAAAGAGAGAAAAGTGTCTTAAGTGCCTTGTTATATTTAGGGAAATCAAATTGCAGTTGGAAGGTGATATGACTTTGAAATTAAGCAAAACTTTATAGAATGAGAGAGTGTTTTAATGCAATGCTTACAGGGAAAGGAAAAGAGAAGGTGGCTCAGTTCCATAAGTGAGATAATTGGAGTAAAACATTGACGGCTTTGCCTAAGGCCCTGCTAGGAATTAACAGCTGCCCCAGGTACAAAACTGTAGTTGAAATAGCACCTTCCTATTGCTTCTTTGAGAGTATTATTTGATTTCACCGGAATGTTTACCTTAACAATGATTAAAGAATTATCTATAATTTCTTTCCTCATTAATCTCCATGTTAAAAATATTAAACATGTACCGGGTTGTGAATGTGTTTGTGTGCCTGTGATCTGAACAAGCTTATGAGTGGCATCATAAGAAAAGGTAGATATGAAGGCTAACCTATCTGCAAGGTCACAAATTATGATTTTTGTGGCAACTTATATGTAAATATTTGTATTCCCACTTAGTCTTCTATTTGAAACATGGCAAGGGCTTTGTAGAGGCAGCATCTGTTAAGGAAGGAAGAAGGCTGCCTTAATATCAGCATTTTATACAGTGCCAAAACTTTCATTATAAAAAGGGAATGCCAGTTTTCTTGAGAGGGTGGGAATTAAGTAGGGTCGGGTTGAGGGAATTCCAGCTCTGCTTGGAGACAAAAATGAACTCAAAATAGGAAAGGTTTCTTCTTGCAGAAATCTATACTCCAGAACTTCTGGGTAGACAAGGGAGAATCAGGTTCTAGGGGCACATAGGAATTCTTACAAATAAGTGCTGAAATTTGAATATGGTTAGACATTTCATTTGTTGATCAAATAATTTTGCTTTTGGATAATCTTTATGTTACAAAATTGCAGCACATTATAACGCAAAATAGGAAATAACACTCATGTCCACAGGTGGAGATGGGTTAAGTAAATTCTGGTGTATCCATTCACCAAACTACTACTCCGTATATGAAAATTAGTTTGTAGGAACGAAGGCAAAGAAAGTTGTTTATAATCCAGGGTAGAATATTTGGCTTCAAATTGCATAATTTAGACATATTCTTCAATAGGATTTAAATTGTGTATGCAGGGACCATGTCCATATTTTGTTATAGCATCCCCAACAGACAATGCAGGGTTTATTACAAAGCAAGTGTTTAAACTAGTAAATTGAAATATATGTACAAAATTATTCCTTTGGAAAAAAATCTTAATTTATGCAAGGGAAACCTCTTAAGAATATACTTTAAAATATTAACTTTAACTCTGGGTGGATTTTATTATTTTTTGCCAACTGGCATTTTTAATTTTTAAAATAAATATACTATTGGTTATTCTAATCAGAATAAAAGCAACAAAACTAAGTTAAAAGTATAGGTTTTCTAGAGCAGTCTTTATAAAATAGCCCATTTCTATATTTAGGTAGTTTACAAGCTGGCTGGCTTTTTCTTAATCTTAGAAAGCAGCTTATTTTCCCAAATCCTCACATTTTATCCAGGATTATCCATCAGTGAACAATCATATACAGTCTGTTCAGGATTGTGATCAGTATATGAAGTGAAAATTAACAGGAGGTATCTATTGTATGATTTCGATCATTTATATATTTTCCAGGTAACTGTGGTTTCATTCCTGCAATAGAAATGAAAGCAGAAATCTTGCTGCTTCCTAGGAGGGAGGAGGCAAATAGAAACAGTTCTGTCTTCAAAACCACCAATTTGAGGAGAAGAAGAAAGCAAGTAAAATCCTGGAATCTCATTCTGAATGCTGTAATAATTCTCTGGAGCAGTCAACATATTTATTACTGGAAAATGCAATGCCTGTATTATTAGATATTAACAAAAGTTACATTTGATTGGCCAACAATTATTTATCAGTGCTTCTCAAGAAGAATGCATATGTATTCTGATGGAGCCCTTCTCTAGCCTAGACTGCCAAATGTATGCAGTGATGCATTTGGTGTAAAATAGTAAAATGAATATGCATGGGGGCTTCATTAAACATTTTAAATGTTATACTTCAAAATAGATGAACACCAGCAATGTTTGAAGAACCAGGAAATTAGAGGAAGAGAACATTATAGATTTTTCTACTCATTTGTTGATTCATATTCTCTCTCTCTCTCTCTCTCTCTCTCTCTCTCTCTCTCTCATCAATTATACACAGAACTTGTCAAAATAAGAAACATAATCAAACTCAGCACTCTGTTGAAAAATACCTACAAATTGCCAACCACCCAGGATATTAATCTGTGCTGTATTATGAAAATATAATCCTACAACAATACTATCCCTATTACATCAAGCTTAAAAGCAATTAAATAGTTCTTAAAATTTATTTACAGTCTACAATTAAATGGAGAAGGGTTTAAATAAATTATATTAGTTTAATTTTGGATGACAGCTTAGAAAAATATAATGCTTAGGAAATTTTGGTAATGGAAAAATTGTATTAAGAAAGTAGAATGAAGTATCTAAGAATTATCCTGCCCATGAGGAAAGTCATAATAAAGAGAGAATTTTCCCTTTAATCTTTTGCACCAGGAGGAAGCCAATTTTTTTAAAAAAAATCCTCCCCATGTAACGTTAGAGACCCCAAACCAATGTTGTTGATCAACAAGCAGGAAGTTGTTTGTTTCCTCACCTGGCATAAAATAATTCAAATAATTTTGTTTTACTTTATGGAGAAATAAACTCCAGTATTTCAGTATTACTGAAAGTAATACAGCAGTTTATTTCTCCAAGTTCAATTCCAGCAGCCAAAATAGGAAGGGGACATAGTCACATTTCTTGCCAAGAGCTCTTCTCTAAACCATGTCTTCTCCACAAAATGCTCAGTTCAGAAGCATAATATCTCCCATCTGCAAAACACGATTATTGGAGGTTTTTCTACTTAACATTTCTTTAATACTCACTTGACCTGATTTACTTGGCTCAACCAAGTTACTGAAGATTACTAATGGATACATACATTCCATTCAGTCTTCTCCCTCAATGTGATATCTGAAAGCATCTGCTGTTGTTGATAACTTGAGATCCACATTCTTTTATAGATGTTCTTTTCTTCTTTCAGCCTTCACTTTGCAGACCCAGCACAGTGTACCTCCCATCGTATCAGCATCTACTATGCCAATTCATTATTATTCCTGCTAGTCTGAGTGCTCAGGGATGGAAAGAATAGGTAATTTCATATTTGATGAATATAACACTGAATAAAGTGTCTGTCACATGTTGGTCGTCAATCAACATTTGATTTAAAAAGAGTCATCAGGGGCTGGGATTGTAGCTCAGTGGCAGAGCGCTCACCTAGTACATGCAAGGTGCTGGGTTCGATCCTCAGCACTGCATAAAAATAAATAAATAAATAAAATGAAGGTATTGTGTCCAACTACAAGTAAAAAAAAAGTATGTATTTTAAAAAAGAGTCATCAAAGACCTCAAAAAAGCTATAAAAGCTATACCTCATCTAAAAAACGTTAGATCCTGTTATTGGTGATGGAAGTAATAATTTAATATGAGGAGTGAAGATTGAGTGAAGTTTATATTTTTTCCACATTTTGGACTCCATAATATATGAATCTCAGTAGTTAGAGGTAAGAGAAGGAAGTCTTTCACAGGACTCCTGGCTTGATGTGGATGTCCTTCCCTAGGAGAATATAGCTTTGTCAGGTAATCTATCACTTGGTGGATACTAAGAAATAAAAATTTATCCTTGAATTAATGTCACAGGCCAACTTTATTCTCTGGTTGAATAAAGAACATTCTCATTGAGAGAGAAGAATGGTCCAGATGAAATAGTTACAAAGCCCTTCCCTATGGAAATGTTTTTTCCAAAATACAATTGCCTGTCACTCTCATTACTGTTTCAAAGTTCTCCTAGGACTTTGAACTCTTTCCTAGACGTAAATCAGTCCGTTTTTAAATCTTCTTTAGGCCAGGAGACATAACTGACTCCCTCCTAGGTCAAGTTAGTATGGTCCAATTCATGTTCAACAGGTTTGCTTTTTAAACATATTCTGATTCCAATACAGATTTTGTACATTAGAAATTCCTCTTTGCACTGGGGATGTGGCTCAGTGGTGTGGCACTTGCCTCTTATGTGCAGTACCCTGGCTTGGACCCCCAATCCCTACCCCAACCCCCCAAAAAGGGAGAGAAAAATAAAAAGCGAGGCTTCTCTTTATACATATACACCCCAGTAAATCAAATTAAATATTATATATACAATGGGAAATAAAATTCTAGAATAGGTGTCAATGGCATGGTTGTTGTCCAGGATGATTCTACCGATGTTACCTCCCAGGGATTTTCTTCTCTTTATGCGAGATGAATCTGTGCTGGGGCTCCCTGTGGATCGTCCTCTCAAGGAGCCCTCTTCTGAGTGTAAAGAAAAGGAAGTCTGATCCATGTCAGTCTCACTGTCATGGTAACAACCATCGAAGGCCATGGCTTCAACTGCATCAATATTATATATTCCAGAAATCTGTCAGAAAAGACTTTTTTTTAGTAGGTCAGGAATATAGTTTTATGAATAGGAATTATAGTAAAAATGTAAATGAGATTTTTAAAATAGTTTCTATAGCTAAGAATGTTTTGCCTGTAATAAAGAATAGAATTCTACCTTTGCTTCTTGCATCTGACTACAAGTCATTTTAATAATAAATGGAAAACACTGTCTTGCAGACTTGCACATACTGATTTAGTAAGGAAATTTAAATTTATTCCCATAGAGGTAGTTGAGCATCATACAAGTAAATGTCACACTACCAAGGGGAGTTAACAAGGACAGGGTAGGGACGAAGAGCTTGAGAAGAATATTTACATTAAACAGGGATGAGAGGTGGGAGGGAAAGGGAGTGAGAAGGGAAAGTGCATGGAAATGGAAGGCGATCCTCAGGGTTATACAAAATGTCATATAAGAGGAATGGAGGGGTAAGACAAGATAATACAAATGGAAGAAATGATTTACAGTAAAAGGGGTAGAGAGAGAAAAGGGAAGGGGGGGAGGGGAGGGAAGGGGAGGGGAGGGGGGATAGTAGAGAATAGGACAGACAGCAGAATACATCAGACACTAGAAAGGCAATATGTCAATCAATGGAAGGGTAACTGATGTGATACAGCAATTTGTATACGGGGTAAAAGGGGGAGTTCATAATCCACTTGAATCAAACCGTGTAATATGATGTATTAAGAACTATGTAATGTTATGAACGACCAATAAAAAAAAAAAAGAAAAAAAAAAAAAAAGAAATGGAATATGAGCTGAGCATTAAAAAAAAAAAAAAAATAAAATAAATGTCACACTACCATAATGCCAATGTTTTCTAATTTAGTCCTGGCCTGCTAGACTATTACTCCTTGTGCATATTTTCCTCTTTCTTTTTCTTTTTTTTTTTCTTGGAATAGTACGAATCGTTTAACATAAGTTTGTGAGTTAAAGTTGAATATGATTTATCAGAACATCAATGTAAGGCGATTGGATTTGCTTTTCAACTTATTTTTCCTCTTGAGAGAGAATATAGCAGTATGCCCAGTCAGTGTGATTTTTGTCCCCAAACAGAACATATCATCCATTTATCTTAAAAATGCAAATTAGTCTGGTCTTCTATTTTTTCTTAAAAGCACCTATAAATGATGCTAATACAGCCCAATAAACATGAAGTTGACCTTTTTTTTTTTAAGGAACAAATTCTGATTGCATCTGGCTTTTGTATCTGATTGAATCTGAACTGAAATTTTTCTTTAAGGTTTTACTCTGAGGAAGATAGTTGTGCTCACTAGTATAGGATAATATCTAGGAAGCAGTGGTTAGTAATTGTTTTTTGATAAGACAAAATCACTTCTTGATCTATAGGAAAGCTGAAAAATGAGCAAAGATAGAGAGGCTACTCTAGAAAAAATTATTCAGAGTTGATATCAGAGGCTGCAGAGTAAGTCCTTTCAAGATATGTATTTGGTTTATAAAAACCTAACATTTTACTGAATTCAAAAGACACGAAGGCTATGTTGTGTAGTCAGTGAACTAATCAGGGACCCATACTTTGAGTGGGGTTGTCCCTTTTTCTTTTAATTGTAAATATTTTCCATAATAAAATGAAAATGGACAAAATAACCATGCAATGAGATCAAGACTGAATAATGACTTTAGGTAGTCAATAATATTAATAATATATTCAACTATTGATCTGAGCACGGAAAAACTATGAATAGCTTCATCAGTGGTTTCCCTAGCCATCCAGAACACTGCTGAGTCATCATACTAGCAGATTGCTTTTTTAGCTGAACAAAATTGTCATTAGTGTGATAAAAGAAGACAAATCTTGGAAGAACAAGGGTGTCATTTTCTTTCTCTATTATGATAATCTAACATGTAATTGATTAGAGCTTGTAGTCTTTACCAACTTTCCAACAGGGCTGCTATTTTTCACAAGTTTATAAGTCACTTGTCCAATAGAAGGAGTTTTAGAACTGGTCTCTCATTTTTCATTTCAGGCTATAGATAAGCACATAGCTAAGGCATATTTCATATAAGCTATTATATATATATATAAAACTATTTTAGACTGAGTTCTAGGTCCTGGAATTAGGAAAACATTTGGGTAAGGGATAAGAAAAAAGTGCCTTCCTTTCTCCTTACCGGACAAAGACCAATACTAGAGATAATTTTTCCATGGTCCTTGCTGTTCTCTGAGTTCTTGATATCTAACGGGTGTGAGAGCAGCAGAGGTGGTGGTGGTGGTGATGGTGGTGGTAAGAAGGAGCTTTGCCTGACTTCATGATTTCATGGGGAGGATCTCCACTGGCCCAACATTCTAAGGCCTTTCTCACCATCCCTCAACCATTCCCCACTAGATGTCTGGGGAAAGGAGCTGGCATGTGTGACTCAGACCCTTCTGAGTCTGCACTTTGGGATCCACATTTGTACCAGGTCTGTTTTCTGAAATGATGTAAAAGGAGACAGACCCAACAGGGGGAACCCTAAATTGTTTAGTTTTGCTAGTGAGGAAAAGAGTAAGTACTTTTAATTCAGTGATGAAATAAATATTAGTGAGCCCTGCTCTCTGATCTAAGCAACATTCAACAAACTATGTTATCAAAAACTAAGGTGACATAGTAGCCAAATGTATGACTCTCACATCTTGCTCTTTCTTTGAAGCTGGTTTCAATTCAACTTTAGCCCCTAAACCTGTAGACATATGCTTCTACCTCCTTTCTAGGGCAGCCTACTCCTTCAAAATCCTCTCATCTCCAGCAGCCTTTGTCTACTATCCCTATGGAAACTCTTGCTCCTTTAAACTATATGCTCTTAACACCAATTGTAGTAAGAACATTCACGTGCACTTTATAGTTTACCGAGATTTCATACCCATGCATTATATCATTTGACCTTCACAACAGCTCTGTGAGATAAACGAGTCAGCCTAGAACACAAAGCTGGGAACTGATAGAATTCTGTCTGGCATCCTTTCTTCTAAATCTAGATCACTTCTTCATTTCCTCCCATGGGTCTATGACGGTAAGTAAGAAAATTTCTTTGGGATAACTGTACCTTTAAGGGGAGAATGCTTAGAATGGTGGTTTCCAGGGGGTTTGGGGAGGTAAAAATGAGGAGTTCTTTAAGGGAAGTTTCAGTTCATTAGAAAAATCTTTGGAGATTGATTATGCAACAACAGGAATAGACACTACCACACTATACATTTTAAAATAATTAAGATGGGAAATTCCAGGTTGGGCATGGTAGTGCATGTACTGTAACCCCAGCTACTTGGTAGACTGAGTCAGGAAGATCACAAGCTCAAGTCCAGCTTGAGTAACTTAGTGCAACCCTGTTCAAAAAGAGATGGGAACTTGTAAATTATGTGTATTTTACCATAATTAAACAATTTTTAAAACATTAAAAATCATTAAAGCATTAAAATGCTTATTAACTCAAAAGAATCTCTTCATTTTCATACTTAAGAAAATTCTGTATGATATTATCAAATGAAAAAAAAAAAAGCCAGGTAGCAAGAAAATGCACGTTGTGTGGCAGGTGACAACAGGGAAACATGGATATTTTGGAGTCAAAGGACTAGATGAGGTTGTCCAAAACTACTTTCATGCCTATTTCTTGGGTTTACAACTTTCCAAATTGAAACAAAACAAAAACAAAATTCTTTCCCTCTTTACACATTTTTTTCCCCATCACTGCTTACTTCACAGATTATCCAAATCAGTGCTATTCTGAGTGTGGCTAATGGACCAATAGCATCAGTATCACCTGGAACTTGTTAAAAATGCAGATTCTCAGGTTATGCCCAGACCTGTTGGGTCAGAGTCTTGACAAGAATGCTGCAGGTGATGTGTACACACCACTGTGGCACATGGTTAATCTAAAAGCTCTCGGTTTCCTCACACCTGCATAACACCTCACCATGCGTGTGTGTGTGTGTGTGTGACACATGGCCCCATGCTGTCAACAAAATAATTGTAGCATCTGCAATAAAACAAAATCAGCTCTTATTAGAACTTTGACTCAAGAGATATAAAATGAAAGAATGAAGTCAGCAGCCCAGGAAATCTGAATTGCAATGGCAGCTCCGTTTACCCTGAGCCTTCTGGCAAATCTCTTTACTTCACTGAAACTCTTCTTCTTCATTTATAAAATAGAGATAAGAATCCCTGTGAGACCCACATTGGGGAATGGATATGAACTTTCAGATCAGGAAGATGATGTAAAAGCACTCTGAAAGTACAAAATGCTCAGTAAGAAATCCAAAAGTTATTAAATAATATTCTGAAGTAAAAATAATAACATATATATGAATGTACACATACACACAGTCTCTTAAATAGGCTAGCAAAGGAATGAATCTTACTAGTTAGGATTTGAAATACAATATTTTATGTTAGTTCTCACAAGAACAGGGAACTGATGTCCAAATCCTTGTGAAATGAACCAGAGAGAAATCTATCCATATTTATAAAGCAATCTCCCTCCCTTGCCCCTCTCTCACACACACAAACACACACACACACAGACACACAAACACACAATAATACATACAGCCCACAAGTCACCTTATTCCTAGGATTTGGTGGGGGGAAAACTTCCATCTTTGCTATAGCACTTTTCTGATTGAAAGGAAGAGAAAAATATATTCCATCTCTTGGTGGAGAGAAATACCATTCATTGTTTGAAAGGATAGCATATGGAGTCAAAGAGATTCAGAAGCAAACCCTGATTCCCCTTTATATGTGTGACCTTGCCTGCACTTATTCTGCCTCTCTGAAATGAGGGTTATAAAATACTGACCTCTTGGGGTTACTAGTAGAATTAAATTACATAATATGTGTTAGAAAGTTGGCATTATGTCGATATATTATGACCATTTATGCTATGTTAGCTATCATCATCATCATCATCCACTTCAGAGGCTGTGGTTTGTACAACAATCTCTTTTTTTCAAAGGGTACAGTCAGGGGAGAGGGGCACACTCAGAGAAATCCTCTGTGCACAAAAACTCCCCATAAAGTGAATGAGGATGCTGAGGAAACCAGTCAAAGCAGAACAGAGATTAAAGTTCAAAATTAAATTGTCACTCTCCTGTAAATCTGACAACTTGCCAAGGCACATAGACTTAATACAAGGGCTTGTAGTTCTGTTGGGAGAGGGTGATAGAAGGGGATAGGGTTTCCCACTTTGCAAAGGGATCTGATAGTCAAAGCAAGACAGTACCTTCCTTCTGTTCTTGAATTGCTTTTGATCTTCCAAAGTGGTGAGGTAATTCACAGCTGCATACTCAATGACTGACAGAAACACAAAGAGGGAGCTGACCCACAAGTACACATCCACAGCCTTGATGTAGGACACCTGGGGCATGGAGGCACTCACGCCAGTGATGATGGTGGACATGGTCAGCACTGTGGTGATTCCTGCCATTCAAGAATAAGGACAAGCTTAGTGACACAGTCATTCATTTCCTGGATTTGGTGGTGGCTCCACCCAGCTGGTGCCTTTCTAGAACAAGATCAGTCTGGAGATTAGCAATGGGAGGGATGGATCTCTGCATTTTAATCTGGTAGCTCAAGAAGCTCTCATTGGCTATTTCCACATCTTTTCCTTGCCCTCACTCCTATTGTCCACCATGCGTCCTTTCTTTCATCTAGAAACACAGAGCAAGGCATATCTTCCTCCTGCCCTCAGATGGACTATTTCTAATCATCCCAGATAGGTAAAAATGTGCTCTGAGAAAGAAATCCCAAAGTCATTTCCACTAACCTTTCCCATTATTTAACAACTTTTCCTATTAAAGAAATTGTCTTCATGCCCACCTTTACTCTTTCATGCTACCGGGGAGCTCATTTCTTTTTATTTATTTCTTTTTGTTATTTTTTTTTTTTTTGGTTGTAGTTGGACATTTATTTATTTATTTTTATGTGGTGCTGAGGATTGAATCCAGTGCCTCGCACATGCTAGTCGAGCATTCTATTGCTGAGCCACAACCCCAGCTCTGAACTCATTTCTTTTTGAATGATGTTTGGTAGCATTAAGGATTACTGTTCTCCATAATGTTCTTTCATAGACAATACTCAAAATCCATCATGATTTTCTTTGTTCATTGTTAATGAAACTACAGTTCAACTGAGTATACATGTACTAGTGGAGATTCCGCCCACTGTAAACATTTACTGAGAAACTGCTAAGTGCCAGTCCAATTATTTCCCTCTTCTGCATTCTCCATCTTCCTTCTCTTCCCTTCATCTCCTTTTTTGGGGGATCCCCTTTCTGTTCCCCTCTTTGTTCTCTTGCATGAGAATCAGAGTGAAGAGACCAGAGTTCTGGAGGGCGATGGAGGAAGAAGTGACTCTGAGACTTCTTTAACAAAATCCTGGCTTTGAGAAGGGCCCTTCCATGTCTACCCTAATTTCTCAGAAGGTTATTGCAAGAGTACTGCCTAGAGAAAAAGCATAGTATAATTGTAAATATTTGAAATGTACACTGGCTGGTATGATTTTATTTCTTAACTTCCCACTAGGGAGGTGCAAATGGAATCCTTAATGATTTTTCAAAGTTGTGAAGAGTCCCGAACAGCAGGAAGAACACCATGATTTATTCCTAAATGTACAGACACAGCATGTGGACAGCTTTCACCAACACACCTCTGTCCTTTCTACAGTACTGCTGTGAGGTTCCCATCTGAGCGAGCCCATATCAAAAACAATGAAAACTCTATAGAGCCATTCAATTTCAAATGAAGTTTTTAGTTTGTATAATCAAGACCAGTACAATCCTGTAATTTGACAGCCACCATGGGAGGACCCAGAATCTCACCTTGACATTGATCTGAACTCCAGAATAAGAAACCTAAGTGTTATTCTAGCTCTTAACATTAAAGTCAGGCCACTGTCTCACTGAGTTCCAGGTTTCCCATCAACAATGGTAAAATCAACAATCTTTACATGAGTGTATATTGTTTGCATTCTCTGGCTTAAAAAAATATTTGTTATAGAAATGTAGAGATGTGAAAATTTTTTATTAACATTACAGGGATAACTGAAGCCAAGATTATTGCCTAAAAACTGTTTGCTTTAATTAAATGTTTAGCTACCACACATCGAGGTAAATATTAAGTAGCCACATGTTGCAGAAAAGAAATATGAGGGCTGGGGTTGTGGCTCAGTGGTAAAGCACTTGCCTAGCATACATGAGGCATTGGGCTTGATCCTCAGCACCACATTAAAAAAAAAAAAAAAAAACTAAATAAACACATTAAAGGTATTATGTCCATCTGCAACTAAAAATATTTTTATTAAAAAAAAGGAATATGAGCTAAGAGTAGTTTAAGTAGCTCAAATTTTGTAAGAATTCAGATCTTTCCCTCTGAGTGCTGAACCTAAGCTTTTCTTTTTTTTTGTACTGGGGATTAAACCTAGGGGTGCTTAACCACTGAGCCATATCCACAGCCCTTTCTTATATTTCTTTACTTAGAAGCAAAACCTTGCTAGGTTGTTTAGGGCCTCACTAAGTTGCTAAGGCTGGCTTTGAAAATGCCATCTTCCTGCCTCAGCTCCCCAAGCCACTGTGAACCTATACTTTTTTACATGCAAAGCAACTTTAAATATCTGCTCTGATTTTTTAAGATATGGAAGTTAAAACTTCAATTTTTTTTTTCCTTCAGTACTGAGAATCAAACCCAGGGTCTTATCTTGTGCATGTTAGTCAAGCACTCTCAATGAGCCATATCCCCAGCCTTTTCTATTTATTTTTTGAATTTTGAGACAGGGTCTCCCTATGTTGCTCAGGCTGGTCTTAAGCTTGCTGTTCTCCCTCCTGTGTGACTAGGATTACAGGACTGAGTCACCATACTCAGCTTCAATTTTTTTTCAATAGACAAAAATATGGGCGTAGATAAAATAAGGGTTTGAAACAAAGACACACATGTACATGGCAAAAATGCTTGCCATGTATTTGGATTTGATGAGTACTGGGCTCATAAAAAAGAGTTGCATTATTTATGTTGGCCAGAGAGCAATAAACTATCCATAGTTTTCATTAATAGGGTGCTGAGTCTAACTAATTCACAGTAGCTTTATTCATTTCAAACCCAGTGTACTAGGTTTTCCTTGTTTAAAACGAACAAGTGAATAAAAAAAAGAATAAGAAAGTAGAGAGGAGTGATTGTTGGGTAAGGGGTTGAATGATGTGAAAACTCATATATAAATTCCTAAAGCAATAGAACTTGAAGTCAGGACTATAAAGCTACATTAAGCACACCTATTATGTCTTGAACCACCCCCTGGAAATACATTAATCTTGACAAACAGTATTCCTTACAGATCCATTAAAGTTAACATCCCGATAAAGGAGTTTTGAATTATATGAAGTGACCATTTAGTCAAAGAAAGGTCATGTGTTGAGATTAGAAAATTATCTTCCCATCTACTGATATTGCTATGCATAGTTAGGAAGGTGTT
Source organism: Urocitellus parryii (assembly GCF_045843805.1). NCBI lineage: Eukaryota > Metazoa > Chordata > Mammalia > Rodentia > Sciuridae > Urocitellus > Urocitellus parryii. The sequence goes on from NC_135532.1 coordinate 147,041,634, forward strand.
ATGAGAAAACATTTAGTCTGGCCATTTATCTCCCCTGAGCCCTTACAACTTCATCATATTAACTTTTAAGGATATGCATGGGGTGAATTAAGGACAGTCCAGGAGAATTATTCATCTCTGTGTTTCACTGGCCATTTTTAGTCATGTGTCGTGGAGAGGTTTGTTGACCAGTGTGAGAGCAGTAAAGCAGACAGGCTTCTCTCCTAGAACTAGCTGTACTGTGGGTAGTTATTTTGAAGGGAGATATTATCTCCATTTACCTTCAAACAAGTGAAAACATGTTCCTTACAGGTCTAGGGTGAAAGAAAATACAAAGAAGAGAAAGGAAGACAGACAGGATATTCAAACACTCTATGGCTAGACACTAATAACCATTTGCCCTCAAAGGCAGTACCAGAATCCAGTGACTATCAGAAGTTCTGGCCATCTCCATGATGGTTAAATGAATTGGTCTTGTCCCATTCCCAAAATATTCATTTTTCTAGGTAAATGGCATATCCTCTGCTAGAAAACATTTTTCTCTATAAGGGACTATATGCCTGAAAACATCGATTGTCTTTGTCTACCACATCTGTTTCCCAGTAAAGGCCCCATTATGTAATACATAGTATAGTAAATGGCATAATAACTTTGTGCAGGGGCAAGCAAGAGTGATGGAAATGAGGCAAGGAGTAGGGAGGTGGAATAAGAAGATATATGATAGTCCTGCTCCTCCTTGATGAGTCTGAAAATAGCCTTGAATAACTTTATAATCACCTCACGTTCTCTCTTCACCACAACAACTTGAGAAGCATAATATTTCTGACTCATCACACATTCCAAATTATGATAGCTATTGTCTCTCATGAGAATTGCCTAATCACAATTGATACTTCCAAGCAGTTCAGCTTCTATTGTTCTATACCTGAAACTTGACAAATGTGGATCTTCTCCAGAAAATGAATCATCCTTCATTATTTCCAGTTAGTAACTAAAAACAATTATTAAAATCACTATGGGGTAAATGCTGGTGACATAACAGCTATATATTAATGTAAATTATGTATAAACTCTGTGCTAGTCACTGCAGGGATAAAAGGATGGCACAGTGATCCCTGTCCACCAGGAGCTCTACTAATGGAGGAGACAAGACAGTTAACCCCTGCCCACAGATAGGGGAAAACACAAAATGCCAAGTTGTTCAAAAATTAGAATGATCATGTGTGCTTGAAGTCATCGTCAAACACTTCTGGCTGCACGGAGATGACAGGATTTTGATGGAGGGACAGAAGTAGGGAGTACATTCTAGGTGGAGAGATAGCCATAACAAATGGACTAAGAAATGACACCTGTTTGAGAACACTCAATATCCCAATTGGCTAAAGCTTTAGTTTAAGCATATTGGAAAAGGAGAGGGCTTCCAATTTAGCAACATTATTTGGTACTTATCTAAAATTCAAATTAAACCAAGTGTTTTGAATCTGGAAACTCTCAGGGCACCTTGGATTCCAAGCTGAGAGTCTTTACCTCATTAGCACTTTGGAATGGGGGTGCATTAGTGTGATCACATTTGCATTTTGGAGATATTATTCTGGTAGGAGGTTTGACCTGGATCAAGAAGAACAGGAGGTGAAATAATATAGGCAATTAGGAGGCCTATGCTACAGCTTAGTGTAAATTAGTAAAAGGTGTCCTTTCCTCCAGAGCACACTAATCCCCATGTGTCTCAAAGAGCAAGGGCTGGATTTCTCCTCCTCCTTATTCTCTTGAAAGATGACCCTAGGCAGGAAGTCCTCTGTGGGACATTCCAGGGGGAAGTCAGCAAAGGTCACAGCACTGGTTAAAACAGGATAAACAGAAAACAGATGCTAAGCTGATTTGAAAACCACAAAGGTTTAGACACTTCAGAGCTACAGTTCTGTTGACCCCTTGGGGTTTCCAAGACTTTTTCAGGGACTCTGGTTAGTAAAAATGAATAGGACAATAAAACCAAGACATTGTTTGCTGTTTTCCCTGGGTTGACATTTGCACTGATGGTGCAGGATCTGTGGGAGTAACACAGCTGGTTGCCTCAGTGTGAACCAAGTCTGCAGCACCAAGCTGACCCAGTTGTCACTGTATTTTCCACCTCCCAGCACTCACAGCAAAAAGTGTTAATTTTATTAAATTATGGCTCTTGAATGCACACTGTAAAACAGTCTGGTTGATGAAACAAGAAATATATGTGAAATAATTCTGTATACTAAAACGAAAGCTGATTCCTTCTCCTGAGAGGACCCACACTCTCTCTTGAGAATGTCCCCCTTTCCCCTTACTCATTCCCTTCTAATAAACTCATGCCTCTACTCTGAAAGGCACGCCTGAAATCTTTCTGGCATGATAGCAAGAATCAGGATGAAGAGGGGCCCTCCTCAACTGTCTCAGCTTTGTGCATTTGGTGTTTGCACTGGTGTCATGTTTGGTGTTTGCTGCCTGGTTATTGCGTATTACCCTGATTATTTCCTGGCTACCCTCTTCATTAGTCTCTTCTGAACCTGTATTTTCCGCTTCAGATTCTTAGTGACTAGCTGAAACATCTTGACATTATTTATTTATTTATTTTTGGCTACAGCACACTCTAGTGAGGACCAAAAGATTTCTTGATTGAAACTCAGATGTCATAGACCTTAGGTTTAGGAATGGAGGCTTTTACCCTTGGTCTTTTTGGGGAGGGGGCGCAGGCAAATCTTACCCACTGGCAACTGTAAAGGTTCTTGGCAAAGGGGATGCTTTTGTAGAATATGAAGGCCAGCAATTATAAGATTTTGAACCTCAATGCCCATTAGGGTGAGGAGACATTTTTTTCTTCCTCTTAGTCTCTCATCTTTATCTCCAGATGAGTAGAACATCCTGGGACCTCACTCAAGACTCACATTAGTGGGAACTCTAATTCACCTCTAAGCATGAGCCCTGCCCTATGTATGCTTTGTCCAGTTATTCACCTGCTACCAGCTTGGACTTTTGGACTGCCCTAGTGCTAAATACTCTTAATGTTTATGCCCCACTGATAGAGAACTAGAATTTAGGGTCACTTCCCTCCCAACTTTACCCTGTCTCAGCAGGAAGTAGCTTGCTCCAATCAATACCTAAACACTGGAAAAGAATTTAGGAATTTGAGTCCTCTAGGGGAGTAATGTTAAGTAGCTCATCAGCCATGAGTGGGTAAGGAAGGAAAGGACAATAAAGGTTGACTAAAATCCATGGGGAGCCTTAAGAATAAGGCAAACACCTAGAAAATGGGCCCAGGGGTGTTAAAATCTCCCTCAGCCAAAATTACATCCACTTAAGAAAAAATATTGTTTCAAGATCATGTCCCACTCTACCAGGTGGCCTGGACCCTCCTTTATCACCAAAGTTATCACAACTCCCAAGTATTCTGACAATCAAAATATCTAAACTCTCTTGGGCTGGGGATGTGGCTCAAGCGGTAGCTCGCTCGCCTGGCATGCATGTGGCCCGGGTTCGATCCTCAGCACTGCATACAAATAAAGATGTTGTGTCCACTGAAAACTAAAAAAAAATAAATAAATATTAAAAATCTCTCTCTCTCAAAAAAAATCTAAACTCTCACAAAGAAAGCTTGCTGAGGGCTGTTCAAAGTATAAAATAAAACAGGGGACCCAATTTCCTTAAACCTCCCAACTCTGAGCACCATACCATCCTCTTTGAGGTGATCTATGCAATTTCTATGCTGTCAATTAAGTCAAGAGGTGAAACTTGGTGGGACTCTTTGGAAACTTCCCTAGGAATCCCAATAAAACTGAAGGACAGGAGAGATGCAGTGGAGTTTGCCACTCTAAGAGGAGCCACTTCTCTCTCTTGAGAGTGCCCTCTTTTCCCCTTTCCAGTTCCTTCTAATAAACTCATGCCTGTTACTATAAAAACAAACAAACAAAAACAAAAACAAAAATCCAAGTTAACCTGAAGGGGGAAATATATGTGAGTTTGTGATCCTTTTCAGAGATTAGATCCTGTAACTCAGGGAGATAAAGGTAAATTCTTCTAACCATAAAATCTGTAAGAATGTTTGGCTAAGAATCCAACTAGAACCAGTCAGTATGGGCTGAGAGTTGTCAGGGTAGTAGGGACTTGAAAGTCTGATGTCATTCTGCTGTCAGTCAAGAACCTGGGTGAGACCTTCTGGAAAATTCTCTGAGATCCACAATAAAACTGGAGAGCAGGAGAGGTACACTGTTGTCTCTTCTCTGAGAGGACCCATTCTCTTCCTTCAGAGTATCCCTTTCCCTTTTTCTATCCCTTCAATAAACTCATTGCCTGTTACTCTGAGCGACACATCTAAAATCTTTCTGACATGATCACAAGAATCAAAATTCCAAGGGGGGGCTTTTGCACTAGCTCAGTTTCCTGAAGGCTCCAGTCTTGCAACAGAAGCAAGGATAAGAATTCAGTTGCCCTAGAGCCAGATGTTAAATGTTTGCAAAAATATAAAACAATGCTACACTATTTTTTTTGTTTAAAAATTATTTTTATACAATATTTTATCATGTTAACTTGTAATGACTTTATTATTGCTATCCTTAAATTTATACATATACATGTATAAATTTATATATATATGTATATACATATATATACATATATGTATATTTATGTTTTTAAATCTATTATGGCTAAGAATGTTAGATATAATTCTCTAGGGTATTCAAGAATTTTTAAGAGTATAAATTAAGTCCTAACACCAGAGTTTGAGAACCATTGCTGAAGACTAAGAAGGAAATTGAGGCTTCAAAGATAAAAGACTCAGTGAATTGTGGTCTCCTTAACAGAATGAAAAGTAAAGAAAGGAAATGAAAATGAGGTGGGAAGAGGCAGTAGTTTGTTCATTTCTGAAGATGCTGAGCTCCCTTAGAACCTGAAGGTGAAATCCAGCAGGAACTTGGAAATACTCATCTGGAACTTGAGAGAAAGATCTGACACAAGGACACAGATTTGTAATTTACATTCATAAGGGTAGTAATTGGGGACCAAAAGGATTTGATAGGAAACTCCAATACGAACAAATCTTTGAGAGAGAGTTACTCACAATTAAGGAGTAAAAGGAAGAAGTAAAAAGTAGGAAAGAGAAATATATCTGCAGGAGGAGAAAAACCAGAGCACAGAAAACAAATGTATTGTTTGCCTGATAATTTTCATCCAATACAAAGGACCAGGCATCAAGCTAGACAGTTGATACTAATTCTCCCATTTAAATTATCTGAGTGACCTTTGGAAGTATTAATAATAATCTCATTTTGCAGATGAGGAAGATGAGGCTGAACTCTTGACCACTGTCCTTGGTTCTGGACTTGGAGAGAATGTTTACTAAGTCAAATTTTGCAGAGAAGGTGAAGCAGCTGAGAAAAGGCAAGTGGAGTGGGCAGAGGTAGTCTCGGGGACTTTCGGGGCGTTGAGTGTCAGAGCATTTGGAAGACAGAGTAAAACACAGGGCAAAATATCCCTGAGAAAAAATTTAGGGTGGTAGGAATCTTAAGCCTGGAGAAGATGCAGTATTATAGGAATGCCTGTTCTATTTTAATAAGGGCGGGGTACATTTTTATTTGTATACTATTTTACATAAATCTGCATAGAATTTTCTAATTCTAAGTGGTCAGATGTGGATGTAAAAAGCATAGAATTCCTAGAACAACTTAAAAGTAGTGTGTCCATGTTCTCCATTCATTTCAACCTGCCCCAGAACTGGCTCTTATAGCTGTCATTCTCATAGTGTTAAGATCAGGAGTCAACTTGAGGAATCTCACTGAAAATTATGTTCATAACCTTTCAGAGTGCCTTTTTCATCCTGTCTTTAGGGCTAGAAATGTGCCCCTCATCTCCTTTTTGGGTTTATGCTGCCCTGCTGCAGTACTGAGGTCAGGACACAGATGCTCTGATGTGAAGACAGAGTCAAAATAATTCAATTACTCATTCAAATGTTATGTTTTCCTTGCAGATATGCAAACCTCAAATGTTTGCAGATTGAAGCTTTTAATAAGGGAAAGAGGTGAACAAATTATTAATATTAATAATTTATGTCTTTCAAATGATCTTTGGAAGTATGCATATAATTTGTGAACATTAACTTCAAAACCATCCTTTCTGGAATGAATTGTGTGATAATTGCAATGATTGTGAAGCACTTACCACAGTCTTCCCTCTAGATAGAGCATTACAGGTGAAAGAACAAAATTAGATGAAATGAGGGAGCTCTGCCCTGAACCAGTCAAGAAAGCAAGTGGGATTCACTCCAGTCCTCATTAAGTAACATGTCATCTAAGTGCTTAGCTTGGCACCTTCCACTTTGTAAGGACTCTATAACCGCTAAGTGGGTCTGAAATGGTTCCCATAAATCAGTGTGTGTGACAGGGGCATATAAAATACTAGATGGAGTAGATAATCACCTCTGTGTGGTGACTTAATAAGGCTGGCACTGTCTCTCCACCTGAGATCTCATGCCAACTAATGTGCTACAGCACCTATTATTCCACTGTGGATGCTTCTGACTTTGGCCTTTGAGTTAAGCCCATATTTCTAATCAGCACTCACATTCCCAACTTCAAGCATTCTCTGCACCTCCCCCAGAAAATTTTTAAGATACTAACAACATAATGTGAATTAGCTTAAAGTTTCTTTCTTTTATGATGTAAGGGTTTTTCATGCAAAGCTAAATGACCACAGGTAAAGGAGAGGGATTCTTTGAAGGGAAAAGAGAGCCTTTTGAAGTAAGACTGTTTATGATTCATAATTCACCTTCTTTCCTTACCATTATTCAGAGACGGATCAACAGCACAGGCTTCATCCCTAAAGCCTCTGTTCCCAAGAAAGGAGCCCAATTATAATTTCAATTTGCACTAGACGCTGGCAAAGTAAATACTGTAATCTTAATGTACATAGCTAAGCATCCCCACTACACCACCATTCTCTTCCCCCTCCATGCAGTACTGTTTATATTTACCTCCTGGCCTTTCTCCCTTACTAGCATTTTACAAGATGTGGAAAGATTTATTTACCCAGGGACACTCTTGCAGGAACAGCTCTTCGGTCAATCCAGAATGAAACCCATGAAAGCATCACCATCAACATGGCCGGAAAATAGGTTTTTAGCACAAAGAAGAAAATGTGCCTCCTTAGCACAAAGTTGACGAAAAGTCTATAGTACCAACCTACAAAAAAGAGCCAAAGTTTCCATTAGAACAGGCTTCCTTCTGGCCACACTACACTTGGTGATGTGATCTGCTTCTTGAAACTCAAAGCTCTTAGAGGATATGAAGCTGGATAAATGCAACTCTTTTTCCAGCCCTAGCTGGAACCTGAGTGAGCCTAGCACTCCACTAATGTTTGTTCCATGACCTAAACTTCAGCATGCTTAGTTATTATTTTTTTATTTGTAAATGGGCACAATACCTTTATTTAATTTATTTTTATGTGGTGCTGAGGATCGAACCTAGTGCCTCACACGTGCTAGATGAGCACTCTACCAGAGTCACAATCCCAGTCCCAGCATGCTTAATTATTTGTCTCTGCAGTTCAGGGATGAATGGTAATTATATTATGTGAGGTGGCCTTTAAAGATAATATATTATACTTGCTATGTTTTTACAAGAAGGACAGTCTTCAACGCATGATTGATGCTTGCATGTAATAGTCAACAAGCTCTTCATTAGCTATAACAAATGAAGAGAACATTTTATCTAAAAGAAAAACTTCACAGTAGGTACTAGGTCATTGCATTCTAACTTGGAATCTAGACATCTAGAAATTCAAATAGGAGAGAGAAGGCCATCTCTAAGTTATTTTCATTACTTTAAAGACTCATGGACACCATAATGTGACTGTGATAAATCTGCAAAAAATAAACCAAAAGATAATGTTCTTTTCATGATGTTGGAGTTATAGACTCTATTGGTAGTATTTGTTATTGGTCTGATTAACAGAACAAATTGTGGTCATATCCACACAAATATTTCGTTCAGGTTTCCCTTTTCACACAGATCAGAAGGAAGTATAGAGCCATTTTTTTTGTGTGGGGGGGAATCATATGTAGGACTTCTCTGAGCACCATTCTTACATGACCACACATCAGATTTTATTCAATTCTTTACCTTGCTTTGCTTTTTTCTTTCTCACTCACATGTTTCCAGCTTATATTACCTTGCTTTATTTCACAATAACTGTGATGCCAACCTTTTAATCTTTACTAAAAACAAAGCAATGAATGATGAAGTGAATAAGCATGAAAATACACTTGCTATGAATAAGCGGTAAGATTAGTTTTTCTATGATAAATGCAGTTTATTTTCATTGAAATTATTAAAAACAGAGGCTATAGGTTATAAATTATAAAACAAAATCAGAGGTATTGCAAAGTTAGAGAACCTTTCTACTAGTTTTAGTAATGATTTTTGTAGAAAACTCAAGATGGCACCTTTTGGACAGATCTGACAAACATTTAGGTATGAGGTCTAAAATATAGACCAAATTAACCCACACGGAATTGGCAGGCTCTTCTCCTAGTCTCCTATCCTTAAGTGCTCATTATCCTTTTCTCTCTAACTCTCTCTCTCTCTTTCTCAACCACATTCTAATTTTCACTTTCATTGTCAGTTGATATATATGCTTTAAGAAACATATGATTGTCAATATTTTTTATTTAAAGTATCTGTAACCTAAAGATGGATATTTGATTAAGTTTTTCTTTGAATATAGAAAAGAGAAATAAGCCTGATATTCTAGAAGGTGCCAACCTAATAGAGTTTCCTTCTTGGAAAAAAAGAAGAAACATACGATTCAAGAACACCAAACAATTTCATTTCCAGGGGTAATGAAAGATACTCTCAGTTCATTATAAGGTTAAAATATACATTTTTTGGAGCTATACATTATCTCATATGTGTCCCTCACTTTATTATTGTGTGCAATTGAGAGTTTAAATTGTGACTGTAGGGTACAATAACATCACATTTACCCTGATAACTTCATATAATTACTGTGAGGTTAAAAGCAATAGGAATACCTATTAAAGTAATTCATAAAGAAAGTCATAATAACTGTATAATCATTCCTTGGGAATATAAACATCTGCAATCATCTATCCTTGGTTCCAAGACCCCCTGGGACATAAAAATCTATGGAAGCTCAAGTCCCTCACATAAAATTGTGATAATCTATGCACATGCTCCAGTGTGCTTTAAATCATATCTAAATTATTTGTGATGCCTAATAATTTAAGTACTATATAAATAGTTGTTATATTGTATTGTTTATAGAATAACAATGACAAAAATTCTGTATAGGTTCAGCAGAGAAGTCCTTTATAAAATATTTGCTGCCTAGGGTGGGTTAAATCCATGAAGATAGAACCCACAGACACAGAGACCACCTAAGTGGTTGGCAGTTTATTATTAAGTCTTGAAATAAATTTAGGAAACTGCAATCATTCTGAAGTTATGGACTGAACCCAGGGCCTTGTGCATGCAGAGGAAGTGCTCTATCACTGAACTATATCCCCATCTTGTACCATTCCTTTATTCATACTTTTCTGGAGAATGATTATCTAGTTTCTGAGATTGGGGTGGGGGTAACCAGAAAGGAGAAATGCTACTTTGTCTTGTGGTTCTTAGGGAAAGAGAAGACTGGAAATGGTATTGTGGTTAAATCTAGACCAGTAGAAATTCCTTTACCTACCAGGAAAAGTAGTGCTACCTTGAAACAGTGTGGAGCCATCATTTTGAGTAATGTAATAGAGTCTGACTCCAGGTTGATGTTGGAGTGCTGAGAGCTCTGAAGCCCTACTTCTACTTCCTAATGAAAAAAAAAAAGCCCAAGTGCACTCTCTGGTGTATCTTTGAGAAGTTCAAACAGGCAGTCCTGACACATGAAAGGGAACCCCTGCTTAGCTCCACTCCCAAACCTCCATAAAACCCAGCCATGCCTCTCTGTTCTCTCAACACATTTTTAGACCTACTTGGGAGCCTGTGCTGCTCTTTCTAGAAAATCCATTATGTGAATAAGAATTTTTTTTTTCATATCATTTATCACATGCATGGCATCATCAGTTTGACATCTGAACCAAATTTTGGATTGTGTGCGGGGGTCCATCTACCTCCATTCAACTGCCAGACTGTAGAAAAAAAGAAATTAGAGAAAATGGCTGGAGAATTGGCAGCCAGGAAAATGAAACAGAGAGGCAGTATTGGAGGAGTAAGTAAATACCAAGACAAAGCAAGTTTTTATACCCAGAAAACTGTTACCTTCAATGGCCTTTGACACTAAAGCCCTAGACTGTATTCAAAAGATCATGATGTTGATGAAGATAGTGAGGTGATATTGCCTGCTGACTAATATTTATTGAGAATTCACCATCTCAGAAATAAATAGTACTCCAAGTTGTTTCGGTGTATAAATTCATGTATCCTCACAGCCTTATGAGGTAGAGAGTATTATGAAACCCATTTAGAGATGAGGAAATTGAGGGTTAGAGCGATGAAGCAACTCATCCAAGGCCACATTGCTAATAAGTGATTGGGGTTTGAGCTTGGGCAGCCTCTGCTCAGTACAGACACTTTCAGCAAGTGCATTATGCTATGAAAACTAATCCATTGGGGCAGGTGCCATTTCTTTTTACTTTGTCTATCCAGAGTACATCATCTGGAGGCACATCGAAAGAGCTGAGGGGCAGAAGCCCTCACCCACTTGTTAATGTTGCCAGATAGTATTTTTTTTTTTTTGTATAGTGGCAATGAGAGCATTGAAAGTGAAGCCAAGGAAAAAAGTGAGGACCCTGTGGTTCAGCTGTAAAATGTAAACTAAGATTCCATAACTATATTTCTAGCTCTTCTAACCAGAGTTTTTCTGTATAGATGATTTGAGAGTAGTGGGTACAGTTGATGGTTGTAAATGATAGAAATGAAAAAAAAGTGTCATTCTGTTTTCTAAATATGATTAGGGATCTAATCTGGTAGGAAAAAAAAAGTGTCAAAAATATTTTTGATGAAGCTTATATATTTAGACAGGATACTAATCTGGGAAAGACACTTGAGTTTGACTTTCAGGAGACCTTGTTAAAAAATTCATAGATAAATATGAGTCAGAATTATCACATATTTGTGAACTGAAATAAATGTCTAAATATGATCTTTCTGAAACCTTGGGAATAGTTTTGATGAAGGGAACTCAGTTATGATTATTAATTTAATATTTGAATACAACTTCCAAAATGCTTTACTCTTGTATCTTTTCTGACCCTTAGAATCCATTTTAATCCTTCTCATTAAAATGTGTACATATTAGCAAAATGAAAAAATACAAAGTGCTAAAATAAAATTAAAAAATCTCCCCAATCTATACCCACTCCTCAGACATATCTTTGATTAAATCTGTAGACATTTAAAATGCACACATATACAAGCACACACATGTGCTTAATCCTTTCTTCAATAACAAACATGAGAATGCATTACATGTATATAGTCTTTTGTAAAACGCTTTTTGAATTTTTAAAAATTGATTATGAATAATTCTCCATCTCATGCCATGTACAACTGCACATTCAACCCTAATTCTATTGTTTCTCAATTTTCTGAGGAACCAAAATTCTATTTCTTGAATGTTAAGAATTTTTAATTTATTTTAAAACACTTCAAAGCATCTTTGTAAGAAGTAAAATTTCCAGTGTAAGTAGTTTGAATTTTGACAGACTCCAAAACATGACCAGAAGGAAAAAAAAAAATCAACTAGTGTTGAGCCTACCTGGCAAGGCTCAAAAGGTTAACAAGTACAAATAGAGGGATAGTAGAGTCAATGGAGTATCTTGGTGGGGCTGGGGGGGGAGTTAGAATATGGAAGTGAAATTTAACCTTTTCTTTTAAAGAGAAGAGCTGGATTATATTTGTGGATACTTTTGCTTCAAATCTTAAGAAATATCATTACCATTATTATATATGTTATATCTATATCTATCTACACAGTGCAGGAAATAATATAAATGGATTTTTATACTTTATATATAACACATTTTTAGCATGAAATATTGCAATATTCTATTCACTGTTTTGACATTGGGTGAGGTCAGAGCAGCAGGCAGGAGGTAGTCCATGTTGAGAAGCTTGAATCCGGTTTTAAATGTGATGAAAAACACTGAAGTTTTTGAGCAGGAAAGAACTATGATCTTTATGTTTCAAAAGATCTCTCTGCTGTACTGAGAATAGAATGGAGGTGGCAGAGAGGAAGCAAGGCATGAGGTTAGAGGTGTCTGAATGAGGGGTGAGAAATGGTGTATTAGAACAGTAGAGGCAGTCAGCTGGGTGATATTTTTGGCCAAATAGCACATTTGCTTAGATTCAGGTTTCTTCATATGTTGTGGTACTTAGCAAAGAATAGGGGCTCAATAAATGCTGATGAATTGGTCACATAAAATGCTGTACCTGTGCTGCTATAGAAAGCTAATCCACTGGATGCGCTGAACTCCTCAATGAAGAACTGAGAAAGGGAAATATGCCCTTCAGTATTTAAGGACTTGTTCCCATATCTCCAGTAGAGCATCAGATCCTCCTCACTGTAGGCATCTGAAACAAGACAATACCATTCCTGTAACTGCAAAAAGCTCTTAGAAGTTACGAGAGGCCTATAATCATGTTTTGGTTACACGAGTGCCTGGTCCAATGACATATATATTTTAGGTGTAGACAAGCATTTGCTAATAGACTGATCATATCCACTCCTCTAAAAAGAAGAAAGAATCCTTGAAAAATTACAACTTGATGAATAGTAGTGTGTGGAAGCTTGTCTGATGCCCACAAGCTTGTCTGGTTAAAACTCTCCAAATAGCTGCTCCCCCATTAGGTGCCTTCTCTCACAAAATGAAGCCAGGTGTCACCTCAGAGAGACGCCATAGCATTGCTTCACAATGTCAGGGTTGATCCAGGATCTCATGATTTTTTAATTCTGCACCTCTCATGGATGAAATTCTAAAATGAGCAGGGCCCAGTGGTACACGCCTGTAACACCAGCGGCTCAGGAAGCTGAGGCAGGAGAATTGCAAGTTCAAAACCAGCCTCAGCAACTTGGCCCTAAGAAACTCAGTGAGACCCTGTCTCTAGAAAAATATAAAAAAGGGTTGAAGATGTGGCTCAGTGATTAAGCACCCCTAGGTTCGATTCCTGGTACCATTAAAAAAAAGAAATTAAAAAATAAACATAGCCTATAAGAAATTTTCTTCTAGAATCACATTTTGTTATAGAAAGTTTTCTAATAGATCTGGGAAAGAATGTATATGTAGAAGACATACATTGTCTATCCCAGTATTTTGGTCACATTATGAAAAATTGCAGTCAATTTTTAAGATGTCTTATCAAAAATAGCTGTTGGGTCAAAGTAAATGACAAGGAGCTGGATAAGCATTCCTTTTACAGAACTTTGATTAGAGGTCTACGTCTAGAGTGGGGTTTTCCTGGGGAAATCCGTACACTTAATGGAGGATTGTGACTAGATTTAAGAATAAAATTCCAGAGCTTTCCAGATGTGGAAAGTGTGTGTCATCCTACATAAAAATGTTAGAAGAATATACCTTTTTAGGAAGCTTATAACCATGTGGAAACCGCAACAAACAAGTAATGATGAAAGCATTTTTTTCCTCTGAATCTTCTCATTTGAAAGATAAACTGCCATCATTGCTAGTAAAAGCAAAAGCAAAAACAAAACAAAACAAAATTCCCACCACTTTGTAAAAACACACCAAGATGTTTAAACGCTTGCTAAGACCATAATTATTTCTGTGCAAGCATGTGATGTTGTGTTCAGATGATATGGACTCACTGTATCAGGAAATAAGACTTACAGCTTTCCAGTTCAAGAGAACAATTTTGAGTGTCAAGAGGAAACCTGCTGAAATCCATTAAGCACATGGCCGAAACTGTTATCCTATAAAAGGAATGAGAAAAAGAGAACTGCAGATCATTTAACCATATGGTCAAATTAGCACGCAACATTGAAGCTTCCTTATTGTTCGCCTGTTTTGTGTGCCTTTCAAGAATAATGGAAAATGGGCGTTACTATCTTTTGTCCAAATAATGCACAAGGAAGCAAACCAGGAGGATGGATGATAATTGCTTAAGACATGGATTGATGAGTGTGTTCCCACTCTCACAACTGCTTCTGATTTCATCATCTCCTGGTCATCCCCCTCAGTGTTTTCTGGTGCTGATGTTTTCAGAAAAATACACTTCAAAGTGAGACATTTCTAAATAGATTTAAATATTTTCTGCTCTTTGAAAGACCAAAACTTAAGTAGTCTCTAGTCGTAAAGGGTTGGAATAGTAAGTAATAAAAAATCTACAGGTAAAGGTTTCCTTCACAAAGCAAATGTAGTTGAGGACATTCTCTTTCCAGCAGTGAGGGGGAAAGCCTGGAGCATGTTTAGTCATAGATCTATGTGCACAATGCATAATTCAGGTGCTATTAAGCAAAAAGGCTTGCATGCTGATGAGGTTTATATTTTTTCAATTTTTGTATCCTCCTAGATTTTCCTGGCTTCAGGCAGAGGCTGCTGTACTATGATCTTGCCTCAAAGTAGAAACTTTGCTACCCAGAATAGCAGATCAGAGGTTCATAAAGGCCTCCAAGCAAGTCTGCAAAAAAAAAAAAAAAAAAAAAAAAACAAAGGGCAACAGATGCTCCTACCCAGGGTGCTCCTGAGATAATCAGAGGAGTAGAATTATTTTATCTTCTGTGGCTGAATTCTACTGTCAAAGTCATACACCAAAACACCAAGCTAGGGAAGAGCTGGACAGCTTTATGTAAGTGAAATACATTCATTCTGGTGCATTCCCAGTGTTTTAAAGCTGGAAGGGACCCGGGAGGTCTTCCCGTCCATCTCCTACATAGTACACATAAAGAAATTAATGAGCAAGGATTTAAAGTGGCTAGGCAATGTCAGAACCAAGCCTGGAACCAGGTAATAGGACTCTGAGCTTGGATTGGCTCTGTTCTTGGCTGGAAGAGCTGTGCCAACAACAATTTTGAATCTTCCTGAGTTTGGGAATATCCAAGACCACCCTCAAGGTCAACCACTCATTAGACTCACAGAACTCAACAAAGTTCTTGTACTCATGGTTCCCTTTACTACGACCAAAGAATTAAAATAAACAACAGGAAATGAGCACAGGGCAAGGTCCAGGGGAAATCAGGAGCAAGTTTCCAGTTGTTCTCTTCTAGTGGAGTCATGTAGACAGGTCTTCATTCCCTCAGCAATGGTGTGAGACAAACCAGGGAAGGTCATCTGAGCCTGTGTCTATTATGGTTTGGATACTAGGTGTTTCCCCAATTATGTTAATGCAGTCAAGTTCAGAGGTGAAAAGATTGAATTGTGAGAGCTGTAACCTAATCAATCCATCCTAGTTTGAATGGACTAACTGGGTGGTAACTGTAGGCAGCTGGGGAACTATAGAACGGAGGGGAAGGGTCACAGGGGATGTACACTGGAAGGAATCATCTTTCCTGCAGCCCTTTCCCCCTGCTCTTTCTGCTTCCTGGCCACTGTGCCTGGAGCAGCCCTCCTCAGCAGGCCCTTCCTCTATATAATGTTCTGCCTCACCTTGGGCCCAGAGCAATGGAGTCGGCTCACCATGGACTGAACTGAGCCAAATAGCCTTTTCCTCCTCTAAGTCATTCTTGTCTGGTATTTTGGTCACAGTGATGCTAAATGACTAATACAGTGTCCATAGTTTTAATTGAGAGTTGGTCATAGAGCCATGGTTGACTACCTACATGGCTGACTTTAGTCTCTAGCCCTCCAGGGGATACACAGATACCATATATCCTCAGAACCCCCACAAGTCACATTGTGAATGTAGGATTATCTGACTTGACCCACAGACTACAGCTAAACAAAAAAAATACTTTTATCCGGTAGAATATTCCAAGGGATTAGAGATTACCTTGCAGGAGACAGTCAAGAGCCAAATCTTTTTTTTAGAATATGAAAGGTAAGAAAAATCCAGTGAGTTAATCATTTACCAGTCGTCCCCTCATCAAAACAAATTAAGACACTTGATTCTTTGACCAAATATTGTTGTTCTGCCTTCAATTTCTAGTGAGAACTGACTTTAATATTTTTGAGTCTTTTTTTTTTTTTTCGGTTCTAGGGATTGAACTCAGGGGTGCTTTACCACTGAGCCATATTCCCAGCCCTTTTTGTTTTATTTTGAGACAGGGTCTCAGCGCATTGCTTAGGGCTTCATTAAGTTGCTGAGGCTGGGTTTGAACTTGTGATCTTCCTGCCTCAGCCTCCCAAATGGCTGGGATCACAGGCATGTGATCATAGGCATGAACCGCTGTGCCCAGCTTTTTTAAGTCTTCTGTTATTCCTGATTTAAAAGTCCCATCGAAAATAGTACTTTTCATTAATTTCACTTAGAAAAACATTGACAACCTTTATAAAATGGCAAGCAACAGTTCCTTTGTACAAGATTTTTTAATAGGCAAGAGAACCTATAATAGTTTTCTGTTGCTACTGTATGAAATTAAAACACACTTGGTGGTTTAAAACAATAGAAATTTATTCTGTCACACTTCTTGAGGCCAGAAGTCTGAGGTCAGTACCACTAGGCCAAAATTAAGGTATCAGAAAATTCTTGTTCCCTTAGAAGTTCTGGGGGAGAAATCCATTCATCTAACAACTTCTGGGAGCCATCTGTATTCCCTGGCTGTGGTCATCTTGTTTGCGGCTTTCCTGAGTCTATCAACTTTTCTCCGCCTTTCTATTTTAAAGATACTTATGGTTGCATTCAAGTGCCAACCAGACAATCCAGGATAATCTTCCTGTTTTAAGATATTTAATTTAATCACATCTACAAGGTTTTTTTTTTTTTTTTTTTTTTTTTTTTTTTTTTTTTTTTTTTTGTGTGTGTGTGTGTGTGTGTGTTTTGCCATAAAAGGTAACCTTCACAGGTTCCAGAAATAAAGAGATGGATATCTTTTAGGATGTCACTTTTCCAGACTACTACAGAAACTTCTGAGACTTCTAGGACTTTTAAAAAAATTGAATGGCACAGGTTTACTAAACATTTTTAGAATACGTCACTCAGTATGTAGAGGACTCATTTAGTTAAAAAACATATGGAACATTAAAGGTGGAGAGCTATGAATACATAGTATTAGA
Source organism: Urocitellus parryii (assembly GCF_045843805.1). NCBI lineage: Eukaryota > Metazoa > Chordata > Mammalia > Rodentia > Sciuridae > Urocitellus > Urocitellus parryii. Next base: position 147,058,804 of record NC_135532.1, read on the forward strand.
ACAAAAAAAGAGGAAACTAAAGTAAATAAAAAAGAGGAAAAGGAAATAAACAAATTAATACTAACTTGGATGATGACTATGCCTTCTTGTGAAAAATGAAGAACACAGTCAATTACTTAGCTAGCTCGAGATTCAAACACCGTTTGGTGTAGAGAGGTGGGGTGAAGCTGGTGAAGAGAAATAGCAGATTTGCATACCTAGAAAATTGTAAACCAGATTTTTAAGTATTTCTAAAGGTCAGTTTCAGTCTATTTGTACAATCAACATATACCCATATACCCGGAATGGCTATAGTTAGAATAGGAAACTGATCTTTTAAAATCTGGGTGTTAGAACCAGAGAACATGGCACCTTCTCTTGTGCCTCATCACCATTAAACCGACAGCAGTGTGGTTAGTGTAATCAGAAGTGAGGCCCACCAGCTTCCGTGTAGATGCCTGTGGTCCAGGGAAGCAAAGGCAACTGAGAGCCCTCCTTACCTGACACTAAAGAGGACGTTTCCATCAGGGTCGATGCGCAGCATGAAGTTCTCCACAGTCGTATCATGGATGAAGGATCTTTTAGAATGGACGAAAAAGATGTCAGGCACCCAAATCTTTTTGATCAATCTGTGGTCAAAGGTCATGCTTTTATTTGTTTTGCTAGGAAAGGAGAGCCTCTCATCTTTCCAGTAATGCCTGAGGTAAAAAGTCATTGTAAAGTCCTAGGCAGAGAGAAAAGGAGACCAATCAAAACCAGTAGAAATGGGGCTCAGGATCAATACTCTTGGTTCCAGGAGTGATTGCCATGGGTGTTGATGACTTGTAGGCGACTGACATATATTGTATTTTCAGGTAGGTTTAGGATGAAACTAATGAGCTTGTTTTGTGAGCTTCTCCTTCACATGGACTTCAGTGAATGCTGAGAGTTCCTGGAGTGATAGAGTATTCATGCTGGGAAGGGAAACCATGTTATCAATGGGAAGCAATTTTATGTGAGCATTCTGACTAATCCCCTGAATAGACTGAAAATGAAAGGGAACTGAAACTTCAATATTTTGTCTATTATTTTATTGTGATTTCGTATTTTGTTTATTATTTTATTGCTTATTCTAAATATCCACTTTTCAAATTGTTTTAGTATTCCTAATTTTGTGTTATTTCTGATAAAGCAGATCTCCCAAATTGAATAAACTATAGTCGTGCAAAAACCTGGGTACAGTCTCTATTAGAGCTAGTGGAAAGCAAGTTATCAGAGGTCCTGGGACAAAGACTGGCTGAATTCAGGGAAAAGCATGGCCTGGTTTCCAGGGCCAATGAGAGGGAACAGCCTCCATCTAAAGACATTTAAAATGAAATTTCTTAATACTTAAGGTCCAGGAGGATCAACATTAAAATGCAAACTATGTGCAAAGCATAGCTAGAAGCTGCATCTTACTACATACTAGGGTACCTGGTGGAGACCTTGTCATACACTTGCACTTGCTAGAAACAAAAGAAATGCACCAATGGTGGAAAAGGCAGTGGAACTGAGGAGAAATAAATGAAATGGAAAGTATGATTCAGATATAAGGAAGTCCAGAAATTAGGTGAGAATAGAGAAATGGACGCTGAAGGTTTACAACTATAAATATTTCTTCATTTAGCATAGATAAGTAAACAAAAAGGGGCTAAACAAAACCCTGAGACTACATTAACACACAAACAGAAGAGGAAAAGGAGTGTAGGCCTGTGCATGGAAGTTAGCCGCCAAGTCAGGAGGGTTCTTGGAGTAAAACCCTGAAAACTATATAAACAAAAATGGCTCTTGTCATTATGTAGATAAGGAAGATAATTCTTGTCCTTATGTAGATAAGGAAGGTAATTCTAAGTTGGGAATAGGGAAAATAAAATGGAAAAATTACAGTAGAGGATATTAAAACACTAAAAATGGCTAAAATGAGAAAACCAGGAGTAAGGGAGGCAAAGATTTAAAAAGTAAGCCTGCCAAGTGGTGTAGGAGACAGAGAGAGGCTACAGGGAAGGTGGTTGAGATTAGCAAGTGATCTGTGTCAAGTTTTAGAGACAGTGGTGGGTAGAGAGTACTCCATGAAAATAATATGGTTGTTTCATTTTAAAATAAAATTGTGATAATCTCTTCTGTATTTCTAGGAAATACAAGGAAATAGAAGCACTTTTCTTAATTTTTAGTTTCCTGAGTCAAAAAATCCTCTGTTGTTTACAGATAAGCAAAATTAATATCAGTTGAAACTTCTGGAAGCAGCGTATGAAGCTTGATTCAGTAGTCTTTCTATGGGTAAACTCACACCTTTGTGATGACATAGTGCACATACATTGTGGTTATCCTTCTAATAAATTGCTCCAAGTTCATATTATATAACTAAATACATTATGATGTTCTGCAGTGCCTCACTGCTGAAAAACTACTAGAAGGAAAAAGAAGAGTAGGAAAGGAATGGGAATTGTAATCAAAGGCAGAAAGAACTGAGTAGAAGTGGACAAAATAACTACAACCCTATTATTATTGAGCAGAGTAGGAAAGATTAATGTATGTATAACTCAAATGATTTATTAAAACACCAATGATTTTGCTACTATTGATATCATACTTTCAGAAACTTACCATGTTAACTTCTGAAATGCTGTCAATGCTTTCAACCTGGACATCTATACCTACTGGCACTGGGGACCCTACAGAAAAAACAATGGGTAAAATGTTGAGAAATGCATGTCAATCATTTTGGAAACTGTCAAAACAGAGAGTGTGCGTTGTTTATATGTTGCAAATGAACAACATTATTTTTTGAGTTTCTTGAAACAAAAATTTTTCCCATTTTCTATTGAATGAATTACTATACATTCGATTATAACAGTAAAAGCATACGAGTAAACAAATGTTATTCCAATAATCCTTTGTCATTTGCTTGGGAACCTCTCAGTATTTTTCTTTTGTAGTATAGAAGTGATGTCCCCAGTTCTATTTTTCATTTTATTTATTTATTTATCTATTTATTTATTTATTGCTAGTAGTGGAAAGGTTGATGTTTTGAAAACATATGAAAAATTATGCATTTTATAAGGTCATGGTCATATATTACAACCAGGGAGTATCATAGAGTAACTGACTCTGGGCAGTGTTGAAGTGTTTTCTCTCCTTCTGAAAAACTCAGCCTCTTTTACTTGTACAGTGGTTGGCAAACTAGAAGCACACAGATGGCAGTGCCAAGCTATGCATAGACACCGTGGATTCAGACACATCGATCCCTTCACAGATCATCAGCAACAAAAGGCTGCACCTGGGGAGAAGAAGACATCCTTGGAATGCATTTGAAGAGACTATACCAAAAGTCAGAACTGCAGCAATTATGTACAGGGAACTGCTGAGACTTGGTTGCAGTGGGATCACCTAGCGTCAGGTTCATGGGCCCAGAAAGACTGAAGGATAACACAGTCCAGACTGGGTGATACTCTGGCATTAATTAACTTTCTGTGTGAGGGAACACTGATGCTAATAGCTTTATCATTTAGGTTTAAGTATGAAATTTGATGCATATATATGTTAACACAATTTTTATACTTAAACATATAATCTTCATATACTTTGTTTTTGTAATGACCTACTGTCAACCTTATTGCCTATATAGTCTTGAGTTAAAAAACACTTTAAATAATTGATGAAAAATACAAATCCTGCATAGAGAAATCCCAGCTAGCTGTTTTAGTCAATGTTCTGGGATTTGGAGAAATCAAGCAGAGGGGTTGGAGGGGAAGGGAGGGGGCATGGGATTATAAATGATGGCCAAATGTGATGATCATTATTATCCAAAGTACATGTATGAAGACACAAATTGGTGTGAATATACTTTGTATACAACCATAGATATGAAAAATTGTGCTCTATATGTGTAATAAGAATTGTAATGCATTTTTCTCTCATATATAAATAATAAAAAAATAGAAATCAGGCCTAAGAAACTTTCTTACTAGGCTAAATAATACTTGGAAGTGCTACATGTGATGTATGAATCCATAAATTCAATGGCCTTTTAAATACATACCACTGTGTAAAACAAGCTGTCTTGCTAGTTTATGTCACTCTTCTGTGACTCCCCTAGTAATTGACTAATGTTACCTTCACTATATGGACACTATATTTGCTTTTTTGTTTTATATATCCATAAAACCACTATCATTCCTCACTTAGAAGGGTTTCAGCATGCCAGCCACTTCTCTGCCACTGAAATCTCTTCTTGCCTCTACCTTCAGGAATACCTTACTTGCATCTTAACCTCCAACTTCTTCTTGCTAGATTGAATCAATCATTTCTTATAATATGAGTGGTAACTCTAAATAATGTTGTTTACTTGTCAGTTTGGATTGAGTATTAACTTGGAAACAGTTGAATATTATTCCTGTATAGGATTCAGATTTGGTGGCTTTTTTTTTACCTTTTTAATCAAATTAGTAGAGTATCAGAATAAAAATTCATAAAAATATCTTGTCTCTGGCTCTGCTTGGTATTTCATAGTAAGTAAATCTTCCCACTAATTCTAATACTCCAAGGGAATGAAATATTTGGAAAGGTCTTAGAAAGCAGCAGCATGACCTAGATAAAGATCCAGCACTGAAGCCACATAGACTTGAATTTGAACCTAGCTCCACTATTGTTATGTGATATATAGTAAGTGACATCTCTAAGCTTGGTTTCCTCACCTATAAAACCTGAGGAGTAATGATCACTGTAGAATCTCATCTGAGGCCTCTCTCTGTGCTTCTCGACCCTACCATGAGCTGAGTAGCTTTCCTTTACTGAGCCCCTCCCCCAGTATGAGTTGCCGAACCTCTGGCCCAGAGTAATGGAGTTGGCCCTCTATGACCTGAGACCTCTGAAATCAAGAGCTCCAAATAATCTTTTCATCCTCTAAGTTTTTCTTGTCAGATGCTTTGGTCACAGCCACAAGAAAGATGATAAAAGCACTGCTGATGACTATTTATGCAAACGGGGAACAATGTTTGAGCTGCCTTCAAGGACACAGACAAGCCTGTGTGGGTGAAGCATTGGGTCCTTGGGGTTGTTGGAAGGCTGGTTTGACAGTGGAGCTAAGGCATGGCTTGTCCATTAGAGATGAGTTCCTAAATAGTTTATTCTTTCCTCCCTCCAGATTTACACTGTTCTCCTGGGGAAGAATTCTGGGGCAGATGCATGTCCTCAGAACTGCCTGCCCTCATTTATATCTCCCATGAGCTCCATGTCCAGTGACAACTCACTTCTTGGTCTAAGATCTATGCTCTGGCTCCCTGAGGACCAAATGGAGGGTCGGGGGATGTGAAGGCCAGAGGCAGAAACACAGAACTTTGGATCCACATAAAATTCCCAAGATCCTTCCTTTTACAGGTATGCAGCTGAGTGAAGAGAGAAAGTGGCAGTAAAAGATGTATTAAAATGAGGTTTGTAGCCAAATAAGCCTAAGCTAAACAAAACTTCTGTGAATCCCTTAATACTGCAGATATCAGTTTTACTAATCTGTAAAATAGGGAAAAATATATACCTTATATGCCTGTTGTTGTGAGACTCCATGAAGAAATGCATGTCAATTCCTTAGCATCCTCATCCAAATGGCTTAAACAACTTTTCACTCTTAGATCAGTGATAAATGTAACAGCATTAATAATGATAATTTTATAAGCAGTTTTATTAAGCCTATATGTAAAATATAATAAAAATGAAAAAATATCAAGTTTTCTGATTCTGACATTGCTTGCCTGGGATCACTAACTAGGTACACACACATTTATAAACCTTTTTATATACATAAAGCTATAAAATCAATCTGTTTCTTTTTATGCAGGCTGGAATAACGCAGGTTAAATACATCTCATTTGCATGGTTCATTTAAAATACATTATGTCACGTATTATCTCATGTTATTATAGCAACATTTTTAGCTCCACTTGGCATATGAGGGACCTTATACTAAGAGGCCACCTACAACTCTGCCTGAAACCAAAGCTGGTTAATGGCAGGGATATTACCAAGTCCTTCTGACTCTCAGTCCTCTTACGTGACAGGCAGAGACCGTACAGGCAGCTTTTAATGTTTGCTTTTGTTTCAACTCAGTAGCCAATATCTAGAGATTGCATTGATTTCACTTTGAGGAAACAAAGAAATCGTCATCTATAAGACTAAAACAGAAACCCTTAGTTATGGGAGATGTAATGGGTAGGGAAAACATAAATAAAGAAAATGAGCTGCAATTTATAACCCAAGTTAAACAAAAAGCTCCCCTAAATTTATATCCTCCTGTTTCCACATAATGAGTCAATTAATCTTCTAATGCTTTATAAAAGTAAAAAAAAAAACACTGCAGCAGCAGCTGGTTTTGATGTTAAAGCTAATTAGGAAAACACATTAAGGCAGGGGAAGTGCTGAAGTTACATTTAGATCAAGAGGGAAGAAGTATGTTCATGTGTTGGTGTAATGGACAAGTATAAAGAAAGAGAAGAGAAATTGAAGATCATCTTTTATATCCTGCAGTCTGATTTCCCCATGGAAGGCAATCATATGGGAACATGGAAATGGGTCACTGGTATAAGGAGCCGTTAAGAGGAACAGAGGCAAGAGAAAGTCAAGAACTATATTTCACAGAGCTTCTAGACTGACGCTTCTGACCAAAATTATGAATTTTTTTTTATGCCTGAACTGACTGAATACATAAGCCATTTGAGCATCATTTAGCCCCAGTCTATGATTGTCAGAAAAATTTCTTAATTGTCAGATGATTTGCCACCTGTCCCTAAGTAGCAGATTTCAATTGCATTTTTAATAACCTTGCAAAGTAGCCTTAGGAAAAGAATATTTCAAAAATACATTATCACTTAAAAATATCTTAACAGATCAAACAAAGGGGAACTTTAGGGTTAATTTTATGTTGCTCTGTGGGCTGGGGATGATATAGGTGATGGAGAGTAAAGGCATATGTTTTGAGATAATAGTGGTGGTTAGGCATTTAATAATCTCTAGCAGCAGGTCTCAAACTGTCAAGCATAGGTCAATCACCAGGGGATCCTGTTACAATGCTAGTTTTGATTCAGGAGTCCTGAATTGGGGCCTGAGCTTCTGCACTTAGGAGAACTCCCCAGTGATTCTGCAGCTGATCCTTGTACCAGTCTGAGAGAGGTGTCTGTGGGCTGCTTATTTCAAGGTTCACATTCAAGGACAGTGATTCTGTCACTGACTCTGACTTTCAGCGGCCTAAAGTAATCCCTTCAGAAACTCTTTCCTCTAGAATAGAAAGTAATTTGACTGAGGAACTTAACCTGTTAGGAATTAGGGCAGCTTTTGGAATTGGCGTTTCCACCGTGTCGAGCTTCCAGCTGTGGCGCCTGAGACAGTTGCAACCATTCCCGTGCCACTGGCGCCCTCTAGTGGCTAATGAGACCAGTAGCCGGCAAGTGTAACTGGGTTTCTGGCCTCTAAGAGGTGATGATAGAAGAAATATTTCACAAAGTTTTCGTAAAATCATACAGACCAAGGAAGAGAACACCTGAATGGTGGTTATAGGGCATAGTATACAAACTTTGGGAAAATTTGATGGGGTGAGAAACAGTCCATTGAGAACAGTGGAAAATTCAAATATCTTTGGAATTTGGGAAAGATGATATATTTAAGAAATAGTGAAGGAGAGAAAGAGAGGCAGAGGGAGACCGATAAGGGAAGGAAGGAGGAAGGGAGGGGGAAGAGATATAGATACAGATATAGATATAGATAGAGATAGAGAGATAGAGATACTAGGAGGAAAGAAAATGAACACAGTTCTAAGTTTGTGAGTTTCAAGTCCTATACAATCTTAAATTAGGATTTAATAAGTGTCAGAAACAACCAGAAAACAAAAAACAAAAAAATTAAACTCACTAACATTTAATGTGATGCTGGTAATCTAATGCAGTGGTTCTCAAAATGTGATTCACATACCAGCAGAATCAGCCTCATCAAGAAAATTTTTAGAAATTTTTAGAAATGCAAATTGTTGGAGTCACCCCATTCCAGTGCTTCAGAAGTGCTGTGGGTGGGGCATGGTAAGGACCCTTCATGTGATTCAGATGTTCAGGAAAGTTTGAGTCTCCAATGTAAGGAGTTAAGATCAAGTTCTTAGTGTTGCAACCCAATGGATTCCAGAAAATTAAAAAAAAAATCAAAACATGACAAAATAGCCCTCAACATACAACTACCTAACATACTTAAAAAAAATTCCTGTTAACAAATTATGTATGGAGGGCATTTACATGCCTGTTGGCCATAAACACAATATGACAGGAGGATGAAATGTCCTCCACCCCACTTGAATGGTGAGTTGTTAGTTATTCATCAAAAGTTATTCTGTTTTATAGCCAGAGGACCTTGCTTCTCCCCCTCATCTACACTGCTCTAGCTGCAGATTTCCAGGAGTCTGGAAAGTTGTCAGTTCAGGAATTTTTGGAGTGGAGTCTCCAAAGGGGTCAATGAAAAGGGAATCAGTTGGGTTCCGAGAGTTCATTTTAACTGGTTGATTTCACCACACCCTGCACTTTACTGGAAAACTTGGTGCCCTCAGTGATGTGGAAGAATCTGAAGGGAATACACTTTGATCCAAGCACACACCTCTCCCAGGGCCTCCTCCCATTCCCCTGACTTGTCATGCATCTTTTCTACCACTTACTACTTCCATGGTCTTGAGCAAATCTCCCAAACTCTCTAAGCCACAGTTTCCACACTGGATTATTAAGAGTTATGATAGTGCCTATTCCATAGGATCACTGTGACAGTGAAGTAACAGTGCATTTCAGGGCTTAACACACTACCTAATTTTTTTTTGGTTATCAATTTTAATCATTAAAAGTGACAAACAGCAACAATAGTTCAGCAAAATTGGTTCATAGGGAGCCATGGCATTTGATATACTATAGTTCTTCCATGAAAGTCAGGCATTCTAGCTCATAAGAATATTGAACAAGATTTCATAATTAACATCATGTTATTGAATTTATACATCGTGAATAAAGAAGTAAGCTGGTATTGAGGCAAGACATATGGTGGCATGTGATTGTAATCTCAGCCACTTGGGAGACTGAGACAGGGGGATTGCAAGTTCAAGGCCAGCCTCATCATCTCAGCAAGGCCTTAAGCAACTTAGTGAGAACCTGTCTCAAAATAAAAATAAAGAAAGAAAGAAAGAAAAAGGGCTAGTTGTATAGCTCAGTGGTAAAGCTCCTGGCTTCAATCCCCAGTACCCTTCTCCCCCCAACCCCCCAAACTGAAACTGAACAACAAATATACCATTTATGGTAACTTTGAAATATTTTTTATAATCCTATTATTTTGAGAAAAGTAATAAATGTATGATTAGTAATTCTCATTATTACTATCATTAATGTTATTAATGATAATAAATTACACAGTAAGTTCTAGACTATGATTTCCAACCCATTTTAATGACCTGTGTCGATTTCATTCAAGTTAAAATGGATAAATTTCTAATTGTTCTCATTCAGAAGAAGTTATTGTAAGTTTTTTTAACTGATGGTCTTATGTTTGACCTTAATTGCTTCTAATTTTTAACTCCATTTTAGCAGTACAATGAGTTTTAACATGAGTTTTATAAAGATAATACTCACCTCCAAATCCAGGTCTTATTGCAAAATCATGGTCCTCTATGTGGAGAAGTTGCTTATATTTCAGGGGCCTCACTTTGGTACTGTCATCCTTCCTCATTCTAGCTTCTTGTTTGCTGTCCCACCCCAAAAGAAAAATAATACTTTTGAGATATACATGCTTTTGAATTTCGTGGGGGTACTAGAGCTTGAACTCAGGGGTTTTACTTTACTGCTGAGCTACAACCCCTAGTCCTTTTTATTTTTTCTTTTGAGACAGGGTCTTGCTAAGTTGCAGAGGTTCTCACTAAGTTTCTGAGGCTGGTCTGGAACTTGAGATGCTCTTGCCTCTACCTCTCAAGTCACTGGGATCATAATGGTGTACCACTTTGTCTGGCTAACTTCTGGATATTTTTGTTTATGTTATCCATCTGTGCTCAACATAGCCTGTTCTGAAATAATTACATAAAATCTCATTTCCTGAGTTCATATTATGCAAATAGCAATATTTACTCTTTATTATGTAAGGATGGAGCAGGTATGATAAACCAAATTTTGGAGCACTCGAAATGACACAGTGAGTATAGATTTCATGTCCAAATAGGCAACATTTCTCACAATCTGGTTGATAGTCTTGGGATATCTCAATTACTTGGGTGAAGGTGGTCAAAATTCACATTCACATATTCATGGACCCCCATCCCAGAACAACTAAATCGGTTTTCATGGAAACAACCAAGTCACTACATAATTTTGGGGATTACTGAAGTTGAACAGTCTCTGTATTAAAACAGTGGAAAAAAAAAAGCATTGCAAAATTGTAAACTGATGAGAAAAATGTTTTACAAAGACAAAATAAAAAGAAAATTTGGGAGCAGGCTGAAATACTGGCAGAATGACTTGCAGAGGTTCTAGGACACAGGGATGGCAATGCTTGGACCCACGCAAGCCAAACTGTGAAGGATGTAAAGTGTATTTTTAACCATAGTTCTCTAGGGCAAAGGCAAGGTGACGATGGCCTCTCTGAAAGTGTCCTGATGTGGGAACAAAGTCCTGTCTCCCTGGGTCTGTGAACTTGGGCACACTGCTGGATTCTCAGACTCACTTTTGCCCTGAGATACCTGCTTCCCAGCGTCATTGTGAGTGTGGAGGCAGTGTCTGGGAGAGCCCAGCTCCTTTGTGAGCTGCAGTCTTCTTGTGCAGGAGACCCTCCTCAGATTCCCCTTCTAGAAAAATATCATGGTGGTCTGCAGCCACAGTAAGGCAAGACTCTCATGGGACTTCTGGGTGAATCTAGTTACTCTGAATTCCCAATATCCATCTGGATAAACAAATATCTTCTTTAAGCAATCGAGGTCAATTTTAACTCTAGACTGTTGGAGGCAATGTATTTATTTATTTATTTTGGGGGGTACTGAGGATTTAAATTTTTTTTTTTTGTGCCTGTAATTGAAACCAGGGTGTTCAACACTGAGCTATACCCCCAGCCCTTTTTATTTTTATTTACAGACAAGGTCTTGCTAAGTTGTTGAGGCTGGCCTCAAACTTGGAATCCTCCTGCCTCAGCCTCCTGAAAGGCTGGAATTCCAGGCCTGCGCCACCATGCCCAGCTGGAGACAATTTTCTAACTCAGTAAAATTACTTTGATGGGGGAGAATTTCAGTTTGTGAGCAGTTGAAGAGATGTGTCTGGGCATGTGTTCTCCTGAGATCATCCAGTGTGGTCTTTCAATGGGGCAATTTCTGGAAATCTCTGAGGTCAACAGACATACTTTTTCTAATGATAGGAATAAAGAAACTGGGAGGAAAAAAATCTGATGTTGGTAGAAGGCATTAAGTTTGACTCTAAATATGTCAAGACATTTTATCTTATGAATAATGGAACACATAGAACTATTTGTTTCAAGAAGCTAAACTAGAAAAAATCTTCTAGGGAGCTAAAATGAACTATTTATTTAAAAAGTAATAGCAGCTAGGTTTTATTAAATGCCTACTATGTTCAAGGCGTCATGGCAGATGTTTTGTAAATATTATCTTCTTTGGCATGCATCCAAAACATCTGGTTTCCTGGGCCTGATGCCCACAGTTTCTGATTCAATAGCTTTTGAATATGAGAATTTGCATTATAACAATTTCTCAGGAGAGCCACTGCCCTAGAAAATAGTGGACATTTAATAAAAGCTACTTATTTGCTATTATTTTAAGAAAAATGGAAATGTAACATTGTCAACTTAAAAAAATTACTCCTTTGCTAATAATATTTTAATAATACTATTAAATGACATGTCACTAATGTACTTTTTATAAAACTTATCTCTCCATGAGATTGAAAAGGATAAATTTTAATTAAGAATTCCAAGAACACTGAACACATAGACTGTTGTGAAATGCTGTCTTGGCAACACTTGAAAACACAGGCATCTGTTTTTGACCTAAGGGCTCTTCTTACATGTTCCATATTTATCTATTTTTACCATTTTTTAAATCTCATCTATTTCCCAAAAAGGAATTTGGTGCTTGTATACCTACCCTCTAAAGGAATTTTGGAGATTACCTGCTTCTCCACATATACTTAAATAGACCTCTTCAGTTTTTCTGTCATAAGTTTTAAAATTACTTAAATATTTATGAATAAGAGAAAACTTATATTCATCATTTAAATGTAGCCAATGAATTTGAACTACTTAAAAATATATAAGCAAATTCTTATTTAAAATATTAGAAATTTTATAGTGTTTCTATAATTAGTGATTACTCTTTCTTTTCTTCAAACTTGTCTTTCCATCTTATTTCCCCCGTAGAAATTTATTTATGTATGTATGTACGTATGTAAATGCCAGAGATTGAACAAAGGGGACTTTATGAAACCCAGGGCACTTTATCACTGAGTCACACCCTCAGCCCCAAGTCCCCCTTTTTGAGACAGGGTCTCACTAAGTTGCTTAGAGCCTCCCTAAGTTTATGAGGATGGCTTTGAACTTGAGATCCTTCTGCTTCTGCCTTCTGATCTGCTGGAATTATAGGTATGTGTCATTGTACCCGGCTTCTCCATAGAATTTTAACCACCCTATAATATGTCTTCTCAAGAAAACTGTGTGTAGATTGAAATTAGCTTTTTGTTTTATTTTGTTTTCTATAACCATCAAAAACAAAGCAAAGCATGGCTGAAGTAAATATTGATTCTTATTAAAATTAAGAATGAAATTTTAGTGGAAACACATTTGTTTATGGAATGATGGTATATTTTTCCTAATTCTTTTATGTATAAGTGAATAGATGTTACTTATTGCTAGAATGAAACTGGGTTTATCAAGAATTTTGTTTCTATTTTTTATTTTTAATAGATGAAATGTTGAAAACATTTGTTCATATATAAGTATATGGAATTTAATATTTTTAATGTTGTCTTAGCAATGTAACAATTATTTAAATTTCTTCTGACATGTTTTTCAAATTCACATTGTATTATATATCAACAGTCATTTTTAATGGGTTTTAACTAACAAATTAATTAGGTTCTTTCTCTCTAGTTTTGTTGAAAGCAAAAAAATAGTAAATCATCTAGTTTGGAAAAGGATGTATCATACAGTCATCCCTTTACATTTTGGGTGGGGGGAATGTCTCTTTGTTCCCAGGAAGTTATTACACCCTGGGGCCATGCACAGAGTAGGATCTAGGAAGAGAGAGAGGTACACTTTAACTTTTTCAAGTTGGACAGAGTAATCACTGAAGACAGCTGAGTTTTCAGGTGGAGTTTTAGCAAAAAGGTCAAAAGAAAGTTAAACTGTTTAAAAACTATGCATGTCCACCAGTCTCTCAGGTAGCCTGCATGTTCCCATAGAGATAAACCTCAGGAATATAGATGCCTGGTTTAAAGGCCTCTGGATTATCAAAATACATTAAAAAGTTAATGAAATAAAGAAAGAAACAAAACAAAAAAGAAGCAAATACGTTTACTGAACAGCAAATATTTATTTCTGTTACTTATATGTGCAGAGCATAAGGTTCAGCCCAGAACTTTCTAGTCTTATTCCAGGTATGCAATATTTTAAACCATTCTGTGTACCTTCTGGCCTCTTCCCCATTCTAGAAGAAATGACTTCAGTTTTCATAGTTACTGAGAGAAAGCTATTGAATAACTTCTGTCTGAAAAAAAGGCTCTTCCAGAAGTCCTGATGGGATCAAACAAAGAAATCTCAATTGATGGAAGACGGGTACACCAGCATTCTTAGTCTTTGCCTTAGCCCACAAAGTGCTGTGAACATTGTTAGAGAGAGGTGTACATCTTGGTAATAGTTGACCAAGGACTTTGACTTAGGACTTAGTCTGAAGTCTCAGGGGAACTAAGAAAGTCTTTGAAGAAGACATACTAGGGAAAGATTTTTAAAGTACTGGAATTGGTTGACAGAAAACAAAAACACCTAACTCATTCTGATGCTTTAGACTCTCATTAATGAAAGGAAAAAAAATCTCATATTAATTGAGTCACACTTTGTTGGATGCTTTACAGAACTGTTTTCCCAAGAGTTTGGAGACCTGTATATTTGATTAGTCCACTAGAATCAGAACTTAAAAACAACTAGGCCTCACATGAATAGACTATTTACCCAAGGGAGGTTGTAATTAACAAGTATATTTAAAAGTTTAATTGAAAGGGTTAACAGTGAGACACCAATTAAAACTACAACTACTATTTTATTCTTACTAATGCATAGAAGACAAAAAATAGTGTTAGTGCCCTATACTGATAAGGATATGATGAAATGGGAGTATTTAAACCTTGAAGGTGGGAGAATAATTATTGGAAAACTCTTTTAGAATTTAATCTCAGGAGCCATAAAGATATTTTATATGCTTTGACTCAGTAATTCAATTCCAGAAAATTATAATTTTTATTAGTAGAGGAAATAAAAACATGAGTGCAAATATTTATTGCTGTTACTTATAGCAGTGCAAAGCTGAAAATAAATGTTCAATACTGAAGGAATTAATTCTCATTCTTTAATTCCAATTAGTAATATGAAGTGTTGAAAAATATTAGAGTATCAATGAAACAATGAGGAAAATGCTTAATTTAAGAAAATATAAAATACTTTCTATGCTGTAACTTTAACCAGGTATATGAATTAGGATTGAAACTCAATTTAGAAAAGAGAAGCATAATGGAGATTATTTTGGTACTTTTCCATGCAAAAACCCATTACTGTTATAGTGTTATTTGTGTAATGATTTATAAATGATGTAGACCAAGTTGGACCTTCTCTCTAGAATTGCTTACCTTATCACTCTTCTTGTCATTCTAGAAGCATGTCTTATTGTTAACATGGTTATTTTTTCTCACTTTGATATGAACCAGTGCACACTGAAGCGCAGTTTATTGTTCCAAGCATATAGGCAAACTTTAAAATAATTTTATAGACATTATTTTTCTTTAGAAAAATACAAAATATAACAAAAAAGTTTATTAGAGTGATAGATGCAAATCCAAGGAATAAAGTAAAAGTAGTGGGAAAATCAGTTGGTTCAATGTTTGATTAAGAAAATCTTCATAATTATGGATCCAATGTTTATTTCCAGGCCCCTGATGCTTGTGAGGTGCCTTAGAGAGGACATGGCACATTAAATAGAGTGACACTTGTGGCCTTATGTAAGGACTCCTGAACACCTGAATTCTGAGAATGCATACTTGACTTTATTCAATAGTCCATTTTTTAATGCAGATGAACGTTTCTGTGAAAGAGCCAACCATGAAAAATGCTCCAGTTGAAACACAGCGGTTCCTATATCTCCCTTAGGTCTCTGTCAGCACACAAGTTCAGTGGTGAGGCCTCAGTTTCCTTATTTGCAAAATGAGAAAATTGGACCAGATTAAGAGCTAGTCTGCAGACATATTTTGGATATCTCCCATGATGTATTAAATTGGAAAATCTCATATGAAAACTGGGACTCCTGTTTCCTTTGAAAAATCAGAATATCTGGTAACACTGTGCTCAGATTCTCTTATAAGAGGAGGCTGAACCTGATGAGACACACCTCAGAAGAGCATATATCCTGCAATCGGAGTTTCTACTTCTCTCTTCAGTCTTACTTGCTTGCAGTTGCATTTGAATTTGCAATCTCTAGGTCCTTACTGACTTTTACAGTGGGCTTAGGGAGATATTGATAGTTGTTTAACAAGTGGCTCTCCAGGTTTAAAAAAGCCTTGATTTGTAGTATTTATTTATATCAAGTGAATTTTGTTTTATTTCCATGAAGTAGAATACTTCCACAAGTTACTGAACTTCAAGACAGAGATTGTCCCTATTATAGTACATACATAACAATAGGGTACGGAATACTATGGACTAGCATATTATAGACTAATCCAGTATGGCATAAGATGATATGGTATGGCATATTGAAGTAATTCTACCATAGAGATATTCTAAGCCTAAATAATCTCAAGACCTTAGACGATAGGCAAATTTAGTAAAGTAATTAGGAAGTGGTGAGTTAAATATTTGCCTTTGAATTAAAAATAACTTATTTAATTATAAATTTGTACAACTTAATTTTTAATAATTTTTTTAACAGCATACAAATTTTATGAAAATTTATCAAGCTTGGTGGCACAGATTCTAGTGCTCTGCTGATTATTCTTAAGGCCAGGGTCAGTGTGTCATTTCCATGGTATCATCAACCCCCAACGCAGCACTTTCATGTGAAGGTCACTCAATAAGATTGTTGAAAGAAAGACTAAGTATTCAATGAGTCTATATATCTCCTCCTTTTTGCATTACTAGGGAGCCAGATTTTCTCCTCAGGCAAAAGAGGGACATTTTCGTTTGCCAAAACTTTCTTTGTTCACGTTCTCCCCTGCTTTGTTTTTAAGAAATAAAGGACATTTTTGAAGCAAAGATTTTAAAAGAAATCTTTAGATTAAGAAAAGTGAATGTTCATATAACAAATAAGGTCATATTCCCAATGAAAATAGTTAATAACAAAGCACTTAAGGGCTAGATTGCATGAAAGTAGGTTCAAGATGATGTGTATAAATTCAAAGTGAGGGATAAAAATGCACTACATAATTTTCAAAGGAAGACCATGACTTCCTTTCATGTTCACTCTGTTAGTTCTTTTGCATTATGAAGGGGTAGATTATTAATTCATTCATTTCTTATTTGTTGGTGATCAGGTTGGATATTGGGGAAAAACCCTCGCATAATAAATCTTGGGCTCTTTTCTCTAAAAACTACCCTGTATAGTAATTTATGTATTTTTTGTCAAATGCTTTAGAATTTGCACAAGAGATCCTGAGTGACAGCTCAGAAATTGGCTGGCTGAATTATTCACTAAGGGAAAGTGCCTGGTTTCATTCTAAGTGGCTACTTCTGGTTTACTCGGTCCCCAGTGCCCTACAGGATTTTTCTTTGAAGAACAAAAGAAGCAGATATAAATTTTAATGAATTGTATTCTAGTTTGTGGCTCACAGGGGCATTTCATTCAGGATATAAAGAAGCGAAAACAAACATGTTAGACCTCTTGTAGCAGAAACCTGGAGGGGGGTGGTTCCTCTGGAGGAAATCTGGCTTGCATAGTCTGTAAAATTTTCTCTTCCTTTTAATGGGATCTAAAACGAGGCACTTAACAGAAGAGAAAAATTTCCACCCTGCCACAGAGAATTTATGTTCCCTTACTGTCCTTAAAAGACACCTAAAAAGGACAGTGGGCAGATTTTTCTGCAGAGACACTGCGTTCAATACCGTCCTTAGTTTCTGCCATTGACAGTGGGCCACGACAGTGGATTAGCTTCTACAACAAATTTTCTTCTTGTCTAAACATTTACTCTGCAGATTGGACAAATCCCCCACAGTTTAAATGGCGCATGATATTTAAGCAGTCTTCATTTATTTTAAAAATAGATAAAATATACTACATGAATTGTGTAAGTAATCTGGAAAAAAACCCACATAAGTTTGGTGGTAGAATACTATAGTTCCCAAATATTTTCTTTTCTAATTGCCCCCAGAGAAGGCTCTGAAGTGGTTAAACTGTACAAGACCTTACCTCATTTCAAATCGGGAGTCTGGGAGAATGGAAGGAAAATGTGGGAGGAAGGCCTTGATTTTTAAGAGCAGAGCAAGAAGTCAGGACTCTAGTCACTCTTCCCTTTCAATGTTGGTCCATTAAAATTTCAGAAGACAAATGTTACAATCCTGTATTCTCCTTCTTAATCTTCTGGTGAATATTTTTTATAAATATTCAAGGTGTGAGAGCAATCTGGCTGAAACCTTTGTCACTTCATTGACTGCCAGAATTGACTGGAGGATATTACTCCTCTTCTTCCCTCACTTTCTCCTTTTGGGTCTTTTTTCAAAATTTTGTAAAAAGGGGAGACCTTCCCAAAGACATTCCTTGTTTTTTAAGCATGTATGGGTAATAGAGTGACCAATATTTTCAGGTGCCAATCGGAAGGGATTCTTGGAACTGTAGTGCTAAAATCTGCAAAGTCACAGCAAGTAGTGAGTGATGGGTTGGTCACCGGAACAGATAAGTACCTTCCTCACCATATATCCAGAAAACTCTTGGAGTTATTTATGGCAAAATAACAATGGTGATGTGTTGATATTTGGGAGGGTATTTTTAATGTGTGGGAACTATTCTCCAAAGACAACACATGGCCTTAATGCCTTTTGATACTATCTCAATATATGATTCTATATGATAGTACTTGACATTAAAAGAAGTTGCCACTTAGACTATTTTCTACTAAAAAAAATCTGAAGAAACATTAAATGTCATTATTAATAATAAATGTATTACTCATGGAAGAAATACGTTTTCTGAAAGAGGATCCCTACATGAACCATTTAATGATATTCTCCAAAAATTGGTTAAAAATAAGCATACAAACTCTAGCAGAGATGCAGGATTTTTCTCTTTCTGATGTCCACCAGGGGGTACTTATTTTGATGAGTGAATGCTATTTTCAGAGATAGACACTGCCACAAAGATGTATTTCCATTAGAGATATGTTTCTGGATTTCCAATAGGCCTGAAGCAGCTGATAAGAAAAAACAGAAAATACTTGCATGGACTAAACTGTGGAGTCTTACCGGGTGTGTTTCACTGAAGTGGAGCACCGGTGGGAGGTCTTCTTGGTGTGAGAAGTAGCAAAAGCATTTGATATTAATGTGATCCAGATGCAGGTGAAGAAGATCAACTGGGAAGCTAGGACCATCTCTTCCAGAAGAAAGGAATGCAGGTGGATGCAGCTAGTATTGTTATTGAGATTTCTTCTTCATGTATCTTTAAAAAAATAGATAGCATGCCAAGTTAAAAAAAAAGAAAAGAAAAGGAGCCACTGCCTTCAATACTGCCCTAGTTTCAGTAGATTAGATAGAGTCACATCATTTACAGGCTCATGTCTGCCTAGATCATCTGAAATTTAAAGAAAACAAGGCAGATTTTTCATTTTCGGTTTACAACCTTGAGTCCCTCTTTGCAGGGAGGGTTCTTAGTGAGATGCTTTATCCCTTCCCTATTCAATAAACTCTGGGCTGCAGTCCTGGGTAGACAAAGAAGTGAGGTTAGGCATTAATCCTCTTAATCCAATGCAATATCATTTGAATAAATTTAATGACTCTGTAGAGTAATATGCTTAATATGAGAAAAATATGATCATTAATCTTAATTACACATTTCAAGACTGTTTTTTTAACCCTATGACTCATTTTAATCCAGAAAGGAATCCTTTTCTCCCCCAAAGCATACAGACTGCTGTAGCACAAACAAAATATTAAATTATTACTTTTATCGGGTAAACAATCATATTTTAAGATGATGGCCTATTCAATATTTGAGAAAAAATGTGGTTCAATTTAGCCAGGCATGGAGGTGAACATCTGTAATCCCAGTGGCTCAGAAGGCTGAGTCAGGAGGATTGGGAGTTCAAAGCCAGCCTCAGCAAAAGTGAGGGGCTAAGCAACTCAGTGAGACCCTATCTCTAAATAAAATACAAAATGGGGCTCAGTGGTTGAGTAAGTACCCCTGAGTCTGAGTTAATCCCCAGCACCCTACCCCCCCAAAAGTGGTTCAATTTAAGGTTCAGCAACCTAATAAATAAGAAATGACTTAGTCCTGAGCAGGGTGCAAAGCACATACTGTTACTATTAATTTATGTACGTATGCATTCCTAAAGATACTTGCCCACATCAAGCAGAAATATTCTCTGGAAATATTCCCTGCATGTAATGCAAAGTACCAGTGAATGCATATGTCAGTAAAATTAAATTTCTCCAACTGGAATACCACAAGGTGAGCAGTGTAAGTAATAAGTGACTTGTTCACTAGGATTTAGGAAGAATGTCATTTTCTTCCCAGAATACAGTGTTGTGAAGGAATTTCTCAAATTTTTTTTAAAAAAATATTTATTTTTTAGTTGTAGTTGGACACAATACTTTTATTTCACTTATTTATTTTTATGTGGTGCTGAGGATCAAACCCAGGGTCTCACATGTGTGAGGCGAGCACTCTACCTCTGTGCCACAACCCAAGCCTAAATGAAATTTCTTAAAACCCTTTTTTTTCCCACATTGGCATTATCAGGTTTTTAAATGTTAACCAATCCAATGGTTGTTGTAGTTTTAATTTTAATTTCCTCAGTAGCTAGAGAGTTTTGGACAATTTTTCATGTATTTCTCTGTCAGTAAGCATTCTTCTTCTTTGTTGGGTCAATGGA
The DNA here is from genome assembly GCF_045843805.1 of Urocitellus parryii. NCBI lineage: Eukaryota > Metazoa > Chordata > Mammalia > Rodentia > Sciuridae > Urocitellus > Urocitellus parryii. Next base: position 147,079,128 of record NC_135532.1, read on the forward strand.
AGGACAATAAGAACAGTTGCTGGTCTTAATCACTGTCATTTTGGAGGATAGAGAATTACACTGTGGTAACATCTCATTCAGAGTTTGTTTTCAATATCTTCCACTTCAGTATTCTGATGGGATCCGGGGCTCTGGCTCCTTGGCCCCAGTACTTGGATCTGCTGTTTGCCCTGAGTACCCATGATCTTTACCAGCACTTCCCAGAGAAGTTCTTGGCTACCCTGGAGATGTTGTGTGGAAAGTGTTCTGTGCTAAATGAGTTAGTGGAGTGCTATACATTTTATTTCCCTATCAAAGAGGCACAGTTCTCATTATGTGGTACAGTGAAAGTGTTCTTGTTTTTTAGTAACAAGGAGTTTGTAAGTTCACAAACCTATTCTCCATCCCTATCTTGCTCCATCTTTTGGGACCACTGGCACATCTAGTCTCTCTCCACATCTTGAAATGCTTTCTTCATCTGACTTCTGGGATTCTCTACTCTTGTTTTCCTCCCTCTCTGATCATTTTCGCTCAGTCTGATTATCAAATTCTCCCTTTTATGTCAGATCTTATAACACTGGAGTGGCCATAAGCTCTTGGGTGCTTGTCTTGTCTAGCAACTCAATCCCTTAGTGATCATCAAGTCTTTAGACTTAAAAGTTTCAGTTAGGAGCATTAAGCTTACAAAGTATATTGCACATCACAGCGACCGTAGTTAATTATAGTGTATTGCATATTTCAAAATTGCTAAAAGAGCAGATTTTAAATATTTTCACTACAAAAATGGTTAAGAACATGAGGTGATATATATATTAGCTTCCTGTAATCATTCTGCAATAGATGCAATTATCAAAACATCACATTGCAGGCCACACATACAATTCTTGGCCAATTAAATATAAAATCCAAATGAAAAAGAATTGTAAAGAAATCACATCTTAGAAAACCCAAACCAAAAATCATCTAAATACCAAGTGTTCCCAATTTTATATCATTAGTCTTGGCTCTTATCTCAAAATTCCAACTCTTATCATCCAGATTATCTGTATTATAAATTCCCCTAACAAATTTGAACCTTTGCTCAAATGTCATTTATTTATTTGAAACATATTCTGGTCACCCTTTGAAAAAATCAATATACTTCTTTTCCTTCTCAAACATGTGTTACCAGTCTCTCTTAGACCTCACTTAGTGTGTTTTATATAATACATATGTATATATATATATATATATATATATATATATATAATATATATGCATTTATATTATATTACTATATAACATATACAATAAAATATATGTATACCTATACAGTAAAATATATGTTACATATACAATAAAATATATGTATATGTATAAAATGAAATATATTGTTCAGTCTGTCTCGTCTTGCTAGAATGTGAGTTCTATAAGGAAATGATATTTGTCTGTTTTATTCTCTGGGGTATCGCAAGCACTTATAACCCTCTTTGGCATAAAGACAGTGTTTAATAAATATTTGTTGAATAATGAATGAATGTTAATATAGTAAAGACTATAGGAAAAACCCTGTTTAATTCTGTGTTTCTCTAACTTATTTTACCTCAAATCCCCCTTGAAAAAAATTCACAATAGTCACTAATATTTTTACAGAAGTGCTCCTTCAGGATACCCAGTTGGGGAAATTCTGACTGACAGGTCAATTCGTGCTTAACATATCTTTCTCATCAAAATTCTACAACCTACCATCTTAAAACTATCTTTGATGAAACATTAGTAGTTGATAAAGAATAAGCAAGACATTAAGAAGGAACTCCTAGAAGCAACAGCTTCACCTAAAAGAACGAACCTCTAAAGTAGTAGCTGTCTGCATTACAGAGCTCAGTGGAGCTTTGGGGGCAATTGTTTTCAGAAATATTTGAGAGATCATATGCCTCTTCACTTCAATCTTGTTAGGATGTCCTGGGTGTCTCCTTATGCATAGTAGAGACAAATCAGCGATGAGGATTTGTCTGACCTTTTTATTGAATGACATTTTCTGTGCCAACTACTTATATGAATATTAGCATTAAGGAAGAAACAAAAGCAGTTTATGTTTTTGGTGATTAATTTTATGTGGAAAATGATTTGTGTAACAATAAAATAAGGCAATGTCTTAAATTAGAAAGAGTTGGCTCATAGATGGTCTTAGGGTTTTAGTTCAATTACAACAAAGCATCTGTCTCTGTTGCTGCTGAGTTGGCTCCTTAACCTTATCCCGTTAGTACTCTCCTTTGCAAGCCCAGTAAGCTTCTTAAGGAAAAAAGCAGAAAACCACATCTGTCAAAATTAGAAAGCGGTAACTACCAGGAAACAAAATGAGTCATAGGATCCCTGGAGAATTTTGTAATAGCTTACACTCTCCCTTGCACAAATTGCCTCCTGTTCACTCTTCTTCCACTCTGGTGATGTCAGGCAGTTTGATTTTTTTTTTTTTTTTGGCAAGGAGCCAAAGAGAAAACTTGGAATAGCATGGCTTTATCCCTGATATTCATCTCAGAATATGTAGTTATTATTATACCTAAAAAGGGGAAGTGAAAGAAACAAAACAACTGAAGTTTTATTTAACCTTTCTTAAATATGTCTAATCTAAACAAATCCCAAGCTCCCAGAAGTTTCCCAATGTAGCTTCAGGATGTCACGAAGGCAAAATACATTGAGCTGAAATTGTAGTCATAAAATATTGAAATAAAAGGGACTTTGGAAATCATTTAGACTAACCCTTCCCCCATCCTTCTATCTTTTATCTACCATCTGTGGTATTAGTGGAGAATAGTTTCTAGGACAACTGAGTTTGCTAAAATCCAAGGATGCTTACACAGCACACATTATAGGCTGTGTGCCACCATGTCTGGGTGCTTTTATGTGTGGTTTTTTTTTTTTTGCTTCAAAACTACTACTACTACTTCTCCTCCTCATAGCAATTGCATATAATCTGCACCCATAGCCTAACATACTTTAAATCATTCCTAGATTACTTATAAAGCCCAGTACAATGTACATACACTGTAAAGTATACATGTAAATAGTTGTTACACGGTAATGTTTAGGAAATAATGATGAAAAAAATGTCTGTATATGTTCAGTACAGATGCAATTGTTTTCTGAAAATTTTGGATCTAGGGTTGGTTGAATCCATAGAAAGGAAGCTGTGGATATGAAGGGCCAACTGTGTGAATGAACTAAGACTTTAGAGACATTAAGTGATTAGTTCATTTGCTTTGATTTTTTAAAAATTTAATTGCTTTGGTATGTTGGAAATATAATCGAATGTGACAAGTACATACAGTAGGGGGAATTCTCTATTCACCCAAAAGACCGCCTCACACAGCAATCCTGTTTTCTCTTCTGGTTCCTAGCATTCCTGGAACTCCAGTACAGCATCACTCCATTCTATCATTCTATTTTCATTCCCTTCACACCATTCCTGAGATAGAGAATCCGCTGTCATAGGCATGGGTACATGGAAGAATCTTGCTCCCTTTTAGAGGAAAGTGAGTGCATGGCACTGAAGCCCAGCAATTTTCTTCATGGTGTAATACTGCAGTATAACCACTAGATGGAAGCAGAGGCCTCTTAAAGGGTAATAGTACACTATCACCACTAGATGGAAGAAGAGGCTACATAGTTCCATACAGATCTCAGTGTTGTCAAAGTACTGTCTTCCTTATGAAAGGAAAAAATTGAATGATGAATTGTTTGAAATTAACAACACAAGCAACATGAAATGAAAAAATTAATTATGTAATTCCAAAGGACCCAGGAAAGAAATAAAAATTATGGTATATAAAAGAGAGAAGGATGGGAGTGGGGTTAGTCTAAATGATACGCGAAGCTCCTTCCATATTGATATTCTATGACTCTACAATTTCAGCTGTTATGAGGAAAATGCAACTTTATCTTGACTGACTAATGATGTTTATCAGTTTCTATGAACATTAAGTATATATTTAATTTTGGTTTCTTACTTAGACCTAAGAGATGTCCTTTATTTCTTGGAATACTAAGAGATAGAGGTGAAAACACAGGAAAAATAAGCTTTCTATCCAAATAAAGTACCTATATAAGTAATATTTTAATGGCATTAGGTAAGGCTCTAGGAAACTTGGCTCTAAGAGAGGATGTGTCACTTTCTGTAGGATTTTTAGAAAGCTTTTAAAACTTGCTTTTCTGATTCATTAAGCAGGTAGACTTAGGTCATTTTTGAGAACTTTGAGAAGGCAGTAAAACATACTAGTCAAGAATCTGATCTTTGATATTAAATATCCTGGGAAAAATTCTTATTCTTACATTTATTAGTTGTGTGAATATTTATGATGACCTAATATTATTCTTTGAGTCTGTTACTTTATAGCTCAATCAGATTGATAATATTAGGATTTACCTCACAATTATTGTCAGAATTAATGTGATATAAGTCTGGTACATTGAAAATACAATAATTAAAATGATCAATATTAACTACCAATGTCATTCATCTTTAAAGTTTAAGGTCATCTTTAATCCCTTGCTTTTCAAGTCTTGCTTGTGTGTTTGTGTGTATGTGTGTGTGTGTGTGTTTGTGTGTGTGTTGTACTGCGGATTGAATCCCCTAGCTGTTTTATTTTGAGACAGGGTCTCAGCAAGTTATTCAGGGCCTTGCTAAGTTGCAAAGGCTGGCCTTGAATTTGAGACCCTCCTGTCTCAGCCTCCCAAATCTGAGATTATAGGCTGTGTGCCACCATGTCTGGTTGCTTTTGTATTTTTTTGCTTCAAAACTACTGCTACTACTTCTCCTCCTCCTCCTCCTCCTTCTTTGAAATATAGAACACCATGAAATAAAAAATATAATTATGGATTTTAAGGAGAACACACAAATAAAGGGGCAGAAAGCTTATTTGAAGAAATAATGGCTGAAACTTCTCAAATATTTTGGTATTGTGAAAATAAATCCAGATTCATGGTCAAAAAAAAAATCAACTTAAAGGAAATTGCATTCAATGTGTCAAAGGTTAAGGATAAAAATACTTAAAGCATCAGTAGAAAAGCAACTTACTCCATATGAGGAAAACTATAATACTATCAGTGGATATCTCAGCAGAAAATTTGCAGGCCAGGACAATGAAATGACATATTGAAAGGACTGAAAGAAGCAAACTACCAAGAAATGATACTATAACCAGCAAAATTATCCTTTAAAAGTGAATGAAACACAAAAACATTCCCAAACAAAACCTAAAGGGATTTATTATCAGTAGACCTGCACTTAAGGTCAAATTGAAATGAAAACACATACAACACAACTGACTAAGGCTAAGTCAGGAGAAATAGAAAGCCTGAACAAGCTTTGGCTTCGTCTTCATGATTCCATACATTGTCCTCTTAGGCAGCCTCCAGGAACACCAGCATTGCCACACTTTGCCTTCCTTTAAAAGGCCTTCCTTTCAATCTTGGTGAAAGCCTCCATGACCCCTTCATCCAAGCATCCTGCATTCTTGCAGAATAAGCACCATGTGATTGTCACCAATTCTGCTATCAGCTTGCACAATATTTGTCCCTTTGAAATCATGGCTGCAGCAGCCTGAGTTTCTGCACAGTTCAGCATGGTGAAACAACTTCCTAATCCCCAACCCCATACAAGAAGAGCACTCCCATGATCTTGTCTCAAAAGAGCTTTCATTCTGCACTCTTGATCCTGCGGTGGATGTGGTCTGGCAAATTCCTGAGATGCCCTTAAGCCATCTTTCCTGTTGTCTCTGTGAAAAGTACAGAGTATCTCTTTTGGGGCTGTAATCTTTTCAACAAGCTTTGGCTTGGCTCCAGCTTTACATGGACTTTCTCAGCCAAACTGAAGGTTTTTAAAATCCTTTAATTCATTCTCTTTTCTGCTCCCATTTCCTATAACGAATTTGTCTAAAACCTGCCAGCAACATCCGTTTCACGGACTGAGTGCTGCCTTGAAATTTTCTCTGCCAGCTTAATTAGTCCATTACTTTTAAATTCAGCTTTACATAAAATCTCAGGAGCTGGGCAAAATGTAGCCAAGTTCTTTGCCAGAATATAACACAAGTGGTCTACAGTCTGGTTCCAACTAGAGTGCTCATTTCCCTCTGAAACCTCATGAGCACAGTCAATATAACTACAGCATTCTGGTCTCTTGAGCTCCTATAAGAATCACCCATTAAGTTCTGCTTACAACATTCTAAAACTTTTCCAACTTGCCAAAAATTCCAAAGGCTTCTGAACCACATGGTCATGTTACTCACAGGAACAACCTTGCTCTGGGTACCAATTTCTGTTTCAATTAACTTTTACATCACTGTGACCAAAACACCTGACAGGAACAACTTACAGGAGGAAGAATTCATTTGAGGCTCATGGTATCAGAGGTTTCAGTCCATAGATGAACAACTCCATTGCTCTGGGCCCAAGATGAGGCAGCACATCACGAGGGAAGAACCCAGCAGAAGAAAGATGCTTAGCTCATGGTGTAACCAGGAAGGAGAAAGAGGGGGTGGGGAAGGGGTGAGGGATATATTCCATAGGAAGAACAACCCTCTCAGGGTATGCCTACAGTGACCCACCTCTTCTAGCTACAACTACCTGTCTAGTGTTACCACCCTGTCACTCCATTCAAACTAGGATGGACTGATTTGATTAGAGCTCTTCTAATCCAATTATTTCATCTCTGATTATTTATTCCTACATTGACAGGAGGTTTTGGGGTCACCTTATATCCAAACCATATTACCCTCCATACTGTGCTTCATAATGACAAAACTAATTTTCATATTAACTAACAGTGCATAAGTTTTGATTTCTATTTAGACAATGATTAGTGATGTTGACCACTTTTTCATGTAACTGTTCTTTTGAGAAATGTCTAATTAGATTTATTGCCCGTTTAAAAAATCAGATTTTTTTTCCACTATTGATTGTGTTTCTTATATATTCTGGTTATTGACCCCTAGTCAAATCTATAGTTTGCAAAAGTCTTTTCACATTCTGTAGGCTTTCCCTTTGCTCTGTTGATCGTATTATTTGCTGTGCAAAACTTTTTTTTTAACATAAAAGTTTAGCTTTATGTTATTCCATTTGCTAATTTTTGCTTTTGTTTTCTGTGCTTTCAGGGTCCTATTTAAATAATAATAAAAAAAAGTATTTGCCTTTTCAAAGTCTTAAAGTATTTCCCTTTCATTTTCTTTTGGTACTTTCATAGATTCAGGTCTTAATTTAAAAGCTTAAATCATTTTTGTTGACTTTGCTTATGGTGAGAGATTATGGTTTAGTTTTATTCTTCTGCATGTGGATGTCTAATTTTCCCAGAAGTGTCTGTTGAAGATATTCTCCTTTCCCCAGCACATGTTCTTAGCTTGCTTGACTGCAGATGAGTGAGTTCACTTATAGGGCTATCTTTTTTGTTCCACCAGTCTTATGTGTCTGATTTTATGCCAATACCACATTGTTTTGATCACTATAGCTTTTTAGTATACTTTGAAGTAAAGTAGTGCAATGTCACTTGCTTTATTCTTTTTACCAAGATGGCATTGACTATATTTCACAAAATATAAATTTCAGAATTGCTTTTCTAGTTTATGATCAATGTCATTGTTATTTTGATAGTTATTGCACTGAGTCTGTAGATCATTTAGGGTAGTATGGACATTTAATAATGTTGATTCTTCCAATTCATGAATGTGGGATATCTTGTGTGTGTGTGTGTGTGTGCGTGTGCGCGCGCTCTCTTAAACATGTTTAATCAATACTTTATAGTTTTATTGTAGAAAATTTTTACCTCTTTTGGTAAATATATTCCTAGGTATTTTATTTTCTTGGTAGTTATTATAAATGTGCTTGCTTTCTTGATTTATTTTTCAGAAAATTCACTACAAAGAAAAACAAATTTAATTTATACATTTTTGACAAATTATTATTTTTTATTAGATCTTGATGGACTTTTTGGTGTTTTCTCTGTTTAAGATCATGCTTATGAAAATATTCACAATGTAACATTTGCTTTTTCAATTTGGATACCTGTATTCCTTTCTCTAGCCTGATTGTATTTCTTTCTCTCACCTGATTGCTGTGGTTCAAGCTTCTAGTAGTATGTTAAATAAAAGTGGTGGAGGTGAACATCATTTTCTTCCAAATTTTACAGAGAAAACTTTCAGCTTCTCCCAGTTTAGTAAGATGGACTTTTTATATTTAGTTTTTATTGTGTTGAGTAACATTTCTTCCACACCTAATTTATTAAGAGCTTTTATCCTAAAGGAATATTGAATTTTGTCAAATTCTTTTCTTGTGTATTGAGAAAACATAGTTTTTAATCCTTCAATCTGTTGATATGATGCATCATATTTATTGATTTATGTATATTGTGCCCTCTTGAATCCCTGGGATGATTCCCACCTGAACATGGTGAATAATCTTTTTGATGTGTTCTTGGATTCAGTTTGCTTGTATTTTCTTGAAGGTTTCTGCCTTTATGCTTATGAGGATATTGACCTATAGTTTTCTTCCTTCCTGTCTTAAAAATACTGGTTGAAAAGGAAAGTAGAAGTTTTAGATGATTCTTGATTATTTATTGTTTTTGGAGGTTAAAAACAACTGTCTAGGGGCTGAGGTAATGGCTCAGCGGTAGAGTGCTCATCTAGCACATGTGAGACACTGGGTTCAATCCTCAGCACCACATAAAAGTAAACAAATAAAATAAAGGTATTAAAAAATGTCTAAAGTGGTACTACAAAAAATCCTAGAGTTTGAGGTCTGAAAACAAATATGTTCATATGCCACAGCCCGGCTGGCTGGGCAAACTAACCAGCGGGTGACGAGGAACTTGTGGAGATTGATACAGCAGGAGTGGGAGCCGTTTATTGTAGGACAGGAGGGGTATATATACATTCCACACAGCTTATCTTAATTAACATAAACTAGATACAGGAGTCAACCAATAAGGAATCTCCACACTTAATGGCTCGCTGGTGTTACTTCACAAACCACTCCCTCTGGCAAAATGCCAGGCGCCATCTTGACTTGTTTACAGACCCTAACATTCATGAAAAAATTGAAAGTATATCAAATTCTTCCAATTCATCACCAGATACAAGTTTAGGGAAATTGGCTATGAATATTCAAATAGTTAACAAAAACTATATCAAATTCTTTTCTAAAAATTATTTCTCTTCCCTTCTTGGGGTTCAAGACTGTGGCAGGTATTTTATTTATGTTGAACAGTTCTGTATTTTATCCCTACTACAGTGTAGTAAAAGCAATCCATTGGATACATCTTGAGTTCTTAAAAGTGTTTGACTGTTATGTTAACTCACATACTTTGAGTAAATTGTCTAGGCAAAATTTACAACTAGTATGTTAAGTGGGAGAGAAGTAAGTGATATGGAGTTGGTTTCATATGACTCTGTCATTCTCAAGCTTCTTTAAATATGAGCCTCTGTGTATTGAATATAGCAGATTATGGACGGGACAGAAATTCTGCATTTTTCAAAAACCATCTTAGGTGATTCTGAGGCAAGAAGTCCTGGCCCTCATTTTGAGAGCTAAACTATTGAAATTATTCATGCATTCATCACTATTTCTTTAGATTTTGAATTAAAGTAAGAAAGATTGCTCATATTTAGTGTTATTTCAAAGATTTTAGAGTGTGTTCACTTGAATTATCTCATTTATTCATATTAGCAGGTTTGGAAGAATGAAAGGAAGGATATATATATATATATATATATATATATACACACACACACATATATATGTATATATATAAAATTTATATCACATATAATATAAATTATATATCCTTATATAATATAATTATATATTATATGTATAATATAAATTATATATCCTTATATAATATAAATTATATTATGTATAATATAAATTACATATATGTGTAAAACATGAATTATATAATTATATAGTTATATATAATTATATAATTTTATATATAATTTTTATATATAATTTACATATATGATGTTATATATAATTTATATATATATATATATATATATATATATATATATATATATTTTATTCTAAGGGAGGCAGTCTGATAAAGAGCACAGGACATCAGATTCATTTACATTATTCTTTTGAAAGAATTGTTATTTTCTAAAATTTCATTTGCAGTTGAAAGACACCACAATATCTTCCAGTAAATCTTCTAATACAATAATAAGAAAAAAAGAATGTTTTATGCTAATTTAAAAGGACAGTATTTTAATTTCTTTCATGTAAATTGAGGATGATAATATACATTTGTCCTCATGTTCAGTCGATCTGGTAGCTCAATACATGTGGAAGTATATTTCAGAATATAAATTACTGTATAAATATAAGTTTTTATTTTTAAGACACTAAGATATGATTTTCCTAATGTTAAATAACCTATGAAGGGACAAACCAATGAGCCAATCTAAAACTACATTGTCACAGATTGTCAATGTGAACACGCTAACACCACTAGAATTATTCTCATTGTATCATTGTATGTGAGTATGGTTTGATCCTCTATTGAGAAATTATTTTATATGAATAAATTTTGCTTCAAGTTAAGTGAAAAAACAAAATAAAATATATTACAATAATAACTATTATTTTTTATAAATATATGTTTTTAAAAACTAGGCTATGTAGAATGCATATGATCTCTAAAACCCCTCATTGGCAGAAACTATTCAAAATAGTTTGGATCAAATTAAATAGTTTTGATGAACTTGGATCAAATGGACTTTTTCTGGAAAGAAATAATTCTATCTATCAGATAGAAAAATCCATTTCTTCCAAAGTGTGAGAAACAGGAATTTGGAATGATTTGCAACTTAAATAACACTTTTCTTTCCTTAAAAGGAGTTTCCAGACTGGATTATACTACAGAACAGACACTCAAAAATATTGTTACTGAATGACTAAGCTTTTTTGAAAAAGCCTTTCTTTAATCATTTACATTCTGACTTCATATAAAAAGGGAATTGAGCTTCCAGTCATTTGGGGAAGCAACTGGGAACTTCTGGCAAGATCAAAGAAGGAAAACAATGTGTAAAGCTTCAAGATTTTGTCATTTTTAAAAACATTTTTTTTTTGTTTTTGCTGTGTAGAAGTACCGCAGCTAACATAAATAGAACAAATGGTAGAATTTAAAAAGTTTCAATTGTTAATTATCTAACGACCTAATTCAGAAAAGGACACTAAAAACTTTAGCTAAAAGTTTGATAGAATTCTGGATACTCACAAGATGTCTAAGCATCATGTAGGAAAAAAGAATTAAAGAGATTACTATTTTAAAATCCTTAATACTGTAATTGATTCTGGCAAGGATGATCTGAGGTTCCTAACTCAATTAAAAAACGGATGGCATCCTGAATATTCACAAGGTACTCAAGTATCACATCATTTACTATTTGCTAAATATAAGGGGGGAAAGTGCAACTTTAGAGTTATGAGATCTGATTCCACTTTAATCCAGAGATTGTATTGAGCTTCACCGTCCTAGGACTAGCAGGCTGTATGTGCTTCCAGATGTGATGAATATATGAAGAAATGCGTCATCTATGGAGTGTTATTGCCAAAAAATGTTTAATCAAGGGTTTGGATGTAATTTCCACTGGGAACACAAAGTACAGAAAATAGTAAAACAAGCTAAATAATGCCAATTAGGTGAATTCAGAATATATGGAATATTCCACAAGACAATTAATTGGAAAATTTACCCAGTCTCCAAAACATCATTGTCATAAAAAAGAAAGAAAGAAATGAAAAAAGAAGAAAAAGAAAGAAGGGTAAAGAGATAAAACTATTCTAGAATGAAAATCATCTTGACAGAAAATGCAAACAGATGCAATGCTCTAAAAGATAGTTTGGCAGAAAGAAACAGGAATATAGAGTACTTTAAAGATGATATTTAGAGATTACTGTTAATTTGGTCAGGTGTCAAAATGATATTTGGTTAGGAAGAAAAATGTCCCATGTTTTAAAAATCCACCTTAAGTGTTTAGTTATGAAATGCACAATGTAATTTTTATTAAAATATAAAAATGCTTATTTTTAAAACACTGTATATGTAGTTTTTTGTTTCTTCTGGAAGGTGGAACAATGTGATACACCTAAGTCACTATCAGCTGGAAATAAGTCATTTATGATAGGGTTCAATCACTATTGTCATGAATTGGCAGTAGAAATGCACTTTTGTCAATTTTCCTCACTTAATACTCTATTTTCTTACACGGAGCTTAGCAGATTTCCTTATGAATATCTAAAATAACTAAAAGAGTAATTAAATTCACCCCTTTTATGACCCTTGTTATCTGTCAAGTAAGTGATAAGGGCTGGACATTCATCTTTTCATGTGACTCTTGCAACAGCCTTGAAAGTGTACACTATTAACTTATTATTATTTATTCCACAAATCAGAAAAGCAAGTTTTAGAGAATTAAAGTTATTTCCTAATTTTTAAAGCAAAGCCCTCAAGCATGTCCATTCCAAAGTCTATACTTTTACTCAACTTTGCAATGTCTAGAAACAGACAATCAAATATTAATGAATTTATGGCTGTAGTGTTCCTTGAGACATAAAACACAGTTGTAATCATTAAAGCTGGCTTTATGATATGGCGCAGTGTCTTGCATGGAACAAATGCTCCTTTTATTTCTAAGAAATCATTTGGCTGCTTTTGAATCCATCTGCTCTTTCTGATAAATTTATATATTTTTAGTGAATTATCACCTTATCATTTTGTTTGAAATTGCATCAAATTTATATAGTAAGTTGTGAAAACTAATACTTGAGCAAGCCTTCCCCAATGGTAAAATTATGGATTTTCATACATTATGCCATTTTTTATACCACTCAGTAAAAGCTGGCTGCTTTGAAAAAGAAGTGGTATTTCTTACCAAGTTGAATTGTATACACAGATATAGAGATATCTGTATATATGTAGATATATAGATTTCTCTCTCCATGCCCCCATGCACAAGTGTGTGCATATTCATTATTTTTGCTAGTGTAAATTTTGAGAAATATGCTATGTAAATTGGTACCATTTTCCAAGAGGGAATATTGCAGAACAAAATATTCTTTAATTGTGCACCTACCTGGACATTTTAGTTTCAATTTTAGGACTTTAGAATTACAGATTTTTTTTTGAAAAAATTATAAGATGAAAAACACATTTTTAAAAACTAATGACATAAATATATAAATTTTATATTAGTAACTTAAAATAGTTATGAAAAATTATCTACAGAAGTCTCATTGTTTTGAAAAGTATATGTAAATGTACATCAATACAAATACATTCATGGGTAAAATATATACATACACCCCAAAATTAACTGTATTTATTGGTGATTAGTGAGATTATAGCATTTTGCTTTCTTTTTGCTTTTCTAATTTTCGATTTTATCTACAATTAATCTGTAATGCCTTTGTTTTCAGAAGAGAGAAATACAGCTGTAAAAGTTATATTTGGAAATGGGTAATGTGTATCTCAGAAGTCGTTTGTTGATTATTCTACAATGTCAGATAGATTGACCTTATCCTACAGGGAATTTTTTGGTGGCATTGAGGGATTTCTGCGTTAAAATCACAAACACGGTTGACGATAGAAAGAAATAAATATCAGACCATACAAGTGTCATTTCTGAAATAAAGTAACAAAGGAGGAACAATTGTCTTTGATATCTTTGTTCTTGTACCTTAAATGTTCTTCATGAAAATTTAAATCTTATGGCATCTATACATTTCATAGGAATTAGGTGAGATGCACTGCTTTATTTCATTGTTATTTTTCTCCACATAAAGTTGTATCATTTCAGTACCAAGAATTTCTCATAAACAGGTACATATTTAAGGAATGAAAATTAGAACTTGTGATTGGATTTTTGAGTCTGTACGTTTTACCAATTTTTCTCTGTTGTCTACTGAATAGCAATGAAGAATCATGCTTCACAGACTGTGTGGGTGGAAATTTACCTTGGAAAATCTGAAGAATTACACATGTAAACCTTAAAGCCAGGTTGGAATCAAGACTGAGAAACTTCTAAAATTTTGGTTAAACATTTTATTTTTCAGAATAATAGTGACAGAATAATACTTGAATCCAAGACCCCTTCCTGCTGCTGTGAGCTCCAGAATTTCTTTATAGGATGCCTGGACAAGGCAGTTGTGGGGAACAGGGCTTCTTTTAGCATCACCCGGTTAACACCAGAGGTACAGGTCTATGTGCACCCAAGCTAAGATGACAAACTCCAACTTAAGAGCTACTATATATACATTTGTTGAACAAATAAATGAATTATGGTGTTCATATATGAAAAATATTAGTATAAAACTATGAAAAAGAGTATAATAGAAATATGGCAAGTTTTGAGGTATTTATAATAACATACTGATTAACTTTTGGATGATATTTTATATATATATATATATATATATATATATATAATATCATATGCAATATGCATATACATGTATATAAAATTAAGTAACAAAGTTAACAGAGAACAGTAGAAAAAAGGAATTTGAATTACTCTCTTATTTGCAGCCCATTAATGTTTTTGAAGAAAGAATGAAATGTTTTAGTAAAATCCCAGAAACAAAACCCTTGTTTTGTTCAATAGGAAGACATGAAAGAGTTTCTGGAAAGAGATAAAGCCCTGTGGATCCTGAACCAAAGTTATGTTTTCACAGACTTTATCATAAAATATAAAATTTGGTTTTATTCTTAATTGCATAAAACATTTCAATTGATAATATATTCAATTTTAAGGTATTTATGAATGATAAGTTGTTAGACCAAATCCTTTAGTGTTTACAGCCTCTTTCACAATTGTTTAAGTAACTATATGCATTTAAAACACCTTATTTCAAAAGTTATTTATAAAGTACATAAGAGCTTTTGATGTGCTCTTAAAAGAAGCATTGAAACTTTATATTTCATTATATTCATTTTCATGAGCAAATTAAAGTGGAAACAAAGTAATTCCATTTGCACTCCAGATCATTTTGTATAAGGCTTGATTAATGTTTTTAACCTCTCTCATTGCAGTGATTAGCCTGAGTAGATATGATGGAGACAAATGAGACACAGGTGACTGAGTTTGTTCTCACGGGACTTACAGACCGTCCAGGGCTGCAGGTGCCCCTGTTCCTGGTGTTCCTTGTGATCTACCTCATCACCATGGTGGGCAACCTTGGCCTGATTGCTCTCATCTGGAAGGACCCCCACCTTCACACCCCTATGTACTTATTCCTCAGTAGTTTAGCCATGGCTGATGCGTGTACTTCATCCTCTGTGACCCCCAAGATGCTTATCAACATTTTATCTAAGAATCATAAGATATCCTTAGTTGAGTGCTTCATCCAGTATTATTTTTTTTGTTACAGTGCAACCACAGAAATTTTTCTCCTCTCAGTGATGGCCTATGATCGCTATGTAGCCATATGCAATCCCTTGCTTTACCCAGTGGTGATGTCGAACAGACTCTGCACTTGGCTGATAAGTATGTCATATGTAATTGGTTTTCTGCACCCCATAATTCATGTAGGATTATTACATAGATTGACTTTCTGTAGGTCCAACATAATAGACCATTTCTACTGTGAAATCTTGCCACTGTTTACAATTTCTTGCACTGACCCATCTATTAATGCATTAGTGGCTTTTATATTCGCCACTTCCATACAAGAATTTTCCCTTCTGAGTATCATAGTCTCTTATGCCCTTGTCCTCTTGGCCATCCTGAAAAAGAAGTCTGAGAGGGGAAGAAGCAAAGCCTTTTCCACCTGTGGGGCCCATCTGCTCTCTGTGTCTTTGTTCTATGGCACTCTCTTCTTCATGTATGTGCGCCCTGGGTCAGGTCCAGATAAATATCAAAATAAAATGTATTCACTGTTCTACACCATTATAATTCCCCTGCTAAATCCTTTTATTTATAGCCTGAGAAACAAGGAAGTTTTAGGTGCACTGAGAAAAGTGATGAAGAAATAAATATTCCTCTGGAAACTTTCCTTATTCTTTCTGTTTTACAATTTAAAAAAATGAATTGCAATATATTGTGCTTTTTATTGAACATTGTATGAACTTAATACATTTTGCTCAATGAATGAATAAATTCTTTAGCTAGGTATGCTTGTCTCAGTTATAAATTATTATGACCACCAAAGGCTAATAATGAACACTTTAAGATTCCAAATTGTTGGTTGTTTTAAATCCAAACTCAAAGATAAAACTGAAATCATTACATTATGAAGTCTAAGATAAATGTAATCTTTTGTTTCCAGATACATATATTTTATACTCTTTGAACTTAACGTTCTTTTAAGACTCAGCCTGTGTAAATTCTCAGCTTAAAATACATTTATACTTTTCTAAATATTTATTGAGCAATGTATTTTTCAAATTCTCCCTTTTGTAGTTGTCTATCAATACAGAAACAATCTATAAATTAAAATAATATCGTTAAATGTGGAAACATATTTTCCTGAGAAATTTTAAGTGACTAATTCTATGTAGTTTAAAAGAAATATTTAAAAGCAAATTTCATTTATTGTGATGGTTAAATATATAAATATATTAATATATTTAAAATGATTTAATGATTCTGTATCATATTTATAAAGATTTCTGAGTCTTTCAAAACATATATTTTTGGATTTATTGATGAACTTTCTTAGCACTCTATTACTGAGTACAGTTTTCTGTGGAATTAATTACCTAAAATAGCAATTATGTTCAATCACCTGCCAGTTAAATAAATGAAATTGATATTTTTCCCCTAGAAAACTGTGTGTTTTATGTGTTGCCTTCTTAATGGTGTATACTCTTGAATCTCCTATTATATTGTGGCCTTGTCAACATGTACAAGGATAAAAAATACTTCACATTCTTTTCATCCCCAGCATTTTTTTTAAAAAAAATACCTTATCTGAAGAAATAGCAGTTTGTTGATTCCTTTAACCAAAATCCAAGGTGGGGCAACCTGATTCAGGCATAATTTCTTTAGAGTCTAATGTTCTCAGAACACAGATCTCACTGTGTCTGTTCTGTGCCTTGAACTATGTGGGCTCCAATCCTAGCAGGCCATTCCTTTTAGTTGCAGAATCTCTATAGAAGTTTCTGTCTCCTTTTCTCACTAGTGAAGCCCAGTGCAAAACTTTATAAATTTTTCTAGGTGTTACACAGGCAGATTAAGCTTGGATATATAATTTCTACATGTAATATAGAAATATACATCTATATTGCATGTAGCAATGTCAATATGTCAATATATAGACTTTTTGACCTTTATATCTTCATTATTTCAATAATAATCTCTACTGATTTTTTACTTCACAGAATGTATTTGGGAGTTTTCCCTTCCTTTCACTTTTATGGAATAACTTCGGACAGACTGGTCTTGGTTCTTTAAAGGTCTTGTAGAACTTAGCTGAGAATCTATCTGGTCCTAGGATTTTCTCTGTTGGAAGCCTTTTAATTGGTATTTCAATGAAAAGCCCTTTACTTGCTATTGGTTTATTTAAATTTTCTATATCTTCTTGGTTAAATTTGAGCAGGTCACATGTGTCTAGAAATTTGTCAATATCTTCTAAGAAATTTTCCAGTTTATTGGAGTATCAATTTTCAAAATAGTTTCTGATGATCCTCTAGATTTCAGAAGGGTCTGTGGTAATATCACTTTTTCATCTTTAAGTTTATTGATTTGGACCTTCTCTTTTTTTGGTTATTTTTGCCAAAGGTTTACCAATTTTACTTATCTTTTCAAAGAATGAACTCTTCATTGCATTGTGTATATACATGCCCTGGAATGCAAATGTGCTTGTGTGGGTGCAGCCAGAGACTTTGCAATAGCTCTTAAAGGAGGCAAGCAATTATGGGATTTTTCTCCTCTGGGATCCAGAGGCTGAATTATCTAGGTAAAATATTATTTGCACTTATTTCAGTCTCTTTGGTTCAGAAACACTTTGGGAATTTTTGTTTATTGGATGCTGGTAACTTCCTTTTTTATTTAATTGATATTATTTTATTTTTTACATTTGAATCAAATGGGGTATAATTTCTCATTTTTCTGATTGTACAGGTTGCAGAATCACATTGGTCATACAGTCACCTATATACATACAGCAATAATAATGTTTATTTTATTCTGCTGGATGCTGGTAACTTTCTTCATTAGTTGCTAATCCTGCCTCTGTTTGCAGCTGTGTAAGCTGCACGGGTGACAGCTTTCAGCACCTGGGAGTGTTTTCCACACTTGCCACTGTCTTCCACACTGCAGAGAGCTTTCCCTAATGTGCCTGTGGAAGGCTGTGAGACTGAGGGTGAGGCTCAGGCTTGGGAAGCAAGGTTTAGGGATTCCAGGGATTGGGCAGTTGAAAGAAGATGTGAATCATTATGGGAATATTGGCCAACTTTTATTTGGATGTGACAATAGATCTTAGCCAGCCTGTGAGACATTTCCATCAGCCATTTTTATGTGCAGGCCAAACAAATAAGGCACACTGTCAACAGGTTACCAAAGTGGACACATGCTTACAAGCAAATGTTTATGACCTTGAGTATATATGTATCTGACTTTGACTACTTGTTAACCATAACATAGCTGATTCATGGTCTCAGTCACACACTAAGACCAAAACATAGCCTGCAGGAAGCCTTGGCAAGGGAGCCTAACTATAGCCATTTGGGACTGTCCCAAAAAAGGTCTTCTGCATTGAGCCCTTAGAGGGCTTTCCATGCTGCCCCCATGGAAGGCTTTGAATTTATTTCCACTGTGGTGTTTCCCCTACTAACTATGTGTTCATTAAAATCAGCCTTCCTCCATACCAAAGATTTTCCTAGGACAATTTTTCTTTCTTTCTTTCTCTCTTTCTTTCTTTCTTTCTTTCTTTCTTTCTTTCTTTCTTTCTTTCTTTCTTTCTTTCTTTCTTTCTCTCTCTCTCTCTCTCTCTCTCTCTCTCTCTCTTTCTTCTTTCTTTCTTTCTTTCTTTCTTTCTTTCTTTCTTTCTTTCTTTCTTTCTTTCTTTCTTTCTTTTTTTTAGAGAAGGGCTATCAGGGATTGAACTCAGGGTCACTTGGCCACTGAGCCACATCCCCAACCCTATTTTGTATTTTATTTAGAGACAAGGTCTCACTGAGTTGCTTAGTGCCTCCCTGTTACTAAGGTTGATTTTGAACTCGTGATTCTCCTGCCTCAGCCTCCTGTACTGCTGGGATTACAGGTGTGTGCCACAGTGCTCCACAATTTTTCTTTATTTTAAAATTCGTTTATTTGCTGGCCACGATTCTCTTTTGTCTGTTCTCTCTGCTGCCACTGCTGGCAACTGGAGCTGTGTGTCTCTAAGGTATTATTTCTTATGCTGAAGTTACTGACTTCCTGTAACTCTATGATTTTTTAAAAACCAGTTTAGTATTAAGTTGCAATGAGGTTGTTAGTTACTCACCCCCCTGAGAGGCAGTCTTCCTGCTTCGTAAGTCTGGTGCTAAAGAAGTGCCAGGACATGCTTCCTTTCTCCACTCATCATCTTCTCCTTCACCCTCTACTCATTTATGGCATGAGCTGGAGATAGAGAAGTATTATCTGCTATATGTATTTTTCATTCATAATCGTATGAGGCAGGGCTTTTATCCTCCTGTCTCCCAAATGGAACACAGGTAGTTCCTTAGTCAATGGGGAAAATATCTTTGCATGTATTCAACAATGGAAATGTAATTTCCAGTTTTAACAAGTTTCTTTTTATATTTTCTTGGGTGTGAAAAAGCTAGTACTTCACTTTTTTAACAAAATAGTGAGAAGTAGACCTAATTTTTTTATGTCTTCTTAATTATATCTTTAATTGAGTTTGGGGGGACTGCCTTTTCTGGTCTATGCATGCTTAGCAGCCTTCAAAATTGTCACTCTGGTAGAAGCAGAATTTGATACTGCAGTCGTAGGAGAAAATGTTCCCCTCTCGGAATCTGGAGAGATTATGAGCAGAAGACAGGAGATGGCAGTGATTGGGAGAATCAGACACATGGATTTTCAAATTTTGCCTTGAAGAAGATGGGGATTTTGAAATGGGAGAGGCAAATATGATTGGTGTGAGGCAGTGTTTTTTCAGTTACTAATGTTACCAATTAGTACAAAATTTTCAGGTCATGTAACACAAATTTATTATATTGCAGTTCTGGAGGGCAGCATTCTAATGTGGGTCTCTCTGGAATTGTATTAGTGGTGGCAGGGCTACAGTCATTTCTGTAGAGAAGAATTTGCTTTCTTCCTTTTCTAGATTGGGTGAGCATGCACTTTTGACTCATAAACATATTTTTCCATTTTCATAGCCTCTCTCTGTGCTGGACTTTTGTCACTATGTCTTCATTTGTGAGTCTTCTGCTACCCTCTTCTACTCAAGGGCTCCTTGAGCTGACTTTGGGCCCACCTTGATAATTGAAGATACTCTGTGTAGTTTAAGGTCAACTTGTTACTAATTTTAGTGGAATCCAGAAAATTAATTCTCTTTTCTAACATGTCACCTCATGTATTCCCAGATTGGGCGGATTAGGATGGATCATAGGTAGACTTAGTAAAAGAATGTCATTGTCTAGATACCAAATTACTGGGCTGGAGAGGAATAATTTCTGCCCTTTCCAGAGTAATAATTTCTGCCATGCACCTTCCTTTCCTATCCTGAAATAAGCTTGTTCCCACATGGTACATAGGCAAAATACCCTTGTTTTTAGCTTTGGAGGCTGATCCCCATATTCCCATTACATGTTAAATCCTGGAAATTCCTTTAGTGATGGAAAGCTGCCTGGAGACTCACTTGCTCAAGAAACGAGGAAATTGCATCATAGTGGATGAGTTAGAACATGTGGGTGGAGGACATATTAGAGATCCTGAGGTTGACTACATGAACAGGAACTGAGAGAGGACAAAGAACTTTGGAGGGAAGCAAAGTCAGATAGATCCCAATCAAGAGAGGCCTGTTTGCAAATTCTAACAGGAACTTACTAACTCGAAAATTGAGTAGCATGCTCAGTCCATAGGAATCAGATAATGCAAATGGGAAAAAATTAGTATTAGGGATCTTCACTTTGCTCCCAACAGACCACATGCCACTTCTTGTCCTATGTTCTCATATTTTCCTCAAAGAGTTACATGGAATGATTGAAACTAATAATTCTCTTCTGTCATCTAGAATGTGATAGACCATACCAAAATATTCCATGATGTTAACAAACTCACTGACTAGTATTAGAGATCCAGGTCATCTGAAGGGCTAAGTTATAACCTCATGGGAGAAAGGAGGGGAAGTAGATGATAAGAAATTGGTTCATTCCTCTTCTTGGACTCTAAATTTTTGGAAGAATCACTTTTCAGTGAGAACAGCTCAAGTCCACTAGGGATGAGTCAGGTCATGAGAGGTGATCCTGGACATACTAAAGAGACCAGATCCAGGAACATATTTTCAGAAGTTCTAGGGAAGTTTGAATGAGAACCTGAAAATTGTCATATTGGAGCAAACTGCAGCATGAGAGATTCTGGAAGATGGGAGAGTAAAATCACTCAATCTTTTAGGAATGAGTTTATGCAGCATCGATTTCTCCTCAAGTCATATAGATAAGTCAGAGATAGAACTACACATAGACTGTGGGTGTGGGTGTGTGGATGAGGAGCAAGAGAATAATTGGGATGGGATGGAAGTCTACACTTTCTGATACCCTTACAAATATCAACTAAGCAACCTTTAGTTGAGAACCACCCTTTATTTATATCTACAGTAGGGACACCTTGCTGACTGTGTGGTTGGGATCCCTGGGACTGGGTGTACTGAACTGTGGGTGAGGAAGTTAGTTTACTACTATGAGAAAGACTTTCATTCAACTTCCTATTTTACATAGTCAATTTTAATGAAATGTAGGACAGAAAATTATATTTGGAACATAGGTGCTCTTGAAAGTGGGTGGACCCTAGAAAAAGATGACATATCCTGAGTGGATTAAGGTTACTGAGGAGAAATGTAATGAGGCAAAGAAGAAAGAGGATATGAATTTTCTCTCTTGATTCTCTGACTATGGAGTTGGCTCCACTATTGGTATTAGTTTTATATTGGTCAGCATTTATGTTTAATTTTTTATGGAATCAGTAAAAAGATAAAGAAATAATCCATCTTCTGACTTCAAAATAAAAAAATCTTTGTTCAAAGAATATGTATTGAATTCTTTTATCCAGCTCCTTAATAGGTTAAGAACTAAACTGGAGGACTTAGCTTGCAGAATTTTATATACCTTTACATGTGGTTCTGCTTGCTAGGCTAAGGATCTTTCTCTATAGTATAAGGAGCATATGAATTGAGAAGTTGTTTTTTTAACTATGGTGAGATGAAAAGAATATGGAGATAGATAGGAAACTGAAGACTATAAGTGACTACGTCCTATGTTGGTCTTGCTAGGCTCCAATCTGCTGTTAGGATGTGTGTGGATAATTCTGCTGGAACCTGAGAAGAGTCTTCTGTTCAGGGTATTGTTTGAGAGTGTGGAAAGAGCCACCAACACATTTCCTCTGTAACTCTTGGGCGTGACCAGCAGCACAGAAATCAGAGATGGTGTTCAGCCCTCTCCATTCCCATGTGTGGTTAAGGGATCAAACATCTCTAGAGGCCTTATCAATGAAGGTGGTTCCAGGCTGTGTGTGATTTTCTACTGGGTTGATTTACTGAAGTCCTTGAGTTTTCACAAAATTTAATTTGTTCTTGCATATACCTCATTGAATCTAGATATTTATTTCTTTTGCAAAACATCAGACTGTTAACATTTCTGGGGAGAAAAAGTTTAATAGAAAAATCCTCATGTTTGTTTTCACTACTTGTCAAAAAACAAGAACAAAACCACCAAAAGTAATGAAACAAACAAACAAACACTTAATACTATGTAACATTTCCTTCTTACACTTGAGTGATATCTTTGGATTTGATTTTCAAGCTGCTGCTATGCTAAAGAGCAGGACAATCCATGGCCTTGAAAGCACAAACAAACTGTGAAAATTCATGGAGAACAAATTTTATTCCTTCACTGAGAAAGGCTCATACAAGATTTCTGTATGTTAAATCTTTGTCAGAGGTAAACTTTGCTACTCATGAACATCTGTTTTATAAATAACTCGGTCTTTTTTATGTTATCACAGATGGTGTGATTTAATATCTTTTAAGTATCCCAGTTCTTTCAAGATAATCAAAGCATTTTCAAAGCACTGGGTCATAGTTTGCCCTGGTATTCAGAGGACTTGAAAATTCTGGTGGCCTTTAATAAAATAACCTTCTTTAGAAGAAACAACTTTCACCAAATTGTCCTTTGGAGTCTTCTGCATGAGAGCTATGGAGTCTGACATCTTTAGTCCCTGGAGATGTTTGTGTCTTAGAGCACATAACTTTTAGTATATTTTAGAGATTGCTGTCACTCTTGGTTATGTGGTCATGTTCAGTAATGATAGACAACCACATACTTTGTCATTGCTATTTTTTCCCAAACGTTACTAGGACACATATCTGGTATGAGATATGTAGTTATTGCATAGGAAATAACTGATTTTCATTTCAGATCATGAATGAGGATGAGAAACATTTTAAATTCACCTGGGATGGGCAAATATGCATGTTTGTGGTCTCACCTCAGGCTGCTTTGCTCTGTGAATGAAAGAATCCTTATACTCGACAATAAGATAACAAATAACCCAATCAACAAATGGGCCAAGGACCTGAACAGACACTTCTCAGAGGAGGACAGACAATCAATCAATAAGTACATGAAAAAATGCTCACCATCGCTAGCAGTCAGAGAAATGCAAATCAAAACCACCCTAAGATACCATCTCACTCCAGTAAGATTGGCAGCCATTAGGAAGTCCAACAACAACAAGTGCTGGAGAGGATGTGGGGAAAAGGGTACACTTGTTCATTGTTGGTGGGACTGCAAATTGGTGCAGCCAATTTGGAAAGCAGTATGGAGATTCCTGAGAAAGTTGAGAATGAAACCACCATTTGACCCAGCTATTCCCCTTCTCGGTCTATTCCCTAAAGACCTAATAAGAGCATGTTACAGGGACACTGCTACATCGATGTTCATAGCAGCACAATTCACGATAGCAAGATTGTGGAACCAGCCTAGATGCCCTTCAATAGATGAATGGATAAAAAAATGTGGCATTTATACACAATGGAGTATTACTCTGCATTAAGAAACGACAAAATCATAGAATTTGGAGGGAAATGGATGACATTGGAGCAGATTATGCTAAGTGAAGCTAGCCAATCCTTAAAAAACAAATGTCAAATGACTTCATTGATATAAGAGGAGTAACTAAGGACAGGGTAGGGATGAAGAGCTAGAGAAGAAGATTAACATTAAACAGGGATGAGAGGTGGGAGGGAAAGGGAGAGAGAAGGGAAATTGCATGAAAATGGAAGTTGATCCTCAGGGTTATACAAAATTACACATAAGAGGAAAGGAGAGGAAAGAGAAGAATAATACAAGTGGAAGAAATGATTTACACTAGAGGGCGTAGAGAGAGAAGAGGGTAGGGTAGGGGAGGGGAGGGGAGGGGGGATAGTAGAGAATAGGATAGACAGCTGAATACATCAGACACTAGAATGGCAATATGTAAATCAATGGAAGTGTAACTGATGTGATACAGCAATCTGTATACGGGGTAAAAATGGGAGTTCATAACCCACTTGAATCAAACTGTGAAATATGATATATTAAGAACTGTGTAATGTTTTGAACTACCAACAATAAAAAAATAAAAAAAAGAATCCTTATACTCTTTATATGTTGCAGAGCAGCATGCTGATCCATTCTATAATGATATCACATTATACTATTGGGACTAGATAAGTATTCTGAATAACTTTGTACAGTTTTTGAACTCCATAAGGTGATATAAATACTATCAAAATTGTGTAAGGGGAGCAAGTGGCAAAAGTAACATTATCATTATTTTTTCATTTCAGGGATTAAACCAAAGGCACTGAACCCTGGAGCCACATCCCTAGCCCCTTTTATTTTTTATTTTTATTTTTTTGGGGTCCAGAGGATTGAACTCAGGAGCACTTACTTGACCACTGAACCACATCCTCATCCCCATTTTGTATTTCATTTAGAGAAAAGATCTCAATGAATTGTTTAGCACCTTGCTTTTTGTTGAGGCTGGCTTTGAACTTGGGATCCTCCTGCCTCAGCCTCCTGAGCTGCTGGTAATACAGGTATGTGCCACTGCTCCCAGCTTCCTTTTGTTTTTTATTTTGAGTCAAGCAGTAACATATTTAAAGGAAAATTTTGGTACCTAGGCATTGACCAACCACAGTAGGATTTCACTGTAGGAGATTGTCACCTGGAGATTCTAGTTTTAATTAAGATAGGGACTAGATGAGAATTGGATTTGATTCTCTTGGAAAGATGTAAAAGTGTCTTGTATGTGGGAAGGAGGGCTAACAGATGTTAACTGAGGAGGAACAGGAGAATAAACTATTATCTGTTCACCAAATCAATTTTCTTTATAGAAACCCAGTCACCCTTTGATTTAATTGTGGTTGTATGAGTTTCAGCTTGTGCATCACCAACATTTCTGGGACATAAGTACTTAACTTTCAAAATCCTCTGAGAACTTTTCCCTTTAAAGCTTGACCCCAAAGAAAGCATAGACATTAAAGATGTTTACTGGAAAATTCTTAAGTAACAAGATAGAAAGTATCTAGGTTTTGGAATCCCTAAATAATTTTAATATTCTTTTATTTATGAACATTTGCTTTATACTTTACATGAACTAAATTTCGATTGCATCCATTCACTAAGATATTGTGGATTAACTGTGTACAGTCAATTATTGGGGTTGTTTTTCAGTATAGGGACATGCATATAGAGTCTAAATATTTTAAAAATATTATGCTATGTGCATGGAGTGGTGGTGAAAAGATGCCCATTATTTAAAGATAAGCATAGTATCAGTGTGGGAAATAAATTTAATGATGGTGAGCAAATGCAGATGCTGTACTTCAGAGACTATCTATTAGGTCCAGGTAAGAGATTAATATTTCTCTGATAATTTTTGTGGAGGAATACCAGGGGTTGAGCCCAGGGACACTTGGCCACTAAACCACATCCCTAGCCCTATTTTGTATTTTTATTTAGAGACACTGTCCCCTTTTCACTGAGGCTGGCTTTGAACTCGTGATCCTCCTGCCTCAGCCTCCTAAGCTGCTGGGATTACAGTCGTGTGCCACAATGCCCCACTGTTTCTTTGATTTTGAAAGAACATGTAAAAATGGAAAAGATTAGCTGTTTTTAGTAAATCTTTAGGAGATAAAATCTAGAGGAGTTGGTAGTAGTTGAAATAATAGGGTTGAGAATAGTAGGGTTCTGCATTCTTGAGGTAATATCAAGAATGCAGATGCGTCTCATTATTATATAAGTACTTCTTTGGTTATCGTATTCCCAGAGAAAGGGAACACTGGAAGAGGACCAGGCTTGAGATTTGGACATATTAATGCTAAAGTGTCTTTGGGAAATGTCTGTACAAATCCTTTGCCTGTTTTAAAATCAGATTATTTGTAGTCTTGCCATTGAATTGGTTTGATTTCTTATATATTTTGTATATTAACATCCTATGATACATAGAAATATCTTCTCTCATTTGCGGGTCACCTTTTCCCCACTTCTGATGGTTTGCTTCATTGTTCGGAGCTTTGTATCTTGAAGGAATCCCACTCATCTAGTTTGGCTGTTGCTGTCTGTACTTGTAGCTCAGGTCCATAAAGCCTTTGCAAACAATGTCAAAAAGGTTTTCACTATTGTTTTCTTCTAATATTTTAATGTTTTAAAAATTCATATTTAGCCTTTAAACCATACTGAGTTTGTTTTTTATATGGTATGAAATAATGGTTCAATTTCATTCTTTCACATGTGTATATTCAGTTTCCCTAAAACTTTATGGGAAGAGGCTGATCTTTTCCCATTGTATGTTCTTGGCACCATTGTAGAAAAACCAATTGTTATAAATACTTGGGTGTGGGGACAAGTACATGGAGTACTGCATACATGGCTTACGTTAAGGGCATCTGAGTGGTAAACCACTCCCTTGTGCTGGGTGTGTGAGCAGCAAACCGCTTACCCAGCAGGCACATCACTGGGTGAGAGGCTGAATGTTGCAGTCCCTGCACTTGCTCCATGGCCCACTCCTCCATTGGTTACTGCAGGGACAGTTGGCTTAGCTACTGCCTGAGTATATATACATGGTAACTGCAGTAATAAAATTAGACCTGCTTCCTGCTTGGTCTCTGGAGGTTTTGAATAGCAACTCCACAGCCACACTCTCCTCTACCCAGTTCCATGGACCTCCTCGCTGGATGAGAGAGAGAGAGAGCCCAGGCACTTGGGTGTATTTCTGGGACTTCTTTTTCTTCCATTGATTGATGTATGTGTTTTTCTGGCAGTACCATTCTGCTTTGATTACCATAGCTTTATTAAATGTTTCAAATTCTGGGAGTGTGGTTATATCAACTTTATTCTTTCTTTTTTTTTTCTCAAAAGTCCTTTCACTCTGAGGTCTTTTTGGGTTCCATACACATTTTTGGATAGTTTTTCCTATCTTCCTGAAAACTGATTGAAGTTTTTTTTTTAGAGATTGCACTGAATCTTTACATTTTTTTTATATCAAGATCATTGCCATAATATTAATTCTTCTCATTGATGACCATATAGTATCTTTCATTTACTTATGTATTTTTCAGTTTCTTTCATCAATGTTTTATATTTTATAGTATTAAGGCTTTTACTCCTGGTTAAATTATTCCTAAATATTTTCTGTTTGAAAATGGAATTATTTTCTTATTTCTTTTTTTTCAGCTAGTTTATTGTTAGTATATAGAAATGCTACTCATTTTCATTGGTTGATTTTGTACCCTGCAAGTTTACTGAATTGCTCTATGAGTTCTAATAATTTTTTGGGGAATATTTAGTATTTTCTCCTTATAAAATCACATTCTCTAACAGAGACAGTATCACTTCTTTCTTTCCTATGAATTCCTTTTATTTATTTTTTCACTTTTTTTTTACTGGAGCATTATATTTGTATGTAATGATGGAATTTGTTGCCATGTATTTGCACATGGACCCAATATAAAAATAAAATTTTGTTAGTATCACTCCCCAGAACTTCCCTCCTCTCTTCCCACCTCCTCTCCCTTAGTCCCTTTCCTCTACTGATCTCCCTTTGATTTTTAGGGAGATTTGATTTTTCCTCTCTAGCTTTTATATATGAAAGAAAACATATGCCCCTTGACCTTCTGACTTTGACTTATTTCACTGAACATGTGGTTTCTATTTCCATCCATTTTCCTGCAAATAACATAATTTCATTTTTCTTTATGGCTCAATAAAACACTATTGTATATTAATTCATTCATCCATTGGTGGATACCTAGACTGGTTCTATAGGTTTGCTATTGTGAATTGTGTGTCTATAAACATGGATATCCAGGTTTCACTGTGATATGATAATTAGTTTCATTTTTTTACATATGGATAACCAGTTTCCCTAGCACTGTTTGTTAAAAAGTCTGTCTTCTTTCCAATGTATTTTTGGCACCTTTGTCAAGAATCAAATGACTATAGATGTGTGCTTTTTATCTCTGTGTCTTCTATTCTATACCATTGATTTATGTGTCTGTTTTCATGCCAGTATCATGCAATTTTTACTATAGTTTTGTAGTATAATTTGAAAACAGATATTGTGGTGTCTCTAGAAAACATTTCTTGGCTTAGAATTGCTTTGGCTCTTTCTTTTTTGTCTTTTAAAATTTGTTGTAATTAATTATACATGACAGTAGAATGCACTTTAACATATCATACATAAATTAGGTAAAATTTGTCATTCTTTTGGTTGTGCATGATGCAGAATCACACCAGTCATGTAATCATATATGTACATAGGGTAACAATGTCTGATTCATTCTAGTACCTTTACTACCCCCATCCCCACTCCTCTCCCTTCACTCTCCTCTACCTAATCCAAAGTAACTCTATTCTTCCTAGATGCCCTGTCCCCTCTTATTGTGAATTAGCATCTGCATATCAGAGAAAGCATTTAGCCTTTGGGTTTTTGGGGATCAGCTTATTTAACTTAGCATGATATTCTCCAGTTCCATCAATTCACCAGCAAATGCCAACATTTCATTCTTATTTAAGGCTGAGTAATATTCCATTGTGTATATATACCACATTTTCTTTGTCCATTCATATGTGGAATGATGCCTAGTTTGGTTCCTTAGTTTGGCTAATATGAGTTGAGCTGCTTTAATATTGATGTGGTTGCATCACTGTAGTAGTATGATTTTAAGTCCTTTGAGGATAAACCAATGAGTGGGATAGCTAGGTCAAATGGTGTTTCCATTCCAAGTTTCTGAGGAATATCCATACTGCTTTCCAGAGTGGTTGAACCAATTTGCAATCCCACAAGCAATGTATGAGTGTGCCTTTCCCCAACATCCTCAGCAACACTTATCATTGTTTGTATTATTAATAGCTGCTATTCTGACTAGAGTGAGATGAAGTCTTAGTTTTGATTTGCAATTCTCTAATTGCTAGAGATGTTGAACTTTTTTTCATGTATTTGTTGATCAATTGTATTTCTTCTTCTGTGAAGTGTCTATTGAGTTCCTTAGCCCATTTGTTGATTGGGTTATTGTGTGTGTGTGTGTGTGTGTGTGTGTTTTGAGAGTTTTATATATCCTTCAATTAATGTTCTATCTGAGATGCATGTGGTAAAGGTTTTCTCCCATTCTATAGGTTCTCTCTTCATGTTATTTATTGTTTCCTTGATGAGAAGAAACTCTTTAGTTTCACTCCATCCCATTTATTGATTCTTGATTTTATTTATTGCACTTTAGGAGTCTTTTTAAGGAAGGATCAACATGTTGAAGATTTGGGCCTACATTTTCTTCTATTAGGCACAGTGTTTCTGTTTTAGTGCCTAAGCCACTTTGACTTATGTTTTGTGTAGGGTTAGAGGTAGGGGTTTTAATTTCATTTTGTTACATGTAGATTTCCAGTTCTCCCAATACCATTTGTTTAATAGGCTATCTTTTCTCTGCTGAATGTTTTTGTGTCTTTGTTTAGTATGAGATAGAGAAAAGTAACCAAAATTCAAATGTGTTCTGTTTGACCAAAGTATTAGAGGCAATTCACCTAACCCTTTCAAAAGTGTGTGCTCTCTTTCAACTTCATAATGTCTAGAAGCAGGTGCTCAAGTTTTAGTGAATTGATACCCAGAGCATTCCTTAATGAGTTGAAGTGCAATTATTAAAGCTAACTTTATGACATTAAAAAATCTTGTATAAAACTTCTGCTATGTTTATTTCTAAACAATGTTGGGTTTTATTTACTTATTTTAGTTCATCTTCCTTCCACATAAAATCAAATTTTCTAGTTAAATTATCTCCATATCATTTTGTTTGAAATTGCATCAAATTTATATATTAATTTGTAAAAACACTTTATGAGATCAAGCTATTCTAAATGGTAAAATTAAGAATTTTCACATATGATACCACTGAGTAGGGTTTTATAGTTTTTAAAGCAAAATCTGTCATATTTCTTGCACAGTTGAATCATAGCATCTCTGCATAGATACAGATATAGACATATTAGTATCTGAATAATTAATTCTCTCATCTATGAACATAGAATATTTTTCATTTATTCGTGTCCTCTCAATGTCTCAAATGTTTTGTTTTTCAGTGTTCAGATTTTACTACTTGGTTACATTTATTCTTAAATTTTTTCTGATATGATTGCCAATAGGGCTATTTTCTTAACTTATTTTCGTATCAGAGTATATTATCTTTATATACACATATATGTGTAGATGTATATGTCTCTCTCTCTCTCACTCTCTCTCTCTCTCTTCCAGTTCCTTATACACTTGCCCATTCTCATACATACATATTTTTATTTCTTTTTGTTAATGTAAAGTTTGGAATATATGCAATGTAAATTGGTACAATTTCCCCAGAGCGTACACTGCAAATTTGTAGCAAATATCTCAATAAGGTGCACATACTTTGACAAATTATGTGCAAATTTAAGAATTTGCATATTTTTAAGAAAAACCACCAGATTGGGTTGGTGTGGTGGCGCATGCCTGTAATTCCAGCGGCTTCGGAGGCTGAGACAGGAGGATTGTGAGTTCAAAGCCAGCCTCAGCGACATTGCGGTGCTAAGCAATTCAATGAGACTCTGTCTCTAAATAAAATACAAAATAGGGCTGGGGATGTGGTTCTGTGGCTGAGTTCTCCTAAATTCAATCCCTGGTAACTCCCCCACCCCAAATCACCAGATTGGAAAAAAGAATCACATTTGCAAACAAAAGATTTAAATATGTAAAACCTGTATTAGCAAGTAAAGAATACTTTATGAAAAATTATGAACAGTGATATAAAAATTTTGTTTTTTAAAAAGCACATGTAAAAGTAGTACAAATACATGCATAAGTAAAAGTGGAATAAATAAACATGAAAAATTATCTATTAACCAGGGATTTGTGAGATCATTGCCTTTTATTATGTTTGCACTCTTCTAAATTTTCAAATTTTCTACAATTAATCTGTAGTGCTTTTGTTTTCAGAAGAAAGGAAAAAGAGTTATAAATTAAGAGTTTAAAGTAGGTAATGGGTATCAAAAGTCATTTGTTGATTAGTCTACAATGCCCAATAGATTGACCTTATCCTACAGGGAAATTTTAGGTGGCATTGAGGGACTTTCGGCATTAAAATAACAATCAAGGTTGAAGATGGAGAGAAATAAATACCAGTTACTCCAAATGGCATTTGTAAAAACAAAATAAAACAAAAAATATAAATGTGGGAGGAGAAATTATATTTGATATCTTTGTTCTTGAACCTTAAGAGTTCTTCATGAAAATTTAAATCTTCTCGAATTCATGTATCTTCTTGTTGGAATTGGGTGAGAGTAAAATGCTTTATTCATTGTCACTTTATTTCTTGTAAAGTTATATCATTTCAGCCTCAGTGGTTTCTAATGAACTATTAAAATATTAAATTAAAAAATATTCCAAATAATTTACCTATCACATGGAACAGAGAAGAGCTCTGAACTCAAATACTAAATAAATATTTTAATCAAATTCCTCTGAATCCTGATAAAAATACAGCTATATATTTCTGTAATGAAAATTTGAATTTATTATTGAGTTTCTGAATCTGTATGTTTAAACAATATTTTATGTTGTTTACTTAATAGCAATGAAGAACCACTGTGTCACAAATGATGGGTAGAAAAGAACTTTGGAAAATACGGAATACCAGATGCAAACCTTAAAACCAGGTTGGAGTTGAAATTGAGAATTAAAATCTAAAATTTTTAAAATTTTGGTTGACATTGTTCTTGTTCATGATAATTGTAAGTTATATAATGAAACACTGATTATTTTATTTTGTCTTTAAAAAATGAATTTCACTCTGAATTTACCTTTAGAAACCTCACAGAATCAAGATTTTGTAGAAACTGGCAATGGCAAGGATTTTTTGTATAAAAGGAGAGGGGTCTTTATTTTCTTCCCCATATGGTTCTTGTTTCTAGATATCCTAGAAATATACAGAAAGGAAGTATTCTCCACATCTGCAGCAAACATCATCATTGTATTCTTTGTAGATATAAAATAAGGATAATCTAATACTGCTGAAGATTCAAGAGAAGCACATTTTCTCCAATATCACTGCAAACATTCCTGGCTCCTCTGTTGGTACATTTTACTAATAAAAACCTCAAATGAAATTTCTTATTGTACTCTCATTGACTATGAAGAACTGGTTTCCACAGAATAGGTCCTCTTCCTAAGGATGGGATGGGGGCAGGTACTTTTCCGTATGAAATATGTCACTTTTGTATGTTTTCACTATTCTGAGATTATTATTCTTAGAACTGGGTTTTCAGCTGCCTTCTTTTTGTGCCTTTTTGAGTTACAAGGAGGGTTCTTTAAGATATTAGTTTTATGCAATCACAAACTCAAGGAATGAAGTGTTAGGCTACATTTGTACAGAGCTGGTGACTATGCCATAGAAGTGAAAATATTTTTCAGTATTATGCACATTAGTTGGATCTGTACTATGAACCTGGGAGTTGTGAATCCAAGCATTGTAAATATTCTTTTAAATAATTATAAACTTAGACTTGCTATTTTTCATAGGTTGCTCCTATTTTAGATTATCAAGATAGAGATTGGGCATATAAAACATATTTCTAGAATCATGCATAATTTTTCATTAAGAAAATGTAATTCTGTAATCTCAGCTACTCTGGAGGCTGAGACAGGAGGTCTGAGAATTACAAGTTCAAGTACAGCATGGGCAAATTAGTGAGAATCTGTCTCAAAATATTTTTTAAAAAAGTATATGTGTTGTGTGTGGGGAGGTTACAGGTATATCTTAGTGATTAAACATCCTGGGCTCAATCCCCAGTACAAAAAGCAAAACAACAACAATTAAAAAATCCTTGGTATTGTTGACTTAGACCCCCCCACCTCCCCACCACAGGGTTTCTGTGGGATCTTTTCTTCTCATATATTTCCCTAATTTATTTAACTTATGGATATGTTTCAGCTTTTGTGTGTTTTTTTCTTTTTTTCTGCCTTTCCTATCTTTATGTTCATTATTGTCCTTTGATTTAATCATTTTGGTTTAATCTTTTCTCCATTTTTGATTTGATATTTAAATAAAAATTATAATTTTGACATTTAGATTGAAAAAGATGGATGTTGTTTCTACTAGGGTGTCTTCTGTAATGCTTCATTCTAATTTGAATGTGATAGTCTCATTCACAATGTTAAAAAAAAAGAGGGAATAAAAAATTCTTACAATTGCTTTAGTATTTGGTTCCCTTGAAATATTAAGACATTCTTAGTAAAGGGCTGAATACTGTCTACACTGATCTTTAATGATACTCATAGAAGGATTCAAAGTCTACAAATTAATTGGCTAGAGTTTTTATTTTTTATTTTTCTTAAAATAGCACTTATTTTAGCTTTGCAAGGTTAACATCAGAGTTACAAGTCTGTGTTCCTGACTTAAGAATGACAGTGCTCTAACTTAAAACTACTAAATAGATATTTGTTAACCAAATGAGTAATTAATTGTGTTCACCTATGAAGGTATTTGGAGAAAACTACTAAAAATTGTGTAGGATATATGGCAAGTTTTGAGGAATTTATAAGGTTAATTTATATGGTTTAACTAACCCTCTGGGATTGTTTTTGGGGAACATATAATCAAGTAACAAAGTTAACAGACTGAAAAGCATGAAAACAGAAAACTTAACTCAGTGTCTATTGTTTGACTTATTTATATCTTGGAGAAACGAATGAAATATCCTTATTACCAAAGGAGAACACTTGTTTTATTGATTAGGAAAGACATGAAAGAGTTCCTGGAAAGAGAGATAACATTTACACTTTGAACCAGAATCTTGTTTTCATAGATTTAAACATAAAAAGTAAATTGTCTTTTTTATTCTCTCTTTTTTGGGGAGGGGTACCGGGAATGAACTAAGGGGAACTCACTAAGCCACACTGCAAACCCTTTTTTGTATTTTATTTAGAGACAGGATCTCACTGAGTTGCCTACTGCTTCACTGTTGCCAAGCCTGGCTGAGATTACAGGCATGTGCCACTATGCCCAGCAACCGTTTTTTTAGTCTTAATTCTGTAAAACATTTCCTCATTAATACATTCAATCTTAAGGTATTTGTGAATGACAAGTTTTCAGACCTAATCCCTTAGTGTTTATAGCTTTTTCCACAATTGTTTAAGTAACTATATGCATTTAAAACACCTTATTTCAAAAGTTATTTATAAAGTACATAAGAGCTTTCGATGTGCTCTTAAAAGAAGCATTGAAACTTTATATTTCATTATATTCATTTTCATGAGCAAATTAAAGTGGAAACACAGTAATTCCATTTGTACTCCAGATCATTTTGTATAAGGCTTGATTAATGTTTTTAACCTCTCTCATTGCAGTGATTAGCCTGAGTAGATATGATGGAGACAAATGAGACAAAGGTGACTGAGTTTGTTCTCACAGGACTTACAGACCGTCCAGGGCTGCAGGTGCCCCTGTTCCTGGTGTTCCTTGTGATCTACCTCATCACCATGGTGGGCAACCTTGGCCTGATTGCTCTCATCTGGAAGGACCCCCACCTTCACACCCCTATGTACTTATTCCTCAGTAGTTTAGCCATGGCTGATGCGTGTACTTCATCCTCTGTGACCCCCAAGATGCTTATCAACATTTTATCTAAGAATCATAAGATATCCCTGGTTGAGTGCTTCATCCAGTATTATTTTTTTTGTAACAGTGCAACCACAGAAATTTTTCTCCTGTCAGTGATGGCCTATGATCGCTATGTAGCCATATGCAATCCCTTGCTTTACCCAGTGGTGATGTCGAACAGACTCTGCATTTGGCTGATAAGTATGTCATATGTAATTGGTTTTCTGCACCCCATAATTCATGTAGGATTATTACATAGGTTGACTTTCTGTAGGTCCAACATAATAGACCACTTCTACTGTGAAATCTTGCCATTGTTTACAATTTCTTGCACTGACCCATCTATTAATGCATTAGTGATTTTTATATTTGCCACTTCCATACAAGAGTTTTCCCTTCTGAGTATCATAGTCTCTTATGCCCGTGTCCTCTTGGCCATCCTGAAAAAGAAGTCTGAGAGGGGAAGAAGCAAAGCCTTCTCTACATGTGGGGCCCATCTGCTCTCTGTTTCTTTGTTCTATGGCACTCTCTTCTTCATGTATGTGCGCCCTGGGTCAGGTCCAGATAAATATCAAAATAAAATGTATTCACTATTCTACACCATTATAATTCCCCTGCTAAATCCTTTCATTTATAGCCTGAGAAACAAGGAAGTTTTAGGTGCACTGAGAAAAGTGATGAAGAAATAAATATTGCTCTGGAAACTTTCCTGATTCTTTCTGTTTTACAATTAAAAAAAAATAAATTGCAATATACTGTGCCTTTTATTGAACATTGTATGAACTTAATACATTTTGCTCAATTAATGAATAAATTCTTTAGCTAGGTATGCTGGTCTCAGTTATAAATTATTATAACTGAGAGGCTAATAATGAGCACTTTAAGAGAAGATTCCAAATTGTTGGTTGTTTTAAATCCAAACTCAAAGATAAAACTGAAATCATTTCATTATGAAGTCTAAGATAAATGCAATCTTTTGTTTCCAGATACATACATTTTATACTCTTTGAATTTAACATTCTTTTAAGACTCAGCCTGTGTAAATTCTCAGCTTAAAATACATTTATACCTTCCTAAATATTTGTTGAGCAATGTATTTTTCAAATTCTCCCTTTTGTAGTTGCCTATCAACACAGAAAACAATCTATAAATTAAAATATTATTGTTAAATATGGAGACATATTTTCTGAGAAATTTTAAGAGACTAATTCTATGTAGTTTAAAAGTAATACTTAAAAGCAAATTTCATTTTATTGTGATGGTTAAATATATAAATCTATTAATATTTTAAAATCATTTAATGATTCTGTATCATACTTTTAAAGATTTCTGAGTCTTTCAAAACTTATATTTTTGGAACTATTGATGAACTTGCTTAGCACTCTATTCCTGAATACAGTTTTCTGGGAATTAATTACCTAAAATAGCAATTATGTTCAATCACCTGTCAGTTAAATAAATGAAAATGATATTTTTCCCTAGAAAAGCTGTGTGTTTTATGTGTTACCTTCTAGATGGTGTGTGCTCTTGCATCTCCTATTATATTGTGGTCTTGTCAACATGTACAATTATAAAAAATATTTCATATTCTTTTCATCCCCAGCATTTTTTAAACACCTTATCTGAAGAAATAGCAATTTGTTGATTCCTTTAACCAAAACCCAAGGTAGGGCAACCTGAATCAGGCATAGTTTCTTTAGAGTCTAGTTTTCTCAGAACACACATCTCACTGTGTCTGTTCTGTGCCTTGAACTATATGGACTCCAATCCTAGAATGTCATTTCTTTTAGTTGAAGAATCTTTATAGAAGTTTCTGTCTCCTTTTCTCAGTAGTGAAGTCCAGTGCAAAACTTTCTAATTTTTTTCTAGGGCTATACAGGCAGATTAGGCTTAGATATATGATTACTACATGTAATATAGAAATATACATCTATATTGCATGTAGCAAGGTCAATATGTCAATATATAGATTTTTTGACCTTTATATCTTCATTATTTCAATAATAATCTCTACTGATTTTTTACTTCACAGAATGTATTTGGGAGTATTCCCTTCCTTTCACTTTTATGGAATAACTTCGGACAGACAGGTCTTAGTTCTTTAAAGGTCTGGTAGAACTTAGCTGAGAATCTATCTGGTCCTAGGATTTTCTCTGTTGGAACT
Source organism: Urocitellus parryii (assembly GCF_045843805.1). Classification (NCBI taxonomy): domain Eukaryota; kingdom Metazoa; phylum Chordata; class Mammalia; order Rodentia; family Sciuridae; genus Urocitellus; species Urocitellus parryii. The sequence continues at coordinate 147,116,596 of NC_135532.1, forward strand.
GGTATTTAACTGGTATTTCAATGAATAGCCCTTTACTTGCTATTGGTTTATTTAAGTTTTCTATATCTTCCTGCTTAAATTTGAGCAGGTCTCATGTGTCTAGAAATTTGTCAATATCTTCTAAATTTTCCAGTTTATTGGAGTATCAATTTTCAAAATAGTTTCTGATGATCCTCTAGATTTCAGCAGGGTCTGTGGTAATATCACCTTTTTCATCTTTAATTTTATTAATTTAGACCTTCTCTTTTTGGGTTGTTATTTTGGCCAAAGTTTTATCAATTTTACTTATCTTTTCAAAGAATGAACTCTTCATTGCATTGTGTATATACATGCCCTGGATTGCAGATGTGGTTGTGTGGCTGCAGTCAGAGACTTTGCAATAGTTTTACAGGAGGCAACAATTATGGGATTTTTCTCCTCTGGGATCCAGAGGCTGAATGGTCTAGGTAAAATGTTCTTTGTGCTTATTTTGGTCCCTTTGGTTCAGAAACGATTTGGGAAATTTATTTATTTATTTTTTAATTGGATGCTGGTAACTTTTTTCATGAGTTCCCAATCCTGCCTCTGTCTGTAGCTGTGTAAGCTGCATGGGGGACAGCTTTCAGCACCTGGGAGTGTTTTCCACATTTGCCACTGTCTTCCACACTGCAGAGAGCTTTCCCTAATGTGCCTGTGGAAGGCTGTGAGACTGAGGGTGAGGCTCAGGCTTGGGAAGCAAGGTTTAGGTATACCAGGGATTGGGCAGTTGAAAGAAGATGTGAATCATTATGGGAATATTGGTCATCTTTTATTTGGATGTGACAATAGATCTTAGCCAGCCTGTGAGACATTTCCATCAGCCATTTTTATGTGCAGGCCAAACAAATAAGGCACACTGTCAACAGGTTACCAAAGTGGACACATGCTTAAAAGCAAATGTTTATGACTTTGAGTATATATGTATCTGACTTTGACTACTTGTTAAGCATAACATAGCTGATTCATGGTCTCAGTCACACACTAAGACCAAAACATAGCCTGCAGGAAGCCTTGGCAAGGGAGCCTAACTATAGCCATTTGGGACTGTCCCAAAAAAGGTCTTCTGCATTGAGCCCTTAGAGGGCTTTCCATGCTGCCCCCATGGAAGGCTTTGAATTTATTTCCACTGTGGTGTTTCCCCTACTAACTATGTATAGTTCATTAAAATCAGCCTTCCTCCATACCAAAGATTTTCCTAAGACAATTTTTCTTTCTTTCTTTCTTTCTTTCTTTCTTTCTTTCTTTCTTTCTTTCTTTCTTTCTTTCTTTCTTTCTTCTTTCTTTCTCTCTTTCTTCTTTCTTTATCTCTCTCTCTCTTTCTTTCTTTCTTTCTTCCTTTCTTTTTCTTTCTTTCTTTCTTTCTTTCGGAGAAGGGCTATCAGGGATTGAACTCAGGGTCACTTGGCCACTGAGCCACATCCCCAACCCTATTTTGTATTTTATTTAGAGACAAGGTCTCACTGAGTTGCTTAGCACCTCCCTGTTACTAAGGTTGATTTTGAACTCGTGATTCTCCTGCCTCAGCCTCCTGTACTGCTGGGATTACAGGTGTGTGCCACAGTGCTCCACAATTTTTCTTTATTTTAAAATTCGTTTATTTGCTGGCCACGATTCTCTTTTGTCTGTTCTCTCTGCTGCCACTGCTGGCAACTGGAGCTGTGTGTCTCTAAGGTATTATTTCTTATGCTGAAGTTACTGACTTCCTGTAACTCTATGATTTTTTAAAAACCAGTTTAGTATTAAGTTGCAATGAGGTTGTTAGTTACTCACCTCCCTGAGAGGCAGTCTTCCTGCTTCGTAAGTCTGGTGCTAAAGAAGTGGCAGGACATGCTTCCTTTCTCCACTCATCATCTTCTCCTTCACCCTCTACTCATTTATGGCATGAGCTGGAGATAGAGAAGTATTATCTGCTATATGTATTTTTCATTCATAATCATATGAGGCAGGGCTTTTATCCTCCTGTCTCCCAAATGGAACACAGGTAGTTCCTTAGTCAATGGGGAAAATATCTTTGCATGTATTCAACAATGGAAATGTAATTTCCAGTTTTAACAAGTTTCTTTTTATATTTTCTTGGGTGTGAAAAAGCTAGTACTTCACTTTTTTCAAAACAGTGAGAAGTAGACTGGGTGTACTGAACTGTGGGTGATGAAGTTAGTTTCCCACTATGAGAAAGACTTTCATTCAACTTCCTATTTTACATAGTCAATTTTTTTTTTATTGATTGTTCCAAACATTACAGAGCTCTTGATAAATCATCTTTCATACATTTGACTCTATTGGGTTTTGAACTCCCATTTCTACCCCAAATACAGATAGCAGAATCACATCTGTTACATGCTCACATTTTTACATAATGGCAAATTAGTGACAACCTGAACAGACATTTCTCAGAGGAGGACATACAATCAATCAACAAGTACATGAAAAAATGCTCACCATCATTAGCAATCAGAGAAATACATAGTCAATTTTTAATGAAATGTAGGACAGAAAATTATATTTGGAACATGGGTGCTGTTGAAAGTGGTTGAATCCAGAGAAAAAGATGATATCTCCTGAGTGGATTCAGGTTACTAAAGAGAAATGTAATGGAGTTGGCTCCACTGTTGGCATTAGTTTTATATTGGTCTGGATTTATGTTTAAAATTTTTATGGAATCAGTGAAAAGATAAAGAAATAATCCATCTTCTGACTTCAAAATAAAAAATCTTTGTTCAAAGAATATGTATTGAATTCTTTTATCCAGCTCCTTAATAGGTTAAGAACTAAACTGGATGACTTAGCTTGCAGAATTTTATATACCTTTACATGTGGTTCTGCTTGCTAGGCTAAGGATCTTTCTCTATAGTATAAGGAGCATATGAATTGAGAAGTTTTTTTTTTAAACTATGGTGAGATGAAAAGAATATGGAGATAGATAGGAAACTGAAGACTATAGGTGACTATGTCCTATGTTGGTCTTGCCAGGCTCCAATCTGCTGTTAGGATGTGTGTGGATAATTCTCCAGGAACCTGAGAAGAGTCTTCTGTTCAGGGTATTGTTTGAGAGTGTGGAAAGAGCCACCAACACGTTTCCTCTGTAACTCTTGGGCGTGACCAGCAGCACAGAAATCAGAGATGGTGTTCAGCCGTCTCCATTCCCATGTGTGGTTAAGGGATCAAACATCTCTAGAGGCCTTATCAATGAAGGTGGTTCCAGGCTGTATGTGACTTTCTCCTGGGTTGATTTACTGAAGTTCTTGAATTTGCACAAAATTTAATTTGTTCTTGCATATCTCTCATTGAATCTAGATATTTATTTCTTTTGCAAAACATCAGACTGTTAACATTTCTGGGGAGAAAAAGTTTAATAGAAAAATCCTCGTGTTTGTTTTCACTACTTGTCAAAAAACAAGAACAAAACCACCAAAAGTAATGAAACAAACAAACAAACACTTAATACTATGTAACATTTCCTTCTTACACTTGAGTGATATCTTTGGATTTGATTTTCAAGCTGCTGCTATGCTAAAGAGCAGGACAATCCATGGCCTTGAAAGCACAAACAAACTGTGAAAATCCATGGAGAACAAATTTCATTCCTTTACTGAGCGAGGCTCATTGAAGATTTCTGTATGTTGAATGTTTGTCAGAGGCAAACTTTGCTACTCATGAACATCTGTTGTGTACATAACATTATCTTTTTATTTTATCATAGATGGTGTGATTTAATATTTTTTAAGTAGTCTAGTTCTTTCAAGATAGTCAAAGCATTTTCAAAGCACTGGGTCATAGTTTGCCCTGGTATTCAGAGGACTTGAAAACTCTGGTGGCCTTTATTAAAGTAACCTTCTTTAGAAGAAACAACTTTCACCAAATTGTCCTTTGGAGTCTTCTGCATGAGAGCTATGGAGTCTGACATCTTTAGTCCCTGGAGATGTTTGTGTCTTAGAGCACATAACTTTTAGTATATTTTAGAGACTGCTGTCACTCTTGGTTATGTGGTCATGTTCAGTAATGATAGACAACCACATACTGAGTCATTGCTATTTTTTTCCCAAACATTACTAGGACACATATCTGGTATGAGATATGTGGTTATTGCCTAGGAAATAACTGATTTTCATTTCAGATCATGAATGAGGATGAGAAACATTTTAAATTCACCTGGGATGGGCAAATATGCATGTTTGTGGTCTCGCCTCAGGCTGCTTTGCTCTGTGAATGAAAGAATCCTTATACTCTTTATATGTTGCAGAGCAGCATGCTGATCCATTCTATAATGATATCACATTATACTATTGGGACTAGATAAGTATTCTGAATAACTTTGTACAGTTTTTGAACTCCATAAGGTGATATAAATACTATCAAAATTGTGTAAGGGGAGCAAGTGGCAAAAGTAACATTATCATTATTTTTTCATTTCAGGGATTAAACCAAAGGCACTGAACCCTGGAGCCACATCCCTAGCCCCTTTTATTTTTTATTTTTATTTTTTTGGGGTCCAGAGGATTGAACTCAGGAGCACTTACTTGACCACTGAACCACATCCTCATCCCCATTTTGTATTTCATTTAGAGAAAAGATCTCAATGAATTGTTTAGCACCTTGCTTTTTGTTGAGGCTGGCTTTGAACTTGGGATCCTCCTGCCTCAGCCTCCTGAGCTGCTGGTAATACAGGTATGTGCCACTGCTCCCAGCTTCCTTTTGTTTTTTATTTTGAGTCAAGCAGTAACATATTTAAAGGAAAATTTTGGTACCTAGGCATTGACCAACCACAGTAGGATTTCACTGTAGGAGATTGTCACCTGGAGATTCTAGTTTTAATTAAGATAGGGACTAGATGAGAATTGGATTTGATTCTCTTGGAAAGATGTAAAAGTGTCTTGTATGTGGGAAGGAGGGCTAACAGATGTTAACTGAGGAGGAACAGGAGAATAAACTATTATCTGTTCACCAAATCAATTTTCTTTATAGAAACCCAGTCACCCTTTGATTTAATTGTGGTTGTATGAGTTTCAGCTTGTGCATCACCAACATTTCTGGGACATAAGTACTTAACTTTCAAAATCCTCTGAGAACTTTTCCTTCAAAGCTTGACCCCAAAGAAAGCATAGACATTAAAGATGTTTACTGGAAAATTCTTAAGTAACAAGATAGAAAGTATCTAGGATTTGGAATCCCTAAATAATTTGAATATTCTTTTATTTATGAATATTTGCTTTATACTTTACATGAACTAAATTTTTATTGCATCCATTCACTAAGATATTGTGGATTAACTGTGTACAGTCAATTATTGGGATTATTTTTCAGTATAGGGACATGCATATAGAGTCTAAATATTTTTTAAATGTTATTCTCTGTGCATGGAGTGTGATGAAAAGATGTCCATTATGTAAAGATAAGCATAGTATCAGTGTGAAAAATGAATTTAATGATGGTGAGCAAATGCAGATGCTGTACTTCAGAGACTATTTATTAGGTTCATGTAAGAGATTAATGTTTCTTTGATTATTTTTGTGGAGGAATACCAGGGGTTGAGCTCAGGGACACTTGGCCACTAAGCCACATCCCTATTCCTATTCTGTATTTTTATTTAGAGACACTGTCCTGCTTTCACTGATGCTGGCTTTGAACTCGTGATCCTCCCGCCTCAGCTTCCAGAGCTGCTGGGATTACAGTCATGTGCCATTGTGCCTGACTGTTTCTTTGATTTTGAGAGAACATGTAACAATGGAAAAGAATAGCTGTTTTTAGTAAATCTTTAGGAGATAAAATCTAGAGGAGTTGGCAGTAGTTGAAATAATAGGGTTGATAATAAAGGTAATATCAAGAATACAGATGTGTCTTATTATTGTATAAATACTTCTTTGGTTATCCTATTCCCAGAGAAAGGGAACACTGGGTGAGAACTCAGTTTGAGATTTGGACATATTAATGCTAAAGTGTCTTTGGGAAATGTCTGTACAAATCCTTTGCCCATTTTCAAATCTGATTATTTGTTTTCTTGCCATTGAGTTGGTTTGGTTCCTTATATATTTTGTATATTAACATCCTATGATACATAGAAATATCTTCTCTCATTTGCGGGTCACCTTTTCCCCACTTCTGATGGTTTGCTTCATTGTTCGGAGCTTTGTATCTTGAAGGAATCCCACTCATCTAGTTTGGCTGTTGCTGTCTGTGCTTGTAGCTCAGGTCCATAAAGCCTTTGCAAACAATGTCAAAAAGGTTTTCACTATTGTTTTCTTCTAACATTTTAATGTTTTAAAAAATTCATATTTAGCCTTTAAACCATACTGAGTTTGTTTTTTATATGGTATGAAATAATGGTTCAATTTCATTCTTTCACATGTGTATATTCAGTTTCCCTAAAACTTTATGGGAAAAGGCTGATCTTTTCCCATTGAATGTTCTTGGCACCATTGTAGAAAAACCAATTGTTATAAATACTTGGGTGTGGGGACAAGTATATGAAGTACTGCATACGTGGCTTATGTTAAGGGCATCTGAGTGGTAAACCAATCCCTCTTGCTGGGTGTGTAAGCAGCAAACCACTTACCCAGCAGGCACATCACTGGGTGAGTGGTGGCATGTTGCAGTCCCTGCACTTGCTCCATGGCCCACTCCTCCATTGGTTGCTGCAGGGACAGTTGGCTAGAAATGATATTGGTGGCTGCTTGTAATCTGCTTAGCTACTGCCTGAGTATATATACATGGTAACTGCAGCAATAAAATTAGACCTGCTTCCTGCTTGGTCTCTGGAGGTCCTGTTTAGCAACTCCACAGCCACACTCTCCTGTACCCAGTTCCGTGGACCTCCTCGATGGATGAGAGAGAGCCCAGGCACTTGGGTGTATTTCTGAGACTTCTTTTTCTTCCATTGATTGATGTATGTGTTTTTCTGCCAGTACCATTCTGCTTTGATTACCATAGCTTTATTAAATGTTTCAAATTCTGGGAGTGTGGTTATTTCAACTTTATTCTTTCTTTTTTTGTTGTTCTCAAAAGTGCTTTCCCTCTGAGGTCTTGTTGGGTTCCATACACATTTTTGGATAGTTTTTCTATGTTCCGGAAAAATGATTGAAATTATTTTAGAGATTGCACTGAATCTTTAGGTTGTTTTTTATAGCAAGATCATTGCCATAATATTAATCATTCTCATTCATAACCTTATAGTGTCTTTCATTTACTTCTGTATTTTTCAATTTCTTTTATCAATGTTTTATATTTTATAGTATCAAGGTTTTTTTCTCTTTGTTAAATTATTCGTAAATGTTTTCTGCTGTGATTGAAGATGGAATTATTTTCTTATTTCTTTTTTCGCTTGTTTCTTGTTAGTATATAGAAATCCTACTCATTTTCATTGGTTGATTTTGTACCCTGCAAGTTTACTGAATTGCTCTATGAGTTCTAATATTTTGTATAAGGATATTTAGTATTTTCTCCTTATAAAATCACATTAGCTAACAGAGATAGTATCACTTCTTTCTTTCCTATATGTATTTCTTTTATTTATTTTTTCACAGTTTTTTACTGGAGCATTATATTTGTACATAATGATGGAATTTGTTGCCATGTATTTGCACATGCACACAATATAAAAATAAAATTTTGTTAGTATCACTCTCCAGAAATTCCCTCCTCTCTTCCCACCTTCTCTCCTTTAGTCCCTTTCCTCTATTGATCTCCCTTTGATTTTTAGGGAGATTTGATTTTCCCTCTCTAACTTTCATATTTGAAAGAAAACATATGCCCTTTATCCTTCTGAGTTTGACTTATTTCACTGAACATTATGGTTTCTAGTTCCATCCATTTTCCTGCAAATAACATGATTTCATTTTTCTTTATGGCTGAATAAAACACTATTGTATAATACTACATTTTCTTTATTCATTCATCCGTTGATGGATACCTAAACTGGTTCTATACTTTTGCTATTTTGAATTGTGGGTCTATAAACATGGATATGCAGGTTTCACTGTGGTATGATGACTAGTTTCATTCTTTTTTTTACATATGGATAACCAGTTTCCCTAGCACTGTTTGTTAAAAAGGCTGTCTTTTTCTCCAATGTATGTTTTTGGCACCTTTGTCAAGAATCAAATGACTATAGATGTGTGATTATCTCTCTGTGTCTTCTGTTCTATACCATAGATTTATGTGTCTGTTTTCATGCTAGTATCATGCAATTTTTACTATAGTTTTGTAGTATAATTTGGAAACAGATATTGTGGTGTCTCTAGAAAACATTTCTTGGCTTAGAATTGCTTTGGCTCTTTCTTTTTTGTCTTTTATAAATTTGTTCTAATTAATTATACATGACAGTAGAATGCACTTTGACATATCATACATAAATTAAATAAAATTTGTCATTCTTTTGGTTGTACATAATGTAGAATCACACAAGTCATGTAATCATATATGTACATAGGGTAACAATGTCTGATTCATTCTAGTACCTTTACTACCCCCATTTCCCCTCCTCTCCCTTCATTCTCCTCTACCTAATCCAAAATAACTCTATTCTTCCTAGATGCCCTCCCCCTCTTATTGTAAATTAGCATCTGCATATCAGACAAAACATTTAGCCTTTGGGTTTTTGGGGATCAGCTTATTTAACTTAGCATGATATTCTCCAGTTCCATGAATTCACCAGCAAATGCCAGCATTTCATTCTTATTTAAGGCTGAGTAATATTCCATTGTGCATATATACCACATTTTCTTTATCCATTCATATGTTGAAGGATGCCTAGTTTGGTTCCTTAATTTGGCTAATATGAGTTGAGCTGCTATAAATATTGATGTGGTTGCATCACTGTAGTAGGCTGATTTTAAGTCCTTTGAGTATAAACGAATGAGTGGGATAGCTAGGTCAAATGGTGGTTCCATTCCAAATTTCTGAGGAATATCCATACTACTTTCCAGAGTGGTTGAACCAATTTGCAATTCCACAAGCAATGTATGAGTGTGCCTTTCCCTCCACATCCTCACCAACACTTAACTTATCATTGTTTGTATTATTAATAGCTGCATTCTGACTGGAGTGAGATGAAGTCTTAGTTTTGATTTGCAATTCTCTAATTGCAAGAGATGTTGAAGTTTTTTTCATGTATTTGTTGATCAATTGTATTTATTCTTCTGTGAAGTGTCTATTGAGTTCCTTAGCCCATTTGTTGATTGGTTTATTTTGTGTGAGTGTGTGTGTGTGTGTGTGTGTGTGTTTTGAGTGTTTTATATATCCTGGAAATTAATGCTCTATCTGAGATGCATGTGGTAAAGATTTTCTCCCATTCTATAGGTTCTCTCTTCATGTTATTTATTGTTTCCTTGATGAGAAGAAACTCTTTAGTTTCACTCCATCCCATTTATTGATTCTTGGTTTTATTTCTTGCACTTTAGGAGTCTTTTTAAGGAAGGATCAACATGTTGAAGATTTGGGCCTACATTTTCTTCTATTAGGCACAGTGTTTCTGTTTTAGTGCCTAAGCCACTTTGACTTATGTTTTGTGTAGGGTTAGAGGTAGGGGTTTTAATTTCATTTTGTTACATGTAGATTTCCAGTTCTCCCAATACCACTTGTTGAAGAGGCTATACTTTCTCCAATGAATGTTTTTGTGTCTTTGTCTAGTATGAGATAGAGAAAAGTTAAATATGTGATGAAAAAGGAATTATCACAATGGGCACTATGGAAAAACAGAAGTAATTAGAAACTATTTTGAAAATTTATACTGCAATAAAATAGAAAATCTTGAAGACATTGACAGATTTCTAGAGACATATGAACTATCCAAGCTGAATCAGGAGGACATGAACTATTTGAACACATTAATTTCAAGAAATGAAATAACAGACATCATCAACAGCCTACCTTTCAAGAAAAGACCTGGAACAGACAGATTCTCATCCAAGATCTACAAGAACTTTAAAGAAGAATTAACACCAATAGTCCTCAAATTATTCCGTGAAATAGAAAGGGAAACCTTTCCAAACTCATTCTACAATGCTTTGACTCTGCTGGGTCTTTTATTCTTTCAAATGAATTTTAGGACTGTTTTTTTTTCTATGAAGAACGTCATTAGTATTTTGATGAGGAATGCATTGATATTGTATTGCTTTTGGCATTATGGCCATTTTAACAATATTGATTCTGCCTATTCATGAACATGGGAGATGTTTTTATGTTCTGGGGTCTTTTTCCATATTTTTCTTTGATGTTCTTTTTTTTTTTTATTGGTCGTTCATAACATTACATAGTTCTTAATACATCATATTACACGGTTTGAATCAAGTGGATTATGAACTCCCGCTTTTACCCCGTATACAAATTGCTGTATCACATCAGTTACCCTTCCATTGATTGACATATTGCCTTTCTAGTGTCTGATGTATTCTGCTGTCTGTCCTATTGTCTACTATCCCCCCTCCCCTCCCCTCCCCTTTTCTCTCTCTACCCCTTCTACTGTAAATCATTTCTTCCATTTGTATTCTCTTGACTTACCCCTCCTTTCCTCTTATATGACATTTTGTACAACCCTGAGGATCGCCTTCCATTTCGATGCAATTTCCCTTCTCACTCCCTTTCCCTCCCACCTCTCATCCCTGTTTACTGTAAATATTCTTCTCAAGCTCTTCGTCCCTACCCTGTCCTTGTTTACACCCCTTATATCAAAGGAGTCATTTGGTATTTGTTTTTTAAAGATTGACTAGCTTCACTTAGCATAATCTGCTCTAATGCCATCCATTTCCCTCCAAATTCTATGATTTTGTCATTTTTTAATGCAGAGTAATACTCCATAGTGTATAAATGCCACATTTTTTTTATCCATTCATCTATTGAAGGGCATCTAGGCTGGTTCCACAATCTTGCTATCGTGAATTGTGCTGCTATGAACATCGATGTAGCAGTGTCCCTGTAGCATGCTCTTATTAGGTCTTTGGGGAATAGACTGAGAAGGGGAATAGCTGGGTCAAATGGTGGTTCCATTCCCAGCTTTCCAAGAAATTTCCATACTGCTTTCCAAATTGGCTGCACCAATTTGCAGTCCCACCAGCAATGAACAAGAGTGCCCTTTTCCCCGCATCCTCTCCAGCACTTATTGTTGTTTGACTTTCTAATGGCTGCCAATCTTACTGGGGTGAGATGGTATCTTAGGGTAGTTTTGATTTGCATTTCTCTGACTGCTAGCGATGGTGAGCATTTTTTCATGTACTTATTGATTGATTGTATGTCCTCCTCTGAGAAGTGTCTGTTCAGGTCCTTGGCCCATTTATTGATTGGGTTATTTGTTATCTTATTGTCTAATTTTTTGAGTTCTTTGTATATTCTGGTTATTAGGGCTCTATCTGAAGTGTGTGGAGTAAAGATTTGTTCCCAGGATGTAGGCTCCCTGTTTATCTCTCTTATTGTTTCTTTTGCTGAGAAAAAACTTTTTAGTTTGAGTAAGTCCCATTTGTTGATTCTAGTTGTTAACTTTTGCGCTATGGGTGTCCTATTGAGGAATTTGGAGCCCGATCCCACAGTATGTAGATCATACCCTACTTTTTCTTCTATCAGATGCCGTGTCTCTGATTTAATATCAAGCTCCTTGATCCATTTTGAGTTAACTTTTGTGCATGGCGAGAGATAGGGATTCAGCTTCATTTTGATGCAAATGGATTTCCAGTTTTCCCAGCACCATTTGTTGAAGATGCTATCCTTCCTCCATTGCATGCTTTTAGACCCTTTATCAAATATAAGATAGTTGTAGTTTTGTGGGTTGGTTACTGTGTCCTCTATTCTGTACCATTGGTGCACCCGCCTGTTTTGGTACCAGTACCATGCTGTTTTAGTTACTATTGCTCTGTAGTATAGTTTGAAGTCTGGTATCGCTATACCGCCTGATTCACACTTCCTGCTTAGTATTGTTTTTGCTATTCTGGGTCTTTTATTATTCCATATGAATTTCATGATTCTTTTATCTATTTCTACAAGAAATGCTGCTGGGATTTTGATTGGCATTGCATTAAACTTATAGAGAACTTTTGGTAATATCGCCATCTTGATGATGTTGGTTCTGCCTATCCATGAGCAGGGTATATTTTTCCATCTTCTAAGGTCTTCTTCTATATCTTTCTTTAGGGTTCTGTAATTTTCCTTGTATAAATCTTTCACCTCTTTTGTTAGGTTGATTCCCAAGTATTTTATTTTTGGGGGGGATATTGTGAATGGAGTAGTTGTCCTCATTTCTGTTTCAGAGGATTTGTCGCTGATATACAGGAATGCCTTTGATTTATGCGTGTTGATCTTATATCCTGCCACTTTGCTGAATTCATTTGTTAGTTCTAATAGGTTCTTTGTAGACCCTTTTGGGTCTGCTAGGTATAGAATCATATCATCTGCAAATAGTGATAATTTAAGTTCTTCTTTTCCTATTTTTATGCCTTTAATTTCTTTTGTCTGTCTAATTGCTCTGGCCAGTGATTCGAGGACTATGTTGAACAGAAGTGGTGAGAGAGGGCATCCCTGTCTTGTACCAGATCTTAGAGGGAATGCCTTCAATTTTTCTCCATTCAGAATGATGCTGGCCTGTGGCTTATCATAGATTGCTTTTACAGTGTTGAGGTATGATCCTGTTATCCCTAATTTTTCTAGCGTTTTGAACATAAAGGGATGCTGTACTTTGTCGAATGCTTTTTCTGCATCTATTGAGATGATCATATGGTTCTTATTTTTAAGTCTATTGATGTGGTGAATAACATTTATTGATTTCCATATATTAAACCAGCCTTGCATCCCAGGGATGAATCCTACTTGATCATGATGTATAATTTTTTTGATATGTATTTGAATCCGATTCGCCAGAATTTTATTGAGGATTTTTGCGTCAAGGTTCATTAGAGATATTGGTCTGTAGTTTTCCTTCTTTGAAGTGTCTTTGTCTGGTTTCGGAATCAGGGTGATGTTGGCCTCGTAGAATGAATTTGGAAGTTCTCCCTCTTTTTCTATTTCCTGAAATAGCTTGAAAAGTATTGGTATTAGTTCCTCTTTAAAGGTTTTGTAAAACTCTGCTGTATACCCATCCGGTCCTGGGCTTTTCTTAGTTGGTAGTCTTTTGATGGTTTCTTCTATTTCCTCTATTGTTATTGGTCTGTTTAGGTTGTCTATCCTCCTGGCTCAATCTGGGCAGATCATAGGACTCAAGGAATTTATCTATGCCTTCACTATCTTCTATTTTATTGGAGTATAAGGATTCAAAGTAATTTCTGATTATCTTCTGTATTTCTGAAGTGTCTGTTGTGATATTGCCTTTTTCATCCTGTATGCTAGTAATTTGGGTTCTCTCTCTTCTTCTCTTCGTTAGCATGGCTAAGGGTCTGTCAATTTTATTTATTTTTTCAAAGAACCAGCTTTTAGTTTTGTCAATTTTTTCAATTGTTTCTTTTGTTTCAATTTCATTAATTTCAGCTCTGATTTTAATTATTTCTTGCCTTCTACTTCTTTTGCTGTTGTTTTGCTCTTCTTTTTCTAGGATTTTGAGATGAAGTATGAGATCATTTATTTGTTGGTTTTTTCTTTTTTTGAGGAATGAACTCCAAGCAATGAATTTTCCTCTTAGAACTGCTTTCAATGTGTCCCATAGATTCCGATATGTTGTGTCTGTGTTTTCATTTGACTCTAGGAATTTTTTAATTTCCTCCTTGATGTCTTCTAAAACCCATTGATCACTCAGCAACCTATTGTTCATTCTCCAGGTGATGCTTGCTTTTTCCTTTCTTCTTTTATCATTGATTTTCAGTTTCATTCCATTATGATCAGATAAGATGCATGGTATTATCTCTACCCCTTTGTATTGTCTAAGAGTTGCCCTGTGACATAGTATATGGTCTATTTTTGAGAAGGTTCCATGTGCTGCTGAGAAAAAAGTGTAGCTACTTGATGTTGGGTGGTATAGTCTATATATGTCAATTAAGTCTAGGTTGTTAATTGTGTTATTGAGTTCTATAGTTTCCTTATTTAACTTTTGTTTGGAAGATCTGTCCAGTGGTGAGAGAGGTGTGTTGAAGTCTCCCATGATTATTGTATGTTGGTCTATTAGACTCTTGAACTTGAGAAGAGTTTGCTTGATGAACACAGCTGCACCATTATTTGGGGCATATATATTTATGATTGTTATGTCTTGTTGGTGTATGGTTCCCTTGAGCAGTATGAAGTGTCCTTCTATATCCCTTTTGATTAGCTTTGGCTTGAAATCTATTTTATTAGATATGAGTATGGACACTCCTGCTTGTTTCCGCGGTCCATATGAGTGATATGATTTTTCCCAACCTTTCACCTTCAGTCTATGTATATCTTTTCCTATCAAATGCGTCTCCTGTAGACAGCATATTGTTGGGTCTTGTTTTTTGATCCATTCTACTAGCCTGTGTCTCTTAATTGGTGAGTTTAAGCCATTAACATTTAGGGTTATTATTGAGATATGGTTTGTTCTTCTATCCATATTTGTTTATTGATGTTACTAAACCTGATTTGTTATCCTCTTTGACTACTTTCCCCCCTTTACTGTCCTACCTCCCATTATTGGTTATCAATGTTATTTTCCATTTCCTCTTCCTGTAATGTTTTGCCAAGGATTTTTTGAAGAGATGGTTTTCTAGTTGCGAATTCTTTTAACTTTTGTTTATTGTGGAAGGTTTTAATTTCATCTTCTAACCTGAAGCTTAATTTCGCCAGATACACGATTCTTGGTTGGAGCCCATTGTCTTTCATTGTTTGAAATATGTTATTCCAGGATCTTCTAGCTTTCAGAGTCTGTGTTGAGAGATCAGCTGTTATCCTGATTGGTTTACCCCTAAATGTAATCTGCTTTCTTTCTCTTGCAGCTTTTAAAATTCTCTCCTTATTCTGTATGTTGGACATCTTCATTATAATGTGTCTAGGTGTGGATCTCTTATGATTTTGCACATTTGGCGTCCTGTAGGCTTCTAGGATTTGGGATTCTGTCTCAATCTTCAATTCTGGGAAGTTTTCTCGTATTATTTCACTGAATAGACTGTTTATTCCTTTGGAATGGAGCTCTGTGCCTTCCTGTATCCCAATGACTCTTAAATTTGGTCTTTTGATATTGTCCCACAATTCTTGGATGTTCTGCTCATGGTTTCTTAGCAGACTTGCTGAGCTGTCTATGTTCTTTTCCAGTTGAAATACTTTGTCTTCATTGTCTGATGTTCTCTCTTCTAAGTGATCTACTCTGCTGGTAGTATTCTCAATTGAGTTTTTAAGTTGGTTTATTGTTTCCTGCATTTCTAGAATTTCAATTTGTTTGTTTTCTATTACCTCTATCTCCCTGTGAAATTGATCTTTTACTTCCTGGATTTGTTTGTCAATGTGATCTTTCATTGTCTGATTTTGCTGTCTCATGTCTTCCTTGAGACTCCAGATCATCTGAAGCATGTATGTCCTGAGCTCTTTATCTGACATTCCATCTGTTGCAGCTATTACCTCTTCTAAAGTTGAGTTGACCTGCATTGCTTGTGGTCCTTTCTTTCCTTGTCTTTTCATACTGCTCGCGTTTCTTTCTGCTTGGTGCAACTGTTGTGTTTTGAAATTTACCCCCTATTTATTTATGTTGCTCTTGTATACTTGAAAAGTCTCCCTTGCAGTTGCGGGCGGCGGCTGTGCCCCTACTCCAATTGGGGTGACGTGTCTACCATGCTGGCGGCTCTCTGGGCCTGTTCCGGGAGTGGAAGGCGGCTCTGCTCTGTCCCTATTCCAATTGGGGTGTCGTGACTACAATGCTGGCAGGTCGCTGGGCCTGTTCCGGGCGTGGGCGGTGGGCTTGGCTGGCGGGATTCCACCTAATGGCCTTCCCTAACCTCCCTGCTTGCCAATTAATGGCTTCACTGAGGCGCCACGCCTTCTGTAGCCGCAGGGCAGGCCACGCGAATCAGTTGGCCTGGATCTCCGGGGCCCTGCTGCAGGCTGCTGGGATCCCTGGCACTCTATCACTTTGATTTTTTCTGCTTGCCCCTCCCCCAGCGCTGGCTAGCCAGGTTTCCTTTTGGCTGCTACTGGGAGGAGGGGTTGGAGGTCAGGTGTCTCTGGTTTCCCCCTAGTCTTTATGGAGGCTCAGCTTGATACTCCCTCTCCCGGGAAGCCTAGGAGAGATTTTATGCGAATTCCCGCTGTCTGGGGGGTGAGCTGAATGACACCGACCTGTTTTGATGTTGCACTCTGAAGGAGAGTGGCGGTGTATCCTTCAGCTTTCCCGGATGGTGGCCGCTGACTGCCTCGGTGGAGTGTCCGCTGTGGGGGATGGGACTGTACCGCTTCCTTCCCCTTCTGAGATCCCGTGCTCGGCCCACGGGTCCGTGTGGGCTTGGCTGGTGGGATTCCACCTAATGGCCTTCCCTAACCTCCCTGCTTGCCAATTAATGGCTTCACTGAGGCGCCACGCCTTCTGTAGCCGCAGGGCAGGCCACGCGAATCAGTTGGCCTGGATCTCCGGGGCCCTGCTGCAGGCTGCTCTTTGATGTTCTATAGTTTTCAAAATGAAATCATTAGAGATCATTCAACTCCTTGGTTAGATTTATTGCTATGTATTTTTTTTGAGACATTGTGAATGGAATTATTTTTCTGATTTATTTCTCAGCAGATTCATTGTTGGTATATTGGACAACTATCAACTTTTGTATATTGATTTTGTAAACTGTCACTTTGCCAAATTTATTTTTTAGTTCTAGAAATCTTTTGGTGGAATTTTTTCTTTCTTTTTTATCTTCTAGGTAAAGAACCATATAATTTGTAAACAATGATAATTTGACTTTTCTTTTTCTGTTTTTATCCCTTTTATTTCCTTATCTTGCCTAATTTCTCTGGCTAGAATTTCTAGCACTATATTAAATAGAAGAAGTGAGAATAGGCATCCTACTTTAAAGTAAGTGGTTTCAGTTTCCCCTCAATATACTATGAGATTGTTTTTGGGTTTTCATGGATAGCATTTATGATGTTGAGGTAAGTTACTTAGATCCATGTGTCTTCAGTACTTTATCATGAATAGGTGCTGCATTGTCTCAAGGGGCTTCTCTGCATCTATTGAGATGACTAAGTAGTTTTGTCCTTACTTTTATTTATGTAGTGAATTACACTTATTGGTTTGCATGTATTAAACCATCCTTGCATCTGCAGAATAAAAGGGCTTTGGCCATTGTACAATCTTCCTTATATATTGTGGAACACAATTTCCTAACATTTTTACTAAGTATTTTTGCATCTAAGTTCATCAGAGATATTGATGTGTAGTTTTCTTTCCTTAAAGTGTTCTTATCTGGTTTTGCTATACTAGTTACTGTGTGATACTGGCTTTGTAGAAAGAATTTGAAAGTGTATTATCTCTTTATATTTTATGGAATAATTTGAGAATATTGGCATTAGTTCTTCTTTAAAGTTTTTGTAGAATTTATTTGAGAATCCATCTGGTCCTTGGCTGTTTTTTTTTTTAAGGCTTTTTATTACTCCTTCTATCTCATTGTTAGTTATTGATCTATTTAGGTTTTTTTATGTCCTCTTGCTTTAGTTTTGGCATCTTGTGTTTTTCTAGAAGTTTATCCATTTATTCTAGGTTTTCCAATTTATTAGAGTATAAGTTTTCAAAATAAACCCTTATGAGCTGCTGAATTTCTATTATATCTGTGGTGTGATCTTGTTTTTCATCTCTAATTTATTCATTTGGGTTTTCTCTCTTTTTCTTTTATTTAATTTGGCTAAGGTCTTACATATCTTATTTATCTTTTCAAAGAACCAATTCTTTCGTTCACTGATCTTTTGCATTTTTTTAAAAAAATTATCAATTTCATTGATTTTAGCTCCAGCTCTGATCTTAATTATTTCTTTCCTTTACTGGTTTTGGAATTCATTTGTTCTTGTTTTTCAAAGGGCTTGATGCATCATTAGGTTGTTTATTTGATATCTTCCTGATTTTCTTATGTAGTCGCTCATAGCTATAAACTTTCTACTTAAAACTTCCTTTGTAGTGTCCCAGAGGTTCTAATATGTTGTATCACTATTCTCATTTAAGGTTAAGAATTTTTAAATTACTCCCTTGATTTCTTCTATCACCCATTCTTGGTTCAAAAGTATATTATTCTATTTTTCAGTTTTTATATAGTTTCTGTGGGTTTTTGTCATGTTGATTACTAATTTCATTCCATTGTGATATGATACGATGAAAGGAATTTTATCAATTTTTTTTATATTTGCTAAGATTGGCTTTGTGGCCTGAAATACCTTTTTATCTTTTTTCAATACTCTGGCAATTATGCGTTCTATTTTAAATACAATATCCCAAAGGTATGCGAAAAAGTGCTCAACATCTCTAATTATCAGGAGAATACAAGTAAAATCCATAGTATGATCCCACTTCACCCCAGTAAGAGTGGCTACTATCCAAAAGGTGGAGAGAATCCTTGTACACACTTTATAGAAATGTAAATTACTACAGTCATTTTGGAAAATAATATGGAAGTTCTTAAATATAGAATTATCATATGACATAGTAACATGACTTTTGAATGTTTACAAAACATGAATTTAGTATGTCCAAGGGATATCTCATTTTCCTGCTTGTTTCAGCATTTTGCTCAACAAGCAAGCTATGTAAGCAACTTAGGTGTGCCTCAATGATGAATGGATGGAGAAGAAAATATATAAAATTGTGTAGATCTAGAATGTCCCCTTAATTTCATGTGTTAGGCAATGCAGGAATGTTCAAAGATGAAACGATTGGATCATGATGGTTCTGAATTTATAAGTGGATTAATCCAGTTGAATGCATTAATAATGTGATTGGACTACTGGGTGGTGGTGAAAATTATAGACAGGTTGGGCATGTCTGGAGTAAGTAGATCACTAGGGGCACAAGTTTTATTACAATATACAAATGTTTTTCTTTAAAACTACATTTTTTCCTTTCGGAAGAAATGTCTCAATTGCTTCATCTAAGTCACTAGTTTTTACATCTTGTAGATGACTTTAGGTGTCTGTTAAATTCATTTTATATGCAGAGTTTAATTGTCATTGTTACAAAATGTCAATAGGACAGCAGATTTCTCAATTTTGTTCAAGCAAAACTCTGTTCCCCTACAAAAGATCTTAGAAGATTTCCTTATGGATAGATAAAATAACTAAAAAGGTGTAGTTCACTTGAACCATTTATGACCCTTACTATCTGTCTACTATAGTGATAAAGGGCTGGACATTTACCCTCTCCTACGACTCTTGCAACAAGCTGTAAGTGTGCATTATTAACTCTATTTTACCAATGACTACACCAAAATTTAGAAAAATTAACTTGTTTGACAAAAGTATTAGACGCAATTCAACTAACCCTTTCAAAAGTGTGTGCTCTCATTCAACTTTATAATGTTTAGAGGCAAGTGCTCAAATTTTAGTGAATTGATACCCAAAGCATTCCTTGATGAGTTGAAGTGTAGTTGCAATTAGTATAACTTTATGACATTAAAAGATCTTGCATAAAACCTCTGCTTTGTTTATTTCTAAAAATTATTGGGTTTTATTTATTTATTTTAGTTCATCTTCCTTCCACATAAGTTCAAATTTTCTAGTTAAATTATCTCCATATCATTTTGTTTGAAATTGTATCAAATTTATATATTAATTTGTAAAAACACTTTATGGGATCAAGCTATTCTAAATGGTAAAATTAAGAATTTTCATATATGATACCACTGAGTAGGGGTTTATAATTTTTAAAACAAAATCTGTCATATTTCTTGCACAGTTGAATCATAGCATCTCTGCATAGATACAGATATAAACATATCAGTATGTGAATAATTAATTATCTCATCTATGAACATAGAATATATTTCATTTAATTGTGTCCTCTTCAATTTCTCAAATGTTTTATGTTTTTCAGTGTTCAGATTTTACTACTTGGTTACATTTATTCTTAAAATTTTTCTGATGTGATTGCCAATAGGGCTATTTTCTTAACTTCTTTTCATATCAGAGTATATTATCTTTACATACAGATATATGTGGTAGATGTATAGATCTCTCTCTCTCTCTCTCTCTCTCTCTCTCTCTCTCTTCTTCTTCTTCTTCTTCTTCTCCCTCTCCCTCTCTCTCTCTTCCAGTTCCTTATAAACTTGCCCATTCACATACACACATATTTTCATTTCTTTTTGTTAATGTAAAGTTTGGGATATATGCAATGTAAATTGGTACAATTTCCCCAGAGTGTACACTGCAAATTTGTAGCAAATATCTCAATAAGGTGCACATACTTTGACAAATTATGTGCAAATTTAAGAACTTGCATATTTTTAAGAAAAACCACCAGATTGGGTGGGTGTGGTGGCACATGACTGTAATCCCAGAGGCTTGGGAGGCAGAGACAGGAGGGTTGTGAGTTCAAAGCCAGCCTCAGCAACATTGCGGTGGTAAGCAACTCAATGAGACCTTGTCTCTAAATAAAATACAAAATAGGGCTGGGGATGTGGTTCAGTGGTTGAGTTCCCCTAAATTCAATCCCTGGTAACTCCCTCACCCCAATACACCAGATTGGAAAAAAGGATCACATTTTACTAACAAAAGATTTAAATATGTAAAACCTGTATTAGCAAGTAAAGAATACTTTATGAAAAATTATGAACACTGATATAAAAATTTTATTTTTTAAAAGCTATGTAAAAACAGTACAAATACATGCATACGTAAAAGTGTAATAAATAAACATGAAAAATTATCTATTTACCAGTTATTTGTGAGATCATTGCCTTTTATTATGTTTGCACTCTTCTAAATTTTCAAATTTTTCTACAATTAATCTGTAGTGCTTTTGTTTTCAGAAGAAAGAAAAAGAGTTATAAAAATAATAGTTGAAAATGGGTAATGGGTATCAAAAGTCATTTGTTGATTAGTCTACAATGCCCAATAGATTGACCTTATCCTACAGGGAAATTTTAGGTGGCATTGAGGGACTTTTGGCATTAAAATAACAATCAAGGTTGAAGATGGAGAGAAATAAATACCAGTTACTCCAAATGGCATTTGGAAAACAAATAAAACAAAAAAGTGTGGGAGGAGTAATTATATTTGATATCTTTGTTCTTGAACCTCAAGAGTTCTTCATGAAAATTTAAATCTTCTCAAATTCATGTGTCTTCTTGTTGGAATTGGGTGACAGTAAAATGCTTTATTCATTGTCACTTTATTTCTTGTAAAGTTATATCATTTCAGCCTCAGTGATTTCTAATGAACTATTAAAATATTAAATTAAAAACTATTCCAAATAATTTACCTATCGCATGGAACAGAGAACAGCTCTGAACTCAAACACTAAATAAATATTTTAATCAAATTCCTCTGACTCCTGATAAAAATACAGCTATATATTTGTGTAATGAAAGTTTGATTTTGTGATTGAGTTTTTGAATCTGTATGTTTAAACACTACTTTATGTTGTTTACTTAATAACAATGAAGAATCACTGTGTCACAATTGATGGGTAGAAAAGAACTTTGGAAAATCCGGAATTCCAGATGCAAACCTTAAACCCAGGTTGGAGTTGAAATTGAGACTTAAAATCTAAAATTTTTTAAATTTTGGTTGACATTGTTCTTGTTCATGATACTAGTAAGTTATATAATAAAACACTAATTATTTTAGTTTTGTCTTTAAAAAATGAATTTCACTCTGACTTTAGCTTTAGAAACCTCACAGAATCATGATTTTCTAGAAACTGGTGATGGCAAGGATTTTTGGTATAAAAGGAAAGGGGTCTATATTTTCCTCCTCATATGGTTCTTGTTTCTAGGTAGCCTATAAATATCCAGAAAGGAAGATTTCTCCACATCTGCAGCAAACATCATCATTGTATTCTTTGTAGATATAAAATAAGGATAATCTAATACTGCTGAAGATTTAAGAGAAACACATTTTCTCCATGATTACTCTAAACATTCCTGGCTCCTCTGTTGTACATTTTACTAATAAAAATCTCAAATGAAATTTCTTGTTGTACTCTCATTGACTATGAAGAACTAGTTTCCACAGAATAGGTCCTCTTCCTAAGGATGGAATGGGGGCAGGTACTTTTCTGTATGAAATAACTCACTTTTGTATGTTTTTACTATTCTGAGATTATTATTCTCAGAACTGGGTTTTCAGCTACCTTCTTTTTGTGCCTTTTTGAGTTACAAGGAGGGTCCTTTAAGATATTAGTTTTATGCAATCACAAACTCAAGGAATGAAGTGTTAGGCTACATTTGTACAGAGCTGGTGACTAAGCCATAGAAGTGAAAATATTTTTCAGTATTACACACATTGGTTGGATCTGTCCTAAGAACCTGGGAGTTGTGAAACCAAGCATTGTAAATACTCTCTTAAATAGTTATCAACTTAGACTAAATAGGTTGCTCCTATTTTAGATCATCAAGACAGAGATTGGGCATATAAAACACGTGTTTCCAGAATCATGCATAATTTTTTATTAAGAAAATGTACTTCTGTAATCTCAGCTACTCTGGAGGATGAGGCAGGAGGTTTGAGAATTGCAAGTTTAAGCACAGCATGGGCAAATTAGTGAGAATCTGTCTCAAAATTTTTCTAAAAAATATGTGTTGTGGGAGGGAGGTTAGGGGTATATCTCAGTGGTTAAACATCCTGGGCTCAATCCCCAGTACAAAAAGCAAAATGACAACAATAAAAAAGCCCTTGGTATTGTGGACTTAGACCCCCCACCTCCCCACTCCAGGGTTTCTGTGGGACCTTTTCTTCTCATTTACTTCCCTCATTTATTTAACTTATGGGTATATTTCAGCTTTTGTGGTTTTTTTCTGCCTTTCCTATCATTATGTTCATTATTGTCCTTTGATTTAATCATTTTGGTTTAATCTTTTCTCCTTTTTTGATTTGATATTTAAATAAAAGTTATAATTTTGACATTTAGATTGGAAAAGATGGCTGTTCTTTCTACTAGGGTGTCTTCTGTAATACTTCACTCTACTTTGAATGTGATAGTCTCATTCGCAATGTCAAAAAAAGAGGGAATAAAAAATTCTTACAATTGTTTTTCATTTTGTTCCCTTGAAATATTAAGACATTCTTAGTAAAGGGCTGATTACTATCTGCATTAATATCTTTAATGATACTCATAGTAGTATCCAAAGTCTACAAATGAATTGGCTAGTGTTTTTATTTTTTGTTTTTTAAATAATAGGACTTATTTTAGCTTTGCAAGGTTAACACCAGAGTTACAAGTCTGTGTGCCTGACCTACAAATGACAGTGCTCTAGCTTAAAACTACTAAATAGATATTTGTTAACCAAATGAGTAAGTAATTGTGTTCACCTATGAAGGTATTTGGAGAAAACTACTAAAAATTGTGTTAGGAATATGGCAAGTTTTGAGGAATTTATAAGGTTAATTTATATGGTTTAATTAACCCTCTGGGATGGTTTTTGGGGAACATATAATCAAGTAACATAAAGTTAACAGACTGAAAAGCATGAAAACAGAAAACTTAACTCAGTGTCTATTGTTTGGCTCATTCATGTCTTGGAGGAAAGAATGAAATATACTTATTATCAAAGGAGAACCCTTGTTTTATTGATTAGAAAGACATGAAAGAATTCTTGGAAAGAGAGATAACATTTAGACTTTGAACCAGAGTCTTATTTTCATAGGTTTTAACATAAAATGTAAATTGTCTTTTTTATTTTCTCTTTTTTTGGGGGAGGGGTACCGGGAATGAACTAAGGGGCACTCACAAAGCCACACGCCCAACCCTTTTTTGTATTTTATTTAGAGACAGGATCTCACTGAGTTGCTTACTGCCTCACTGTTGTGCCACTGTGCCCAGCAACTGTTTTTTTAGTCTTAATTCCATAAAACATTTCCTCCTTAATACATTCAATCTTAAGGTATTTGTGAATGACAAGTTTTCAGACCAAATCCCTTAGTGTTTATAGCTTTTCCCACAATTGTTTCAGTAACTATATGCATTTCAAAAACCTTACTTCACAATTAAATATATGAAACTTATTTTTAAATAGTATTTTAAAAGCTGAAGCACTGTATCTTCATATTACATTGCACTCATCTTCATGAGCAAATTACAGTGGAAACAAAGTAATTCCACTTGCACTCCATATCATTTTGTATAAGACTTGATTAATGTTTTTAACCTCTCTCATTGCAGTGATTAGCCTGAGTAAATATGATGGAATCAAATGAGACACAGGTGACTGAGTTCCCAAGTAAGATAGCTACATATAGTTCTATAGTTAATGGGGAAAATATCTATGCATATGTTCAACAATTGAAATATAATTTCCTGTTTAAACAAGTTTGTTTTCATGGTTTCTTGGGTGGGAAAAAACTATCTCTTGACTTTTTTTTTTTAACAAAAACAGTCTTAGGTGTAGACTTTCTAAATTTATGTCTTCCTAGTTATATCTTTCACTGAGTTTGGGGGACTGACATCTGGTCTTTCTATTTATGCCTTTCTTGGCTTTAAACTTGTCACTCTGTTAGAAACAGGATTTGATACTATAGCATTGGTGGGAAATGTTTACCTCTGGTGGTAGAGATTATGATGGCAGTAGTTGGGAGGAACAGGGCTGTGGGTTTTAATTTCACTTTGGAGAGTTTGAATTGGAAGAAGCAAATTAGATAGGTATAAGGTAGTGTGTTTTCTGTTGCTACTGTTATAAATTATCAAATATTTATTGACTTAAACATCATAAATTTATTATATTACATTTCTGGAGTGCATAGTTTTGAACTGGATCCCACTGGGCTCAAGTTAGCATTGGTAGGGACGTATTCTTCTCTGTAAGTTCTAGGAAAGAATTTATTTTCTTTTCAAGATTCTAGTGGCCAAGTACACATTTTAACTCCTGAAACCCTTAATCTGTCCTCAAAACTAGCACTGGTGCATCTCCTTGTGCCTATCTTCTGTCACATCTCCATTTGATCCTGACTCTTTTGCCATCCTCTTCCTCTGTATGGCTCCATGTGCTAACACTGAACCTTCCTAGATACTTAAGAATCATCTGTGAATTTTAAGTTTACTTGCTAACAATATTAATGGCACTGTAAATAATAATTCCCTCTTTCCATGCAGCCTAATGTATTTCCAGGTTATCGAGATTTAGGATGTGTACATCTGTGGGTGGTCAGTTAGTCTGACCAACATAGGTAGAAAATAACATTATTTTCTAGATTCCAAATTACTGGACCAGAGAGAAATAATTTCTGTCTATGCTCCTTCCTTTCCTGACTACCTAAAAATAAACTTGGTTTCACAGAATGTGTAGGCAGGAGATCCTTGGATTTAGTTTTGGAGCTGTTCCCCTTCACATTGCATGATAAAACCCTGGAAATACCTGAAGATGAAAAGCAGCCATGAGACCCACTTGTCCAAAGAACGAGAAGACTGCATCATAGTGGGTGGGTTAGATCATGTAGGTGGAGGACATATTAGAGACCCTGCAGAATGACCATAGGAATGAGGGCAGACAGAGAGACAGAAGAGTCTTGGAGGGCAGCCAGGATTTATCCCAATCAAGAGAGGCCAGATCACAAGTTCCAACAGGACTGACTTTTGTTGGAAAATTGAGCAGCATGCCCAGTCCATAGGAGTCTAAGAGCATTAATAGGGTAGAAAAAAAGATTGGACTACAGGATTTCACTGAGTGCTGAGAGGAGAATATGGAGATACACAGAAAACCAAAGTCCTAAGGTTACTGTGTTCCAAGTGCCCACTAAATATGAATATGAATGTAAGTGGGTGCACATATACATATATGTGTGTGGGTGTTTAGACATTTAGAATGTCTCCAGAAAACTTGTGTCTTAGGCAGAAATATTTAGAGGTAAAAAGACTGGATGATGAGAACTCCGATTTCATCAGTGGATTAATATAATTCAATGGATCAATTATTTGGTTAGATTTCTGGGTGGTGGTAAAATCTCCCATCAAGTTGGCATGGCTGGAGGAATTAGGTCACTGGAGGCGTGGCCTTGGGGAATATATCTCCCTGGTTCTTCCTATCTTTCTCTCTGTTTCCTGGCTGCTGTGAGCTCTGCATTGTCTTCCATGTGATACTTGTACTCAGGCCTAAAGTGGTGTAGCCAGCTGATCATGGACTGAAACCTCTAAAACCTTAAGCCAAAATAAGCCTTTCCACTTCTCAATTGTTTTTGTCAGTTATTTAGGTCACAGTGGTGAAAAGGTGACTAACATGATACACAAAAGCCTAATATCCATAAGAATGTATGCAGGAAAACATAGATATTTACTTTTTTTTTTTGCAATGGGGAATGATTCAATATCTATTAATGAGCAAATTTTTAAAATATGAGGGATATAATTGTATATCATATTTATATGCATAACTGTGAATCTGTTAATGATTATACAGTGAAAATTTAAGCATGGAAGCCAAAACACCTGAAAACATCCATCTAAGTATCTATGGTTTGATATAAAATCAGCTGTAGGAGTTGAGTGAGTGTAGGTTTAGCACAAAGTTTTGGGTGGGGCTAGAGTTAGGGTTAGGAAATAAAAAGGTATTATCAGGAAACATGAATATTTATAAGAATGTATGTGCGAAATCATTTAGGGAAACATATAGGAATGTACGTTTTTTGGAATGAGGAATAATTCAATGTTGTTTTTACAAACACATTTCTCAATATGAGGTATGAAAATGTAAATAATATATATGCATTAATGTGAATCTCTTTATGAGTATATAGTGAAAATTCAAGCATGAAGCCAAAACATCTGAAAATATCTATCTAAGTATCTAATGTTTTATGTAAATCAGCTGCAGATGTTAAGATAAATGTAGCTTAGCAGCAAGTTTCAAGAGGAGATAGGGTTAGAGTTAGGGAAAAAAGCTTATACCAGGAAACATGAATATTCATAAGAATGTACGTGTGAAAACATCAAGGAAAACATAGAGATAAGTACATTTTTTACAATGAAGAATGGTTCAATGTTGTTTGTACCAACACATTTTTTAAACGACTGTAAATTATATGTATATGCATAAATATGAATCAGTTTATGATTATACATTGAAAATTGAGTTATGGAAGCCAAAATCCCAATAAATATCTATCTAAATAACCTTGGTTTCACCTAAAGTCAGCTGCAGTCTTTGGGATAAGTGTAGGCTTAGCACCAAATTTTGGGAGGGGCTAGGGTTAGGGTTAGGAAATGAAAAATTATATCAGGAAACGTGAATATTCATTAGAAAGTACATGTGAAAAATGTAGGAAAACATATAGAAGTGTACATTTTTGGCAATGGGAAATGGTCCAATGTTGGTCACACTAACACATTTTAAAAAATAGTAGGTATGCATATGTAACTGCTATATATGCATCATCTGAATCTCTTTTTACTATGTAGTGAAAATTCAAACATGGAAACCAAAACGCTCAAAACCATCCATGTCAGTACGTATAGTTTCATGTAAATTCAGCTGTAGTTGTTGCGGTAAAGGTAGACTTAGCACTGAATTTTGGGTGGGCCTAGGGTTAGGGACATGGAATGAAAACGTATATCAGGAAACATGAATGTCCGTAAGAATGTTCACATGACAACAGTAGGATAACCTATCGAAATGTACATTTTTGCAATGGGGAATTGTTGGCCATATGTACACATATTTTGAAGACTTGTTATGAAAATGTAAATGATCTATATGTACACATTTGAATCTGTTTATGACTATACAATGAAAATTCAAGCATGGATGTCAAAATGCACAAAAACATCCATCTAAGAATCTATGGTTTCATGTAAAATTTGCTGTAGGTGTTGTGGTAACGGGAGGATTAGCACCACATTTCTCATGGAGCTAGGATTTAAGTTACAGAATGAAAAGATACATGAGGAAACATGAATATACATAAGTATGTTCAAGTGAAAGCCTGTAGGAAAACATGAAAATATCCATTTTTTTTGTAATAGGGAATGGTTAAATTTGGTCTTAAAAACACGTTTTGGTTTTTTTTTTTAAATATGAGTGATGCATATATAAATCATATATGTGCATACTTGTGAATCAGTTAATGTTAAACAGTGAAAATTCAGGAATGGGAATCAAAGCACCAGTAAATATCCATCTATGTATCTATGATTCCATGTAAAATCAGCTGCAGGCATAAGGTTCTGCTTAGCACTAAATTATAAATGGGGAAGGGATAGGGTTAAGGAATGAAAAGAATACTGAGAAACATGAGTATTCATGTTAATGTGAATCTATGCGTAAAACATGTAGGAAAACACATAAAATGTACATTTTTTTGCAATGTGAAATGGTTGAATGTGTTCATTTTTTTCAATAGGAGGTATGCAAATATAAAAAATATATATGTATACATGTGAATCAGTTTATGGTTCCACAGTGAAAATTCAAGCATGGAAATCAAAATGTCTGAAAACATCCTTCTAAGTGTCATGATTCATGTAAATTCAGCTACATATATTCGGATAAAGGTAGGGCTCAGCACCAAAACTTGGATGGAGCTAGTTATGATTAGAGAATAAAAAGTTATATTAGAAAAAATGAATATTCATAAGAATATTCTCGTGAAATTATATAGGAAAACTTATAGAAAAATACATTTTTTTGCAACGGAAATTGGTTCAATGAACATATTTTAAATATGAGGGATGCAACTATGTGTTATATTTACATGCATAAATCTGAATCTGTTTATGGTTATACAGTGAAAATTGAATCATGGGAGCCAAAACACTAATAAACATTCATCTAAATAAGCTGTAGGCATTTGTGTAAGCATTTGTGTAGCACCAAATTTACTGTGGGGCTGGCGATATTTTTAGGGAATAAAAATTATATCAGGAAACGTGAATATTCTTAAAAATGAATATTCAGCCCAAACACCTGTAAATATCCATCTGTGAAAAAAATGTAAAAAAATTTATAGAAATGTACATTTTTTTACAATGGGGATTGGTTCATTGCTGGTCTCATGAACATATTTTTTATATGAGGGATGCATCAATTATATTTATATGCCTAAAAGTGAATCTGTTCATACTATATAGTGAAAATTGAGTCATGGAAGGAAAGTGCCCATAAACATCCATCTAAGTATGTATGGTTTCATGTAAAATCAACTGCAGGTGTTGGGGTAAGTGTAGGGTTAGCACTGAATTTCTTGTGGTGCTAGGATTAGGGTGAGGAAATGAAAAGGTATATTAGGAACATTAATATTCAAAAGTATGTTCAAGT
Organism: Urocitellus parryii; assembly: GCF_045843805.1. Lineage (NCBI taxonomy): Eukaryota > Metazoa > Chordata > Mammalia > Rodentia > Sciuridae > Urocitellus > Urocitellus parryii. Next base: position 147,145,887 of record NC_135532.1, read on the forward strand.
GAAAACATGTAGGAAAACATATAGAAATGTACATTTTTTTGTAATAGGGAATGGTTAAATTTGGTTTTAAGAACACATTTTTTTAAAAAATATGAGGAATAAATATATAAATGATCTAGGTGCATACTTGTGAATCAGTTAATGATTACACAGTAAAAATTCAGGGATGGAAGCCCAAACACCTGTAAACATCCATCTGTGTATCTATACATATCTATACATCTATGTATCTATGGTTTCATATAAAATCCGCTACAGATGTTTGGGTAAGGGTTTTCTTAGCACTGAATTTCAAATGGAATTAAGGTCAGGGTTAGGGAACGAAAAGGTATACCAAAACACATGAGTATTCATAAGAGTGTGTGTGAAAACATGTAGGAAAACACATAGAAATGTCTAGTGAAATTGAATCATGGGAACCATGATGCAATAGGGAATGGGTGAATGTTGGTCATATGAACACATTTTTTTTTCAATAGGAGGTATGTGAATATAAATAACACATATGCATACACATAGATCTGTTCATGACTATACAGTGAGAATTCAAGCTTGGAAGCCAAAATGCCTGAAAACTACCATCTATGTATGTATGGTTTCATTTAAATTCAGCTGCAGTTGTTAGGGTAATGTAGGCTTAGCACCAAATTTTGGGTGGGGTTGAAAAACCAGCCTCTACCTCAGAGCAAAGCGTGTCCAAGGAAGGGACATGATCTTTGTCCTTGAAAAGACCCACAGAGCACTCCTAGGCACATTGCCACCCTGCTAAGTTGTTTATCTACAAATAACAGGAGAGATCTGCTGCACCAGGTGTCCCTGACTCAGTCAGGCTAGGTGGAGACCCATAGTAACCCCCTAGCAGCCACCAATCAGCATGAGACAGGGAAATACCTGGGATGCCAGATGACCCTCCCAGTAGTTTATGGTGATTGATAACGTGTTGGGAAACCATGTAGTTCAGCAGAACACCCCTTTTGGCTTAAACTAATCAGTTCAAACGAATCCCTCTCTTGTAGTAACCAATCACCCCTACCCAACTTGTTCCCGCCAATGAATGTGCTAATCATGTTTTAGAGTTGTTATTTGATTTTCCCATGGTGTGTGAGGATTTGCTAAGAGATGCTATGATGTATGTGGGGGTCCCTGCCTTCTCCTAAGAATGTATAAAAATGCTGCAAACCCTGGGCTGGGGGCCTCTCAGCGTCACCAGTTGCTGTGTGTGTGTGTGGAGGACCCAGCTAGCTCACAATAAACACCTCTTTGCTCTTTACATGGATCTTGGTCTCTGGTGGTCTTTTGGGGGTCCCGAATTCGAGCATAACAGGGTTAGGGTTAGAGTTAGGGATTGGAAAGGTATATCAAGAAACATGAATATTCATAAGTATGTCTGAAATCATGGAGGAAAACTTATAGAAACGTCAATGGGGTATGGTTCAATGTTGTTTGAACAAACACATTTTAATATATGAGAGATGCAACTGTGAAGTATATTTAAATGTATAAATGTAAATCTGTTTATGACCATTCAGTGTTTTGGAAGCCAAAACACCCGAAAACATCTAAGTATCTATATTTTCATGTAAAGTCAACTGCAGGTTTTGAGGTAAGGGTAGTCTTAGTATCGAGTTTCAGGTGGGGCAAGGGTTAGGGTTAGGGAATGAAAAGGTATTTAGGAAAACTTTCATAAGAATGTATGTGAGGAAACATATAGAAATGTACATTTTTTGCAATGCAGAATGGTTCAATGTGGTCATATGAATACATTTTTTCAATAGAAGTTATTCAAATGTAAATTATATATATACATACACATGAATCTGTTTATGACTATACAATGAAAATTCAAGCATGGAACCAAAACGACCAAAAGCATCCATCAGAGTACCTCTGGTTTTATGTAAATTCAGCTGCTGAGTTTTGGGTGGGACTCGGGTTATGGGTAGGGATTGAAAAGGTATATTAGGAAACATGAATATTCTTAAGTATGTTCAAGTGAAAACATGTAGGAAAAATATAGAGATGTATAGTTTTTTACCATGAGGAATGGTTCAATGTTGGTTGAAGAACATATTTTTAAATATGAGGGATGCATATATAAATGATATATGTGAACACATGTGCATCAGTAATTATTTTACAGTGAAAATTCTGGGATGGAAGCCAAAAGGCCTGTAAACATCCATCTATGTATCTAGAGTTTCATGTAAAATCAGCTGCAGGTGTTTGGTAAGGGTTTTCTTAGCAATGAATTTTGGGTAGGGGTAGGGTTAGGTTTAATTAATACACAGTTATATCAGAAAACATAATATTCATTAGAATGTATGTGTGAAAACATGTAGGAAAACATATAATAATGTACATGTTTTGCCATGGGAAATGGTTCAATATTAGTTGAAGAAACACATTTTGCAAATATGAGAGATATTACTGTATATTGTATTCAATGCATAACTGTGAATCTGTTTATAATTATACAGTGAAAATTGAGTCATGGAAGCCAAAACTGTCAACATCCATCTAATTGTGTATGGCTTCGGTACAATCAGGGGCAGGTGTTTGGGTATGGTTGGGGTTAACATTGAATTTTGTGGAGTGCTAGAGTTAGGGTTAGGGAATGAAAATGTATATCAGGAAACATGAATATTTATAAGAATGTATGTGGGAAAACATGTAGGAAAACACTAGAAATGTACATTTTTTTTGCACTGGGGAATGGTTCAATGTTGGTCGTATAAACACATTTTTTTTCAATACATGAATCTGTTTCTGTCTATACAGTGAAAATTCAAGCTTAAAAGCCAAAATGCCTGAAGACTTCCATCTATGTATGTATGTTTCATTTAAATTCAGCTGCAGTTATTGGGGTAACCATACGCTTAGCATTGAATTTCGGGTGGGGTTAGGGTTAGAGTTAGTGATTAAAAAGATATGTGAAGAAACATGAAATTCATAAGTATATATGTGTGAAATTATGTAGGAAAACATAGAAATGTACATATTTTGCAATAGGGGATGGTTCAATGCTCATCAAACAAATACATTTTAATATATGAGGGATGCAACTGTAAAGTATATTTAAATGTGTAAATGTGAATCAGTTTATGATTATACAATGAAAATGTAGTCATGGAAGCCAAAAGTCTGATGAACATTCATCTAAATATGTATGGCTTCATGTACAATTTGCTGCAGTTTTTGGAGTAAATGGAGGCTTAGTACTGAATTTTGGGTGGGGATAGTTGGGGTTAGGGTATAAAAAGTTATATCAGAAAACATGAATATTCATAAGAATGTTCATGTGCAAATATGTAGGAAAACCTATAGAAATGTATATTTTTTTGCAATGGGGAATGGTTCAATGGTTGTCTTATTAACACATTTTTTCAATACAATGTATGCGAATGTAAATTTTATATATATATATATATATATATATGAATCTGTGTATAACTACACAGTGAAAGTTTGAGCATAGAAGCCAAAATTCCCATAAATGTCAATGTAAGTGTCTTTGGTTTCATGTACATTCAGCTGCATGTGTTGGGGTAAAGGTAAGCTTAGTACTTAATTTTGGGTTGGTATGTGTTTAGGGTAGAGAATGACCTTTAGTCACAGAAGCATAAAAGCTGACTAAAACAATATAAGAATGTACATTTTTTGTAATGGTGAATGGTTTAATGTTGGTCATATGAGCACTTTTTTAAATATAAGGGATGCAAATGTAAAAGATATATATGAGAAGAAATATAATTGATCAAGAAATATATGAAAAAATGTTCAACATCTTTAGCAATTAGAGAAATGCAAATCAAAAATATTCTAAGATTTCATCTCACCCTAGTCAGAATGGCAATTATCAAGAATACAAACAACAATAAATGTTGGAGAGGATATGGGGGAAAAGGTACACTCATACATTGCTGGTGGGAATGCAAATTGGTGCAGCCATCTCCATATGGAAAGTGATATGGAGATTCCTCAGAAAACTTGGAATGGAACCACCATCTGACCCAGATATCTCACTCCTAGGTTTATACCCAAAGGACTTAAAAATAAGCATACTACAGTGATATAGCCACATCAATGTTCATAGTGATTCAACTCACAATAGCTGTGGAACCAGCCTAGGTGCCCTTCAACAGATGAATGGATAAAAAACTGTGATATATATATGTGTGTGTGTGTGTGTGTGTGTGTGTGTGAGAGAGAGAGAGAGAGAGAGAGAGAGAGAGAGAGAGAGAGAGAATATTATTCAGCCTTAAAGAAGAATGAAGTTATGGCATTTGCAGGTAAATGGATGTGGCTGGAGAATATCATGCTAAGTGCAATAAGCCACCCCACAAAACTAAAGGCCAAAATTCTTTTTCTGATATGCAGATGCTAATTCACAATAAGGGTGGGATTAGGAAAGAATAGAGTTATTTTAGATTAGATAAAGGGGAGTGAAGGGAGGGGAGGGGGTCTAAGGGTAGAAAGGATATTATTTTACATATATATATGACAGCATAACCAATGAGATTCTACAAAATGTACAATCAGAAAAATGAGAAATTATAATCCATTTATGTATGATATATCAAAGTGCATAAATGTATTCTAATGCCATGTTTAACTAATCAGAACAAATTTTTTTTTTAAAAAGTGAATTCTTTACTTTGTATTAGTGACAGGAACATGCAATATTAATGTTCTAACTATGATTCCTGAAACATATTTAAGATAAAGTTTATTAGCATATATTGGGATCAGATGCCTTAGGCTTATCAAAATCTAAAAATCAGGTATAACGAAAAATACTGATTAAAAGGGTTAGAAACACCTAGGATTTAGCACAAGTTCCCTAGATATTTTGGAATGAGTGAATATTTTAGCAAATGAATAAATACCAGACACATAAATGGATGAATGGAAGGACGTGTGGATGATGAAATGACTATATAATTCTTAATTAGTTTCACATAATACTAGACTCCTAGAAGATTCTGATGGGGGAGGGAAGGTACACTCATACATTGCTGGTGGGAATGCAAATTGGTGCAACCATTATGGAAAGTGATATGGAGATTCCTGAGAAATCTGAGGGAAGAATGAAAAATGAAGGAACTTTGGATTGAAGGGAAGAATGAAGAGAAGAATGAAGGAACTTTGGATTGTGCAGAGGGGAATGAGGGGAGAGGAGGAGTTGTGGAGATTGGAAGGACAGTGGAATGAGATGGATATTTTGTCCATATACATGTATGATTACACTACTGGTGTGACTCTACTCCATGTTCAAGCAGAGAAAGGAGAAATTGTGCTCCATTTGTGTACAATGTGTCAAAATGCATCCTACTGTCACAAATAACTAATTAGAACAAATTAAAAAATAAATCCTATGAAGTTCAGCCCTTTTATCACTGTTCCTCTAGCCAGGCTCCTTCTTGCCCTGACTTTCTGCAATCATCCTTTAGGACATATTTTACTTCCAAACTTTTCAGTGCAGATAGCTTACATTGTTTGAGAGTGTGGCCACATCAGGGAACTGTCAGTGTCTTCTTGAAGGTGAGTGACTCAATTTTCATTGCATAAGCATAGGGCAGCTTTCTGAGAACAAAAGTTTAGATCAGGTATCTGGAAGATAGTTTCAGGATGCATCTTTATCCACCAAGTGAGTAAAAGTTCACATAAAACATTTATCCAATGTGGCTTTCTAAGATCATCCACTCTGGTGTCAACTCTTTGAATTTCAGCATTACTGCTTGCTTAGATAAGTCACTTAGTATGCCTCCACTGCTCAGTGTTTAATCTGTAATACTGGGGTAATAAAGGTAGCTTTTTATAGATAGGGTTTCTACTTAGATTAAATGCTTAAATATGTTGAAAGCCCAAGAGCTGTGCCTTGCACATATTGACCATTATTTTTATTATTGTTTTATCTTAGCCAATAAACCAACTCAGGACCTTCATCCTCTTAATGGAGCATTTGCTTTGTTCTCTGAAGGATTCAGAGTGAGTCAATATGGCTGTTTTTATCCCAGGACATTTGTGAGGAAGTTAGGGTTAGTTAGGGCTGTTGTTTGCGACCAAGAAGCTGAGAAAGGTAATGGTAACACTTGATGATGGATTGCATCAGGGCTTACCTGTTCCCTTATGCCTCTCCTTATAGCTGACCCCCATCAGGAGGCTGTGTATTACTGCAGGAGCAATGCTGATCCGGGCAAAAGGAACTTGACCAGCTCTTGTCCAACATGCTGAAAATGAATGAGCCATCTCATGAATTACCTGTCCTGATGATCCACACCTGTGCCCTGTTCCCTATGTCTGTGATCTTCCTAGATCTGGGTTATTCCATCCCTGCTCCTACCTCACCCTTTTCCTACCCTAGTCTTCTTAAATACCTCTTGGCTCACTAGGTCTCTATGGCTGATCCCCCAAATTCTTCCCACTTCCATGCCTGAAACTCTGAGAACTTTTCTCATAGGTTGTATGTCCCTGTGACCATTCTGTTCTCCAGACACTTTCCTACTCCAATAAGTCGGCTTCTTCTGCCTCATCTGTGGACTATCTTGTCTGCCTATGACATTGGACTTTCTCCTGATGTCTAAAGCAATGTGTCTTCTTCCACTCCCAGCTGCTTCCTGGTATTATTGCTTCTTTTAAGCCTAATGTTCAAACTTCAACATGTGAGGGAGCAGAACTCATCACCAATAGCCAGCGGTATCACTAGCTACAGCAAGTAAACAAAAATGCTTTGATTTAAATCTCTTTTGGAAGATGTAGAAGAAAAAAGCCTATAAAAATCAAGTTGAGGAATCTGCTAAACATATACAAGTTCTTCAAGCCTATCTGCAGAAATTACACATTGGCATAGAGAATCTCCAGGAAGAGAAAGACCATAAAATCATAAGCACTAGAGATGAATTGCTTAGCTGCTGAGATGAAATTTTGCTGTTTCATGAGGCAGCTGCACAGGCTGCTTCTGAGCAGGACACTGATATTACTTCTTTACAAGATGAGTTTAAGTAGGTGCCAGCTGAAGTGTGAGTGGTGGTGGTGGTGGACAGTGGCACCTGAGTATGAGAAAGAAATCACAAGTCTGTAGAACAGTTTTCAGCTTTGGTGTCAACAGTATGAAGACCAGCAGAGAGCAGAAGCAACAAGGTTGCAAGGTGAACTAGAAAGTTGAAAAAGGAAGGGAATGTATTGGAAACCGAGTGCCCTTCTCTAAATGTTTTGCTATCATCAGAACTGCAGTGGCAAGAGAAAGAAATACACAATTCTGAGAAACAGAGTTTAGAGTTTACCAGTGATCACAGCATCCTTCAGGTGACTAGGAAAGGACTGGAGAACCAAGTGGGATCCTTGAAAGAGCAGCATCTTCAGGATTCAGCGGATTTAAAAACTCTTCTCAGTAAGGCTGAAAACCAAGCAAAGGATGTACAGAAAGTCTGAAGAGACACAGACTGCACCCTCAGAACTGAAGTGGAAGTTTGAAATGATGGAGCAGGAAAAGCAACCAATCACACACGAACTCAAACAATGTAAAGACAACCTGAAGCTGCTCCGAGAGAAAGGAAATAATTCTTCCATATTACAACCCCTCCCAGCCACATTCATTGGCCTATTCCTGGCTTTCCTGTTTTGGTCCATCGTGGTAGAGAAAGAAACCCTGGCTCTGGATGTGTGAGGCCTGAGCCTAAGCAACTCCATTTTTAAAACTCTAGTTTGAAACCTGCAGTTTTACCAGGCTCACCTAATAGCACCCTCCAGTATGGCCCTCAAATATAAATAAGTCACTTCCCCCCATCCTGAGAAGCCTCTGGCAGGTTGTCCTCACCTGATAAGAGGAAAAGATGAAAAGATCAGGTGGGGACCACCCCAGGGTAAATGATGTCACTGATAAATCTGGTGGAAGCTGATGAGAATTGAAAGGGGGGGTTAAAAGCCCCCAAATTTAGTATAAATAATAGAGCAAATGAACATATATTCAACCAGCTGACACTGATTCACACAAGGCTGAGAGCCTGATGAGGACCTGGATTGACATTACAACTCTTCTCATCTTCCTGAACCTCTGCGTTGCTCTCACCACTCTCAAATTCTGCAGTCACATCTTGATCCTGGTGAGAGCCACAATTTTTCCCTAGGACCACTTTCTCAGCTGGCCATCAGCTCCATCCCAGGAGAAGCCTGCCTTGGTTCCTGATCTGATCACCAGGGTCTGGGTGAGTGTGCATCTGCTGGACCTAAAGTCTAAGGCAGAGACTTTTGATCTGACACTTGAACTTAGCATGCCAAGGGAATGTCTATTATGAGCCTGTCATGATTAGGTGTGTTTGCAATGCTTAGAATTAATCTAGAATTGTTTGCTGTTAATTGATTATGTCTATTACAGCGCCTAGCATTAAGAATTGTCATTTTCTTGATTAGGAACATACAGAGTGAAATTATATTGAGTGATTTGAGTGAATAAAGCATTGAAAAGGGCAAAAGCACATGGACATTATTTGTTTCTCCCCCTGGACTGCATAAGTTGCACCTTTTGCCCATCTCGAAAGAATGCCCATGTTGGCTGCCCTGTTTGTGGTGACAGCCATCGTGCTGTAAGTGCCAGGTGTGTTCAGAGCTTCAGGAGGGCATTTCTTGAGTCCGTGCACCATCCTCTCTCTAGAAGCCGGCATCACACTCATGCTAGAGACAAACAGAACCATTTTCTTCTTTTTTTTTTTACCTTTTAAAACAGAAGAAGTGCAAGAATACAATGTAGGGTTATTTCTTTAAATTATATAAATGTAACTGTTTATAGAGAGAATATAAAATTGTTACTTTATTCTACTGTAAGCAATAATTTATTTGCAATTTTTCATGTAATTTTTAAATAAGTATGTTGAGATTTCCAATATTATGGTGGCCAAATGTAGGTTCCTGGTACATCAAATTATTTATACCATTAAATTTATGAATATTACTGCTATCATATATTAAAAAAAGAAAATGAAAGCAAAAGAAGCATTAAAATTGGAAATAAGGAAAAAAATTATGGATATTTTACTTTGAATTCTGATGGCCAGATAATTTGCTTTTCTGATTTGATAACTACCCAAACCAAACAATGAATACATGCATAGGCAGAGAGGCCCTGTGTGCTCAGTGCCTATAGGTTTGAGGTGTGTGTATATGTGTGTGTGTGTGTGTGTGTGTGTGTGTATGTGTGTATATTTTTTAACATATTTACACCATTTTTAATTGTTATAAAACCACTGAGCTATTGGGAACAAGACTTAGAGACAACTTTCTGTGGGTTTTAATTCAAGGAAAAATACTTTTGAAAAATATTCCATTTTAATGATAATTTGGGGGACATGTGCATGCTTCTTCAGCCTTAATGTGAATTGAAGATATGGATCTTCTTATCTGCCTGAACCTCTGTGTTGTTCTCACCACTCTCAACTCTGCAAAGCTTTCTATGACAGTGTGTATTTTCTTGAGCAACCTGAAGTATATCTGAGAGTGAAACATAGTAATTACACAATTTCAGTGCAGTCAACCAAACTGTTGCGTCAATTGGAATGTAATTTTATTGAATCTCATGTGTTTAAAGAGATATTTTCTTTTCAAGTCCAGGTAATTTCTCATATACAACAATTTAGAGAGCATGATTTTTTTCTATCATGTGTTCCTCCAAGTATGTTTCATTGAAGAAAGAATTATATCTCTTTAGATAAGCTTTTATTGACTTAATTTGACTTATGTTTCAGAGCTAATTCATGTTCAAGGTGAACAGTTACTGAACATCAGCTTTCCTGGTTTTGAATGCAAGTGGTTATTTTCTTTTTATTGTTATTAATTGGAAATTTCTGTTAATTAGAAGCGCTATTCTCAAGATTAATAGTGTTCCATTGGGCTGGGGACATGGCTCAAGTGGTAGCGCGCTCGCCTGGCATGCGTGCGGCCAGGGTTCGATCCTCAGCACCATGTACAAACAAAGATGTTGTGTCCGCAGAAAACTAAGAAATAAATATTAAAAATTCTCTCTCAAAAAAAAAAAATAGTGCTCCATGCACAGTGACATACCTAAATGCTGCTTAGTATTATATATTTAAAACACAGAAGTCAAAGTTTAGCTATGGTTTTGTGCAGCACAACAGTTATTTCAGTAAAGTTTATTTGGGTCTTAGGATACCTAAAATATCACATAGTTAAAATTTTCAGTTAGTAAAGACTGGGAGGGAATGTTAGTGAATTGACTTGAATGTTCTGTGGGAATACACAGGTCTAGCCAAATATTGAAATAGGAGTTTAGGATATAATTTGCCTTGTGATGTTTGACAGTTATTGTTTATACTTAAAGATTATATTTTAATCTATTTGTGATTGTTGTGAAAAATCACTAGATTTATGGAAGGATTAGTCACAAGTGACTTGTAGAAAATAATGTCATATAATTCATTTCATTGTTTTTTTGTTGTTGTTGCAGGAAGCCACTTCACCACAGAATGTTAATACGCCAGTGGTACCCAGTACCTCTTGTATATAGGTTATTGCAAATATTGTTTGAAATGCTTCACTTCAGAATTAAATTTTTAAAGTAAATTGTTTGACATTTATTTTGTAAAGATATAAAGTGCAATAGAATTTCTGAGTACAGATTAAACTATTTGCACTAACACATTTGATGTGCATGATTTAATAAAAGTAATTTTACTCTCCCTATTAAAAAGGATCTGATTATGAGAAGGATTTAATCATTAGACAAAGTGTGGTTTGCACAAATTATTGGGTATTAAAATTACCTGGGGAGCTTGTGCAACCAGATAAACCACAAACTGCATCTATTATCCAAAGAAATGATGTCGATTCTCTTGGTTTGATATCATTTTGTTTAAAATAATTGATGAAACAAAATTTTTATAACTCAATACAAATGTATTCCCTAAATAGGGAATACCATGCTCATAATCCATGAATTGCTTTACTTTAAAATTGGAAAAAGAACAAAGTCTCTCATCTATCTTCCCAGGTCCTTGGAGATTTGATGGATGCTGAATTTCCTGGCACCACCTTCCACTTTCTGACTTTTCCCTTTGCTGATCAGCCCATTTAGAGTTTTTGGTTTGTCTAATGATCAAGTTCTTCTCATAAGCTAGATCCTAAAGTGATGAAGGCCATATAGTTAACAAGCATCCACTGTCATCACTTTTTAGAAATAAAAACTCGAGGGCCCCAAACTAGAACTTCTGAAATAAATATACATTTTAAAAATATTTATATGAAATTCATTGTCATTGCTGTTTAGGAAGCAAGACATGGATCAAATCCAATTAAAGTACTGATCTTTTGTTTTCCTTAGCTACTCATTCTAACAATTCCCTAATAAGTTTCAGATTGAAGTGGGGAAGCTAGTGTGTCTGGAATTTAGGTTGCAGTTTGCATGAGGAGGACCCCTTTATTTGAGGTTAGCTCCTGAAGGGAATCCAATTCTTGCTTTTGTTAAAATGATGTGCTGATGAGCTCAGATTGCAATGTACTAATCAAAAAACTCAGAATGGTATTTTTTTGTAAATAAACTGTAGTTTCCATAAACATGTTTTAAGTATCCTTTGTGAGGTAAAATAAAGAATTAAAGTGAAATTTTTAAATTAAAATTAGAACTGTAACAATGACTGATGTTTATAATTACATCATTCTCATGCTTGTGGAATAAACTGAACTTCTTATACATATCCAAATCCACAGGCTCAGTAGAACAACTTCACTGGTCCTATAGGGAACTCTCTGGTACTCTTTAGGAGACGTAAAAATCTTTACTCCTTGCACTTATGGATAAAAATGACAGTTATATAACTGTTTGGCTCTTGTGTACAAGAAAACCCATATAAATAGAATTTTATTGAGGCTGGTAAATTAAACCTCTTAAACAAATGAGTAGGCAAAGAATTGTATGCTCATTATTTTTGATTTTGTGCTATTGTCTTTTTTTTTCTGTTTTATAAAACCTAATACTTTTAAAGGACCTTTGCATTCTTTCAATTTATTGGTAAGACAGAAATATTTTCTGTAGTTTTAAAATTCTTTATAGGAAAGGTAAAACAAATCTGTGTAACTTGTAACAATTTAGATTGGGTTTGAAAAATGACAAAAAGCAGGGTCAAAAATGGAAAACAGTGCACTCTCTTTTATATTTAAATTCATGCTGACCTTTGGAGAAGCAAAAATGCCGTAAGACTGATTTCTTCTCTGTAATAATATGTTTATTATCTAGTTAATCTAAATATAATGACTTTATTTCAAGATCTTGAACTTTAAATAATTTACATGTGGGTTTAAAGTTATAATTCACACTAATTCTTATATAAGAAATATTTTGAAAAATTCTAATAAAATGATCCATAGGGTTTAGTTCATCATGCATGCTGATTAAAATGTTCAAGGTATCACTTTAATATGAGTTCTATGCTGTCACCAGAATGCAACAATATTTTGTTGAGTACTTTATATGTATTTATCTGGAAATATGATGAAAATGTTCTTTCATTGCTCTTTTCAGTGTGTGTGATTTAAGAAATACCTACATAAAAACTGAATTTGATCACTTTGAATTATCAAGTGAAAAGGAATTGTGTGGAGAGTATTTTGCTCCAAATAGAGCACATCATACTGTAATTATTGGTACTTTTTATTTATATTGCCTTTTCCAAGATCCTGTAGATGATTACCATGTATTTTACTAAAAATGCTTGTGAGTGACCAAAATGCTATCAATTTAAAGAAGCAAGATTTCTAGAGTCAGTTTACTTCAGTCACTGTAACAATAAAGACTAAGAAACTTGAAAAATTTTATTGTGTATATTTGATTTTTACCACATGATGTTTTTGATATACATATATGTAGTGAAGTGATTGATCAAGTCAAACAAATTAGCACTCAATCATATTTTTAGAGTTACTTTTTTCGTAGCTGTTGGTGGTGAGAACACTTAAAACCTACTCCCTGGGCATAATACCAGTATTTAATTAAATATTTTTAATCATTAAATTATAATTTTCATGTTGTGCTCATATTAAAGATAAAGCAATTTTTAAATTTGGTAATACTAGTTCAATTATGAAAAACAATTTTCTAGCAACATTTTAAATCAAATATCTATTTTGTACTAAAATTCCTTGGAGAAAAAAAAAACAACTGCATTTTGCATAGAAGAAAAAGATATTCCTTTGATTGACAACTTTTAATTAATTCCAGAGAAAAGAAAATCACCCTAAAAAAATCTCTGAGCCTTTCCTTTTATTTCATGTTCAGCCTTTGTTGGATACTTCCTCTTTCCCCTCTGACTTTTTAAAATAGATAGTTTGAAATTTTTTTCTTCTTACTTGAGGCATTATAAGTTTACATAATATTGGGATTTAAGAGTTATGCACATGTATCTCAGTTATTTTCTGCCTTTTTCTTCCTTCTTCTTGTTTTCTTTTCATCCACCTGAAATTTCCATTCTACTTGATTTTCCGCTCTTCTCTCTTTTTAAACTTTTATAGAAATGGTCTACAAGAAAATATATTCTCATGAAGATAAAATGCCAACTGTTCTCTAATCACTTAGAATGAATGATTCATTTTCTTCACTGTTGTTCTACTTGCTTCCTATGCACTTAAAAAAAAAAATGGTTACATTCTGGGCACTGTGGTGCATTTCTGTAATCCCAGCAGCTCCAGAGGCTGAAGCCAGAGGATGATAAGTTCAAAGCCAGCCTCCACAAACGTGAGGCAGAAAGCAACTCAGTGAGACCCTGTCTCTAAATAAATACAAAATAGGGCTGGGATGTGGCTCCCTAGGGCCCCTGAGTTCAATCCCCTATACCCTAAGTGAATAAATAAATAAAATTATTACATGCTTTTTAAAGGGACAGTCAATTTCAGTCAAATTTTGTTTAACTGCCTCTATGCCTCATATTGTTAACTCTTCCTTTGTGCAGAGTATTCATGTCATCTTTGCTTTTATATATGCTGGTGATCATTACTTGTTTCTTTTCCACTAGCAAAATTCTAATCAGATAATTGATTATTGAATTTTCCAATAGAAAATATGAGCTCCATTATTGAGACTAGAGGTTATCAATATAATAACAACAACAATAAATTTTACAGTGTAGGTATTTATATATCACTGTTTAGAAATCCAATCTAAATGCCACCATAAGAAAATGCTTTTCTTTCCTGAGTGATTATTTATTATATTATACTGCTCATACTCAAATAGAACATCTGAGTGAGCATGTGGATATCATGCTAAAAACTCCTCACAATTTTCCTCTAATAGTAAACAATGAAGTCCCTGAACTAGTTTTTTAAACCCTGTGTAATCTTCCTTGCCTCCCTGGTCAATTATGTCCCCTCCCTGCCTCACTTTTTGCAGGTCAATCACACTTACAACTTTTTATTTATCCATAATCCAGATTACAATATCACTTGCCTGTTTCAGGCATCCACAGGAATCATCAGGTTAGAAGTAAAGACTTCTAAACCCTAGCCCATAACTACTGAAACAGAATCTTCATTTAAACAAGATCTCTAGGAAATTTAGAGGTATTGAAGTTTTTGAAGCAGAGTTATGAGCTGCCTCCGATTGTCATTCTTCTTCTTTGGTCCTCACTCTAACCTACCTTATTACAATTTCTCTGTAGATTTCTGCTAAAACTGGTAGAGCTATGTTTAAGTCTGGAGATTGAGGTACAGTCTCATGTACACAACTTTATTTGGGGTCAATTCCTGAAGGAAATATAGATATTTGGTCTTATTAAAATCATCTTTTAAGGGAATTATAAGGAGAACTTTCTAGCTTCTTTGTGATTTGGAATTAAAATAGAGAAAAAAAGCTAGTCAGCAAAGTGGGTATATGAGGGTATAATTTGAAGTTCAATATTGGCAGTTAGATACCTATAGAGCTCCAGAGATTCTGGTCTCTGCAATGGAGATTGAGAAAGTGCATAAATGCTAAGACTAGAGCAGTAGAACCACATCATGGCAGAGGGGTAACTTGAAGGGAAAGAGAGGAAGACATAGAAGATTAGTTGGGTATGGAAACAGTGCAGAACAGAAAGGAAATCTGAACTTAGCTAATCTGGTACTTCAGAAAAGCTGTATAACAGACTGGTACTTAAGAAATGTTCCACATTTCTCAATTAACAAATGAGGTACAGTGCTGGGAATCCTGTGATTGAGGTCATACCTGTGATCACTATTTTGGAAATATAAGTCTCTGCATTTTTCTTTCCCTGGGGATCATAGCAAAAATTACTATGCTGTTCCTGCAAGAATCTACCATGTGGCTCAGCATAGTGCTAGCAGAATGCCAATGAAGCAGGCACAGAGAAGAAAGCATGTGGCAAAATTTTAATCAAAGGTGTAAAAGATTGTAGCTTCCTCTTCCTCTGCTTCTGGAGGCTCAGGAGATCCGATGAAGGTTGTCAGGAAATAAGAGGAGTAAGTGTACGCATCAGAGGACTGGGACTCCCTTAGCCCTATTCTAGGGCAATGGACCATATGGTACCTCCTGTGCAGCTCCACTCATGGTGATTGATTGTTTCACCCAGCAAGGGGATATTACTAAACCCACTTGGGAATGTGTTGATCTCATCTGTCCAGAGTAAACTTCAGATGATGGAATTTCCTATTCTGTGCTACCAAATACTTATAAGCAGGGTAGCTGAGAATCATTTCTACCAGCTCTGGTCCCAAACTAGTCCAGTGATGCCTACAAAACAACCCAAAGGAGGAAGGAGGAAATAAACATAGCTCTTGCTCTCTGTAAAGGATGTATAGCCCAAAAAGACATAAAAAGAAGAAATGATTGGTGAAAGTAGTGAATGTCCACACTTGTTCACAATTTTAACTCCCTTACCCCCCCAAAAATCTTTCATTTTTCTTTAAGACCTTAATTGTATTTACAGATTGGTGTGTGTGTGTGTGTGTGTGTGTGTGTGTGTGCGTTTGTGTGTGTGTGTGTGTTGTTTTTTCTTTTATTGTTACTTTCTTTTTCTGATCTATTGTGGGATTTTTTGTTTGTTTTTTACTTTCTGTTTCTCTTTTTTTCCTCTTTCTGATAAATGCTCAATACTGAGTACCTTGTAAAGAGAGGGGGATGAATAACAGTAATAATAACAAATAGCAATGAACCAGATACAGCATTAAAATTAGAAGTAAATATGATCCAATATTCTTTGACTCTTAGTCTCTCTTTATTTATTCTTTTGTTTTTCATTTTAGCATTCTTTAATCTTCTGTTCCCTTTAATTTTTTTGTGTACTGTAATGTTTCCTTTTGCCTTCATCCTCCCATTTTATTTTCCCTTGTAATCATATTTTTAATGCATCTTTTTTATCTCATGTAATTTATGCCCTCACCATTCCTGTGTTTGATGTATCAATATTGTGGATGTAAAAATTGATACTTGAATTTTATTTTAATGCTATGTGTGGTTCACTGCTATTAGTTATTATTGTTATGAATCTCCCCTTTTCTGAAAGGTAAAGGGTATTTACCATGGGAATTTTGAGTTTGTGCGGTAAATATTATCTTACTCAGCTATACATGTAGCCCAGATTATGTACAGTACATATTGTTCCAGCTCAAACACAATTAAACTTCAATGAATACTATGTTACAAAAAGGAGGGGATATAAAAGCCCTAGATGGATACCAGTTTACAAAAAGATATGACTGTTGAGAATCTATAGACACACTCCTGGATAGTCACCCATTTTCACTGCAGAGAGAAACAACATAGTCTATGTAGAGCATATCTATGAGTGGCTTCAGGACAGATGGCTCTCATATGTGTTCTGAACTGTGCACTTTTCATAATAATAGAAAAATAGTGACAGGTTGGGCCAATATACTCTACTGTCTATAACATATATGCCTTATCTGCCACAGTCTGACTGGGCACAATTCAGGAGCCACTTGTCAAAAGAAACAAACTTTATTTTTAAAACTACAAATGCCAAACAAAACAGCTCCTCAGGAAAAACCCTCAGAGCCCAACTGCCACCACCGGCTTCCACAAGCCTCTCCCACACACCAACCACCACCTCCCACAATCCTCCTGCTCTTGAGGCCGATTGGCTAGGTCGCGTGGGCGGAGCCAAAGAAGTCCCCCAATGAGCAGTTCCGTAGTCTGAAGGGCAGGGAAACAGCCCAATGAACATGACCGCAGAGGAGCCAATCAGCTAGATGTTGCTGGGGCCACTGTGAGCCAATCATCAGCTGGCAGCTTGAAGGGCAGGGAAACAGCCCAATGAACACCACCGCAGAGGAGCCAATCAGCTAGATGTTGCTGGGGCCACTGTGAGCCAATCATCAGCCGGCAGCTGGAAGTTTGCTGGCAGCTGGAAGTTTGCTGGGGCCCCTTTGGCTGTGGCTCTCAACATCTCCCCCTCTCTGTTTAAACAACAAGCATGTGGCTTAGGGACCGTGCCTGCCTTAGGTTGTCCAATACTACATATGGTCCTTACCCGTCTTCGGATGAGCTGACCTCAGGGCGTCAGCCTCCTGTCTTAGGTTGGTACCATTGTAATTGGATCTTACCCGTCATTGACTACCGGTCCAGTATACAGCCACACCTGTGGAGAGGTACCAGCGGGGGGGGTGAGGTTCTTTGCCTCACCTCTGTTGGCCCCCAAATAGCTGAACGATCATTACAAGCAGAAGGGAGGAAGATATACCAAATCAATACTCCAACACTACCACAAGTCGCTGCACCAACAGATAGTTCACAATGCATACAAGTGAGTTTACAATGCATACAAGTGACACATAGTTTAGGCAAGTTCTGTAAGCGGTTCAGTGATGGCTATTGCAGAAACTGTAGATTAGTTTTATCTTTGTCTTCACCGGCACAGGGATGAAGATAGGAATTCTGGCAATAATGGCTAAAGAAAAAATTATATAACATTCTAGAAGGTACTAAAAGAAAACAATTTTCTTAACAATTCTTCACTGGCACTGGGATGAAGATAGAAATTCTGGCAATAATGGCTAAAGAAAACATTGTGTAACATTCCAGAAGGCACTAAAAGAAAACAATTTTCTTAACAATTTACATTATTTTGAAAAGAATTATTAAATATAATGAAAAGAATAGGTGAAAGTAAACAAACAGATCTGTTAACCTTCTTAACAGTTATTTACCCAATTTAAATTAAACCATTTAAATCACGTGAATAAAAAAAAAAATTTTGGATCCATTTTTTTTTTATGAGCGCTCAATCATATATGATATATGGACATATGTACATTCAAACATATAACACAAAACACAAGTGTGCACACATAATATAATACATACAACACATAACATAATAGTAAAGGCCTTATAACTTTTTACAGGTGAAATCTCCATTGCAATGTTTAAAAACTCAATAGTCAAAAAAGAAAACAAATAGAACTGATCAGCAAAACATTAACCTAGGTCTGTATGAGCTCAAAAAACAAAATAGAACTTCATGATATGGGAAAGGGCAATAATAAAACAGATATTGAAAAAAGCATCCTGGTTCTGTCGCAGATGTAAGGATAGCCAAATTGGAGTTTTGGATATCAGCTATTATTGATTTGAGCCAAATCATCTTCTTTTTTGTCTGTAGAATTCGCTTTAGTTAATCTCTCCGGAATCCAAATTGGCTGCTGTTCTCCCTGTGGAAACACACAAACAGACCCCCGACTCCAGACAATCACTGGGTCAGGATTTTAGTTAATCTCTCCGGAATCCAAATCGGATGCTGTTCTTCCTGTGGAAACATATAAACAGGCCCCCGACTCCAGACAATCACTGGGTCAGGACCTTGGTTAATCTCTCTGGAATCCAAATCGGCTGCTGTTCTTCCTGTGGAAACACACAAACAGACCCCCGACTCCAGACAATTACTGGGTCAGGACCTTTCCATTGTCCTGTTAGAATATCTTTCCAAAGTACCTTGGGCTTATGTACATTTTTTGGACACATATGCCTTTCTGCAGCACTAAGTCCTGATGAATCCAAATTTAAAAAGTTTAGAGTAAAAAGGGTTATTTTAAGTTTATCTTTGGGGAATATATACCCCTTCCCAATTCCGTCTTTTTGCTTTAATAAGTACATTTTAATAGTTTGATGAGCTCTTTCAACTATGCCTTGTCCCTGTGGATTGTATGGGATTCCTGTTATATGAGTAATGCCAAATGATGAACAAAATTGTTTAAAAGAAGTAGACGTATAACCAGGGGCATTATCTGTTTTTAACTGTTTTGGAATGCCCACAGTGGCAAAATTTTGTAAGCAATGAGCTATAACATCTTTAGTTTTTTCTCTGGCATGAAGGGAGCCCATCAAAAATCCAGAAGAAGTATCAACTGTAACATGCAAATATTTTAATTTTCCAAATTCTGGCAAGTGTGTGACGTCCATCTGCCAAATATGGTTAGGTATCAATCCTCTAGGATTGACTCCAAGATTAACTTGTGGTAAAAAGGTCACACAATTTTGACATTGTTTTATTATTTGTCTAGCTTGCTCCTTAGTTATTTTAAAACGCTTTTGTAAAGTATTAGCATTGACATGGAACCTTTTATGAAAATTTATAGCTTCTTCTAGTATAGAGAAAATATGTACGTCATGTGTAGTTTTATCTGCTAAATCATTGCCCAAACTAAGGGCTCCAGGCAATCCTGTATGTGCCCTGATATGTCCTATAAAGAATGGATCTTTTCTGTCCCAGATTAAACTTTGTATAGTGGAAAACAAAGAGAAAACAGTAGAAGAAGGGGAAATCCTACCAGCATCTTCAAGGGATACTATAGCATTAACTATATACTGACTATCAGAAAATAAATTAAATACAGAATCTTTAAACATCACAAAAGTTTGTAATACTGCATTAAGCTCTACCTTTTGAGCTGATTGTTTGGGTACTAAAAATGTAAAAGTTCGATCAGGTGTAACTATTGCTGCTGTACCATTATTTGACCCATCAGTGAATATATTTGGAGCATTCATGATAGGTGTTTTTCTTGTCATTTTTGGAAAAATTACAGGATGCAATGACCAAAAAGACAATAAAGGATTAGATGGTAAGTGGTTATCAAATGAAACATTAGATTTGCACATGATTATTGCCCAAGTATTTAACTCATTAGCTAATTCATCAATTTGATTCATAGTATATGGAGTAATAATTTTATTAGGAGAAATTCCAAACACTCCCTTTGCTGTTTTTATTCCTTTGAGTATTAATTGTCCTACAGCCTCAGGATACCTAGTAAGAATAGTGTTAGGAGAATAAGATAAATGTATCCATAATAATGGACCTTCTTGCCAAAATACTCCTGTAGGAATATTTTTTGTTGATAGTACAATAAATAATAAAGGCAAACTTATATCAATTCTATCCAAATGCATATTTTCCATATATGTTTCAATGATTTTTAATGCCTTTCTTGCTTCAGGCATCAACATTCGGGGTGAATTTGGATCTGATGGACCTTTTAGGATATCAAATAAAGGTCCCAATTCTCCTGTTGGAATACCTAGATAAGGCCTTATCCAATTTATGTCTCCTAATAACTTTTGAAAGTCATTAAGTGATTTGAGTTGATCTACTTGTATTTGAATTTTTGGTGGACGGACCATGGTTGAGGATAATAGAACTCCCAAATAATTAATTGGAAAATTTAATTGTACTTTATCTATTGCTATCTCTAGATTATAATTTTTTAATAAGTTTGTAAGTGTGGCATAACATTCTAGCAATGTGTTTTTAGCTTTGTGTGCTAATAATATGTCATCCATATAGTGAAATATTTGTAGCTCAGGATTTTGATTTCTAAGTGGCTGGATTACTTTGTTAACATAAATTTGACACATAGTTGGGCTGTTAGCCATCCCTTGAGGGAGTACTTTCCATTCATATCTCTGATCAGGACCTTCATGATTTAGTGCAGGGATAGTAAATGCAAAACGTGGACTATCCTCAGGATGAATTGGAATTGAAAAAAAACAATCTTTAATATCTATAACTAAAACATACCAAGTTTTTGGCAAAGCAGACAACTGAGGAATCCCCGATTGAGCAGGTCCCATAATGACCATTTCATTATTAATGGCTCTTAAATCTTGCAATAATCTCCAATTACCAGATTTCTTTTTGATGACAAAAATGGGAGTATTATGGGGAGATACAGAAGGTTGTATATGTCCTTCCACTAATTGTTGTTTGACCAGATCATGGGCTACTTGTATCTTTTCTTTAGTCAAGGGCCACTGAGGAACCCATACTGGTCTTTCTGATTTCCAGGTAATTTTTATTGTCTCAGTGGCCCTTTGTGAAAATCCAACCCATGTCTGTCTGTTCCTTGATTTATTTGTATTGGTGCTGCTATACCTTGTTCTTGTTTTTCTAATCTTTTTCCTTTCCTAAAACCTTGTCTAGCCATAATAGTGGGTGCATTTTGATTGATATTATTTGTTAATGTTAAACCTAATTGATCTAAGACATCTCGTCCCCATAAATTTACAGGAAGATGATCCAATACATATGGCTGTATAGTTCCTTCACATCCTTCAGGATCCTTCCAATCTAATACCATTGCACTTTTATCGGGATTATTCGCCACTCCTAGGCCTCGAAGCGTTTGAGTGGCTTGTTGTAATGGCCAATGTTTTGGCCATTCTTGATGAGAGATAATGCTAAGGTCTGCACCTGTATCCAGTAACCCATTAAATTCATGTCCTTGAATATTTAGTTTTAGCATGGGGCGAGAATCTAAATTTAAAGAAAGCATAGCCCAATCTACACCTGTGGAGCCTAATCCCTTGGAACCTCTTTCTACAGCATGACTGGAAAATTTATCATGTAGGCATGGTATTATTAGTAACTGTGCTATTCTATCTCCTGGTGAAATTACTGATATACCTTTTGGAGAACTGGCTATAATTTTTATTTCACCTTCATAATCGGGATCAATTACTCCAGGACTTATCAAAAGTCCTTTTAGAGTAGAAGAGCTGCGTCCCAATAATAAGCCTACTGTTCCTTTGGGAAGAGGTCCTTTCACCCCTGTGGGAATGATTTGAACTCCCATCTCTGGAGTTAGTACTGATTTGGCGGAGGCGCAGATGTCCAACCCTGCGCTCCCTCTAGTCTGTCTGACGAGGGATCTGATGCCCTGGGCACTACCCTGATGGGGTTGCTGGGGTTGCTGGGTTCCTCCAGAGCTCCGTATATTTGTGGTTTGGGGCCCCGGAGCATTGGGGCCCCCTGTCCGTTTTTTGGCAACGGAGCCCGATGCCTTTGTCCACGATATTGTGGATAAAAACCTTGTCCTTGCTCGTTTTTTGATAATGGAGTACCCTCTATGGTGGTTTGAGAACGGCATTCATTAGACCAATGTCTCCCTCTACGGCATCGTGGGCAAATACCCGGTATTCTATTCCTTTGATACCTAGTATTGTTAAACCCTCCTCCTATGGGGCAATTCCTTTTAAAATGTCCTGCTTGTTGACAATTGTAGCATGTTCTTGGCCCGGCATCTAAAGCCTGTTTTACTGCAGCTGCCACAATTTGCCCTTGTTCATTAATGTCTCTGGCATCTAAAGCCTGTTTTACTGCAGCTGCCACAATTTGCCCTTGTTCATTAATGTCTCTGGCATCTAAAGCCTGTTTTACTGCAGCTGCCACAATTTGCCCTTGTTCATTAATGTCTCTGGCATCTAAAGCCTGTTTTACTGCAGCTGCCACAATTTGCCCTTGTTCATTAATGTCTCTGGCATCTAAAGCCTGTTTAACTGCAGCTGCCACAATTTGCCCTTGTTCATTAATGTCTCTGGCATCTAAAACCTGTTTTACTGCAGCCACCACAATTTGCCCTTGTTCATTAATGTCTCTGGCATCTAAAGCCTGTTTTACTGCAGCTGCCATGACTTGCTCTTGTTCATTAATGTCTCTACACAATTTAATATATTTGTTTAAATCTTCCTGTTTCCATGGTCTAATGATATCTCTGCACCAACGATTCACTTGGTCATAAGCCAGTTGTTTTATTAATGGCATTGCTTGTTCTGTATTCCCAAAAACTCTGGTAGCTGTTTGAATAAGCCTATCTACAAATTCAGCATAAGGTTCATTAGCTCCTTGTATTATCTTAGATAATTGACCTTGTAAACCTCCATGTCCTTGTAAAGTCTTCCATGCCTTAAGTGCATCTACAGCAATTTGTGCGTATACACCAGGATCATATGCAAGTTGTTGCTGCCGATCCTCATAAGGTCCCTTTCCTAACAACATATCTAGATTTCTCTGAGGATAACCAGCTGCTGCATTTCCCATAGCCGTCTCCTTGCAAAATTCCTCATTAGCAACCTTCCATAACAGGTATTGTCCTCCAGTTAGCACAGCTTTACACATATTAGCCCAATCTGCTGGCGTCATGTTTAAGTTGGTAATGGATTCCATCAAGCTTACAGTGAAGGGTGCTTGAGGACCATAGGTTGTTACAGCCTCTTTTAGCTCCTTCACTGTTTTGTAAAATAAACCCTGGTGAATTCGCTGCCCTCCTACCTCAAATACAGGGCATACTTGAGATCCTGTCTCAGGATCCCAACTATCAACTGCGGGGGTTGGGAGCCTCCTAGCATATGGAGGTGGTGCTGTTGATTGGACACTTATGCCCTCTGGTGATAGAATGCTGTTAGTAGCAGTCTCCTGTAGAGGTGGTGCTGTTGGAGACTTTCACTCTCTAATAGAAAGATGTTATTAACAGTCTCCTGTTGTAACTTTTCCCCTGATGGCTTTTGCTGCTCTAAACTTCCTTCCTCTACCTTTGTCTGAACTGAAGGCTTTGGACTAAGCAAACCAGATACGTTCGCCCACAATGTCAATGTGCCAACTGGCAGAGTCCCTGGGTTGTACTTTTCTATTCTTTTTAAATCTTCACCATGATGGTTCCATTGTGATATATCTAACAACTCCTCCTTAAAAAGCCATGGGCTATATTTTTGTATTGTATCAACGTATGCCCTGAGTATTCTTGATTTTACTGAGATGCCTCCTTCGTCTAACAATTTACTTAACACTCTTTCTGTTTGTTTTTTACTAATTGCTGATCCCGTATTTCTACTATAATACAACCCAGCAAGATAACACCAAACCAAACCGAGACAGAATCCAATAAAAATGGAACATCAAAATTTCATTATAGCCTTTCTATCCTCCTGACATGTGCATCCGTCCTTTCTCCCTATCTGTTCCTCAGACGTAAATAGTTTTTACTATTTACAGTCTGACTGGGCACAATTCAGGAGCCACTTGTCAAAAGAAACAAACTTTATTTTTAAAACTACAAACGCCAAACAAAACAGCTCCTCAGGAAAAACCCTCAGAGCCCAACTGCCACCACTGGCTTCCACAAGCCTCTCCCACACACCAACCACCACCTCCCACAATCCTCCTGCTCTTGAGGCCGATTGGCTAGGTCGCGTGGGCGGAGCCAAAGAAGTCCCCCAATGAGCAGTTCCGTAGTCTGAAGGGCAGGGAAACAGCCCAATGAACATGACCGCAGAGGAGCCAATCAGCTAGATGTTGCTGGGGCCACTGTGAGCCAATCATCAGCTGGCAGCTTGAAGGGCAGGGAAACAGCCCAATGAACATGACTGCAGAGGAGCCAATCAGCTAGATGTTGCTGGGGCCACTGTGAGCCAATCATCAGCTGGCAGCTTGAAGGGCAGGGAAACAGCCCAATGAACACCACCGCAGAGGAGCCAATCAGCTAGATGTTGCTGGGGCCACTGTGAGCCAATCATCAGCCGGCAGCTGGAAGTTTGCTGGCAGCTGGAAGTTTGCTGGGGCCCCTTTGGCTGTGGCTCTCAACACTTATCCACTAGAGGTACTCTATGTCCACCTCACTCAAGACAGAATGGCGATTTTCAAGAACACCGTAACAATAAATATTAATGAGGATGTGGGAAAAAGAGTATAATTATACATTGATGGTGACTGCAAATTGGTGCAAACACTCTGGAATGAAGTATGGAGATTGCTCAAAAAACTAGGAATAGAACCACCATTTGACCCAGTTACACCACTCCTCAGTATATATCCAAAGGAGTTAAATCAGCATACTACAGTGACCCAGCCACATCAATGTTTATAGCAGCTCAATTCATAACAGCTAACCTATGAAACCAACCTAGGTACTCTTCAACAGATGAAAGGTTAAAGAAAAAGAATTATATATACACAACAGAATATTACTCAGCCATAAAGAAGAATGACTTTATAATATTTGCTGGTAAATTGAAGGATCTGGAGACTATCATGCTAAGTGAAATAAACCAATCCATAAAACCAAAGTTCAATTGGTCTCTTTGATATGTGGATGCTAACAAACAACAAAGGGGGGAGGAGAAAAACAGAAGTTGATAGGCGATAGGTAAAGGGAAGTGAAGGGGGAAAGGGATAGATAGGGATAGGAAAAAACATTGAAATAAACCCGACATAACTTTCCTATATACACATATGAATAAACCACAGTGAATCTCAACATTGTGTTCATCCATAAGATAGGGGTCCTAATTGAAATAAGATATACTCCATGTTTGTACATATATGTCAAAATAGACTCAATAGTCATCTATAACTAAAAAGAGGAGCAAAAAAAAAAAGGAGATCCCCAAGGCTGTAAAACATACAGAGAATACGGGAAAATCATACATACTTATATATACTTATATACATCATTTATATATGCATCCTCATTATTAAAAAAAAAACTGCAAACATATGCCTTACTTTAAACTGTTCCATATTTTAATTAATTCATTTATACTGTATTACATATTTTCATGCATACATTCATATAAATATTCACATACTTTGATATATATATTAATTTCCTAACCCTAACCATACCCCTGATCAGATGTGCGAATCTATCCAGAAATCTGGTACTAGTCAGGGTTCTTTAGAGGAATAGAACCAACAGGAGATTATATATATATATATAAAGATTTATTTATTTATGTTTGAATATGAGACTCTTGTGTAAGACAATGCAAGAATTTTTAGAGGTGAAATGATTAGATTATGATAGTTGTGCTCTAATCTGTGGATTAGTCCATGGATGTGGATTAATTGGGTGGTAACCATAGGCAGGTAGAGGAATTAGGTGACTGGGGGTGTGCCTTTGGGGTTTATATTTTGTCCCTTTTGAGTGGAGCTCTCCTTCTGCCTCCTGGTTGCCATGTCCTATCTTCTTTTCTATGCCACACCCTTCTGCCATGATGTCCTGCTTCACTTTAGGCCCAGAGCTATAGAGTTGGTTGACCATAGTGTAACCCTCTGAAATTTTGAGTTAAAATAAACTCTTCCTCCCCTACATTGTTTTTGTCAGGTCTGTTTTGGCCCCAGCGATGAAAATGCTAACAAAACACAGACTCTTTGTGTGGACTTTTTACTAGGATGAGAGAGTAATGTGGCTAAAAGAATAGAAAATATTAAAATTTTTGTCTATTTCCTTCCTTCTCAGACAGCTAATTTCATAATTAGCCAACATTTTCTATGCGTTTATGGGTATGTTTGGATTTGTTATACAAGCAGTACAAAGAGAATGAAGGAAAGAATATTTACTAGATTCCTTTAATTTGTTCTTAGCATATTAAGAACTAATTCTGGAAGACTGAACTCATGCAGAATTTTCTAAATTGTAAATATGTTTGATAGGCTGAGGGTTGCTTTATGATACAAAAAGGATATGAAATAATAGAAGTAAAAAATAAATCTGTATTTTATTAACCTCAATAATGAGAGGAAGAGGTATAAGGATATATATAGGATACAGAAGCCCTTAGATGACGGACGTGTCCTGATTTTACCTTGCTAATGTTGCCCCCCTCAGAGGCAACATTTGAAGTTTAAGAGAGTCTGTGGAAAATACATTTTTCCCCAGGTGTATCACTTGGTATTTTTTTCGTGTAGTCCAGTTCTTTCATATAGCCAAAGCATTTTAGATAACTGCAGCACTAGGTTTTTCCTGGTGTTCAATGGACGTGCATACTCTGATGACATTTA
Organism: Urocitellus parryii; assembly: GCF_045843805.1. NCBI lineage: Eukaryota > Metazoa > Chordata > Mammalia > Rodentia > Sciuridae > Urocitellus > Urocitellus parryii. The sequence goes on from NC_135532.1 coordinate 147,172,955, forward strand.
ATAGCATAGCCTTTTTCAGAACAAGAACCCCTAAATAGTCCTTTGGAGCTTCTGTATGATAATGATCAAGTCTGTTATCTTTAGTCACTGGAGGAATTTGTATTTCAGAAAAATATAGCAGGAATTTTCATGTGAATGGAATGTCAGTGATTCCAATGTTGGTGTTAGAGTCACTCTCAGAGTCTCAAAGGTTGCAATGATAATGATTCTTATTATATCCTTATTTATTTTTCCATTATATTCTCTACAAAAATCATGTAGGTTATGGATGATGATGGTAGACAGTCACACACTTAGTCATGTTGTAGTGTGTATTGTTATTATGCCAGATTGCTACACCTACTAGTATGCTTCCATAAAATATCTGGTATGAGTTTATTGATGTCAGAAATATATATTTTAAATGCAGATAATGAATGAGGAAATGAAGCATTTTATATTTCCCCAGGATGGGCAACAGTGTATATAAATGGTATTGCCCTAGGTTTACACTAATTCTTCTGCTCTTTATGTGAAGGAAACTTTATACTTTAGAAATTTAAAGTGTAGTAGACTTATCCATTGTATTGATGATATCATGTTCTTAGACCTGATGAATACTTTTGACACCATTGTAAAGTTCATGTGTACAAAAGGATGACATATAATATTTTTAGAGTGTATAATTATAAAAATAATATACTGTTTATATATTTATAATTATATGCTATAATTATTAAAATAATATGCTTAAAATATATTATAAAAATAATATGTTTAGGTAAACATCAGGTACAGTCACAATTTAGATTTAATGGAGAAATGGGGGTTCATCTAGAGATCTTAGTATTTTTTTCTCCATATGGAGATTTAATAGAAATTGGATTTCATTTCTTTGAAGTGGAGACTCCTGTGAAAGAAGGCAATTCCTTGGAAGGGTGGTGTCTTATGTTTGATCAGGAGAGGGAAACAGGTAAGAGATAACCATAGAAAGTACAGTAGAAGAAACTAATCTTATTACTAAATCCATTCTTCTCTTCCTGAACACATGATCTCTCATTGCAACTAACTGTGTTCATATGATTGAGTTTAGGATTGAGAGTGATGAACATCACATACATTTCTGTCTAATATAAACTTCATGCTTGGAATCCATTATGAACTTTTTCCATGTAGCTTGATCCAGATGAAAACCAACATTGAGGGGCTGGGGTTGTGGCTAAGTGGTAGAGTGTTTGCCTAGCATATGTGAAGCACTGGGATTGAGTCTCAGCACCACATATAAATAAATAAAGGTCCATAATAAAATTTTTAAAAAAGAAAAATAAAACCAACATTGAAGGGAGTAATGTGTGGAAAATGCTTTTGTGACAAGACAGAAGGAGTCTAGGACTATGAATCCTCAAGTGGAGTTGAATAGTCTTTTAATTAGGAATGTGCATTTTATATTTTATATGAAGGAGAAGGAAACATCTACTATATCTATTCAATAAAGTATTGGGGGTTATCTGTAAATGCAATTAATTTTACAGTAAATAATGTACAGCTAAACAGCAAAAGACTTTTCAATTGTGTACAGTTAATTACCGAGTCTCTCATTTAGAGACAAGCTAATCAGGTTTAAGAATATTCACTGTTATTTTATGTGGAATGAGAAGCTGAAAATTGTAAGTGAGGAGATTATATGTATAGGGTGGTAGTGAAAATGTGTCTTAAGATCAGTCTGTCTGTTATCATTGTGGAAAGATAATTAAATGAATCCCAGGAGATGAATATATCTTGGACTTCGGGGTGAACTGTGGAAATGGAAAGATATTTCTGTATTAAAGACATCTTTAGCAGATCAAATCTAGAGAACTTGGTAATAGTTGAAACAACAGAGTTGAGGTGAGGTTAAGGTCAAGGATGTGGCCCTGCTTTATCAGTTGAATCTGTCCTTGTTTGGTCACATTGTTACCTGAGATAGGAAACCTTGGAGGAATACCAGGTTTGGGGGTGGATTAAGAAAAGAACTTAATCTCAGATTTGAACATGTCAATTCTGAGGAAATTTAGGGATATTTAAATGGAGATCAAATTTATTTGGTAGTTGGGTTATGACAGTAATAAAGGAAATAAAAGGAATGAAAACAAGTCTAATCTAAACTCCATTTAGTGTTATTTTATAAAGAATCCATGATGGTGAACCCTGAGGACACAGTATATAGTTTTAATTGTTAAAACTAGTTATTTGGATGATTTAATGCTTAGTTACAATGCCTATTAGAACAACTTTCATGTCATCCTACTGGGAATTTCTGAGAAACCTTAAGAGAATTTCAAGAAAATTTAAAGAATGGATGTGCAATATAAGAAAATAAATACTATCATTGGAGTTTCTCTTGACAATTGTATTTAAGTACTATTGCTTCTTTCTGTGATTTCTATATTACTTTCAGAAAATGAGCCTACTTCCAATTTTCCAATATTTAAAGGAACTAGGTGAGAATGCAGGAATTTTATAATTTAATTATCATTTTATCAAAAGAGATCAAAATTTTAGGTAATAAATTAAAATCCTAGACAAATATTTTAAAGCAGCAACTCAAATCTAGGCAGATAAAAATAAATGCCCATCAGAACATGTGTATTTCAGTTATCATTTTTGCTGTTACAGTAACAATTGCTGGGAAGTTTTCCATTAACAAAAAATAAATAAAAATTGGAAAATTCAGCACTAGTCATAAGAAAAATATATTCAGTTTTGTAATGTGAGAAGTTTTCTTGAGACATAGTTATTATGTTTAAATATCACACTGTAACTTTCCAGAATGAGAAACTGTGATTTAAGATTTGTATGACTGAGTACAATAAAAATTCCCTAATTTCATGGAATCATGAGATTTTGGGCTAAAGGTACAGAAAAGAACCTCAATATACTTCTTTTGTTTCCTTTTACACTTCATAGCTTTTGAAAAGTTCACTGTTTACTAATTTTTTGCTAAGTTATACACTGCAGAATCTAAAACTAGGAAAACAATAATTTAGTCATTTGGCTTTAATGTTGAAACAGTTCTTTCAGGTCAAATATCTGATTGGTTTTCATTTTAATCAATATTTTTGACTGGCTCTTTTTCATACTGGTGCTCTCTTATGACTATATATTTATAAGTAAGAATTTAAAAATTCATTCTTCATCTATTTTTGTTGAGAATAATTGAGCAGTCATTTCTCATGCTAAAATTAATTTTCTGAGCTATGTGACCTACATCTCTAGCCCCTCTACACCCCTTATTTTTAATTTTCATACAAAGTCTGGCTAAATTGGTCAGGCTGGCTTTGAACTTAATGTCTTCTTGCCTCACTCTGCAATTTCTGGGATTACAGGTATGAGACCATATCTGGCTTTAACTATAATTCTTAAAAAATAAACTTTATTAACATTTTAAAGTTGTCAAACACAGTTTTCCTAATATTTTCCAATAATAAAATTCTTATTGTATTTTAAATAGCTAATGGTATGATTATAAAATGATGGAACTGTTTTAACAGATACGAAATAACATCAAAATCCTTTAAACTCAATGTATTTATTTCTTTTTTCACAGTAACCTAAAAGAGTCTGTAATAACCAGAAAACTTCTCTTTAGAATTATTCTAGAAACTATTTATAAATCATGAAAAAAACAAATAGATGTATTTCATGCAAGCATTAAATTTTATATTTATAGTGGTGAAAACAAATGAAATATATAAAAATAAATTTAATAAGAATGTTACTGAAATTAGATAAAAACTCAAAGCAACTTTGTTTTATATTTGAATCCCTATTGTATAGAATTATAGATAACTTGACGATGTTAAAAACTCACACCTAGTTTCAAAACTCAAAAAAGTGTTATCAATTGAAAATGTCCAAAAGAATATGCTAACTTCACTGAAGCCTATTTATAAATTTAACTGATATTTAGATGCACATTTTAAAAATTATAATCTTCTAGCTTTGCATTAGAATGTGGTTCAAAGTCTCTCCTCTAAAACAGAACAGGATTTTACTTTTCCTGTTTCTGATCTCCACTATTAAGATGTTAGAGACTCTTTCACAAATATTTTATGTATGTACACATACAAATAAATACATAATTGTATGAAAAAGCATCATAACATATACATGATGCTCTTCTTGTGGAACTCCTATTTTGACCTCTTGATTTTTTCTTTCTCTATTCCCTAATTCCTACCTCTACTCTCACACCAGAAAAAAAAAACAGTGGCATAAACTTAAGAGTTAGTATCCATGTTTTCTTCAGGTGAAAGAGAGATTTATAAATGCATTGCTTATTTTATAATAGTGAGAGTATAGCATTTGTAATTCTCTGTATCTTACTCTTTGTAAGTTCTTTACATTGTGGTAATTCTCAATTCAATTTGTTATAACTCTTTCTCTAACAGCTAATATATTTTGTTGCATAATATGAATGCACTGCTTTATCCAACCATTGCATTTTGAAGTGTGTGCTCAGTGCCTCCTTGACTAATAAGGCATGACAAATTCCTTGTATATGTCATGTCAATGTAGCTGTGCTTTATTTATAGTGTATATATAAAGGAAAATGTTAAAACCAGGGACATATTGTTTTTAAAAATTTAATGTAGATTATGTAAAATTCCTTTTCAAAAAGTTTGCTGCAATTAATATTTCCTCAGGTAGTATATGAGAGTACTACTTTTCTCAGCTCATTCAACAGTGGGTATTTTTATACACAATAATTTCTGCTAATAAAAAAGAGATTTCTGGGGTTTTCTTTGTATGTGTGTGTCCATGTGTGTATTTATTCATGACATGTAGAAAGTTGAGGTTATTTGCATTTGATTTATTGGTCATTTTGATTTGTTCATTTGTAAATTTGTTTATTCACATCCTTCATTCTTTTTAATCTTCTTTTAGATTATTTATCCTGTTCTAATCTGTTTTAATAGACAATTTTGTTACAGGCAAAAAACTACATAATTTATATACATGGTAAACATGTTTCAAGACCTATTATATATCCTTTGAATTCTTTGCTATGTGGGAAAATTACATTGTACTTGTGATGTACACTGGCTTTCCTTATTTGGATAAACTCTTCTTAACATCTATGTAACATTATTGTGTCCTAAATTTCATATCTATGGTATGAATTAGGAGTCTAATTTACTTCCAGACAAATAACCAACAACATATCACAATCCATTAAATCATCATTCTTTTTCAACTAAATATATTTTATTTACCTAAGCCACAGTCCTGTATTATTGAATTCAATTTCTTAGCTCTCTGCATTCTATTACACTGATCCTATTGTGCATTTTTATCTTAATATTTTGATAGATGCCTTCATCGTTCAGTATCAAGTAAGTTAATCTTGATGATTCCTACTACTTATATATTCCTGGGAGCTATTTCTGAGAAACAATTCTCTTCACATAATTGTTATGATGATTTTATGTCACTTTAAAAATCTTAGATTGAGAAGGTGCTATGGCCCAGGCCTGTGATCCCAGTGGCATGGGGAGTCTGAGGCAGGAGGATGCAATTTCAAAGCCACACTCAGTAAAAGCGAGGCACTGAACAACTGAGTGAGACCCTGTCTTTAAGTAAAATACAAAATAGGCTGGGGAAGTACCCCTGAGTACCAAAAAAAAAAAAAAAAAAAAAAAAAAATCCCAAACAAACCAACCCCCCCTCCTTAATTCTTAGTTTGAAAAAGATTTTCATTAAATTTACATATCCATTTAGATGAATAGATGAATTATAATTTTAAAACTATTTATTATGAAGAAATTTGAATGAACATAAATTATAGACAAATAAATGTAAAAATTTAAAACTATCATTTGGATGATAGGAATTGATTAGGAATGTAATAGTCACATAAAAATATAAACAACTTTATGATTCTATTTTGACTGTTCCTTACCTTTTCTTTCATTTTGGTGATTGTCCAGATCAACTATGGCAGAAGAAAATATGACTCTAGTGACTGAGTTTCTTCTCACGGGACTTACAGACCGTCCAGGGCTGCAGGTGCCCCTGTTCCTGGTGTTCCTTGTGATCTACCTCATCACCATGGTGGGCAACCTTGGCCTGATTGCTCTCATCTGGAAGGACCCACACCTTCACACCCCCATGTACTTATTTCTCAGCAGTTTAGCCTTGGCTGATGCATGCACTTCATCTTCTGTGACCCCCAAGATGCTTATCAACTTTTTATCTAAGAATCATAAGATATCCCTAGCTGAGTGCTTAACACAGTTTTATTGTTTTGGCTCCAGTGCTACCACGGAATGTTTCCTCTTGTCAGTGATGGCCTATGACCGCTACGTAGCCATATGCAATCCCTTGCTATATCCAGTGATGATGTCCAATAGCCTCTGTACTCAGTTTATAGGTGCTTCATATTTTGTTGGTTTTCTACATTTAGCAATTCATGTGGGTTTGTTTGTTAGATTAACTTTCTGCAAGTCCAATATCATACATTATTTCTATTGTGAAATTTTACAACTATTCAAAATATCTTGTACTGATCCTACAATTAATATGCTTGTCATTTTAATCTTTTCATCCTTTATGCAAGCCTTCACCTTTGTAACCATTATGGTCTCGTATGCCCAGGTCCTCTTTACCATTCTTAAAAAGAAGTCCGAGAAAGGCAGACACAAAGCCTTCTCTACCTGCAGTGCCCATCTGTTCTCCGTCTCCTTGTTCTATGGCACTCTCTTCCTCACTTATGTTGGTCCAGGGTCTGGGCCAGATGAGGATAAGGAAAAAATGCTTTCTTTATTTTACACAATAATAATACCCCTGTTAAATCCTTTTATTTACAGCCTGAGAAACAAGGAGGTTATAGGTGCCTTGAGAAGAATAATAAAGAAATAAATATTTGTCATACAAGTTTCAAACTCTTCTTTACTTTTTATGGAAAAAACCAAAATCAAAACACACAAACGAAAAACAATCTTTTGGATTAGCCACTACTCTGCCATTTTACCCAAGGACAAATGGTCAGAGTGATTGCTGAGCTGTGTGTGAAGAAATCCAGTTTTTTTATTTTGAGTCCAGTGCTAAATGGGCTTTCTTAGTTATGGGTTCAGTGAAAGAGTGGTCACATTAGTCATATGAGCTTATTTAGATACATTGTGTTCCATTTTATCTTTGCATTTGCTTTTGCAAATTAGGTATTTGCTTTACCCCAGTAAAATTACAGGTAGTAATTAGTAATTTTATGGTGCAACAGTGAGAAAAATTTACTAGTAAATAGCTCTAATTGAGGATGACCTGAATAGGCAATTACTTACTTGAATAAACTTAGTTTATCTCTATGAACCTGCAAATAATAAAGTTTTGCTCTCTCTCTCTTTTTTTTCTTTTCTTTTTTCCCATACTCAGTAATGCTGCAAGACTGACTAAAATAAAACTTTGGTCATACTTATAACTTCATGCACTATTTTTTATATAGGATATTGAATATAATAAGATATTTGATAATATTTAAATTTAAGAATGATTTAGTAGAAAGATATTTCAGTTACTAGCTGTATGAATGCATTACTATTTTTATCAGTTTTACTAGATGCCCTCAGGCAGAATGCAAAGGAACTAGATCAGAGATAAGAAAATGGTTTATTATTTAATAACAGGAGCAAAAATTATATATATATATATATATATATATATATATATATATATATATATATATATAAAATCATGTTCCTGAATTGAATGTAAATTAGTGGTTGAGAACTCATGGGCTAATTTTATACTTATAGAGAAACATGACTCAACTCTTCTTAAGTAAGACAGTTATATGCCTTGATTAATCTCTTCTCAGTGTATTTACTTAGAAAAAATGATAAAAATAAAGAATTAAATTTAAATTTGAAGTTGTTGAAGTTTGAAAATATATCTTTTTTTTCTCATACTTAGGAAACACTTCACATTTTTTCAAGCCAATACTTTCAAAAGTATACCAAAAGTTTTATCTAAAGATTTAGGTGTATGGGCCACGTGCATTGACACAGGCCTATAATCCCGGTGGCTTGGGAGGCTGAGACAGGAAGATCTTGAGTTCAAAGCCAGCCTCGCAACAAGCAAGGCCCTAAGCAACTCAGTGAGAACCTGTCTCTAAGTAAAATAAAAAACAGGGCTGGGAATGTGGCTCAGTGGTTGAGTACCCATGAGTTCAATCCCTAGTACCCTTCACCCCCCCAAAAAAGATTTACGTGTATGATATCTTTTATTACTCATCTGCTTGTCATGAACACATTTTGGGAAAAAAAATCTACTTTGGTCTTAAGATTAATTTCAATAGATGCCCAATAACAAAATTTATTAACAAAATTTATTTAAATGTATTCTATATGATTACATTCATTAACTTTTGAAAACTATTTGCATTTAGATTCACTTTGTAACAGTGTACTAAATACTGGTTTCCTTGATTTTTTTTTTTTGGTAAAATGCTCTAATTTACTATTATTATTCTTTGAGTAATTTCTCTGTTATACTTTTCATTACTTATGTTCATACAAGTAAATTTATTTTTCATGTTTATGGTACCACATATTTTATTTGGAGTTTTGTACAGATAACTATATATTATACTTATTATAATCCTTTCCAACCCTAAAATTGTACAAATATTACATAGCCAAATCTGATTTATTAAATGAAATTCCATTTATATTATTATATTACCTTGGAAAGAAAGTTTTAATAATTGAACTGTAGTCTTTTGTTTGAGAGCCTCCTGAAAAAGTGACATTTAGACAATATTGAAGTGACTCCAGATATGTACTAATTCAGCATAAATTTCTGGACTTGGTCTTAACTGATTGTTCATCAGAAGTGTTTTGGGGTATATTGTATCAGTTGTGAAGATTATATATGATTTGTATTTTATGGGATGCATTTGTACTGAAAAATGGACATGAGGGAAACATCCCTCTAGGTGCTAGGTGGTAAGCAAGTAATTTATGCTGACAGATCCTGGACCTGTACCTTCTCTGTGTTGGCATGATCTATATTGGAAAAGTTGGTACTAAGTGATTGAGATTTGGCAATCTACCTGGTTACCAAGACCTCTGCATTGCTGCTGTTTTACCTGTTTGTTATTCTGATTTTAAAGACAAAATAAATATGGATAAAATATTTGGCCCACTAAACATTGTATAAGTCCATTGTATTTTGAAATTTGATTGTCATGGTACAATTTACAATGGTATTCTTACAACAAAAAAATTCTCAAGCAGAAGGATGGGTAGGGAGGATGAGAGACTGATCTAGATGGCTACTAGAATGGCTGGGTTTGAGGTTGAAGCTTTTTTTTTTGAGGAGAAATATGAGGGATAATCTTATGAATGGAATTTAGATGATACAGAATCAAATCTCAAGGATTAAGCAAACTGGATTAATAAGGGCAAGCAGGAAAAATGACTACAAACATTACTTAATTGTTTATTTATTTATATTTGTTTGGGGATGCTTTACCACAGAGCTCAATTTCCAGTCTTTTTGTTCTTTTTAATTCAAGACATGTTCTTGCTAAGTTGCTGAGAGTCTCAGTAAATTGCTGAGGCTGGCCTTGAACCTGGGATCCTCCTGCTTCAGTCCCTGGAATTGCTGGGATTATACCCATGCTCCATTAGCATCAACTACTATCAGGAGAACACAAAGAAATAGACTTGACATTGCAGAGAGGAGGCAAATATGCAAAACAGAGGATCATAAGAGGTTTCCTGGGAACCTGGATGATACTCTGTTTATTAAATAACTAGGAGTCAATATGCTCACTGTCCCAGATGTGGGAAGACAAGGCCCTATGACCATGGAAATTAGAGGTATTTGTTAAGTAATCAGGGCAATTTATCAGTTGATATAAACACTAGAAACTTGAGTTTTTGTTAGTCTGGATACTCAGACTGCATGATCATGAGTAATATTTTCATAGTTGGAAATCTATTCTTTCTGAATATAAGAAATTGACCTGGCTCCAATAAATTTCAGCATACAGTTCTCATTGGCGATAATGGTACACTATGGCTAAAGTAGCTTATACTGAAAAAAAAAAGGTACCTGCCCAATTTTTTCACTTCATGGTCGATAAAATACCCTGGAAAATATAGTAGAAATAACCTTATGTTGAATATGTATTAACCATAGAATTATTGTTAATTGAAAATGTCTCCAAACTATGATAAATTCAGTGATAAGGACAGTTGCTGCTTCAAATAATCTGCCTAAACAGTGCAGTGATGATAAACTTAACAAACTGCTATTACTAGGTCTCAATGATGGATGAAACTTCTGAACCATTCAAAAGAATAGGAATGATTAAGAATGTTCTGAATAGTATATAACTGCAATCCCAGCTACTTGGCAGGGTATGGCAGGAAATCAGTTTAGTCTAGAAATTTAAATCTATCACCTTGACAACACAGTGAGACACTGTCGAGAAAGAGCACGAAAGAGTGAAAAACCTCAGCAAAGCCTGTCCAAGGAAGGGGGCATGACCCTTGTCCTTGGAAAGACCCACAGAGCACTCCTAGGCACATACCCACCCTGCTGAGTTGTTTATCTACAAATATCAAGAGAGATCTGCTGCACCAGGTGTCCCTGACTCAGTCAGGCTAGGTGGAGACCCATAGCAACCCCCTAGCAACCACCAATCAGCATGAGACAGGGAAAATACCTGAGATGCCAGATGACCCTCCCAGTAGTTTATGGTGGTTGATAACATGTTGGGAAACCATGTAGTTTAGCATGTACACCCCTCTTGGCCTTAAACCAATAAGTTCAAATGAATCCCCCTCTTGTACTAAGCAATCACCCCTACCCAACTTGTTCCCACCAGTGAATGTGCTAATCAATGTTAAGAGTTGTTGTTTGATTTTCCTGCAGTGTGTGATGATTTGCTAAGAGATGCTATGATGTATGTGAATATAAGATGTCCCTGCCTTCCCCCAAAGAGTGTATAAAACTGCTGCAAACCCTGGGCTCAGGGCCTCTCAACGTCACCAGTTGCTGTATGAGTGTGGAGGACCGAGGTAGCTTGCAATAAACACCTCTTTGCTGCTTACATTGATATTGGTCTCTAGTGGTCTTTGGGGGTCCTGAATTCGAGCATAACAATCTTGAGCTATTTTCCTCCACCACACTTCTGCCATGAGGTTCTGCCTCACCTCAAGCCCCAATAAGTAGAGCCTTGGACTGAGACCTCTGAAACTGTGAGACCTAAATAAACTTTTCCTCTTCTAAAATTGTTTCAGTCAGTCTTTTAGTCAACAGCAGTGAAAAAGCTGACTAAAACAGTAAGTGACTTTACAAATGCTTTGTTTCAACTTCAATGTGGAAATTGATTAAAATAATACTTAATGTCAGGTTGGTGGCAGTGACTTAGGAACAAAGCACCAAGCAGCCTGAGTGCAGTAAAGAAACATCAATCAGGTGCTGATGGAAATGCCTGTCAATCAGCGGGATCTCCTGGCTAACACCTCTCAATCAGCAGGACCTCTTGACCAATCCTGGATCTCAACTCCAACTCCAGTGGGACAAGGGTCTCTAAAAACACCTTTTTCTGCCCCAAGCCCTTCCCTTCCTGCTGTAAGCTCCATAAAAATTCCAGTCCTGTCAATCTCCCACGTGGTTTCTCCTCAGACCCTTCTCCTGTCCACTCTGTTGGACTGATAGAGTTCCGTCCCTGAGTTATGTCTCAATAAAGCCTCGTTCAGCGGCCTTTTAAAATCTGCCTCCTTTGGTCACTACCCGTTGCCTGATCTCACACTTAATATACCACATGTCAATTAATATTGTTAGTTTCAATTAACATCCTTAATGCTTTTCTTTCAAAAGTAGAATTTTCAGTTTTGATGAATTTGTATATATCAGTTTTTTAATGATTAGTGTATATTAAATTTTCTCATTTAATAAATCTGTACCTACCCTAAAATCACATAGATTTTGTCCTATGTTCTCTTCTAGAAGAAATAAAGGTTTTCTTTTTTCTTCTTCAACATTTAGTTCCAAAGGGCATTTCAATTCACTTTTATGTATGGTTAAAGCCCTTTTATAAAAATATATGTATATCCAGTTTTTCCTATAGTATTTGTTAGAAGGATTATTTTTATTTGAATTAAACTCATACACCTGAAAAAAATCAGCTGAGCATAAGTGTCACTCAGAATTCTCCAGAGAAACAGAATAAAAAGGGGATTTATTTTAAGGAACTTGCTTAAGACATTGTTAAGACTGTCTATCTAAAATCAATTAGGCATAACTATACACTGAGAGCTCACACTGGATTTCTATATTACAGTCTTGGCACAAAATTCCTTCTTATAATAAAGTTAATTTTTTTAACCATATTGCACTGTGTAGTGCCACTAGCAAAATTTCCTGTTCTCGGTGAAACCTGTTTTTCTCTGAAAGGTTTCAGTAATTGTCATCCACCTTATTCAGAATAATCTTCTTTAGTGAAGGTAAACCGACTTTAAATCTTAACTGTATTCACAAAATCTTGTGACAGCAATGCCTAGACTAATTTATGTAGTATACCCATCCATATCACCATAATCTTTCCATGAAAAAATCCCACTAAATTTAAAAGAATTGAAATCATAAAAGTATATTTTCTTGTAATGAAATCTAATCAGAAAGCAACAATAATGAAAATATACATGGAAACCTTTCACAAATTTGGAAACTAATGAACACATGTCTAAATACTACCTATTTCCTCACCTTCTCCCAAACCATGGGTTACTATCTCTTTTATTCTTTACCTATATGTACTTGAGCCCTCCTTATTTTATTCCAGATATGTGAGCTTATATCTGGCTTATTTCACTCAGCATAATGTCCTTCTTGCTCATGCACATTGTGGCAAATTATAGAATCTCCTTTTTTAGGCTAAATAATACTTTGTATATATTTCACCTTTTCTTTCCCCATTTGTCGATTGATAGACATTTGGGATGTTTCCATATCTTTGCTACTGTGTTTAATGCTGAAATGAATCTTGGAATGCAGATATTTTAGCAAGGCAGTGATTCCCTCTCTTTGGGCTATATACCCAGAAGTTCCATACTATTTCCAAGGGCTGTAAATAACTTTCAGCAGCCAACAAACCATAGCCACAAGGATCAGAAAAGTGTAGGAACTCAATGACTACATCTGTGATGATAATGATTACTTGACTCTCCATCCCAGCAATGATGTCAGTAGTGACTACAGAGACAATGGTATCTTAAGTAACACTACCCTGTTTTGATCACACCAAAAGGGAAGAGTTATTAAAATAAAATAAAATGGGAAAAGGTCTATGAATTCCCCCAAGAAGACAAAGCCAGTTAAATGAGGAAAGTGGAACTTGCTCTAGTTTTATATTTGAATACTAATGAAACATATGATTTCTTTTAATAGACTCTCATAATCATAAACAGAGTATATACACACTATCTTTTAGAAATGGCATAGGATAATCAGTTTAAACCAATCTCTTACCATTAGGAAATCCTTCTTATATTAAGAAATCACTGTAAAACATTACCGTATCATTTTTGCTGTAAAAGCCATCCTGTCATGATCTGCCTTTGAGCTTCTAATCAATTTCAGTTTGCGTCTCCTGCATCATGATCTGTTTTTGTTGATGGTGCCAGGAATACTCAAAGTTTTTTCTATATGTATTTGATTTTTCTTTTTATGGAGTTTTCAACACAGAACAAATTCTGCTTCTTTATTTAGAAAACTCATGCCTATGTCCTACTTATCAGAGGGAGTCTTTACAACACAAAAGAGCTGTTGAAGTCTAGTGTCACAAATCACAAACAATTTTAGAGACTCAAATACCACATGTTGTTGATTCCCATAATACCATATTTACTTTTTCATCCTAATCTCTACAAAACTTATTTATGCCATGGCTGTTAAAGGTAGATTGCCACACACCAGTATTACAGTGACAATTGATGTTGTTCTACTAGATGTACTACTAGTTACTAGAGAACTTCAATTAAATATCGGTATGAGATATGTAGTCACTGGTGTAGGAAATGGATTAGTTGCAGTATCAATCATGAGTGAGAATCAGAAGCTTTTCGCATTCACCTGGGATAGGCAAAAATATACACTGATGTCTTGTCCCAAGATTATGGTAACATAAGAAAATGTTATTTTCTGGATATTTTGTAAAATAGTAAGATGATCCATTACCACTGGGGATTGAACTCAGGGACATTCAATCACTGAGCCACATCCCCAAGCCTATTTTGTATTTTATTTAGAGACAGGGTCTCACTGAGTTGCTTAGGACCTTGCTTTTGCTGAGGCTGGCTTTGAACTTGCGATCCTCCTGCCTCAGCCTCCCAAACTGCTGGGATTATAGGCATGTGCCACCTCACCCAGTTTCCACTGATGTTTTTTGACCTGGTAAATACTTTGCAAACCTTTGTTAAAATTCATGTCCTCCATAAGAAGACAGATAAACCCTACAGTAATTGCATGTAAGAGTAATTGCATGTAAGAGTGTGTAATTATAAGAAGAGGCAAAAAAACCCAATAAACTTTTGGTATATAGACAAGAAACCATCACAGAATTATTGGAGATAAAAGAATTTCACCTGGAGATTTTAGGTAAATGTTAGGGACTAGATGGACATTAAATTTGATTCCTTTGAGGACACATTGAGATGTCTTAAGTGTAAGAGGAGAACAAAACAAGAAGTTACAATCAGAGGAAATACAGTAGAAAACACTGTGAGCCGATCACCAACTTTATTTTTCTTTCTTCCTAGACATAACTTCCCTTTGTGGTTAACTGTGGTGATATTTAATTTTGGAACAGGTCCATTAATTTTGGAATATGTCTGGAGACATGTAGTCTAGTTGCATAGCCTAGCACCTAGTGATTGAAATGAAAATGTAAAAGCTTAATCATGATTGGCTAAGGTTATAGGAAAATATTAAAAACAATGTACTCAATATCTTAGGTAATCAATATATGTCAGAAAAGATTGTCAGAAAAGATTGTAACTCTTGAAAATCATGTCAATCAAAGAAGTTTTGTATTTTGAGGTTATCCATTAACTACCTGGAAAAACATCTATAAAAAAAGGTATAAAAATAAAGGCCCCTGTAAGGGAAGCAGATTTTTCTGGAGGCTGCACATAACTTGCAACCTGTCGCCCCATCTCTTCTTTTGCCTATACCACTCCTCCTTCAGGACCCCTGGTCCCCACGGGGGATGGACCCCGGCATCCATTAAGAAAAATTAAAGGAATGACAACAAGTTTATTCTCAGCTCTGCCTAGTAATGTTTTATAAACAAGCCCGTATAGGGAACCCTTAGGACACAATATGCAGTTTGAATGGTTATTACTTTTTCTGTGAATGATCTGATCGTTATCTCACAATGCCCAGTAGAACAAGTTTTACTTTATCCTACTGGGAATCTCTTAGAAACATTAGGGGATTTCAAAACATTTTAAATACGAGTTTGAAATATAAGAAAAAAAATACTTTCCTCCAGTTTGCAGTTTCTGGAGGAAAATCCGTACAGAAATGATACTGCTTCTTTCTACGCCTTTCATGTTACTTCCAGAAAATGAGCATTTTTCCTGTTTTCCAGTGGTTTATACAAGTTGGGTGAGAGTACAGAGATGCTTCTAGTTTTCATAATGATAGATTTATGGTCTGTTTATAAGAAAACTAATTATCTATGTAAAAAATTAAAATCCTAGACAAAATGTTTTAAAACCCAGGGACCCAAATCTTGGCAGACAAAAGTAAGGCTCATGTGAATATGTATATTTTAATTAGTATTTTACTGTGGCAGTAATATAATTTTAGGGAAGTTTCTACTGATTAGCATAGGAATTAAAAATTTAAATAACAATGATAAAATAAATTCAACATATTCAGAATTTATAATATGAAAAGTTTTCTTAATTGAGTATAAGTTATGCTGTTCCAATTTCACTTGTAGTTTTCAGAATGATAAATTCTGGCTGAGGTGTGTGTGATAGAGAAGAATAAAAATGTTTTAATTTCGGGCTGGGGTTGTGGCTCAGTGATAGAGTGCTCGCCTAGCATATGCGAGGCCCTGAGTTCAATCCTCAGCACCACACAAAAATAAATAAAATAAATGTATTGTGTACAGCCACAACTAAGAAATAAATATTTTAAAAAGTTTTAGTGTCATAGAATCATGAGAATATGAGCTAGTCATGAAGAATAACTTCAATAATGTCCTTTTGTCTCCCTGGATTTTATATATGAACATCTAAAATAAAAGAAAATTACAAAAGTTATTAAATCTTGGCTAAATTACACATTGCATAATCTGAAATTAGAAATATAAAAAATTTGGTTACTTGAGATTACTAAAAAACCTGGGCAAGTTAATTCAGGTCAAATATATTATGAGTTTTAATTTTTCTTTAAAATTTTGACCTTGTGCCTGCCAGGGTTCATCATGAATATATACTTAAAAGCAAAGATTCTAAAACCCATTCATTTTTGTTTCAGTGAAGATGGAATAAGAACTCCTAATGGTTCCTTTTATGGCTCTTTCATTCTTAGAAAAATAAAATTTCATTCATATTTTAATATTAGATGAAACCCAATTTTCTGATAAATAAATTTTTAACGTGTGGAAATATGATAACAATTTTACAACTTTGTTTTAAAGTTTTTTTCAGAGATTATTCAAAAATAATCAAAGAAATTTCCATACTTCATGTAAGCATTAGCTAAATATTTGGAGCAGTGACAACAAATAAAGTTCACTGGAATAAATTTAATAAGAATATTACTGAAACAAACAGAAAAGAAACCAACCCTGAAAAACATTTTACTGTGTTTGAATTCTTGATTTATATAGTTATGGATAACATTAGAGTAGTAAATCCTGTCTACTCTTAATGCTCAAAAGCATTTACGGATTTATCATATCCAAAGAAATATGCTAATTTCCCTGAAGATTATTTCCAAGTTTAACTGCTTTTTAGGTACAGAAAATTAAACATGATTACTTACCAATTATACACTGTAATTTTCAGTGTCAAAACATCTCCTTTACTGTTAATGTGTTAGGGACTATACTGTCACAAACTCTTTATGTATGTTCATAACATACATGACATATATAAGCATATTATATAATTTCATGTACAAGAATCATATTATATGATTTTTTCTTATGGAACTCTTATCTTGATATCTTCCTCTTGCCCTTTCCTCTACTTCCATATCAGAAAAGTCAGTGTTTGAACTTTTGTGCATTTCTTATATTTTTCATCATGTAAAAGATATTTTAAAATGCATCACTTATTTTATAATAATGAAATCATAATTATTTACTTGTCTCTGTATCTTATTCTTCACAGATAAAATACACTGTAGTAATTCTCAATGTAGTTGGTCTAGTTCATTTCTTTTTAATGGCTAATTTTTATTCCACCTTATGATTGTAATGTGATTTAACCACTTCACTGTGCAAATGTCTGATCTTTACCACCATGGCTAATAATGCATTGTGTATTCTTTGTATATTTATGTTTGCATAGTGATGTGCTTATTTCTAAGGAATTTACAAAAGAAAATGGTAGATTGAAAGATATAGTTTTGCTTTTTTAATTAACAGGACCCTATAAAGTTGCTTTAAAAAGGCCATGGCTGTTACTATTTCCACAGTGATATACTAGGGTATCATTTTCTCATATCAGTCAGCAGTGGAAATTTTTATACATTTTTTTTAAAGAGAGAGTGAGAGAGGAGAGAGAGAGAGAGAGAGAGAGAGAGAGAGAGAGAGAGAGAGAGAGAGAAAGAGAGAGAGAGTTTTTAATATTTATTTTTTAGTTCTCGGCAGATACAATATCTTTGCTGGTATGTGGTGCTGAGGATCGAACCCGGGCCGCACGCATGCCAGGCGAGTGCGCTACCGCTTGAGCCACATCCCCAGCCCTACATTTTAATTTATGTTAAAATAAAAAGAGGTGTGTGTGTCTGTGTATTTATGTGTATGTGTGTTTATTCCTATGACATATATAGTTGAGCATCTTTAATTTAATTTTTTAATTTGTTCACTTGTAAATATGTGTTTTCATTGTTTTTTACTTATTCTACTTTTAAATTGTTTTCCTTTTTTTTCTATTTGTGACAATAATTTTTATAATATAGACACAAATCTCTAGATGTAATATTTATAGTAAAATAAATTTCCTAATTTGTTATATGCCTTTTGTCTCTATGAGATAATTTTTTCTTATATCTTATAATTAGGTAATGATAGTTTTTTTACCGACTTTCTTAATTGTGGAAGAAATTTCTATAATTCATATATTACATTATGATACTGTAAATTTTATTAGAAAAGATCTATGGTGTGAGATAAGAGTCTGACTTTATTTCTAGAGACAGAGCCAACAATTCTAGAACTTTCTATTAAACAAATCAGTCTATCCTTGAAATATTATTGCTTACATTAATTTCTATACATATTGAATCTATACTTTTTTGTCTGTTCTATGTAGTATCTTAATGTTTTGACTATTAAAACTTTAAATTACAGTTCTATATTAATCAGTCTTGGATATTAATACTATTTATATTCCTGGAAAAAATAATGTTTTTTGCATGATTTTTTTAAGAATTTATTTTCACAATACTTTTATTCTTTTATTTTTATACAGTGCTGAGGATCGAATCCAGGACCTCACACAAGCTAGGCAGGTGCTCTATCATTGAGCTACAGCCCCAGCCCTTCACATGAATTTCAAGATAAACATACACAGTTCTAAAACTTTGTTAGACTGAAAAGATTTGCATTAAATTTATTTGTCACTTTAGGTGAATAATTATGTTAATATATTTTATTATGAAGAATTTTGAGTTTGTTAAGTAGACAAAGATAAAATTTTTAAACTATAAAGATGAGAAACACCTCGCATAAATACATTAGTCACACAAGAATGTTACCAATTTTATATTTCTCATTGAGCATTTTCTCACTTGTTCTTTCATTTAGTGATTATCCAGGTCAAATATGGCAGAAGAAAATATGACTCTGGTTACTGAGTTTGTTCTCACAGGACTTACACATCGTCCAGAGCTGAAGATGCCCCTGTTCCTGGTGTTCCTTGTGATCTACCTCATCACCTTGCTGGGCAACCTTGGCTTGATTGCTCTCATCTGGAAGGACCCCCACCTTCACACCCCCATGTACTTATTCCTCAGTGGTTTAGCCATGGCTGATGCAAGCACTTCATCCTCTGTGACCCCCAAGATGCTTATCAATTTTTTATCTAAGAATCATAAGATATCCCTAGCTGAGTGCTTTACTCAATTTTATTTTTTAGGTTCCAGTGCTACCACAGAATGTTTCCTCCTGTTAGTGATGGCCTATGACCGCTATGTAGCCATATGCAATCCCTTACTGTATCCAGTGGTGATGTCCAATAGCCTCTGTACTCAGTTTATAAGTGCATCATATTTGGTTGGTTTTCTGCATTTAGTAATTCATGTGGGTTTGTTAGTTAGATTAACTTTCTGTAGGTCCAATATCATACGTTATTACTATTGTGAAATTTTACAGCTGTTCAAAATTTCTTGCACGGATTCTACAGTTAACATGATCGTGCTTTTAAACTTTTCAGTCTTTATACAAGCCTTTACCTTTTTAAACATTATTGTGTCATATATCAAAGTCCTCTTTGCTATACTTAAAAAGAAGTCTGAGAAAGGCAGACGCAAAGCCTTCTCCACCTGCAGTGCCCATCTGCTCTCTGTCTCTTTGTTCTATGGCATTCTCTTCCTTATTTATGTTTGTCCTGGGTCTGGTCCAGTTGAGGATAAG
The DNA here is from genome assembly GCF_045843805.1 of Urocitellus parryii. Lineage (NCBI taxonomy): Eukaryota > Metazoa > Chordata > Mammalia > Rodentia > Sciuridae > Urocitellus > Urocitellus parryii. The sequence goes on from NC_135532.1 coordinate 147,192,804, forward strand.
GAAAACATGTTTTCTTTACTTTACACAATAATAATTCCCCTGTTAAATCCTTTTATTTATAGCTTGAGGAATAAAGAAGTTATAGGTGCCTTGAGAAGACTAATGAAGAAATAAATATTTGCCAGACAAGTTTCATACTATTTCTTCTTTAGGAGAAAAAAAGAAAAAAATAATAAAAATAAAATCATTAATATTAGCCACTACAGGGCTAATATTCTGTGAGATTGGTGAGATATTGGTGAATGAATCCAGCTTCATATTTGGGGTCCAGTGCCATATTTAAATTACTTTTCTTATGGATTCAGTGAACACTTGGTAACATTACCCATCATTACCTTATTTAGAATTACTGTGCTACACTTTAGCTAAGCATTTAACTTTTATAAATTACCTATTTGCTAGGGAATTCCAAGATAATAGGTAGTAATTGACAATCTTACTGAGAAATGGTGAAAAATACATATAGAGAAAATCTCTAATTGACATTCCCATGTATAGTTACTTGAATGAGTCTAGTTTACCCCTATGAACCTATGAGTTAATAAGGCTTTCTGATTCTTTGGCATACTAAACAACTCCCCTAGACCACGAAAAGTAAAATTCTTTCTCCTTGGTAGAATACATTCCTGATAAGAAATGTACTATTTAGTGATCCAAAGCAGCAAAACGTAAAATTTTAAAAATAATTGAGCTTGGTGGTACATGCCTGTGATCCCAGTGTCTTAGGAGGTTGAGGTAGGAGAAATTCAAGTTCAATGCCAGTCTTAGCAATTTAGTGAGACCCTAAGAATCTTAACAAGACCTGTCTCAAAAAAAAAAAAAAAATAAGAGCTGGGGATATGGCTCAGTTGGTACAGTGCCTTCCTTGCATGCACAAGGCCCTGGGTTCAATCCCCAACACCAAAAAAAAAAAAAAATTGTTTTGGTCAAAATAAAATGCCCTGGGGTATGGCTCGTTGTTAATTACCCATGGGTAGAATCCTGAGTATCCCCCAAAAAATTAAAAAAATATTCATCTATATATTCCTAGATCCATCTGTATAAACATAGATCTAGATTTATCTAGGGAAAAAAATGGGAGCATAAATTAAAATGTGTAGCTAAAAAATTATTACAATTTATATTTATAATTCCACATGCTATTTTTATCAATAATATTGCTATAAGCATTATACTTAATAATTCAGAAATTTAGGAATATTTTAGTGCAATCAAAAGAAATTTCCCATAACAGTCTTACAAAGAAAATACTGTTCCTATTAGTTTTAATAGGAGCTGCTGAGCAGAATGAAAGGAAACAAGATCAGGGAAAAGAAACTGGATTAGTATTTAAAGATAGGAGCAATAAATTGTGGCAGTGAATCACCTCCCTCTATATATACACACACTCTCTCTCATATATATATATATATATATATATATATAATTTTACATATATACATATATACATATATATAAATTAATCTTATGACCATACAAAAAAGTTTATGATTAATTTATATTAATTTGTTAATTTATCAGGGACATTATGTGATTGTATGATCATAAGATTAATTTATGACCATACAAAAAGTTTATGATTGATTTATATTAATTTGTTAATTAATCAGGGACATTCAAAGATGTATGCTTTCTCAATATCAGAATTTCTTGTAAAATGCCTCACATGATTAAATTTATTGTGTTTTAAAAACTATCAGTATTTGCAGGTAATTTCTCACAATATCATGCAGTCTCTCAAAATCATTTTTTTTAATCTACAAAATAAATTTCTAAAATTTACTGCATATCTTATTAAAGCAATTTCCTAAATACTTTTTAGATTATGTAAGTTTATATAAATTTATTTTTTCATGTACCCAGTATATCATACTTTATTTGGAGTGCTGGTTAGAAAAAATGTTTCTGTTTTTATAATCTTTTATTATTCCTAAAATTATACCAGGTAACATGGAGTCATATCAAGATTATTTTAAACAAAATTTCAGCTATTATATTACTTTAGAAAGAAAGGCTTAATAGTTTTAACTAGTAGTTTTTCTTCCTGTTTAAGAATCTCCTGAGTAACTGGCATTTAGATAATCTTGCAATGTCAACTCAAGATATGCATCAATTCAGAATAAGTTTCTGGAATTGGTCCTGAATTGATTGCTAATTTGAAATGTTCCTGAGTACACTATATCATTGGTCAAGATTCTTTATATATTATCTGTATTTTATATGCTGCAGCTGTACTGAAAATAGAATTGAGGAAGACATTCCTCAAAGTGCTAGGTGACAAGCAAATTACTTCAACTGAGAGACCATGAACCTTGCAACTTCCCTGTGTTGATTTGATTTGTTCCTATCAGTTTGCATTCTGTGATTGAGACTTGGGAATATGCATGTGGTATTCTTGCTTAAAGGTAAAAACTTAGATAATGCATTTGGCTAAATAAATATGGGAGAGTCTATAGCACCTTGTGAGTTTGATTATCATGGTATTCGTGAAGTGAATAGTCATTGTCTTATGATGAAATAAACAATATGAAATAGGATGAGAAAGGAGGATCTTTTGAGACCGGTCCAGGGATAATTGCTGTTAGGTTGAGGCTATTTTTTGAGGCAAGTTATGACAAAAATCTTATAAATGGGATTTAGATGATACAGTGTCAACCCTGTAGGATTAAACAGAATGAGATAATAAACAAAGGCAAATAGGAAAAATGACTAGAAACATTGTATGATTCTTATCTAGCACTAGTGAATGGAAATTCTATCAGAAGACATCAAGAAATAGACCTATGATTTAGCAAAGGTGAGGCAAATATGTATAACAGATCAGTCATAAAATGTTTCCTGGGAATCTGATATAAATCTCCCATGAAACCAGAAGTCACTACATTCACTATCCAAGGGTAGGAGGACAAGTCCAGATGACCGTAGAAACTAGAGAGTCTTGTTAAAGTAGTGATATCTTGCAACAGATAAATACTAGAAACTTGCAACAGATAAATACTAGAAACTTGCAACAGATAAATACTAGATTTTCTTTTTGTTCACCTGGATACTGAGATTGATGAACAATGGATATATATTTTAATGGAAGGGAACACATTCAGTCTGAATGGAGGGACTTATATAGCCTGGTTACTCTGAACTTTAGTATAGTTTTCTCAGTCCAGATAATGAAAGTGTTGGTTAGATTGTCTCTATGCTCAAAAGGATACCTGCCCAAGTTTTTTGTCTAATGGTAAATGAGAGATACCTGCAGAGATCATATAAATGTTCCAAATGAACCCATCTTAGACTGAATATAAACAAACAATAGAACTTAATCTAAATAGAAAACATTTCCAACTCTGAGGACAATTTGATGCTTTGGTGGTAGACACCAGTTACATTAAATTGGCACAATGAAAAGTATAAAAATAACCTCTAGAAATATCACCTCTTTCTGAATGTCTTATTAAATTTGATACTTTTGATAATGAAGGAATTAAATATTGCCTGCTGATTTCTTATTGCACATTAGCTCTACCAGTTCTGATTTGACATATATATGAGACCCTTTAAAATTGTGCAGTTTTCTTTGTGATGATGATTTGATTTTGAACTAATCAAAACCATATATCTGGATGATACCACTAAATTTGTGCTTTAATGAAAGTGATTGTAGAAGCAGGATATAAATTCATATTGACTAATTATAGAGCAGTTCTGATAGCCTGAAGAAAAAAAGACAGTTGATGATAGCTAATAAAAATCTACTGAGGACTAAATGAAGTGGTTCTACTGGAAGTCTTCTCTGTGACTTAAAGCAGGTGTCTTAAGAAGTATGGCAAAATAATAGTGTCTGAATGATATAATAGAGTTGCCCAAGGATCTATAATTTTATTAAAATATCATGATAAAGTCAACCATTTTTTTTCATTTTATAAAAGCATCCAATACATATCAGAGATAATTAATTCCTCTAGTGTAAACATATAACTTGGTTCAATATCTAGAATTGATCCCTCTGTAAAAATATTAGTTTTCATTGATATTATGAGAATTTATATCTCAGAGGACAAAGACACCTAGTAATTTAGAACTGCAGTGACATATGTGACTAAACCAACATGCCCAATAAATTCAGCTAAAACATAGAGCCTTGTGCAAAACATAAGATTTGGAGAAATTAATTTAAATTGAGACCAAGACATTTTACCAATAATATATAATAAATTACTGTTTTTGCAGACTTCACGGATCAGAAGACAGCTATCTGAATGTTGATCAGTGTACTGACTGCACTTAGATAGATTTAGTCATTTACTGAGATATTAAATAGAAATATAAGTTTTAGTGGAATCAGGATAAAGCCTAAATTTTAAGAAAATTATAAGGGATAGTCTGAGCAGTCTCCTTGGAACCATATTATCCTAAAGCATACATCATTGATTGCAAAGTTGTCTCCTCTTTCATTGCATGAAGATTGAAGCTTATGAAAAAAAGATCATATATAGAGGTATTCACTAATGGTGGCTCTAGGAAAACTCCTTTTTTTCATGATCAAATAACACCCCTGCCACTGCCACTGAATATAAAACACTCCAAGGAAATATCAACTTCTATTGATGTATAATCTAAACCTTAAGATTCTTCCTCTGCTAAAGCAAAACAGGCTGCACTGAAATGTGTTTATGTAAATTTCCTTCTCATTGATTCTTTTTTCACAGTTGTTACACAAACTGGAAAGTTTAAGGAAAATTTGTAAAAGTATCTTTTCATCCTAAAGATTAAAGTCTAGAAAGGGTCCTTTTAATTTATCCTATGAGTGAGTCAACAAACCATTTATTTTAGTATCAATGTAATATGAGGAAATATCAACTTATATCAATATATACTTACTAAAGAAAAGTAATATATTTGACAATAGAGTACAAAAAATACATGTAGATTAAAAACTTAATGGGTAAGGAAATCACACTATACGGTAAATTGAAGATTTAAAGATAAAAGTCTATATTAAAGATGAAAGTCTGTATTAAGAATATTCATATAACACAACCTCTAAGTACATTTTTTCCTCCTCTTTATTGTCATTAGATTTAAACGTGATAGGTTACAAAGGACTTAAAAACAGTACACTATAGGGACACAGCCACATAAATGTTTATAGCAGCACAATTCACAATAGCTAAACTGTGGAGCCAACCTAGATGCCTTTCAGTAGATGAATGGATTAAAAAATGTGGCATATATACACAATGGGCTTTTACTCAGCAATAAAAGAGAATAATATTATGGCATTTACAGGTAAATGGATGGTGCTAGAGAAGATAATGCTAAGTAAAGTTAGCCAAGCTCCAAAAAACAAATGTGGAAGGTTTTCTCTGATATAAGGAGGCTGACTCATAGTGGGGTAGGGAGGAGGAGCATGGGAGGAATAGATGGATTCTAGATAGGGAAGAGGGGTGAGAGGAAAAGGGAAGGGGCAGGGGCTTAGCAAGGATGGTGGAATGTGATTGACATCATTATCCAAAGTACATGTATGAAGACACAAATTGGGTGTCAACAGACTTTATATACAAACAGAGATATGAAAAATTGTGGTATATACATGTAATAAGAATTGTAATGCAAATAAATAAATAAATTCAAAAAAGATAGGGTTATGTAACATATTGCACTTAATTTATTGGACTTAAATTAGTACAAGTCTGAAGGTGATTATAATGTAGTATGTATTATACACCTTAGAACAACAACTAGGAACATAACTGAAAAATACTTTTAAATCATGATTAATATGAAAATCGTAGAGTAGAAAATATCCACTTAATGTCAAAAAGGCAATAAAGGAGAAACAAAGTTACAAAACCAAAAACAATGTGATGGATATATCAGAACCATTCACCTTAAGACTTGTTCACCACATTAGAAAAAAATATAGACTATTAAGTATTTTTTAGATATAATAAATAATATAGGAAGTAATAGGTGAGCTAAGGATATTGATCTCTCTTAAAAGAGCCATTGGAATCTCTTCAAAAGTAGCAGGTGTGAGAACACTAGGGACCTCAGTAGTATGACATTTTATCAAGATGACATTGGCCCAAATTTGAGGAGGGTAGGAGAAAAAGCTAGACAAACACACACAATTATCAAAAGCTTATTTTAATACTTTAGCAGGAGATAGAGCTTTCCCGAATTTGAAGATAAGTAGTTGGCTCAATAGACATCACAAAGAGAAATAATAGTTTTGATATGGGTTTGAGGGAGAGATCAGTGTAAAAATGATTCTTAGTGTTGTTTCTTTAATTAGCTTGATTGTGGCATTTCACATTGTGCACACATTTCCAAGCATTAAGCTGTATATGATAGTTATATGTAACTTTGATCAATTAAAAAATAAAAAATGATAAAAATGGGATAGATAAAATGCCATTAATTAAGAATTGGAAGACAAGGTTAGGATTATATTTGGTAATGTCTTGAAAAGACTCTAAATTTAGCTTTGGGCATATTGGGTTTGATATCATTGAGACTTCATGAGGGACTTTCATGTGGTTGGAAATTGGCAACATTAGGAGCAACAAGAAAAAAGAGAATGAACATGTCCTAAAAACTGCTCCAGGGCAGTATGCCAAGTTTCCTTCAGAGTAAACCCTCGGGACACAAAGTAGGACTCTAATTGTTACACTTGGGTATGTGGAGTGATTCACTGATAAACCTCCAATGCCTAGTTGAACAAATTTGCAATTATGTTTCAGGGAATCTGTTGGTAACTTTCACTGAGGGAATTCCTGGTTCTGTGTTGTTGGCAGGTGGAGATCTATTAAAAAAATAGTACAATAACTATTATCTCCAAGGAAAATCTTTGCACAAATTACACTGTGTCCTTCCACTAGTCTTCATTTAAGTGAGAAGGCAGTGGTGGATGTCAGAACAGTGATGACCTCATCAGTTTGGCTTTTGATGCAGATGAGTCTGCCATTAATGAAGAATACAGCAGAAGGAAATATACATTTCTTTTCCAATTTTATATTCAGAAACAACCAGCTTTCCTTTAGGAAAACTACCACCTCCTTAATATCTCAAAGATATACAGAAACTGTGTGAGAATATGGGGAGCATGTCTATTTTTCATGGCTATAGTTTTGCCTACTTGAGATTGAAATATCTAGGTAAGAATATTTCTGATATCTGAGATTTCAGGACAGATAGTTGTAGACAGTCATTACAAATACTAGATGATTTACTGTTAAGGGGACATGAATATTAAGAATTATTACTCATATTAAACTCAAATTAATAGAACAATGAAACAAATGGACAAAAATTAATTAAAATGACTTAAAAGTTTCAGAGGTTTTTTTCATACTATAGAACAATTTCTTTGTTAAAGCATGGACAACAAAGGAATGCTGTTCAAACTTCCTTTATTTTTTCATGGAATCATAAGAAGTTTGGATAAAATTATAAATGATAACTTTCCAAATTAAGGGGGAGATAGAAATGGAGATTGATCTATGTATCTATGTATGTATCTATCTAGAAAAAATAAAAAATGCTAAAATAGTCTTCACCTAATTATACAAATTGAAATATCAATAGGGCATTTATAGTTGGAACCAAACTAGTCTGGATCACTAAGGACAACTTCCACTTTGTGAAACTTGAAAGGATATTACGGTGTCTAAAATTAAAGTTTTATTCTAGAGCTTATGAAATGTGTTTGTAGGTTATCTAGTTTAAAATGTTATTAGAGTATTGGTTTAAAAATAATATTTTAAAGTATATATCTTCAAGTGCCTTGGAAACACAACAAAAAGTAAAAAGACTGGCTGATATGTCTCTGATGAAAACGGAACTTATGGACCCAGGCTATTGAGTTTCCAATCTGAGGCTTCAAGCATTACTTCAGAGTAGGTATACAAAACAGACAATTTTAGATATCCTAACCTCCCAACAAAGAGGCAATATTTACTGTCATTGATGAAAAATGTTTCATGTTACTAAATTAGAAATTGTTTCCCTCAAATTTAGAGATCTTAAAAATATATATAAGATTTCATTAGAGAGAAGCTACTTTTTTCATTGATTAATGTTGTTGGTTGAATCTTGGATTCTGGAAATCTGATTTTTTTCAATACTCTCCTCATTCTCATCATATTAAATTCCCTAGTGCCTGTATCCTCTCAAGGGTTGTATATTATTCCTTTATTCTTTAAATAACTTTATTATTTTTTAAGTGGTGCTGAAGATGGAACTTAATGCCTCACACATTCTAGGCCAGCTCTCTACCATTGAGGCACAACTACAATTCTATTTATTTATTTTTTAAAAATAAACTTTATTATGCATATATGAAGTTTACAATATCATGTTTTGGGGTACATATAAATAATAAAATGGTAAGTAGAGTGAAGCAGATTAACGTGTAGCTTCTTACTATTTTTTTTCTGTGTGTATATAAAAAGAGCAGGTAAAACCTACATACTCAGAGATTGCTAATACAACACAATTTTATTAACTTTAGTTCTTATATGTTACGTTGGATCTTCTCCTTGCTCACCCAGCATACCTACTATTCTCTGTCCTTTGAACTACATCTCCTCATTTCCTCCCCACCCCTGATGCATGCCCCCAAGGTAATTAATGTAGTCTACTTTATGTATGTGTATTTGAGCTTTTTCTTATTTTTAAGTTCGACATGTAGGTGAGGTAACACACTATTTTTTTTCAGTGTTTGAATTAATTATTTCACTTAGCACAATTAATGTCCTCTAGTTTCATCCATGTTGTGGCAAATGGCAGGTGTGTTTTAGTCAGCTTGCCATTGCTGTGACCAAAATACCTGACTAGAACAACTTGAAGGAGGAAAGGTTGATTTTGGCTCATAGCTTCAGAAGTTCAGTTCATGGTGGGCTTCTGCATCATTCTGGCCCAACGTGAGGCAGACAGAACATTAAAACAGAAGAGTGTGGTAGAGGAAACTGCTCAGTTCATGACAGTCGGAAAGCAGAGAGCTTGAGTTCAAGTAGCCAAGGGTAATGTAACACCCAAGGGCATGTCTCCTGTGACCTACTCCTTCCAGCCACTCCTTACCTACCTCCATTAGACCACTGCCTAGATTACCATTCTCATAATCTACATTTCACTTCTGAATATTCCTGCATTTTCTCAAAAATGAGATTTTGGGAGACACCTCATATTCAAACCATAACCCAAGGTCTCTCTTCTTGTTCTTTTTAAAAGCTAAATCACATTCTGCTCTCTCTCTCTCTCTCTCTCTCTCTCTCTCTCTCTCTCTCACACACACACACACACACACACACACACACACACATTTTCTTTATTCATTAATCCATTGATGGACATTTAGTTTATTTCCCTCTCTTGGCTACTGTGAATAATTCTGCAATTAACTTGAAAATGAAGATATATTTGCCTGATGGTGATTTATTCTCCTTTGGGTATTTGCCATTGGGTATAATGGTAGTTTTATTTTTAATTTTTTTTTTAGGAAACTTCATACTGTTTCCTAAGGTCATAAATGCCTTCCAGCAGCTGCTCATTCATCAAATGAAAGCCACCAATAGTCATTCATACGTCAAATGAGAGCCATCAGGAAGAATTCAATGTCCTCATGTAACATCAGTATCCTATGCTAACATCAGTAACAATGACTAATGAACCCCCATTCTAGAAACTAGACTACTCATGATGACGGAGGTGGTAAATGCTGTGCTATTTGGTCACATCCTTGGTTTGATGAGAAATAACCAAAAGAGAAAAATTACTAAAATAAAATAAATAAAATAACATGGAAACCAGGTCTGTGAATTATTCCAGCAAACAAAACAAATGAGGGCACATAACTGAAGTTTGATCCAGTTTGACTTTTTAATATAAACGAAATGCAGAGGATTTCCTATAAATGCCTCTAAATAATCATAAAGAAAAGTTAAGATTCCTTCTAATAATGGTGCAAGATAATCAATTTTAACCAACCCACTACCATCATCATCCTTAATGCAATGACATATCATTGTAAAGGTTAAATAAATTCCTCATTGTCAGTTTAAAAGCTACCTTGTAATGACATCTTTGAGATTGTCATTGTTGCCTGTTTTGGTTAGTTTTCTGGATCAGGACTTGTATTTATGTTTTGTATAAAAATAAACTTATTTTTTATACTTAATTTGACATTACATTTGACAAAAGGCATGAGCAATCTATGAACATGTCCACAGAGAAATAAATATGCCCATTTACTAAGGGAAATTGATGCAAGATTTCCACATCCTAAATTTTTTTATAGAGGTAGTCTTTACAACTCAAAAACAATGTGCAAATCCATACATTTTTTTCAGATGCAGTTTATTCAATATTTTTTAAAAATAGTCTACTCTTACAGATTTGACAAGTAAAAATACCACAGATAAAGCCAGAGCTGGATCATATTTTCCTCTGTTGTTCAAAGGACTTGCAAACTCCTGTGTCCTTTAGCATAGACTTTTTCAGAATGAGTAGTTCTGTTCAGTCCTATAGGGGCTTCACCACAAGAACTGTGGGGTCTCTAGCTTCTGTCACTGATGTGGTTTATATCTCATTTTTAATGCAATGCCAGGAATTAGTTTCACCAAGAATGGAATGATGGTGATTTCTATTATGTCTCTATTTATTTTACAACTCTGGTATCTGCAAAAACTATTTTTATTCCTAACAGTTCATGGTAGACAACCACAAACCTAGCACATTGTAGTGCCTATTATTGAAATTTTCTAGCTCTCCCAGCCTTAGTAGAACAATTGAATTAATACAATATCTAATATGGGATATGTGGCTACTGATTAGGAAAATTTATTGTTTTCAATTCTGATTATGAAAAAGATTCAGAAGCATTTTACATTCATCTGGGATGGACAACAGCAAACACTGATGATCTTGGCAGAGGGCTTTGCAAACTCTTCTGCTGTGTCTTCAGAAAATTTTAGTCCCTGGATATTTTGCATAGCCTCACCCTTGCCAATTATATTTGTCAGATTATTTGGACCATAAAAGTACTTTGGAACCCTTTGTAAAGGTTCTGAGATTCATAGGATGACAGATAAATTTTACAAAATTATACATTGGGAATATTTATAACATGAGGAAAAATTTTTTAAAAACTATATTTTTTTAAAAAAAATTCTGGGTACCTATACAAAAACCAACCATGGCTAGATTTATTGTAGGAAAGTCTGGAGATCAGTTTTTGTTCAGATAGTGACTAGATAAGATTTGACACCCTTGCAGAGAGGCTGAGAGTTACTTATTTGTGGGAAGGAGGACAGAATAGGTAAAGGATAAACAGCAAGTAATGTAGTTATCACTAAATAAAATTTCTTTTCTTCCTAGACACACAATCTTGTTGTTTCTAACTGTGGTCCTACAATTGAATTTAGGATTGAAAATTAATGTATTTCATCTGCATTTCTGACTCATTAGCGTGTCATAGTCAGAATCCCTTGTGGACTTTCTCCTTCTGACACTAAACAGGATCCAGGATCTGAGGAGGTCTCCCAGAAGTGAGAAGGGAACTTCAATATGGACCTTGCAGACCCTTCATGGGCTTCTAAGAAAATTTTAGGATTTGTCAGAAAGAGGCAAAAGCAGAGATTTATTTAGGAAACCAAGGGATACACACCTGAAGGGAAAGAGAGTGTGTGAGTGTTGCTATCTTGATAGTGATACATGCTTTGGGGATTTCAGGCTCTTCTTTTAAAGGAAACTTTGTAAACGGTGAGCATGAGGGCTATGTGGGGGAGGTATTGTGGCAGTTTGGTGAACTCAATTCTTTTGATCACAGAGCACAGGATGAGTCACCATGGTCTCCTTGTTCTCAGGATATTTAAGATAATGTGTGTAGTCAGTAGAACAATGTTCGGAATATACTCATATCATAGGTCACTAACAACACATTTCCCTGGCTTTTCTTTCTGTCCTATCTCATTTCTAGCTTGATTCAAATGAGAACAGAAATATTGAAGAAAGTCACGTGTGGAGGATGAGAAGATGGAAGGCATCTAGCACTCTGAAGCTCTGAATGGAGGATTGTCTTACCTTTAGGAACACATGATTTAGCTGTGCATGAAGAAGAACTTACCTTGTACTGTGTCAATCCACTAATATATGGGTGATTGTGGGGACAAGTGCATGGAGTACTGCAGACATGGCATATGTTAAGGGCGCCTGAGTGGCAGACTACTCCTCTCCAGCTAGGCACTTGAGTGGCAGATCATTTACCCATAGGCACAGCCCTGGGTGTAAGGCCATGTGTTGCAGTCCCTGAGCTTTCTCCATTGGCCTACTTCTCGACTGGTTGCTGCAAGGACAGTTAGCAAGAAATTGTATTTGTGGCTGTCTGTAATCTGCTTAGCTACCGCCTGAGTATACATACATGGTAACTGTGCAATAAAATCAGACCTGCTTCCTGCTTGGTCTCTGGAGGTCTTGAATAGTGACAGGTACAGGAGGAAGAGAGGCAGGAAACCATACCGCTAGCCTTCATGGTGCAGGAAGAGGTGACCGCAAATGGTTCAAGTGTGCTTTCTACTGACAGGCAAAGGCTATATCCTTCCCTAGGTCAATGGCAACTGCCTCCTTATGAGGCAATGCCAAAGCCAGCAAGGGACTATGACAGCTTAGAAATGATCAGGCCGCTGGACAGGCCCAAGCCATGGTCCCCCCAAAACCTATCCCAAGAGGCCAGAGATCCTTTTGAAGATCTGTGTAAGATAAGAGATGAGAAGTAGGGTAAGGGAATATAAGCCTTCCCAGTTAACTCAGTCCCCACACCATAGTGCCCTGCCATTTGGTATCCACACACTTTGGGTACCCTGAAAGAGTTGAAAAAGGCAGTAAAAGAGGATGGGCCCCAGGGGTCATTCGCAAATAAATGCTCAAATCACTCAGTCTTGAATTTAATTGCCCTCAAGACTGGAAGGACCTAGCCAGAGTGGCTCTTGAGCCCACAACATTTTTGAAGTGGAAGGCATTCTTCTATGATGAATGTGAACAGCAGGGGGATCATAACCACACCACAAATGTTAGCCGCCCAGCTGAATACTTGCAGGGAGAGAGAATCTACAGTTCACCTGCAGAACAAGCCACAGGGTTGCCAAATTATTTTGATCAGGTGCAGCTCTGTGCTCTCAGAGCCTGGAGGAAGTTATTAGCTGGAGGAGGTACAGTTTCTATTTAGGACCTAAGGCAGACAGCCACTGAGGTCTTGCCGCAGTTTATTGACAGAGTAAAAAAGGAAGTAGAAGGAAAGGTCTGTCATGAAGAAGCCAGGGTGGCCTTAGCCAAGGAGTTGATCTGGGACGGTCTATATAAGGAGCATAGAGCAGCAGTGACACCAGTACGAAATGGCACATTGGGTGACTGGATTTTGGCCACCCAGGATATAGAGACACAAGCTGCTCAAGCATCTCTGCTGGTTTCAGCCATGGCAGTTGCATAAAATCAGGACTAAGGAGGCTTGCAAACAGCTAGTCAGAGACTGCAAAAATGTGCACTCTTTCTCCCCAATGACCCTTTACCACCTACTGGAGTGAATCCCAGAGAGTTAAAATCTAATGCTTTACAGAAAATGGATGTCACTCATTATGTATCTTTTCAAAATTTAAAATATGTTCATGTAATCATTGATATCTATTCAGGCTATATAATGGCCACAGTCTCCACAGGAGAAACCACAAAAAAGGTCATCTCCCATCTACATAATGTTTTGAAATTATAGATATTCCCATGTCTATTAAAACTGACATACCTACTTTGCCCATTAGTTTCTCTGTAGTAGATAATGAAACTAGAGAATCCCCACTGTTTTGCTCTTGACAATGAAACTATTGTCAATAAATATAATAATTCATATCTTGGGCTATCTCTCACTGACCTTAGAGTTATAGTTAATGGCACCTATAGACATAGACTCCCCAATGGCAAATGCAAGAAACACTTGTTGCCAACATGCCCAACATCACTTTTTGAAAAGCCCCCTTCAGATAATGATAGCATCCTGTGGAATCAGTGTGTCACAGTCATACCTTATCTCCTTGATAAGAGGAATTTCTCTGAAGGAGAACAACATCTATGCACCTGGGTGGGTGCAGCCCCCTGGAAAGTAAGGAATGTGCCCCAAAACCACATGGGCTACTTCACTACCTGCTACATGGTACAAGCCATTACCAACTGTTATGTAGGAAATCAGTAATGGCATGATGAATATCACAACAATATTGCTGGCTACTAAACCCATCAAATGGCAACAGCCATCTAGATGAATGGATTGAAACTGATTCCAGATGCTGACAATGGATTTGTCTTTATCCAGAATTATACCCATACCCACTATACCCAAGTTTGTGTTACACCACTCTTTGCTATGCTAATAATCAACAATACTGATGGCATAAATATCACTCATACAGAGATCCATTGTGCAGTCAATACATACTGCTGGCTCATAAATTATCTAACCCCTGCTATAAAAGCTAAACATATATTTATCCTCAGAGTGCCCCCAGCAATCTGGTTTCCAGAGAACCTGTCCAAAGAGTAGAGAAGTCCATGGGACATGGAGATGAAGAATCTTTTGAATGAGATCCTGCACCAAACCAGGTGTGCACTTAGCCTCATCATCACTGGGATTATTGCCCTGGTAGCCGCCATTGCTGCCACAGTCATTGCTGCTGCTTTGCTCAGAGTATTCAGACTGCTCAGACTGTAAACAACTTGTCTACTGCCATGGCAGAAGACTTTGCCATTCAAAATGACTTAAATAAAATGTCCTGAACCACTATTTTAGACATTCAGCAAGAACTAGACCTCTACCAGGAACAATTAGATATTCTGTTTATGTTGCAAAGGCTCACTTGTGACCCTGAATTTTGTAGTATTTATGTAACCCAATATGCTATATCTGAAAATGTAATCTTACACTTCTCCAATTTTTTTCAGATTATTAAGGGTGCTTGGGATGCAAACTATGTTATGACTATGCATAACCTTACTAAGGCAATTGTCAAGATCAATGAGACTAAGGTATCTATCTTGACAACCTCTTCCTTCTTCCAGAGACTAACTAACATTGGAAAAACCTGATATCCAAATTAACATCCTTATAAGGCTATTAACTTGGTCCTACTATTTATAATAGTGAGAATTTTTTCTTGTGTTGTGAGATGCTTATGTAATCATGTGAAGACCACCAAACAAAAAACATCAATGCTGGCTGAAGTCCTTGCAGCACAGTTATAGCGGGGAGATGTGGGGACAAGTGCATGGAGTACTGCATACATGGCATACGTTAAGGGTGTCTGAGTGGCAGGCCACTCCCCTCATGCTAGGTGCATGATCGGCAGATCACTTACCCCATAGGCAAAGCCCAGGGCATGAGGCATGTGTTGCAGTTCCTGTGCTTGCTTCATGGCCCACTCCTGGATTTGTTGCTCTACGGATAGTTGGCAAGAAATTGTATTAGTGGATGCCTGTAATCTGCTCAGCTACCCGAGTATATATACATAGTAACTGTGCAATAAAATGAGACCTGCTTCCAGATTGGGGTCCCAAGGTCTTGAATAGCGACTTAGGAGCCACACTGTCCTCTACTCTGTTCTGTGGATCTTCTTATTGGACAAGAGAGAGTCCACTCAGGGCAGGTGATGATCTCTCTAATTAGCATTAGAGTAAATAGTCTACATATACAATACCCAAAACCCTCTAACTATGAATGGGAAATTATTGGTTATATTTTTAAGAATAGGGACAAAGATATTAAGGCTTAAGAATTTTAACCATTATCCCATGTGGAATGAGAAATTATTCATACATTTTAAGTGAAAAGAGCATGCTTATAAATTGTTCGTAAAACAATGCAGTCTGTTTTCAGTGTGGAAAACAGAATTGGACAGTTCTCTCATCACATGTAGATAGTGTTGTTGAAAACATATTTAATAAGTCCAGGCAAGAGATGAACAACTATTGGATTGGTAGGTTAGTTTTAGAGACATAAAAATGGCTGGATTTGGGCTGGGGATGTGGCTCAAGCGGTGGCGCGCTCGCCTGGCATGCGTGTGGCCTGGGTTCGATCCTCAGCACCACATACAAAAAAACAAAGATGTTATGTCTGCCGATAACTAAAAAATAAATATTAAAATTCTCTCTCACTCTCTCTTTTAAAAAATGGCTGGATTTAAGACATCTTTAGCAGATAGAACTTACAGGACTTGATTGAAACAATGAAGTGGAGGTGAAGTTAATATTAGGAAGTTTCCATAGTTTATTGCTTGCTTAAAGAATTGATGGGTTTCCTATTTCCTGAGATAGGAAATGCTGAAAGAATATCAGGTAAAAAAAGGTCCTAATCTCAGATTTTAAAATGTTAATTCTAAGGAACATTTGTGATTTCTAAATGGAAATTGGTTTATCAGGCACTTTAGTTTGTGATAACTTTAAAAGAAATAATAGAAGTGAAAAAAGCTTATAATAAACCATGTTGAGTGATTATAAGAAAGCCCTTACAGTGAACCCTCAGGACATAATTTGTAATTTTAATTGTTATAGCTAGCTGTGTGGATGATCTGTTGATTAGCTCACAATGCCCAGTAGAACAACTTTAACTTCATCCTACTGGGAATCTCTTATAAACATTCAGGGAATTTCAAAAATTTTTAAAGAATGAGTTTAAAATAGAAGAAAGAAATGCTATGTCCCTTCAGTTTGGAGTTTTTGCTGAATATTGCTGAACAAATAATACTGCTTCTGTGTATACCTTTGTTACTTTCAGAAAATGAGCACATTTCTAGTTTTCCAGTGTTTTACAGGAATTGGGTGAGAACGTAGATTTTCACAATTTTCTTCATTATCATTTTGCAATGTGTCTGTCAGAATACAAACTATCTAAGTAAAAAATTAAAATCGTGAGCAAGATTTTTTTTCAAAATCAGCAATCCAAATCAGAATAGATTAAAGAAAGTAAATACCATTTGAACATTTATGATGCAGTTAAATTTTTTACTGTGTGTAGTTTGCAAAATTGTTTAGGATTTTTGAAATAAACTGATAGAAAAATGAAAAATGGGAAATTAATTAATAGTAATCAGAAAAATCCAACATATTCAGAGTTTATTTTATAATGTGAAAAGTTTCTTAATGAGATGTAGGTTGTGTTGATTGAATCTCACTTATTTGTAACCTTGTAGAATGAAAATTCTGGCTTAAGGTTTGTATAGCTGAGTGCAATAAAAATGCCATAATTTCATGGAATCATAAGAATATTGACTAAAGTCATTCCTTGTGTCTCCTTGTATATAACATGACTCTTGAGAAAAAATTTATAAAGCTTACTGGTTTTTGGTTGAATGATACATTGTAGGAACTAAAAGCAAGAATATTAATGATTTTGTAATTGGACTTTATGAAGAAAATTGGAGCAGTATATTCAGGGCAAAATCTTTTATGCTTCTTAATTTTTCAACAATTTATTTTGATTTGTTGTGTATATTAGGATTCTCTGAGAGTATTTAATGTTAAGAATTCTAACACATTAGTTCCTCATTTATTTTCAGTGAAATAAAATAGCGTGTCACAATTGTTTCTAATGCTCATCTTTAATTTTTTAGAGAAACATCCTAAATTTTTATTTTACATTTAGATAAATAATATTTTTAATGTCTTCACACATTAAAATATCTCTTGTTCCCTAAGTATTAAATTATCAGTTTGATAATTCATTGTGGAGAATTGAAAATAGATATAAAATAGACAAAAGTAAAATTTTAAAACTACTAATCAGATGACAAATATCTCTTAGGAACATATAATCACAAAAACAATCACTGTTGTTATCATTCATTTTTGACTGTTCTGTTACTTGATCTTACATTTTAGTGATTGTCCAGATCAAATATGGAAGAAGAAAATATGACTCTGGCGACTGAGTTTGTTCTCATGGGACTTACAGACCGCCCAGGGCTGCAGGTGCCTCTGTTCCTGGTGTTCCTTGTGATCTACCTCATCACCATGGTGGGCAACCTTGGCCTGATTGCTCTCATCTGGAAGGACCCCCACCTTCACACCCCCATGTACTTATTTCTCAGCAGTTTAGCCTTGGCTGATGCAAGCACTTCATCTTCTGTGACCCCCAAGATGCTTATCAACTTTTTATCTAAGAATCATAAGATATCCCTAGCTGAGTGCTTAACACAGTTTTATTGTTTTGGCTCCAGTGCTACCACGGAATGTTTCCTTCTGTCAGTGATGGCCTATGACCGCTACGTGGCTATTTGCAATCCCTTGCTGTATCCAGTAATGATGTCCAATAGCCTTTGTAGTCAGCTTATAGGTGCTTCATATTTAGTTGGTTTTCTGCATTCAGCAATTCATGTGGGTTTGTTAGTTAGATTAACTTTCTGCAAGTCCAATATCATACATTATTTCTATTGTGAAATTTTACAACTATTCAAAATTTCTTGTACTGATCCTACAGTTAATATACGTCTGGTTTTAATCTTTTCAGCCATTATACAAATCTTTACTTTTATGACTATTATCATTTCATACTGCTATGTCATCTTTGCTATCCTGAAAAAGAAGAATGAAAGGGGCAGAAGTAAAGCCTTCTCTACCTGTGGGGCCCATCTCCTCTCCGTCTCTTTGTTCTATGGCACGCTCTTCTTGATGTATGTGCACCATGGGTCTGGACCAACTGAGGACAAGGAAAAAATGTATTCTTTATTTTACACAATAATAATTCCCCTGCTAAATCCTTTTATTTATAGCCTGAGGAACAAAGAGGTTATAGGTACCTTAAGAAAAATTATGAAGAAATAAATGTTTTTCACAGAGCTTTCAGACTATTTCTTTCCAGTCTTAAAGGAAACGCCCCAGTGCTATGAATTAGCCACTACTCTGCCATTTTAACGCACAGTCCATAAACTCTGCATGAACGAAACCAACTTTACATTATGTTTCCTTGGATATGGCCCCAGTGCAAGTTTGGTAATATTGCCCATAAGAAACTTATTTGAAAACATTGTGCTCAATTTTATCTAAGCTTTTAGCTTTGGCCAATTAGTTAGATTACCTAGGGACTTCCATATTTACAAGAAATAATTGGCAATTTTATAGTGAAACAGTCAGAAATGTTTATTGAGAAATAATTTTAACTGATGCTGGCATATATATTTACTTATATATTTAAATGAGCATAGCCCACTCTTCTGGATTTGCAAATTAATAAGTCTTTGTGTTTCTCTGCCATGCACAGAAACTCTAGCTGAGTTTTAAAAATGGAATTCTCTTTTTGTTAGCATACATTCTTAGGAAGAAATGTATTGCTTAGTTATAAAAATTAGGAAAAGTTGGATAATAAAAAATTATTGGTGGATCTTCAGAAGAAAATTGGAAGCTGGAATGAATCAAGTATGGAACATCAAAATGATTCATAGATCATCTATACAACTGAATGTATTTTATCAAGAATATCACATATGACATTATATTTATTAATGTATAAATATTAAAATATTTTGCGTAATAAAGGTGATTTCAGAGATCAGCCTTATGATTGTATTGTTATTCCTATGATTTGAGGTAGGAATTGACTGGGCAGAAAGCAAGGAGACTAGCTAAGAAATAAGAAACAGATTTACTATTAAAGATAGGAATAAAAAATGTGACAATGATTTCTATGTGTGTGTGTAGAGAGAGAGAGAGAGAGAGAGAGAGAGAGAGTAAGAGAAAGGGGTGGGGGATTTTTTCTTTATTAAAATTATCATTTTCCTGAATAGGATGTAAATTAATGAGTGAGATTTCATTGGCACAATATTATATTTTACTATTATTATATAGAAATAGTTATCTCAGCTTTTTAGTAAAACAGTCATATTTCTTGAGCAATGTGTTTTTTTCAGCATATTTACTTTGAAAAAATAATAATACCAAATGAAAATTTAGGTTAATTATTTTGAGGAATGAACGTATGCTTTTGCTTGAGCATTTGTAAAACACTTTAGCTTTTAATAAGTCAACAGTTCCAAGAAAAATACCATGAGATTTATCTAAAGAATAGACATACAATAAATATTTTCTATCATACATCTATCAAAAATGTTTCTTGGAAAAACTCAAATTGTCTACATTGTCTTAAGGTTGTTTCCAGTAGGTCTTCAATAACAAAACAAAATAAAATATCTTTAAAAATAATCCACATGATTTAATTTGTTGTCTTTTAAATTTGATCTGTATTTGCAGGAAAGTTTCAGCAATATCATATAGTATACATGATTCATTGTGAAAAAGGTAACTATATCATAATTTTCTTAGTATATTCATTATTCTATTTAATATATTATTTTTTATAATTTATTATTAGTATTTTAAAGGTAATTCTTAAATACTTCCAATGATTTATGTCAAAAGCTAAATTTTCTTCATTTACATGGTACAAATTTTTTTAGTCAGAGTACATGAAACAAAAATATTTTCACTCTTTCTTTAACTTTTAAATTACACATATAATATGTAATTTATCAAAATCTCAGCTATTATAAAATATTATCATGTATGGAAACTGTTATCAATTTAACTGTAATTTTTTCCTCTACATTGAAATTCCCCCTGAGGAACTGATGTTTAGACAACCTTGAAATGGAATTCTCTTTTTGTTAGCATACATTCTTAGGAAGAAATGTATTGCTTAGTTAGAATAATTAGGAAAAGTTGGATAATAAAAAATATTGGTGGATCTTCGGAAGAAAATTGGAAGCTGGAATGAATCAAGTATGGAACATCAAAATGATAAATAACTAAATCTGACTTAGCTAAGATGAAGAAAATGCATAAAGTAGGATATGACTCATGAGATATTTCCTGGGAACCTGGCAGGTATTATATTATCAATTAAGTGATTGATAACAATGCATAGTAGTCATTTAGTTTGCTGGAATTGGTCTGAACTGATTGCTGATCTGAAATCATCATAGGTATATTGTTACACTTATCAAGATTTTATATGGTATAATGTACTGAATATAGATGCACTGACAGTGGAGGTAAGTCATATATCCCTCTAGATGCAAGGTGATAAACAAATTACTTATGTTAACTCATACTGAGAGACCCTTGACCTTCATGTCTCTGTGCTAATTTGATTTGTACTGATATCAGATTGCATTTAGTGATGGGGCATAGGAAGGTATATTTGGGTATCCAAGCCTTACAGTGCTGCTACTTTCCTATGTGGTGTTCTTGCTCAAAGCTACATATACCTGGATAATATACTTGGCTAAATAGACATTGGGTGAGTCTATCACTTCTTGTGAGTTTGGTTGTCACAGAACACTTTAAATCTATGACTATGATCTTATGAAATAACCAATGTGCTAAAGGATAAGAAAAGAGAATCTCTAAGATTGATACTGGTTTGACTTTGTTTCAGTTGAGACTTTTTTTTAGGCAAATTATGGGGGGCAAATATTATGAATGAAATTTAGATAATATAGCTTCAAACCTGTAGGATTAAGCAAAGTAAATTAATAAAGGCAAACAGGAAAAATGGCTAAAAACATTGTTTAATTCTTATAATAGCATTATCAGAATAGGAACCCTATTAGGAAAATCCAAATAAATAAATCTGACTTAGCTAAGATGAAGAAAATGCATAAAGTAGGATATGACCCATGAGATATTTCCTGGGAACCTGACAGATATTATATTTATCAATTAAGTGAAAGGCAACATATTTGCTGTCCAATGGTGGGAGAACAGGGCCCAATGACCTAGAAAGTAGAGATTTCAGATAAATAATTAGGGTATCTTGCCATCAGATGAACACTAGAAACTTGATGAGTTTTTGCTAACCTAGATACTGTGACTGCATGATCGATGGAGTAACATTGTAATAGGGAGTCAATTAAGTCTAATGGAGGGAATTGTATGGCCTGAAAACTATGAACTTTAGTATGTATTCTCATTCTAAATAATGACACACAATGGTTAAAGTAGAAATTTAACAGGCTTAGGCTAAAAAGAGTGCCTACCTAATTGATTCATCTAAGGGTTGATGAATAATCCCTACAGAGGTAGTAGAAATGTTCTAAATGAAGATACTTTAGATTTAATATATATAAAACATAGAATTATTCTTGATGGTAAATGACTAATATAAACTATAATGAATTTTATGGCAAGGTAAGCTCATCATGCTTGGTGGCATTACATAGTCTTCCTTTTAGAAGAACAGAGCATTATATAGACAGCCATGACAAACTTGTTAATAATCTGATAGATTCCTGAGTCTCAATGATGGAATAAAATATATGTGCTATTAAAAAAAGAAAAAGTCTAGCTGTATAGTCTAGACATATAGAATTTCTTATGGCTAATAAAATTAGGAAGAAATAGAAATAAATTGGTGAAGTTATATATAAAATATGGTGGTGACTTATTATTTAGAAGGTGGAAAAGTCCTGGCAGTTCATTCAATTGTACTTGCCTCCTTGTAAAGACTCTATTTTGTTTATTTATTTCTGTTTAATATGTCCAAAGGTACTGGTAAAATAAAGCAGGTAAAAAAGGTATACAAGAAGCTTCTAGTTAAGGCAGCAGAATGAAAATTTCACAATCTGCCTCCAGTACTTCAGCAGGGAAATTCAAAGTATGACTGATCAAACTTGAATTGCTTTGAGGTGATGAAAGTTTTCTGATGTTATAGAAACTGAAACGCAATACATGTTACTATGGCTTGGATGTTGTTTGAGGATTCCCCAAGGGTCCACTGTGATTGGGAGGTTTGATAATCAGAGTTGTAGTACTGGGAAATGCTGTAATATATGTAATGCTGTAATGATGTTTAAAGTCGTAGATGATAATTTTAATGGTAGGATAATGGCAGTTAATTTAGTTTGTTGTGGAGAGATTTGAGGCAGTTTGTTTATTATTAATAAAAACAAGTATTTTTTTGCTTATCTTTATTTGTATATATTGTTAATTGATTTATAAGAGAAATGGTAGAAATGAAGGGAAAGGGAAAATGTGTAACATGACATAACAAAGAGAATTGTCCATCAAGAGCCATGTGAAAAGCAATTGGTGCTAAAAAAATTTGATAATGTAATTTGATAGTAGGAGAAAAACTGTAAGTATGGGAGAAGTAATATTTTTTTTTAAATAAGTAAGGCATAAAACATGAATATTTGTGTCTGTTAAAGATAAAATTTTAGTATGACCATTAACAATTAATTGAGTATACATATCAGCAAAAGGCAAAATATTATGGACTGAAAGTGAGGAGAATATAAGTATTTTAATACATATAATTTTGATTATAAATAGTAATTATTGTTGTAAAAGTATACTTTTTTTAACAAAAACTACTGATGGTAATGGCATATTAGGTATTTAAAGTTGATTTATCATTATTGTTGACAATTTTTCTTAATTTTTTGTAATGTCTGTTTTAAGGAGGGAGTTAAATAAACAATGGAGGCAGAGACCTATCAGTTTTTTAACAATGGAAAAAAAAGGAGAAAGCAGTTAGGCATCAGCTGTAATTTTTAATTTATTTATTTAAGAAGTCATGTTTATGAAGAGCAATCTTATTTGTTAATTTATTTTAATTGTAAAAAATAAAAATATTAGAAAAATGTAAATGATAGCATTAATTTTTTCTGTTTAAAAAATTTAGAAGCAATGGATATAATATTACATTTTAGACATTTTTTTAAAGACTTTGGCCACCTAGAAAAATTTGTGGGAAAAAAATATGAGTTAGAATTTTAAAGACATTTATATTAGTTGATTTAAATTAAACTATTTGGATTTATATATTTATTTAAATGTTAATTGATGAGTGTTTATTTGTTTAAATGTCAATTTGATATTAAATATATAAAATATAGACACAGGATAGGCCTGTATAATTGGAAATGTCAGGTATAAAATTTAATAGTCATGATGAATACTGAAATTAAATGTTCTAAAAAGCTGGATATTTTTGTCCCTGATCGTTATTAGATTTATTTTTAACATCACCATGTGTATGTCTTTCTAGGGATTTATTAAAATAAATTTTTAAATGTATTTAAGAGTTGACTTTGGAGAATGGATAAACATGAGTGATGATTTGTTGTGGATTGGAAAGGGTAGCATATGGTAGCCACAGGGAACTTTTGGACACTTGTTCATTTTTGTTTCCTACCGTAAGAGATAGTACTGTAACATCAGTATCAGTATCCAATAGCCTTGTAATTGGCTATTTATTTAAACAAGGAGTTAATTTAGGTCTATCTTTAGTAATTGGTAAACATGTTTCAATGACAGTAGAGTCAAATCTCGTATTTCCCTTTTATTTAAAGGTTATTGAGTTGAAACATAGGGAATCACAATCAACTGAGCAATAGAAGATTTTTGGGGGTAGGTTGGTAAAACAGATTTCCCCTCCTTTTTTCCTGGGTTGGTAGGTCACAAATTTTTAAATACAGTAAAAGGTAATTGCTATATTTTAGTTGGCTAGGAATTTGTTTAATAGGGCAAACAGCTAAAGTATATATTTATTTCCTCCTGCATTTGTCATTCACACTTAGTCAAAGGAGATTTTACTGGGCGTGGCAGAGGTGGGGGAGGAGAGTGCTGTGAAGGCAGAGGGAATGCTTCCAAAACACAGACTGTCACAGCTGTTGTTAAGGAGGGGGACATTTGAGAGGACTTAGAAATAGCATTTTGACAAGGATCAAGGATAATATCTTGGATGAAGAATGAAGGATTGAAAACATACAATAAGCAGGATAAAGGAAATATAGTTTCTTATCAATTTTATCTGATGGCTTGAAATGGGTCTTGACTATCCTAGTTATATGTTAATGTTTGGACTTTATTATCCTGTGACTGAAGTAAGGGGCTGTGGACCAGTGGATGTGTATTAGTAGGACACATTTCAATGGATTAAGGTGTTCATCTTAAAATTAATACAATATCCTGGGCAATAAAGCCTAATACATAGACATATCATGTCCCTCAATACTAAGAAAGTAATGGTTTAAGTGCTTGAATTGACAATTTAAGTAGCTCATAATAAAAACAGTTTAGCTGTCTTGACTTGAGATACAGAGGAAGAAATAGAAAAATGGTCCATATTACTTATACTTATTAATGCTGTTGTTTCTGTAATATTTGAGGTATAAAGATATATGTACAAAAACTGCAGTGGACATTGGCATATCTATCATCCTTTTTTCCATTATTAAGAATGACTTGAAATTTTTGTAGATGTTGAGTAGATGCATTCAAATGTGTAAGAAAAATTTTCAAAGGTAAATCTACTTTTCATCCATTTAATCTGTTTCCACAAGTATTATATAAACTGGGATATTTAAGGAAAGTTTTCCAAAGTATCTTTTCATCTTGAGAATTAATGTCTACATTTTTAAAAATTAGATGTATAAGTTAGCCAACAAATCCTTTATTTCAGCATCAATGTGGAATTGAGATTGAAATAATGCTAATCACAGTACATCCCGATATCATACTTAATATTTAATTACAACTATATTCATAATGTTGTTGTTTGAAAAACAGATGTTTCAATTTCATTGAACTGCCACATATCAAAATTTTATGGTCATTAAATATATCTCATTTAACAAATTTGTACATACTCTATAGTTGCAGAGATTTTATCTAGTGTTTTCTTCTAGATATTTTAGTGTTTTACTTTTAACATTTAGTTCTAAGGATTATTTCAATTTATTTATATGTATATCATGAATAAGAGTTGCAGTTAATTTTTTCAATATAGTTAGCCAGTTTTTTTTCTAGTAGTATTTATTGAAAATACTATCTGTTTTCTCATTGAATCAAACTAGTAGTGACTGAAAAATCAACTGCCCATATGTATCATTCAGAATTCTCTAGAAAAATGGAAACAAAAAAGGGAGGTATTTTAAGGAACTCACTTTAACCATTATTAGGACCATGTGTTCAAAATCTAGAAGGCAGAACTACAGGTTGAGAGCTCAAGGCTGTTTGAATTTTTCAAACTTATTTCATTTTTGCAAAATTGTTTGACATTATTTGATCTGTCTACTTACGGAACTATATGTATATCTGAATATACAAACTTTCTACCAAAAATTTATATTGGATTTCATTGATTATGTCAACTAATTTGGGGTAATTTGAAATCTCTAGAAATAGTAAGTTTTTCATATGTAAACACGATACGTATCTTAACTTATTTAGAAGTGAATAATTCCCTTAAGCAATGCTTTGTGGGTTTTAGTATGTACCTCTTGCATACATCTTTCTAAATACACACCTAAGAATACCATGTCTTTATGCAACTGTCTATGGTGTTTTGTATTATTTTGATTTTCTAATATTTGTGCCAAAAATTTATAATACATATTTATAAGTTGACTGTAGTTTGTTTATTCATTTTATGTATTTCATAACTACAATTAAAATTCTATATTCATGAGTCTTAATCGTGTATGTACAAAAACAGTTCTATTCTGTCCTTTCCAATCTGCAGGCATTACATTTTTCCCCCTTGCCTTAGTGCACTGACTAAGGCCACCAGTATCATCCTGCCTAAAAATAGTGATAATTGTTATCTCTGTTTTGTTCTCATTCTCAACTAGTGGGGGAGAGGGATTGGCATCAGGGACAAGGACTGAGGTATCAGCAAGAACTTTAGCACCTCAAATGGGACCTGAGAGCAGCCCCTGCTCCAGCTTTTCTCCAAGGAACCACACTTCCATGCTGAGGATTCAAGGTGCTGGTGAAACTGTTAGGAGCCAACTGTAGGAGAGTTAGGAGATGGGTGAGTTTGCCTCGGGTTGAACCAGAGAAGCTCTTCCTCTGAGTAAAGGGATAGAAAATGGAGAGATCCTCCCAGCATATGCTGAAACTCCTTGCTTCAGGGAACTCCCCATTTCTCTCCCTAAATGGTACAGGTTGCTCCATCATGGTCCACTTTGAGAAAAAGGAATCTGACCTCAGTAAAGTCATGACTCCCTTGGCCATTTGGTAAGTCCTCAAGTGTGCAGGCCAAGACCCTTGATTCCACACATCCGATTCTTCTTTGTGGGAACTTCTGGTCCCTCTTTCTGAGGACATCTGTGATGCCACTGGTATAGGAGTCAATGGGAATTGAAAACCTAGGGATATTTACTCCCTTTTGGTCTGTTCCCCCTTTTCATCTGTTTTCTGGCCTTGGGTTTGGGATTTCCCTCTGGTTGTCTGTTTTGTTGCATCTGTTACTGTAAGACACAGCCAGTAGGTAGTCTTTTGGGAAAGATCTTGGCTAGTCAATTTAAAGGTTCCCATCTGTTGGCCATGGTTTAGGGGCTTCTCTCTGATTGTCTCTCTGTGTTTCTGTTAGTACAATCTTGCAATTGGAGTTGGTCTGTCAGAGGTACAGTGAGTTGAATAAAAGGCCAACTATAGGTATAAGTCTATATAAGATAATTTTAACTGTAATGATCTGGCTTTTAAATAGGTTTCTGTATTATTGTACAATCTTGCAGTTGGAATTGATATATCAAACATAAAATAAGTGGAAGAAATTTGTACATGTGGGTCTGTCTGTTTTAAAGTGTCCTGTTACCTATGGTTTTAATGATCTTTTTGTCTGTTTTTTTGTCTGTTACTGGACCTTTAAGACATGGGCCATGCTGCATTGATTTTTTTTTAATTAATATTTTTAGATGTAGATGGATATAATATCATTATTTTGTTTCTTTATTTTTATGTGGGGCTTAGGCTCAAACCCAGTGTTCTGCCACTGAGCCTCAGCCCCAGCCCCATGCTTCCCTGATCTTACCAGTAGTCTAAACCATTTACTGTAACACAATCTGGGATTTGAATGGTTTTTATGAATTATTATACAATCTTGAGGTTGAAGTTGGTCTGTCAGGGGTAAAGTATATGAAAGAGAATCTGCCTGTACAGGCATTTATGCAGTTTCGCGATAAGAGGTCCGAACAGGCAGGAACTAATTTGAAGTTGCCAAAAGGCACTGCCTCTTATGTTTAAGGATATTAGAACACCAGAAGAAAGAGTTTTTATCAATGTTTTGAACCCAGCGTGGCACTAGCAGCACTATTTGCCAGCCTGGTCCCAGGCAGACACAGATGAACTCCCTGTGGGCCAAGGACACCAGCCCTAAACTGGGAAAATTCCAGAAAACCTGCCTGGGCTGTAGAAAAATGGCCAAAGAGAACTTGGCTTCTGCCCTGCCCTCTAGCCCTTTTTGCCTCTGGAGGATAGAGTATGCTAGCCACAAAGGATCTGGCAGTAGGTTTCAGCACTGTTAGTTTATGACCTGGGGAAAGGAATAGTCTCCCCTTTTAAGATCTGACAGGTCGTCCCATTTTGCAAGGGGATATTCATCACTGGGGCAAAGCAGTTATTGCTATAATAGTATCCCATCAAACTAAATACCTGGGTAGACCGACAGAATAAATAACTACACCCAGAAAAGAAAAAGACAGAAACTAAGGCCAATCCCTGTATTGTAGGCAGTCTCTGAAAAGGGATCTTCAAGGAAGCCTAAAAAGGAAGAAAAGGGCTTTCTCCATTGAATATCAATATGTATAGTATAAGAAAAAGGCTCCAAAGCAGTCCCTGGGTACAATTGTCAGTGAAGAACTCACTTAAAGTTGATGGCATTGAGATAATGATAATGGAGACAGGTCAGGCTCAAAAATATCCTCTGCTCTAACACCTTGATTGTAACTTGGGAGAAAAAAGATTAAGGCAGAGTTTTTTGTATATGCTGGAGTGTGCAACCCTCACCTGGGATGAAATTTGTTGTGTAAATAAAATGCACAGATAACATTCATAAGGTTGATTTCAGAATATGAATTTAAGGAAGAGTTTAAAACTAGAAAAGAAAGTTATATGCATGAAAATATTTTAGTGTGAAAAATCAGAAGGTAAAAGAAATACTTCTGGATAAGAAAATATTTTGTCTTATAAAGTGATATTCTTGTGTTAAAATGAAATATGAATGAGGACAAACCTAAGGATGTAAGTTGTGAATGTCTAAGTTGCAGAAGGTTTGTGGAAGGCGAATCTTAAAGAATTTGTGTTTGTGATTAAATTGGCTACAATTAGCCTAGTCAAAGTTATTTGGACATTAATTTACTGATATGAAGCAAAGTTAGAAACATTGATCTGCTCTTATCTATGGATATTTTCTAGTATTTGTTAGGTTTTATTACTTGGGAAAACTAAATCTTAAAGGAATTGGGGTCTGTACCTGTTTTAAAGTCTTAAATGACTGCTTTGTAACTAGTTAAACAACCAACAGTTATTTAGGTTATAACAGTTATTTATTTATTTATTTATTTATTTATTTATTTTTTATTGGTCGTTCATAACATTACATAGTTCTTAATACATCATATTACACGGTTGATTCATGTGGATTATGAACTCCCGCTTTTACCCCGTATACAAATTGCTGTATCACATCAGTTTCCCTTCCATTGATTGACATATTGCCTTTCTAGTGTCTGATGTATTCTGCTGTCTGTCCTATTCTCTACTATCCCCCCTCCCCTCCCCTCCCCTCCCCTTTTCTCTCTTTACCCCTTCTACTGTAAATCATTACTTCCATTTGTATTATCTTGTCTTGCCCCTCCTTTCCTTTTATATGACATTTTGTATAACCCTGAGGATCGCCTTCCATTTCCATGCAATTTCCCTTCTCACTCCCTTTCCCTCCCACCTCTCATCCCTGTTTAATGTAAATCTTCTTCTCAAGCTCTTTGTCCCTACCCTGTCCTTGTTTACTCCCCTTATATCAAAGGAGTCATTTGGTATTTGTTTTTTAAAGATTGACTAGCTTCACTTAGCATAATCTGCTCTAATGCCATCCATTTCCCTCCAAATTCTATGATTTTGTCATTTTTTAATGCAGAGTAATACTCCATAGTGTATAAATGCCACATTTTTTTTTATCCATTCATCTATTGAAGGGCATCTAGGCTGGTTCCACAGTCTTGCTATCATGAATTGAGCTGCTATGAACATCGATGTAGCAGTGTCCCTGTAGCATGCTCTTGTTAGGGCTTTAGGGAATAGACCCAGAAGGGGAATAGCTGGGTCAAATGGTGGTTCCATTCCCAGCTTTCCAAGAAATCTCCATACTGCTTTCCAAATTGGCTGCACCAATTTGCAGTCCCACCAGCAATGAACAAGAGTGCCCTTTTCCCCGCATCCTCTCCAGCACTTATTGTTGTTTGACTTCCTAATGGCTGCCAGTCTTACTGGAGTGAGATGGTATCTTAGGGTAGTTTTGATTTGCATTTCTCTGACTGCTAGCGATGGTGAGCATTTTTTCATGTACTTGTTGATTGATTGCATGTCCTCCTCTGAGAAGTGTCTGTTCAGGTCCTTGGCCCATTTATTGATTGGGTTATTTGTTATCTTATTGTCTAATTTTTTGAGTTCTTTGTATATTCTGGTTATTAGGGCTCTATCTGAAGTGTGTGGAGTAAAGATTTGTTCCCAGGATGTAGGCTCCCTGTTTATCTCTCTTATTGTTTCTTTTGCTGAGAAAAAACTTTTTAGTTTGAGTAAGTCCCATTTGTTGTTTCTATTTGTTAACTCTAGCGCTATGGGTGTCCTATTGAGGAATTTGGAGCCCGATCCCACAGCGTGTAGATCATAACCAAATTTTTCTTCTATCAGATGCCATGTCTCTGATTTAATATCAAGCTCCTTGATCCATTTTGAGTTAACTTTTGTGCACGGCGAGAGATAGGGATTCAGATTCATTTTGGTGCAAATGGATTTCCAGTTTTCCCAGCACCATTTGTTGAAGATGCTATCCTTCCTCCATTGCATGCTTTTAGCCCCTTTATCAAAAATAAGATAGTTGTAGTTTTGTGGATTGGTTACTGTGTCCTCTATTCTGTACCATTGGTCCACCCGCCTGTTTTGGTACCAGTACCATGCTGTTTTTGTTACTATTGCTCTGTAGTATAGTTTGAAGTCTGGTATCGCTATACCGCCTGATTCACACTTCCTGCTTAGTATTGTTTTTGCTATTCTGGGTCTTTTATTATTCCATATGAATTTCATGATTCTTTTATCGATTTCTACAAGATATGCTGTTGGGATTTTGATTGGCATTGCATTGAACTTATATAGGACTTTTGGTAATATTGCCATTTTGATGATGTTAGTTCTGCCTATCCATGAGCAGGGTATATTTTTCCATCTTCTAAGGTCTTCTTCTATGTCTTTCTTTAGGGTTCTGTAATTTTCATTGTATAAATCTTTCACCTCTTTTGTTAGGTTGATTCCCAAGTA
Source organism: Urocitellus parryii (assembly GCF_045843805.1). Taxonomy (NCBI): domain Eukaryota; kingdom Metazoa; phylum Chordata; class Mammalia; order Rodentia; family Sciuridae; genus Urocitellus; species Urocitellus parryii. The sequence goes on from NC_135532.1 coordinate 147,224,148, forward strand.
TTTTATTTTTTGGGGGGATATTGTGAATGGAGTAGTTGTCCTCATTTCCGTTTCAGAGGATTTGTCGCTCATATACAGGAATGCCTTTGATTTATGCGTGTTGATCTTATATCCTGCCACTTTGCTGAATTCACTTATTAGCTCTAATAGCTTCTTTGTAGACCCTTTTGGGTCTGCTAGGTATAGAATCATATCATCTGCAAATAGTGATAATTTAAGTTCTTCTTTTCCTATTTTTATGCCTTTAATTTCTTTTGTCTGCCTAATTGCTCTGGCCAGTGTTTCGAGGACTATGTTGAACAGAAGTGGTGAGAGAGGGCATCCCTGTCTTGTACCAGATCTTAGAGGGAATGCCTTCAATTTTTCTCCATTCAGAATGATGCTGGCCTGTGGCTTATCATAGATTGCTTTTACAATGTTGAAGTATGATCCAGTTATCCCTAATTTTTCTAGAGTTTTGAACATAAAGGGATGCTGTACTTTGTCGAAAGCTTTTTCTGCATCTATCGAGATGATCATATGGTTCTTATTTTTAAGTCTATTGATGTGGTGGATAACATTTATTGATTTCCGTATATTGAACCAACCTTGCATACCAGGGATGAATCCTACTTGATCAAGGTGTATAATTTTTTTGATATGTATTTGAATCCGATTCGCCAGAATTTTATTGAGGATTTTTGCATCAAGGTTCATTAGAGATATTGGGCTGTAGTTTTCTTTCTTTGAAGTGTCTTTGTCTGGTTTCGGAATCAGGGTGATGTTGGCCTCGTAGAACGAATTTGGAAGTTCTCCCTCTTTTTCTATTTCCTGAAATAGCTTGAAAAGTATTGGTGTTAGTTCCTCTTTAAAGGTTTTGTAAAACTCTGCTGTATATCCATCCGGTCCTGGGCTTTTCTTAGTTGGTAGTCTTTTGATGGTTTCTTCTATTTCCTCTATTGTTATTGGTCTGTTTAGGTTGTCTATATCCTCCTGGCTCAATCTGGGCAGATCATAAGACTCAAGGAATTTATCTATGCCTTCACTATCTTCTATTTTATTGGAGTATAAGGATTCAAAGTAATTTCTGATTATCATCTGTATTTCTGAAGTGTCTGTTGTGATATTGCCTTTTTCATCCCGTATGCTAGTAATTTGGGTTCTCTCTCTTCTTCTCTTCGTTAGCATGGCTAAGGGTCTGTCAATTTTATTTATTTTTTCAAAGAACCAGCTTTTAGTTTTGTCAATTTTTTCAATTGTTTCTTTTGTTTCAATTTCATTAATTTCAGCTCTGATTTTAATTATTTCTTGCCTTCTACTTCTTTTGCTGTTGTTTTGCTCTTCTTTTTCTAGGATTTTGAGATGAAGTATGAGATCATTTATTTGTTGGTTTTTTCTTTTTTTGAGGAATGAACTCCAAGCAATGAATTTTCCTCTTAGAACTGCTTTCAATGTGTCCCATAGATTCCGATATGTTGTGTCTGTGTTTTCATTTAACTCTAGGAATTTTTTAATTTCCTCCTTGATGTCTTCTAAAACCCACTGATCACTCAGCAACCTATTGTTCATTCTCCAGGTGATGCTTGATTTTTCCTTTCTTCTTTTATCATTGATTTTCAGTTTCATTCCATTATGATCAGACAAGATGCATGGTATTATCTCTACCTCTTTGTATTGTCTAAGAGTTGCCCTGTGACATAGTATATGGTCTATTTTTGAGAAGGTTCCATGTGGTGCTGAGAAAAAAGTGTAGCTACTTGATGTTGGGTGGTATAGTCTATATATGTCAATTAAGTCTAGGTTGTTAATTGTGTTATTGAGTTCTATAGTTTCCTTATTTAACTTTTGTTTGGAAGATCTGTCCAGTGGTGAGAGAGGTGTGTTGAAGTCTCCCATGATTATTGTATGGTGGTCTATTAGACTCTTGAACTTGAGAAGAGTTTGCTTGATGAACACAGCTGCACCATTATTTGGGGCATATATATTTATGATTGTTATGTCTTGTTGGTGTATGGTTCCCTTGAGCAGTATGAAGTGTCCTTCTTTGTCCCTTTTGATTAGCTTTGGCTTGAAATCTATTTTATTAGCTATGAGTATGGACACTCCTGCTTGTTTCCGCAGTCCATATGAGTGATATGATTTTTCCCAACCTTTCACCTTCAGTCTATGTATATCTTTTCCTATCAAATGCGTCTCCTGTAGACAGCATATTGTTGGGTCTTGTTTTTTGATCCATTCTACTAGCCTGTGTCTCTTAATTGGTGAGTTTAAGCCATTAACATTTAGGGTTATTATTGAGATATGGTTTGTTCTTCTATCCATGTTTGTTTATTGATGTTACTAAACCTGATTTGTTATCCTCTTTGACTACTTTCCCCCCTTTACTGTCCTACCTCCCATTGTTGGTTTTCAATGTTATTTTCCATTTCCTCTTCCTGTAATGTTTTGCCAAGGATTTTTTGAAGAGATGGTTTTCTAGCTGCGAATTCTTTTAACTTTTGTTTATCATGGAAGGTTTTAATTTCATCTTCTAACCTGAAGCTTAATTTCGCCGGATACAAGATTCTTGGTTAGAATCCATTTTCTTTAAGCGTTTGAAATATGTTATTCCAGGATCTTCTAGCTTTTAGAGTCTGTGTTGAGAGATCAGCTGTTATTCTGATTGGTTTACCCCTAAATGTAATCTGCTTCCTTTCCCTTGTAGCTTTTAAAATTCTCTCCTTATTCTGTATGTTGGACATCTTCATTATAATGTGTCTAGGTGTGGATCTCTTATGATTTTGCACATTCGGCGTCCTGTAGGCTTCTAGGATTTGGGATTCTGTCTCATTCTTCAAGTCTGGGAAGTTTTCTTGTATTATTTCACTGAATAGATTGCTTAATCCTTTGGTTTGGAGCTCTGTGCCTTCCTGTATCCCAATGACTCTTAAGTTTGGTCTTTTGATATTATCCCATAGCTCTTGAATGTTCTGCTCATGGTTTCTTAGTAGACTTGCTGAGCTATCTATGTTCTTTTCAAGTTGAAATACTCTGTCTTCATTGTCTGATGTTCTATCTTCTAAGTGATCCACTCTGCTGGTAGTATTCTCAATTGAGTTTTTAAGTTGGTTTATTGTTTCCTGCATTTCTAGTATTTCTATTTGTTTGTTTTTTATTACCTCTATCTCCCTGTGAAATTGATCTTTTACTTCCTGGATTTGTTTGTCAATGTGATCTTTCATTGTCTGATTTTGCTGTCTCATGTCTTCCTTGAGACTCCAGATCATCTGAAGCATGTATGTCCTGAGCTCTCTATCTGACATTCCATCTGTTGCAGCTATTACCTCTTCTAAAGTTGAGTTGACCTGCATTGCCTGTGGTCCTTTCTTTCCTTGTCGTTTCATACTGCTGGTGTTTCTTTCTGCTTGGTGAAATTGTTGTGTCTTTGATATTTTCCCCCTCTATTTATTAATATTGCTCTTGTATAGTTGAAAAATCACCCTTGCAGGGCAGGTAGTGGCTGTGATCCTCCTCCAATTAGTGTGATCCGTCTACCATGCTGGCAGGCCCTAGGTCTGCTTTGCTGGTCGGTCAAAGGTCCACCTACCCAGCAGGCGCCAGGGGCACCTGTGTCACTCCATAGGTTGCTGGGCCTAACCTCCCGATGGGTTGCAGGTTGGCCTCGCTTGCAGGCACTGGAGGAGGGGCCGGTTCCGCCCCTCAGCAGGCTTTGGGCCCGCTCTGCTGGTGTTCACAGTCCCCCTCCTACCTGCAGACACTGGGGGAGGGGACGGGCCTAGCCCTCAGCCGTCCGCCGGACCTGTCCTTGTGGGTCCGGTCTGCGTTCCCCACCGGCGGGTGTAGCTGCTATCACTTGGCTGGTTGCTGGTCCTGACCCGCCCGCCCGTGGCTTGCAGGTTCCCCTCGCTTGCAGGCACTGGGGGAGGGGCCGGTTCCGCCCCTCAGCAGGCTTTGGGCCCGCTCTGCTGGTGTTCACAGTCCCCCTCCTACCTGCAGACACTGGGGGAGGGGACGGGCCTAGCCCTCAGCCGTCCGCCGGACCTGTCCTTGTGGGTCCAGTCTGCCTTCCCCGCCAGCGCGTGTAGCTGCTCCAGTTATTTAGATTATAACAAACAATAGTTATTTAGGTTGTAATAACCCAAAATATATGTGACTAAGTATGTGTATGTATCTGAAAACTATCTGTCTAAGCCTCATCCAAATGTTATATAAAAGTTTATAAAATGAAAGTTTATGCAATTTACAGGCAATATAACCAATAAGTGCTCTCTTTTATACATTGTATCTCATGTAGAAGGGCTACACTGTTGTCTGAAGACATGTCTTATATCTGTTTGCTTTGACTAAGTCAATTTCTAAGATTAGCATTGTTTGCTAAATATGTAAGAGATTTAAGGCTATGCTTTTATTTTTGTTAATCCATGTAGACCTATGATTATTACCATATGCTCTGCATTCTAAATTGTACTTTAAAAGTTCAACTTAGTTAAATGTAAAACTTAGAAGAGCATTTTGCCAAGTTGGTTCCCTTAATTGTCCATGCCCTACCTGATAGAGAATAAGACTTTGGGTTACTTCCCCCAACTTCATCCCCCTCAGCAGGATGCAATTCAGAGATATCATCACCCATTTACCATAGAAGTGGAATGTAGAAATTGACAGTGGGGGAACTGTAATAGCAGTCAACTTTATTCTTTGAATATAGCACTTGCTGCTCTGCCTCTGCAACTTATTTTTTAAATGGACATGCTTCTTTCTCTTCTGATCTTCCTGCTCCTCCCTAGTCTCTCTCACTTCTTAATCTCAAGGGAAACAGAATTACCTTTCTTCCTCATTTTAGATAGATTTATCTGTCCTTGATTGCAAACACACCATAGAAATGAAAAAATCCAGACTTTGGGGATGGTACCAAAAGATCTCAGAAATTACTATTTCCCAAATTAACAAGTGAATTACAACTCCAACAAAGAACACATGGAATGTAGCCTTTTTATCACCTCTTTAAAAGCCTGTTCCTGCTGATGGGCAGATTCACAGCCTCTGGGACAGGAGTCCTCTGTGTTTCTTCATTGCTAGCAAGGCAATAAACCTTCTTCCACTTTTTCTCAAAACCGTGTCCTCATTATTGGATTGGCATTGGGGACAAGGACTGAGCTTTCAGCAACAAGATAACTTCATGACCATGGGCACTCATGATAGATTAAGGATTCTTATAAGAAGAGATACCAGAAAACTTGCTTTTTTTTTTTTTTGGTCAGCCATGGAAAGACACAGTGACTAGCAAGCCATTAAAAGTCCTTCCTTAGATCTTCACCATAAGACTTCTGGCCTTGAGACAGAGAAAATAAATTTCTGTTATTTAAGTCAACTATCTATGCTATTTTGTTGTGTAAGGAAAAGCAAAAAGAGACATTGAAACAAGATGCAGAGACAGGGAAGATGGCAAAATGGCAGAGAGGCCAAACTGCCAACTTTTATTTATATCAATAGGTTACTTTATGTCATTAGTGCCATAACTACATTATTGTTTGGTGTTCCTTATTCTCAGGAGCTGAGCATCTGAGATCAAGGTCCAGGCAGATAAAGCTATAGCATAGAGCCTCTTCATGAAAAACATTACCATAGCAACTAGATATTGCACCTGTATTAGTTATATAACTAGCTTCTAGGAGAAACTGCCCAGCATTCCAAGTGTGGGAAACAGAATGCCAGTAACCCGCCCCACCCCCAGGAGTTTGCTCACCAGAGGAAGGCTTCCCTGTACATTTCCATTGTTGTGTTTTATTTATCCCACTCTTATTTGATTCATTTTACTCTTCTGTTGCATTCTTTTGTATTGCTTATTAAGAATTCAATTTTGGCTGGGCATGGTGGTACATGTCTGTAATCCTAGCAGCTGGGGAGTTTGAGTTCAAAGCCAGTTTCAGCAATTTAGCAAGGTCCTGAGCAATTCAGAGAGACCTTGTCTCAAAATAAAATACAAATAAGGGCTGGGGATGTAGCTCAATGGTTAAGTGCACCTGGGTGCAGTCTCCTTGGTACAAAAAAAAAATCAATTTTACCTCTAGTATCAGTTTATTAGTTAAACCTATTTTTTTAAAAAAATTTGCTCTAAGTTTAGAGTATGCAGTTTTAATTTATAACAATTTACTTGAAAATAATAAAATTTTCTGTATGTGTTGTGTAAGAACTTTCCAACAGTATACTTCTCTCCATTTTGTCTCTTTTGCAAAATTTGCAATTACTATTACTTGTGCTTTAAAGAGTCAGTTCTTTGTAAAGACACTAGAAACTGAGAAAATAACACTTTTTGTATTTAGTCATATCTTTATCCTTTTTCCTTTACAAATTTTCATATATATATATATATATATATATATATATATATATATGTATGTATTGTAACTTCATATATATAGGTATTATAACTAATAAATAAATAACATATATATGTTACTATCACTAATAAATAATATATATATATGTGTGTGTGTGTATATATATATATATATATATATATATATATATATTATTGTGGGGATTGAACTCAGGAGCACTCAATCACTGAGTCACATTCCCAGCCCTATTTTGTATTTTATTTAGAAACAGGGTCTCACTGAGTTGTTTAGTATCTTGTAATTACTGAGGCTGGCTCTGAATTTGCCATCCTCTTATGTCAGCCTCCTGAGCTGCTGGGATTACAGGCATGCACCACTGTTGCTGTACTTCTCCTTAATTTTTGAAACACATTTTCATTTAGTCTTCTAGAATCACAGTTTCTTTTTTATTTCAGCCATTAAATATGTTTTTTTTCTTAATTATTTTATGACTTGGAAATTCCTGACAAGCTATCTACTTATTCTTGTTTCTGTTTCTCAGTGTAGGATGTGGGTTTTCTTTTTTTTTTCCTGGATACTGTATTTTTCTTTTTAAGAGATTTGTTCTAATTAATTATACATGACAGTAGAATTCACTTTGACATTTAACACATAAATGGAGTATAATTTGGCTTGTTGTACATGATGCAGGATCACACTGGTCATATAGTCATATATGCACATAGGGTGATAATGTTTAATTCATTCTATTATCCTTCCTACCCTCATTCTCCCTCCCCTCCCTTCACTCCTTTCTGCCTAATTGGATACTGTATTTTTCAATCATGTCCTTCAGATATTTGAATATGTGCCTTGGTACAGTTTTGTTTGTATTTATCTTGTGTGGGGCTACTGACTTTCTTTGATCTCTTAGTTTATATTTATCATAAAATTGGGCCATTATTTCTTCAACAATATTTTTGGCTATTACCTTCCTTCTGGGACACCAACTACACATAATTAAATAAATTAGAGTCTCTATCAGTTTCTTTTCAAACATTTAAAAAATTTAGTGAATTAATTATAGCTTAATGAGTATATTTAATAATATTGTATTATGCTGAAAATTTGTGAAGAGTATAGATATCATGTGTTGTCAGAAAGCACATCAAAAAGGTAACCAGCCAAGTGATGAGACTGATATGTTCATTTGCTTAATTATCTATGTACATTAAGCATTACATACTATAACTTAAATATATGCAATTCTTATTGAAAACAAGAGTTAAAATTAATTAATTAATTAAAATAAAAATTAAATGGAATTTATCCAGACTGGAAAGGTAGACACAATTACATGTTCTAAAGATTGATATGATTGTGCAAAGAGAAATCCAATGGAATCTACAAAAACAAACCAGCAAACAGACAAAAAAAAAAAACTATTGTAACTAATAAATAAATTTAGCAGTTCTCCAGAATGTAAAATCAATATTTAAAAATCAATTATATTTCCATACTAGTAATAAAGTCCGAAATATAAATTTAAAACAGTATATGCAATACTTATGAGAATTTATAAAAACAGTGATAAATCTGATAAAAGTTGTGCAAAACCAATAAGTGAAAAATAAATTAAAAATAAACTTCTATGAGAAATTAAAGATCAAAATAAATAGAAAAATATTTAGTGTTTTGGTCAGAAGAATTAATATTGAAAAACATGTCAGTTTTCCTCAAAGGTAAGTATAGATTAATGAAATCACAATCAAAATCACATTTTGCTGCCTTTCAGAATTGACAAGATGATTCTAATATTCCCATGGAAATGCAAGGGATACCAAATTGTCAAACAACTTTTAAAAGGTAAAACAGAGTTAGAGGTACAATATTATCTAATTCTAAGACAAGATAGAACTTCAATATCAAGACATTGTATAATTCTTATAAATACAGACAAATGTCCAAATCCACAGTGCCCAGTAGAACAACTTTACTTGTCCTATGGGGAACATTGGTACTCTTAGGGGAAATTCAGATCTCCATGCTTTTTAGTTCTGGAAAAAAGCACATAATTATTCAACTGGCTGATACATGTGTCCGTAGCAAACTTATATAAACAGCATTTTACTGAGACTGGAATGCTAAACCTCCAAAATCAATCAACTGCTACTTTTGTTATTATCAATCCTGTACTACTGTGATTTTTTTTCTGCTTTAGAAAGTCCAGAATATTTTAAGGATCTCTGCAATTTATTTGAAAATATTATTGGTAAGAAGGAAAGAATTTTTATAGTATATACTATTATTTATACAGAAAGTTTAAAATATTGTTTAATTTATAATAATTTTAAATTTGGATTCCAACATAGCTGGTGTAAAATAATATTAAAGATGAATAATCTATATATTTTATTATTGTCATTATATATGGTAAGAAATATAAGAAAAAAATAGTTTAACCTGAATTGTTCCCCTTAGTGATGTTATTATCTTTTTAAACTTACTATCATCATCATAACTTTTAACTTCTGAACTAGAATGATAAGCAATTTAAAATTGAGTTTTAGTACATAAGAAATAATGATTATTATATAAACAATTTCTCTGATTCCAATAAAAGACTATTCCTTTAATTAATCATATTTTCTGATCAAAATTTAAGATCTGTCACTTAAATCTTTGCTCCTCTGAGCCTCCAGCCTCTTCTGACAATACCTAAAAAATATGTAGAAAATATCCCTCCCCTACATTTTGTTGCATTTATGACTTCATTAAGTACCCACACAAAAAAAAAGCTTATTTGAGAATTTTCAATTATTTTGTGACTTGGGACTGTACAGAAGTAAAACTTTTTCATACAAAAATTCACTTAACAACTGGAAATACTGGTGTTATATATATTGCCAATATACAGAATTTAGTCTTTGTCTGAATTTTATTATGCCAAGAAACCAAACCAAACCAAAAACAACTGGAGGAGAAATGTTTTTTCAAATAAAATCAGCAAGTTTTCTAGAGAAATTTGTTCTAATTGTCATAATAATGAAAATAGAGTAACATTTAAATATTAAAAGAAAAATCAGGCCATGATATCAAAAACACAAAATTTATGAAATAAAATTGAAAATCAAAATATGTTTTCAAAAGCATATTCAATAGCAAACTGACTTTGGTTTGTAGGAAAGCCTCAAAGACTCTCCTTTCATTTAGTTTCTGGCCCTCTTCCTCTGGTACTTCCTCTCTCCCTGTGCTTTGACTTGTGTTTCTATGTCTTTGTTATACTCTGCCTATTTCTTTTGCCCCTTTTTGTTTTTCCTTCACCCACTCAAATTTCACTTTTTACTTCTTCTGTTCTTTTTCTCTCTTGAGTCCTTCCTCACCTCTACTGTCACTTGTTTACTCTTTTATTTGAAAATTTTTATTAGGATGTGTCCTGCAAGAAAAAAGATCACAGTGGACAGTAGACAAATGCCTACTGTCCTCCATATTTCTCCAAACACTTTCTATTTCCCTTCACTGTAGTGCCATGTTTCCCACTTATTTCTTACTATTTTCTGACCTCAACAGTATCACAGATAGGAATCTGGTCTCATCAAAGCCACTAACATTTTTGAAAATTTCAACACTTAGTGACCCCCACTGATTCCTGATCCTTCTAGAACATTTAATTTGGCATTTGGTTCTGTACATCACTCTGTCATTCTTAGTATTTTTCTCTCTTTAAGATAACATCTTTCAATGTCCAGTTATACTCTGCTCAGTGTCCCTTTCTTGTCTCTCCTTGGCCTCATAGTGAAGCTAGACTGGAATTTTGATTGGCACCAGGAAATAATTTTATTGAATGGAAACTGATGCTAACATAGAAACGCTACAGAGATTGGAGTAATCAGATAGAAAAATGGGCAGGAACAGAAAAGGCAATGCAGTCAACCAATAGCCAAAATTATGTTCTGATGCACTAGCTCAATGAGGGTTCTAACTGCTGTTGAACTTCAGATACCGCGACTCACACTATCACTGCCATCTTGGTGGATGAAGGATACTGTTCCTGGAGTCTTAATATTGCTACCTTGGCTACCTATACTACTAAAATTATTTTTACTGTGTGAAACTTTGTCTGATTCTGTTCGTATTTCAAGCCCAACCTGGCTCTGGTGGATTTACTTGGATAAAACTAGGCCAAGCTCCTTGGATGTACATGTGAGGTGAATGGAAAAGTGACTTTCTAGTTTCTTGCCTTCTATATTGCCACAGCCTGACACCAAGACTATATGACAGAAAAGGTATTGAATGTGGACCTTGTAGTAAATGCTTTCCATCCCCTTTTTATAATAATATAATATATAATAATGTAAGTTCCTTAATGTCTTCCTTGTCTTTATTCTCTTTTCTTTGTGTATACATGAACGCATAGGCCATTCATAACACTGCCTTCCGATTACTCCAATGACATCCACATCATTATCATTATTAAGCGTTAATAGATTCAATACTACTGCAGACATACCACTTGCATGTTCACTATTTTGCTCATGCATCAAAGTTCTCAATCTCAATTTTTAATGACCATCTACATATCTCATTAAATGATTTGTCTTTCCTCTACTGACCTCCCATTCACAGGTGCTATGACACTGCATACTAGTAACTCTATATTATACATTCTTTTTTTTAATAATTATTTTTTAGTAGTAGTTGGACACAATACCTTTATTTATTTATTTTTATGTGGTGCTAAGGATTGAACCCAGGGCTTCATACACGCTAGGTGAGCGCTCTACTGCTGAGCCAGAATCCCAGCCTCTTGTGAATTCTTTTTAATCTATCTCTTTGTGCTCATCACTCTCAATATCATATCACACATGGTCTGATCACTTCAGATGCATTTAAATCACCTGGGTATTGTTTTTAAAAATGCAAATGATTTTAAACTACTTAATTAATTTTTTCTAATAATATCTCACAATCTGTTTTTTTTTTGTACAAATATCCCCAGACATTTCTGATAAATGATTGGGTCTGAAAAACTGATGCCAGTTTGTCCTCCCAGAAACTCATCTTCTCAACTGCCATATTTTAAAAATTATTTTAAATATATTTTTAATGCTTCTTCCTAATTTAAAATTTCAGTGCCTAAAAAGTTTTTGCTTTATCTCAGTTGAATAATATCTGTATTGTCGCATTTAATTCTTTTCACAATTCAGGTCTTCCAAGTATCTTTTCCCTGGACCCTGCACCTGTGACCCACACACAGCATTTTCCTATCACATTAACAGTGTCTCCCCAAATTTAACATTGCTTTCTTTTTTCTTTCTTTCTATTTTTTTGTGGTGCTGGGGATTGAACCCAGGGCTTTGTGCATGTGAGGCAAGCACTCTACCAACTGAGGTATATCTCCAATCCAACATTTCTTATAAGACCTCTTGTTTTTTAAATCTGTTAATTTATTCCAATTTAAATAGAAATAATCAAGTTTATTGTATCTCTTCAATCTGTGATATAATTTCCCTTACATTAATATTAAATAAAATTGAAAGGGCATTCTGATAAGTGCATGGGTTTTATTCTACTGCTCCAATTTTCACATTCTAAAATTGTGAATGCTTTCTTATAATACTATATTTCATTTTAGGGGACATCCACTGAGAATATGGAAAAGGACAACGCAACTTCACTGACAGTATTTGTTCTCACAGGACTTATACATCAACCACAGTGGAAACTCCCCCTGTTCCTGCTGTTCTTGGTGATATTCCTCATCACCCTTGTGGGGAACCTTGGGTTGATTACTCTCATCTGGAAAGACCCCCAGCTTCACATCCCCATGTACTTATTTCTTGGGAGTTTAGCCTTTGTGGATGCATCTGTATCATCCGCAGTGATTCCAAAGATGCTGGTCAACTTCTTAGGTAAGAATAAATTCATTTCTCTGTCTGAATGCATGGCACAATTCTTTTCCTTTAATATCAGTGCAACCACAGAATGTTTTCTCCTGGCAGCAATGGCTTATGATCGCTATGCAGCCATATGCAAACCTTTACTCTATCCAGTAATAATGACCAACAGACTATGCATAAATCTGTTAGTCTTGTCATTTGTAGGTGGACTTCTTCACGCATTCATTCATGAAGGATTTTTATTCAGATTAACCTTCTGTAATTCCAACATAATACATCACTTTTATTGTGATATTATATCATTGTTCAAGATTTCCTGCACTGATCCTTCAATTAATTATCTAATTGTTTTTATTTTCTCTGGTTCAATTCAGATTTTCACTATTTTGACAATTCTGGTCTCTTACACACTTCTTCTCTTCACAATCTTAAAAAAGTCAGCCAGAGGCATAAGAAAGGCTTTCTCCACCTGTGGAGCCCATCTCTTATCAGTGTCTCTGTACTATGGTCCTCTTCTCTTCATGTATGTGCACCCTGCATCTCCACAAGTAGAGGATCAAGATATGATGGTCTCTCTATTTTATACTATCATAATTCCTCTATTGAATCCAATTATATATAGTTTGAGGAATAAGCAAGTCATAGATTCAGTGACAAAATTTTTAAAAAGGAATGTTTAGATCTCATAATACTCTTTTCAGTGGCAAAAATGTTCAAGTTGAATGTGGTTGTATTTTGTTCAGTGTTCAAAGATTTTTGCGCTTATAATTGAGTTAGCCTTTTAATAAAGTATAAGTAACTAATAAACTCCATAAAACATTTGCTTATGTCTTTCAAAAGCATGCAAGGATTTTTATCAAATGTTATAACTTACTAAAATAATTTCAGATAAGAACACTTTATAGGTTTAATTGTTTTTTTCACTGTGGCTTCAGATGCATTAACTGTTAAAATAGTGTAATTCCTATGAAAAGAAGTTAATACGATGTCTTTGATCTGAATGCAGTTTAACTTAGAGACATATCACATGAGCTCTGTGTAAGAGGCAGGTTGGCATTTCAGTTAACAAATCCCTGGAATATGGGTGTCTATCAAATGTTCTTTCAGTCCATCCTTTTGGGAAATAGTGAATTTCATTCCTGTAGAAACTTAACTTACACACCATACAGAAAAATAAACAGAACTGGGAATGCAACGACAAAATTATGACAGCAAAGGCATGGCTCAGTGTGCTTGCGTGAGTTGAGGGAAGAGGCCAGTTACCTCTCACAATCTATGATGCATTCTGAGGCCATTCCTAGTTGCATTCTTGTGTTGTCTTACCATCTAAAAAGCTTCACTAATTCAGAAAACAAGATTACATTGAAGAATTGGATTAAGAAGAACATGAGGAGAAGAAATCAGCGGGCAATGGTTCAATTATCCTAGAATTAAAAACAATGAAGCTATTAAGATAAAGTAGTAACACATAAAAATTGTTGATGAAATATATAATGGAAAAAGAGGAGCTTTAAGTATATATTTCCAAAGGTCAAATAATAAAAACATGATATTATGTCAGATTTCCAAGTGGATTTCTGAGAAAGAGTGAAAACGAGCTAGCATTTGTATGTTTTATGCTGGAAAACTTCTTGATCATTGGCTTCCTGATCATTACACACATGGTTTGTGTGTAATGAGTAATCCATCTTCAGCCTCACTCCTGCCTTTCCCCTCAGCACCTAAATTTCATACACATTCCTATTGATATTACTGAATCACTCATCTAAAAACTGCTTCCTAGCATGTTTGCAAAACTCTGGTTGTCTATCTCCTCCATCCTGTTGGCACTCTTTTCCTTATGAAACATTGTTGCTGGATGAGTCTTCATAAAGGAAACTCTGACTACATCATATCTCTTCATTAACTTTTAATTTATTGTCATTACTACTAGATTATATGCATATATTACTACCAGATTATATGCATATATGGTACATGTATCTGGATCTGCATATATACCATGCATATGTTTATGTGAATGTACAGCCTATATGCTGTACTTTCTCACTCTGCATTTGCTTGTCTTGGCATGATTTGAGAATTTTCTAATAAAACCTGGTTTAACTTTTAAGTCTCTTCCTTACAATTCTCCAAGTGGAATTCATGTTGTTTCCAAAATTAGTTATTGTGATACTTTTGGATCTGCCTTACTCTCTCAGGTACGTGCTTTCAATCATAAAGACCTCTCTATAGAGAATGTCCTCCATTACCCACCCACCCCCATTGTCACCATCTTAATTTACAGATAAAATGGTATACTTCCTCCAACATCTAATTAAAATGTGACTCCAGATAATTTCAAAAAGAATAGGAAAACTAACATATTTGAAGCAGTTAATAGCTTATGTATTCTTATTAGGTCACACTTTGCCATACATTATTCTTATTTAATGGCCAGTAAAGTTTTACAGGTTACAGTTTAATGTCCTACTACTCTTTTTCATTTTTTGCTGTGTATAGTACTGGTTTACACATACAAACCTCTAATTTGTTTTGTGTGAAATCGACATGAATCTGTTAACAAAAACAACATAGAATTTAATAAAGTATATCATCTTTTAAAATCATAACATGAGCTCAGAGAGATTATCTGATTTGAAAGGCTTTTGCATATAGACTGACCTTGGGTTTTTTCATGGCAGTCAAAAGCATCTTGTACATCAACAGATATTTTCTCACTAAAAGTAGATATTTAAATAGACTATGATAAAATATCATGAAGAAGATATTCAATATTTTTTCAACTTTATTTATTTATTTTTATGTTGTGCTGCTGATTGAACCCAGTGCCTTACACGTGCCTGACGAGTACTCTACCACTGAATCACAACCCTAGACCCAAAATATTCAATCTTAAGGATTAAATGACACAAAACATGAATTTTTCTTTCCTTCCTTCTTTCCTTCCTTTCTTCCTTCTTTCTTTCTATGTGGTACTAGGGATTGAACCCAGGAGTGCTTTAACCATGGAGGCATATCTCTAGCCCTTTTTACATTTTATTTTAGAGACAAACTCTAAGTTTCTTAGAGCCTCATTAAGTTGCTGGGGCTGGCTTTCAACTTATGATCCTCCTGCCTCAGCCTCTTGAGCTGCTGGTATTACAGGTGTGTGCCACCATACCCCACACATACAGTGATTTTAAACAAATATTATTATTCTATTATTCTGGGGGTCTAGGCCACAGATTATAGCAGATCATCTGCCCTCTTTTTGTTCCCCTGATGGATGCCCCATGAAGTTTCAGAAACAGCGTAAATATATTATGTTCTGTTATTTTCTTTTCTTTACAGAAATCCTGCAATTTTACTTATATCTACAGTTTGTTGATTTCCCTTGCTGCATAATATGCCTATTGAACTAATGGATTTTTTAAAAATTAACTTTATGGGTATTTGTTTTGTTTTTTAGTGTTATGACCCAAAGAATAGATTGATAATATAAACAGCTGGCATCTATTTATTTTGCCATAATAAAGTTTTTTTGGCATCTTAATGATTTCTTCTCCATTAAGTATTCTTTAATGCATAAGGAAATATAAAAGATACATACAAAGGATAATTTATCATATTAAGGATGATATCACATAGGGAAGTTCACCCAGGTGACTTAAAAACTGCTCATGTTAGATTTAACCACCACATGGGAATAATGTAGCACAGTAGAAATATTTTATATTATGAAAGCATGTTAATTTCTTAACCTGGAGATTTAAAAGAATTCATGGTTTCTCTCACTTTGTATTACGTGTGTGTGTGTGTGTGTGTATAATTTTTTTCAAAAGTTTATAAAACTTTCTACTTTTCAGGAGATTGCTGACAAAGTAATTCTAGACTATACTCAAAGAAACAACATGATTGGATTTTGGTAAAAATAAACAATCAAAACCAGAACACTATTTGAGCATTAGCCATAACAGAATATTCAGTATGTGTTTATGTGTGTGTCAAAACTCTCAAGGTAGGCTTTCTTAGCTTTTCCTTTGGGTTCTTTGAAAACAGTGGTTGACTATTGACTGAACTATCCTTCTTTCCCTCCCCTCTATGTTCCCTACTTTATGGTAAACATGATTCTGTTCTCTATTTCTATGATAAACTTTTTTAGATTCCACTTATGAGTGAGATCATTAAGTGTTTGTCTTTGTGCCTGACTTATTTAATTTCACACAACGTCTTCCAGGTCCATTCATATTGTTACAAATGACAGGACTTCATTTTTATGAATATTATTTAATTGTATAGATATCTTTTTTAAAATTTATTTCTTACATACATGACAATAGTGGAATGCGTTAATTCATAGTTATCCATTCACAGCACAATTTTTTGTAACTCTGTATATAAAGTATGTTCACTCCAAGTTGTGCCATTATACATGAGCTCTGTCTCTTTTCCTTTTTTTGCATTACAATTCTTAATACCTTTATACCACAATTTATCATATCTCTGTTTTTATATGAGGTATGTTGACAGCAAATTCACATCTTCATACATGTATTTTGTATAATGATGACTGTCTCCTTCCACCATCCTTGCTATTCCCCTTCTCCCTCTCTTTTTCTCCCACCTCTATTCCCTATCTAGAGGTAATCTTTCTCCCATGCTCTCCCTTCCTACCCCACTTTGAGTCACCCCCCTTATTTCAGAGAAAACATTCAGCATTTGATTTTTTGGGATTGGCTAACTTTACTTAGCATAATCTTCTCTAATGCCATCCATTTCCCTGCAAATGCCATGATTTATTCTTTTTGGTGCTGAGTAATATTCCATTGTGTATAAATGCCACATTTCTTAAAATCCATTCATCCACTGAAGGACATCTAGGTTGGCTACACAGTTTAGCTATTGTGAATTTTGCTGCTATACACATTGATGTGGCTGTGTCCTGTAGTATGCTGTTTTTAGGTCCTTTGGGTATAGTCCGAGAAGAGGAATAGCTGGGTCAAATGGTGGTTCCATTCTAGCTTTCCAAGGAATCTCCATACTGCTTTCCAAATTGGCTGCACTAATTGGCAGTCCCACCAGCAGTGTATGAGTGTACCTTTTATGAATGGTACTGGGAAAACTGGAAATTCATATGCAACAAAATGAAATTGAATCCCTATCTCTCACCATGCACAAAAGTTAACTCAAAATGTATCAAGGATCTAGGAATTAAACCAGAGACTCTGCATCTACTAGAAGAAAAAGTAGGCCCTAAACTTCATCACATGGGGCTAGATCCCAACTTCCTTAATAAGATGCCTACAGCACAAGAATTAAAACCAAGAATAAACAAATGGGATGTATTCAAACTAAAAAGTTTTTTTTTCTCAGCAAAAGAAATAATCTGTGAGATGAACAGGGAGCCTACATCCTGGGAACAAATTTTTACCCCTCACACATCAGATAAAGCTTTAGTCTCTAGGGTATACAAAGAGCTCAATAAGATAAGCACGAAAGAAACAAATAATCCAATCAATAAATGGGCCAAGGACCTAAACAGACACTTTTTCAGAAGAGGATATACAATCAATCAACAAATATACAAAAAAGTGCTCATCATCTCTAGCAATCAGAGAAATGCAAATCAAAACTACTCTACTATACCACCTCACTCCAGTAAAAATGGCAGCCATTATGAAGATATCTTTGTGTATATATATATATATATATATCCATATCCATATATGTCATATATATGTGTATATATATTACATTTTCTTTATATATTCATCGATTGATGGTGGTAGAACTGATGACTCCTGAGCCCTATACTGGAACTAATTAAACAGAATCTTCATTTTAAAAATATCTTCAGGAAATTTATAGATGTTGAAGTTTAGGCAACAGACATTTAGCCTCCTTCCCAAAATAAAAACCTTTGTTTTTATTTTATTTTATTTATTTTTTTGTACTGGAGATTGAACCCTGGGGAGCTTGATCACTGAACCACATCTCTAGCACTCACTTTTTAAAACATTTTAATTAAAGACAGGGTCTCTGTAAGCTGCTTACTGCCTTTCTAATTTGCTGAGTCTGACATTAAACTCAGGATCCTCCTGCCTCAGCCTCCAGAGATTCTGGGATTACAGTAGTGCACCACCATGCCTACCTATTCTTTGTTCTTTCCCTTGAACTTTATCCAGTAAAATTTTTCACCAGATTTCAATTTAAAGTGGGGGAAGTTGGTATATGTTTGGAACCTATAGCTATATTTGTATGACAACTTTACTTTGGATTGGCTCCTAAAGGGAATTTGGATCATTGATCTTATTAAAATCATGTTATTATTAGCTCACTTAAGATCATAATATCATGTTGTCAAATTTAGTTTATAAACTGAAGTTTTCATAAACCTGTCAGTAGTATCACCCATGGTAGAAGACAGTGGCATAAAATAAAATTTCAATTGTTCAAACTAGAGTTGCCTATGGTGACTCAATGTTTATAAATTCTAAAGTCTGCAGTTCCCCTGTGGGGTGACCTGGGTTTCATACACAATCCAAATCCACAATGCCCAATTGAAAGTCTTTACTTTGTCCTACAGAGACTCTTCAGGCACTCCTGGGGAATTGCAGTTCTCCAGGTCTGTTTCTCCTGACAAAACCATAAAGTTATACAACTTGTTGACTCCTGCGTTCAAAGCAAAATTATATAAGCAATAATTTCCTTCACTTGGAAAATGGAGCTCTGAAAATGAATTCATGTGCAAAGAATTGTTACCTGTATTCTTGTCACTTGTATGCTAGTATGAAATAATTCTACTTTTGAAAATCTGACACTTTTGAAGGATCTCCATAATTTCTTAGAAGATACTGGTAAAAGATAAATTGTTTTATATTGTTAATTATTATTTGTAAAGAAGGTTTGAGATTTATAAGTATAAGGTTTATGAACTTAAAAGTTAAGATTTGGTTTCCAGAATTCAGAAATTGCCATGGGTGCATGGTAAATAAAAAATTAGTAATCAGATTTAATTTTTATGTCATATCTGGATAAACAAAATATAGCTGTAAGATAAATTAATTGTGGATTGGCTCTTGAAGGACTTCTGCATTATTGCCTTTATTAAAAGCATGTGAACATATGAATCAAAGCACTGTAGCAATGACTTTATCTTATTAACCCATCAATAATGACTTTATAAGTTCTGGTGAACTAGAATATTAAAGGAATCAGAACTAAGTTTAAAGATTCAAGGCACATAGATTCTTAGATAAGAAATATTTGTGAAGATTCTTATATTTGAGTAATTATATTTTCTGACTATAAATTTTAAGTCCAATTAAGTAAACATGAACCCTTCTCTACTTTCCCCTCTTCTGAAAATATTTATAGGTCTAATATCTATAGTATACAGATCTATTATAAGGAATAATAATGAAGGGTGACACAGAGACAGGTACAGGTGCAGGGAAGGTGGCAGAGTGGCCCTTTGTCTGAGGGGCCATGTGTATTTACACCAATAGCTTACACTGGCTCAGTAGTACCATAACTACATTATTTTTAGAGTTAGATTCTGCAGTTACAATATACAATGTTAGGAGCTTTGTGCAGGTTGCAAGAAAGTCCACTGTCTGAAGTTACTGTCAGGCAGGCAGATCCAGGAGCACCAGAGCTTAGTGAAAGATTGTAGTTATAAAGCAAGCAAGTTCTTTTATTTCCAGGAATGATGTGCCTATGATCAATGTTTTTTTTTTAAAGTATATTGGTGGAGGAGAATTGATAAAATTGTACTTTTATCAAAACAGCCTTCAATTATCTTTCATATTAATTACTTAAATTGATGGAAACTATTTGGAGGAATTAAGACATAGAAACAAGAACATTGTTATAGTGGCCAGGTATCCCATGTCTTTTACATGGAAGTTTCCCAGCAGCCAGGCATTCCGTACCTTTGCATAGAAATTTCCTAGCCACCAAGCATGCCACAATCTTGAAGTTTATCAGAGACCCCAATACCAAACACAGAACCTCTACAATCTATAAATTAAATATATTGCATTCAAAAATATATATAATGTATAATTATATTGATCTATAAAATGAATAAGATATATTCAATGATATCATATCACTATATCATATATAGGTCATATATATAGTAAATATATAATATACAAAATATTCATATTATAATAACATAATATTTGGAGATATAAATATTGTAATATATGTCCAATTGAATATTTATAGAAGTATACATATCTTTCTTTAAATATTTTTTTATATATAGCAATACTAATTGCATAAATGTGCAAGTATATCAGGAATATGCAGAGCAGAACATGTCCCCACTTACTTGTCAAGTATGCATGATTTGAAAAGTATCCACGTAAAACTCAACTTGAAAATTATCAATTATTCTGTAATTTGTGGTTGCATGGAAGGAAATTCATTCCATATATAATTTTACTTTTATAGTAAAAGTAAAAAATAAAACAAAAGATGTAAAAGTAAGTACAGTTATTGACACATATTCTTTATATTTTCTATGCCTGAATCTGGCCTTTGATTCATTTTATTCTTCTAAAATACACTGATGGAGAAGAAAGTGCTCTCAAATGAAACCAGAAAGATTTCTAGGGAAATTTAGTTCTAGTTGCTGTATTAAATATAGTTTAATCATTTAAATATAGAAAGAAATTTTAGACAGTGTAAATATATCTATGAACAAGATAAAATTTAAAGTCAGTCTCCTAATCATAAATGAATGCCATAGAAAATACACTTTGAAAATAAAAGACGGGTCCTGCAGTCCTTGACGATCTGTAAGTCCGGTGAGAACAAATTTTCAGATACTATTTTCACACTGAATATGTGACTAAGTCCTAGTGACTACATTCTGACAACTTTGAAATTTATTTATTGTCTACATCACTCCCAGTGTCTTGTCACACACCAACTGATCATTCTATGTGCACTTAATCACCTCGGGAACATTTTCAGAGTAGATTATTTCATGGCATTTTTGTAATTGAAGGTATTTGTTTCCATTTCTTAATTTTTTCAAATAGTTTCCATCAATTTGCGTAATTAACATGAAAGAAAATTAAAAGGCTGTTTTGATGAAAGTACAGTTTTATCAACTCTCCTCTGCTAATATACAATTTAAAATCCTAGTGATTTTTTTCTTTACATTTATTTCATTTTATTTCAGGTTACATCTAGGGAGGACATGGAAAAGAAAAATGTGACGACTTTGCTGACTGAATTTGTTCTCACAGGACTTACAGATCGCCAAGGACTGAAGGTCCCATTGTTCTTACTGTTCTTGATGATATACCTCATCACCATTGTGGGGAATCTTGGTCTGATTGCTCTCATCTGGAATGACCCTCACCTTCACATCCCCATGTACTTGTTCCTGGGGAGTTTAGCATTTGTAGATGCTTGGATATCATCCACTGTGACCCCCAATATGTTGGTCAACTTGTTAGCCAAGAGCAAATCAATATCCCTCTCTGAATGCATGATACAATTTTTTGCCTTTGCATTTGGTGGAACTACAGAATGCTTTCTCTTAGGAACAATGGCTTATGATCGCTATGTAGCAATATGCAAACCATTGCTTTATCCAGTAATTATGACCAATAGACTATGCATTCGACTATTAGTCTTATCATTTGCAGGTGGCTTTCTTCATTCCCTAATTCATGAAGGCTTTTTATTCAGATTAACCTTTTGTAATTCTAACATAATACATCACTTTTATTGTGACATTATACCATTGTTTAAGATTTCCTGTACTGACCCTTCTATTAATTTTCTAATGGTATTTATTTTGTCTGGCTCAATTCAAGTATTCACCATTGTGATTGTTCTGGTTTCTTATACACTAGTTCTCTTTACAATTTTAAAAAAGAAGTCTGTCAAAGGCATGAGGAAAGCATTTTCCACCTGTGGAGCCCATCTCTTATCTGTGTCTTTATACTATGGTCCTCTTCTCTTCATGTATGTTCTCCCTGCATCTCAACAAGCAGATAATGGTATGATGGACTCTTTATTTTACACAGTCATAATCCCTGTGTTAAATCCAATTATCTACAGCCTGAGAAATAAGCAAGTCATGGATTCACTGACAAAAATACTGAAGAAAAATATTTAGATCTTATAGCAATATCTCTTTTTCCTTTAGAACAAAACTCACAGAATTTTTCCAGTGTCTTTGTTTTGGAAAATGTTCCAAGCTTTTTGTAATTATAATTGTCTTGCTTTTATTTTATTCTCATTAAATAAGTCTCTCAAGTATTTTAATGACATAAGGTGAGATCCCTAATAAAATCCTTAAAATAGTGGTATTTTAATTTGAAAACATTCAAAGAGTTTTAATCAAACTTTCATCCAATACTAAATGCTAAATAATTAAGTCAGGAAACAAATGAGAATATTTTACTGACTTACGTGTTCTTTGTGTGACCTTATTAATTCAGTAAGTACTAAAATAGCATAATTTAGTTCCAAATGTCTTGAGTAGATATTTAATACAGTTGATAGTGCTGTATAAGTTGATGATTCATTTCACAGTTGTTCTATTTTGTTGTCAGGTTTGTGTTGAGCAGATGAAAATCTCAAAATCTACTGGTCCTACATAATTCCTTTTTTGTTAGTTTATTGAGAATTAGTGAATCTTTACCTTGTATAAAGTCAACTAATATATCTCACGGAGAGATACATAGAAATTAGAATGTAATTATTAAAAAAGTTTGACAGTGAAGGCAGCAATTCTAAAAGGATGCTCTTAGCTCAGTCTGTTTTATGAGAAAGAAGATGAGTCTATCTTTCATGATGTCTTTAAAGGCATTTTGCAGCCTTATTTGTAGGATACCAAGCAATGTGAAAAGGCTTATTAATTCAGAAAGCTAACATATGAGACTGAAGGATAAAGAGTATAGATGTAGAAATGAAAAGTGTTAGGATGTGAAGAAAATTGTGTCAGCCTTCTAGAAATTAAAAAGAAAAAAATAAAGCAAGCAAGAAAATTAACTAGGTAACATCTCAAAATTGTTAACATGTATTACCAAAAACCAGTGGCTTTAAATGTGTATTATCAAAGGCCAGATAAAGTGAAGAAGATATAATGTTGTAGTGCCCAGTGTGTATCTGGGAAAGACATGAATGTTTAGGGGCCTGAAAAGTCCTTGATCTTTAGCTTCCTCAGAATCCATACTCTTTATAATGAGTGTGAGTGAGTCATTTTCATTTCCATCTGTCTGTCCTCTTTTTTTCTTTTTTTGTAACTACTGAGCCACATCCCAAGCTCCCCTCCCTTTTGTTTTTATACAGGGTTTCACTAAATTGCTTAGCGCCTCTCTAAGTTGCTGAAGCTGACTTTGAACTTGTGATCCTCCTGGCTCAGCCTCCTGAGCCACTCTGTTTTTCCTCTTACTACTGAAATTCCATACACATTCCTACTGATACCAATCAGGATTTCACTTTAAAAACTATTTACCTGTGTGTTTTGCAAAATTCTAGTTACTTATTGCCTTCATTTGGCTTATACCTTCTTTCCCAAATGCTGCAGCCAGATGAGTCTTACTATACATAAGATTAAATTTCATCCTTCTTTAGCACATTTTGGTAAATTACCTTGCTACTAGATGACATACATATATGGTATATAAATCTAGATCTCAATGCATATACATGATTATAAATATATAGGTATGTAGATTTCTTCTTGTGAATGTATATATTGTATGTATGCATGTATTCTTTAACCTGTGTTTGCTCACCCTGAATTTTGTGATATTTTCTCCAAAATAACCTTGTCATAACTCTGGCGTCACTTTCTCTAAAATTCTAAGGCAATCTATGTTATAACCAAAATGTGTTATTGAAAGCCTCTGGACGAACTTTACTTTCTCTTCTATATGCTTTTGCTCATACAGTTATCTCCAGAGAGAATCCCTTGCTGTTTCAATATTCCCCTAATTAATTTACAATTGAAATGGTATTCTTTCCTAGGGTCTACCTCAAATGTTATATCTTCTATAAAAATATGGTTGTTCCACTCAAATTGACCTAACAAGTATATATAAAATAGCTGACAGTGTTGTCCATAAAAAATTTCCAGGTTACCTTGAAGAAGAATAGATTTTATTTCTTGTTCCCTGAATCAATCTGCACAAATGCATGATACAATGGTCTTGTATAATATCTTATACAAGGAAAAGATAATCAATGTACCAAATATTTGCCCATAATATATCTTATAAAAGATTTGTATGTAGGTAGGATGCATGACAAGCTCTCAACATATAAAGCAAATTTAATAACTCAATTAAAAATAGACAACGATGCAAAGGGAAAACTCATTGAAGAAGGACACAAAAAACTGCTTGACATAATTAGACATCTAGTACATGCAAGTAAAAGCCACTGTGATATCACAATTTTCTTATTAAAATCAATTCAGATCAAGATATTAAAAAGATCCCTGATCTTTTTAGTGAAAATAGGCAACAAAGTGACTTAAGAAATAATTATGCACTTTTAAAGGGAGAAGTCACTTTTATGTGAAGTTATGGTTAGGATAATCACTACCTAATTAAGCACATCAAATTGTTTACTCCACCTTTCTTCAGGGTATTCACAGTGAATCCATTTTTATATATGCCATTTCATTCTCTACATATTTCCTTTTCCACTGGAAAAATTCTAAGGAATTAAGATAATTGATTAATGAGTCTTTCCCAAAATATGCCCTTTCTTCTTCCACTTATCAGTGAAGGTTAAGTTAAAACAACAATATGAATTAACTGTGAGGCTATTTACATACACTATTCAAATACAAAATCTAAAAGCTAATACAATTAAATCATGATTATTTTCCTGAACAAATGTTTATTTACAAGTTCTGTTAATACTCAAAGGGAAAATCTGGGCATGTGACTCTGTAAAAACTCCTTAAAAGTTTTTCTCTAAATTAGAGTAAACAGAAAAAAAACCCTTTCCTAGCGATCTCAGCCCCATGTAATCTTATGTGCACTGCCTCCCAGGGCCATATTTGATCTCTCCCTGAATGAACAGGACCCTCTAATAATCACCTGCCTGTTCTAAGTGTCCACAGTCATAACTGTGTAGGAAATAATGACTCTTGAACCCCAGTTTTTAATAGTTACACTTTTAAAAACAGAATCTGCATTTTAGCAAGGTCTCCATGAAATTTATAGGCATTGAAACAGAGGTGTATGCTACCTCCCATAGAGATCTCTTGTCTTTTCTCTTCATTTGCTCCTACCTTTGACCTTAGCTTAGTAAAATTTCTCATTAGTTTCAGGATTAAACTAATTGGATAGAGTACATGTGAAAATGAGCTAGTTTTCATAATGATGATTTCATTATTTTCTGATTCCTGAATGGAATTTATATTTTTGGCTATATTAAAATCACATGTTCATTAGATCTTATGAAGCCATACAAATCAGTACACTAAGAACAAAATGTATATAGACTAGACTTTTTCTCAACGTGTCAGAAGTGCTATCTGGGGTGCACTGTGGTGGCAAACAGTATAATACCCATTGTTAGAGCTAAAACTTTCTGTAGTGATGTAATGTTTATAAATTCCAGTCTGTAATACCCTGAGAAACAATTTTAGCTTCTCTGTAGCATGTCCAAACATACAATACACAATGAAAAGACTCACTATGTCCTAAAGGGAATTCTCAGTTTCTCTTGGGCATTTAGTTTTCCACTCCTTCCTCTTCAGCCAAAAGCACAGAGATGTGCAATTGGTGGACTCTTTCTTAAAGCACACATTTATATACATAGGGTGGCTCAACTTGGAAAATTAAACCTCCAAGATGAATTGGTATCCCAAGAATTGCTACCTATATTTTTGTAGTTTTTATATTGCAATTGTATTTTTTCTGTTTTTCTTACTTTACAGAGCCTAAACTTTAAGGATCTCCACAATTTCATTCAAGGCATGGATAAGACAGAAATGACTTCTGTAATATTCATTATTTTTCACATGAAAAGTTTAAAATTTTGTTTAAATTATTATTTGAATTTACAAATGCCCAAAAGGTAAGTGAGAATTGAATACTATTAGTGAATCATCTGTGTATTTACTCTATTTTCATGACTTGATAAACAAAAGAGCTTGCTGAATGACTGATTTGTTCCTCCTAATGATGTTTATTACCTTGTTAACCTAACTCTAAAAACTTTAAAGGATATATTTTGGTGAATAAGAGCAATAATTTAAAACTGGGTTTAAAGATTCAATCATAATTTTTCTTTATAAGTCTTGGTTAACTTTGACAAGAAGATTCATTCTTTAAGGAAACATATACTCTGATTAAAAAAATTCAAGTTATCAGTTGAACATTAGCTCCTCTGTTCTTTCACTCATTTTCCAAAATATATTTATTAAATACGAACATACACAAACACAGTACATATCTTATATATGTACATGTTTGAAATCAGAAAATATGAATCAAATGTCCATGTTGTGCTCTCTATCCAGGATTTATGACCTAAAAAAGTATCCACACATAAACATATTTGAGAATTTCCAATTATTTTGTGATTTGAGATTGCATAGAACAAAGTCGGCCCAAAATTAAAATATATTGACCACTGAAAATATTGGTATTGATCATTTATACAGCCTGCTTCAGCTTGAAACCTTGACTCTACATTATCTACTAAAAGATGATTGTTGGAGATGAAAATGTGCTCAAAGTAAAGCTGCTAGGCAAGACAATTACAAACTAGGTTAATATATAAGTAGAGGCCATTTTATTCAGGCACAGTGGATTTCCTAATTAGGAGATACAGGATCAATTTTAAAAAAACCCAAGCCAGTATTCCACTGGAGACAAAGGGAGACAGTCTTATATAACATTAAAATGTGATAAGGTACATACAGCTGAACCATTCTTCAAAATACAAAGATTAAGTAAGTTCAGCTGTTTGGTAAATGACACAAATTAGGGTTATCATAAATTGTGTAGGTCCTTTGAAATGTCCAGGTCAGGGACAAGATGGTCACTCTGTTCTTAATCTTTATAGGATATTGGGAAAATCTCCTCCCTGGCACATTCAATTTTTATCATGGTATCTGTGAGACAACCCACCCTCTATCCAAAAATTTCTAAGTTTGGAAAACATTATTTGCCTGTCTTTGACCACCCAGCTAAAGAAAATTAAAAGGATATAGAAGCAATGTGCAGAGGTAAAATGGCAGAATAGCAGAATGACAGAAAAGCAGAAAAGCCCCTTGTCCAAGCAGCCAGCTTTATTTATATCAATAGGTTACATTAGGTCACTGGCATCTGTAGCACAGCATTGTTTATTGTGTCATTAGGCAGGTTACAGAGTTAGCAACATTTCTAGCTTATTCTTCACTTACTTATTATAGTTGCAAATGTGTAATGTTAGGAGTTTTGTGTGGCTCTCAAGGAAGTTCACTGTTTAAAGTTACTGTTATGTGGACAGGTTCAGGCCCAGTGGAGCTTGGTGAAACATTGTGGTTGTCTAACAGGAGTGTTTCTTTATTCCCAGGAGCTGAATGCCTGAGACCAAGGATGAGGCTGATAAGACTCTAGCACAGAGCCTCCCATGCAGGTCATTGCCACAGCAGTTAGGCATTGCATATGTATTAGTTACCTTACTAGTTCCTGGGGGAAACTGCAGAATATTCTAAGGGTGGAAAACAAGGTGCCTATTACCCCCAGGGAGTTTGCTCACCAGAAGAATGCTGTCCTGTACATTTTCACAGCCAGAATCTTTATACCTCACAGTCTTTTTAATTTTTTTTTAAAAATTTTGTACCAGGGATTAAACCCAGGGGTACACTTAACCATTAAGCCACATCCCTAGCTCTTTTTTATGAGACAGGTTCTTGCTAAGTTATTTGAGGCCTCACTTAAGTTGTGAAGGTTAACTTTGAACTTTTGGTCCTTCTGTCTCAGCACCCTCAGTTGTTGGGATTGCCTCAGCCTCCTGAGCTTCTGGGATTAAAGTTACGCCTGACCCGGCAGTCATGTTGATTTTTTGTTGTTGTTATCAAAACAAACAAAACTTCTAGTGTAAATCACTTCTAATAACTACAATAACAAAGAAACTTTTAAATAAGAAAACAACTTTTAGGCAGTGCGAGTATATTTAAGAGAAAAATAATTTTTAATGTAAATTTAAAAATCAAATCTTTCTTTCATATACAAATTTTATTGGAAATTAAACTTTGAATTGTAACAGTAAAGAATTTGCAACTTTTAATGAACTGCAGAGTTAAGATGTTTATTTTCTCTCAAGTCTCTGAGCCTTTCTTTTTAATTCTTACTTAGCCTTTCTTTTATTCTTTTTTATTCCTCTTCTCTGCCTCATATTTCACATACTTATCTATGTATATACTCTTTATTTTCTTCCTATTTCTTTTCTTTTTTTTCCTTATAAAACTCAAATTTTAAAACGTATCCTTTCCCCTTTCTCCTTCTCCTGTCTTTTCTTCTCCTTACTATGGAATACTTTCATTGCAAATTCTTACAATATAAATGTTTTGCATTTGTCTATGGCAGTAAACATGTGACAATGCTTCATGTCACTTGTAATCCTTACTGTAGGGCCAGTTGTTTTGCATACAGTCTTTGTTATTCTCTGACCTTTATCTATACCCAACTGGACAATGCCCTTACTAAAGCCACCTCCAATCTCTTATTTTCATAGTCAGGGATCTCTATTGAATCATTGTCCTACTAGAACAGTTGCTCATCTTCCTCTTTTTATGTCCAATCATGTCAGTCAGTTTTCCTCCTGTTTTTCTGATCACTATGTCAGAACACTGTTTTAGTCTCTCCCTTTTCTCTTTTCATTTGAACTTGACTCTTGGTTACAACAGGAAATGAGCTTATGTATGTATATTGGTGCTCCATCATAAAAAAGCTAGGGAGATTGGAGGAATAAATTGAAAAAACCGGGCATGAACAGAATGAAGTACTGCAATCTATCAGCATCCAAAATCATTGTCCAACACTGGTTCAATGAAGGCTGCTGTTACTTCTGTAGAACTTTATAATGTTATAGCTAATGCTATTAATTCCTTTGTTGAGTGTGGGACACATTTACTGGAGTCTTGATATTCCTATCTTGGCTACAGTTCCAATATTCTCTCTGATCCCTGTTCCTTTTACTATTCTACAAATTCCAAATGTATGATAGGTTGGTCTTACTGGCCAAATTTAGGTTTGGTGCCCTTACACTAGGTGCAATAAGACTGGATTGTGAGTTTCTAGCTGTAGAGGGCAAATAGTCTCTGTCAGTCATCAAGATTGATGTGGTAGAAAAGATGATCAGCTGATGAACATCTATAAATGGTACATGAACACTTTATAACCTGATAAATATATGATTCTTTGCTCTCTATTCCTCTTCCACATGACACACTCTTCAAAGTGTGGGACTTTTAATGACTCCTTTTTCATTATTTTTCCAATGATAGAGATGTACTATTATTAATTATATGTCACCTGGATTTTTAGAGGATATTCCTTCCCAATATCTAAGAATATGAGTTCTCAGTCTCATTTCAAGTCACCATGTGACTACATTATTTTTTACTGACAATTCTCCTAATATATCTTAGAGTCCTGTTGATTATATATTCTGAACTCTTTTGAATTAATTTCTCTTCCTCCTGATCACTCCTAAAGTCTTATCATACATGGGCAAAGCACGTTCCAGGTATGTGAAGCACCTGGATAGCATTTTAAAAAATAAACAGTCCTAAATCTCATTCTTGAACTATGGAATCCATTTCTATATTAATATCTCATACTCCATATTTTGGTGGTAAATCTTCCTAGATATTTCAGATAAATAATCTGGTCTGGGATAATGAGCCAACAGAAATAGCTTCCTTATTAGTATATCTGAATCCTGTTACTTCTATTGCAGGCTATTTTCTATAAGAATGGTATTTTAAAAAATTTACATGTCTATGTATCTTAAAAGTTTTCAATGCATGCCTATTGCCTGCTAAAGGTAAGTTAAATTTCCTCATGTCTTTGAGGTTGTTTTTTAGTCCTGCATTTGGAAAGATCTGTTTCCTTGAACCTACATACATGTGATAGACCCAGGATTTATCCAACATACTAATTTTTATGCACATAAATTTAGCACATGTTAAATGACTTTCCTTTTTTTCCTAAATATGTTTATTTCTGGATATTCAATGCACTGAAATTATTGTGTATTCTTATCCTACAATTCTCTCCAAACACTTTCCATAGATTAGAGTGTAACAACCAACTATAAAGTATATGCTTATAAGCGTATGCTTTTTTTCAATTTATCTCTAATAGTTTCACTTTATAAATACTTCTAGTATATTCCTTTTGCATTTATTGCATTTCATTTCAGGTGATATCCAATGAAGATATGGAAAAGGACAATGCAACTTTGCTGACAGAGTTTGTTCTCACGGGACTCCCTCATCATCAAGAGTGGCAAATCCCCCTGTTCCTGTTTTTCCTTGTGATATACCTCATCACCATGGTGGGGAACCTTGGTCTAATTTCTCTGATCTGGAAGGATGCTCACCTCCACATCCCCATGTACTTTTTTCTTGGTAATTTAGCCTTTGTGGATGCTTGGATATCATCCACAGTGACCCCAAATATGCTGGTCAATATGTTAGTCAAGAGCAAAATGATCTCTCTCACCGAATGCAAGATTCAGTTCTTTTCCTTTGCAGTCAGTATAACCACAGAATGTTTTCTCCTGGCGGCAATGGCTTATGATCGATATGCAGCCATATGCCACCCTTTACATTATCCAGTTATTATGACCAATAGACTATGCATACATCTAGTAGTTTTGTCATTTGTAGGTGGAGTTCTTCATGCCATACTTCATGAAAGTTTTTTATTGAAATTGACCTTCTGTAATTCCAACACAATACATCACTTTTACTGTGATATTGTAGCATTGCTAAAGATCTGCTGTACTGATTCTTCTATTAATTACCTATTAATTTTTATTTTCTCTGGTTCAGTTCAAGTTTTCAGCATTGTGACAATACTCATCTCTTATACGTTTGTTCTCTTTACAATTTTAAAAAAGAAGTCTGAGAAGGGTGTAAGAAAAGCCTTCTCCACCTGTGGAGCCCATCTCTTTTCTGTAACTTTATACTATGTCCCCCTTCTCTTCATGTATGTACATCCCGCATCTTCACAAGCAAATGATAAAGATATGATCTTTTCTGTCTTTTACATGGTTATAATTCCTGTGTTAAATCCCATTATCTATAGCCTAAGAAACAAGCAAGTCATAGATTCACTGACAAAAACCTTAAAGGGAAATGTTCAGATCTTATGCTAGAGTGCATTTTCCTTTTACCAAAAACAGTGGCAAACTCTTAAAAGATATTTGGGTATTTTTTAGGTTCATGTTAGATATATTTTGCTATTACAATTGTCTTCTTTTTAAAATGACTCAGTCATTAGTTATTTAAATATTTGTATATGCCCTGTAACAATATATAAGGAATTTAGTTAAGTGCTCAAGCTATACTACAATTAATAAAAAAAAGAAAACATTTTATAGGATTGTGTGGTCTTCAATGTTGTTTTATACATGGAAAAGATCATGTAGATTCTTCTGATGAGGATGTGATTATGATGTCTTTGATACTAATAGAGGTGTATAAACTGGAGACACATATCATATTTCCTCCAGGGTGGGTAGCACTTCTGTGTTTTGTTAAACACAAGCAAATCTCGTGAATTCAGTTACTGCATGTCTGAAGGTTGGTTTTTTTTTTTTAATTGTTTGTATAAATTTTCCATTGTTCTGTTGGTTTCTTTGCAATTACATGGATTTTGGCTGTTTCCTTCATTTTTATGACTGGAAGAATACATTGGTTTGTACTTCTATCATTTTAAAGATCAGTTTCTCTAATTGGATCCTTAAATGAGAGATAAACAACAATTTCTAAGTACATAGGCAGGGTATACAAACATGTCAAGTCTCCTCTTATTTTGTGAGTATAGAATAGGCATTTGGGACCTCCTACTAATTCTGACTTCCTCAGCAGAGGACCCTTCATGGTCTGTGGATTCTTGTGCTCTAGTTTATTGTTTATAATTAATCTCAGTACTTGAAATCTTGAAACTTACAAAAATATTAACACTATTTGATGATCCCATTCTCACTAGTGTTATAAATTTATCTCTATACATTTTTATACACATCATTTTTGTCACTCTAGAGCTTTTAGAAAAGGAATAAAATAAGTACTTTGCAAAGCCAAAATTTTGAATATGGTATTATTAATTACTCAAAAGGAAACTATGAAATCCATATGTATTGTTTAATGAATATTTGGTTGTAAAGGATGATATACATACTTAGTGCACCCAGTTGCCTGGAGCAGTGCTCATGTTGCATTGAAACCACTCCATGAAATACTAGTAACAAAATGTAAATTTTATTATAAAAGTGAATTACTTCCTTATTGTGGAAATTTAAGATAATTCATAGTCATGCTCTCTCTCTATGAATACATTTTTAATGCCTTCTTTTTTTTCCCAGAATACCACTGACAAAATTATCTTTAGTTCTAGGAAACTATATCATTAGGACTTAGGTAGGAACAAAGATTTGTCAGAAGAAATTTTTAGAGTTCTTTTAAAAATGTGGTTTTCCACAAATTATTGGGCATTAGAAACACCCGGAGAGCTAGTGAAAACACAAAAACCAACGTCATCTATTGTCCAATGCAGTGATGTCAATACTCTCAGTTTGAGATCACATTTAGAAGATCATTGTTAAAATAATCAATGAAACTAAAATTTTTATAATTCAATACATTTAGGGATTACCATGCTCATAATTCATGAATTGCTTTCCTTTAAAATTGGGAAAAGAACAAAGTCCTTCATCTATCTTCCCAGGTCTTTGGAGGTTTGATGGATGCTGACTTCCCTGGCACCACCTGCCTCTTTCTGACTTCTACCTTTGCAGACTAGCCCATTTAGAGTTTTTAGTTTTCCTATTGATCAAGTCCCTCTCATAATCTAGGTCCTAAAATCATGAAAGCCATATAGTTAGCAAGCATCCACTGTCATCACCTTGTTATAAACAAAGACCCCAGAGCCACAACCCAGAACTCCTGAAACAAATATGCATTTAAAAATATTTATATGAAATTCATTGTCATTTTTGTTTAGGAAGGAAGATATGGGTCAAATCCAATTGTGGTACTTATCTTTTATTTTCTTTAGCTACTCATTCTAACAATTGCCTAATAAGTTTCAGATTAAAGTGGGGAAGCTTGGTATATGTCTGGAATATAAGCTCCAGTTTGCATGAGGAGGACCACTTTATTTGAGGTTGGCTCCTGAAGGGAATTCAATTCTTTTTCTTGTTAAAATGTTGTTCTGATGAGTTCAGACAGCACCATACTAATCAAAGCACTCAGAATGATACTTTTTATAAATAAACTATAGTTCCATAAACATGTTTTAAGTGTCCTCTGTGGGGTAAAATATAGAATTAAAGTGCATTTTTAAATTAAAATTAGAACTCTTTAAAATCACTTATGTTTATTTCACAGCATTCTTATGCTTGTAGAGCAAACTGAACTTCTCATACATATCCAACTCCACAGTGCCCAATAGTACAACTTCAATGGTCCTACAGGGAACTCTCTGATACTCTTAGGGGACTTAAAAATCTTCACTCTTTGCATTTGTAGAAAAAATAGTCACAGAATTATATAACTAGTTGACTCTTGTGTTCAAGTAAACCTACATAAATAGAATTTTATTGAGGCTGGGAATTAAACCTCTGAAACGAATGAGCAGGCAAAGAATTGTTATGCTTGTTATTTTCTATTTTGTGCTATTGTCTTTTTTTCCTGCTTTACAAAACCTAATAAATTTTAAGGAACTTTGTACTCTTTCAATTTATCGGTAAGACTAAAATATTTTCTGTAGTTTTAATATTCTTTATAGGAAAGGTGAAAAACTGTGTAACTTGTAACAATTTAGATTGGGTTTAAAAGATAACCAAAAACTAGGTCAAAAATGGAAAACAGTGCAATCCCCTTCATATTTAAGTTTATGCTGACCTTTGGAGAAGCAAAAATGCTGTAAGACTGATTTCTTCTCTGTAGTAATACCTTTGTTATCTAGTTAATCTAAAAATAATGACTTTATTTCAAGTTCTGGAACTTTAAATAATTCACATGTAGATTTAAAGTTTCAATTCATACTGATTCTTATGTAAGAAATGTTTCAAACGATTCTAATAAAATGACCCATAGGATTTGGTTCATCATGCCTTCTGATTAAAATGTTCAAGATGTCACTTAAATATTAATTCTATGCTGTCACCAGCATGTGACAATATTTTGTTGATAATTTTGTATGTACTTATCAAAAAAGATGATGAAAATGTTCTTTCACTGCTCTTTCCGGCATGTGTGATTTAAGAAATACCTCCACAAAAGTTGAATTTGATCCTGTTGAATTATCAAGTGAAAAGGAATTTCATGGAGAGTATTTTGTTCCAAATAGAGCACACTTGTACTGTAATTATTTATATTGCATTTTCCAGGATCCTGTAGTTGATTACTATATATTTTACTAAAAATGCTTGTGGGGGACCAAAATGCTATCAATTGATAGAAGCAGGATTTCTAGAGAAAGTTTATTTCAGTCACTGTAACAACAAAGATAAAGAAACTTGAAAAGTTTTATTGTGTATATTTGATTTTTACCACATGATGTTTTGATATACATGTATGTAGTGAATTGATTGATCAAGTCAAGCAAATTAGCACTCAATCGTATCATAGAGTTACTTTTTTGTAGGTATTGGTGATGAGAATACCTAAAACCAATTCTCTGGTCATATTACTAGTATTTAGTTAAATATTTCTAATCATTAAGTTATAATTCTTGTGATGTGCTCATATTTAAAGATAAAGCAATTTTAAAAAATGCATTTTGAATTGAAGGAAAAGACAAGATTCCTTTGGTTGACAATTTTTAATTAATTCCAGAGAAAAGATAAATACCCTCACACAAATCTCTGAGCCTTTTCCTTTTATTTCATGTTCACTCATTTCTTGAATACTTCCTTTCTCCTTGACTTTTTAAAAATAATTGATAGCTTTAATTTTTTTTTCTTTAAATCTATGCATTATGAGTACACATGATACTGGGATTTTACACAGACGCACATATATCTCAGTTATATTCTGCCTTTTTTCTTCCTTCCTCTTGTTTTCTTTTCACTCACCGCAAATTCTCATTTGACTTGATCTTTTGACGCTCTCATCTTCTTCCTTTCCTCTCTTCTTTCTTTTAAAACTTTTATAGAAACAGTGTACAGGAAAATATATTTGCCTGCAGGATGAAAATGCCAACTGTTCTCTAATCACTTAGAATGCAATCCTTCATTTTCCTCACTGTTGTTCTACTTGCTTCCTATGCACTTTAAAATATTCACTGAACTTAATTCTATCACATAACACAAACTTTTCTGACTAAATTTGCTAAAAATTTCTTTTTTGTCACACTCAATTATCTCTTTTAGTTCCTTTTCCTACTAGCTTATTTATTGTGATTTTTTTCCTCAATTCTTCACTATTTTTTCTTGATTATCTTTCTACACTTCATGTTCAAAACTCCCAGCTCTGCAGTTCTCCCTTACTTCTCAGGTCAGTCTACTTAGTAACTTTTTTTCTGTTCCTTTTTTGTTTCTTCTTCAATTCAGGTTTCTGAGTTGGGAAAAGCAATGAGTTTATATTAAATGAAAATAGGCTCAATGCCCAAAATGGTAGAGATTGGAGCAATTATGTGGACAAATGGTCAGGAACAGAAGGGCACCAGTCAGACAATCAATAGCAAAGAGCATCTCCCAACACATCTGAACATCTCACTATTACCAGTGTGGATCACAGATGTCAAAACTTACACTGACATTGCCATGGCCATAGATGCAGGATGCTTTTGCTGGAGTCTTGATACCTTTGCCTTTGCAACCCAAATTCTCTTTTGCCATGGACCTTCTTCTCTCCATACTCCAAGTCATATGTAGATTTCACTGGGAAAACCTAGACTG
Organism: Urocitellus parryii; assembly: GCF_045843805.1. Classification (NCBI taxonomy): domain Eukaryota; kingdom Metazoa; phylum Chordata; class Mammalia; order Rodentia; family Sciuridae; genus Urocitellus; species Urocitellus parryii. The sequence goes on from NC_135532.1 coordinate 147,260,452, forward strand.
AGTCACCTTTACTAGGGTGATAGGGTTATGATAAAGTAGGTTTCTGGCCATTTGGGCTTCTTGCAAATTACCTCTGCCCACCAGAAAAACTCACAGAGCAGGAAAAGGGGTTTGGATGTGGGCATCTAATAAGTGACATCTATCCACATTATTACCTCTTTAATATACCTTCCTCTTTATATTTTTTTCTTCCTTGCCTTTTACTTGACTACATTATCTGATGAGTAGGTTACCCATAACTGTGACTCCAACTACCAGGCCATTACTTCAATTAGTATATAGTAAACTCAATTCACTAAGTTAATCTCACCTGATGGTTGAGAGGATGCTTCTTCCATGAATTTGTAGATGAACTTATGTTCTTCTTCTTTTTTTTTTTATGATTGTCTTCCTAGATACCAACTCATTGCTCTCTCCTTCACTAACTATAGTTAAACTATAATAGAGTCCTCTACATCCTGAATACTTTTGAATATCTTCTTCATTCTTCTAATTACTACATAGATCATATCACATATAGACTAGGAAATACACTTTATGTTTGCATCATCAGAGGAGTATTTTTAAGGTATAGATTCTTAACAGATTCTTCAATCACTGACTCAGTTTCTGTAGTAATGTCTCACAACCTATCTTCTGTAAAGATGCTCATGTAGTTCAATGAGATGTATTATTTGCTTTGGTTTTCCCTGGATAGTAAGTAGTAATAGCTTCCAAATCAGTGTTCCTGGATCCATGGTCTCTTTTGTATGGCCACTTTGTATACTACAAAACATTGAATTTAGAAAATATTTTATGACCTCATTCTACATCTTAAAATATCCTAGTACATCTTAAAATATCCTTGCCAGAAGAATAAAGCTCAAATTGCTTCAGATGACATTCAATTCATTTTATAATCCAGACCATTCATGATTTTTTTTCTAGATTCTGAACCATGTCCAGGACACAGAATTTCCAACCATATTCAGTACTTCCTGATTGATTTTTTAAAAGCTTAGAAGGCCTTTGACATTCTCTGAAACTGTTACTTCATGTACATTTATTGAAATGAACTAATTATAATTTTTTTTACTATTTTTCATTCTCAAAAAATGATTTTCTTGTATGTGGAAAGGAAAAGTTACTCTTAAAAGTTTATGATTTTTCCTTTTTACATTGGTTCTTTTTTAATATACAATAGAATATACTATGACATAATTATAAAAGCATGAAATATAATTTGTTCTAATTCAGTCCCCAATACTTCTCCTTCCTCTCCCTTCCTTTCACATCCTCTTCCTTCCCTTTACCCTATTGATATTTTTACTATTTACTTATAGTTTTTATTTTTAATTAGTATCTTGTGGATGTCCACAATGATGCTATTCACTGTGGCATTCTCTTATATGCACACAGGAAATTTAGATTCATCCCATTGACTTTCCCTATCCTATCCTCTCTCCATTTCTTTCATTCCTCTTTGTTTACTCCTCTGATCTTACTTCTTTTATCCCCCCCACACCTTATTTTGAACTAACTTCAGAGAAAACATTTAACCTTTTAATTTTGACTTATTTCTCTTAGCATAGTAGTCTCCAGTTCTATCCATTTACCAGTAAATGCCATAAAGTCATTGTTCTTTATAGCTGAGTAATACTCCATTGTGTAAATATACCACATTTTCTTTATCCATTCATCTGTTGAGGGGAACTGAACCTAAATACCATAGCTTAACTATTGTGAACTATGCTGCTATAAACATTGCTGTGGGTGCAACACTGTAGAATGCTGATTTTAAGTCCTTTGAAGGTATATTGAGTAGTAGGAGAAAGTCATATTTTGGTTCCATTCCTATTCTTTTGAGGAATCTCCATACAGCTTTCCAGAGTGGTTGTTCTAATTTGCAATCCCACCAAGAATATATGAATGTACCTTTCTCCCCACATCCTCACCAACATTCATTGTTACTTGTATTCTTGATAATTACCATTCTAACTGGAATGAGATGGAATCTCAGCACAGTTTTAATTTGCATTTCTCTAATTGATAGATTATGTTGAATATTTTTTCAAGTATTTGTTGACACTTCTTTTTTTTTTTTTTTTTGAGAAGGGTCTATTCAGTTCCTTTGCCCATTTATTGATTGGGTGATTTGTATTTTTGGTATTAACTTTTTTGCACTCCTAGTATACCCTGGATATTAATACCCTGAGGAACAGGAACAAAAGATTTTCTCCCTTTCCTAGGTTCTCTCTTTCAGCTCATGTGTTTCCTTTGCTGTGAGGAAACTTTTTTTGATGCATATCATTTATTAATTTTTAATTTTACCTCTTTCACTTTAGGAGTCTTGTTAAAAAAGTCAATGTCTGAGCCAATAGGGGAGTGTTGGGGCTACGAGTTCATCTAGACTCCTCTCCAGTTTTCTGATTAAAATCCTATGTGAATGTTTTTGCTTGATTTTCATCTTCACTGAATTTATTTCAGGCAACATCCAGTGCAGACATGGAAAAAGAAAACACAACTTTGCTGACAGAGTTTGTTCTTACAGGACTTACAAACCAACCACAGTGGAAAATCATCCTGTTCCTGGTGTTCTTTGTGACATACCTCATCACCATGGTGGGGAACCTTGGTCTGATTTCTCTTATCTGGAAAGATCCTCACCTTCACATCCCCATGTACTTTCTACTAGGGCATTTAGCCTTTGTGGATGCTTGGATATCGTCAACTGTGACCCCGAAGATGCTGGTCAATTTCCTAGAAGAGAGCAACATATCTCTTGCTGAATGCATGGTACAGTTTTTTTCATTTGCAAGCAGCGCAACCACAGAGTGTTTCCTCTTGGCAGCAATGGCTTATGATCGCTACGTAGCTATATGTCAACCTCTACTGTATCCTGTGATTATGACCAACAGACTATGCTTACGGCTACTAGTTTTGTCATTTGTAGGTGGCTTTCTTCATGCACTACTTCATGAAAGCTTTTTACTCAGATTAACCTTCTGTAATTCCAACATAGTACATCACTTTTTCTGTGAGGTTATACCATTGTTAAAGATTTCTTGTACTGATCCTTCTATCAATCATCTAATGCTTTTTATTTTCTCTGGTTCAGTTCAAGTTTTCAGCATTGTGACTATTCTTATTTCTTATACACTAGTTCTCTTTACAATTTTAAAAAAGAAGTCTGAAAAGGGAATGAGAAAAGCCTTCTCCACCTGTGGAGCCCATCTCTTTTCTGTGACTTTATACTATGTTCCTCTGCTTTTTATGTATGTGCATCCTGCATCTTCACAAGCAGATGATCAAGACATGTTCTTCTCTATAGTTTACACTGTCATCATTCCTGTGTTAAATCCTGTGATATACAGCCTAAGAAACAAGCAGGTCATAGATTCAATAATAAAAATGTTGAAAAGAAATGTTCCAATCTCCTGTTAATATCTGTTACCCTTTTATTAAAATAATCACAAAACAATGGAGTTAAATTGTGGATGTTTTCAGGAGTGTTGAAAGATTTTTGTTATCATATTTTTCTAGAATCTTAATTAAGATTTTGTGTCTACTTTGTTCTTTAAAATATTTTTAGATTTTATTCTTAAACATGTAAAGAATTTTATCAACTCTTTAAATTACAGTTGAATAAGAAAAGCACAACACATGTGATAAAATTTATAGGCTTATATGTTGTCACATTATAAATACACTGAATATTAAAATAATGTGGTTAATCTCAAGAGGACCTCAATATAACATTTTATACAAGGAGTACTGCTGTAAAGCCTGGGATTTCTCTCACATTTATTCCACAGTTGTGACAGATTGGTATTTGAATAGTAAAAGAAAATCTCAGCCATCAAATGTACCAGTCATCAAAATGTCTTTCGTTCCAATTTTTTTTTATTTTTTTGTAAAATGGCAACTTTTATTTTTTGGAACTTTCTTGCTTTTTTTTTTTCTTCTGGACAATTGGAAGACTCTTCCTAATTCAGAAAAGGTATTGGTTCAGGAATTAAATATGTGTGGTCTTAGATAAAAAATAAAAATAGCAGCATAGGAAGGAAATGTTTTCAATCTGCCTAAAAATGTTAAAATGTGCAAAAAAGAAAATTCAATAACATTTAGATTATTTAAATGTGTTGTTCACATAATGGGCTCCAAATGCATACTAGCTAATATGTGATACAGGGTAAGATGATATGGTAGGGTAGTGCCTAGGTCTATCTCTAATGTAAAACTTCTGGGGTGTATTTCCAGATTACCTAAATGAGGATGTTTCTTCCTTCACTGAAACATGTAGCAGTTTGTTTATTCTTCTTAGGACAAAACCATCCCTGGCTAAACTTTTTGGGATCCAAAAGCTCTTTGTAGATTACAATTGAGTAGTTCTACTACTTTTTACTTTATTGCATACATAGCACAGTGGCTTACACATAAGAAACCTATATCAGTAAATTGTGATTTTTTAAAAAAATCAAAAGGAATCTATAGCACAATGTATAGAATTCAGAAATATATATCATTCTTTTCCAATCTTGAAGTGATTTCCTGGAAAGTCATGGGCTTGGAATCACTACTCTATGTCAATTCACATTTCTTTACAAATAAAGCATTGTGCACTAAAAATGAAGTGTTTTTTTTTTTTTTTATTACCAGGATTGAATCCAGGAATAGATTATGATAAAATTCTAAGAACATTTATTTAGTTATATGTTTGGTTGAAGAGACACAACCCATGGAATTGTTTAAACTAAGTTCAATTGTTCTGTATGTCTGGAATTTCATATCCCAAGATTAGAGTACATCAGTTGGGTTTTTTTGTTTCCTTAAGACATACCAGCAAATCCCAGGAAATTAGAAAAATGCATCACCTTTAAACTTTTGTTCCATTTCTTCCCAGAGAACCCCATGTCATTGTATATGTGTAGTTTTTTAAAAATTTGTTTTAAATGTTGATAGACCTTTATTTTATTCATTTATTTGTATGCAGTGCTGAGAATCGAACCCAATGCCTCTGACATGCTAGGCAAGCACTCTACCACTGTGCCACAACTCCATCCCCTAGTTTGTTTATTTTTAGTACTGCATAATATTCTCATTGATGGTTTTCTATGAATTCCCTAGGTTTTTGCTTGTGTAGTCACTGTTATACCAGAAAAACAAAACTGATAATATCATCAACTCTATTTCTTCTGCTATCAGTAAGAACTATTACTATAATTTGCTTTTCTTTTGAGAAGAAGGTAGATATTAAAAAATGAATATATGGGAAGGGTGTGTAACCTGTCAAGTCTTCTGTGTTTGGTGAGTAAGGGACAAGTGGTTAGGGACCTGTCACCAAGTCAGACTTCCTTTGCAGTATTCTCTGGTACATGTCAGGTCTCCTGATTCCTCTCTTTTAAAATTTATTCCCCCTACTTTTTGCCTTCAGAAATTCACTAAAATCACTAGTCCCTGGGTGTGATCCCATTCTCAATTCTGTTGCATATTTGTTCTAATTTTTGTGCACTATTTTTTCCATTTCAGTGGAAAACTGAGAATGAATTAAAATCCACAGTATTCCAACTCCTTGTTTTTGAGAAGAAATTCAATATTTGGCTTTTTGCCTTAAATTATGAAAATACATGCATATAACTTAATAAATATTTAGATGGAAAGGATGATATCATTTAGCAAAATTCACCTAGTTGAGTGGAATATTGTTGATGTTGAATTAAAATTATTTTATGTATATTCTGAAAACAAAAGTGAAAATACTTTATTGTGATTATCTATTTATTTCTTGCCTTGGATGTTTAAAATAATTTAGAACTCATCTTTCTATATAAGTACTTTTTTATCATCATACAAAATCTAATGTGCAGGAGACCATTGAAAAATTATGCTATAAGGTTAAAAAAGAATATTTTTAAGAGTTAAGCAAACTCAAGTAGACATCAATCAAAATAGACTTTTTCCCAAAATCTGGATTGTGGACCAGCTATGGCAGAATTGTATTCAGAATTTTATTACATATGTGTATAGGAAAACATACAAAAATCTTGTTTATGATATTTTTAGGAGTTTGTGTGGGATCTTTTTGAAACTTTGAGTCTTAAATATATTTTGTGCAACAGAATCATGTTGAGAGTTGTGCAAACCCAGAATGATTAACTCCATCACTAAAGTGTCTTATTGAGCAATATTTATGTTGTTGAGGTGAGTCCAAACTTAGAATCCTTGTTTTCAATATGCAGATAAGAAAACTTTTATAATATCAAAATGCATTAATCCTGTCCAAATATACTTTCCAACACTACATATTCTGTAATACACCAGCATGGTGTAAATATTCTAAGTTTTTACTCCTTTCTTCATATTTTCTTCCATGTTTTGGATAGAGGGATGAAGGATTCAAAAGGACATGTCTTGTTTCAAGGAGGAAATATTGACAGATAATTTTATAATTTTTTCTTTCAAATTAAGATTGACATCAATGATAGCCAATGACCACATTTCAGTAAATTAAAAAAAGTTATCTTTATCAGTTTCAAAAATACTGTCATTGTTGGTCAATGTTTGGAACTGCTTCTCAAAATTTTTATAGAACGTGTTCCAGTTGCCAAAACTAATATAGTGTTTAATAATTTTGAGAAGGTATTTAGATGTAAGAGTTATGTGAGGACTCTAACTAACAATTACACCACGGGTTTTCCCTCCAAAATTGAAGAGAAGAAATCAAATGCACTAAATTTAGTGAACATTGCCTTATGTATTAGAGCTGTCTAGAAAAACAGATATTATGTATATGTGTGTGTATGTGTGTATGTATGTATCCTCTATATCTGTGTTTGTATGTAACATGTTATCTATTCAGAGGAACCAGGGGAGTGGTAGAGCATGAGAGAAAATGATTTATTCTAAGGTATTGTCTAACATGATTATTAAGTTTGAAATTACAGTTTTGTGCAGTTTAGAAGCTGGGGACTCAGAAAATCAAAAGCCTGAGAACAGTATGGATTTCAGAATAAGTATAAAGGCCTCAGAACCAGGAGGATAGAGGTAAGAGAGGAACTCAAATAAACTACACATTGAGATATGTCAGACAGAGAATGAATTAAACCTTCATATGCTTGTAGGCTCCATTCAGACTCTAAATAGATAGCATGACGGTTCGTACAACAGGAGGAAGGCTAGAGAATGTTTTTGGGAAACTTTGGCTTCTGGAAGCACAGTTTGAGGAGGAAAAGTCAGTTTCAGTTACAGCTGGTGTAATGTTTAGTTGTGGGAATAGGGGTGGAAGGAAGCACAGGAGTTTTGTAAGATTCACACAAAAATATTCATCTGACAGCTACAAAATTTGTCAATTTGTCACCCATACAAATTTTCTTAAACCATACATATCTCCTAATAAAAAGAATAACAAAGGCATCATTCTATACACCATGATATAACTATACTTCCTACAAAGAAAATATCACAAAAATCTTTCCCAAGAATTACAGTTAAAACATCAGCTGATGTTTATGTTTTCCTTTTGATATCCCACAACTAAAATACTTGATGAACTTTAAAATTACTTAAAAACTATGACATAAAATCAATACATCTTATATTATGTGAAAAGGAAATGAAAGATGAAAGAAAACAAGATATTATATGTATGCATATATGAAATATGTAAATTTATGAACACAAAATATCTATTCATAACAAAGTGTGAAGAATATTTTCATGAGAATTGCAATTCTTTTTTTTTAATAACCAGTCGTGGTGATAACTAGTTGGAAATGTTTATTTTGAGCTCATAGTTTCAGAGATTCAGTGCCTGGTGATACGACTACACTCTCTGGGCCAGAAGTAAGTCAAAACATCATGGTAAAAGGGCATGGCAGAGGGAAGCAGCTCAAATCATGGCAGTTTATATGAAGAGACACAGGGAAGGGGCAGCAGGATAAGACAGAGTCCCCAGACAGAGTTACAGCTCTAGTAATCGAATAATTGGTCCTCTAAACATTCTTGCATTGCCTAATGTGGCCTTCTGGGAGATACCTCAGATCCAAACCACAACATGAGGTTATGTGCTCCATAAAATACATAAAATATTGGAATGTTTTGGGGGAATGTTAAAAAATTTTAATCATGTTCCTATCAGCTAAATAATAATAGAAAAAATATCATTTCATTGGTTTTTGTGTTCTTCATTGTAAATTTATTAATGTATTAAGGGCTAAAATAGTGTAATTCCTTCCTACATTACATAAGTAGGATAATATTACAGCTCACAGTTCTACCTTGGTCTGGGGACTCATAAGGTATTTGCTCCATCATGTCGGCAGGTTTGTGTGTTGAGAAGATGATAATCACAGAAATATACTAGTCTGTGAGTTTCCTTATCTGCAATTTATTGAGAAAATTTGAATTTACCCCTTGTAGAACTTCAGCTGACATATCACATGGAGAAATACACTGAAGGAGGAATGTAAATATAAATAAAATAAGATGCTGAAGGCAGGTTTTAACCCTGAGTGCTCAATCTGTTAGAGGCAAGTTTTCTGTTTTGACACTTTAAGGCCTTTTGCAGGTTGAGTTGTATGATATTAAGCGATTTGAAAGCTTCACTAATTTAGGAAGCTAACAAAATGAAAAATTTAGTTAGCATGGATATAAAGAAGAAAGGTAAATGGCAAAATAGGAAGAAAATGCTTTAAAGCATCTGGAAAATAAAAAAGAAGCAATTCAGAAAAGGAAATAATTAACATCTCAAAATTTATTAGAATGTATTACTGAAGACAAATAATGTTAAGAATGTAGGATGTTAAGATGTAGGATGTCATAATGTCCAATGGGTATCTGTGAAAGACATGAAAATGAGAAAGCCTGGGCATTTGGGGCTGGAAAAGCCCCTTAAATGCTACCTTTGTCTTACTCTATCCTTTGTAAATATAATGAGTGAGCCATTTTTATTCCCATCTTCCATTTCCTCCTGATACTGAAATTCCATGCACATTACTAGTGATACTAATCAAAGTCTCACTCTAAAAGTTACTCATCTCTGTGTTTTGCCAAACTATAGTGACTTATCTTGCCTATGTTGCTTATACAAATATTCTTCTCAAACATTGCCGCCAGATAATTTTGCATGTATGATTCTAATTAGTCAGATGCTTCTTAAACAACTTCTAATACATTGTCTTGCTACTAGGTTCTCTCTCTCTCTCTCTCTCTCTCTCTATATATATATATATATATATATATATATATATACACACACACACACATATATATATATATATATAAACATATACATGGAAATTATATCTAGAATCAAATATATAAATATGAATGTTTGGATTAGTATGTTTGTTCTTGTGAATGTACAGATTGCATGTATGTAGATATTTTCTTAACTTTATTTGCTCACTCTGAATAATGTGATGTCTTTCTAAAACAACCTTGACATACCTCTGTAACCACTTCCTCTAAGGAATACTTGGTTATAGTCCACATGTGTCACTAATAGCCTTCTGGAAAGACTTTGCATACACATTTGTTCATAGTTATCTTCAGAGTGAGTTTCCTGCTACTTCAACAACCCCTAATTGAGTTGAAATTGAAATGGTATTCTTTCCCAAGTTTAATATTCTCAATATTTCCCCTTCAACAAAAATAGTGTTGTTCTGCTCAAAATGACCTAAGACATATATATGATACAGCTGACAATGTTTTCTATAGAATTTTTGTATACTGCCAGGAAGAGTAATCACTACTTCTTTCTTACTGGGCTTATTGGTACAGATATGTTGTTCTAATGGTCTCAGGTAATTTCTTCTACAAGAAAAGGAAATCAACATACAGATATTTGCAAATTCCACATCTGATACGATTTATATATATGACAGATACATGACAGATGCTCAACATATATGAAACAAATTTAATAAATCTATTAAAAATGGACAAAGACTTGAAGATATATATTCATGTCCAATAACATCTGTTACATGCAAATTACAGCAAAATAAATGCAAATAAAAGTGAGATATTACATTTTGTCTGTGAAAATTAGTACACTTCAAAAGATTATCCCTTCTGGAGAATACCTGGGTGGCAGCAGCAGCAACAGCAGCACAACAGGAGGAAGCTAGAGAATTTGGGGGGAAAATTTTGGCTTCTGGAAGCACAGTTTGAGGAGGGAAAGTCACTTTCAGTTACAGCTGGTATAAGTTTAGTTGTGGGACTAGGGGTGGGAGTACAAGAGTTTTATAAGATTTAAGTTAGAACTAAAATTGTTTTAAAGAAAAAAAGTCAACACTTTATTACTTTCTCAAACTAATTATTTTTTAAAGGTAGGAGGCCCTAGCTCTATAATTCCATCCATAAACTTTAATACCTTAAAATTATTCTGTTTAAAAGCTCTGTAGTTCCTTCTGTTCAATATATCATCAAGTGTCTGAGTTCTTGGTTCTCTTTTGAAATTAACTCCCATGCCCAAAAGGCTATATGGGATCCAAAACAGTATCAGATTTTCCCATGCCTTTTGGGTATCGGGTGAGTTGTGGAGACAACAAAGAAGATGAGATAGTGGAAGACTTGCAAAATGTGGGTGCCAAAAAGGATTTTCACAGGAGAATCCACAATAGCCTTCAGAAATAGGCTTAAGTTGGGGCATGAAGTAGGATTCATACGGGAACAAGAAGGCCTTTCCAGGTCTGACAAACTGCATGAGTTGGGGAAAGGATGAACCTAACCTGTTACGATGAGTCAAGCATTAGTGCTGGGGGCTCTACATAAAGATTAGGAAGCAAGAGGACAGAGTTGAGGTAAGCTTGAATAATGTGGCAAATTTGGACTTAATCCTCTGGGCAGTGGGTAAAGGTTTTTGAAACAGAGTAGCATGGGTAAGATCAGGAATGTCAAAGGAGGAACCCTTCAGAGCTGTGAGAGAATGATCGTTCAGCAACACATCTCTGGTTAGAAATTCAGCTCCTAACATCACATTTCCCAAGCATGGAAGGAGACAAGTTTTTCCAGAATACCTATGTTGTCTAAATCAAATCAACAGTCCCTTTCAGACTAATTATTTGTGTACTATGGTATTTTGAGTCTTTGGAGGGGCCAAAGCAGCAGGTTATATTTCAGATATAGTTTATTGAGAAAATTAAATTGCTAGCTTTTTGAGATGACCAAAAGAGCAACTGTTAAAAGTAATATTTTGTATGTTGGAGAGGAAGTGGGGGGAAAGGTACACACTCATACATGGTTGGTAGGACTGCAAATTGGTGCAACCACTATGGAAAGCAATATAAAGATTCCTCAGAAAACTTGAAATGGAACCACCATTTGACCCAGCAATCCCACTTCTTGGTTTATAGCCCAAAGACTTAAAATCAGCATACTATAGTAATGCAGCCATGTCAATGTTTATAAGCAGCTCAATTCACAATCGCTAAACTATGTTATCAACCTAGATGTCCTTCGATAGATGAATGGATAAAGAAAATGTGGTTTATACACTCAATGGAATATTAATCAGCTTTAAAGAAGAGTGAAATTATGGTATTTGCCAGAAAATGGATGGAGCTGGAGAATATCATGCTAAGTGAAATAAGCCAACCCTCCAAACAACCAAAGGCTGAATATTTTCTCCAATATGCAGATGCTAATTCACCATAAGGCGGGGGTCACTAGAGAATAGCATTACCTTATATTAGGTAGAGGGAAGTGAAGAAATGGGAGGGGAGGGAATGTGAGGATAAGAAAGATAGTAGAATGAAACAGACATTATTATTTTGTGTATATATGTGACTGCATGACCAGAATGATTCTACAACATGTACATTCAGAAAAATGAGAAATTATATCCCATCTATGTATATCAAAATGCATAAATACATTCTACTGTCATATATAACTAATTAAAACAAAAAAGATTAACAAAAAATGATTATCCCTTTTGTAATTAGTAATGTAGAACTTTTGTAACTGAAAAGATGCAACAAAGTAAGGTAAAAAAATGATTGCATACTAGGCACGGTGGTGCATGCCTGTAATCCTAGCAGCTCCAGAGGCTGAGGCAGGAGGATGGCGAGTTCAAAGCCAGCTCAGCAAGAATGAGGCAGTAAGCACTCAGTGAGACCCTGTCTCTAAATGAAATACAAAATAGAGCTGGGGATGTGGCTCAGTGATCAAGTGCCCCTGAGTTCAATCCCCGGACCCTAAATAAATAAATAAAATGATTACATGCTTTTAAAAGAGACAATTTCAGTCTCATTTTGATTAGGTTAATAGCTACCTCTATGCCCCATACTGTTAACTTTACCTTTGTGCCATACATTCACATCATCTCTGTTTTTATATGTGCTGGTGATCACTACTTGTTTCTTTTCTACTAGCAAAATTCTAATCTAATTTATCAATAAACATCCCAATAGAAAATATGAGCTCCATCATTGAGACTAGAGGTTATTAATACATCAACAACAACAATAAATATTACAGTATATGTATTTACATATCACTGTTCAGAAATCAAATCTAAATTTTACCATAAATAAGCTGCTTTCTTTCCTGAGTGATTATTTATTATATTACACTGCTCCTACTCAAATAGAACATCTGAGCATGTGGATATCACGCTAAAAATTTCTCACAATTTTTCTATAAAAGTAAACAATAAAGTCCCCAACTTAGCTTTTTAAGCCCTATGTAATCTTACTGCCTCCCTGATAACATCTGTTCTCTCCCTGCCTCACTCTTTTCAGCTTAGTCACATTTACAACTTTTGATTTCTCCACAATCCAGACTACAAAGTCATGTGCCGTGTCAGGGGTCCACAGGCATCACCAGGTTAGAAATAAAGACTCCTAAGCCCTAGCCCATAACTAATGAAACAGAATTTACATTTAAACAAAATATCTAGGAAATTTATAGGCATTGAAGTTTTTGAAGCAGATTTTATGTTCTGCCTCTCATAGGAGTTCATTGTCTTTCTTCTTCTTTGACCCTCACTCTAACCTTAGCCTATTACAATTTCTCATTAGATTTCTGATGGAACTGGTAGAGCTATGTTTATGTCTGGAGATTGAGGTACAGTTTCATATGCACAACTTTATTTGGGGTCAGTTCCTGAAGGTAATGTAGACATTTTCCCTTATTAAAATTGTGCTTTAAGAGAAAAAATATAAGGAGATCTTCCTAGCTTCTCTGTGATTTGGATTTAAAACAGAAAAAAAAAATAAAAAGCTAGTCAGCAAAGTGGGTGTATGAGGGCATAACTTGAAATTCAATATTGGCAGTTAGATACCTGGAGAGCTCCAAAGATTCTGGTCTTTGCAACAGAGATTGAGAAAGTGCATATAAGCTAAGACTATAGCAGTAGAACCACATCATGGCAGAGGGGTAACTTGAAAGAAAATAGAGGAAGATAATAGTAGATGAGTTGGGTGTGGAAACAGCTGCAGAACAGAAAAGAAATCTGAACTTAGCTAATCTGGTACTTCAGAAAAGCTGTATAGCAGACTGTTACTTAGAAATGTTCCACATTTCTCAATTAATAAATGGGGTTCAGTGTTGGGAATCTTGTGGTTGAGATCATACCTGTGATTACTATTTTGGAAATATAAGTCTCTGTATTTTTCTTTTCCTGAGGATCATAGCAAACATTACTAGGCTATTCCTCCAGAATCTACCATGTGGCTCAGCATAGTGCTAGCAGAATGCCAATGAAGCAGGCACAGAGAAGAAAGTATGTGGCAAAATTTGGATCAAAGATGTAAAAGAGATTAGAGCTTCCTCTGCTCTTGTTTCTGTAGGCTCAGGAGATCAGATGAAGGCTGTCAGGAAGCAAGAAGAGTGCATGTGTGCATTAGGGGACTGGGACTCTCTTTGCCCTATTCGTGGGCAATGCACCGTATGGTACTTCCACTCATGGTGATTGATTGTTTCACCCTGCAAGGGTGTTTTAGGATATTACCAAAACCCACTTGGGAATGTGTTGACTTAATATGGACACAGTAAACTCCAGAAGATGGAATTTGCTATTCTGTGCTACCATATACCTAGGATCAGGGAAGCTGAGAGTCATTTCTACCAGCTCTGGTCACAAACTATTCCAACTGGTGCATGTAAAATAACACAAAAGAGAAAGGGGTAGATAAACACCACTCTTGTTCTCTGTAAAAGGTGTATAGCACTCCCCTCAAAAAATAAAACAGGAAAAGAAGAGATGATTGTTGTAGGTATTAAATGTCCAAACCCCCCCCCAAAAAAAAACAGGAAAAGAAGAGATGATTGTTGTAGGTAGTAAATGTTCACCCTTGTTCACAATGTTAAGTCCCTTACTAGAAAAAACAATTCTTTCATTTTTCTTTAAGACTTTGATTGCATTTGCAGATTGGTGTGTGTCTCTATGTGTGTTGCTTCTTTTCTCTTTTATTATTACTCTTTCTTTTTATGATCTATTGTTGTTATAGTTTTATGTACTCTTTCTCTTTTTCCCCTTTCTAATAGCAAAAATCTCAATCCTGAGCACCTTGTGAAAAGGGGGAGATGAATAACAAAAACAATGGAAGAGATACAGTATTATACAGTATTAAAATTAAAAGCAAATATCAAACAATATTCTTTGATTCTTGGCCTCTTTTTCTTTTTCATTTTGGTTTTCTTTCTTCTGCTATTCCCTTTCATGTTTTTTGTATTGTAATTTTTTATTTTGCCTTCCTCATCCCATTTTCTTCTTGAGTGGTAACTGAAGGCAGGTGGGGAGTGGCTGGAGGGGGTGGGTGTCAGGAGCCATCCATGGGCTGTGTATGTGATTTATTGTGCATAGTAGCAAAATGAGGGGCTAGGCCTGGCTCTGCGAACTCCCTGTCAGGGATTGATTGCATTATGCAGGTGCGCCTCCCCCTCTAGCTTTTTTTAAAATCTATTCATCTGTAGAAGGGTGCCCAAGTTGGTTTCATAGCTTAGCTGTTAAGAATTGAGCTGTAATAAGCATTGATGTGGCCATGTCACTTTAGTATGCTGATTTTAACTCCTTTGGATGTATAGTGAGGAGAGGTATAACTGGGTATTGGTGGTTCTATTCCTAGTTTTTTGAGGACTCTTCATACTTTATTCCAGAGTACTTGCACCAATTTGCAGTCCCACAGCAATGTATGAGTGTATCCTTTTCCCCACATCCTCACCCATATTGTTACTTGTATTCTTGATAATTGCCAGATAATTGGAAATATCAAGGAGTGTGTCTACAGACCCTCAATAGCTATGCCTTTTTGTGACTTAGTCACCATCTGTGGTTTCTATATTCCCTGTTTTTTTGTGTTGTAGTATTCATTAAAGTTTAGTTGTGTGATATCCAAAATATTGACAACATCAAAAATGGTAAGGGCCAAAATTATATGAGATAAAATATTTATTAAAATTATGACTATAAAGAGAGAAGAAAATGGAATGAGGAAGGCAAAATAAAAATTACAATACACAAAACATGAAAGGGAATAGCAGAAGAAAGCTGATTTTAAAAGCAATGGACTGATTAATCTGGCAGAAGAAATGTCTAGACAGCATAATATTCAGGCAGTGTCATGGATATTGCTGGCAACTTTTAATCAAATTTATTGTAAAAATAAGGAGTAGAAAGCAAAGCAGAAATGTTTGAAAGGTTTTGAAAGGTTTGAAAAGGATGGTCCTAAAAGGTGGAAATAAAACTGGGCCTAAGGAAGTTACAGTTGTTAAAGACACTACCACCACTAAAGAAATGCTGAAGACTTGGCCCAAAGATGGCCTGAGGGCATCTCAGGAGCTGGCTAGACCACACCTATCTCAGGCTCTTGAGAGTAAGGTGAAAATTCTCTTGAGTAGAGACCAATGGTAAATCCTTGCACCGGGTGGCCTAGGAAGATTTTGTTAACTTACTCAGCCACTCAAAACCTGATGCAGCAAGGGTCCCAGGAGGCTTGGCTATTGCTTGAGCTGGTGGCAGACCTTGGCATCAGCCCCATGGTGCTGGTTCTGCAGGAATTCAGGATGCCTAGAAGGCCAGGCAAAGTGCACCAGGGTTAGAGTCCCTGAAGACACCCTGTCATGAGCAGAGCTATTAATAATTACTCAGAAGCAGATTGTCTTTAAATGCAAGTTTATATTCGATCACTCCAATCATCAAACATAAATGATTAATGCCAAAAGTGTTTGGTGTGCTGGAGCACCCCAACTGGCATTTAGTGCACATTAACTAAACCACACAATCCTAGGGCAACCACGAGCCCCACAATACCTCTCCAGTGCCACGTGACTTCTCTTAGCTGAAAAGCACATGCTGTCATTGTCTGGTGGTTCTCTCTAGCTGATGCTTGGATGTCAGGGAATGGTGGAGTTGATCTGAGGATGGAAAGCAAGGCAGCCAGTCTCACTGATGTCCTCAGAGTAGCCTCATTGATGTGGCAGGACAAGTGGTTCAAATATAGTTCCAAGTTGGTCGTATACGTTGGTGATTAGTTACACCCAGTTAAAGTCAATGTGCATTGGGTATGTCCAGTGAGGTGATGTACTGTAACAGGGCAGGTTCTTTGCACATGTCCATGGAGCTGTGCTTCCTATCAATTTTATCCAGTCATTGTTAAGTGTGCCTATGGTTAGGGCCCCTTACAACTCCTCATCAGTTGCAACCAGACATGACTAATCATGCCTATGGCCAGCAACTTTGTGAGTCCCAGCATGTCCCAACATGTCTATTGCCGCGTCCCCTCGCCAGCAAAGGAAACACGACACAGGATTCTTCCTTCAGCAGTTTATTCAGGCCTTTATTTTGACATGTCTTCTAGTTTCTACTTCTACTCCTACTGCTACTTCTACTGCTACTCCTACTACTACTACTACTACTACTGCTACTACTACTCCTACTACTACTACTACTACTACTACTCCTACTACTACTACTATTACTACTACTACTACTACTGCTACGTGCCCCAGCCCTAATAAAGCAGATAAAGCCCCAATGCACAATTGCCACGTGGATCTTTCTCATAGGGTGTTTTACAGCTACGTGCCAACTCTCCCAAAATAAGGAGTTGTTTATCACAGGCCACGGCGCCTATCAGCGCCATCTTGTAATGGCGGCCACAGTACACAGAAACGGCTCACTACAGTCTATGGCAGATGCTCCTTACATACCCCCTGAAAAATCAAAGTGTGGAGATGTGAGGAGGAAGCTAAAGCTGCATTGGAGATCCCCAAGATTAACGTATGCCAATATGGTGAAACCTCTGCTGAGGATGACTACAGGAATTGAGCTGAGACAAGCCAACAGAAAGGCCACTTGGGCTGCAGCCAACATGGCCACCAGGGCAGAGCTACACAAGCCCTTTGGAGAGAACATCATGATGCCATGTGTCCCAGATGCTGAACATGAAGCTATGGGACTTGTTTGCCCATGTGGCTTTTTTTCTATGTCCCTAATTTTGTGAATGGAAATGTTTACTCTGTACAATTATATATTGGATACTTATAAATTTCTTTTAATTTTTATGGGAGCTCACAATGCAAGATTGCCTTGAGCCTCAGAGAGGGCTTTGGACTTGAACTTTGAGCAACCTCAGAACTGTTGAGACTATGTGGACTCTTGGAAAAGGACTAAATGTATTTTATATTGTCATATGAGTGTGAACTTTTGGGGATCAGAGGCAGAATGTTATGGTTTAGATGTGAGGTGTCCCCCCAAAAAAATCTCACATGTGAGACAATGCAAGAAGTTCCAAGAAGAAATGATTGGATTACAAAAGCCTTAATCCAATCAGTGAATTAATCACCTGCTGGTATTCATTGAGTGGCAAGGCAGGGGGGGTTTCCCTGGAGGAGTTGAGGAATTGGGGGTGTGGCTTTAGGAAATATGTTTTGTATCTGGAGAGTGGAGTCTTTCTGCTTCCTCAGCTTTATGGGAGCTGCTTCCTCTTTTTCCTACTCTAAAGTTGTTCTGGTTGGGTCCTTTTAGTCATAGCAGGGAAAAAGCTAATAAAAGTCCAATCTCTCCTATATATGCAAATTGCATAGGAAAATAAACTTTGAATTTAGAATAAAATAGAGACTTGTCATGATTGACATATCATAACAATCTTCAGGGTTATGATGAACATTTGTCCCAAATGTTGTCCTCTTCCTTTGTCATCAGCCTTTCTCTGATACTTCTTCTTTGTTATGTCTCTCTTAGAATTATCCTTATATTTCTCTGTTATTCTCTTCCTTCCTATTTCTTTTCACACAAAATTTCCCTTTCATTGTCTTGTTTACTTTCCCTTCTCCATGATTTTGTCTCATTTACAAATTTTCATTAAAATGTTGTAAGTGGAAAATGTTTACATCTTTCTAGGTGAAGTAAATAAATGCCAAGTTTTCTCCAGATTTCATAGAGTACTCTGTATAATGCTCTTTATTCTTGCTTCCAATTCAATTGAATAATTATCTGACCTTAATTCCATCACAAATTAGAAACTAGCTGGGACTGGTGTTTCATGCCTGTAATCCCAGCTGCTTGGGAGGCTGAGACAGGAAGATCTGGGTTTCAAAACCAGCCTCAGCAATGGTGAGGCACTAAGCAACTAAGTGAGACCCTGTTTCTAAATAAAATACAAAATATGACTAGGGATATGCCTCAGTGGTTGAGTGTCCCTGAGTTCAATCTCTAGTATCCTCCAAAAAATATTTAAAAAAAAATCAGAAACTATTCTCTCAAAAGTCATTAAAAATATCTTAATTTCCACTCTCAGTACTCTCTAGTCATTTCTTGTCACACCACACATTACTTTTGACCTTTAAAAGTGTACTTCACCTTTTCCTCCTTCAATATCTTTTCTCTGGAAAGTTGAGTCCATATCACTCAACTTTCCAGATCATTCTTCTAAGCAATGTTTTCTGATCTCTCCTTGTCTCTTTTTTGTTAGAGCCAGAACTCTTTATTGCAACAGGAAATGAATTTATTGAAATCATATAGGCTCTTAACTTAGAAAAGATAAGGATATTAAAGAAATAAACTAAAAATAGGCAGTAGTAGGGAAGGCCAGTGCAGTCAGTCAATAGTCAAATCCATGATCTAGTAGACCTGCACCCAGCTATGTGCCATTTGTGGGTTATCTTCTTTATACCTTAATTCATGAAAAATGTTTATTTAGACTAACATTAACAATGCTCGTGTATCATCAGTTTTGGAGTTTGACTGGGGTACATAAACCCATTCTAAGAGACTATGCAGATCCTTGTGATTGTGAGATTTAGGCTTTATTCAGCTTCGCATCATCCTTGGTGCCAAGGAACTCTTCCCAGTGCACACTCTCCAACCTCAGGCAGCACAATTATCACCAGGCCATGTTCACAGACACAGTTCTAATCCTCCTATGGCATCAGGCAATGACCTGTGTCCCAGTGGGACCAACTTATGTTTTGGCCTGCATCACTGACAGCAGCAGCATAGCTCCTGGTATACTCCTAAGACTGCACAGATCCATGTGGCTTCGAGATTCAGTTTTCCCTCAGGTTAGCATCAGCCTAAGTAGCATCAGGGACTGACTTCATCAATACTACTCCAGTAATGAGCAAAAAAGATTATGGCCCAAGACCCAATTTTCTGGAGGTAAGACTGCACTGTAGGCATAATACTTTGCCCTGGAATTCAGTGTTGCTTGACATGTAGTTCAGCGAGCCTACATGGTGTCAGGGGAAGACATTGAGCTCTAGTATATCAGATTTGTTCTGGCCAACATCTGTTGTTGATTATTGGGGTGTTGGTCATAAGTCAATTTCAGTAATAGATAGACAATAGCAGTGTGGCCCTTGGTTCTACTTGGTGTTTTCTTGGTTTTGGTAAGCTACGGTAAGCTACGACTCAGTGGCATCAGTGGCCACAGGCATATCATAAGAGCCCCAAGCTTTGCCATCATGGCAGAGCAGAATCCTGCATTGCCTGACCACAGGATGATGCTGCAGATTAAATATTTGGACCTATTCTAATCCCAAGGAGATACTTGAGGGAAGGACCACCTTTTCTAGGTGATCCCCTAGTTCAATCTGAGTAACGTGTGCAACTGCATTTGGAATGAATTTGGGCTTGGATTGCCCTCTAATGGAGAAAAAGGCAAAGACACCAGTAGCAAACTCCTGCCAAATATGGACTTTGGCTCCATCTACTGCTGAAATTGTAAAAGTGACTGAAAGCACAAAGAAAATAAACAGCCTGCTTGGAGTTTCTAGAAAGCCAGAATGGGAAGATAAATAAATAATAACAGAATGCCAAATTCATATTTCACTCTGACAAGCATCAGCTGTTTTCAAGAAACCATAATTTCAAATATTATTCAAAATAAGTTGCCTGAAATGACCAGAGAGTAGTTGGATTATCCACACAGAAAATCTATAAGAAACAGCAGTTATTTTGGATCAAATTTCTTTACAGTTAACTATAGTATATTCGGTTCAAGAGCTGGTAAATATACATTCTTCTCATCAGCGCACAGAGCATTATTCAAGACAGATCTTATAATAGGCCACAAAATATCTCACTCAGTACACACAAACTATTTTGAAATAGTATCAAATCTTTCCAAACAAAACACAATTACACTAGAATAAATAACAGGAGAAAATCTGGAAATTATAAAAACGCATGGAAGTTAAACAATTTAAGTTTTGAGGGGAGGAAGATTGAAACCAGGGACAATTTACTACTGAGCAACCTCCCAGTCCCTTTTTATGTTTTTATTTTGAGACAAGTTTTCTCTAAGTTGCTGAGGCTGGCCTTGAACTTGTTATCCTCCTGTCTTAGCCTCCTGAATGGCTGAGATTAGCGATCTGCACCCTTTTGCTCTGAACCTGTTGTAAATAACTTCCTTTTGAATAACCAATGGATCCAAGAAGAACTCAAGAAAGAAATTTTAAAATGTCTTTAAAGAGGGAGGGAAGGAAGGAGGGAGAGATAGAGAGGGAGAATAAATAATATCTAAGGGATACAGCAAAATTAGAACTAAGAGGAAAGTTTATAAAAAATCAAAGCCTATATAAACCAATAAACAAAAACCCAGAAAATTTCCAATACACAACCTATTGCTGTTATCTCAAGGAACTAGAAAAAAAGAATAAACCAAAAACAAAATTAACAGAATAAACAATAAGGATCACATCAGAAGAAATTTTATAAATCAAAACTAGAAAAAAATTGCATAGGATCAGTGAAACAAAGAGGTGGCTCTTTGAAAAGATAAACAAAATTGACAAACACTTGATAGAATAAGACAAAGAGAAACAGCACTCAAATAAATCAGTGATGAAAAGGAATACATGTAACTTAAACCACAGACATACCGAGAATCATTTGAGATTTTTTATGAATTATCATATGACAACAAATTTGAAAACCTAGAAGAAATGGAGAAATTCCTGAAATCATATACATTATGAAGATGAATCATGAAGAAATGGAAAACTTGAACAGAATAATAAAAAGTAATAAGCTTGAATAAGACACTAAGTGCCTCCCATCTAAGAAATGCCCACTACATGATGACATTTCTCTGAGTCCCTTCACACATTTAAAGAAGTTCTAATACCAATTCTCCTTAAGTTCTGCTTCAATATGGAAGAGAAAGGAATTCTTCCAAACTCATTATCTGAGGCCAGAATAAAACTGATACCCAAACCAGATAAGGATATAAGCAAAAAAGAACACAGCAAACCAATACACTTTATGAATACAGACATAATTATCCTCAACAAAATACTAGCAAACCAAGTGAAACAGCACACTCCACATGAACAAATGGGATTCATCCCAGAGATGTCAGAATGGCTCAACACATGCATACCAATGATTGTCATATATTGCATCTATAGAATGAAGAGTAAAAATTACATTTCCATCACAATGAATTCAGAAAAGTCATTTCAAACAATTCAAAATTCTTCCATGATTAAAAAAAAAAAAAAAACTCGGAACAAGATAGGTATTGAAGGTATTATGGTTTAGATGTGAGGTGTCCACCAAAAGCTTATGTTTTAGACAGTGTACAAATTTGCAGATGTAAATGATTGGATTATGAGTCTTTACTCAACCAGTAGATTAATCCACTGATAGGGATTAATTGGGCTAATTGAAGATGTATAGAATGAGGCTGGAAGAGATGGGTTACTGGGGACTTGCTTCTGGGGTTTATATTTTGTTCTTAGCAGAGCGCTCTCTCTCTCTCTCTCTCTCTCTCTCTCTCTCTCTCTCTCTCTCTCTCCACCCCCACCCCTGTCTCTTCCCCCTTCCTGATTGCCACGTCCTGAGCTGCTTTCCTTTGCCATGATGTTCTGCCTCACTCAGGCCCAGAGCTGTGGATTCAGCTTTCTATGGACTGAGACCTTTGAAAGAGTGAGCTCCAAATAACTTTTCCTCCTCTTCTTGTCATGTCTTTGGGTCACAGACACAAAAAGCTGACTAAACCATAAGAAACGGACCTCAATATAATAAAGTCCATTTATAATAACCCAAGAGCTAACATTATACTAAATGGGGAAATGCTGAGAACTTTCTCTGTAAGATTAGGAACAACACAAGAAGGCCCACCTTCACTACTTTTATTCAACACAGTGTTGAAATCCTAGCCAGAGTAGTTGGGTAAGAGAAAGAAACAAAAGGCATACAAATTGAAAAAAAGAGGAATTCAAGTTGGCACTACTGACATATGACATGATCTGATATATAAGAAACCTCAAACACTCTACCAGAAAACTATTAGAACCAATAAAAGAATCTAGTAAAATTTTGAGATACAAATCCAGCATGAAAAATCAGTAGCATTACAATTCACCAATAGTTGTTTATCTAAAATAGAAGTAAAGAAATGATCCAATGTGCATCTTAAAAATAAGATTTGAAGCTATGGAACTACTGGAAGAAAACAATACACCAGAAGATTGGAATTGGCAAAACTTATTTTGAGAAGACCTCAAAAGCACAGGAAATAAAATTAAAAACAGACAAACAAATTACATCAAAATAAGAGGAACTCTAGATAGGGCAGAGGAGTTGGAGGGGAAGGGAGGGGGCATGGGGTTATTATTGATGGTGGAATGTAATTATCATTATTATCCAAAGTACAGGTATGAAGACACAAATTGGTGTGAATATACTTTGTATAGAACCAGAGCTATGAAAAATTGTGCTCTATATGTGTAATAAGAATTGCAATGTATTCCACTGTTATGTATACATAAAAAAAAGAGCATCTTCACAGCAAAGAAATTAATCAATGGTGTATGTGCACAGACAACCTACAAAGTGGAAGAAAATATTTAAGTGTTCAAAGTTTTTGACAATCATGACTGTCTTGCCCCCTTTTCATTCTGACTAAATCAATCTTTCAAGCATTTAAATGACTTAAAGTGATATATCTCCCCCTAAATTCTTAAAGTATTGGTATCTTTAATTTGAAAATGTTCAAAAACTTTAATCATGTTCACACCATAATAAATAAAGCAGAAAAATAACGTTTTACTTAAGCATTCTTCAATGTGAATTTATTAAGGCACTAAATGCTAAAGTAGTGTAAATGTTTCCAAAATGACTTAGAATAATAATATACATACCTAACCATATACCATAGGCTGGAGACTCTACCCCTTTGTGTTAGTACGTTTGTGGTTTGCTGAGAAGATGAAAAATCACAGCAAAACTACTACTCTTTGAACTTCCTTATCTCCACTGTATTGGGAAATTATGAATTTTACTTCCTTTAGAATTTCAACTGATGAATCACAGGGCGAAAAAAACCAAACAAACTGAAATAAGAATGTAGTAATAAAATAACAGGGTGTTGAGGCAGTTCCTAATCTCCAAGAGGATGCTCTTAGCTCAGTTTGTTTCCTAGTAACAAGAGGAAGTGAGTTGCCTCTCTTTATTTATGAGGTTTTTAAAGGGCTTTTACAACTATTTGTATGATATCAGTCAATGTGAAAAGCTTCACTAATTTAGAAAGCTAAGAAATAAGACTGAAAAATTAAGTTAGCATAGATGTAGAGAAAAAAAGAAAGCTGATTGCATAGGAAGGAAATTATCTCATTCTTTAGAAAAAAATTTTAAAAATAAATCCAGTAAAAAATGGAATGGAGTAACATCTCAATAGTTATTAGAATATATTATGAAAGATAAGTAATTTTAAATGATTATTACCTAAGGTCAAATAATTTAAGATAGGATGTGCTAATTTCTAGTGGGTTTCTGGGAAAGACATAAAAATGAGCATGCTTGGGCTTTTTTTGGGTTCATATAAATACTAGATTTCCTCATACTCCATACTCTTTACATTTCAACTAGACATTTTTATTCATACTCTGCCTTTATTTTTTAAAATAATTATTTTTAGTTATAACACCAGGAACTGCCTTTCTTTTAATATTAAAATTCCATACTCATACTACTTATGACAGTCAGGATGTCACTCTAAAAATTACTCACGTGTGTTCTACAAAATTCTAGTTACTTATTTCCTCTACCATCCTGCTTATAATCTTATTTCCCAAACATCGCTGTCAGATGATTCTTTCATACAAAACTATGACTAAGTCATATAATTCTTAAACAGCTTTTAATGTTACCTTGCTACCAAATTATATACATGTGTGGTATATATGTCCAGATCTCAGTACATAAATATAATTGTAAATATATATGAATGAATATAGATGTATATTATTGGGACTGTACAGATTGCATGTAAGCATATATTTTTTAATTTATATTAAGTCTTCTGGATACACATTACTCTCTTCACCATATGCTTTAGTTCATAAAGTTCTCTCCAGAAACTACTAATAGCATCATTAATTCATTTAAAATTGTAAAGGTATTATTTCCCAAAGACTATCTCAAATGTACTCCTTCCCTGAAAATAGTTGTTTCTCTTAAACTGATCTAGGAATAATATATAATAAAACTGACAGTGTTTTCAATGAAATTTTTCCATATATCTAGAAGGATAGTTGGTAATTCTTACTAGAACTATCAAAATGCATTGGTACAAGTGTCTAGTGTAATATGTTCTACAAGGCAAAGGCAATCAAATTTCCAGATGTTAGCAAGTTAAATATTTAATTAAAAAATTGCATATACATAGGATCTATGATAAGCTCTCAAATTATATAAAATGAATTTAATAACTCAATTATAAATGGAAAAACACTTGAAGAGACAACTCACTAAAGATACATATTCATCTCAAATAAGAACACAAAGATATGCTGGACATCATTAATCATTTGGTAAATGCAAATTAAATCCTCAAGGACAGATCATAGTTTACTTATTAAAATAAATACAGTTAAAAATATTATTTATCCTAAAATACTAGTGTAGAACTTTGTAGTCAAAAATTATAATATGTTTTGTGAAGACATAATTAAATAATTTTTAAAGGGGAGTCAAGTCAAATTTTAAGTTAATAGCTATGTCTGCCTGTAATATAGTTTATTTCAAGTTTCTTCAAATTATTCAGTGACTATACTTATATACTTATATAGGCTGTTTTTCCCCCACGTATTTCCTTTTCACTAGCAATGTTCTAAGTTAACTAATTGATTAATGAATTATATGGTCTTTCCTTTTGCCCCCTTTTTTTTTCACATGGAGGCAATGTCAAAACAATAACAACAAACTTTTACTGTGTAGGTATTTATATACTACTATTCATATCTAAGTGTTAAAATAAGTAAATTATTTTCTTTACTTAATGAATGTTTATTAAAGACCACTGTTAATACCCAAAGAGAACATTTGAGGATGCAAATACCATGTTAAAAATTCATCAAAAGTTTTCTACTAAGTTAGGTTAAACAACAAAAAGGCTGGCCTATCCTTCTAAGCCTTGTATAATCTTTCCTCTACTGCCTTCCTGGCCATTTTTGGCTCTTACCTGCTTCTCACTTTTCAGATCAATCACATTTACATGTTTTGATTTCTCCAGTGATCTAGACTACTTAATAATCAGCTCATGTTCCAAGGGTCTACAAGAATTTCCCTTATATAAATAAACTCTCCTGAGCCTCAGTCTGTAATTATTAAATTAGAATCTGCATTTTAACAAAATCTCCATGAAATGTATAGGCATTGAAGTTTGGGAAGTAGAGCTGTGTATCACTTCCTATAGAGATCATTTTACTTTTCCCTTCCTTTGCTCCTCCCTCTGACCTTGGCCTACTATAATGTCTCATTAGATTTCGGCTTAAACTGGTAGTCTTAAATATATGTTTGACTATTGAGCTATAGGTTTTTTTTGATGATTATTTTGTTTTAGATAGAATCTAGATCTTTACCTTTAGAAAATTCATGTTGTAATGAGAATTGTTAGGATTTAAATATGAGGTGTCCCCCAAAAGCTCAGGTACAGGACAATGCAAGAGGGCTTAGAGATAAGATTATGATATCCTTAACCTAATCAATACATTAGTCCCCTAATAGGGATTAACTGGGTGGTAACTGTAGGCAGGTAAAGTGTAGTTGGATGGGGGCATGCTTTTGGGGTGTATATATTGTCCTGCTGAGTGAAATCCTTTGTCTTCTTCCTGGTGCCATGTTCTGAGTTGCTTTCCTCAACAATATCCTTCTGCCATGATGTTCTTCCTCACCTCTGGCCCAGAGCTATGGAGTTGACCATCTATGGACTGAGACCTCTGAAACTGTGAACTCACAAATACACTTTTCATTCTCTAATTGTTTGCATCAGGTCTTTGGGTTACAGTGGTAAAAAGCTGACTAAAAGAAGCACATACAATCAAAGAATTCAGAACACTACATTTTATATACAAACTAAAATTTACCTCAATATGCCAGAAGTGCCACCTGTGGGGCAAAGTGGTGGCATAAATAATAATACCATGTGTTAAATCTAGAACTATCTATAGTGACTTAATATTTTCAACTTCAAAGTTTGTAATACCTTGTGGAACAATTTGAATGAACTACTCTGTAGAGTGTCCAAATACACAATACTCCATAGAACAATTTCACTGTATCCTACAGGGAATCCTCTGGCTTTCTTGGGGAATTGGTCCCTTCCCCTTTCTCTTGGGCCAAAAA
Source organism: Urocitellus parryii (assembly GCF_045843805.1). NCBI lineage: Eukaryota > Metazoa > Chordata > Mammalia > Rodentia > Sciuridae > Urocitellus > Urocitellus parryii. The sequence continues at coordinate 147,287,510 of NC_135532.1, forward strand.
TCATAGAATGTACAATTAGTTGGCTCTCTCTCTTTTTTTTAAATGACAAATTTATATACAAAACATTCCTTAGCTTGGGAAATGAAAATTCTAAAATGAATCAGTCTGCTCAGAATTTCTTTCTATATTTTCATTCTTCTTGCACTCTAATTGTATTTTTTCTACATTACAAAGCCCAAAGCATTTAAGGATCTCCACAGTTTCTTTCAAAGGATGGGTAAGATAAATGGTTTCTATAATATTCATTGTTCTCTATATAAAAAGTTTAAAATTTTGTTAATTTATAATAATTTATAATTGGGTTTAGAAGATGTAAAGAAAACAAGTAGAAATGGAAAACTACTCTTGAATTTTCTGTAAATGCTATTTTCATGACTAAAATATGGATAAACAAAAGAATTAGCTGGAAAACTGATTTGTTTCCTTTAATCATCTTTTATTATGTTGTTAACCTAACTATAAGGACATAGGAGAAACATTTTGGTGAACCAGAGCAATAATTTAAAACTGGGTTTAAAAATTCAATTATGTTTCTTACAGATATTTCTTTCTTAAAGATATCACTTTGTGCCGGGAGACATGGAGCACTGATGTAATCCCAGCTGCTCCGGAGGCTGAGGCAGGAGAATCGTGACTTCATAGCCAGCCTCAGCAAATTGTGAGGTGCTAAGCAACTCAGTGAGACCTTGTGTCTAAAATAAAATATGAAATAGTGCTGGGGATGTGGCTTAGTGATCAAATTCAACCCCTGGTACAAAAAAAAAATATGCCACTTTATGTTTCTGATAAGATTAATTGTTTAATTAAATACATATGGTGCTTAAAACTTTCAGGGTGTCAATCAAATATTAGCTTCTCTTCTTTTACTCACTTCCAAACATAATTTTATTAAATATGTATATTAACATCCCCATATACATAAACATATTTTATATGTATATATAAAATCAGGACACATACTTAAAATCTTTCTCTACTTCTCTCTCTAGCATTTATGTATTAAAAAGTATCTACACACAAACAAAATTTGAAAATTTTAAATTATTTTTTGATTTGTGACTTATGGAATGAACACCATCCCCAATTAAAACACATATAACCAGTAAAATTATTGGTGTGATTATTTATACAGATAATTTCAGTTTTAATGTTTATCTCAAAACTATCTGCTAAACAAGGCTAATTTATTAGAGATGAAATTCCATTCAAGTAAATTACACACTATGTTAAAATACAGGTAGAGATGTTTCTATTAAGGCATAGTTGATTTTCAAATTGGGAGATGCAGGATCAATTCCAAAACCAAACCAGTTTTCCACTTGAGACAAAGGGACAATATTTTTTATAAAATTTAAATGGCAAAGGGAAGATCTGACTGCATCATTCCTTGAGATAAGAAAGTCCGAGTCCTGCACTTTGGAAAATGGCACCGATTAGGTGACCAGAAAATTTATAAATCCTTTGAAATGTCTGGGTCAGAGGCAAACTGGCCACTCTGATACCTCTTAGGCTTAACTAGGTACAGGAGGAGAATTTTTCACTTAGCAGTTTTAGTTCCCCACATGATGTCTGTGAGATAACCCAACCTTTGTCAGCAAATCTCTAAGGCTTGATAATAATGTTTCCCTTTCTTTGATCACTTGAACAGAAATTCTCATGTGATTCAGTTCTAATCACTATAATATTGAAGACAAACCAACTTCTAAATATGGAAAGCATTCTAGATCATGTTTATGATCCAAAATACATATTAGATATATTTATGAACAAGAGAAATTTTGTGTGTAAAATTTAAAATCAAATCTCTCATATGCAAATTCCATAGAAAATTAAAATTTGGATTTTGATTAATGATGAAGAATCCACATTTCTTGATGAACTGCCCAGTTAAGACCTATATTTACCTTCAAGCCTCTGAGACTTTCTTTTCAACCCTTTCCAGCCTTTTAAAAAAATGTCCCAGTCTTTTTTGGCTTGTCTTTTCCACACTTGCCCATATATGTCCCTTTCATTTTCTTCCTATTGTTTTTCCTTTCCAGAACTCGATTTTTTCCCCACTTCTCCTGTCCCCCTTTATTCCTCTCCTCATTTTCCCCCTTTTTCCTGCTTGGAATAGTTTGTTCTAAAATTCGTAGAAGAAATTTATCTTTCATTTACCTACAGCAGAAGACAAATTCTAGCTCTTCTCCACATCACTTGAAGTTCTCACTATACTGCCAATTGCTTCCCACTCTTCTAATTCTCTGACCTTAATCTATAACTAAATGGAAAGGACTCTCATTAATTCCACCACAAATCTCTTATTTTCATAGTCAGTGATCTCTGTTCACTTACTGTCCGAGCAGAATATTTGCTCTGGCATTTGTCACAGTACTTCACTTTGTTGCCTGATCATTGTCCCTTCTTTATGCCCACGTTCTCTCACTCAGTTTTTCAGTTTTTCTTCTTCTCTCATCACTCTGATCAGTGTCTTCCTTCTGATCTCTCTCTTGTCTTTTCTTTGTTTGGACCTTGGGTACAACAGGACTCTTAGGTACAACACAAAGGGATTTTTATTGAATGGATATTGATTCTAATAGAGAAAGGCTAGGGAGATGGTAGGAATAACCTGAAAAAATAGTCATGAATAGAATAAAGTTGTGCAGCCAAAATCATTTCCCTATACTATCTTAATGCAGCTGGCTGATGTTGCTGTTGATCATTGGAATGTCACATCCCACACTATCAATTTCATTTTTGAGTGTGGGACACATTTGCTGGAGTCTTTTTATGCCTTGCCTGCATTTCCAAAATTCCCTTTAATCCCTCTTCCTTTGTCTCTCACTCTCCAAATTCTAAATGTCTGGTGTGCCACTTTAACTGTCCCAATCTCAATTAAATCCCCTCACTCTAGGTTCAGTAGGGTTAGAAATGTGAGTTTCTAGCTGTAGAGGAGTAATAGTCTCTTCATCATCAAAATTTATGTGGTAGAAAAAGGGATCAACTGCAATCCTTCTCATGAATGACAAATGTGCACTTCATAACTGGTTTACTATAACTTTCTCAAATCCCTTTTCTATTTCTCTTTTACATTTGAAACTCTTAGATGTGTGGCACATACACAGCTACATCTTAAATTACTCCCAATGACTTATATATCATTATTTTTAAAAGATGGATTTGTAATAGTACTGATTATGTGCCACCTGGATTTTCAGAGGACATTCCTTGCACTTACTGCCAAAGAATCTCAGTTCTCAACCTCATTTTAAGTTACTGTGTGACTACACTCTTTCACTATCTGCCTCTCATCTAATATTCATGGAGTCCTACTGATAGGGCATTCTTAATGTTTTGAATTAATGTATCTTTGCCTTTTTTACTCTAAAGTCTTATCATAAAGGTGAAGCATTTTTCATGCATGTGAAACATCTCAATAGCCTTTAAAAGTATGCATTCCAAATCTCATTCTTAAATTGTAAGTCTATTGCTACAGTAACCTCTTATTCTTCATATTTGGTAGTAAAGATGCCCAGACAATTCTGATAAGTAATCTGTCTTGGGATCCTTCAATGTTAGAAACAACTACATTATTAACAACTCAAACTTCAGTTTCTTCTTGTTTTAAAATTTATTCTATTTTGTTATATATGACAGCAGAATGCATTACAATTCAGATTACACAAATAGAGCACAATTTTTCACATCTCTGATTGTACACAAAGTAGAGTTACACCATTCATGTCTTCATATATGTACTTAGGGTAATGATATCCATCTCATTTCACTGCCTTTCCTATCCCCATGTTCCCACCCTTCCCCTTCCTCTCCTATGTGCTATTTAAAGTTTCTCTATTCCTCCCACGCTGCTCCCTCATCCCCATTATGAATCAGCATCCTTATATCAGAGAAAACATTCAGCATTTGGTTTGTTTGAATTGGCTTATTTCACTTAGCATTATATTCTCCAACTCCATCCATTTACCTGCAAATGCCATGATTTTATTCTCTTTTAATGCTGAGTAATATTCCATTGAGTACATATACCACATTTTCTTTATCCATTCATCTACTAAGGGTATCTAGGTTGATTCCATAACTTAGTTATTGTAAATTGTGCTGCTATAAACATTGATGTGGCTGCATCACCGTAGTGTGCTGTTTTTAAGTCCTTTGGGTATAGACAAAGGAGTGAGATAACTGGGTCAATGGTGTTTCCACTCCCAGTTTTCCAAGGAATTTACATACTCCTTTCCATATTGGATACACCAATTTGCAGTCCCACCAACAATATATGAGTTTGCCTTTTCCCCCCACATTCTTGACATAGTGGAGATTTAGCCTATTCTATTTTTTCTTCTATTAGGAACAGTGTCTTTAGTTTAATTCCTAGGTCCGTGATCCACTTTCAGCTGAGTTTACTCATGTTGAGAGACAGCGTTTTAATTTCATTTTGTTGCATATGAATCTTCAGTTTTCCCAGAACCATTTTTGAAGAGGTTATCCTTTCTCCAATATATTTTTTGGTACAGTTGTCTAATATATGATTACTGTAATTATGTGTATTTTGTCTCTGTGTCCTCTATTCTGAACCATTGGTCTACAACTTTATTTTGGTACCAATATTATGCTATTTTGTTACTATTGCTCTGAACTATAGTTTAAGTTTTGGTATAGTAATGCCACCTGCTTCACTCTTCTTGTTGAGTATTGCTTTAGCTATTCTGGGTCTCTTATTTTTCCAGATGAATTTCATGACTACCTTTTCTATTTCTATAAGGAATGCCATTGGGATTTTGATTAGAATTGCATTAAATCTGTATAGTGCTTTTGGTAGTATCTTCATATTGACAATATTAAGTCTCCCTATCTAAGAACAGGGTAGATCTTTCCATTTTCTAAGGTCTTCTTTGGTTTCTTTTGTTAGCATTCTGTAGTTTTCATTGTAGAGGTCTTTCACCTCTTTCATTGATTCCCAAGTATTTTCTTTTCCTTCTTTTTTTTTTTTTGAGGCTATTGTAAATGGGGGCAGTTTTCCTCATTTCCCTTCCAGAGGATTTGTCACTGATATACAGAAATGCCTTTGACTTATGGGTGTTGATTTTATATCTGGCTACTTTGCTGAATTCATTTACTAGTTCTAGAAGTTTTCTGGTGGAATTTTTTGGGTCTTCTAGTTATAGAAACACATCCTCAGCAAATAGTGCTAATTTGAGTTCTTCTTTTCCTATCCATATCCCTTTAATTTTCTTCATTTGTCTAATTGCTCTGGCCAGTGTTTCAAGAACTAAGTTAATAGAAGTGGTGAAAAAAGGGCAGCCCTGTCTTCTTCTAATTTTTAGAGGGAATTCTTTCAATTTTTCTCTATTTGGAATAATGTTGGCCTGGCGCTTAGCATAGATAGCTTCTGTGATGTTCCTGTTATTCCTAGTTTTTCCAGTATTTTGAACATGTATGGGAGCTATATTTTGTTGAATGCTTTTTCTGCATCAATTGAGATGATATGATTTTTATCTTTAAGTCTATTGATGTGGTGAATTATGTTTATAGATTTCCATATGTTGAATCAACCTTGCATCCCTGGGATGAACCTCACTTGATTGTGATGCACTATATTTTTGTATTCAATTTGCCAGAATTTTATTAATAATTTTTGCATCTATGTTCATTAAAGATATTGGTCTGAAATTTTCTTTCTTTGATGTGCCTTTACCTAGTTTTGGAATCAGGGTGATACTGGCCTCATACAATGAGTTTGGAAGTGCTCCCTCTTTTTCTATTTCACAAAATAATTTGTAGAGTATAGGTATTAGTTCTTTTATATAGGTCTTGTAGAACTCAGCTGAGTATCCATCTGGTCCTGGACTTTTCTTGGTTGGTTGGCTTCTGATGGAGTCTTCTATTTCCTTGCTTAAAAATGTTCTGTTTAAATTGTGTATATCATCCTGATTCAATTTGGGCAACTCATATGCTTCTAGAAATTTGTTGATGCCTTTGATATTTTCTATATTGTTGGAGTGTAAGTTTTCAAAATAATTTGTAATTATTTTCTGTATTTCTGTAGTGTCTGTTGTGATATTTCCTTTTTCATCGCATATGTTAGTAATTTTAGTTTTCTCCATCCTTCTCTTTGTTAGTGTAGCTAAGGGTTTGTCAATTTTATTTATGTTTTAAAGAACCAACTTTTGTTTTGTCAAATTTTTCAATTGTTTCTTTTGATTCAATTTCATTGACTTCAGCTCTGATTTTTTTTTTTGAGAGAGAGAGAGAGAATTTTTAATATTTATTTTTTTTAGTTTTCGGCCGACACAACATCTTTGTTTGTATGTGGTGCTGAGGATCGAACCCGGGCTGCACGCATGCCAGGCGAGCGCGCTACTGCTTGAGCCACATCCCCAGCCCCTCTGATTTTAATTATTTCCTGTCTTCTACAGCTTTTGGTGTTGGTTTGTTCTTCTTTTTCTAGGTTTTGAGATGTAATGTTAGGTGATTTATTTATTGACTTTTTCTTCTTTTAAGAAATGAATTCCATGCAATGAACTTTCTCCTTAGTATTGCCTTCCTAGTGTCCCAGAGATTTCAATATTTTGTATCAGTGTTCTCATTTACCTCTAAGAATTTTTTTAATCTTCTCCTTGATGTCTTTTGCAACCCCTTATTTGTTAAGTAGCATATTACTTAGTCTCCAGATTTTGGAGTATTTTTAATGTTTTATCTCATCATTGATTTCTAAATTTATTTTATTATGATCTGATGGAATGCAGGGTAGTATCTCTTCATTTTGGTATTTGCTAAGAGTTGCTTTGTGGCATAATATATGGTCTATTTTAGAGAAGGATCCATGTGCTGCTGAGAAGAAAGTGTATTAGATTGTCAAAGGATGAAGTATTTTATATATGTCAGTTAAGTCTAAGTTATTGATTTTATTATTGAGTTCTATAGATTCTTTGTTCAGCTTTTGTTTGAAAGATCTATCCTGTGGTGAAAGAGATGTGTTAAAGTCCCCCTAAATTATTGTGTTGTGGTCTATTTGACTTTTGAACTTGAGAATAGTTTGTTTGATGAACGTAGATGCTTCATTGTTCAGGGCATATATATTTATAATTGTTATGTCTTGTTGGTGTATGGGTCCCTTGAGCAGTATGAAATAACCTTCTTTATCCCTTTTTATTAACTTTAGCTTGAAATCTACTTTATTTGATATGAAGATGAAAACCCTTGGTTGCTTCCAAAGTCCATGTGAGTGGTATGATTTTTCCCAACCTTTCACCTTTAGTCTGTGTCTGACTTTTCCTATGAGATGAGTATCTTGGAAGCAGCATATTTTTTAATCTAATTTGCATAGGTCTTGATTGGTGAGTTTAGGCCATTAACATTCAGGGTTATTATTGAGACGTGATTTGTATTCCCAGCCCTTTTTGTTTATTTTTGGTATTTAACTTGACTTGGTTTCTCCTTTGATTAGTTTTTCCTTTAGGATAATAACTCCTTCTGCTGATTTTCATCATTGTTTTTCATTTTCTCTTCTTGGAATATTTTGCCGAGTATGTTCTATAGTGCAGGCTTTCTTTTAACTTTTATTTATCATGAAAAGTTTTTATTTTATTATAAAATCTAAAGCTTAATTTTGCTAGATTAAGACTCTTGGTTGGGCTGGGGATGTGGCTCAAGCGGTAATGCGCTCACCTGGCATGTGTGGGGTGCTGGGTTCCATCCTCAGCACCACATAAAAATAAAATAAAGATGTTGTGTTCACTGAAAACTGAAAAATAAATATTAAAAATTCTCTCTCTCTCTCTCTCTCTCTCTCTTCTCTCTCTCTCTCTCTCTTAAAAAAAATATTCTTGGTTGACATCCATTTCCTTTCAGAGCTTGATATATGTTGTTTCAAGATTTCTTGCTTTCAGGGTCTGGGTTGAAAGATCTACACATAACCTAATTGGCTTTCCCCCATATGTAATCTGATTCCTTTCTCTTGTGGCTCCTTATTCTGTATGCTAGGCATTTTTATTATAATGTGGCTTAGTGTATATCTGTTGTGAGTTTGTACATTTGGCATTAGGTAAGCCTCTTGTATTTGGTTTTCCAATTCATTCTTCATATTTGGGAAATTTTCTGATATTATTTCATTGTTCATTCCTTTGATTTGGAAATCTATGACTTCCTCTATCCCAATAACTCTTAAATTTGATCTTATTATGCTATCCCATATTTCTTAAACGTTCTGCTCATGGTTTCTTACTGTCTTCATTGTGTGGTCTACACTATTATTATCAAAATTATCTTTTGCTGCCTGTTTTTGCTCTCTGATATCTTCCTTTTATTCACAGAATATTTTAATTATGTACATGCTGAACTCCTTCTCTATAATTTCTTCTGGTGTGCTGGCCATAGATTCTAATAATGTAGTACCTTGATTTGTTTGGGGCATGTTCTTACCTTGTCTTTTAATGTTGTTTGTATGTCAGTATCTTTCCTGCTTCCCTTCTCATCCAATAGGTGAGGTTGTCTGTTCTTAGCCAGTATCTCTGCCCTCAGGATGGTGGGGGTTTACCAGGGTGTGAGGGTTGGTCTTGGGAGCAGCACCTGAAGGTGGGGTATGGCACCTGCGGGTCCTGATGGAATACTGCACCTCAAGGATCTCCTTTGTGTTCCTCTTCTGTGATATGGATTCTGGGTCTTATCTCCTCATTTCGCCTGTAGACCTCACAGTTCCTGCCCTCTAAATTAGTCTCTAAAGTGTATCTCCTGAACCCGCTCCCTTTCTACTTCCTAACCAGGAGCCTTTCTCTCTGGAGGTCTGGTTGCTGTGCATCTGTTGTAGAAGGCTGTTTTGTATTGAGCAGTCACTATGCCAGGTTAGCAGCTCCTGGGGATTGAGAGGAATTTGAAACTATGGGTACCTGAATATTCAGTGTTCCAAACTGGTAGTTGCCCCAATTAAAGATGGTGATAGAGGTGACCCAAGATGGAGGTGGCTGCTTTCAGCGATGGGATGTTGGGTTGAGTGGGGGAAGCCGGGCGATGGCATTGTGCAACGTGTTCAGAGATTAGCTCTGTGCTGTGCAGTGTTGCAGCTGTCAGCTGTCTTCAGAGCCTGTGCAATGTCCCCAGGTGCAGGTAGGCTACTGTGTGCATAGGGGACTATGGCAGTAGCTGCTGAGTCCCAAGATGAAGGCAACCAGGGGAGCCCCACGTTTGTAGATGGGGGTCCACTCAGAAGTGGTGGCAGGAGTTCCTGCACCTGTGTAGTGGCTGAGTGTTCTGTATGGGAGAGGCATCTGGAAATTCTGCATCGGTGCTAATGTCAGTGGTTCTGCTAATGTACCCATGAGACCTTTGTGGGCAAGTAATTGGGAGTCTGGAGTCCTGCTCTTATGCTGAGTCCTGGTGCACTGTACAGGCATGGTTGCCATGATTCCTGCATGGGAGAGCTGTGGAGTGGTCCTCTATCACTCTCAGAGAAGCAGTATTCCCAATAGTTGAGACCCGGGTCACGGAGCGACACAGAATGCTGCCTCTCTCTGGCTCGCCATTTTGGATCCCCACTTCAATTTCTTCTTGTAGCCTTTTTTCGTTCAGAAAAAATTATTTTACAGACAACTTATATTGCTCCTAATTGTCTTAAAAGTTTTCAGTATATAATTTTTGCCTGATAATCTAAGTTTAAGGTTTTTCACAGGCTTCAAGTCATTACATAGTCCTGGACTGGGAAAGGTCTTTTCTGTTGACCTCGCATCATATATCAGACTCAGGATTTTTCTAGCACAGTCCAGTGTCCACATAAATTCATCACATGCTTAGAATGTCTTCCTTATTTCCTAGACCGATTAATTTCTGAATATTCCATGAATCAAAATCATTGCATTTTGCCATTTCTTCAATTATCTCCAATTTTTAAAAATCATAACATAGCAAACAAATGTAAAGGAAATCTTCCAAGTGTATGTTTCATTTCAACTCTATCTAATATTTTCACTTTGTCAACTAACTGTTATGTTCGTTTTACATCCACTTCATTTCATTTCAGGTAACAACAAGTGAGGAAATAGAAAAGGAAAATGTAACCTTGTTGACAGAGTTTGTTCTCACAGGACTTACACACCAACCACAGTGGAGACTCCTCTTCTTCTTGGTGTTCTTGGTGATCTACCTCATCACTATGATGGGTAACCTTGACCTGATTGCCCTCATCTGCAGGGATCCTCACCTTCATATACCTATGTACTTTTTCCTTGGGAATTTAGCCTTTCTGGATGCTTGGATAACATTAACAGTGACCCCAAATATGCTGGTCAATTTGTTAATCAAGAGCAAGATGATCTCTCTCACTGAATGCAAGATACATTTTTTTTTCCTTTGGAGTCAGTGTAACCACAGAATGTTTTCTCCTGGCAGCAATGGCTTATGATCGCTATGTAGCCATCTGCCACCCTTTACATTATCCTGTGATTATGACCAATAGATTATGCATCTGGCTAATCGTTTTATCATTTGTAGGTGGCTTCTTCATGCCTTAATTCACGAAAGCTTTCTATTCAGATTAACCTTCTGTAAATCCAACATAATACATCACTTTTACTGTGACATTGTAGCATTGTTAAAGATTTCCTGTACTGATCCTTCTATTAATTACTTATTAATTTTTATTTTCTCTGGGTCAATTCAGGTATTCAGCATTATAACAATATTTGTTTCTTATACATTTGTTCTCTATACAATTTTTTAAAAGAAGTCTGAAAAGGGCCTTAGAAAAGCATTTTCCGCCTGTGGAGTTCATCTCTTTATTGTGTCTTTATACTATGGCCCCCTTCTCTTCATGTATGTGCATCCTGCATCTTCACAAGCAAATGATCAAGATATGATCTTCTCTCTATTTTACATGGTTATAATTCCTATGTTAAATCCCATTATCTACAGCTTGAGAAACAAGCAAGTCATAGATTCATTGATGAAAACATTGAAAAGAAATGTTTAGTTCTCATCATAGAGTGCACTTTCTTGTTACCAAAACAATTCACAAAAGTCATATTTGGAAGTGTATTTTTTCTTTTTTTGGTCCATGTTGATTTTTTTTAACAACTTAGTCATTAGTATCTGGCAAACTCTTTGAATGTAATTTAATAACATAAGAAAATGTAGGTGAGTGTTCAAAGCATACTATGATATTTAAAGAGAAAACAAATAAAAATATTTTAATATTTGTATGTCCTTTAATGAGGATTCATAAATAGGCTAAGTGCTATATTCATGTAGATACTCTGAAAAGAACTTGAGTATATCTTTGATACAAATACAGGTGTATAAGCTGGAGACTCAGATCACAGTTGCTCCAGAGTGGTTTGCAGGCTTGTTTTTAGTTGAACATAGGCAAGAATCATGAATTCAGTTGCTGCTTATGTTTAAGTAATTTTAAAATTTTATTTATTTTTTGTCACTGAGTAATTTTTCCATGTATTGGGGTTGACTGCCAATTATATGGAGTTTTACTATTTGTTTTCCATTTTTATGACCTAGAGATTATATTAGTAGTGTAAGACAATGGTTTTCATTTCGTCTACATTTTGAAAGAGCTATTTTTCTAATTGAGCTTTTCTTGAACAAGAAAGTACTCATCAAGCTATGAGTACATAGGCAAGATATCCAACCCATAAAGGTTCAATTTTGTTTGAGTAAGTATGGAACAGGCATTTGGGGTGCCTCCCAATAAGTCTAAATTCCTCTGCTCCTTCTCCTATATATTCTTGGTCTATGAATTAATCTATTCTGTTTTATTCTTCAGAACAAACACAATATTTTAAACTTTATTGAAACTTACTAAAATGTCAACACAAGTTGTTTGATCCCACTCTCACTTCTGTTATAAATTCATTCCTATGCATTTTTATATCCATCATTTTTATTGTTTGCAATATTGAGAAAGAGATAGAATATATAATTTGCTAAGATCACATTTTGAGCATAATATTACTATATCTTTTAAAGATAACTATAAAATACAGATGCATTGTGAGAGAGCTATTTCATTAACATAGACCAAATATGTTTATGTCTTTAGACAAAGTTAGAACTTATTGAATAACAATAAATTTATAAGCAAGACAACTTTCAGTGGTGACATTTCACTGAATACTCCTGTATCTCTAAATGGTTGTAAGATGGACAATCATAGATTCTTTTGTTCTAATCTTAACTATTATTATCTATAGCACTCAAATTATGCAACACCCCCCCACACACACACACTAAACATACTAAAAAAGTGTTAAGGAAATCATAGGTCCTCAGGAGGATGAACTGAGAGCAAAGGTAGAGAGCAAATGCAAAGTAAAACTACCACTGTAGGTGGTCAGGCAAAATTTAAGAACTGCCTAATAACTTGTTTGAAGCTCAGAACTCTCAAAGCACAAGAACTAATTATAGGCCAGGGTCCCGAAGGATGACAGTTTCAGAGTGTCAGGTGAGATGTCAGTTTGAAGTGGGCCTGTGTAGTCATTATGGGTAGGAGAAATCATAATGAATTGAAATATTCATGAGGAAAGAGGATCTGAGTTTCATCACTGTGGTTAACTTTTTGGGCAAGGTTCCTAATAAGTGACCAGGAAACAGGGTCAGTGTTCTGCCCTGTCAAGTCTTGAGATACTTCTCTTTTTATGGGCCTTTGGTATGGAGTTTGATTCACTTAGTGGTCTGATATGTTCAATGAGCACATAGCCCTGTTTTTCCTGAGATTAATTTGATGTGCCTATGTATCTGTGTGCTTCTGATTTGATAGGTTCATTGGTGGTGTCTTTTATTGGCATGATTAATTTATCAGTTTGATCTTATGGCTATGCTAAGAAGATTGTAGTTATTTACTGGTACAAACAAGATATTGAGTTATTCTACCTTAACACTTATAGTCATTTAGTCACTTGTGGCAAACTACTGCTTTATAAAATAGAGTAATTGAGGCCCCAGAGAGACCTGACCCACCTTATGGAGAGGAATACCACACCTGCATGGAGGGGAACACCTATTCACCAATGTAATCCCATTGTCATTCCTTATAAATGTAGAAAAAACAATCTTGAAATTCATTTGGAAAAATAAGAAACACAGCATAGACAAAGCAATCCTTATCAAGAAGAGTGAAGCAGGTGGCATCACTATACCAGAACTGAAACTATACTACAAATCTATAGTAACACAAATAGCATGGTATTGGCACAAGAAAAAGCTTGTAGACCAATAGTACAGAATAGAAGACACAGAGACAATCCCACATAAATACAGTTATCTCATACTATACAAATGTACCCAAAACATACATTGAAGAAAAGATAGTCTTGTCAACAAATGGTACTATGAAAACTGGGAATCCATATGCACCAAAATGAAACTAAACTCCTACCACTCCCCATGCACAAAACTCAACCTTGGAATTAGACCAGAGTCCCTAGACCTAATAGAAGAAAAAGTAGGCCCAAATCTTCATCATGTTGGATGAGGCCTTGACTTCCTTAACAAGTCTCCTAAAGTGCAAGAAATAAAATAAAACATTAACAAACAGGATGGATTCAAACTAAAAAGCTTCTTCCCAGCAAAAGAAACAATGAGATGAAGAGAGAGCCCATATTTTAGAACAAAATTTTTGCCTCACACATGTCAGATGAAGCAATAATCTCTAGGATAAATAAAGAACTCAAAAATCTTAACACTAAGAAGACAAATGACCCAATCAATAAATAGGCTAAGGAGCTGAACAGACACTTTTCAGAAGAAGAAATACAATCAATCAACAAATACATGAAAAAATGTTCAACATCTCTAGTAATTAGAGCAATGCAAATTTCATCTCACATCAGTCAGAATGGCAGTTATCAAGAATACAAACAACAATAGGTGTTGGCAAGGATGTCAGGGTAAATGCACACTCATACATTGCTAGTGGGACTGCAAATTTGTGCAACCAATCTGGAAAGCCATATGAAGATTCCTTAGAAAACTTGGAAAGGAACTGTCATTTGACCCAGCTATCCCACTCATTGGTCTATCCCTGATAGGCTTAAAAACAGCATACTACAGTTACATAGCTATTTCAATGTTTATAGCAGCACAATTCACAATTACTAAACTGTGGAAGAAACCTAGATGCCTTCAATAGATGAGTGGATAAAGAAACTGTGGTATATATACACAATGAAATATTACTCATCATTAAAAGACAATAAAATTATGGCATTTGCAGGTAAATTGATGGAGTTGGAGAATATTATGCTAAGCAAAATAAACTAATCTCAAAAAAACAGGGGCTGAATGTTTTCTCTGGGAAGTGAATGCTTATCCATATTGTAGTGGGGGGGGAGAGTAGGGTAAGTGGAGAAATTTTGGATGGGGCAAAAGAGGAGTGAGGGTGGGAGCAAATGGATAGGAAAGATGGTGGAATGAGACAGATATCATTTACCTATGTACAAGTATGACTGCACAAATGGTGTGACTATACTTCAAGCACAACCAGAGAAGTTAAAAATTGTGCTCCATTTGTGTACAATTAATTGAAGATCTTTCTACTGTCATGTATAACTGACATACATACATACATACATACATAAATAAATAAATAAATAAATAAAAAATAGATAAATGGAGTGGGAGTTAGGCAAAGCCTGAAAACTATTATTCCATATGTAATGAGTACCTCAGAATAGAGCACAGCTTTCTCTTCACAGCCACCACTGTTAATACTGGAGATTTACAAAAATTATCCCTGAGAGCACATATCTTATTTCAAAGAACATGGTTTAACTATGTCTATGCCTTAAGACTTTGTGGAAGTTCAAAGGAAATTTCTGAGCAAAAACAGGAGTGTCTATCAGAATGTTTTTGGGTGCTTTCATCCTGATTTGAAGGAAACAGAAGCAGAATGAATACATTGGAAAATTCTCATGCTGTCCATGGAAAGAGTGAAGAAAGAACTTGTAAGGATAAAGTCAGTGGTTGCATGCTAAAGATCCTATAACAGATAAAAAGAGCTCATTCGCTTTGCACTGGGTCAATTGAAAAGATGCCTTGTGGACATCTCAAATGACTAAGGTCTCATCTTCAATCACAGGTTCAGAAATCTTCCAAAGCAGAATGTTTGGGGGAAAGAGTCCTGGGATACTCTGAGTGATTCTGTTTCCCAACTTTTGGATTCTGGTTTTCCAATTAAACACTACACAGCTATGGCAAATTTGATTCAAACAGACCAAAATATTGCTTGTGTCAGTGGTAGGCCTTGGCCACGTCCATGTGGAGCTCATTGTTCAGGTCTGCAGAATATAAGAGATATTGGGAGATGGTGGATTATACCAAGATTTCAGATGAAAATATAGGAGATTATGCAGCAACTTTATACAGAGTTGAAGTCCCAACATAGGCCTTCAGATGGGTTGATGTCTGAATTGTGGAATAGGAACTACGGTGGTAATTCAGAAAGGTAGAGCCGTCAGGATTGTGTCAAACTAGTCTGTCACAAGCACCAGATACAGAATAGCCATGAGTCAGAAGACCAGCAAAGCCATAGGGATGGGCTCCCCATCACTTACTTCAGTGTTCATACCATATTTGGAGCTTGATGATATAATGTTTGTTCTGTTTGTTTTCAGTGCAGCTTAAATGATTCTTCATCTCTACTTGCTTTATTTCTCTCTGTTGGAAAAGGGGTGCTTGCTTTAACTCAGTGTTTCCTTTGTATCATATTATTGTACAACTTATTGATTTTACAGGGGCTCTCAGCAGACAGGAATTTACCTTGAGGATCATCTGAGTTTGGATGTGGACTGTTGAATGATGATAGAATGATTTATGACTTTGGGATAATTAGAGGTAGAATAAATTTGTTTTTACTTTTAAGAAAGATCTGAACCATGTGGTGAGGGGCATAAAGCTATGGCAGAGATAAATAGGTTGCTTCCCTAAAGTATTTCTGTGTTGAACACTTGGTATGTAGTGTAGTGATATTAAGGGTTGGTGGCACTTTTAAGAGGTGGAGCATGTCAGAAATTGTTACCAGGCCCTCTCTGTCTCTCTCTGATTTCTGATCTGGAATATGATCTTGCCTTTTCACCCATTATGCCATGATGATGACATTCATAATGACCTCATGCAGACAGGGGATGCTCTCATCACTCTATGTTATTTGGATTCAGTCTCCAAAATTGTAATCTGTTTCTTTATCAGTGTACAACCTCAGGTATTTCATTATAATAGTATCTGATTCAGCTCCTCTATTGTTATTATTTTTTATGTCCATTCATATGGGATACAAGTGTCTCAGCATCTTTGCACATTCATATACATCTATCCATATACATTGCTTTGGGGCCCATGAGTTGGAAAGCAGCCTATGCTGCCTATATGAAGGGCTCTCAGGGTTCAGCACACTGAATCCAGATGTTGTGATTAGCACACTAACCATGCTCAACTCCATCACCAT
This sequence comes from Urocitellus parryii, assembly GCF_045843805.1. Classification (NCBI taxonomy): domain Eukaryota; kingdom Metazoa; phylum Chordata; class Mammalia; order Rodentia; family Sciuridae; genus Urocitellus; species Urocitellus parryii. Next base: position 147,303,948 of record NC_135532.1, read on the forward strand.
GGCAACCTGGCCTCCCTCAGGTGCACAGCATGTTCCTTCCCTTCTGCTTTTCTGCCTATTAGCCCACTGGTTGCCGCTCATAAGTGTGCTGCTAGCTCATGGATTATTAGACCCTCAGCTACTTTGCCCGGTAACAAGCCATGCATAAAAGGCTTGCCTATGCAACAATAAAGTGGATTGAGTTCTCTGAAACTGGTCTTCAGAGGTCTCTTTTTTACTTCATTGCCATACACTCCTCTAGCTGGAATGAGTGAGCCCACATCTAGTGCCCAAACAGGGACCTAAGGTAAGCCAGTAAATTCAGGTGTTGGACCTTGAGGAAATAGAAAAAGGTTGGGCAATTTGCCAAACTCTACTAAGGACTCGCAGCTACAGCTGCTGGGTACTCTCCTTAGTGCAAGAGGACTAACATTAAATAAAAGGGATGCACATAAATTTTGTGATGTAGTAGTTGATACCAATTCCTGGATGAGAACAGCTGATGTGTTTGACCCAAGTATATGGGAAAAAGTTATGGTTAACACAAGGCAAGGATAAATTAGGCAGGGGTATACCCTGCCTCTTCATTTTTTTCCCCAATTATCACAGCAATACAGCAATCTCTGGGGTATAAAGGGTCAATACCCTGCCTGGTTATGGTCACTCATCATCAGAGATAGAGGAACAAGAGGGAGAACAGAAAAAAAGGGAGAAAGAATCACAGATAAATTCTGATACAAAACCTTTTGAACCACAAGAAACAGAAAAGGGACAGATACAATTAAGCCAAAGAAAATTTACCCCTGTTTGTCAAATGTAATGGAACAATTACAAGTAAAAGATTAAAGGGAGAGACTTGTAGGCCCCCTGGACCTTGACTAGGACCTCCATGGTCAGAACTTAATCCATTCTCAGACTTATGTTGAACAAGGGACCAAGCATGGGGTACCTATGAACAGGAAATGCCAACTGCGTGCTTAGTCAAAATCAACCCCACCGAGAGGCCACTGCACTGGTATTCTCATGACATAGCTACATTAAAGGAGTTTAAGAAGGCAATAAAGGAGGATGGTCATATAGATCCCTTTGATGAACAAGTTCTTGAGACACTTAGTCTAAATTTAAACTTCTCACAAGATTGGAAAGACTTGGCAAGAGCTTCCCTTGAACCCTTGACATAACTAACGTGGAAGGCATTTTTCTATGATGCATGTGAACAACAGGGGGATTGCAACCACACTGCAAATGTTAACCTCCCAGATGAATTCTTCCAGGGAGAGGGAATCTACAGTTCCCCTAGTGGTCCATCAAGTTATTTTGATCAGGTGCAGCTCTATGCTTTAAGAGTCTGAAGGAAATTACCAGCTAGGGGAGGTACAGTTTCTATACAGGGCCTAAGGCACAAATCCACTAAAGACTTGTTGCAGTTTATTGATAGAGTAAACAAGGCAGTGGAAGGGAAAGTATGCCATGTAGAAGCTAGGGAAGCCCTAACCAAGGAGTTAATCTGGGAAGGATTAAATAGGGAGCATAGGGCTACTGTTGCACCAGTGGTAATGATACCCTTGATGACTGGATTTTGGCCACATAGGATATAGAGACACAAGCAACTCAAGCCTCTCTTCTGGCCTCAGCCATGGCAGTTCTACTAAAACAGGAACAAGGTAATAATAGAGGAAGAAGGAGCTCCACTTATTGGGGTGAGGAGGAACAGGACAGTTCTGGCAAGAATGCCTAGAGCTTCCACAAATTATTTCTAGAACTGACTAAGGAGGCTTGCAAAGAGTCAAAGACTACAAAAAAAAATGTGCACCCTTTCTCCCCATTGGCCCTTTATAACCTGCTTGAGTGAAGCCCAAGGATTAAAATCTAATGCTTTATGGCAAATGAATGTCATTCATTATGCATCTTTTGGAAATTTAAAATACATTCACATAGTCATCGATACCTATTCAGGCTGTGTAATGGCCACAGCCTCCACAGAAGAAACCACAAGAGGTCCTCTTCCATCTCCTTAAATCTTTTGGAAACATGGGTGTTCCTGTGTCTATTAAAACTGACAATGGGCCAATCTATACTAGCAAGACATTTCAGGTAGTTTGCACCAATTGGCATATAAGCACTTAACTGGCATGCCCTATACCCTCAGGCTCGTGGTATCATAGAAAGAATACACAAGGAATTAAAGACCATGCTACAAAAACAGAGGAGGAAAAACTATACCAATGAACAAAACCTTATTTACATTAAAATCTTCTTTTTTAAATTTTTTTTTATTTTTTTATTGTTGGTTCAAAACATTACATAGTTCTTGACATATCATATTTCACACTTTGATTCAAGTGGGTTATGAACTCCCATTTTTACCCCTTATACAGATTGCAGAATCACATCAGTTACACTTCCTTTGATTTACACATTGCCATACTAGTGTCTGTTGTATTCTGCTGCCTGTCCTATCCTCTACTATCCCCCCTCCCCTCCCCTCCCCTCCTCTCTTCTCTCTCCACCCCCTCTACTGTAATTCATTTCTCCCCCTTGTATTATTTTTCCCTTTCCCCTCACTTCCTCTTGTATGTAATTTTGTATAACCCTGAGGGTCTCCTTCCATTTCCATGCAATTTCCCTTCTCTCTTGCTTTCCCTCCCACCTCTCATCCCTGTTTAATGTTAATCTTCTTCTCATGCTCTTCATCCCTACTCTGTTCTTAGTTACTCTCCTTATATCAAAGAAGACATTTGGCATTTGTTTTTTAGGGATTGGCTGGCTTCACTTAGCATAATCTGCTCTAATGCCATCCATTTCCCTCCAAATTCTATGATTTTGTCATTTTTTAATGCAGAGTAATACTCCATTGTGTATAAATGCCACATTTTTTTTATCTATTCATCTATTGAAGGGCAATAGGTAGGTTGGTTCCACAGTCTAGCTATTGTGAATTGTGCTGCTATGAACATCGATGTAGCTGTATCTTCTTTAAATTTAAAATTTTTCTATGGAAACAACAGCCCATAAGCATTGGGTCCCCCTTACAAGGCTCTCCCATCTACCTATGGTCTCATGAAAGGATCCTATAACAAATGCATGAAATAGTCTGGACCCCCTCCTAACAATGGGACAAGGGTTTGCATTTGTTAACAGGAGCCTCACCCCATCTGGGTGCCTGCCAGAAAAGTCAAGCCCTGGACCCCCAGAACCACCAGTCAAGAGGAAGAAACTAATTGTGGAGGAAAACCCTCACAAACAAAGGACTCAACAAGGCATAGAGACCTCACATAAAGTAACCTGGGGTGATATTAAAGTCTTTTGACCAAACTACCAGATTGGCCCCATCACTTGGTGGCAACCTCATCCCTGGGCCTATGATGGTGATCCAATTGTGTGTGGCACTCACTGCTAGCAGTGAAGTTTCCTATCAGGTAAATTAGGCTTTGGTCACTAGGCCACTACTTTTAGCAGTGGCCAATTGGGAAGGAGCCCTACCTAAACACTTTTCCAATAATTCTAACTTATTGATCCTGAGTTATCTGTCAAGTAACAGCCGTACAGTGGAATATGAGTATCCCCATGCCTACTCTGCCAATTTGTTTCTCAATAGTTGATAATGAGACAACCCCCTTTGTTTTGCTCTTGCTAGTGAAACTATTGTAGATAAATATAACAAGTCATATGTTGGGCTATCTCTCATTGACCTTAGAGTTATAGTTAATGCTGCCAATAGCCATAGATACCCCCCCCCAATGGCAAATGCAAAAAACCCCCAAAAACCTTGCTGCTGACATGCTCTAAGACTCTTTTTGGAAAGCCCCCCTCAGATAATGATAACATTCCCTGGAATCAGTGCATCACATCTAGACCTTATCTCCTTGATAAAAGGACTATCTCCAGGGAAGAACAATACCTATGCACCTGGGTAGGCACAGCTCCCTGGAATACCTCTGATATTGCCGAAGTCCGGCTGGGCAAAATAACCGAGAGGTGACAAGCAACTTGAAGGTTGAAAGCGGGAACTCCTTTTTTGCGAGTGAACTCAGCGGGAACTGAGTGAGAACTCAAAGTAGCAGCGGGCACCCAAGGTAGCAGGAGCCGCTTCTCTGCCGGACAGCAGAGGTATATATACTTAACTAATTACACACAGCTTAACTTAATTAACATCATCTAGATACAGTACTCAGCCAATAAGGAGTCCTCATCATCTTAATGGCTTAATTGCTTCACAAACCACTCCTTCTGGCAAAGTGCCAGGCACCATCTTGACTTGATTTGCATCCCCAACATGATGTGTCCCAAAATCATATAGGCTACTGCAGTAACTGCTACATGGGATAATCTGTTACCAACCATTATGCAAGAAATCAATATGTCATGCCAATATTGCTGGCCACTAGGCCCATAAAATAGGCCACAGCCAGCTAGATGAATGGGTCAATTTTGAGAAAAGGCCCTAACCATGGATTTACCTTTATCCAAAATTATACCCATACCTACTATGTGCAGATAGTTATACTACCCTTTGCTATGCTGATAATCAATGGTACTGATGACATAAATATCATTCACACAGAGATCCCTTGTACAGTTCTGCTGGCTCACAAATTGTCTAACACCTTCTATGAAAGCTAAACATATATTTATCTTCAGCGTGACCCCACAATCTTGTTTCCAGTGAACCTGTCCAGAGAATGGAGAAGTCCATGGGACATGGAGATGAAGAATCTTCTGAATAAGATTCTGCACCAGACAAGGCATGCAATTGGCCTCATCATTGCTGGGATTATTGCCCTGGTGACTGCCACTGCTGTAAACAATTTGTCTATTACCTCAGCAGAAGTCTTTGTCATTCGAAAAGACTTAAATAAACTGTCATGAACTGCTATTTTAGTAATCCAGCAAAAACTAGATCTCCTCCAAAAACAACTAGATATACTGTTTATGTTGCAAAGGCTCACTTGTGACTCTGAATTTCATAGTATTTGTGTCACCCATTATGCTATGTCGGAAAACATAACCTCACACTTCTCCAATTTTTCTCAGTATATTAAGGATGCTTGGACATAACTATGTTTTGACTATGCATAATCTCACTAAGGCCATTGTCAAAATCAATGATACCAAGGTGTCTATCATAACAGCCTCCTCTTTCTTTCAGGGATTGACTGAGCACTGGGAAAACATGCTTTTTAAATTGGTTACCCCTATAATGTTATTATATTGGTTCTGCTTGCTGTCTTACTCATTGTGTTTTATTGCATCATTAGATAATTATGCCAAAGAATAGCTAGCACTGAACAGAGAGCTGTCCGTGGTTGCTGAGGTACTTGCAGCAAATTCAAAGTGGGAAATGTTGGGCCCATGAGTTGGAAGCAGTCTATGCTGCCTATGTGAGGGGCTTTCAGGGTTCAGCACAATGAATTCAGATGTTGTGGTTAGAACACTAACCATGCTCAGCCCCATCACCATGGTAACCTGGCCTCCCTCAGATGCACGGCATGTTCCTTCCCTTCTGCTTTTCTGCCACTGACCTATTAGCTCATTGATTGCTGCTCATAAATGTGTTGCTAGCTCATGGATTATTACAACTCTCAGCTACTTTGCCCAGTAACAAGCTATGCATAAAAGGTTTGCTTATGCAATAATAAAGTATATTGAGTTCTCTGAAATTGGTCTCCAGAGGTCTCTTTTCAACTTCATCACCACACCCTCCTTAGCTATTTGGTGGGCTTCAGCTGGACCAAGTGAGCCCACACATTGCCTGAAATTTTCTTATCAGCAATTTTCCAATCAGGTTCCATTCAGGCCCCATTTGAGACAGTCCACTAGTGATAACTCAATTCATTGGTATATAATTGGTATATAATTTTCAAGGCCATGTGTCCTTGAAAACCAAGTAAACAACTAAGAATACTGTTTGAGTTTTTGCTTGTGGAAAGGATTTCCCTTCAAAAGTATCTTTCATGAATGTTTCATAAAAGAGTGACAGTGCTACAGATTTACATTTTGAGTTTCTGTGTGTTTATCAGGCAAAAACTTCTGTTATCCAGGTCTGAGTCTTCTCTTTCTCTTCAACTGACCATACAAACTTTCTGCCATACATTCAAGGTGGAAGAGAGAAGTCAGTATTACAAAAGTGGGACTGTGGAAATTAGGTATTCTCAAGTAACTTCATAGTCCCTTCAGTTTGTAATTAGTTCCAAACATATGTGCCACTTTCATTTGATGATGGCGTGCCCAACATATGATTTGGTAGGTAACATAGCATCCATTTCATGATAAGAATCTCAGGTCACAGGTAACTTGGTGGTTCAAGATTAATCATTTCCTCTACTAAAGTTCAATCACATGCTAATGACTGTTTCTCATAAAGAGAGTGAATATTTGCTGAAACAGGGTTTGCTTCAACATCCTATGGTTCCACATTATAATTCACCTAAATTGGCCTGCCACAGGCTCAACAAGCTTTCTTAAGTGCCATTGTCAATTGAAACACCACTGGACCCCAAATCATATGACCCAAGTGATAGAACACAGCCTTCTCCTGTTTGAATTCCTCTTAAATGTAGCAATTGTTTGGGTCTCTTTGTAAGTGGGTCAGAGTGATACACCCAAATGGAATTAATGACGTTAAAATCCAAATTCCTCATTAGAATTTTTGAATATTTTTGGTTGTTTGTTTAGGAGTCAGATGCAATAACTTATGCTTCACCTGAGAAGGAATATATTGATGTATCTTATATCACTAAATCATGAGAAAATTCATTGAGATAGAAGGACTCTAGAATTTTATCTGATTTATTTCCCACTATTTGTCATAATAAGGTCTAAGTGGTAAGTCTAGGGTTATTAATGTTTCTTTCCCATTAGGTTAATTAGCACAATATCACCAGTGGAAAGAACTAGTTTGGTGTCTTATGGAATGAGAAAGTGATTGCTATCCCTGAGAAAATATTCACAAATTATATATCTGAATAGTCTTCTTTAGCTGCTACTACTAACAACTGCCTAATAAGATTTCTCCTCAAGTTTCAGCATTAAGTAGGGTGGCTAGGAATAGTTTGGAGTTTTAAATTGCATTTTGCATGAACAACACTTATTTGGGATTGAATTCTGAATTCATAAAAGGTGATGACCCACTTAAATTCATGTTTGAATGAACTGAGAAACATACTAATAAAAACACTGGGAATAGTGTATAAATGGAAGTTTCCATAAACATGTCATGAGTACCCTTTGTGAGGAATAGCAATACTGTAATAAAGTACAATGTTTTTCTTTTGTAGTTCTGGGGATCAAACCAAGGCTCCTGTACATGCCAGGCAACCAGTTTTTGTTGTTGTTGTTGTTAAAACTAAAGCTGTTGACAGTAACTTGATATTTATGATTCCAGAGTTGGTGATGCCAGTGGGACAACCAGAGTTCTCATACTTGTCCAAATCCACAGTGTCCAGTAGAGCAACTTCACTTGTCCTACAGGGAACCCAATGGCACTCTCGGGAATTGCAGAACTTTATTCATACCGATTTGAAGAAAGCACGCAGTTATACAACGTGTTGACTCTATTCAAAGTAAATCTTATATAAGCATTTTCTTGAGACTGGGAAATTAAACACCTGAAATGAGTGAGTTTGCAAAGAATTGTTACTTTTGTTGTTATCAATCCTATACTATTGTATTTTCTTTCTCTTTTATAAAGTCTAGCAATTTTAAAGGATCTCCGTAATCTCTTTCAATTTACTGGTAAGATAAAAATGAATTCTGAATTTTAAAATTATCTTTTTCTTTTTTATTAGAAATTGTCATTTATCTTATAACACTTTAGGTTGGGTTTGTAAGAGCCAGGTAAAATGGAAAATGGTGCACTATCTTCATATTCACTTCTGTGCTAAAATCTGAATAAGCAAAAATGCTGTAAGACTGATTTATTTCCTTTAGTGATGTGCCTATTATCTTGTTAATCTAACTATGATAGCTTTATTTGGTCATCTTGGATGTTAAATAATTCTAAATAGGTTAAAATATTCAATTTGTACTTATTTTTACATGAAAAATATTTCTGATGATTCTGATAAAAAGACCCATTGTGTTTGATGATCCATATATTCTGATTATTTTTTTAAATTTATTAGTTCTTTTTAGTTATATATGACAACAGAATCAATTTTGATATAGTTGTACAAGTATGGAATGTATATTATCCCAGTTATGATCTTATTCTGACGAATATACATGAAGATGGGTTTCACTGGGTTGTTTTCATATATGTGCATAAGAAAATTATGTCAGATTCATTCCACTTTCTTTTTCCTATCCCTCTCCCTTCCCTTCAATCCCCTTTATATAGTCTACTGCACTTCTATTCTTCCCCTTATCTGCCCCTATTTATTGTGGGTTAGCTTCCTCATACCAGAGAAAACATTCAATGTTTGGCTTTCTGATTAAATTTTTTAAGATTTCACATAAATACTAGTTTTCTACTGTCACACCTTCTGAAGTATATTTTGGATCATTTATGTGCATGTGGTAAGAAATAAGATAAAAATATTCTTACACTGCTCTTTATAGAACAGTGTAAGAAATCTATGATTTAAGAAGTCTTCACAAATTCAATGTGATTGCTTTTGATTATCTAGTGATTAGGAATTGACTGGAATATCCCTCTCTAAATGAAGTATACTCAACTCTCACCATTGCCAGTGTTTATTTATATTGCTCTTTTAGGTTCCCATAACTGATTACATGTTATTCTGCTAAAAGGGCTGTTGGGAGAGGAAAGTACTCTCAAGTTAAACAAGTAGAATTTCTAGAGGAAGTTCATTTCAGTTACTACACTAACAAAGATAAGGAAACTTAAAAAGTCTTATCATGTATATTTTAGTTTTATCACATGATGTTTTTGTACACATTCATGTAGAGAAGTGATTGCTATATTCAAGCAGATGGTCATTCCATCATGTCATAGAATTACTTTTTTGTTGCTATTTGTGGTGACATTACCTAAAACCTACTCTTTGGTCATATTATGAGTATGTAATGAAATATTATTAAGCATTAAAACTGTAGCTTAAGTATTATGCTTATACTTAAATATAAACCAACTTTAAAATTCGGTAATACTAGCAAAATTACTTTTAAATAATTTTAAAGCAAGATTGTAAATCTTCTATTTATAACAAAAATTCCTTAAGGGAAAAAAATGAACTTTGAATAGAAATAAAAGGATAAGATTCCTTTGGTTGACAACTATTAATGAATAGTTCAGGCTTAAGACAAACATCTGTATCCAAATATCTGAACCTTTTTTTAATCCCATATTTTATGCTTATTCATGTGTGTCTGTTATTTCCTACCCATTTTTCTTCCTCTCTATCGTTTTTTTTCACTCACCCCAAACTTTTTTTTTAATACCTTTATTTTATTTGTTTATTTTTATGTGGTTCTGAGGATCAAACCCAGGGCCTCTCACATGTGAAGTGATTGCTTCACTTCACTGAGCCACAACCACAGGGCCCCCAAATTCTTTTTCCACTTCTGTTGTAATTCTCCTCTGCTTTTTTCTTCTCTACTTGTCTCATTTGATGACTCATTTGAAAATTTTATTGAAATGCTATGCAGTAAATAAATTTTATATTTGATGGCATGCCAGATGAAAACACCAACTGTTCTGCACACAGCTTAGGGTGCACTCTTACCATTTCTTCACTGTTGTGATGCTTGTTTTCTATGCACTTTCAATAATTCTCTGAACTTAATTCTATTGCCTAACAAAAACTACTTTGTCTAAACTTACTGAAACTTTCTTAATTTCTGCACTCCATTATCTCTGTTAATTCTCATCCCACTAGATCATTCACTGTTGTATTTAGCACCATTCTTCTCTTTCCATGTTGTTTTGGTTTCTGTCCACAAAATCCCTTTTCCATTTTTACCTTTGCTTTTGGGATCACTCTGATCAGTATTTTATTTTCTGGTTTCTCTTTTATCTCTTCTGTTGGGGGCTCTAAGGTTGTGATAAGAAATAATTTTGAATTAAATGGAAATTGGCTCAAAACAAGAAATGCTAGAGAAGTTGAAGGAATAAGCTGGACAGGGACAGACAAATGCAAAGATCCAATTAGCAGCAAAGATCATAAATAATATGTCACTTTTACTACTGTAGACCCAAAACATTCACCGACTATGCCTTTGTGGCAGATGGAGGATGCATTTGCTGTAAAATTGATATTATTGCCATAGGATGCTTTTGCAATTTTAATTCTCTCTTTCCCATGTACATTTTTACATTCACTTCATTTCATTTCAGGTGACATTCAGTGAGGTCATGGAAAAGGACAATGCAACTTTGCTGACAGAGTTTGTTCTCAGAGGACTGACACAAAAACCACAGTGGAAACTCCCCCTGTTCCTACTGTTCTTGGCAGTATACCTTATGACACTTGTGGGAAACCTTGGTCTGATTTCTCTGATCTGGAATGACCCTCAGCTTCACATCCCCATGTACCTTTTCCTTGGGAATTTAGCATTTGTGGATACTTGGTTGTCATCAACAGTGACCCCAAAGATGCTGATGAACTTCTTAGACAAGAGCAAGATGATCTCTCTCCCTCAGTGCATGATACAATTTTTTTCCTTTGCAATTAGTGTGACCACCGAATGCTTTCTCCTGGCAGCAATGGCTTATGACCGCTATGTAGCCATATGTCAACCTTTACTGTATCCTGTGATTATGACCAATATACTCTGCTTCCGGCTACTGGTTTTATCATTTATAGGTGGATTGCTTCATGCTATAATTCATGAAAGCTTTTTATTCAGATTAACCTTTTGTAATTCCAACATAGTACATCACTTTTATTGTGATGTTATACCATTGTTAAAGATTTCCTGTACTGATCCTTCTCTTAATTATCTAATAATTTTTATTTTCTCTGGCTCAATACAAGTATTTAGCATTGTGACTATTCTTATTTCTTATACACTAGTTCTCTTTACAATTTTAAGAAAGAAGTCTGAAAAAGGCATGAGGAAAGCCTTCTCCACCTGTGGAGCCCATCTCTTTTCTGTGACTTTATATTACGTCCCCCTTCTCTTCATGTATGTGCATCCTGCATCTTCACAAGCAGATGACCAAGATATGATCTTTTCTCTGTTTTACACTGTCATAATTCCTGTGTTAAACCCCATGATATACAGCCTTAGAAACAAACAGGTCATAGATTCCCTGAAAAAAATGCTGAAAAGAAATATTTAGATCTCTTATTAATATTTATTCTCCTTTTATTAAAACAGTCACCAAATTGTGGAGGCAAATTGTGGATGTTTTCAATAGTACTAAATAGGTTTGTAATTATTATTGTTCTAAAAAAATAATGAGTTAATTTTGGAGACATTATTAACTTCTTAAATATTTGTATATATTATTCATAGATAATAAATATCAATCCAAGTCTTCATGTCATACTAGAGTAACTAAGGCAAAAAAAGTGAAAAGATTTTTTAGATAGTTTTATGTTCTTTAATTTTATACTGACACTTATATTGTTATTATTTATTTAGATTTATATATTTACATAGATTATTAATATAGTGTATGTCTTCTCAAAAGAACCCAAGTATGATTCTTTATAGATAATAGTGCTGTATAGATAGGGGATCATACCATATTTGCTCTAGAGTGGTTGCAGGTTTGTGTTTGAGTGAGCAAAAGAAAAACCCCAGGAAATCTACCAGTCATGAAAAGGGCTTTTCTTTTTTCCTTTTCTATTTTTGAGAAATAGTGACTTAGCCTTCTTGGAGTAACTGGACTCCCACATCACACCAAAAAAAAAAGTCTATAATTAGAAAGAAATTAAAGTAGTGAGTACAGTGATAAACCAAAAGAGAATGCTCTTATCTCAGAGTGCTTCTCTGAGTAAAGAGAAGAGGTGAGTTGCTTCTCTTTGTCTCTCTTGCTTTCTAAGTCCCTTTGCAGCTGTGTTTATTTCTTTTGGACAGTCCAAAGACCCTTACCAATATAGAAATTTAATAGATTAAAGAATTAAGTGTGGGTGGCTATAGAAAAAAAGAAAACTGGCAGACTAGAAGGGAAAAGTTTTCAAACTTCTTAAAGAAAAAAAGAAAAAAGAAATAAAAGAAAAAATAGTAGCATTTAAAGATTATTGAAATGTTTTGTTCTCATAAAGGAACTTTAGATGCATATTGCAAAAGTTTCAAGCAATGGTAAAATTATGTGACCAATAGTGCCCAGTGTATGGCTGGGAAAGAAAAAAAATCCTTGGATGTTTTCTGTTCTCATTCGCATATTATTTAAATATAATGAGTTCTATCCTTGCCATTTACCTCTCCACATTGAAATTCTGTGCATTTTCTACTGATACAACTGAGTCCCTCTTTCTAAAAAATACTCTCCTGTGTTTCCAAACTCTAGTTTCTCATCTCTTTCATCCTGCTGATCAACTCTCTTTCCTCCTCAACACTGTTGCCAGATGATTCTTATACCCAAGTCTCAGATTAAATCATGTCTCTCTTTTAGAGGATTGTCATTGCTACCAGATTATATGCATGTGTGTTATAGATACTTGGATCTGCTGAGGTTTTTTTTTTTACTTCGTGATTATGTACTGATTATATGATAGACATGTAGATGTGCCTATATAAATATAAATAAACATATAGGTTCACTCCATACCCTAGTTTTGCTCATGAAAGCTAGCTTTATTTAAATTTCTTATGAATATAACTTTGATTTACCTCTGCAATGTCTTCCTACACAATTCTCCAAATGAAACCTATATTATAACTAAAATGAGTTACTGAAAATTTTCTGTTTATACTTCCCTCTGAGGTCATGCTTTTTTCTTATAGGACTGTCAGCACAGAATTCCTCCTGCCCCAACTACCCCTTTCTATTTTACAACTGTGATGATATGCCTTCCTCTAATACTGTCATGAGAAACTTTCATGATATATTTTCAGATTATTAAAAAGAGGATACACTTACTTACACACTTAAAACATTTAGAGTTTATTTATTATTCTTAAGCAGACTCATCCGTGGATAATACTTATTTGGGCTCCAAATTTTCTTTATAGATTAAAATCGGTAATTCCTACAATTCTTTACATTATTGCATACACAGCACAGTGGCTTACATACATGAAGGCTTACTTAAGTATTTGTGAAATATTTTTAAAATCACAGTGAACCTAATGCACAAATGCATGAATTCAGGAAGGATGCATCCCTTTTTTTTCAATTTTAAAATGATTCCAAGTAAATTTCTAGGCCTAGAATGACTGTTGCATGTCAATCTACCTTAAGTTTCTTTTTTTAAAATATTTTAAGTTGTAGATGGACACAATACTTTATTTATTTTTTTGTGGTGCTGAGAATTGAACTCAGTGCCTCAAATGACTGAGCTCCAGCTCCAGCCCCATACCTTAAGTTTCTTTAACACTAAAACACTCAACACTAAAAATGACTTATGTGTTTTCTTCTAACTAGGAGTGAGTCCTGGGATAGAATTTGACAAAATTCCAGGGATAAAATATCTAGCAACATGTTTGTTCTAAAGGACATGAACAATTGCAGTGTTTTAACCAAATGAGTTTTACTTTCATTTCTGGAGATCCATATCACAAGATTAAAAGCTATGACCTTCCCCATTTTTGTTTCCTTGAGGGATGCCATCAAATCCCAGGAAATCGAAGAAAAGGACCAAATTCAAGCAATTGTCCAAATTTCTTCCCATAGAACCCATGTTGTTGCATATAAATTGTTTGCTGATTTTATTGCTGAGTACTTTTCCTATTGTACTCATGGTTTCCTGTCATCTAGATATTTGGTCACTTATTATAACATACAAAAAAACTAATAAACATAATCAACTATTTCATCCACTGTTATGAATATCTAAGAGAAGGTTGAAATGAAGGTGACTATATGGTATGCAACCCATGGAGTCTTGCTTTAGCTCTGGTGAGTCTGGAATGAGCAATTAGGAGCCTCTCAGAAATTTAGACTTCCTCTGCAGACTCCTCTTGTTCAAGAAAGGTTTACATTTCCTCTCTTCTTTAATAAAATTCCACTACTTTACACTCAAGGAATTCACAGCAGTAGCATGGTGATGTCAAACCATTATCACTTACATTATAAATTTATTCCTTTATATACACCATTCTTCTTATTTCAGAGGGAGTCTGAAAAGAGGTAAAATCAAAACTTTGTCAAGCCATTATTATTGACAAGATATTCAACATTTGGCTTTTTGCTTTTCAATAAATTATGAATATGCATATATAGTTTAATGAATGTTTAGATTTAGAGGATGTTGTTATTTAGCTAACTTCACTCAATTGTTTCTAATACTACATATGCTGTATTAAAATCATCTCATGAAAATTTGATTACATAAAAGACATGATTTTTTTTGGCTTCAGTTTACTCACATTGAAGTTTTCTGGATTTTCTTTCTTTTTAATTTTATTTGTTCTAAATAGTTATACATGGCAGTAAAATAAATTCTGACACAGCATCCATGAATGGAGTATAGCTTCTCATTCTTCTGATTGTACATGATGTAGGTCTCACTGGTCCTCTAGACACATATGCACCTAAGCTATTAATGTCCAATTCATTCTGGTATCTTCTTACCCTATAAATCCTCCCCTCTATTCACTCCTTTTTGCCTAATCCAAAGTACTTCTATTCTTCCCTAGCCCCTGACCCCTTACTGTGAATTAACATCTGCATATCACAGAAAACATTTGGTTTTTGGTTTGGGGGGATTGGCATATTTCTCTTCTCCAGTTCCACTCATTTACTGGCAAATGTCATAATTTCATTAATCTTTAAGGCTGAGCAATATTCCATTATGTATATAAAACATATTTTCCTTATTCATTCATCTGTTGTAAGGTGTCTAGTTTGGTTCAATAGTTTAGCTATTGTGAGTTGAGCTGCTATAAATATTGATGTGTCTGCATTACTGTAATATGATAATTTTAAGTCATTTGGGTATAAACAGAGGAGTGGGATAGCTGGGTCAAATAGTGGTCCATTTTAAGTTTTCTTAGGAATGTCCATACTGTTTTCCATAATGGTTGTACCAATTTGCAGTCCCATCAGCAATCTATGAGTGTACCTCCCGCCCCCACATCCTCGCCAATCCTTATTATTGCTTGTATTGTTGATAATTGTCATTCACTATAGTGAGATGAAATTTTAGTTTTAATTTGTGCTAATCTAACTGCTAGAGATATTGGACATTATCCCATATATTTGTTGATCAATTGTATTTCTTCTTCTGTGAATTGTATACTCAGTTCCATAGCCCTTTTATTGATTGGGTTATATATTTATTTTTGTATTAAGCTTTTTGAGTTCTTTATATATTCTGGAGATTAATGCTCTTTCTATCTGAGGTGCCCGTGGTAAAAATTTTCCCCCATTCTGTAGGCTTTCTCTTCACTTTTTTAATTGTTACCTTTGCTGAGAAGAAGCTTTTTAGTTTGAAACCATCTCATTTATTGATTCTTGATTTTACTTTTTGTGCTTTAGGAGACTTTTCCAGGAAGTCAGGTCCTAAGTAACCAAGGTGAGATTTGGGCCTATTTTTTCTTATATTAGGTGCAGGGTCTCGGTTCTAGTGCCTAAGTCTTCGATCCACTTTGATTTGATTTTTGTGTATGGTGAGAGATAGAGGTTTAATTTCACTTGCTACATATGGATTTCCAGTTTTCCCAGCACCATCTGTTGAAGAGGCTATCTTTTCTCCTATGAATATTTTTGGTGCCTTTGTCTAGTATGAGATAACTGCATTCATGTGGGTTTATCTCTGTGTCTTCTATTCTGTATCATTGGTCTACAGGTTTGTTTCAGTTCCAATACTGTGTCATCTTTTTAACTATGGCCCTGTAGTATAGTTTACTGTCTGGTATTGTGAGTTCTTCTGCTTCACTCTTCTTGCTAAGGATTGCTTTGGCTATTCTGGGTCTCTTATTTTTCCAAATAAATTTCATGATTGCTTTTCCTAGTTTTATGAAGAATGTCATTTGGGATTTTAATAATAATTGCATTAAATCTTTATAACACTTTTGGTTGTATGGCCATTTTGACAGTATTAATTCTGCTTATCCAAGAACATGGGAGAATTTTCCATTTTCTAAGATCTTCTTCAATTTCTTTCTTTAGTTTCCTGTAGTATTTATTGTAGAGGTCTTTCACCTCTTTTGTTAGATTTACTTCCAAGTATTTGTTTTTGAGGCTACTAAGAATGGGGTAGTTTTTCTAATTTCTCTTTCAGTGGATTTGTCATTGATATGTTGGAGTGCATTTTATTTATGCATGTTAATTTTGTCTCCTGCTACTTTGCTGAATTTTTGTATGAGTTCTAGAAGTTTTCTGTTGAAACTTTGTGACTTTTCTAAGCAAAGAATCATGTCATCAGCAAATAGTGATAGTTCAAGTTGTTTACTTTCCTTAGAAGAAGCTTTTTAATTTAAATCCATCCAATTTATTGATGGGCAAAGACATACATGGGCTGAAGGTGAAGGGATAGGAAAAAACATGTGACTAATAAGGATTGTGCAAACAAGCGGGGGTTTCCTCCTCATCTCAGATAAATTAGACTTCAAGCCAAAGTTAATCAAAAGAGACAAAGAAGGACATTTTATACTTCTACAGGAAGTATATACCAGTGGGACATAACAATTATAAATATTTGTGCCCCAAACAATGGAGCATCCATATACATCAAACAAACCCTTCTCAATTTCAATAATCAAATAGACCACAACACAGTAATGCCGGATGACTTTAACACACTTATCTCACTACTGGATAGATCTTCCAAACAAAAACTGAATAAAGAAACTATAGAACTAAATACTACAATTAATAATTTAGACTTAACAGACATGTGTAGAATATTTCATCCATCAACTAGTGAATATACTTTCTTCTTAGCAGCACATGGCTCCTACTCTAAAATAGATCATATCTTATGCCATAAAGCAACTCTTAGTAAATACGAAAAAGAGAGATAATACCCTGAATTCAATCAGATAACAGTGGAATAAAATAAGAAATCAATGATAAAGTAAAAAATAGAAGTGACTCTAAGAAATGGAGACAAAATAATACACCATTGAATGATGAATGAATAGTAGAAGAAATCAAGGATGAAATACAAAAATTTTGAAAGGTAAATGAGAACACTGATACAACATATCAAAATCTCTGGAACACTGTGAAGGAAGTACTAAGAGGAAAGTTTATGGCACTGAGAGAATTCATTAAAAGAATAAAAAGTCAACAACTAAATGACCTAACACTATATTTCAAAGCCCTAGAAAAAGAAAAAATAATCAACACCAAAAGCAGAAGACAGAAAATAATTAAAATCAGAGCTGAAGTCAATTAAATTTAAAGAAAAAAAAAAACAATTGAAAAAATTGACAAAACAAAAGTTGGTTCTTTGGAAAAATAAATGAAATAGATAAACCCCTGGCCATGCTAATGAAGAGAAAAAGAGAGAAAACTCAAATTACTAAAATACAAGATGAAAAAGGAAATATAATAAAGGAAATGTCTGAGATACAGAAGATAATTAGACACTATTTTGAAAATTTATACTCTAATAAAATAGAAAATATAGAAGACATCAACAAATTCCTAGAGAAATATGATCTACCCAAACTGAATGAGGAGGCCATACACAATGTAAACAGATCAATTGCAAGTAATAAAATGTAAAATGCCATCAAAAGCCTACAAACCAAGAAAAACCCACAACCAGAAAAATTCCCATCTGAGTTCTACAGTCCTTTAAAAAAGAAATAGCACCAATACTCCTCAAAGTATTCCATGAATTACAAAAGAAGAGAATCCTTCCAAACTTATTCTATGAGGCTAATATCACCCTGATACCAAAACCAGACAAAGACACATCAAGGAAAGAAAACTTCAGACCAATATCCCTGATGAACATAATGCAAAAATTCTCAATAAAATTCTGGCAAATTGCTTATTAAAATGATAGTGCACCCCAATCAAATGGGTTTCATTTCAGGGATGCAGGGTTGATTCAACATACAGAAATCAATAAACATAATTCATCATATTATTATACTTAAAATGAAAAATCATATGATCATCTCAATAGATGCAAAAAAAGAATTTGACAAAATACAGCACAACTTCATGTTCAAAACACTAGAAAAACTAAGGATAGTAGAAATGCACCTCAATATTATAAAAGCTATATATACTAAACCCAAGGCCAGAATCATTCTAAACAGAGAAAAATTGAAAGCATTCACTCTAAAAACTGGACAAGACAAGGATATCCTCTTTCACCACTTCTATTAAACATCATTCTTGAAACTCTAGCAAGAGCAATAGAGAGAAGAAAGAAATTAAGGAAACACAAATAGATAAGAACTCAAATTATCACTATTTGCTGATGACATGATACCATATCTAGACGATCCAAAAAATTCCACTAGAAAACTTCTAGAACTAATACAGTAAAGTAGCAGGATATAAAATCAACCACCCATAAATCAAATGTATTCCTATATATCAGTGATAAATCCACTGAAAGAGAAATTCAGAAAAATATCCTATTCACAATAGCCTCAAATAAAATAAAATACCTGGGAATCAATCTAACAAAAGAGGTAAAAGACCTCTACAGTAAAAACTACAATAAACTAAAGAAAGAAATTGAAGACAACTGCAGAAGATGGAAATATCTCCCATGTTCCTGAATAGGCAGAATTAATATTGTCACAATGGTCATACTATCAAAAGCATTATACAGATTTAATGCAATTCCTATTAAAATTCCAATTCTTCATAGAAATGAAAAAAGCAATCATCAAAATTAGTTTAAAAAATAAGAAGCCCAGAATAGTCTTAGCAAGAGAAATGAAGCAGGAAGTATCATAATATCAGACTTTAAACTATACTACAGAGCTATAATAACAAAAATGGCATAGTATTGGCACCAAAATAGACTTGTGGAACAAAGTTACAGAATATAGATAAACACACATAAATATGGTTATCTCATACTAAACAAAGGTGCCAAAAACATTCACTGGAGAAGAGATAGCCTATTCAACAAATTGTGCTGGGAAAACTGGAAATTCATATGCAGCAAAATGAAATTAAACCTCTACCTCTCATCCTGCACAAAAATCAACTCAAAGTGGATCAAAGACTTAGGCACTAGAACAGAGACCTTGCACTTAAGAGAAGAAAATAAGCCCTAATCTTTCCATGTAGCCCTAGGATCTAACTTCCTTAACAAAACCACTGAAGAACAAGAAGTAAAATAAACTATCAATAAATTGGATGGATTTAAATTACATACCTTCTTCTAAGGAAAGTAAACAATCAATAATTTGAGAAGAAAGCCTACAGATTGGAAGAAAATCTTTACAACATGCACCTCTGATAAACCATTAATCTTTAGGATATATAAAGAACTCCAAAACCATAACACCAGAAAACAAATAAGCCAATTAAAATGGGTTAAGGAAGTGAACAGATACCTCACAGAAGAAGAAATATAATTGATCAACAGATATATGAAAAAGTGTTCAATATCTCTGAAAATTAAAAAAATCAAATCAAAACTACATAAAGATTTCATCACAGTCCATTCAGAATGGGAATCATCAAGAATACATACAACAATAAATGTTGGTGAGAATGTGGAGGAAAAGTTTCACTCTTACATTGCTGGTGGGACTACAAATTGGTACAACCATTATTGAAAGCAGTTTGTAGATTCCTCAGAAAACTTGGAATGGAACCGCTATTCGACCCAGCTATCCCATTCCTTGGTTTATAACCAAATGACATAAAATGCAGCCTCATCAATGTTTATAGCAGCTCAATTCACAATAGCTAAATGATGGAGTCAACCTAAGTGTTCTTCAACAGATGAATGGGTAAAGAAAATGAGATATATATATATATATATATATATATATATATATATATATATTCAATGGAATATTAGTCAGCTGTAAAGAATAATGAAATTATGGCATTTGCCAATAATGGATGGAGTCAGAAAATATTGTGCTATGCAAAATAAGCCAATCTCAAAAACCAAATGTGCCACAGACTGGTTGGGCACAAATCACGAGCCACTGAAGCAGGAACAAACTTTATTTCTGAACTCTACCAGAACACTTCACACACGCTCCTGGGAAATCTGCCGACTGCCACCTGGCTCCTCCAGAAACCAGCAACCTGAAATATCTCCTCCGGAAATCCCTTCTCCTGCACTTCCCCAACCAATAGGAACTCTCTGGGAATCCCCGGGAATCCTCAAGAGAACTCCAAAGTAGCAGCCAAGACGGATAGTAATGCCTCGCCGGTCAACCAATACTGTTGGCAAAATGCCAGGGGCCATACCGACTGGGCTGTGGCCCTCAACATCTCTCCCCTTCTGTTTAATTAAACAACAAGTAATGTGGCTTAGGGACCGTGCCTGTTAGGTTGTCCAATACAACATATGGTCCTTACCCGTCATCGGATGAACTGACCTCTAGGTGTCAGCCTCCTGTCTTAGGTTGGTACCACTGCAATTGGATCATACCGGTCACTGACTACCAGTCCAGCATACAGCCATACTTGTGGATAGGCCTTTGCACCAGTGTGTGTGGGGGTGAGGTTTTTTGCCTCACCTTTGTTGGCCCCCAAATTTGGCCTTGGTGCCAGTGGGGGGGTGAGGTTCTTTGCCTCACCTCTGTTGGTCCCCAAATTTGGCCTTGGTGCCAGTGGGGGGGGTGAGGTTCTTTGCCTCACCTCTGTTGGCCCCCAAATTTGGCCTTGGTGCCAGTAGGGGGGTGAGGTTCTTTGCCTCACCTCTGTTGGCCCCCAAATTTTAGGCCATCACTAGTAGAAGGGAAGAGGATACAGAAATGCCACGACACCAAGCCAATTGAGGGCTCCTTTGGAAAAATTGTACCACCGGTGACACCATCAGCAAAGATGCCCCAGAACTACCACAATTCGCTGCACCAACAGATAGTTCACAATGCATACAAGTGATACATAGTCCAGGCAAGTTCTACAAGCAGTTCAAAGCGGAGGAATCTATCAATATGTCCATTTCCTCCCAAAGTAAATCGACTCCTTGGTTGAGCATTACTTGTTGAATTATTATTCATTGATGCATCAGTTTACACAGTTTGCTGTGATAGCTATCGAAGAAGCTGTAGTTTGGTTTTATCTTTGTCTTCACCAGCACTAGGATTCTGGCAATGATGGCTAAAAAAAAAAAAAAAAATATGTAACATTCCAACAGGCACTAAGAAAACAATTTTCTGAACAATTTACATTATCCTGAACAGAATTATTAAATATAATGAAAAGGAAAGGTGAAAGTAAACAAACAGATCTGTTAACCTCCTTTTTTTGTTCACATATTAAAACAATCCTCAACAGCTGTTTACCCAATTTAAATTGAACCATTAAAATCACGTGAATAAAAAAAATTTTGGATCCATTTTTTCATGAGCGCTCCTCATATATGATATATGAACATACGCACACACAGACATACAACACAAAACACAAGTGTGCACACAAACGTACAACACATAAGACAATAGTAAAGGCCTGTAGCTTTACATAGGTGAAATCTCCATTGCAATGTTTAAAAACTCCACAGCCAAAAAATAAAACTGATCAGAAAAACATTAACCTAGGTCTGTATGAGCTCAAAAAATAAAATAGAACTTTATGATGTGGGAAAAGGCAATAATAAAATAGATATTGAAAAAAGCATCCTGGTTAATTACTGTCGCAGATGTAAGAATAACCAAGCTAGAGCTCTGGATATCAGCTGTTATGGATTTGAGTCAAATCATCTTCTTTTGGTCTGTAGAAATTGCTTCGGTTAGTCTCTCTGGAATCCAAATTGGCTGCTGTTCTCCCTGTGGAAACACACAAACAGACCCCTGACTCCAGACAATTACTGGGTCAGGACCTTTACATTGTCCTGTTAGAATATCCTTCCAAAGTACCTTGGGCTTATGTATATTTTTTGGACACATATGCCTTTCTGCAGCAATAAGCCCTGATGAATCCAAATTTAAAAAGTTTAGAGTAAAAAGGGTTATTTTAAGTTTATCTTTGGGGGATATATACCCCTTTCCAATTCCCTCTTTTTGCTTTAATAAGTACATTTTAATAGTTTGATGAGCTCTTTCAACTATGCGTTGTCCCTGTGGATTGTATGGGATTCCTGTTTTATGAGCAATGCCAAATGATGAGCAAAATTGTTTAAAAGAGGTAGAAGTATAACCAGGGGCATTATCTGTTTTTAACTATTTTGGAACACCCACAGTGGCAAAATTTTGTAAGCAATGAGCTATAATATCTTTAGTTTTTTCTCTGGCATGAAGGGAGCCCATCAAAAATCCAGAAGAAGTATCAACTGTAACATGTAAATATTTTAATTTTCCAAATTCTGGCAAGTGTGTGATGTCCATCTGCCAAATATGGTTAGGTATCAGTCCTCTAGGATTGACTCCAAGATTAACTTGTGGTAAAAAGGTCACACAATTTTGACATTGTTTTATTATTTGTCTAGCTTGTTCCTTAGTTATTTTAAAACGCTTTTGTAAAGTATTAGTATTGACATGGAACCTTTTATGAAAATTTGTAGCTTCTTCTAGTGTAGAGAAAATATGTATCTCATGTGTAGTTTTATCTGCTAAATCATTGCCCAAACTAAGGGCTCCAGGCAATCCTGTATGTGCCCTGATATGTCCTATAAAGAATGGATCTTTTCTGTCCCAGATTAGACTTTGTATAGTGGAAAGTAAAGAGAAAACTGTAGAGGAAGAGGAAATTCTACCAGCATCTTCAAGGGATACTATAGCATTAACTGACTATTGGAAAATAAACTAAATACAGAATCTTTAAACATCACAAAAGCTTGTAATACTGCATTAGGCTCTACCTTTTGAGCTGATTGTTTGGGTACTAAAAATGTAAAAGTTTGATCAGGTGTAACTATTGCTGCTGTACCATTATTTGACCCATCAGTGAATATATTTGGAGCATTCATGATAGGTGTTTTTCTTGTCATTTTGGAAAAATTACAGGATGCAATGACCAAAAAAACAACAAAGGATTAGATGGTAAATGATTATCAAATTAACTGTGACATTTGGTGGCCCGTACCAGGAGCCCCGGGACACTTGGAGGTAAGTTGACGAGAAAAAGCTGCCCGTACATAGATAGGAGGGGAGCAAATCTGCTTGTCCCTAGATAGGGCGAGAGGAAAAATGGCCATTTCGAGAAAATGGAGAAGATTGATACAGTATGTTTGTGTCTTGTTTTGTCTCAGTGCATTGTATTGTCTTTGTGATGAAAATATGGAAGGAGTGTTAAGTAAATTGATGAGGGAAAGAGGCACCCCAGTGGAACCAAGAATAGTTAGGGCATGTGTTGATGGAATCCCAGGAACTCCAGTCAGAAAGAAGAAAGTTCAGAGGAGGAAGGATTATCAGGAAAAAAGTTGCAGCAAAAGGCTATTACTGAATACTTTTTGTTACCAGAGGGTGTGTGAATTGGCACAGCGGTGGCTGCCAAGTGCGCGAGCCGGTCATGGCGCAGCAAAGACTTTCCAAGTGGCGGCAGCCGGCTCTTCCCCACCCCCCCGCCCCCCCGCCCGGGGAGCGGGACACCACTGTGAGAGCCCAAATCCAAACCTGACCCAGAGGCACAGTCTCGAAGGCTCTTGCTTCCTGTGCCCAGTGGCAATTTGAGTCCGGAACACTCCCCCAACTCTCCCCGGGGCCATCTGGGGCTGCCCGGGATGCTGCAGGGAAGATGGCCCTCGTCCCTGAAGTTTGATCATTTCCAAGGCCAGTAACTACAATGGTTCTCCCACACCTGGAAGCTAATGAATAATGAGCACTATTAAATCCTATTGAGATAATGTACTAAATTGTTCAGAAGGTTGTTTTCTTAGTGGAATGCTACAGGATTTTCTTTAGCCAGCATTGCCAGAGTTCCTACCTTCGTCCCAGTGCTGGTGAGGATGAGGGTGGAAGAATTTCCAGTGTTGCTGAGAACCGGAGGAGACTTCAGATCAAGCTAGCTGCCTGCAGAACTTACCTGGACTGTGATTTAAGCTAGCTGCCTGCAGAACTTACCTGGACTGTGATTTAAGCTAGCTGCCTACAGAACTTACCTGGACTGTGATTTACCTAGATGTGAGTTAATCTATTGAGACACTGCTTTACCTGGACTGAGACAACAAACTGTAATCTACAACAAATTGTAACTCGGTATCTTTGCTAATGGTGTCATTGCTGGTATAATTTTTCCAAGGGCTTCTTGCATGGAGCCATCAATTGGCTTGGTATTGTGGCATTTTGTATCCTCCCCTTCTGCTTGTAGCAGATTATTTATGGTGTTTGTGTAAAAACCACTATGGTTGTTATTTAAATTAAACAAAAGGGGGAAATGTTAGGGTCTGTTAACAAGTCAAGATGGCTCCTGGCATTTTGCCAGAGGGAGTGGTTTGTGAAGTAATGCCAGCGAGCCATTAAGTGTGGAGATTCCTTACTGGTTGACTGCTGTATCTAGTTTATGGTAATTAAGATAAGCTGTGTGTAATGTATATATACCCCTCCTGTCCTACAATAAAGGGCTCCTACTCCTGCAGTATCAATGTACACAAGTTGCTTGTCACCCCCCGGTTATTTTGCTGCAGCTGGACTACGGCACAAATGCTGAATGTTTTCTCTGATATGTTGATGCTAATTTACATTAAGATGAGCAGAGCACTAGAGCAGAAGAAGTTACGTTAGATTAGGTAGAAAAAAGTGAAGGGAGGGAAGGGGAGGGGTTGGGGGTACAGGAAAGGTAGTAGAATGAAACAGACATTATTACTGTATGTATATATGTGACTGAATGACCAATGTGATTCTAGCTTTGGTGTACCAGAAGAATTTTTCTTAAAATATCTTGCAGAAAAGTCCCATATTCTGGTGGCAGATCTATAACCTTGCACTTTAAGGTCATTTATTCACATCAGGCAGAAACTTCTATAATACAGGCCTGTGTAGTTTTTTCCTCTGTCAAGTGTCCACACAAACTCCCCTTGCAGCCACATGTGCAGGCTGGGTGAGAGAAGGCAGTATTAGAACAGTGGGACTGTGGGAATTCATTCAATTGGAGTAATTTTGTTTTCCCTTCAGCTTACTTTAGTCCAAACATATATACATCACTTCCATTTGATGATGGAGTGCTACTAACTATACTCACTGAATGGACTGGTGAGTCAGGTGGCACCAATTTTGTGATGGGAAGCTCAGGTCCTAGTGTAACCCGATGGCCCATGATTAAATATTACTTCTCCTAAAGCCCAGGAACAAGCTCATGGCAATTTCTTATAAGGCGAGTGATTATTTGCTGAGGAGAACAGGGTCAACCTTATAGTTCACTTACACAGGCTTGCCAAAGACTCCAACAAGCATTCTCTCATGCCATCGTCACTTAAAGCACCACTGGATGCTAAGTCATAGGATGTATATGACAGAACACAGCCTCTTGTACAGTGTTCTCTTATTTGAATTTCTCTCAAATGCAGCAGTTCTTTGGGTCACTTGTTAAGTGGGTTAGTGCAATACACCCATGTGGCATTAATGGCCTCCAAATCCAAAAATATTATTAGACTTTTGGTTATTTGAAGGGCCAGATGTGGCAATTTATGCTTTACCTTAGAAGAACTATCTTGGTATGTCTCATATTATCCAATTATTAGAAATTTCAATAAGGTAGAAGCCCTCTGAATTTTGGTCTGATTTATTTCTCATACTTGGGTAGAATAATGGCCAAGCAGTATGTCTAGAATGGCTGATGGTTTTTCTCAGTAGATCTACTCAGCACAATATCACCCATGGAAAAGACTAGTGTGATATCTTATGGGAGGAAAGGCAACCAATATCCCTGAGGAAGTATTTGCAAATTGTATACCTGATAAAACTTTTATACACGAAATATGTGAAGAAATCTCAAAATTAATAATTATAAAACAAATAACCCAATTAGAAATTGAACAAAAGGCAGTTAGTATAAGCAAAAATAACCAAAATGGGAGCAGACCTCAACAGATCAGCAAGCTGTCTTTATATTAAGCAGCAACGGAATGGCATATTTTCAGGGGATAAAATGGTAACTGGTTACAAGAGGGGTATGTTTTTTTAAATAGGTTTTAGTAAGAGTTAATAATAGCAGAATGTTTAGTGTGACTTAATCATTAGAGAATTGGGTAGTCAAAAAACTAGTCTTGCAGGTTAAAAATCTAACTCAGGAAAACAGCTATAAAACCTCAAAAATCATTCTAACTCAGGGAAACAGTTGCAAGAGATTGAAACTCATTGTCACTAGGATAAAAATTTAGAGCCCAGGCCCATTTGTTTCCCTTCCCTCCCAAACTCAGTGTTACTGGTGAAGGATGAAAACTCAGAGCCTGTGCTCATTGCTCATATTCTTCCTGCTGGATCCATTGTTACCCAGAGCTTCAGTTTGCTTTTATCCTTCCAGGACCCATCAGCCATTGGAAAGGGTGAAAGTTCAGAGCCCATTGATCAGTATCTGCCTCCTCCCTTCAGGACCCAATGTAACCGGGAAGGGATAAATGTTTGCCTTCTTTCCCCCTCTCTCCTCCCAGGCCACAATGTCCTGCTGTCTTCCTGGGGGTTGTCTTGTGGGATGTTATTTTTCATACCCTTTAAAGACAAATAGCTTTAAGTGAATATTATCAAAGGTCAAATAATGTTAAGAGGATGAATCTAAGCACTGTTTACTCATCATCTCATTTAATCTTCATGATAATTCAATCAGTGAAATTCAGGCCAATTAATAGAGATAGGGAAGAGAAAGGATTGAGGAAAATAATGCAAGGTGTCTGAAGTATTTCCAGATAAGAGAGAGAATGAAAGTTTGAATGTAATCCAACTTGGAGTATGAAGAAGTGACAGGCACTGAAGTTTGGTAGAGTTAGAACAGATGAGCCACAGAGTCAGCTTGAAGCAGTAAGAGGAGGCCAGATCTCACAAGGCCTTATAAGCAATATCACCTGCAATATAAAGTCAAATCAGTGTTCAAGTCAGAAAGTATATTTTGTGGAGCAAGATTGGAGATTGATAGAGGATATTTGAAACTTGTTCAGTAATCTGGGTGAAAGTCTATGATTGTAGCCTGTGCTCATTTACAGGAATGAGGATTTAATTCTAAAGTAGCAGCTGTTAGACTTGGAGACTGGTTAAACATGAGATGTCAGGAGAGACTGATGATATCTGCTTTATATCTCTGGGTAGCTGAGGATGTCATCACAAGAATATGGATTACCTGATGATAAGTAGGCACTAAAAGGATTACAGAAGGTGAAGTTAGGTAGGTGTCAGGTGAGGTTTGAATAAGATATGGGCTGAAGAGAGAGGTTTGGTGATCTTTGGCATATAACCTGTACAAAACCACAAAAATGGAAAATTTATAAAGTAAAAAAATAAAGGAAAAGGAAAAGGGACCTAGAAAAGAATACTAAAAACCATCTGGATGAACCAGAGGACAGGAGGCTGAGAAGGAATGATACTGGAGTGTTGTCCAAAGGTAAGGAAGAAATAGGGACATTACAAAAGCCAAAGGAAGAAAGTGATTCCAAAAAAAAAGAAAAAAAGGTGGTGTGTGTATATATGTGACAGTCCCCAGTGTAACTGATACAACCTCTCAAAATATGTAAAAAGAAATTTAATATTCTGATTAAAAATAGCTAAAAACTCAGAGACAACTCGCTGAAGATACATATGCATGTCAAATAAGGGCATAAAGACATGCTGGACATCATTAGTAATTTGGTACATGTAAATTCAAACCTCAAGGATATATCAAGATTTATATATTAAAATGAATACAACCATATGGAGTGGTACACACCTGTAATCCCATCAGCTCAGGAGGCTGAGACAAGGGAATCAAAAGTTCAAAATCCAGACCCTGTCTCTAAATAAAATACAAAATAGGGCTGGGGAAGTGGCTCAGTGGTCAAGTTCCTCTGAGTTCAATCCCTGGTACCCACCCCAAAATAAATACAGTTGAAAATATTATCTATATCAGAACTAGTAATAAAGAACTTTAATAATCAAAAATAGGCAACAAAGTGAATGAAGAATTACATAATTTTTAAGAGTACAGTTGATTTCAGTCCAATTTTGGTTAGAGTAATACCTACCTCTGTACATTATTTTGTTTACTCCACTTTTGAGCACAGTATTCACAGAGCTTTTCCCTACATATATTTTTCACTAGCAAAATTATAAGTCAGTTAATTGACTAATTAAACTTCAAAAAACATGTCATTTTTTTTGCCCCTTCTTACCAGTGATGATTAAGCTAAAATAACAACAAACCAACAAAGTATTATTGTGTAGGTATTTGCATACCACTGTTCAGATATCATATCTAAATGCCACAATAAGTAAATTGTTCTTTTCTGAATGAATGTTTATTGAATTCAATTAAACCCAAAGTGAAGATGTGAACATGTGAATATCATGTTAAAAATTTCTCAGAAAATTTCCTGTAAGTTAGACTTGACAACAATATGCAAGAATCACTTGATGTCTATAGGCATCAATGTGTTACAAAAAAATGAATCCTGAGCCCCAGCCCATAACCACTAAAACAGGATCTGTATTTTAACAAGATCTCCGTGAAGTTTCTAGGCATTGAAGTTTGACAAGCAGAGTTGTATGAGAGCTCCCATGGAGTCTCTTTGCCTTTTTCCTTTTTCCTTTCATCCTCTCTCTGACCTAAGTCTGAAAAATTACTCATTAGATTTCAGCTTAAACTGTTGTATCCAAGTATAGGTCTGAAAATTGAGCTATAGCTTTTATGATGAAACTCTTATTTTTTACAAGGTCCTCAGTAGAATCTAGATCTTTAGCCTTATTAAAATCATATTTTAATGAGCTCAAACAAAGCCAGATAAGCAACCCTTTCAGAAAAATACATTTTAGATTGGAATTAAAATTCACTTCAACATGTAAGAACATGCCACCTGTGGTACAAAGTGGTGGCATAAAGTAAA
The DNA here is from genome assembly GCF_045843805.1 of Urocitellus parryii. Lineage (NCBI taxonomy): Eukaryota > Metazoa > Chordata > Mammalia > Rodentia > Sciuridae > Urocitellus > Urocitellus parryii. Next base: position 147,333,056 of record NC_135532.1, read on the forward strand.
ATACCAATTGTCAAATCTAGAACTGTTGATAGCAACTTAATGATTTTGACTCTAAAGTCTGTAATACCCTGTGGAACACTGTGAACTTCTTTGAAGAGTGTCCAAATTAACAATGCCTAAACTGTGTCCCAAAGGGAATACTCTTACTCTCTTAGAAAATTTAATTCCCCATTTCTTTCTCTTTTGGGAAAAAAGCACATAGTGGTACAATTGGTTGATTCCGTTTTAGAGAGCAAATTTATGTACATAACATTTCTCAGCTTCGAAAATGATGACTTCAAAATGAATTGGTGTGACCAGAATTGCTTCCTGTATTTTAGTCTTTTTTATATTATAATAGTATTTTTTTCTATTTTATAAAATCTAAAACTTGAAAAAAATCTTTATAAGGCAAAGGTAAGATAAAAATTATTTCTATAATATTCATTATGTTTTATACAGAATATTAAATTTTGTTAATTTTTAATAATTTATAATCAGGTTTAAAATATGACAAAATGGATAAAGGGAAATGGAAAACTATAAATGACTTTTCTGTGTAGGTTATTTTCATGATGAAAGTACATATAAGTAAAATACCTATGTGGAAGACTCTTCTATTCCATTTGGTGATTTTTTTTGTTATACTGCTAACCTAAATACAATGATTTATAAGATACATTTTAATGAATCACAGCAATAATTTAAAACTAGGTTTAAAGATTGCATCATAATACTTTTTATATAATATACATCTTTGATGATTCTGATGAGAAGGTTCATGCTGTTTAATTACATATCATTACAAAAACTTTTAAGGTGTCAAATGTTATTTTCTTTCAATCACTTTCTAAAATAAATTCATTGAAAAATATAATATATTATATATATTTATATTTATATATTAAATATATGTTATATGTTATATAAAATTTAATATCTTCACTTTTGGTTTTCATCAAATTTAATAAACAATCACAAATCACTTACTCTGATAGCAATTTCTGTTCACTTAGTGTCCTCATAGAATATTTGCTTTGGCCTTTGGCACTGTACTTTGTCACCTAAGCATCCCTCATTTGATGTACATGTTAAGTCACTCAACTTTCCAGTTTTACTCTTGTTTCTCTTTCTTTCTCTCTCTCTCTCTCTCTCTCTCTCTCTCTCTCTCTCTCTCTCTCTCTCTCTCCCTCCCTCCCTCCCTCCCTCCCTCAATATCTTTCTTCTGATCTCTCTTTTCTCTTTTTTTGTTTGAGCCAGGACTCTTAGGTGCAACACAAAATAAGTTATTTGAATTGAATATTGGTTATAACATAAAAAGACTAGGAAGACTGGAAAAATCAAGTGTAAAATTGAAAAGGAACAGGATAAATAAAGCAGCCAGTCAACAGCCAAAATCATTTCCCAACACCAGCTCAATGGACTCTGCTGTCACTGCTATAGAATAGAACTTTCCAATATCATACCTCAAGCTCTCAGTGCTATTGTTGAGTGAGGAAGACATTGGTGTAGGCTAAATATTCATGGCTTTGCAAAAGTTCCAAAATTCTCTTCTGTCTCTTTTCCTTCATTTTCTAATCTCCAGATTCCAAATGTATAGTGGGCTCATCTGAATGACCAAATGTGGGTTGTTTATCTTCACTCTAGGTCCAGCAGGGCCAGGAATGTGAGTCTATGAGTCTCTAGCTGTAGATGGATGGAGCCACTACTCATAATCAGTAGTGATGTGTAGAAAAGGGATTTAGCTCTGATCCATCTAAGAAATCACACACACACACACACACACACACACACACTTTATAACCTCTTTAAAATAACTTTCTCACATTTCTTTCCTCTCTATGACTTTTTCATTTGCTCAGTCTTCAATGCACAGCACAATCATAACTATACCTTCATTTACTCCAAGGACTTCTATGTCTTTTAACAATGGAATTGTACTTCTACTAATAACATGTCAGAACACTCATTTAAAGACAATTTACAATTCACTATGTGTCTTAAATTTTTCATTGCATAACTATTGCCAGATAACAAAAGATAAAGGATTTTATACCATTTTCAAGTCATTTTATAGTCCTATATTTACAAAGATTTTTTTATTATTCCTACATCCATGTATCAGGTTCTGGACTTTTCTAGAAAACTCAATAGTGGCTGAATAGTTTTAATACACAGGCTTTCCCTTTTTCTCAAATTTGTTTATTTCTCAATATTCAGTGAAATGAGATAACTGCATTTTCTCATTCCTTCCATTCTCTCCAAATTCTTTCCATTAATTATACCAAAATAAACATACATAAGAGTATTCTAATAAGTCAATGGTTTTATTTTAACTCCTTTCCAAATAGTCTTCACCTTAAAGGACTTAAAGTATGGTCTTTTTGCATTTATTGTACTTCATTTCAGAGCATACTCCTGGAAGACATGGAAAAGAAAAATGCCACATTGCTGACAGAGTTTGTTCTCACAGGACTCCCTCATCACCAAGACTGGAAAATCCTCCTGTTCCTGGTATTCCTGGTGATATACCTCACCACCATGGTGGGCAACCTTGGTCTGATCGTTCTCATATGGAAGGACCATCACCTTCACATCCCCATGTACTTTTTCCTTGGGAGTTTAGCTTTTGTTGATGCTTGGTTGTCATCCACAGTTACACCCAAAATGCTGGCCAATTTGTTAGTCAAAAGCAAGATCTCTCTTTCTGAATGTATGATTCAATTTTTTTCCTTTGGAATCAGTGCAACCACAGAATGTTTTCTCTTGGCAGCAATGGCTTATGATCGCTATGTAGCCATATGCAAACCATTACTTTATCCAGTGATAATAACCCATAGAATATGCATTAGGCTCTTAACTTTGTCATTTGCAGGTGGTTTTCTTCATGCCTTACTTCATGAAAGTTTTTTGTTCAGATTAACCTTCTGTAGTTCCAATATAATATATCACTTTTATTGTGACATTATACCATTGTTTAAGATTTCATGTACTGATCCCTCCATTAATATTCTAATGCTTTTTATATTCTCTGGTTCAATTCAAGTATTCACCATTATGGTTGTTCTTGTCTCTTATACATTTGTTCTACTAACAATCTTAAAAAAGAAGTCCATCAAAAGCATAAAGAAAGCCTTTTCTACCTGTGGAGCTCATCTCTTATCTGTGTCTTTGTATTATGGTACTCTTCTCTTCATGTATGTGCGCCCTGCGTCTCCACAAGCAGATGAGCAAGACATGATGGATTCTTTGTTTTACACAGTCATAATTCCTGTGTTAAATCCAATTATCTACAGTCTCAGAAATAAGCAAGTCATAGATTCACTAACAAAAATATTAAAGAGAAATTTTTAGATCTCATATTATCATCTTTTCTCCATTTAGTATAAAACTGTCATAGAATATTTCCAATTACATATTTCTTTATTTTGGAATTGCTCCAGACTTTTGCAATTATAATTCTCCTGTCTTTTATTTTACTCTATTAAATCAAATATTTTATCATTTTCTATGACTTCAAGTGCTATACCTAATAAAATTCTTGAAATATTAGTATCTTTTCAATTTGAAAACATTCAAAGAATGAATGAAGACATTTTACTGGATTACTGTTCTTCTTACTGTGACTTGATTGATGTACTAACTGCTAAAAAGTAGTGCAATTCATTTCAAAATTACCTGAGGGGTTATATAATACACCTGACAGTGTGTTCAGACTAGAAATTTGTATCACGTTTACTCTATTGTATTGACAGTTCCTGTTACTAAAGAGATGAGCAGATAAAAATTGCAAAAAAATATTTTAACATATTTTGTAGGGGAAAAAACAAAATTCAAATGTAATTATTAAAAATTTTGACAATGAAGGCAGAGTGAAACTCCAAGAGAATGTTCTTAGCTCAGTCTGTTTCTATGAGTGAGAAGAAGTGACTTGCCTCTCATTGTCTATAATGTCTTCAATGGCCTTTTGCAGCATTATTTGCATGAATAACAGACAAAGTAAAAATTTTCAATAATTCAAAAAACTAATAGATAAGATTGAAGATTTGGTGTGTATGTGAAGAAGGTGAGAGACACAATAGGAAGAAAATTCAGGAAAAAAATGAAATAGGAAGAGGAAATCAGCAATATCTCAAAAGTTATTAGAATGTAAAAATCATATTTGTTTAAATTAATATGACCATGGCTTTAAATGAATATTATCAAAGTTAAAATAATGTTAAGAGAGGACATCATAGTTTTCAGTGATTGTCTAGGAAAAATGGGAAAATGATCACACTTAGATACTTTGTGCCTGAAAATTTGTTACATGCTAACTTTCCTCAGACTTCACATTTTCAAATATAATGAGTGCACTAACTCTATGCCCACTCTGCCTTTCCTTTCAATACTGAAATTTCATTTATATTCTCACCAATAGCAATCAGGATCTCACTCTAAAAGTTACTCACCTATGTGTTATTCAAAATGTATTTACTTATATCCTCCACCCTGATTATATGGTTATATTTCCCAAACATTGTTGCCAGATGGTGCTTTCTTTTCAGACCTCTGATAAAAATCACATTCTTCTTAAATAACTTTTCATAAATTGTCACCCTCCCAGATTTTATACATATGTGGCATATATTTTTGGATCTAAATATATTAATAAACATATATAGTTGTGTGCAAATGTCCACGTATATGTACAGATGGTATAATATTCTTTCACTAGTGTTTGCTCACCCTGAATTTTAGAAGATCTTTTCCAAAAAGACCTTAATATGCTTCTGGATCTTCCCCCTCTGAAGTTCTAATGGTACCTGTATTATCACTAAAATGTGTTAATGAAAACCTTCTGGCCACACCTTACTCTCAGGTCTGTATTTTTGCTCAGGCATATGTTTTGGCTGCATAGAGAATTCATTGATACTGCAACATCCCTTAATTCATTTGCAATTGAAGTGTTATTATTTCCTAAAGTTTACCTCAAATGTTATCACTCCCACGAAAATGGTATTGTTGCTCTCAAAATGACCTAAGGATATAATATAATACAGGATATTTATAATACAGCTAGGAATATTGTCCATGAAGTGTTTTCTATTTACCTAGAAGAATAGTTGATATTTCTTATTCACTGGATCAATCAGCACACATGCATTCCTATAATGGTCTAGTGTGATATCTTCTGGGAGGTAAAAGCAATTTGTGTCACAAATATTTTCAAATTATTTACCTGATAAAATATTTCTTTATGTGTAGGATCCATGACAAGTTCTCAGAATATATAAAATAAATTTAAAAACCCAATTAAAAATAGCCAAAACTTGAAGAGACAACTCATCAAAGATATATATGCATATCAAATAAGGACATAAAGACATGCTGAACATCATTAGTCATCTTGTATGTGCAAATTGTACAAGCTTCAAGGATATATCACAATTTACATATTGAAATTAGTACAGTTAAAAGATTATCCATGCTGGAATTAGTAATGAAGAATTTTATTAGTCAAAAATAGTCAACAAAATGAGTGAAGAATTATTTCCACATTTTTAAGAGAACTGTTAATTTCAACCAAATTATGTTTAGGCTAAGAGCTACCTGTGCACATCATTTTCTTTTCTCCATGTTTGTACAGAGTATTCATAGAGCTTTTCTATACTTTTTTTTTTCTACGCATTCCTTTTTCACTAGCAAAACTCTAAGCCAGTTCATTGATTAATGAAGCTTTCAAAAAAAAATGGCCTTCTTTTTGTCCTTTCTTGCCAGTAGTGGTCAAGTTAAAATAACAACAAAACAGCAAACTGTCATTACATAGGTATTTACATACCACCATTCAGATATTAAATCTAAATGCCCTAAGTAGTGTTTTTTTTCTCTGAATGAATATTCATTCTTCAACTCTCTCCAAACAGTTTCTGTAAATCATACTACAATAAAACCTATGAAGGGAACAATTTAAGTGTATGGTTCTGTTTTAACTCTAATATTTTCACTTCATAAATATTTAAGGTATGTCTCTTCTACATTCACTTCACTTCATTCTAGGAAATTTCCAGCGAGGACATGGAGAGAGCAAACGCAATTTTGCTGACATGTTGTTCTCATAGGACTTCCACAGCAATCACAGAGGAAACTCCCCCTTTTCTTTGTGTTCTTGGTAATCTAGCTTGTCATGGTTCAGAGGAACATACATCTGATTATCCTCCTCTGATAGTATCATCACCTACACATCCCCATGTACTTTTTTCTTGAGAATTTAGCCTTTGTGGATGGTTGGTTATTATCAAACGTGATCCCAATGATGATGGTCAACTTACTAGACAAGAGAAAAATGATCTTTCAGAACACCTGATAAATTATTTTTCCATTGCAGTCAGAATAACATTTCCTCTTGACAGCAATGATTTATGATTGCAATGTTGCTACAGGCCACCCTTTAGAGTATCCTGTGATTATGATCAATAGACTGTGTAATTTTATCATTAGTAGGTGATATTCTTTGTGACTTATTTCCAAAATAATTTTATTCAGATTAATCTTTTGTAATTCCCTCAAAATACATAACTTTTACTATGAAATTATATCATAACTAAAAATTTTCTGTACTGAGACTGCTATTTATTATCTACTTATTTTTATTTTTTCTGGTTCCATAGAGTTTGCTAGCACTGTGACTAATTTCTTAAAAGTTTGATCTCACTACAATTTTTAAAAAGAAGAATGAAAAGCCCTCTCCAGCCCATCTCTTTTCTGTATCTTTATACTGTGTCCCTCTTCTCTTCATGTATGTGCATCCTGCATCTTCACAAGCAAATGATCAGGAGAGTATCTTCTATTCTACACTGTCATAATTTCCATATTAAACCCCATTATCAACAGCCTAAGAAACAAGCAAGTCACAGATGTACTGATAAAAATGTTGAGAATAAGTGTTTAGATCTTATTAATATCTAGTCTTATTTATTAAAGCAATTATGAAATTAAAGAATTATGTTTTGGTACTATTGAAAGATTTGTGCAATTATAATCATTTCTAGATGTTAATGAATTGAGTTCTTGGTATCTAATTAAATCCTTACACCTTCTGCATATCTCATATTAGACATAGAATTTTAATAAAGTACTTATATCATACTGAAATAATTAAAGCAGACACAAGTGAAAGCATTTTATAGTTTCTGTGTTCTTCAATTATAAATCATTGTGTATTAAAATAGTGTACATCCTCTCAAAAGGACTTAGAAATAATATTTGATACAGTAATAGTGCTATATAGTTTGGACTCATATCACATTTACTCCATAGGGATAGCAGATTGTGTTTGAGCAAGTGAAAGGAAGAATCCCCTAATTTTTAAATTTATTCTTAATTGAGGTTATTATGAACTGGATAGTTTTTTCTTATTCTTTCTCAGAAGATTCATTATGAGAGTAAAGGAATGTTATTGATTCATATGTTGATCTTTCATTCTGCTGCTTTGCTGAATTTGTTTATCAGCTCTAAAAGTGTTATGGTTGAGTTTTTTGGGTCTTCTAGATAGAGGATCATGTAATCAGTAAAGAGATAATATGACTTCTTCTTTTCCTATTTATATCCTATTAATTATTATCCTATTCTTGCCTAATTGCTCTGTCTAGAATTTCAAGGACTATGTTGAATAGGAATTGTCAAAGTAGAAATACTTGCCTTGTTCCTGATTCTAGAGGAAATGTTTTCAACTTTTCATCATTCATTATGATATTGGCTGTGGATTTGTCATGGATAACCTTTACTATTTTGAAGTAGGTTTCTCATTTGTCTAGTATTTTTAAAATGAATTGGTGCTAGATTTTTTTCAAATAGTTTTTCTGCATATATTGAGATAATTATGTGATTCATGTTCTTAGCTCTATTTATTTGGTGAATTACATTTATTGGTCCGAGTATTTTGAACCAACTTTGAATCCCTGTGATAAAACCTATTTAATCATGGTGTACTATCTTCTTAATGTGTTTCTGAATGCAATTCATGATATTTTATTAAGGATTTTTCATCTATGTTCATCAGGGATACTGGTCTGTAATTTTCACTTCTTGATGAATCTTTGGTTTTGGTATCATAACTTTATAGAATGTATTTGGAAGTGTTTCTTCCTTTTAATTTCATAGAATAATTTGAGAAAGACCTGTGTTACTTCTTCTTTAAATGTCTGGTAGAACTCAGCTGAGAATCTATCCAGTCTTGGGCTATCTTTTTTTCAAATGTTTTCAATTGCTGTTTAATTGTATTACTTGATATTTGTATATTTAAGTTTTCTATATCATCCTGGTTCAATTTGTGCAGGTCTTATGTGTCTAGAAACTTGTTAATATCATCTAGATTTTTTAGTTTCTTGGAACATAAATTTTCAAAATAGTTTCTAATGAATCTCTAGTTTTCAGGGGTGTCTCTGATGATATCCTCTTTTTAGTCTCTTCTCTCTTTTGGTTAATTGGCTAAGGGTTTATCAATCATTTTTTATGAAAGAAACAATTCTATGTTTTATTGACTGTGTTTTTATTCTCAATTTCATTGATTTTGGCTCTGATCTTAATTATTTCCTGTCTTTTACTGATTTGGGAGATAGTTTGTTGTTTCTTTTCTAGAGTCTTGAGGGATAAATTTGGATTAGTTGAGATTTTTATCTTTTTAATGTATACAATCAATGCTATAAACTTTCCTCATATAACTGCTCTCATACTGTCCTAGAGATTTTGTTATATGCTACGCCTTCTCATTTATTTCTAAGAATTTTTAAAAAATTATTCCCTGATTTCTTCTATTATTTATTCCTCATTCAAAACTATTTTTCTTACTCTCCAGTTGTTAAAGTGGTTTGTTTTTTGCTTGCTGTTGATTTCTAATTTTATTCTATTATTGTCTTACAGAAAGCAAAAAATTAATTTTTTTGTATTTACTAAAACTTGCTTTGTTCCCTAAATTATGTTCTATTTTAGAGAACATTCTATGTGCTACTGAGAAGAAAGATAAATTGATTATTGTTAATAAATGAAATATTCTATGGATTTCTATTAGGTCCATTTTATTAATATTATTTTTTAGTTCGGAAGAGTTTTCACTTAGTTTATGTTGTGGTGACTTAACTATTTGTGAAAGCTGTATGTTGAATCACCCAATATTATTGAATCAGGGTCGATTTGATTTTTTTTTATTTTGAGAAGATTTTATTTTATATACTTAAAAGCATACTTGCTCTCTTGATGAGGTTAATATTCAGAATATATAATAATCTAATAAAAATTATCATAAAAATTAGCCCAATTAGCAAATGTGCAATGAAACTAAAACAGACACTTCTTAGATGGCTAAGCAATATATGAAAAAATGTTCAACATCCTTAGCAGACAAGGATATGTAAATCAAAACCACACTAGATTTCACCTCAAGTGAATTAGAATGGAAATCATCAAGAATACAATAATAACAAATGCTGTTGAGGATATGGAGTAAATGGTACACTCAAATATTATTGGTAGGACTGCAAATTATTACATTCACTTTGGAAAGCTTTATGACAATCTCTTGAAAGCTAAGAATGGAACAACCATATAATACAACTATATTACTCCTTGAGATTTATTCATAAGGACTAAAATTGGGACATTATAGTGATATAGACATATTAGGGCTTACAGCAATGCAATTTGCAATAGCCAAGTTATGCAACCAGTCTAGGTGCCTATCAACAGATAAATGGATAAAAAATGTGATTGATATATATACACACAATGCAGGTAAGTCATCCATAAAGAAGAATAAAATTATGGCATTTGCTGATAAATGCATTCAACCAGAGAACATATAAGAAAAAAGTCAAATTCAGAAAGTCAAAGATCAAATATTTTCTCTCATATGCAGAAACGTGATCAATATTAGATAAGGGGGTGAGAATCCCTTGAATAGAAGAGTGATCAATATAGTAATGGAAGAAAATTGAGGGGAAAAGAGGAGATATGGGATAAGAGAGGAATACCAGAATAAAATTAACCAAATTATGTTATGTACATATATGATTATACCACAATAAATTTCACCTTTATGTATATCTATAAAGCATCAATTAAAAACAATAAAATAAATAAATAAAAGGAATACTAGTTGAGTAGAGGAAGCAGAATAGGAAGAAAAAGGATAGTAGAGGTATTGTGGATTGAAATGAAGAAAATTATGTTTCTTGCATGTGCAATTATATCAAAATGAGCTCTGATCTTAAGTGTTACTATAATGTACTAAGAAAACCATAAAAATACATCACCATCATTCAAAGATTATGACTGTTTTTCACATGGTGGGCTTTAAATACATATTTTTTTCTGACAAATGCAACAGGGCTTTATTGAAAATATTCTATTCAGACTCAGGAATTCTGGACATCCATCTGCAAAGCCAGAACTCTCCGTCCTTTTTCATTGAGATGTGACTTTTCTCCGCACATAGTTTTGTCAAAGACAACTTCCATGGATGCCCTGGGGCCCGGAGGCCAAGTTCACAAACAACAGAGTGAGGGGAAATCAATTATTTATTTATTTAGTTAGTTAGTTAGTTAAACACAACAGTACAGTGATCTTGACATATCATACAGTTGAATCAAATGGGGTATAATTACTCCTTTTTCTGAGTGTACAGGTTGCTGAATCACATTGTTCGTACAGTCACATTTATACATACAACAATAGTAGTGTCTATTTTATTCTGCTGTCCTTCCTATCACCCCTCCTCTCCCCTCCCCTTACTTCTTTCCACCCAATCTAATGTGCTACACTTCTTTTTTTCCCTCACATCATCATACATGTATTCTGTATAACGATGAAGGTCTCCTTCCATCTTCCATGCAATTCCCATTCTCCCTCCCTTTCCCTCCCACCTCTCTTTCCTATCTAGAGGTAATTTTCTTCTCATGCTCTTCTTCCCCATTTTGAGTCACCTCCCTTATATCAGAGAACATTTGGCATTTGTTTTTCTGGGATTGGCTAACTTAGCATAATCTGCTCTAATGCTATCCATTTCCCTGCAAATGCCATGATCTTGTTATTTTTTAGTGCTGAGTAATATTCCATTGTGTATAAATGCCACAATTTTTTAATCCATTCACCCATTGATGGACATCGAGGTTTGCTCCACAGTCTAGCTATTGTGAATTGTGCTGCTATAAACATTGGTGTGGCTGTGTCCCTGTAGTATGCCATTTTTAGGTCTTTTGAGTATAGTCCGATAAGAGGAATAGCTGGGTCAAATGGTGGTTCCATTCCCAGCTTTCCCAGGAATCTCCATACTGCTTTCCAGATTGGCTGCACCAATTTGCAGTCCCACCAGCAATGTATAAATGTACACTTTTCCCCACATTCTCGCCAGCACTTGTTGTTTGACTTCATAATGGCTTCCATTCTTACTGGAGTGAGATGGTATCTTAGAGTAGTTTTAATTTGCATTTCTCTGATTGCTAGATCAAAGTTCAAGTAATGAGTGAATGGTATGATGCCGTAGCACCCATTGGGACGATGAAAGAAAAATGTTTCCTAAAGGTTGTATTTCCTCATTTTTCATCCTCTTTAAATTAATGATCTATACAAGGTAACATATTTAACAATATCTCCCTTCAATAACTTTCAAAGAATTATCATTACAAGATTATATGAACATATGATATCTAGATTTGCATTCACGTTTTTGTTAATAATATGTCAAGGTCAATACACACACACACACAAATGTTTACTGATCACCCTATGTTGCTCATAGTAGCAGTGTTTACAGTTCTAGACAATAAAACCTTGATATAAATCTGCAATCATTTCCTTCCCAATTCTCCCAATGAAATTTGTGTGCCAAAAATAGTTACCTAAAACTTTCTGGAGTATTAGCTATTCCATACTTGTATAATTATGTCAAAGTGGATTCTACTGTGATGTAAAACTAAAGAGAAAAAATTTAAAAAAGAGTTAAAAGAGTTGAAAAAAAGTTCCACTTCTCTATGCTTCATAAATTCAAGAAGATTACTAGTCTTTTGATGTGATACAATTTTTCACATATTTATTTCTTTATGTACACCATTTTTGTCATTTCATTAAGTTGCTGAGGGTAAGGTTAAATGTATACTTTTGTCATACCTTTATTCTTTTTTATTTTATTTTATTATTAATTTTTTTGGTAACAGAAATTGAACCCAGGGGCACTTAACCTCCAAGTCAAATCCAGCCCTTTTTATTTTTTAAGTTGAGACAGGATCTCACTAAGTTGCTTAGGTCCACACTAAGTTGCTGAGGCAAGCCTTGAACTTGCAATCCTCCTGCCACAGCCTCACAAACCACTGGGATTACAGGTATGTGCCACCATACTTGGATCAATCTCTTATTCTTGAAAGGACACTCAATATTTAACTATTGCCTTAAAATAAATTGTGAAAATATATAATGTATTAGTATGCATCAATGTAATATTTAATGTATATTTATATATAATGGATAATATCATTTTCTAAAATCCACCCAGTTGTCTGGAACACTTCTGAAATTGTATTAAAATCTTCTCATAGACTCACTGATAATGTAAAAGTCCTTATTTTATTGTCTATTAATTTCTTACCATATAGTTTAAGAGAATTCACAGCTCCTCTCTACATAGAAACCTACATACATACTTTTTGCATCATCTTATAAACTTTCTACCTTATAGAAAACTATTGATAAAATTATGATGGACAGTGAAGATCATATTTGAGGTTTGGTTCAAACATTAATCAGATGTGGTAGATTTTTTTTTCTCTAAATCTAGGATGTGGACTAGCTATAGTAAGATTTTATAACACATGAGTGTCTAGTAAGTGTCCAAATCTATCTAGTCTGGGACTTTTGCGGGGGGGGGGGGGATTGGGTGGGACTATTTTAACTCTCTGAACCTCAAAACTATATTCTGCATTAAACTCATGAAGAGAGCTGTGCAAACACATGACTGACTTCATCACCACACTGTTCACTTCAACCATGTTAATGCTATTGTAAGGGACTATTCTTAGAGAATCATTGTTTAGAGAAGCAGTGAAGGAAAAATATAATAACAAGATATATTAAGGATATATCTAAATGTGGTTTTGTTTCCAACATACTATGTTCACTTAATTAGCACAATGGTCTTTGTTTTTACTCTCTTCTTTGTTTTTTCTTCCCTATTTTGGAACAGGTGGATGAGGGATTCAAAAGGCCTCTCTTTCAAGGAAGAATTGTAAGCTATTTTATAACATTTTCTTTGGAATGAAGACTGTCAGTTGTGATAGTTAATGCAAACTCTATTGTCAATGAAGACTGTCAGTTGTGATAGTTAATCCAAACTCTATTGTCATATTGGAGTAAAGTAATGGGAGGTATCTATATTAAATATCAAAATACTAGTTGTCAAGATGGATCAATATTTGGAACATCAATCTCAAAATTTGTGTAGAATATGTTCTACTCCTTATAATAATATGATGTTTATTAATTCTGAGATGGTATCATACATGTGAGTATCATATGAAGACATCTGCATCATAGTATTTCCCTTTAATATTCAAAGGGAGAAAAGAAACTAAATTATAATAACTATTGTATCAGTGTATTATTGCACTCTAGAGAAAAATATAGATATATCTGTCATTTACATCTCTTATCTTTGTATTATCTATTTTTCTGTTCAGAGGGAAGGAGCAGGAAAGTGTTGGGGGGAGACTGATTTATTTTAAGATATTGTCTCACATGATTGTGGATTTTGCAAACCCAATTGTGTGCAGTTTACAAGTAAGAGGCTCAGGAAATTGGAAGTCTGAAATGTGGAGAGCTGAGTCTACAGATTTCAGAGCAAGCCTGAAGACCTCAGGAACAGAGGACAAAGGGCAGAAGAATGTTCAGGAATAAAGTGAGTTTAACATTCTGCTAGGTTTTTGTTCCACTCATTCCTTCAATGGATAGTTTGATGCTCACATATATTGGAAGCAGTCTTATCCTTTACAGAGTCCACAAATTCAAAGGGAATATCTTCTAGAGTCACCCTTGGAAACATATTCTGATATAAAGATGAACCAGGTATCTGAGCCTCTATCAGCTGAGTCAAGCAGACACATAAAAATATCTCTCTGATTTCAAATGACTAAAATTGAGAAGAATATCCATTAAAAGGAAAACATAAACATAAAACTTTGGTGATCAAAGACAGGCAACAAAAGAAGTTAATAGAAAGTTACACTTATTTCAATTTAAAAGGGCCACTTCAGCAGATAAATGGATAAAGAAAATGTGATATATATATATATATATATATATATATATATATATATATATATAATTCATCCATAAAAAAGAATGAAATTATGGCGTTTGCTGACATATGGATGGAACTGGAGACAATTATGCAAAGTGAAATAAGCCAATCCCCAAAAAACAAACTCTAAATATTCTCTCTTATATGTGGATGCCAACATATAATAAGGCCGGGGAAATGAAGAATTGGATTAGACAAAGGAGATGAAGGAAAGGGTAGGGGATAGGGAATAGGAAAGACAACAGAATTAATCACACATAACTTTCCTATGTTCATATATGAATACATAAACAGTGAAACTCCACATTATGTACAACTGCAAGAATGGGATCCTTACTAGAATAAGTCATACTCCATGTATACATAATATGTCAAAATATACTCTACTGTCATGTGTATCTAAAAAGAACAAATAAAAAAGAATTAAAGGGTCCAGGCAATATAAGTAAAGTTTTGGTTTTGTGAGCTGCTGTGTCAGCATATCAGGCTGCTTATTCTATACTTAGATATTTTTTTACAGTGACAAATCTTTTATCAGTGTTATTTTCTTTACATCTTTGAGTCACAATCCAAATTCTAAGCAAGCAATATAATGATTAATAAGTCTTTCAAAATATATGCCCTTTGTTTTCTTCTTATCTATCCAGTCATGGGCCACACGGAGGTTAAACTTTATATTTATTTATTTATTTATTTATTTATTTATTTATTTTTTAATTAAAGAAGCATTTATTTAAACATTTTAAAAATAAAACCCGGTTGCATGAAATATATGTTGATTATTAAAAAGTTCAACTCGACTCTAAAATAAATAATATTTGGAAGCTGTTTCATAAAAAAACCTTTGATTTAGGAATTATTTTTAATTATTGGTGGTTTTAGTTATTTTAATACCAAACCCAGAATTTTAAAAGGTAAAACTTGTTTCTCAGTTTGAAACCTAACTTATCATAAATCATTCAGTATACATGTTTTAAAAAATATTTTTACATGGCCTGCTTTCTGTTTAGCATTGAAATCACAGAATTAGTAAAGCTATCAGTATACTTTGACACAACTGGTTATTAAATCTGTAGGACAAAATTTTTTGTATTTTTAAATTATCTTTTAGGTAATGTACAAGCAGTCTTATGCAGAAATGGGAAAGGTTTTTGCCTAACCAAAGAACATACTACTCGAAACATCAAAGAAAGAAGAAGAGTACTTCAGACTGGAGCAGTAATCAGTTCAAATGAACCGTATGGGCTCCTAGAAGGGCAAATAAAAACCACAAGAGGACTTGGATTTCATGGAAATCTCAAACTGAAAAAATCCATTATCCCAGCACCTCAAACTATTTCTATTCCTATGGATGACTTATGTCAATTCCTTATCTTAGCTACTAATGGACTCTGGGAAGTTTTGGATAAAAAGGAAGTCACTGCAATGGTAATAACAATGTTTCATATGTATAAAGAAACATACACCTCAATCACACAGTTAGAAGCTCTACCATCTACAGGGCCTCCACTTCTTCCAAACAGTGACAAAAGTAATAATGAATTTGAAAGTGATATCCACATATTATTTCAGTGTGAATCTGAATCTGAAGAATATGTGTCAACCACAAATTCAAAAAACTCGTCTGACTATAGTTTTGATGACCCGAAAAATGAAGAATTATCTTCACCAACAACAACTAGTCATGAGAATGAAATTGAAAGTGTAGATGATGAGCAAACAAGTATAAAAAAATTAGGCACTAAAAATTTCTATGAAGGTGCAGCTGAGTATATTAGCCATAAACTTGTAAATGCTGCTTTAGAGGCTGGATCCAGAGACAACATTACAGTTATGGTAATATTTCTCAGTGGAAGTGAATATCACTTGCTACCATAAAATATAAAGTTCTAATTATCCAGAGAACCAAAATATAATGCCACAAGGCAATTCGTTTATGAAGCAGATGTTAGGATGATACATCAATACCATGTAAATAATTTTAAGAAAGTAGTAAATATAAAAGTAGATTTTAGGTTACATAATATAATTTACATATGTTCACCATTTTATGCCAAAAAAGAGAAAAACCAGTACTTGCTTTTTATACCACTTTATTCCAACCTGAGCACCTCAATATAAAACTAAACACTGGTGAACTGTTTTCCTTACTAATTCTGAATTACTGTAAAATGTACAAGTTCTGCTAGCAGTTCAACACTTAAATAGATTAAATCATCTCTGACACATGGTAGATTTCATATAATGAAAAGACCTAAAATAATTAGTGCAATATACTGAACTGATCAAAATAAAATGGACTTTCAAAAACAAGGCTGCAAGATTGTTACTAACAATGCAATATTTATGTTACAAATTACAGGTACATTGTTTATTATGGTTCTAGTTATGAGGAACAACTGAAGCCCCTTCCTTTCAAAGGAGGAAGAAATAATTAGCCGTTTTAGTAACTGTACATTTGGTATACTTTAAGCAATTCTTAAATATTACAGAAAAATAATAAACATATGGAGACAATGCAGTACCCTATTTACAGTACAGATGGAAATCAAATTTAAAGTAATCAAGTTTGAATGTACATAATTGTTAGTGCACTGACTATATTTATGTTCAAAGGGAACAAAAGCCCCTTCCCTATCCCCAAACAAGACCTATATAATGGCCAGCAGTGATTAAATATAAATCACAGACACCTGGTTTGTTTCATTTTTGTTGAAGAGCTCACATGAAGAGAACACTATTTATTAAATTGCATTTATCTGTTTTTATACTCTTAAAACAAGATGGGGCTACATTTGCTTTTTTACCCCATTTAAAAAAATAATGGGACTGGCTATAATTTTGATGCCACTAATTTCCTTTTTCTTCCTGGAGATGTGGGACGGTATTCTTATGGTTAATTTATTATTAAAATGTGGAATGTACACTTTAGATAAAAGAAATTATCATTTGCCTGAATACTGCGGCTAAGCATAAACATCTGGAGAATCCTAAAAATGTTTTTCAAAAGTCCAAATTAATAATTTCTAAATCTTTTCCATAGATGACTACTGCTCCAGTTTGGAGAAACTGGATGGTTAGCTGTGGATCCAGTCATTTATCTTGATATCTCTAATGATGACAAATGATTCCCTCGTAACCTTCCAATGAAACAAGTATACACATAGTTCCCATCTTCCCTTTCTATTGCTGTAACATTAGTTAGAGGGATACATGCATGTTATTAAAAATTAAGTTCAAAACACATAAAATAATTCTGTATTAGAAACTCGACTCTATCGTAAGTCTCTTCTTTTTGGAAGTCATACTGGGCCGGTTAAATGCTCCAATCCCGCTGTTAACATTTAGGAAGCAGAATATTCCAGCTAGTTCAAACTGGAGGTTTAGTTACTACAACATTGACTCCTGGTTGGTTGTGTAGGTTCAGTAAGGTCTACTCCTCTTCCTCTAGTAGAATTTGCTCCTGGATTCTGTGGTTCATTCTTTGGCAACTTTTTAGCTATTGCCATGAATATTTCATTTACATTCATTGATGTTTTAGCTGATGTCTCCATGAATAATAAACTGTTGTCATCTGCATAGGACTGTGCTTCCTGGAAATCTACAGCTCTTTTATTTGCTAGATCAGCCTTGTTTCCTGATAAAGCTATTACAATGTTGGGACTTGCTTGCCTCTGAAGTTCTTTAACCCAGTTTTTGGCTCTTGCAAAGGATTCCTCATTTGTGATATCATATACAACTATGGCTGCTTGTGCTCCTCTGTAGTACATTGGTGCTAAGCTGTGGTATCGTTCTTGACCAGCTGTATCCCATATTTCAAACTTTACCGTTGTGTCATCAAGACACACAGTTTGGGTCAGAAAAGCAGCCCCAATAGTACTCTCTTGAAATTCATGAAACTGGCCTTTCACGAAACGAAGGACTAGACTTGATTTGCTAAACTTTATATTTAACAATAGCCTTTTTATGTACTAAGGAATTGGCCCAATCAGAGTGTTTGCCTAGCATATGTGAGCCCCTGGTTTCAATCCCCAGCACTGTAAAACCAAACTAACAAAAACAAAACCCAAACAACCCAATCTTTTACAACAGAAATAAAATGTATCAAATGTAAATATATATTAGCTTTTATTTTCCAAATGAAAACTCATGACAAGTTGCTTGGTTTATACCTGAAAGGAAATTTGAACATGACTCTATCATTCATAATCCATTGCTTTTCTTTTAGCTAGAGAACAAAGTCTCTGACTTAGCCCTCCATACCCTTTGAGATCTAATAGACAGATGCTGACTTCTCTGGCCCCATATGGATCCTTCCAGTTTCTCCTTCAGGCCAGTCATGTTTACAATTCTTGGTTTGTCTAATGATCAAGAATCTCCCATCATATAGATACTCCAAAGATGAAGGCCCTACAGGTAGCAAATGTCCACTGGCATCATATTTAAAATAATGACTCCAAAGTCCTAACACAGGGATACTGAAACAAATATACACTTTCACACAATCTTTAGGAAATTCATCTTCCACTGAGGAACATATCTTTGCTTTTCTTGAGCTATGACTTCTAATATTTTCCCACTGAGATTGCTCATCAAATTTCAGTTCAAACTGGGGGCACCTAGGCATGTAGTTGGTGTTTAAGCTGCAGTTTGTCTGAGGAGGACAACTGTACTTGAAGTTGGCTTCTGGAGGGAGCTGAGATCTTTACCTAATTAAAATCATGTGTTGGTGAGCTGAAACAGAACCGAACCAATCAAAGTGCTTACAATGGTATGTTTTAATGTAAACTGGATGTTCTCTAAACAGCTCAGAATTGTTCTTGGTATGAAAAAAACATTGAATTAAAGCTTAATTTCTGTTTTTAAAACCAGAACTGTCTACAATGGCCTGATCCTTATGATTCCATAATTGGCTATGCCTGTAGGGCAATCTGGACATCTAGGTCTAAAGCCACAGTACTCAGTAGAACAACTTCATGGTATCCTACAGGGAACCCTCTCATATTCTTAAGGGAATTTTAGCTCTTCACTCCTTCCACTTCTGGAGAAAGCAATGGTTATAAAACTGGCTAACTCTTGTGTTCAAAATAAACCTTATATAACCAACACTTTCTTGAGAATAAGAAATTAAACCTCCAGAATGTATGAGTATGGTAAGAATTGCTTCTTTTGTTTTGGTCAACCTATGCTATTGTATATTTTTTTCTGTTCCATAAAGCCTAATACTTTGAAAGAATCTCTGCAGTGTTTTTGAACATAAGGGTAAGAAAGAAATGATTCCTGTATTTTTAAAATTCTTTATATGAAATGTAAAATACTGTTTAATTTACAACAGTATAGATTGAGTTTTGCATATACCAAAAATGCCAGGTGGAAAATGGAAAAGAGTGTACTATCTTCATATTTAATTTTGTGCTAAAATCTGGATAAGCATAAGTGCTTAATGTAAGACTGATTGGTTCCTTTTAGTGATAGTTTCATTATCTTGTTAATATAAATCTAACAACTTTATTTGGCAATCTAGAACATTAAACAATTTAAAAATAGGTTTAAAGATTCTTACATAATAAATATTTCTGACAATACTGATAAAAGTGCCCTTATATTTAATAAATCATAATTCTGATTAAACATTTTAATGTATCATATACATATTAGCTGTATCTTTCACTCCCTCTGAAAATATTTGGCTGAGATACAAAATTATTTTGATAATTTTCAATTAACTAGTGATTTGGAATAATTGGAGGGAATCCCACTATAAATAAAAGTGCATTTAAACTGTGACTATTAGCACTGGTTATTTATATTGCCTTTTACAGTTTCAGGTAGTTTTAAGTAATTCTGCTAAAAAAAAAATGGTTATGTGGAAAATATATTCTCAAATTAAACAAGCAGGATTTTTAGAGATAGTCCATTTCAGTCATTGCAATAACAATGACTTAAATTTTTTATTGTATATAATCGAGTTTTGCCACATGATGGTTTGATATGTAAGTACTTAGTGAAATGATTAATATAGCCAAACACACTAACATTCCATCATCTCATAAGTTACTTTTTTATTGCTGTTAATGATGAGAGTACTTAAAATCTACACTCTGGGAATATTATTAGTATATAATAAAGTGTTCGTTATAAAATTGTAGTTTTCATGTTGTTCGCATATGTAAAGATAAAGAAATTTTTAAATTTGAAAATACTATTATATTTATGAATAACAAAGTTTCAAAGCAAAAATTAAAATCATATCTCTTTCGTACTCAAAACCCACTTTAATGAAACACTTAATTTTGAAGAGAAGAAAAGGAGATTACTTTTGATAGACAAATTTTAATGAATTCCAAGTTTAAGACAAACATCTGCATTCAGATCTCTAAGTCTTTCCCTTTATCTCTGGTTCACCCTTTCTTGGAAACTTCCTTTCTACTTCTTTGACTTTCTACAATTTTCTACATTTGTCTCTGATATTTTTATTCTTTCTCCTCTTTATCTCTCTATTTTTTGTTGTTGTTGTGTTTTTACCTGGGGTGATTAGTCACTGTCCTACATCCCCGGTTCTTTTTTCTTTTTTCTTTTGAGACAGGATCTCTCTAAATTGCTAAGGGCCTTTCTAAGGTGCTGAGGCTGCCTTTGAACTAGCAATCCTATCTCAGTCTCCCAAATTGCTGGGCTTACAGGTGTGTGCCACTAGGCTCAGCTCTTCTTTTTCTTTTTATACCCTCCAAATTCTCTGTCTACTTCTTCTATAACGGTTCTTTCTTTCCTTTGTTCTTTTTTTTTTTTTGAAATTTGCTTAAAATAGTCTATAGGGAAAAATTATTATATTTGACTTCACTCAGGATGAAATGCTGAGTCTTCTCCATATTACTTAGAGTGCACTCTTCCATTCTCTTTCCTGATTTGCTATTTGTTTCCTATGTACTTTCAATAATTCTTTGAATATAATTGTTTCACATAAAAGAAACTACTGTCGCTAAATTTCCCATACATTTCTTAATTTCCACACCCAATTACCCCTGCTGATTCCTCATCTCACTAGATCTTTTATTATGGTAGTTAGCACCATCCTTCACTTTATTCTTGAGAAAGTTTCTTTTTGTTGTTGTTTTTGTTTTTAGTTTATGTCCACAACACTCAGTTCTCTTGTTTTCACATTGCTTCTGGTATCACCCTGCTTAGTATGTTCTTCTGGTCTTCCTTTTGCTTCTCTTTTGTTCAATCTAGGGCTCTGGGTTGCAAGAAGAAATGAATTTATCAAGTGGAAATTGACACAAAATAAGAAATGACAGAGAGGTTAAAGGAATCAACTTGGCAAATTGGCAGAAGCAGAAGAAAGGGAGAGAACAAAAACCATGTCCCTGCTATATCTGAAGAATATCTCAGTATTGGTATTGTGGACCCCAGATGCCAAAACTCTCAGTGCCTTTGCTGTAGATGCAGGATAGATGAACTATAATTTAGATATCATTGCCTTCCTTGATTTCCCTTGCAACCAAATTTTTCTTGCCCACATACATCTGTCTCCCTCTTTCCATATTCCAAATATTGTATACGTAGTTTTCACTGGGAAAAATCTAGATCAATTACCCTTACTCTAGATTGAAGGGTTATGGGAAAGTGGGTTTCTAGCCCTTTTGGCTTCTTAAGTGTTGGTAGCATCTACTGATCAGAAAGATTCACATGTTATAAAGGAGTTCAAATGTGGCCATCTAATAAGTGACATCTGTTTACATTATAGCATCTTTAATATATCTTCCTCAATATTTTTCCTTTCTTTTCTTTCATTTGTATAAACTCTCTGATGGATAGGTTATGCAGAATTGTGCCTCCAACTGCTCCAAAGACACCTAAATCATTATTTTTATTACCACATGGTATACCAATACTCCGAATTATATCTTACTTGGGTGTTGAGAGCATACTCCTTCTACATATTTAACAATGGACTAGAATTCTTTATTTTATTTTTAATAATTACCTACTCAGACACCAATTCACTGCTCTCTGCTATTTAATGCCTAATTCATAACTGAGTCTTACTGACTGTAAATTCTGAATTCATTTAAACTTTTATCTTCATATTCCTAACTACCACATCAGTCATATCATATGTGGACTAGACAATACATTTAGGTTTGCATCATCAGAGGAGAATTTTTAAGGCACAGATTCTTAACTTATTCTCAAACCTGATTCTGTTTCTTCAGTAGTATCTCATAATCTCTTTTTGTGCTAAAAGCTCCCCTAAAACATTGGGATGTGAATCTAATTTGGGAACCCCTGGCCAATGCTAACAGTTTCCTGATTATTATCCCTAATTCCAGTGTTCCCTCTCTAGACCATTTTGTATACTACCAAATATTTAATTAAAAATATTTGATCATATCATTTCAAATCTTAAAGCATCTCAGTACAAACCTATTGACTGAAGAATAAAGTTCAAATTCCTTGAGATGGCATTTAATTTAGTTTGTAATCCAGTCCATTCAAATAGATTTCCTCTAGATTCTGAACCATGATCATGACACAGAATTTCCAATCATAATCAATAAGTCCCAATAAATTTATCACAAGTTCAGAAAGCCTCTCATTTTCTCTAAATCTGTTACTGTGGTACATTTATTGAATTAAATCAATTAATTTTTTTACCATTTTTAATTTCTTCTGATGCTTTCTTCCAATTAGCAAAGGATAGCCTTCAAATGATCCTGTATGATTTTTCTCTCAACTCTTCTCCTCCAGTATTCCCATTAAAAACAACAGCGATTATTATTTTTTTCTTTTTTACATTCAATGAATTTCATTTCAGGTGACATCCAATGATAACATGAAAGAGGCAAATGCAACTTTGCTGACAGAGTTTATCTTCACGGGACTTACACAGCAACCAACGTGGAAACTCCCCCTGTTCCTGGTGTTCTTGATGATATACCTTATGACCCTTGTGGGAAACCTTGGTCTGATTTCTCTGATCTGGAAAGTTCCTCATCTTCATATCCCTATGTATTTTTTTCTTGGGAATTTAGCCATTCTGGATACATGGCTGTCTTCAACAGTGACCCCAAATATGCTGGTCAATTTGTTAATCAAGAGCAAGATGATCTCTCTCACTGAATGCAAGATACAGTTTTTTTTTTTCCTTTGGAATCAGCGTAACCACAGAATGCATTCTCCTGGCAACAATGGCTTATGACGGCTATGTAGCTATCTGCCAGCCTTTACTGTATCCAGTGATTATGACCAACAGACTATGCTTCTGGCTACTGGTTTTGTCATATATAGGTGGCTTTCTTCATGCCTTAATTCATGAAGTTTTCTTATTCAGATTGATCTTCTGTAATTCCAACATGTTTTCTGTGATGTTATACCATTATTAAAGATCTCCTGTACTGATCCTTCTATTAATTATCTATTAATATTTATTTTCTCTGGTTCAATACAAGTATTCACCATTGGAACTATTCTTGTTTCTTATACCCTGGTACTCTTTACAATTTTAAAAAAGAAGTCTTTGAAAAGGGTGTAAGAAAAGCCTTCTCCACCTGTGGAGCCCATCTCTTTTCTGTGTCTTTATACTATGGCCCCCTTCTCTTCATGTATGTGCATCCTGCATCTTCACAAGAAAGTGATCAAGAAATGATATTCTCCCTATTTTACACTGTCATTATTCCTGTGTTAAACCCCATTATATACAGCCTGAGAAACAAGCAGGTCATGGATGCACTAACAAAAATTTTGAAAAGAAATGTTTAGATGTCATATTTGTATCTGTTTTCCTTTTATTACTATATTCACAAAATGGGGGGTATTTTGATAATATTGGAATTTTTTCGTGATTAGAATATTCTGTAATGTCCATTAATAAGATTTTCGGGCTTAATAATTTCTTAAAATATTTGTATATACTGTTCCTAAACATGTAAGGAATTTTAAACATGTTCATGTCATACTAGAATAAATGAAGCATAAAACAACTGAAAAATTTTGTAGGTTTTATGATATTGCATTGTAAGTATACAGAATAGAAAAATATTGTAGTTCCTCTCAAAATAACTTGAAGAGGAAACTTTATACAGATAATACTGTTATGTACTCTGGGACCCACATCACATTTTCTCCATAGTGGTAGTAGATCTGCAATTGAGGAAGAAAAAGAAAAATCCCAGGAAATCTGCCAGTCATCAACTAATCTTCCATTTCACTTTTTGGGGGAATTAATGTCTTTTAATTCTTTGGGCAATTCAATTCACACATCTCAAAGGGAAATGAATAGAATTTAGAATATAATGAAGACAAAATGAGAAGGGAATTAAAACAACAAAGTCAAGGATAAATAGTAAGAAATGATTCTTAGCTCTCACTTCTCTGAGTAAAGAAGCGAGTTGACTCTATGTCTCTTCTGCCTTCTAAGGCCTGTTCCTGCTGTGTTTGTTTCTTATTGACAATCTGAAGAACCTTGTTACTCCAGAAAGATACAAAGAATTAAGTATGGGAAGCACAAAGGAAAATAAAAGTGGCAGATTAGAAAGAAGATGTTTTCAGTTCTGTCTTCTTTTAAAGAAGTTAACTGATAAAAAAAAATGTAGCATTTAAATATTACTGAAAGGTGTTTTTCACATCAGAGGCTTTAGTTACATAACATGAAAGTTTTAGTAATAGTAAGATGATAGCATAGTGCCCAGTGTCTGTGTGGGAAAGAAAAAGTCCTTGAAAGTTGTAATTTCCTCGGTCTCCATATTCTTTACATAAAATGAGTGATCCATCTACAGGTTTATCCTTGCTATCTATCTCCCAACACTAACATTCCAAACACATTTTTACTGATACCACTGAATCCCTGATCTTAGGGTCTATTCACCAGCATGGTTGCAAAACTCTGATTTCTCACCACTTTCATCCTGGTCATATCCTCTTCCCTCTGCAACATCATTGCCAATTGATTTTTCATATTTAGGTCCCAAATTAAGCCATATCCTTTCAATACATTGTCATTGCCTCAAAATATATCTGTGCATATGTATATGTATCTAGATCTACATGAGTGTGTTTGTTCATAAGTATTTCTTGATTATAGAATATATGTATATATAAATATAAATACACACACTTACACTTATTCCTCACCCTACATTTGCTGGTGGTGGTATTTTTTAGGATCTTATCAATAAAAATTTGATTTATCTCTTCAATCTTTTCCTTCACAATTCTTCTAATGAAAACTGCATTATAGCCAAAATAAGTTCCTTAAAAATTTCTGGACACACTTCCCTTCCAGGTGAACACTCTTGCTCCTGCAAATTTGTCAACACAGAGTCCCTCTTCCTCCAACTGCCCTCTTCCTCATTACAATTGCAGTGACAGGATTTTTCCAAGGTCTTTCTCCAGTGTGAAGCTTCCATCGTGTATTTCCAGATTACCTGAAAGAAAATGAGATTTTTCACTCATTTGAAATATGTAGCTGTGTATTTATTCTTCATAGACCAAACTCCACCCAGGGCAATACTTATTTTGTGTATAAACTCTCCTTTTAGATTACAATTGAGAAGTCATACCCGTCTTTGATTTCTCACATGCATAACACAGTGACTTACTCACAACAAGCTCTGAATAAGTATTTGTTAACTATTTATAAATCAAAATGAACCTAAGGCATACATACATAAAATGTAGGCAAAATGTTTCACACTTTCTAAATCTTAAAATGACTATAGGGAAATTTCTGGGCCTGGAATGGCTCATGCAAGTCAACTTACCCTCAGTTTTTGTAACACAGAAAGCATCCTACACTTAAAATGAAGTATTTTTTTCATCACTAAGATTGAGTATTAGAATAGACTATGACAAAATTACAGGGGAATGTTTTTCTTTTGGTTTTATGTTGATTTAAAGAGCTCAAAACATAGAAGTGTTTACATTAAATACCATTATTCTGTATTTCTGGAGGTCCACCTCAAAAAATTTGTCTTCTTCTTTTTCCTGTTTTGTTTGTTTGTTTTTTCACTTAGAGATACCCCCAGACCCTAGGAAATGGACTGAATGGATTACAGTTGTTTTTATTACTCTTTTTTCCTGGATATCCATGTAATGCATGGGTGTGAATTGTTTATTTTTTATTGCTATATAATGTTCCCATAGTAGTAATGGTTTCCTGTCAATTACATTGAGTTTTTCCTTATCCATTTATTGTTATAACACAAAAACAAAATTGATAATACAATCAATAGTTTCTTCTACTACTAGGAAGTTCTATTACTATAATTTCTATTTCTTTGGATGGGAGGGTGAATAATATACTATGAATCCATGGACAGGTATGTAGCATGTCAAGTTTTCCTGTAGTTTTGGAGAGTATGGAATAAACAATAGGGGTTATGTTTCCTTTTCGGACTTATATAAGTGAGGTCTATAGATTGCTCTTCTCTATTTGTCTTTCAATATAATCCCACTTCTTTAGACCTTCCAGAAATCCACTAAAATCACTAAAATTTTGCTAGTATATGATTTTCACTTTGATTATAGATTTATTCCTTTCCATACACCATTTTTGTCATTTCAATAAGAGTCTTGGAATGAAGTAAAATATATATTTTTGCCTTAACCTTATTCTTGACAAGATTTTCAATATTTGGATTTTTGTCTTAAAATAAATTATGGAAATGAATGTATGTATTTAATGGTTATTTAGATATAAAGTATGATATCATTAAACAAAGTTCACACAGTGGAACACTGCTGATAGTGGATTAAAATCACCTCAAATATATGCTGATAACGTAAGAAAAAATGCTTTATTATGTTTGTCTATTCATTTCTTACTTTGGATATTTAATAGAATTTATAGTTCCTCTCTGTATTTATACTCTGTGTACACAATTTTCTCATCATCTTACAAAACATTTTTCTGTTTAGGAAATTATTGAAAGAAAATTATGCTGGGAAATAAAGCACATTTAAGAGATAAGTAAAAACAAGCAAACCACAATCAAATTGTCATTTTTTAAAATTCTAGGTTGTGGACTAGTTATATCAGGATTTTACTGCATATATGTATTAGGCAAATGTCCAAACCAATCTGGTATAAGCTTTTGGGAGGTGTTGAGGGACTATTTTAAAACTCAAAAAGTTTGAGTCTCCAACTGCCGCTGTCCAGCTGCGGCAAAATAGCCAGGGGGTGATGAACAACTTGTGTAGATTGATACAGCAGGAGTAGGAACCGTTTATTGTAGGACAGGAGCGGTATTTATACATTCCATACAGCTTATCTTAATTAGCATAAACTAGATACATCAGTCAACCAATAAGGAATCTCCACACTTAATGGCTCACTGGCTTTACTTCACAAACCACTCCCTCTGGCAATATGCCAGGCTCCATCCAGACTTGTTTACAGACTCTAACATTTGCCAGGTGCCATCCTGTCTTGTTTACAGACCTTGACATCCAACTCTATTTTGAATTGTATGTAAAGATCTATGCAAACAGAATATTTGACTTCATCAACACACTATCCAACTCTGTAACCTTAATGCTATTATGTGGGACTACACTTAGACACGTAGAGAATCATTGTTTTAAATAATCAGTGAAGAAAAAAATCATAATATTAACATATATTAAGGGCTTATCCAAATGTAGTTTCCAACAGCCTATATTCTCTAAATCAGCACTTTGCAATTATTCTTAGGTTCTGCCCTGATTTGAGCAGGTGGATGAGAGATTCGAATGAGCATCTGTTTCAAGGGTGAAGAATTTTAAGGTTTTATTTTTTGTTTGTTTTTTTTTCTTTTCCTCTTTTTGTACGAGGGATTGAACTCAGGGGCACTTAACAACTGAACTACATCTCCAGCTCTTTTTATGTTTTATTTTTTAAACAGGGTCTTGCTAAGTTGCTTAGGGTCTCTCTAAGTTGCTGAGGCTGGCTTTGAACTTGTGATCCTTCTGCCTTGGCCTTCTGAAATGGGATTAGAAGGCAGATGCCACCATGCCTGGCTTGTGAACTCTTTTATGAGCTTTTCCTTTGGAAAGAAGATTGATAGCAATGATAGCCAATAAAACTGCTATGGCTGCATTTTATTAAAATTATGGGGGGGGGTTGTTAATCAATGA
The DNA here is from genome assembly GCF_045843805.1 of Urocitellus parryii. Taxonomy (NCBI): domain Eukaryota; kingdom Metazoa; phylum Chordata; class Mammalia; order Rodentia; family Sciuridae; genus Urocitellus; species Urocitellus parryii. The sequence continues at coordinate 147,361,467 of NC_135532.1, forward strand.
CAAAATTATAGTCAATGGATCAATATCTGAATGATCATTCTCAAAATTTGTATATAATATGTTCTAGTTGCTATAATATGACATTTCCCAATTCTGCAAAGTTATGTTCTGTATGATACTTATTTGAGGGTAATAGTCAACACTTCCTTTATAGTATGTCCCTATCATGTTCAGAGGAGAAAAAAAGTTCACTAAATAAATGAGTGAGTAATTGTATAAGGGTATTAGTCAGGGTTCTCCAGAGAAACAGATTCTCCCTCCCTCCCTTTCTTCCTTCTTTCTGTTCTTCCTTCCTTCCTTTTGTTCATTCTTTATTTTTATTTATTTATTTATTCATTCATGTCTACATCTGTATGTATCTATGCATCTTTTTGGACAGAAGGAGAGAGAGAAGAAAGAAGACAGATGGAGAGTATATAATTCATCCTAAGATATTCCCTCACATGATAGTGGAGGTTCATAAGCCCAATTTAGTGCAATTTTCAAGTCAGTGACTCAGGAAATTAAAAATCTGGGAACTGGAGATCTGACAGTACAAATTCCAGACAAAGTCTGAAGACCTCAGAATCGGGAGCACAGAAGGCAGAAAAATGTCAATGTTCTAGCTCAATTTGCTCAGGAAGAGAATGTGTTCAACATTCCTCTGCCTTTTTATTCTATTCAGTCTCTAAATGGATATCACCATGCCCATGCATATTGGAGGAAGTCAGATTTTTCACACAGTTTACCAATTCAAATAATAATATCTTCCAGAATACCCCTTGTAGACACTCTAAAATAACATTAAACCCGTATCTGGGCCTCCAGAGCTCCCATAAACAGAAGGATAAACATATTTTTATGATGCATACCATTTCTCAACTTGGTATCCATACAAATCTCTTTCAACCATAGTTGATCTCCTAATAAAAAGAATAATAAAGTCATAAATATATACAACATCATGCAACTCTACCTCCTATAAAGGATAACTCCCATGAATGGCAATCAAGCCATTAGGTGACGTTTATGCTTCTCTTTGATATCCCACAACCAAAATAACAGATAAAGTTTAACAATACTTAAAAATATCCATGATGTAAAATTAATATTTCTTATATTACATGCAAAGCAAATAAGAGAAGAAAGAAGACAAAGATATTTTATATAGTGTCTATGAGGAAGCTCTCATACAGTGATATCAGGAATGTCTCATAGGGTACCTTCCACTCCCAGGTGATGCCTGTATATCAGGCAAAACATTTTGTAGTACAGGCCTGAGTCTTCTCTTCTGCTGTCAGTTCAGCATACAAATGGCCCTTGAAGCTATACATGCAGGGTAGAAGAGAGAAGGCAATTTTACATGAATGTGAATGAAGGAAACTGGAGCCATTTCAGGTAACTTGTTCCTTCATTTTCCACTAAGACCCAAACATGCGTATACCACATCTATTTGATGATGGGCTGCTGTTGCACACGCCCAACTTTATGGCTTGCTGAGTCAAACAGCATCCATTTTATGATGGGATGCTCAGGTCACATGGTAACTTGGTGGCCCATGGTAAAGCATTTACTCTGTAGTAAAACCCAGAGGCATGCTAAGGGATGTTTCTCAAAAGAAGAGTGAATATTTGCTTAGGAGAACAAGACATTGCTACAAAATTCTAAGAGTCCACTCTGAAATTCACCAGTAAAGGTCTACCAAAGGCTTCAGCCTGTCTTACCATTGTCTTCCAAATCACCACTGAATGCTAAATAATATGATTCAAATGGCAGTGCAAAGCCTCCTGCCAACCTCCATTATATTGAATTCCTCTGAAAAGTGGAAGCTTTTTGGATCATTTGATGAGTAGGTCAGAGTAGTAGACCCAAGAAGGAATGAATGGTCTATAAGTCCAAAATGCTTATTGAACTTTTTGCATCTTCTACTTCTTCTTTTTATAACTCGTCAGATGTAGCAACTTACACTTTACCTTAGAAATCTTGATATGTCTCTTATCATTCAATAATTACAAATTTAACCTAGGTATAAGGTTTCTAGATTTTTGCCTGTATATTTTTTAGTTTTTGGTATAATACTGTCTTAGTAGTAAGTCTAGAATGATGGCTGTTTCTTGCTCACAGATTCACTCATCCCAATGCTATTACTGGAATGGAGTAGTGATGTGAAAGGAAATAGCAAGCAATATTCCTGAAAAAGTACTTATAAATAATTGGTCTGGTAAGCCTTATTTATACAATGCATGAAACAAATCTCAAAAAGCAATAATTTTAAAATTAATAATTAGAAAATTGGAAAGAAAGGCTGGGCTCTGCTCAGTGGTAGAGCACTTCCTGAGTATGCATGAGTCCATGGATTTGATCCCTGGTAAGATAAACAAATTAAAAGAATAGGGAAATGATTCTGATAGAAACTTCAAAAATGAATATATACACTTGTTCAGTAACTATAGAAATAGAATCTGGGTTATGTCAATCATCAGTAAATGTAACTAAAATGACAATAGTATTTCAGAACTCATTAAAATGACAAATTGAAAAGAATACCCATGTTGGAAGCATCGAGGACAACATTTGTAATTAAAGACAAGCAAAAAAAATGAGTTTAAAGGAAATGACACTAAAAAGGTTGAGAGTAAAAAAGTTTCGATTTTGTCATGATTACTGCTATGTGTGCACATCAGGCTGTTTATTCCACACTTCTGCAGTTTTTATAGCAATGTCTTTTTATCTCTTATTATAGCCTTTATAATTTCCTTGTTCACTAACAAAATTATAAGTAAGCAAGATAATTGACAGATAAGTCTTACAAAATATATGTCCTGTTTTTATTCCTTTCTTTCTTGTCATTAACCAAATGATGAATTAACCTTCTTATTTAAAAATATCATTTTATGAGCTGGGGGAAAAGCTTAGCCTAACATGCATGAGCCCCTGATTTTAAAACTTAGCACTGCTAAAGCAAACAAGAACAACAAAACAAACAAATAAAATACCTTGTATCATTTTACTGCAGAGATGATGACATGAGTACTCAGGTATCAAAAATAAATATAATTAGGTTTAATTTTTCTGAAAGAGGACTCAGTTGTAAACTGCTTTGTTTATGCTCAGAAGAAAACTTGAACATGTTACTACCATATTCATAATGCATCATTTGCTTTCCTTTCAGCTGGGTAAAAATAAAATCCCTGATGAAGCTCCCCATGCCCTTTGAAATCCAATAGATGCTGATCTCCTGACCCCATCTGTCTCCTTCCAACTTCTCCATTTGCAGGCCAGTCACATTTACAACTTTTTGTTTGTCTAATAATTTGTCTAAGGATTTCTCATAAAATTAAAGGCCCTATGGGTAACAAGTGTCCACTGGTATAATAGTGCATAAAGTAAAGAGTCCAGAGCTCCACCTAGAAATACTGAAACAAATACAAGTTTTCACAAGATCTCTAGGACATTCACCACCCATTGAGGAACCTTGGTTTTCTTAAGCTATTCCCTTTAACATTTGACTAGTAATATTACTCATCATATTTGAGCTTAGAATGGGGCACCTAGGCACATGATTTCTATTTAAGCTCCAGTTTGCATGAGGAAGACAAGTGTTCATAGGTTGGCCCTGAAGGAAATAAGATCTTTGCCTAAGTAAAATCATGTGTTGATGAGCTCAAACAGAACCATACTAATCAAATCACTCAGAATTGCACATTTTAATGTAAACTGAAGCTTCCGTAAATAGGTTAGAAATATCTTTTATGGGAAGATATTGAAATGAAGTGCAATTTTTGTTGTTAACTAGAACAATTGTAACTCAATGTTTATGATTCTAGAGTTGTTGAGGCTGGTGAGACTACCTGAAGTTCTCATACATGTCTAAATCCACAGTGCCCAGTAGAACTATGTCACTTGTCCACAGGGAACCCTCTGGTTCTCTGAGGGGAATTTTAGATCTCTACTTTTTCCACTTCTGGAAAGAGCACACAGTTGTACAACTGCCTGAATTTTGTGTTCAAAGTAGACCTTATATAAACAACATTTTCTTGAGACCAGTAAATTAAGCATTCAAAATGAGTAAGTGTGCAAACAATTGAGACTTGATATCATCAATTCTGTGCTACTGTAATTTTTCTATTTCATATGGCCTAATACTTTTAAAAAATCTCCCCCGATTTTTTTCAATATATGGATAAGATAAATAATTTATAATTTTTAAATTTTTTCATATGAAAGGTCAAATTACTGTTTATATGGAAACCTTTAGATTGGGTCCAGAAGATACCAAAAGAGCCAGGTAAATATGGAAAACAATACACTGTCTTCAACTTTACTTTTGTGCTAAAATTTGGGTAAGCAAAAATACACTAAGAATGTTTTGTTCTCTTTACTGATTTGTTTATTATCTTGTTAACTTAGTGATGACTTTATTTGGTGATATAACACAGTGAACAATTTAAAATTGGATTTAATGGTTCAAATCATGATTATGGCTATGTAACAAATATTTCTGACAATTATGATAAAAATTCAGAAAAACAGTAGAATGAAACAGACATTATTACTGTATGTATGTATGTGACAGTATGACCAATGTGATTCTACAATATGTATACTCAGAAAAATGAGAAATTATATCCCATATATGTATGATACATCAAAATATATAAGTGCATTCTACTGTCATATATAACTAATTAAAACAAAAAAAGAGCTACAAACATACTGTAACTTCTAACTAAATTTCCTTTTTTAAAATGTATTAGGAAAAAATTATTTTTTTAAAGTAGGAATGAAAGCTAAATGAATGAAAGCATTTTATGCAACACAATTTTTGTAGTGAATAAATACAATGTGTCAAAATGGTATGTATATTGTCTCATTTAATCTTTTTTCTGTGCAAATTATTATTTTAAAATTTTCTTTATTTGTATCTACTGAAATTCTTTTATATCTATATAAAATTCATCTATATATATATATATGAAATTATTTAATTTTAACAGAGATCTGACACAAAGCTTAACTCATCAATGTGGTCCCAAAATTTCATAAACACTGCTTGGTTCAAGTGATTCTGAGTTGCATGGAAGGAATACTAACCCAAATAAGAATGCATACAAACTGTAGTTGTTGGTACTGGTTATTCTTATCTCCTTTCTCAGGTTCCTGTTTTTGGTTACATATTATTCTGGTTAGAATGCTAGTGGGTGAGGAAGTACTTTCAAGTTAAGCAAGAAAGATTAATTTTAATCACTGCAATAACAAAGGTAGTGAGGTTAAAATTTGTTACACTATATATTTGATGATACCACACCATGTTTTTACATATATGAACATAGTGATTAATATAGTCAAGCAAATTGCATTCTACCATCTCATACAGTTACTTACTCTCCTGGCACACTCTTGTATACAATAAAGTATTATTAATTATTAAAGTTACAGTTTTCATGTTGTTCTTATATCTAAAGGTAATTCAACTTTAAATATGGAAAGATGTTCATGAAATGGTAGTGTATTTATTTAAAAAACAAAAACCTACAATATTTAAAACAAAATTTAAATCAGATCTCTCTTTTGTGCTCAACCTCCATGGGAAGAATTTTAACAGAAGTAAAGGGGAGGATTCCCTTGATGTACAAACTTTTATTGAATTCCAGAGTGAAGATAAACACCTGCATCCCTGAACCTTTCCCTGACTCTCATGTGCAGCCTTTCTTGGAAACTTCCCCTCACCTTTGACTTTTCTGTATTTATCCACATCTGTCCCTAGTATTTTTCTTCCTACCTCTTGTTTTCTTCACACCTGCCCAAATTCTTTTTCTACTTCTGTCCCAGTTCTCCTTTCCTTCCTTATTTTTTCTTTATTAAACTTTGATTAAAATGGTCCTACAGGAAAAATTATTATATTTGACTGCAGGCAGGATGAAAATGCCAACTCCTCCGCATTACTTAGAGTGCACTCTTCCATTCTCTTTTCTGATGTGCCTCTTGTTTCCCATGTACTTTCAATAATTCTCTGAGCATAATTGGTTCACATAAAAGAAAATACTCTTGCTAAATTTAGTATGGATTTCTTAATTTCTGCACTTAAATATCCTTGTTGATTTTTTGTCCTACTAGATTATTTATTATGGTACTTAGCACTGTTTTCTTTGTTCTTCTTCAGTATTTTTTATTTTTTATGTCTATAACACTCAACATTTCAGATTCCCTCCAGGATAACTCTGCTTAGCATTTTTTTTCTGGTCTGTGTTACGTCTCTCTATTGTTCAATCCAGGGCACTGAGACATAATAAGAAATGGATTTACTACATGGAAATTGATTTAAAGCAAGGCCTTACAGGAATCAGAATGATGGCTGGGCAGAAAAAGTAGAACAAAAAAAAAATAGGCCCCAAAGAGTGACAAAACTGATGTCTCAGCACTGTCTCAATAGGATTTTTATTACTGATTTGAACTCCGATGTCACTATCACATCAACAATGAAGTCATTGTAGATGCAGGATGTTGGAGTCTTGATATCATTGCCTTGGTTGTCTTATAATCCAATTTCTTTTTTGTAAGTGTATATTTGTCTCTCTATATATATTCCAAATCCCGATACATGTGAGTTTCACTGGGCAAAACTAGACCAATTCCCCTTACACTAGATTCAAGGGCATGAGAAAGTGAATTTCTGGTACTTTTGGCTTCTCAAGTGAAGGGTAACCCTTGCCCTTCAAAAAGATGAATGTTAGAAAGGGACAGATTGGTCATCTAATAAACAACATCTATTTACATTATAACATCTTTTAATATTACTTCCACAATATTTTTCATCTGCCCTCTCCTAGTGTACTCATGGGAAGGGGTATGTTATCCATAATTATGCCTCCAACTGCTCCAATGACATTTAGTTCGTAACTTCTATTAGTGCCCAGTAGAACCATACTTCATCTGGATTTGAAAGATTGTTCCTTACACAATTTTCATAATGAAGCAAAATTCTTACTTGTATTCGTAAAGACTACCTGCCCAGTCATCAAGTGACTGCTTCACCTTCACTGACTACCCTTTAATAATAAATATGTAACTGAATCCTGATGACTCAAATAATTCTGAAATTCTGAACATTTTGAATCATGTTTCATTCTCCTTATTACTACAAATGTCACGTCATGTATGGGTGAGTTAATGCACTTAGGTTGGCATGTTCAGAAAAGCATTTTTAAAGTACAGATCCTTAACTCATTCTTGAACTACTCATTCTGTTTCTCCATTAATACCTCATAATCTATATTTTCTACAAAAAAGCTCCCCTAGATCATTGAGAGATAAAACTAGTTTGGGAATCCCTGGACAATGTTAAGTTTCCTGATTAGTATCCCTAACTTCAGTGATCCCTTCCTACAGTTCACTTTGTATACACCAAAGTATTTTATTTAAAAATAATTTGTCACACCATTCTACATCTTAAGAGATCTTAGTACAAAGAAGTTTAACTTCCTTCGGATGGAATTTAATTCACTTTAAAATTAAGGCCATCGAAATAGTTCTTCCCTGGGCTGATCTCACCCAAAATACAGAAATCTCAACACCTCAGTAGTTTCCCCCAAATTTATCTAAAGTTTAGAAGCCACTCATTTTCTCTAAATATGTTGCTTCTTTCATTTTTCATTGAGTTGATTTCTTTTGACTCTTTTTCATTAGATAGTTTTTTTAATCATTATGGTAAATGGAGGGTATTCTGAGAAGCTTGAATTTTTTTTCCTCCCCTTCTCTTTTTCAGCTTTTTTAAAAAAATAAATCCTAATTGAATTCTTTTTTCCCCCCATTCACAGCATTTCATTTCAGGGGACATCCAGTGATGACATGGAAAAGGACAATGCAACTTTGCTGACAGAGTTTGTTCTCACAGGACTTACACAGCAACCACAGTGGAAACTCCCCGTGTTCCTGGTGTTCCTGGTGATATACCTCATCACTGTGGTGGGGAACCTTGGTCTGATTTCTCTGATCTGGAATGATCCTCAGCTTCACATTCCCATGTACTTTTTCCTCGGGAATTTAGCCTTTGTGGAGGCTTGGTTATCATCCACAGTGACTCCAAAGATGCTGGCCAACTTCCTAGAAGAGAGCAACATATCTCTTGCTGAATGCATGGTACAATTTTTTTCGTTTGCAACCAGTGCAACCACAGAGTGTTTTCTCTTGGCAGCAATGGCTTATGATCGCTACGTAGCTATATGTCAACCTCTACAGTATCCTGTGATTATGACCAACAGACTATGCTTACTGCTACTAGTTTTGTCATTTGTAGGTGGCTTTCTTCATGCCGTACTTCATGAAAGCTTTTTACTCAGATTAACCTTCTGTAATTCCAACATAATACATCACTTTTATTGTGATGTTATACCCCTGTTAAAGATTTCATGCAATGATCCTTCCATTAATTTTCTAATGCTTTTTATTTTCTCTGGTTCAATACAAGTTTTCAGTATTGTGACTATTCTTGTTTCTTACACCCTAGTGCTCTTTACAATTTTAAAAAAGAAGTCTGAAAAGGGTGTAAGAAAAGCCTTCTCCACCTGTGGAGCCCATCTCTTTTCTGTGTCTTTATACTATGGCCCCCTTCTCCTCATGTATGTGCATCCTGCATCTTCACAAGCAAATGATCAAGACACGCTTTCTCTATTTTACACTGTCATAATTCCTGTGTTAAACCCCTTTATCTATAGTCTGAGAAACAAGCAAGTCTTAGATGCACTGACAAAAATGTTGAAAAGAAATATTTAGATGTCATTAATACCTGTTGTTTCATTAAAACAGTCATGAAATTGTGGGGTTATTTGTACTGTCCTTAGTATTATTGAAAGGGCTTTTCAGTTAGAATTGTTATAAAATGTTAATGAATTAAGTTTTTAGTACTCAAATATATACTTAAACCATTTGTATATCTCATTCAGAAATATGTTTGAAGTTTCAATTAAATATTCTCATTATGGTGGAATAATTAATGTAGAAAAAAACTGGAAACACTTTATGGTTTGTATTTTCTTGCTTTGTAAATACATTGAGTACTAGTGTAATTACATCCAAAGGAGTTGAGTATGATACTTCATACAGATAGCCTGGGCCTCAGTCATTTATTCCACAGTGGTGGCAGGTTTGTGTTGGAGCAAATAGAAAAAAATCCCAGGACATTGGTCAGTCATCACATCTTTATGTTTTTGGGAGGAAATGGTGACTTTCACTTCTTGGAGAAATTGAACACATCACATGAGGAAGAAACAAACTGAAATTCAATTAGGATACAATGAGAAGGCAATTAAAACAGTGAAGACATGGATAAAGAGTGAGTGGTTGTTCTCAACTCATTTGCCTCTGAGTAAAGAGAAGATATGAATTGCTTATCATTATCTCTCTTGAATTTTGAAGCCCTTTCTAGATGTGCATATTTGTTATTGAGCAATCTGAAGAGCCTTATTAATTCAACAAGCTAATATATTATATTAAAGATTTTAAGTATGGGTAGACAGTAGGAAAAATGTTGGCAGAACAGAATACAAATATTGAACATATTTTTTTTTCTTCTTAAATTTGTTTTAATTAGTTATTCATAATAGTAGAATGCATTTATGCACTTTGATATATTATACATAGATGGGATATAATTTCTCATTTTTCTGAGTGTACAAGTTGTAGAGTCATATTGGTCATGCAGTCACATATATACTTAAAATAATAATGTGCATTTCATTCTACTATCTTTCTTATCCCCATATCCCCTCCCCTCCACTCCCTTCACTTCCTTCTACCTAATCTAAGGTAATTCTAGTCTTCTCTAGTGCTCACCATATTGTGCATTAAAATCCGCTGATTAAAGAAAACATTCAACCTTTGTTTTGGGGGGATTGGCTTGTTTCTGTTAGCATGATATCCTCCAACTCTATACATTTACTGGCAAATACCATAATTTTATTCTTTAATGCTGAGTAATATTCCATTGAATATATATACCACATTTTCTTTATTCATTTACTAAAGAATTCCTAGATTAGTTCCATAATTCAGCTATTGTGAACTGAGCTGCAATAAACATTGGCATGGTTACATTGCTGTAGTATACTGATTTTAAGTTCTTTGACTATAAACAGAGGAGTGAAATAGCTGGGTCGAATGGTGATTCCATTTTCCATAGTAGCTGTGCCAATTTACAGTTCCATCAGCAATGTGTAAGTGTACCTTTTCCCCCACATCCTTGCCAACATTTATTGTTGCCTGTATTCTTGATGATTGCCACTCTGAATGGAGTGAGATTAAATCTTATTGTAGTTTTGTTTTGTATTTCTCTAGTTGCTAGAGATGTTGAACACTTTTACATATATATGCTGATTGTATTTCTTCCTCTGTGAAGTGTCCGTTTAGTTCCTTAGGCCATTTATTGATTGGGTAATTTGTGTGTGTGTGTGTGTGTGTGTGTGCGTGTGTATGTGTGAAGTTTTTTTAGTTCTTTATGTATCCTAGAAATTAATGCTTTATCTGAGGTGTATTTGGTAAAGATTTTTCTCTCAATCTGTAGGCTCTCTCCTCACATTATTGATTGTTTCCTTTGCTGAGAAGAAGCTTTTAAATGAGATTGAATCGAATTACAAACCTTCTTCTCATCAAAGAAAACATTTTTAAAGGCCAAAATGCTAAATAAATAAATAAAATTTTAATATGTAAAGTTTTTTTCAATGTGTCTTTGTCTTGGGGAATTTAAATGTTTATACCAAGTTCAGGTAAGATGATAGGATACCAAAGTACCCACCAGAAAGGTGGAAGAAAATTCTTAAAGGTTGTATTTCCTCATTCTCTAAACTTTTAAAATACAATTAGTGATTGATGTACAGGTACATCTTTGACATTTTTCTCCCGTCACTGAATTCCATGCATTTTGTACTGATACAGTTGATTCTCTCATCCTAAAATCTACTCACCAGTGTTTGCAAAATTCTAGCTGTTCTCCTTTTCCATCTGCTGATATCCTCTTCCTTTTTAAACATTGCTACCAGATGATTCTTTATACATAGGTGTCAGATTAAACCATTTACCTTTCTGACAACTTATTTTTAAAGAGAGAGAGAGAGAGAGAGAGAGAGAGAGAGAGAGAGAGAGAATTTTTTAATATTCATTCTAGGGTGGGCACAACATCTTTATCTTATTTGTATGTGGTGCTGAAGATCAAACCCAGAGCCTCTTGCATGCCACGCAAGCGCGCTACTGCTTGAGTCACATCCCCAGCCCGTCTGACACCTTTAATCTATTTTCATTGCTACCAGATTATATGCACACATGGTATATGTATCTAGATTTGCATTAGTGTATTTGTTCTTGAATCTTTCCAGATTATATGATATACATGTGGATATGCATATATATAAATATACACATACATACATTTTTACCCTCACGCTGTATTTGCTCACAGTGGCAATATTTAGGATTCTTGCCAATAAACACCTTTGGATAATACTTATTTTGGGTTAAAAAATCTCCTTAGGATTGCAACTTAGAATTCTTAATTACTCTCTGTATATCTTACATACATACCACAGTTGCTTATCCACATGAGATCCTAAGTAAATATTTGTGAAATGTTTTAAAGCATAATAAGAGAAGGAGGAGAGAAGTATAGAAGTTAATTGAATAAACAAAGTAAAATGCAGAGCCTACTCCTTTTTGAATTATTCCTCTCAACAGAAGCAGCTCTTTAGGTGACTTGGTAAATGGCTCAGAGTATTAGACCCACGAACAGAGTAAATGGTCTCCAAATCCAAAATGACCATTAGATTTGGGACATATTTTGATTGTGTGAATGGTCAAGTGTAGCAACTTATGCTTCACTTTTGAAGGAATATCTTGATATGTACCTTATTGATGGATCATTAGAAATGTCACTGGGGTAGAAGTCTTCTGAATTTTTAGTCTGAGAATATACCTAAAACAGAATTCACAAATAATTTATCTGATATTCATATGTATGGTATAGGGGAAAATCTCCAAATCAGTAATTATAACTCTAATTATTTAATAAGAATATAGAAAGTGAGTGGGTCAGGGATTACCTCAGTGGTAGACCATTTCTCTAGTATGTATGAGGTCCTTAGTTTAATCTTTTGCAACACAAACACATGTAAATACACACACACACACACACAAAATATAAAACAAGGTAATGATTTCAATAAACATTTCAAAATGAATATATGTAGATGTCAAAGAAATGTAGAAAAACTATCTAAATTATGTTAATCATCAAGGAATATAATTAATTAAAATCAAAGTAGTATATCAGAATTCACTTATTGAAATTACTAAAATTTATATATATTGAATCATCCATCAACTTTACTCTTGAACTTTCATAGCCAAAGACAGAGATGTTCATTATCCATCAGTGCTTTTCCTGTTTGACTAAAGAACAAAGTCCCTGACTTATGCCCCCAGGCTCTTTCCCCTCTGGTGCCATCTGACTCCTTTCAGCTTCTGCATGTGCAGGATAGTCCACTTCCAATTTGGGTTTGTATAATGATCAAGGATCTCTCATAATCTACATCCTTTAAAGATGAACTCCTTAGCAAGTATCCACTGACACAATGTTTAAAATAAAGACTCCAGAATTTACCTTTGCTTTATTTTATCTTTTGTTTTGCTCTTAGCTACTCCTAACATGTGTCTAGTGATATTTCTCACTAACTTTTAACCTTTAGCTAAAAGGAACAGCTAAGCTGCAGTTTGCATGAGAAAGAAAACTTTCCTCTTGAATATTACTCAGTTGGCTCCTGGAAGGAATCTAGATCTTGGCCTAATGATACCATATTTTGATGAGCTCAGCCAGAAACCTACTAATCAAATCACTCAGAATGATATATTTTAATATAAACTGAAATTTCCATACACAGGTCAGAAGTGTACCTGGGCAGAGAAAATATTGAAATAAAGTGCAATTTTTGTTTTTAGAACTAGAATTGTCTAATGTGGCTTTATGATTCCAGAGTTGGTAACACATGTGGGACAATCTAGGCTTCTTCTCATACATGTCCTAATCCTCAGTGCCTCTTAGAACAACTTCACTTGTCCTTCAGGGAACCCTCTGGCAGTCTTAGGGGAATTTTAGATCTCTGCTCCTTCCACTTCTGGAGAAAGCACGTAATTGTAGAACTGTGTCACTCTTGTGTTCAAAGCAAACCTTATATAAAGTTTTCCTGGATACTGTATTATTAAACATCCAGAATCAATCAGTTTGCAAAGACTTGCTACTCTTTTTTTTTTTTTTTTAAAGAGAGAGTGAGAGAGGAGAGAGAGAGAGAGAGAGAGAGAGAGAGAGAGAGAGAGAGAGAATTTTTTTAATATTTATTTTTTAGTTCTCGGCGGACACAACATCTTTGTTGGTATGTGGTGCTGAGGATCGAACCCGGGCCGCACGCATGCCAGGCCAGCGCGCTACTGCTTGAGCCACATCCCCAGCCCAAGACTTGCTACTCTTGTTATGGTTGACTCTGTGCTATTGTATTTTTTTCTGTTTCATAATGTCTAGTACATTTTTTAAATTTTTAGATTTTTTTGTTAGTGCATGATAGTTATGCATAATAGTGGGTTCATTTTGACATATTATCCAAGCATGGAATATTAAAGTATCTTCAATATTTCTTTCAAGTTATTGGTAAGACAGAAATTATTTCTGTACGTTTAACTTATTTATTTTTTTTTAGTTTTTTCAGCGGACACAACATCTTTGTTTGTATGTGGTGCTGAGCATTGAACCTGGGCTGCATGCCAGGCTGGCGCGCTAACGCTTGAGCCAATCCCCAGCCCACGTTTAACTTATTTTTATGCAAGGTAAAAGTACTGATTAGATTGTATCAATGTAGTATAGGTTTGAAAGATATGATATGACCAGGGAATAGGATGGAAAATGGTGCACTAATGGCACTTAATTTTGTGCTAAAATCTGGATAAGAAAAATGCTACAAAACTGATTTGTGTCCTTTGGTGATATTCTTTTTAATCTCACTATAATGATTTCATTTACTTATGTATAACTTCAAACAATTTAAGACTAGAACTAGAGTTTGAAGTTATAATGATTCTTACATAAGATATATTTCTAAGACTCTGGTAAAATGACCCATTGTGTTTAATTAATTACATGTTCTGAATGAAAATATTAAGTTGTCAAGTACTAACTCTGTCCTTTCACACACTTCTGACAAATATATATACGTATATTTGTATTTATGTATTTATATTTTATTTACCAGGAAACATGATGAAACATTTTTTCCTGCTACTTTTCCAGATTTTATGACAATAATTGATATTGATAATTTTCAACCATCCAATGATTAGGATTGCATGGAGGGAATCCTATTCCAAATAAGAATTCATTCAAAGTGTAGTTATTGGTACTGGTTATTTACATTCCCTTAGTTTTACATCTTTGGCTACATGTTATTCTGCTTATAAAGATGGGAAAGAAAAAGAGATATGTACAGTTAAACAAGAAAGATTTCAAGGAAAAAACAAGATTAATCAGTGTAATAACAAAGATAAAATTAAAAATCTGCTTTGTATATATTGAGGGTAGCACATGATGTTATGATGTATATAAATAAATTGAAGTGATTGGCATAAGAAAGTAGTAGTATTCTACTTTCTTAGAAATTTTCAGTATGCTAACTAAGATAATATCAATTATTAAAATTTTGTTTCTATTTTTGATCTCATATTTAAAGACAAAACAACTTGACTATCTGGAAAGAATGATCAGGTAATAAAAGCATATATATGAAAATCATGCCATCTTTAAATAAGGATTTTAAATTGTATAGCTCTCTTGGACTCAAATTCCAGGAGGAGAGGGGTAGGGATTCCATTTAGAATAGAAGAAAAAGATAAGATTCCCTTGGATCACAACTTTTAATGAATTCCAAGTTAACACAAACATTTTCATCCAAATCTCTGAACCTTTTTTTTCCTCTCAAGATCACCTTCCTTGGATGCTTCCTCTTTCTTTGACTTTTCTGTACTTACTCACATCTCTCTTATTCTCTGTCTAGTTTTTTTCCCCTTCCTCTTATTTTCTTTTCATTCACCCTAAACTGCCTTTCTACTTTTCCTGTAACTCTTCTCCTCTCCTTTCCTTCCTCTCTTTTCTCTTTTGTACATTTATTGCAATGGCGTGCAGGAGAAATGCCTTACATTTGATGCAGGCAGGATGGAAAGGCCAGCCCTTCTCCACAATGCTCCCAGTGCTCAGAGCTCACTCTTCCGCTCTTTTCACCATTGTGCTTCTTGTTTTTGTACATGCACTTGCTACTGTTCTCTGAAATTCTATCACATAACAGAAAATGCTCTCACTAAAATATATAAATTTCCACAGAAAATATCTATGTTAATGCTTTGACTTACTAGAGCTTTTACTTTGGTAATATGCACCATTCTTTACTTTCTTCTTTTTTATTGGATTTATTTTATTTTATTGATTTGAATAAATAAATAAATAAATAGACAAACAGCTGGCAACGGAATGCATTACAATTCTTATTACACAGTTGGTAGAGTGCTTGCTTTGCATACATAAGGCCATGGGATCAATCCTCCTCATCACACAAACAAACAAACAAACAAACAAACAAAAATCCTTTGTTCTTCTTCATTATCTTTCTTATTTTATGTCCACAAAGCTTCACTCTCCATTTTCCCCTTCACTTCTGGATCACTCTGATCCCTACTTTTTCTTTTTTTCTTGTCTGTCTCTTGTTTCTCTTATGTTCAATTCAACATCTGAGAGGTAATAATAAATAACTTTATTAAATGAAATTGACCCAAAGCAATAAATGTGGCAGAGGATGGAGGAATCTGCTTGAAAAATAGGCAGGAAAAGGACCCAAGGCAGCCAGTTAATAGCAAAAATTATTTCTCAATGTTACCTCAATCAGGGATTCAATTTGTGACATGAATTTCAGGTGTCAAAACCACAAATAACACTACTGATGTGGATGCAGGGTGCATCTTTTTTGCCACATTTTAAATCCTGTGCATTTGTGTTTCACTGGGCAAACCTATACAAATTCTCATCTCTCTAGGTAAAAGGGCCATGAAAAAGTTAGCTTTTAGGCCTTTGGGTTCTTAAGTAGAGGGAAGCTCCCGCCCACCAAAAAGTTTTGTCTTAGGAAGGGGTACAGATGTATCATCTAATAAATGACATCTATCCATATTATAACTTCTTTAATGCAACTTTCTCATCAATTCCTTCCCCCTCTCTTTTCCTTGGATACAATCTCTGATGGGTAGATCATCCAGTTATGCCTTCACCTATTCTGAAGTTACCAGGTCATTAGTCATAGGAGTATCGAGCAGAGCCATACTTACACCAATATCTCCTGGGTGTTAAGGGTGTTCTCCTTTTGAAAATTTGATAATGAATTGAAGGATTCAGTTTTATTTTTGATATTACTCACCCATTTAACAATTCACTGCTTTCCTCTTCAGGGGCTAACCTCTAACACCACATATGTAACTGAATCCTAGTGACTCTACATTCTGAATTATTTCAATCTGCCTGTTCATTTTCCTAACTTCTACAAATGTCATATTATGTCCAGACTAGGCAATACAAGTATGTTGGCATTGTCAGTGAAGAGCTTTTAAATATAGATTCTTAACTCTTTCATGAATAACTGTTTTTATACTGATACCTCATATTATATATATATGTTATATAATGTATGTAATATATATTTATATACATATGTCTGTAGTGATAACTCATATTATAAATATATATATATATATATATATATATATATATATATATATATTACACACACACACACACACACACACACACATGGTATAAAAAGACCATTAGATGTGTTTATTGGTCTGTGACCTCTTGGAAAATAATAACAGTTTTCTCATTATTTCCCATGCTCCATTGTCCCATTTCTATAAAATTTTTGCATATTACAAATATTTAATTTAACATATTTGATCACATCATTACACATGTTAAAAGATCTTAATGTAAGAGCATATTATCTGATAAGTAAGTTTCAAATTCTTTCAAATGACATTCATTTTACTTTGTAATCCAGGTCATTCAGATAGTTCTGTAGATCTTGAACCATGTCTAGGACATCAAATTTCCAACCACATTCAACAGTTCCCAATAAATTTATCACAAATTTAGAAGGCCTCTCATTTTCTCTAATTTTTTTTCCTGTAGGTTTATTGATTTGAATCTTTTTTGCTATATGTAATTCTCTAAAACTATTAATGCCCTTTGAAAAAAAAGTACAATTTTATCTCAACCTTTGTCTTCCAATATTTTCTTTATAAATCCTCCTTGTAGCCAGGTATGGTGACATTGCCTGTAATCCCAGGAGCTCAGGAGGCTGAGGTAGGAGGATCCCATGTTCAAAGCCAGCCTCATCAACTTAGTCAGGTCATAAGCAACTTAGCAAGACTCTGTCTCTAAATAAAATGTAAACAAAAAAGAGTGGGACTGGAAATGTGGCTCAAAGATTAAATGTCCCTGGGTTCAATAACCTGTTGCCAAAAAGAAAAAAAAAAAGAAAGAAAAGAAAAAAAAATCCTCATTGTATTTTTTTTAACATTCATTACATTTTATTTTGTTTCATTTCAGGGGACATCCTCTGAGGCATGGAAGAGGCAAATGCAACTTTGCTGACAGAGTTTGTTCTCACAGGACTTACACAGTAACCACTGTTCCTGGTGTTCCTGGCAATATACTTCATCACCATGGAGGGAAACCTTGGTCTGATCTCTCTGATCTGGAATGACCCTCAGCTTCACATCCCCATGTACTTTTTCCTCGGGAATTTAGCCTTTGTGGATGCTTGGTTATCATCAACAGTGACCCCAAAGATGCTGGCCAACTTTTTAGACAAAAGCAAAATAATGTCTTTTTCTGAATGTCTCATGCAATTTTTTTCAGTTGCATTTAATGTGACTGCAGAATGCTTTCTCCTGGCAGCAATGGCTTATGATCGCTATGCAGCCATATGCCACCCTTTACTGTATCCTGTGATTATGACCAATAAACTATGCTTATGGCTACTAGTTTTGTCATTTGTAAGTGGCTTTCTTCATGCCATACTTCATGAAAGCTTTTTATTCAGATTAACCTTCTGTAATTCCAACATAATACATCACTTTTATTGTGATGTTATGCCCCTGTTAAAAATTTCATGCAATGATACTTCTATTAATTATCTAATGCTTTTTATTTTCTCTGGTTCAATACAAGTTTTCAGTATTGTGACTATTCTTGTTTCTTACACCCTAGTGCTCTTTACAATTTTAAAAAAGAAGTCTGAAAAGAGTGTAAGAAAAGCCTTCTCCACCTGTGGAGCCCATCTCTTTTCTGTGTCTTTATACTATGGTCCCCTTCTCCTCATGTATGTGCATCCTGCATCTTCACAAGCAAATGATCAAGACACGCTTTCTCTATTTTACACTGTCATAATTCCTGTGTTAAACCCCATTATCTATACTCTAAGAAACAAGCAAGTCTTAAATGCACTGACAAAAATGTTGAAAAGAAATATTTAGATGTCATTAATACCTGTTGTTTCATTAAAACAGTCATGAAATTGTGAAGTTACTTTTACTGTCCTTAGTATTATTGAAATGGCTTTTCAGTTATGAAATGTTAACGAATTAAGTTTTTAGTACTCAAATATATACTTAAAACATTTGTATATCTCTTTAAGAAACATGTATGAAGTTTCAATTAAATATTCTCATCATGGTGGAATTATTAAAGTAGAAAAAAAAGTGGAAACACGTTATGGTTTGTATTTTCTTGCTTTGTAAATACATTGAGTACTAGTGTAATTACATCCAAAGGAGTTGAGTATGATACTTCATACAGATAGCCTGGGCCTCAGTCATTTATTCCACAGTGGTGGCAGATTTGTGTTGGAGCAAACAGAAGAAATTCCCAGGACATTGTTCAGTCATCACATCTTTATGTTTTGGGGAGGAAATGGTGACTTTCACTTCTTTGAGCAATTGAACTCACATATCACATGAGGAAGAAACAAACTGAAATGCAATCAGGATACAATGAGAAGCTAATTAAACCAGTGAAGACATGGATAAAAAGTGAGTGGTTGTCCTCAACTCTTTTGCCTCTGAGTAAAGAGAAGATATGAATTGCTTATCATTATCTCTCTTGAATTTTGAAGCCCTTCTAGATGTGCATATTTGTTATTGGGCAATCTGAAGAGCCTTACTAATTCACAAAGCTAATATATTATATTAAAGATTTTAAGTATGGGTAGACAGTAGGAAAAAGGCTGGCAGAACAGAAGACAAATATTGAAAACCTTTTTTCTTTTTAAATTTGTTCTAATTAGTTATTCATAATAGTATAATGCATTTATGCACTCTGATACATTATACATAGATGGGATATAATTTCTCATTTTTCTGAGTGTACAAGTTGTAGAGTCATATTGGTCATGCAGACACATATATACTTAAAATAATAATGTGCGTTTCATTCTACTATCTTTCTTATCCCCATATCCCCTCCCCTCCACTCCCTTCACTTCCTTCTACCTAATCTAAGGTAATTCTAGTCTTCTCTAGTGCTCACCATATTGTGCATTAAAATCCGCTGATTAAAGAAAACATTCAACATTCGTTTTGATGGGATTGCCTTATTTCAGTTAGCATTATATCCTTCAACTCTATGCATTTATTGTCAAATACCATAATTTTATTCTTTAAAGCTGCGTAATATTACATTGAATATTACCACATTTTCTTTATCTATTCATTTATGAAGAATTCCTACCTTAGTCCATAATTTAGCTATTGTGAACTGAGCTGCAATAAACATTGGCATGGTTACATTGCTGTAGTATGCTGATTTTAAGTTCTTTGGCTGTAAACTGAGGAGTGAAATAACTGGGTCGAATGGTGATTCCATTTTCCATAGTAGCTGTGCCAATTTACAGTTCCATCAGCAATGTGTAAGTGTACCTTTTCCCCCACATCCTTGCCAACATTTATTGTTGCCTGTATTCTTGATGATTTCCACTCTAACTGGAGTGAGATGAAATCTCATTGTAGTTTTGATTTGCATTTCTCTAATTGCCAGAGATGTTGAACACTTCTACATATATTTGCTGATTGTATTTATTCCTCTGTGAAGTGTCTGTTTAGTTCCTTAGGCCATTTATTGATTGGGTAATTTGTGTGTGTGTGTGTGTGTGTGTGTGTGTGTGTTTGTGAAGTTTTTTAGTTCTTTATGTATCCTAGAAATTAATGCTTTACATGAGGTGTATTTGGTAAAGATTTTCTCCCAATCTGTAGGCTCTCTCCTCACATTATTGATTGTTTCCTTTGCTGAGAAGAAGCTTTTAAATGAGATTGAATAAAATTACAAACCTTCTTCTCATCAAAGAAAACATTTTTAAAGGCCAAAAAGCTAAATAAATAAATAAAATTTTAATATCTAAAGTTTTTTTTTCAATGTGTCTTTGTGTTGGGGAATTTAAATGTTTATACCAAGTTCAGGTAAGATGATAGGATGCCAAAGTACCCACCAGAAAGGTGGAAGAAAATTCTTGAAGGTTGTATTTCCTCATTCTCTAAACTTCTAAAATACAATTAGTGATTGATGTACAGGTACATCTTTGACATTTTTCTCCCGTCACTGAATTCCATGCATTTTGTACTGATACCGCTGATTCTCTCATCCTAAAATCTACTCACCAGTGTTTGCAAAATTCTAGCTGTTCACCTCTTCCATCTGCTGATATCCTCTTCCTCTTTAAACATTGCTACCAGATGATTCTTTATACATAGGTGTCAGATTAAACCATTTACGTTTCTGACACCTTTTTTTTAAAAGAGAGAGAGAGAAAGAGAGAGAGAGAGAGAGAGAGAGAGAGAGAGAGAGAGAATTTTTTAATATTCATTCTAGGGTGGGCACAACATCTTTATCTTATTTGTATGTGGTGCTGAAGATCAAACCCAGCGCCTCGTGCATGCCAGGCGAGCGAGTTACTGCTTGAGCCACATCCCCAGCCCGTCTGACACCTATTAATCTATTTTCATTGCTACCAGATTATATGCACACATGGTATATGTATCTAGATTTGCATTAGTGTATTTGTTCTTGAGTATTTCCAGATTATATGATATACATGTGGCTATGCATATATATAAATATACACATACATACATTTTAACCCTCACCCTGTATTTGCTCACAGTGGCAATATTTAGGATTCTTGCCAATAAGCACCTTTGGATAATACTTATTTGGGGTTAAAAAATCTCTTTAGGATTGCAACTTAGAATTCTTAATTACTCTCTGTATATCTTACATACATACCACAGTTGCTTACACACATGAGACCCTAAGTAACTATTTGTGAAATGTTTTAAAGCAATATAAACCCCATGCAAAAAGCACAGCAAGAATTCATTAGTCTTCTTCAAATTTGAAATGGCTGCTGCTTGTCAACTTACCTCACATTTTTTTTTATAAAGAAATCACCCTTCATTAAATTGAGGTATATATGTTCTTATTACAGGGATTGGGTCCTAGAATTGATATGGCAAATACCAGGGGGGTATTTAGTGTTTGTTTGGCTTTAGTGATACAAAATTAGATATATATTTAAACTAAGTATTATTATTCTATATTTCTGCAAAATTATTCAATTTGCAAAATTAATGTCACATCATTTTCTTTGTTTTTGTTCCCCTAAAACCAAGGAAATGCAGTGAATGGATCACAATGAAGCTTTTGTTGCTCTTTCTTCCCAAGAATTCATGTGGTTGCATATGGTTAGTTTGTTGATTTATTGCAGTATAATGCTCCCATGGAACAGATGGTTCCTTGTTAGTTAACTAGATTTTTTTCTTGATTATCCATTGCTTTAACACAAAAGCAGAATTGATAAACTAATCAACTCTCTATTCCTTCAGCTACTGGAAGTTCCATTACTGTAATTTTCCTTTGCCTGGATGAGAAGTTGGATGTTAATGTATAGATATATGGGCAGGTATATAACTTTAGTTTGGTGAGGAGGGAACAAGCAACCAAGGGCCACTCTGAATCTCAGACTTCCTTTTCAGACTTCTCTTTTGAATATCTAATGTACAGATTATTCTTCTATGAATTGTGCTTCAATGAAATCAAACTGCTTTATGCTACAGAAATTCATTAAAATCACTAGTCCTTTGATACAATCACATTATCAATTCTCTTATAGATTTATTCCTTTATGTAAAACATTTTTGCATTTCAGTGAGATGTTGGGAAAGGGTTAAAATACACATTTTTACTGAGTCCTTGTTTTGAATAGATTTTTATTATTTTTCTTTTTGCCCTAAAATAAATTATTAAAACACACATTATATTTAATGGTTATTTAGTATATCATGTAATGAATTCACCCAGTTGTAAAGAAATCTACTAGTGTAAAATCATGTCGTGTATATACTAAAAATAGTACATAAAAGACTCCTTATTATGTTGTTTCGTTCATTTCTTCTCTTTGATATATAAATAATTCATAGTTACTTTCACTGTACACATATATATATTTTTCATTAACTAAAACCTTCTACTGTTTAGGAGATTATTAACAAAATTATTCTGGAGAGTGAAAAATCACTTAAGAATGAATATATGCAGATTTCAAAGAAATTTATAAATACCATCTAAATTATGTTAATCATCAAGGAATGTAATTAATTAAAATCAAAGTAGTACATCAGAATTCACTTAATGAAATTACTAAAATTGAAAAGACTATCTATATTGAAATCATCCATCAACTTTACTCTTGAACTTTCATAGCCAAAGACAGAGATGTTCATAATCCATCAGTTCCTTTCCTTTTTGACTAAAGAACAAAGTCCCTGACTTATGCCCCCAGGCTCTTTCCCCTCTGGTCCCATCTGACTTCTTCCAGCTTCTCCATGTGCAGGATAGTCCACTTCCAATTTGGGTTTGTGTAATGATCAAGGATCTCTCATAATCTACATCCTCCAAAGATGAAGTCCTTAGCAAGTATCCACTGACACAATGTTTAAAATAAAGACTCCAGAATTTACCCTTGCTTTATTTTTAATTTTGTTTTGCTCTTAGCTACTCCTAACATGTGTCTAGTGGTATTTCTCACTAACTTTTAGCTAAAGTGGAACAGCTAAGCTGCAGTTTACATGAGAAAGAAAACTTTCCTCTTGAATTTTACTCAGTTGGCTCCTGGAGGAAATCTAGATCTTGGCCTAATGATACCATATTTTGATGAGCTCAGACAGAACCCTACTAATCAAATCACTCAGAATGATATATTTTAATATAAACTGAAATTTCCATACACTGTTCAGAAGTGTACCTGGGCAGAGAAAATATTGAAATAAAGTGCAATTTTTGTTGTAAGAACTAGAATTGTCTACTGTGACTTTTTGATTCCAAAGTTGGTAATGCATGTGGGATAATCTAGGCTTCTTCTCATACATGTCCTAATCCTCAGTGCCTCTTAGAACAACTTCACTTGTCCTTCAGGGAACCCTGGCAGTCTTAAGGGAATTTTAGATCTCTGTTCCTTCCACTTCTGGAGAAAGCACCTAATTGTAGAACTGTATGACTCTTATGTTCAAAGCAAACCTTATATAAACTTTTCCTGGAGATTGTATTGTTAAACATCTAGAATCAATCAGTTTGCAAAGAATCGCTACTCTTGTTATTGTTGACTCTATGCTATTCTATTTTTTCTGTTTCATAATGTCTAGCACATTTTTAAATTTTTAAAATGTTTTTGTTAGTGCATGATAGTTATGCATAATAGTGGGGTTTATTTTGACATATAATACAAGCATGGAATATTAAAGGATCTACAATATTCCTTTCAAGTTATTGGTAAGACAGAAATTATTTCTTTACTTTTAAGTACTTTTTTATGCAAGGTAAAAGTACTGATTAGACTGTATCAATTTAGTATAGGTTTGAAAGATACAATATAACCCAAGGAATAAGAAGGAAAATGGTGCACTAATGGTATATAATTTTGTGCTAAAATCTGGATAAGAAAAATGCTACAAAACTGATTTGTGTCCTTTACTGATATATTTATTTTCTTATTAATCTAACTATAAAGATGTCATTTACATATGTATAACTTCAAACAATTTAAGACTAGGATAAGATTTTGAAGTTATAATGATTTTTGTATAAGAAATATTTCTAAAGATACTGGTAAAATGACCCATTGTGTTTAATTAATCACATGTTCTGAATGAAAATATTAAGTTGTCAATTACTAACTCTGTCTTTTCACACACTCTGTCATATATATATATATATATATATATATATATATATATATATATTTATATTTATTTACCAGGAAATATGATAAAACATTTCTTCTGCTACTCTTTCCAGAAGTTATGACTTAATAAGTACACATACAATAATTTACCTTGATGATTTTCAACCATCCAGTGATTAGGATTGCATGGAGGGAATCCCATTCCAAATAAGAATTCATTGAAACTGTAGTATTAGTAATGGTTATTTACATTGCCTTAGTTTTCTATCTTAGGCTACGTGATATTCTGCTTATAAACATGGGACAGAAAAAGAGGTATGTACAGTTAAACAAGGAATATTTCAAGGAAAAAAATTTAATTACTGTAATAACAAAGATAAAATTAAAAATCTGCTTTGTATATATTGAGGGTAGCACATGATGTTATGATGATTATAAATAGATTGAAGTGATTGACATAATAAAATAGTAGTGCTCCAGAATGCACTAAAATAATATCAATTATTAAAATTTTGTTTCTATTTTTGTTCTCATATTTAAGGACAAAACAGCTTTACTATCTGGAAAGAATATTCAGGTAATAAAATCATATATATGAAAATCATGCGATCTTTAAGTAAGGATTTTAAATTGTATAGTTCCTTGGACTCAAATTCCAGGAGTAGAGGGGTAGGGATTTCATTTAGAATAGAAGAAAAAGATCAGATTCCCTTGGTTCACAACTTTTAATGAATTCCAGATTAAAACAAACATTTGCATCCAAATCTCTGAAACTTTTCTTCCTCTCAAGATCACCTTCCTTGGATGCTTCCACTTTGGTTGACTTTTCTGTACTTATTCACGTCTCTTTTATTCGGTCTAGTTTATTTCCCCTTCCTCTTATTTTCTTTTCATTCATCCTAAACTGCCTTTCTACTTTCCTGTAACTCTTCTCCTCTCTTTCCTTCCTCTCTTTTCTCTTTTGTACATGTATTGCAATGGTGTGCAGGAGAAATGCCTTACATGTCATGAAGGCAGGATGGAAAGGCCAGCCCTTCTCCACAATGCTCCCAGTGCTCAGAGCTCACTCTTCCACTCTTTTCACCATTGTGCTTCTTGTTTCTGTATATACACTTGCAACTGTTCTCTGAAATTAATTCTATCACATAACAGAAAGTGCTCTCACTAAAATTTATAAATTTCCACAGTAAAATATCTGTGTTAATGTTTTGTCCCATTAGAGCATTTACTTTGGTATTTTGTGCCATTCTTTACTTTGATCTTCTTCTTTTTTTGGATTTATTTTATTTTATTGATTTAAATAAATAAATAAATGACAACAGAATGCATTACAATTCTTATTACACAGTTGATAGAGTGTTTGCCTTGCATGCATAAGGCCCTGGGATTAATCCTCCCCATCACACACACACACACACACACACACACACACACACACACACACACAAACAAACAAAAACCTTTGTTCTTCTTCATTATCTTTCTTATTTTATGTCCACAAAGCTTCACTCTCCATTTTCCCCTTCACTTCTGCATCACTCTGATCCCTACTTTTTCTTTTCTTCTTGTCTCTTGTTTCTCTTATGTTCAGTCCAACATCTGAGAGATAATAATAAATAAGTTTATTAAATGGAAATTAGCCCAAAGCAATAAATGTGGCAGAGGATGGAGGAATCTGCTTGACAAATGGGCAGGAAAAGGACCCAAGGCAGCCAATTAATAGCAAAAATTATTTCTCAATGTTATCTCAATCAGGGATTCAACTCCTGACATGAATTTCAGGTGTCAAAATCACAAATAACACTACTGATATGGATGCAGGGTGCATCTTTTTTGCCTTGTTCTAAATCCTGTGCATTTGTGTTTCACTGGGCAAACCCATACCAATTCTCATCTCTCTAGGTTAAAGGGCCATGAAAAAGTTATCTTCTAGGACTTTGGGTTCTTAAATGGAGGGAAGCTTCAGCCCACCAAAAGGTTTTGTCTTAGGAAGGGGTACAGATATACCATCTAATAAATGACATCTATCCATATTATAAGTTCCTTAATGAAACTTTCTCATCGTTTCCTTTCTCCACTCTTTTTCTTACATGCAATTTCTGAAGAGTAGATCATCCAGTTATGCCTTCACCTACTCTGAAGTTACCAGGTCATTAGTCATAGGAGTATCGAGCAGAGCCATACTTACACCAATATCTCCTGGGTGTTAAGGGGGTTCTCCTTTTGAAAATTTGATAATGAATTGAAGGATTCAGTTTTATTTTTTATATTACTCACCCATTCAACAATTCACTGCTTTCCTCTTCAGGGGCTAACCTCTAACACCACATATGTAACTGAATCCTAGTTACTCTACATTCTGAATTATTTCAATCTGCCTGTTCATTTTCCTAACTTCTACAAATGTCATATTATATCCAGACTAGGCAATACAAGTATGTTGGCATTGTCAGAGAGGAGTTTTTAAATATAGATTCTTAACTCTTTCATGAATAACTGTTTTTATACTGCTACCTCATATTATATATATATATATATATATTATATAATGTATATTATATATATATTTAATGCATATAATGCATATTTCTGTAGTGATACCTCACTATATATATATATATATATATATATATATATATATATATATACAGACACACACACACATACACATATATGGTATAAAAAGTACATTAGATGTGTTTATTGGTCTATGACCTCTTGGACAATAATAACAGTTTCCTCATTATTTCCCATGCTCCATTGTCCCATTCCTATAAAATTTTTGCATATTACAAACATTTCATTTAATATATTTGATCACATCATTACACATCCTAAAACATCTTAGTATACGTGCATATTATCTGATAAGTAAGTTTCAAATTCCTTCAAATGACATTCATTTTAGTTTGTAATCCAGGTCCTTCAGATAGTTCTGTAGATCTTGAACCATGACTAGCACATCAAATTTCCAACCACATTCAACAGTTCCCAATAAATTTATCACAAATTTAGAAGGCCTCTCATTTTCTCTAAATTTCTGTTTTCCTGTATGTTTATTTATTTATTTTTATTTTTTTAATTAATTTATTTTTTTATTGGTTGTTCAAAATATTACAAATCTCTTGACATATAATGTTTCATACATTAGATTCAAGTTGGTTATGAACTCCCATTTTTACCCCAAATACAGTTTGCAGAATCACATCTGTTACATGTCCACATTTTTACATAATGCCCTATTAGTAACTGTTGTATTCTGCTACCTTTCCTATCCTCTACTATCCCCCCACCCCTCCCCTCTCATCTTCTCTCTCTACCCC
Source organism: Urocitellus parryii (assembly GCF_045843805.1). Lineage (NCBI taxonomy): Eukaryota > Metazoa > Chordata > Mammalia > Rodentia > Sciuridae > Urocitellus > Urocitellus parryii. The sequence goes on from NC_135532.1 coordinate 147,389,122, forward strand.
ATCTACTGTATTTCATTTCTCTCCTTGTTTATTTTCCCGTTCCCCTCACAACCTCTTATGTGTAATTTTTGTATAACAATGAGGGTCTCCCTCCATTACCATGCAATTTCCCTTTTCTCTCCCTTTCCCTCCCACCTAGTGTATCTGTTTATTGTTGATCTTTTCTTCCTGCTCTTCCTCCCTGCTCTGTTCTTAGTTGTTCTCATTATATCAAAGAAAACATTTGGTATTTGTTTTTTAGGGATTGGCTAGCTTCACTAAGCATAACCTGCTCTAGTGCCATTTTTTTCCCAGCAAATTCCATGATTTTGTCATTTTTTAGTGTTGCGTAATATTCCATGGTGTATAAATGCCACATTTTTTTATCCATTCATCTATTGAAGGGCATCTGGGTTGGTTCCACAGTCTAGCAATTGTGAATTGTGCTGCTATGAACATCGGTGTGGCAGTATCCCTGTAGTAAGCTCTTTTAAGGTCTTCAGGGAATACTCCGAGAAGGGCAATAGCTGGGTCAAATGGTGGTTCCATTCCCAGCTTTCCCAGGAATCTCCATACTGCTTTCCAAATTGGCTGCACCAGTTTGTAGCCCCACCAGCAATGTACAAGAGTACCCTTTTCCCCACATCCTCGCCAGCACTTGTTGTTGTTTGACTTCATAATGGCTGCCAATCTTACTGGAGTGAGATGGTATCTTAGGGTGGTTTTGATTTGCATTTCTCTGACTGCTAGAGATGGTGAGCATTTTTTCATGTACTTGTTGATTGATTGTATGTCCTCCTCTGAGAAGTGTCTGTTCAGGTCCTTGGCCCATTTGTTGATTGGGTTATTTGTTTTCTTATTGTTTAATTTTTTTGAGTTCTGCGTATACTCTGGATATTAGGGCTCTATCTGAAGTGTGAGGAGTAAAAATTTGTTCCCATGATGTAGGCTCCCTATTTACCTCTCTTATTGTTTCTCTTGCTGAGAAAAAACTTTTCAGTTTAAGTAAGTCCCATTTATTGATTCTTGTTATTAACTCTTGTGCTATGGGTGTCCTATTAAGGAATTTGGAACCCGACCCCACAATATGTAGATCAGAGCCAACTTTTTCTTCTATCAGACGCAGAGTCTCTGATTTGATATCTAGCTCCTTGATCCACTTTGAGTTAACTTTTGTGCATGGCAAGAGAAAGGGATTCAGTTTCATTTTGTTGCAAATGGATTTCCAGTTTTCCCAGCACCATTTGTTGAAGAGGGGGCTATATGTCATTCTCTAAAACTATTAATTCCTTTGAAAAAAAGTACAATTTTATCTCAATCTTTGTCTTTCAATATTTTCTTTATAAATCCTCATTTTAGCCAGGTGTGGTGGCACTGCCTGTAATCCCAGGAGCTCAGGAGGCTGAGGTAGGAGGATCCCATGTTCAAAGCCAGCCTTATCAACTTACTCAGGTCATATGCAACTTAGCAAGACTCTGTCTCTAAATAAAATGCAAACAAAAAATATTGGGGCTGGGAATGTGGCTCAAAGGTTGAGTGTCCCAGGGTTCACTCCCCGGTTGCCAAAAAGAAAGAAAGAAAGAAAAGAAAAAAATTCTCATTATATATATGTATTTTTTAACATTGATTACATTTTATTTTATTTCATTTCAGGGGACATCCTGTGAGTATGGAAGAGGCAAATGCAACTTTGCTGACAGAGTTTGTTCTCACAGGACTTACACAGCAACCACAGTGGAAACTCCCCCTGTTCCTGGTCTTCCTGGCGATATACCTCATCACCGTGGTGGGAAACCTTGGTCTGATCTCTCTGATCTGGAATGACCCTCAGCTTCACATCCCCATGTACTTTTTCCTCGGGAATTTAGCCTTTGTGGATGCTTGGTTATCATCAACAGTGACCCCAAAGATGCTGGCCAACTTTTTAGACAAAAGCACAATAATGTCTTTTTCTGAATGTCTCATGCAATTTTTTTCAGTGGCATTTAATGTGACTGCAGAATGCTTTCTCCTGGCAGCAATGGCTTATGATCGCTATGCAGCCATATGCCACCCTTTACTGTATCCTGTGATTATGACCAATAAACTATGCTTACGGCTACTAGTTTTGTCATTTGTAAGTGGCTTTCTTCATGCCATACTTCATGAAAGCTTTTTATTCAGATTAACCTTCTGTATTTCCAACATAATACATCACTTTTATTGTGATGTTATACCTCTGTTAAAAATTTCATGCAATGATCCTTCTATTAATTATCTAATGCTTTTTATTTTCTCTGGTTCAATACAAGTTTTCAGTATTGTGACTATTCTTGTTTCTTACACCCTAGTGCTCTTTACAATTTTAAAAAAGAAGTCTGAAAAGGGTGTAAGAAAAGCCTTCTCCACCTGTGGAGCCCATCTCTTTTCTGTGTCTTTATACTATGGCCCCCTTCTCCTCATGTATGTGCATCCTGCATCTTCACAAGCAAATGATCAAGACACGCTTTCTCTATTTTACACTGTCATAATTCCTGTGTTAAACCCCTTTATCTATAGTCTGAGAAACAAGCAAGTCTTAGATGCACTGACAAAAATGTTGAAAAGAAATATTTAGATGTCATTAATACCTGTTGTTTCATTAAAACAGTCATGAAATTGTGGGGTTATTTGTACTGTCCTTAGTATTATTGAAAGGGCTTTTCAGTTAGAATTGTTATAAAATGTTAATGAATTAAGTTTTTAGTACTCAAATATATACTTAAACCATTTGTATATCTCATTCAGAAATATGTTTGAAGTTTCAATTAAATATTCTCATTATGGTGGAATAATTAATGTAGAAAAAAACTGGAAACACTTTATGGTTTGTATTTTCTTGCTTTGTAAATACATTGAGTACTAGTGTAATTACATCCAAAGGAGTTGAGTATGATACTTCATACAGATAGCCTGGGCCTCAGTCATTTATTCCACAGTGGTGGCAGGTTTGTGTTGGAGCAAATAGAAAAAAATCCCAGGACATTGGTCAGTCATCACATCTTTATGTTTTTGGGAGGAAATGGTGACTTTCACTTCTTGGAGAAATTGAACACATCACATGAGGAAGAAACAAACTGAAATTCAATTAGGATACAATGAGAAGGCAATTAAAACAGTGAAGACATGGATAAAGAGTGAGAGGTTGTTCTCAACTCATTTGCCTCTGAGTAAAGAGAAGATATGAATTGCTTATCATTATCTCTCTTGAATTTTGAAGCCCTTTCTAGATGTGCATATTTGTTATTGAGCAATCTGAAGAGCCTTATTAATTCAACAAGCTAATATATTATATTAAAGATTTTAAGTATGGGTAGACAGTAGGAAAAATGTTGGCAGAACAGAATACAAATATTGAACATATTTTTTTTTCTTCTTAAATTTGTTTTAATTAGTTATTCATAATAGTAGAATGCATTTATGCACTTTGATATATTATACATAGATGGGATATAATTTCTCATTTTTCTGAGTGTACAAGTTGTAGAGTCATATTGGTCATGCAGTCACATATATACTTAAAATAATAATGTGCATTTCATTCTACTATCTTTCTTATCCCCATATCCCCTCCCCTCCACTCCCTTCACTTCCTTCTACCTAATCTAAGGTAATTCTAGTCTTCTCTAGTGCTCACCATATTGTGCATTAAAATCCGCTGATTAAAGAAAACATTCAACCTTTGTTTTGGGGGGATTGGCTTGTTTCTGTTAGCATGATATCCTCCAACTCTATACATTTACTGGCAAATACCATAATTTTATTCTTTAATGCTGAGTAATATTCCATTGAATATATATACCACATTTTCTTTATTCATTTACTAAAGAATTCCTAGATTAGTTCCATAATTCAGCTATTGTGAACTGAGCTGCAATAAACATTGGCATGGTTACATTGCTGTAGTATACTGATTTTAAGTTCTTTGACTATAAACAGAGGAGTGAAATAGCTGGGTCGAATGGTGATTCCATTTTCCATAGTAGCTGTGCCAATTTACAGTTCCATCAGCAATGTGTAAGTGTACCTTTTCCCCCACATCCTTGCCAACATTTATTGTTGCCTGTATTCTTGATGATTGCCACTCTGAATGGAGTGAGATTAAATCTTATTGTAGTTTTGTTTTGTATTTCTCTAGTTGCTAGAGATGTTGAACACTTTTACATATATATGCTGATTGTATTTCTTCCTCTGTGAAGTGTCCGTTTAGTTCCTTAGGCCATTTATTGATTGGGTAATTTGTGTGTGTGTGTGTGTGTGTGTGTGTGTGCGTGTGTATGTGTGAAGTTTTTTTAGTTCTTTATGTATCCTAGAAATTAATGCTTTATCTGAGGTGTATTTGGTAAAGATTTTTCTCTCAATCTGTAGGCTCTCTCCTCACATTATTGATTGTTTCCTTTGCTGAGAAGAAGCTTTTAAATGAGATTGAATCGAATTACAAACCTTCTTCTCATCAAAGAAAACATTTTTAAAGGCCAAAATGCTAAATAAATAAATAAAATTTTAATATGTAAAGTTTTTTTCAATGTGTCTTTGTCTTGGGGAATTTAAATGTTTATACCAAGTTCAGGTAAGATGATAGGATACCAAAGTACCCACCAGAAAGGTGGAAGAAAATTCTTAAAGGTTGTATTTCCTCATTCTCTAAACTTTTAAAATACAATTAGTGATTGATGTACAGGTACATCTTTGACATTTTTCTCCCGTCACTGAATTCCATGCATTTTGTACTGATACAGTTGATTCTCTCATCCTAAAATCTACTCACCAGTGTTTGCAAAATTCTAGCTGTTCTCCTTTTCCATCTGCTGATATCCTCTTCCTTTTTAAACATTGCTACCAGATGATTCTTTATACATAGGTGTCAGATTAAACCATTTACCTTTCTGACAACTTATTTTTAAAGAGAGAGAGAGAGAGAGAGAGAGAGAGAGAGAGAGAGAGAGAGAGAGAGAATTTTTTAATATTCATTCTAGGGTGGGCACAACATCTTTATCTTATTTGTATGTGGTGCTGAAGATCAAACCCAGAGCCTCTTGCATGCCACGCAAGCGCGCTACTGCTTGAGTCACATCCCCAGCCCGTCTGACACCTTTAATCTATTTTCATTGCTACCAGATTATATGCACACATGGTATATGTATCTAGATTTGCATTAGTGTATTTGTTCTTGAATCTTTCCAGATTATATGATATACATGTGGATATGCATATATATAAATATACACATACATACATTTTTACCCTCACGCTGTATTTGCTCACAGTGGCAATATTTAGGATTCTTGCCAATAAACACCTTTGGATAATACTTATTTTGGGTTAAAAAATCTCCTTAGGATTGCAACTTAGAATTCTTAATTACTCTCTGTATATCTTACATACATACCACAGTTGCTTATCCACATGAGATCCTAAGTAAATATTTGTGAAATGTTTTAAAGCATAATAAGAGAAGGAGGAGAGAAGTATAGAAGTTAATTGAATAAACAAAGTAAAATGCAGAGCCTACTCCTTTTTGAATTATTCCTCTCAACAGAAGCAGCTCTTTAGGTGACTTGGTAAATGGCTCAGAGTATTAGACCCACGAACAGAGTAAATGGTCTCCAAATCCAAAATGACCATTAGATTTGGGACATATTTTGATTGTGTGAATGGTCAAGTGTAGCAACTTATGCTTCACTTTTGAAGGAATATCTTGATATGTACCTTATTGATGGATCATTAGAAATGTCACTGGGGTAGAAGTCTTCTGAATTTTTAGTCTGAGAATATACCTAAAACAGAATTCACAAATAATTTATCTGATATTCATATGTATGGTATAGGGGAAAATCTCCAAATCAGTAATTATAACTCTAATTATTTAATAAGAATATAGAAAGTGAGTGGGTCAGGGATTACCTCAGTGGTAGACCATTTCTCTAGTATGTATGAGGTCCTTAGTTTAATCTTTTGCAACACAAACACATGTAAATACACACACACACACACACAAAATATAAAACAAGGTAATGATTTCAATAAACATTTCAAAATGAATATATGTAGATGTCAAAGAAATGTAGAAAAACTATCTAAATTATGTTAATCATCAAGGAATATAATTAATTAAAATCAAAGTAGTATATCAGAATTCACTTATTGAAATTACTAAAATTTATATATATTGAATCATCCATCAACTTTACTCTTGAACTTTCATAGCCAAAGACAGAGATGTTCATTATCCATCAGTGCTTTTCCTGTTTGACTAAAGAACAAAGTCCCTGACTTATGCCCCCAGGCTCTTTCCCCTCTGGTGCCATCTGACTCCTTTCAGCTTCTGCATGTGCAGGATAGTCCACTTCCAATTTGGGTTTGTATAATGATCAAGGATCTCTCATAATCTACATCCTTTAAAGATGAACTCCTTAGCAAGTATCCACTGACACAATGTTTAAAATAAAGACTCCAGAATTTACCTTTGCTTTATTTTATCTTTTGTTTTGCTCTTAGCTACTCCTAACATGTGTCTAGTGATATTTCTCACTAACTTTTAACCTTTAGCTAAAAGGAACAGCTAAGCTGCAGTTTGCATGAGAAAGAAAACTTTCCTCTTGAATATTACTCAGTTGGCTCCTGGAAGGAATCTAGATCTTGGCCTAATGATACCATATTTTGATGAGCTCAGCCAGAAACCTACTAATCAAATCACTCAGAATGATATATTTTAATATAAACTGAAATTTCCATACACAGGTCAGAAGTGTACCTGGGCAGAGAAAATATTGAAATAAAGTGCAATTTTTGTTTTTAGAACTAGAATTGTCTAATGTGGCTTTATGATTCCAGAGTTGGTAACACATGTGGGACAATCTAGGCTTCTTCTCATACATGTCCTAATCCTCAGTGCCTCTTAGAACAACTTCACTTGTCCTTCAGGGAACCCTCTGGCAGTCTTAGGGGAATTTTAGATCTCTGCTCCTTCCACTTCTGGAGAAAGCACGTAATTGTAGAACTGTGTCACTCTTGTGTTCAAAGCAAACCTTATATAAAGTTTTCCTGGATACTGTATTATTAAACATCCAGAATCAATCAGTTTGCAAAGACTTGCTACTCTTTTTTTTTTTTTTTTAAAGAGAGAGTGAGAGAGGAGAGAGAGAGAGAGAGAGAGAGAGAGAGAGAGAGAGAGAGAGAATTTTTTTAATATTTATTTTTTAGTTCTCGGCGGACACAACATCTTTGTTGGTATGTGGTGCTGAGGATCGAACCCGGGCCGCACGCATGCCAGGCCAGCGCGCTACTGCTTGAGCCACATCCCCAGCCCAAGACTTGCTACTCTTGTTATGGTTGACTCTGTGCTATTGTATTTTTTTCTGTTTCATAATGTCTAGTACATTTTTTAAATTTTTAGATTTTTTTGTTAGTGCATGATAGTTATGCATAATAGTGGGTTCATTTTGACATATTATCCAAGCATGGAATATTAAAGTATCTTCAATATTTCTTTCAAGTTATTGGTAAGACAGAAATTATTTCTGTACGTTTAACTTATTTATTTTTTTTTAGTTTTTTCAGCGGACACAACATCTTTGTTTGTATGTGGTGCTGAGCATTGAACCTGGGCTGCATGCCAGGCTGGCGCGCTAACGCTTGAGCCAATCCCCAGCCCACGTTTAACTTATTTTTATGCAAGGTAAAAGTACTGATTAGATTGTATCAATGTAGTATAGGTTTGAAAGATATGATATGACCAGGGAATAGGATGGAAAATGGTGCACTAATGGCACTTAATTTTGTGCTAAAATCTGGATAAGAAAAATGCTACAAAACTGATTTGTGTCCTTTGGTGATATTCTTTTTAATCTCACTATAATGATTTCATTTACTTATGTATAACTTCAAACAATTTAAGACTAGAACTAGAGTTTGAAGTTATAATGATTCTTACATAAGATATATTTCTAAGACTCTGGTAAAATGACCCATTGTGTTTAATTAATTACATGTTCTGAATGAAAATATTAAGTTGTCAAGTACTAACTCTGTCCTTTCACACACTTCTGACAAATATATATACGTATATTTGTATTTATGTATTTATATTTTATTTACCAGGAAACATGATGAAACATTTTTTCCTGCTACTTTTCCAGATTTTATGACAATAATTGATATTGATAATTTTCAACCATCCAATGATTAGGATTGCATGGAGGGAATCCTATTCCAAATAAGAATTCATTCAAAGTGTAGTTATTGGTACTGGTTATTTACATTCCCTTAGTTTTACATCTTTGGCTACATGTTATTCTGCTTATAAAGATGGGAAAGAAAAAGAGATATGTACAGTTAAACAAGAAAGATTTCAAGGAAAAAACAAGATTAATCAGTGTAATAACAAAGATAAAATTAAAAATCTGCTTTGTATATATTGAGGGTAGCACATGATGTTATGATGTATATAAATAAATTGAAGTGATTGGCATAAGAAAGTAGTAGTATTCTACTTTCTTAGAAATTTTCAGTATGCTAACTAAGATAATATCAATTATTAAAATTTTGTTTCTATTTTTGATCTCATATTTAAAGACAAAACAACTTGACTATCTGGAAAGAATGATCAGGTAATAAAAGCATATATATGAAAATCATGCCATCTTTAAATAAGGATTTTAAATTGTATAGCTCTCTTGGACTCAAATTCCAGGAGGAGAGGGGTAGGGATTCCATTTAGAATAGAAGAAAAAGATAAGATTCCCTTGGATCACAACTTTTAATGAATTCCAAGTTAACACAAACATTTTCATCCAAATCTCTGAACCTTTTTTTTCCTCTCAAGATCACCTTCCTTGGATGCTTCCTCTTTCTTTGACTTTTCTGTACTTACTCACATCTCTCTTATTCTCTGTCTAGTTTTTTTCCCCTTCCTCTTATTTTCTTTTCATTCACCCTAAACTGCCTTTCTACTTTTCCTGTAACTCTTCTCCTCTCCTTTCCTTCCTCTCTTTTCTCTTTTGTACATTTATTGCAATGGCGTGCAGGAGAAATGCCTTACATTTGATGCAGGCAGGATGGAAAGGCCAGCCCTTCTCCACAATGCTCCCAGTGCTCAGAGCTCACTCTTCCGCTCTTTTCACCATTGTGCTTCTTGTTTTTGTACATGCACTTGCTACTGTTCTCTGAAATTCTATCACATAACAGAAAATGCTCTCACTAAAATATATAAATTTCCACAGAAAATATCTATGTTAATGCTTTGACTTACTAGAGCTTTTACTTTGGTAATATGCACCATTCTTTACTTTCTTCTTTTTTATTGGATTTATTTTATTTTATTGATTTGAATAAATAAATAAATAAATAGACAAACAGCTGGCAACGGAATGCATTACAATTCTTATTACACAGTTGGTAGAGTGCTTGCTTTGCATACATAAGGCCATGGGATCAATCCTCCTCATCACACAAACAAACAAACAAACAAACAAACAAAAATCCTTTGTTCTTCTTCATTATCTTTCTTATTTTATGTCCACAAAGCTTCACTCTCCATTTTCCCCTTCACTTCTGGATCACTCTGATCCCTACTTTTTCTTTTTTTCTTGTCTGTCTCTTGTTTCTCTTATGTTCAATTCAACATCTGAGAGGTAATAATAAATAACTTTATTAAATGAAATTGACCCAAAGCAATAAATGTGGCAGAGGATGGAGGAATCTGCTTGAAAAATAGGCAGGAAAAGGACCCAAGGCAGCCAGTTAATAGCAAAAATTATTTCTCAATGTTACCTCAATCAGGGATTCAATTTGTGACATGAATTTCAGGTGTCAAAACCACAAATAACACTACTGATGTGGATGCAGGGTGCATCTTTTTTGCCACATTTTAAATCCTGTGCATTTGTGTTTCACTGGGCAAACCTATACAAATTCTCATCTCTCTAGGTAAAAGGGCCATGAAAAAGTTAGCTTTTAGGCCTTTGGGTTCTTAAGTAGAGGGAAGCTCCCGCCCACCAAAAAGTTTTGTCTTAGGAAGGGGTACAGATGTATCATCTAATAAATGACATCTATCCATATTATAACTTCTTTAATGCAACTTTCTCATCAATTCCTTCCCCCTCTCTTTTCCTTGGATACAATCTCTGATGGGTAGATCATCCAGTTATGCCTTCACCTATTCTGAAGTTACCAGGTCATTAGTCATAGGAGTATCGAGCAGAGCCATACTTACACCAATATCTCCTGGGTGTTAAGGGTGTTCTCCTTTTGAAAATTTGATAATGAATTGAAGGATTCAGTTTTATTTTTGATATTACTCACCCATTTAACAATTCACTGCTTTCCTCTTCAGGGGCTAACCTCTAACACCACATATGTAACTGAATCCTAGTGACTCTACATTCTGAATTATTTCAATCTGCCTGTTCATTTTCCTAACTTCTACAAATGTCATATTATGTCCAGACTAGGCAATACAAGTATGTTGGCATTGTCAGTGAAGAGCTTTTAAATATAGATTCTTAACTCTTTCATGAATAACTGTTTTTATACTGATACCTCATATTATATATATATGTTATATAATGTATGTAATATATATTTATATACATATGTCTGTAGTGATAACTCATATTATAAATATATATATATATATATATATATATATATATATATATATATATTTACACACACACACACACACACACACACACATGGTATAAAAAGACCATTAGATGTGTTTATTGGTCTGTGACCTCTTGGAAAATAATAACAGTTTTCTCATTATTTCCCATGCTCCATTGTCCCATTTCTATAAAATTTTTGCATATTACAAATATTTAATTTAACATATTTGATCACATCATTACACATGTTAAAAGATCTTAATGTAAGAGCATATTATCTGATAAGTAAGTTTCAAATTCTTTCAAATGACATTCATTTTACTTTGTAATCCAGGTCATTCAGATAGTTCTGTAGATCTTGAACCATGTCTAGGACATCAAATTTCCAACCACATTCAACAGTTCCCAATAAATTTATCACAAATTTAGAAGGCCTCTCATTTTCTCTAATTTTTTTTCCTGTAGGTTTATTGATTTGAATCTTTTTTGCTATATGTAATTCTCTAAAACTATTAATGCCCTTTGAAAAAAAAGTACAATTTTATCTCAACCTTTGTCTTCCAATATTTTCTTTATAAATCCTCCTTGTAGCCAGGTATGGTGACATTGCCTGTAATCCCAGGAGCTCAGGAGGCTGAGGTAGGAGGATCCCATGTTCAAAGCCAGCCTCATCAACTTAGTCAGGTCATAAGCAACTTAGCAAGACTCTGTCTCTAAATAAAATGTAAACAAAAAAGAGTGGGACTGGAAATGTGGCTCAAAGATTAAATGTCCCTGGGTTCAATAACCTGTTGCCAAAAAGAAAAAAAAAAAGAAAGAAAAGAAAAAAAAATCCTCATTGTATTTTTTTTAACATTCATTACATTTTATTTTGTTTCATTTCAGGGGACATCCTCTGAGGCATGGAAGAGGCAAATGCAACTTTGCTGACAGAGTTTGTTCTCACAGGACTTACACAGTAACCACTGTTCCTGGTGTTCCTGGCAATATACTTCATCACCATGGAGGGAAACCTTGGTCTGATCTCTCTGATCTGGAATGACCCTCAGCTTCACATCCCCATGTACTTTTTCCTCGGGAATTTAGCCTTTGTGGATGCTTGGTTATCATCAACAGTGACCCCAAAGATGCTGGCCAACTTTTTAGACAAAAGCAAAATAATGTCTTTTTCTGAATGTCTCATGCAATTTTTTTCAGTTGCATTTAATGTGACTGCAGAATGCTTTCTCCTGGCAGCAATGGCTTATGATCGCTATGCAGCCATATGCCACCCTTTACTGTATCCTGTGATTATGACCAATAAACTATGCTTATGGCTACTAGTTTTGTCATTTGTAAGTGGCTTTCTTCATGCCATACTTCATGAAAGCTTTTTATTCAGATTAACCTTCTGTAATTCCAACATAATACATCACTTTTATTGTGATGTTATGCCCCTGTTAAAAATTTCATGCAATGATACTTCTATTAATTATCTAATGCTTTTTATTTTCTCTGGTTCAATACAAGTTTTCAGTATTGTGACTATTCTTGTTTCTTACACCCTAGTGCTCTTTACAATTTTAAAAAAGAAGTCTGAAAAGAGTGTAAGAAAAGCCTTCTCCACCTGTGGAGCCCATCTCTTTTCTGTGTCTTTATACTATGGTCCCCTTCTCCTCATGTATGTGCATCCTGCATCTTCACAAGCAAATGATCAAGACACGCTTTCTCTATTTTACACTGTCATAATTCCTGTGTTAAACCCCATTATCTATACTCTAAGAAACAAGCAAGTCTTAAATGCACTGACAAAAATGTTGAAAAGAAATATTTAGATGTCATTAATACCTGTTGTTTCATTAAAACAGTCATGAAATTGTGAAGTTACTTTTACTGTCCTTAGTATTATTGAAATGGCTTTTCAGTTATGAAATGTTAACGAATTAAGTTTTTAGTACTCAAATATATACTTAAAACATTTGTATATCTCTTTAAGAAACATGTATGAAGTTTCAATTAAATATTCTCATCATGGTGGAATTATTAAAGTAGAAAAAAAAGTGGAAACACGTTATGGTTTGTATTTTCTTGCTTTGTAAATACATTGAGTACTAGTGTAATTACATCCAAAGGAGTTGAGTATGATACTTCATACAGATAGCCTGGGCCTCAGTCATTTATTCCACAGTGGTGGCAGATTTGTGTTGGAGCAAACAGAAGAAATTCCCAGGACATTGTTCAGTCATCACATCTTTATGTTTTGGGGAGGAAATGGTGACTTTCACTTCTTTGAGCAATTGAACTCACATATCACATGAGGAAGAAACAAACTGAAATGCAATCAGGATACAATGAGAAGCTAATTAAACCAGTGAAGACATGGATAAAAAGTGAGTGGTTGTCCTCAACTCTTTTGCCTCTGAGTAAAGAGAAGATATGAATTGCTTATCATTATCTCTCTTGAATTTTGAAGCCCTTCTAGATGTGCATATTTGTTATTGGGCAATCTGAAGAGCCTTACTAATTCACAAAGCTAATATATTATATTAAAGATTTTAAGTATGGGTAGACAGTAGGAAAAAGGCTGGCAGAACAGAAGACAAATATTGAAAACCTTTTTTCTTTTTAAATTTGTTCTAATTAGTTATTCATAATAGTATAATGCATTTATGCACTCTGATACATTATACATAGATGGGATATAATTTCTCATTTTTCTGAGTGTACAAGTTGTAGAGTCATATTGGTCATGCAGACACATATATACTTAAAATAATAATGTGCGTTTCATTCTACTATCTTTCTTATCCCCATATCCCCTCCCCTCCACTCCCTTCACTTCCTTCTACCTAATCTAAGGTAATTCTAGTCTTCTCTAGTGCTCACCATATTGTGCATTAAAATCCGCTGATTAAAGAAAACATTCAACATTCGTTTTGATGGGATTGCCTTATTTCAGTTAGCATTATATCCTTCAACTCTATGCATTTATTGTCAAATACCATAATTTTATTCTTTAAAGCTGCGTAATATTACATTGAATATTACCACATTTTCTTTATCTATTCATTTATGAAGAATTCCTACCTTAGTCCATAATTTAGCTATTGTGAACTGAGCTGCAATAAACATTGGCATGGTTACATTGCTGTAGTATGCTGATTTTAAGTTCTTTGGCTGTAAACTGAGGAGTGAAATAACTGGGTCGAATGGTGATTCCATTTTCCATAGTAGCTGTGCCAATTTACAGTTCCATCAGCAATGTGTAAGTGTACCTTTTCCCCCACATCCTTGCCAACATTTATTGTTGCCTGTATTCTTGATGATTTCCACTCTAACTGGAGTGAGATGAAATCTCATTGTAGTTTTGATTTGCATTTCTCTAATTGCCAGAGATGTTGAACACTTCTACATATATTTGCTGATTGTATTTATTCCTCTGTGAAGTGTCTGTTTAGTTCCTTAGGCCATTTATTGATTGGGTAATTTGTGTGTGTGTGTGTGTGTGTGTGTGTGTGTTTGTGAAGTTTTTTAGTTCTTTATGTATCCTAGAAATTAATGCTTTACATGAGGTGTATTTGGTAAAGATTTTCTCCCAATCTGTAGGCTCTCTCCTCACATTATTGATTGTTTCCTTTGCTGAGAAGAAGCTTTTAAATGAGATTGAATAAAATTACAAACCTTCTTCTCATCAAAGAAAACATTTTTAAAGGCCAAAAAGCTAAATAAATAAATAAAATTTTAATATCTAAAGTTTTTTTTTCAATGTGTCTTTGTGTTGGGGAATTTAAATGTTTATACCAAGTTCAGGTAAGATGATAGGATGCCAAAGTACCCACCAGAAAGGTGGAAGAAAATTCTTGAAGGTTGTATTTCCTCATTCTCTAAACTTCTAAAATACAATTAGTGATTGATGTACAGGTACATCTTTGACATTTTTCTCCCGTCACTGAATTCCATGCATTTTGTACTGATACCGCTGATTCTCTCATCCTAAAATCTACTCACCAGTGTTTGCAAAATTCTAGCTGTTCACCTCTTCCATCTGCTGATATCCTCTTCCTCTTTAAACATTGCTACCAGATGATTCTTTATACATAGGTGTCAGATTAAACCATTTACGTTTCTGACACCTTTTTTTTAAAAGAGAGAGAGAGAAAGAGAGAGAGAGAGAGAGAGAGAGAGAGAGAGAGAGAGAATTTTTTAATATTCATTCTAGGGTGGGCACAACATCTTTATCTTATTTGTATGTGGTGCTGAAGATCAAACCCAGCGCCTCGTGCATGCCAGGCGAGCGAGTTACTGCTTGAGCCACATCCCCAGCCCGTCTGACACCTATTAATCTATTTTCATTGCTACCAGATTATATGCACACATGGTATATGTATCTAGATTTGCATTAGTGTATTTGTTCTTGAGTATTTCCAGATTATATGATATACATGTGGCTATGCATATATATAAATATACACATACATACATTTTAACCCTCACCCTGTATTTGCTCACAGTGGCAATATTTAGGATTCTTGCCAATAAGCACCTTTGGATAATACTTATTTGGGGTTAAAAAATCTCTTTAGGATTGCAACTTAGAATTCTTAATTACTCTCTGTATATCTTACATACATACCACAGTTGCTTACACACATGAGACCCTAAGTAACTATTTGTGAAATGTTTTAAAGCAATATAAACCCCATGCAAAAAGCACAGCAAGAATTCATTAGTCTTCTTCAAATTTGAAATGGCTGCTGCTTGTCAACTTACCTCACATTTTTTTTTATAAAGAAATCACCCTTCATTAAATTGAGGTATATATGTTCTTATTACAGGGATTGGGTCCTAGAATTGATATGGCAAATACCAGGGGGGTATTTAGTGTTTGTTTGGCTTTAGTGATACAAAATTAGATATATATTTAAACTAAGTATTATTATTCTATATTTCTGCAAAATTATTCAATTTGCAAAATTAATGTCACATCATTTTCTTTGTTTTTGTTCCCCTAAAACCAAGGAAATGCAGTGAATGGATCACAATGAAGCTTTTGTTGCTCTTTCTTCCCAAGAATTCATGTGGTTGCATATGGTTAGTTTGTTGATTTATTGCAGTATAATGCTCCCATGGAACAGATGGTTCCTTGTTAGTTAACTAGATTTTTTTCTTGATTATCCATTGCTTTAACACAAAAGCAGAATTGATAAACTAATCAACTCTCTATTCCTTCAGCTACTGGAAGTTCCATTACTGTAATTTTCCTTTGCCTGGATGAGAAGTTGGATGTTAATGTATAGATATATGGGCAGGTATATAACTTTAGTTTGGTGAGGAGGGAACAAGCAACCAAGGGCCACTCTGAATCTCAGACTTCCTTTTCAGACTTCTCTTTTGAATATCTAATGTACAGATTATTCTTCTATGAATTGTGCTTCAATGAAATCAAACTGCTTTATGCTACAGAAATTCATTAAAATCACTAGTCCTTTGATACAATCACATTATCAATTCTCTTATAGATTTATTCCTTTATGTAAAACATTTTTGCATTTCAGTGAGATGTTGGGAAAGGGTTAAAATACACATTTTTACTGAGTCCTTGTTTTGAATAGATTTTTATTATTTTTCTTTTTGCCCTAAAATAAATTATTAAAACACACATTATATTTAATGGTTATTTAGTATATCATGTAATGAATTCACCCAGTTGTAAAGAAATCTACTAGTGTAAAATCATGTCGTGTATATACTAAAAATAGTACATAAAAGACTCCTTATTATGTTGTTTCGTTCATTTCTTCTCTTTGATATATAAATAATTCATAGTTACTTTCACTGTACACATATATATATTTTTCATTAACTAAAACCTTCTACTGTTTAGGAGATTATTAACAAAATTATTCTGGAGAGTGAAAAATCACTTAAGAATGAATATATGCAGATTTCAAAGAAATTTATAAATACCATCTAAATTATGTTAATCATCAAGGAATGTAATTAATTAAAATCAAAGTAGTACATCAGAATTCACTTAATGAAATTACTAAAATTGAAAAGACTATCTATATTGAAATCATCCATCAACTTTACTCTTGAACTTTCATAGCCAAAGACAGAGATGTTCATAATCCATCAGTTCCTTTCCTTTTTGACTAAAGAACAAAGTCCCTGACTTATGCCCCCAGGCTCTTTCCCCTCTGGTCCCATCTGACTTCTTCCAGCTTCTCCATGTGCAGGATAGTCCACTTCCAATTTGGGTTTGTGTAATGATCAAGGATCTCTCATAATCTACATCCTCCAAAGATGAAGTCCTTAGCAAGTATCCACTGACACAATGTTTAAAATAAAGACTCCAGAATTTACCCTTGCTTTATTTTTAATTTTGTTTTGCTCTTAGCTACTCCTAACATGTGTCTAGTGGTATTTCTCACTAACTTTTAGCTAAAGTGGAACAGCTAAGCTGCAGTTTACATGAGAAAGAAAACTTTCCTCTTGAATTTTACTCAGTTGGCTCCTGGAGGAAATCTAGATCTTGGCCTAATGATACCATATTTTGATGAGCTCAGACAGAACCCTACTAATCAAATCACTCAGAATGATATATTTTAATATAAACTGAAATTTCCATACACTGTTCAGAAGTGTACCTGGGCAGAGAAAATATTGAAATAAAGTGCAATTTTTGTTGTAAGAACTAGAATTGTCTACTGTGACTTTTTGATTCCAAAGTTGGTAATGCATGTGGGATAATCTAGGCTTCTTCTCATACATGTCCTAATCCTCAGTGCCTCTTAGAACAACTTCACTTGTCCTTCAGGGAACCCTGGCAGTCTTAAGGGAATTTTAGATCTCTGTTCCTTCCACTTCTGGAGAAAGCACCTAATTGTAGAACTGTATGACTCTTATGTTCAAAGCAAACCTTATATAAACTTTTCCTGGAGATTGTATTGTTAAACATCTAGAATCAATCAGTTTGCAAAGAATCGCTACTCTTGTTATTGTTGACTCTATGCTATTCTATTTTTTCTGTTTCATAATGTCTAGCACATTTTTAAATTTTTAAAATGTTTTTGTTAGTGCATGATAGTTATGCATAATAGTGGGGTTTATTTTGACATATAATACAAGCATGGAATATTAAAGGATCTACAATATTCCTTTCAAGTTATTGGTAAGACAGAAATTATTTCTTTACTTTTAAGTACTTTTTTATGCAAGGTAAAAGTACTGATTAGACTGTATCAATTTAGTATAGGTTTGAAAGATACAATATAACCCAAGGAATAAGAAGGAAAATGGTGCACTAATGGTATATAATTTTGTGCTAAAATCTGGATAAGAAAAATGCTACAAAACTGATTTGTGTCCTTTACTGATATATTTATTTTCTTATTAATCTAACTATAAAGATGTCATTTACATATGTATAACTTCAAACAATTTAAGACTAGGATAAGATTTTGAAGTTATAATGATTTTTGTATAAGAAATATTT
Source organism: Urocitellus parryii (assembly GCF_045843805.1). NCBI lineage: Eukaryota > Metazoa > Chordata > Mammalia > Rodentia > Sciuridae > Urocitellus > Urocitellus parryii. The sequence continues at coordinate 147,407,203 of NC_135532.1, forward strand.
CTAAAGATACTGGTAAAATGACCCATTGTGTTTAATTAATCACATGTTCTGAATGAAAATATTAAGTTGTCAATTACTAACTCTGTCTTTTCACACACTCTGTCATATATATATATATATATATATATATATATATATATATATTTATATTTATTTACCAGGAAATATGATAAAACATTTCTTCTGCTACTCTTTCCAGAAGTTATGACTTAATAAGTACACATACAATAATTTACCTTGATGATTTTCAACCATCCAGTGATTAGGATTGCATGGAGGGAATCCCATTCCAAATAAGAATTCATTGAAACTGTAGTATTAGTAATGGTTATTTACATTGCCTTAGTTTTCTATCTTAGGCTACGTGATATTCTGCTTATAAACATGGGACAGAAAAAGAGGTATGTACAGTTAAACAAGGAATATTTCAAGGAAAAAAATTTAATTACTGTAATAACAAAGATAAAATTAAAAATCTGCTTTGTATATATTGAGGGTAGCACATGATGTTATGATGATTATAAATAGATTGAAGTGATTGACATAATAAAATAGTAGTGCTCCAGAATGCACTAAAATAATATCAATTATTAAAATTTTGTTTCTATTTTTGTTCTCATATTTAAGGACAAAACAGCTTTACTATCTGGAAAGAATATTCAGGTAATAAAATCATATATATGAAAATCATGCGATCTTTAAGTAAGGATTTTAAATTGTATAGTTCCTTGGACTCAAATTCCAGGAGTAGAGGGGTAGGGATTTCATTTAGAATAGAAGAAAAAGATCAGATTCCCTTGGTTCACAACTTTTAATGAATTCCAGATTAAAACAAACATTTGCATCCAAATCTCTGAAACTTTTCTTCCTCTCAAGATCACCTTCCTTGGATGCTTCCACTTTGGTTGACTTTTCTGTACTTATTCACGTCTCTTTTATTCGGTCTAGTTTATTTCCCCTTCCTCTTATTTTCTTTTCATTCATCCTAAACTGCCTTTCTACTTTCCTGTAACTCTTCTCCTCTCTTTCCTTCCTCTCTTTTCTCTTTTGTACATGTATTGCAATGGTGTGCAGGAGAAATGCCTTACATGTCATGAAGGCAGGATGGAAAGGCCAGCCCTTCTCCACAATGCTCCCAGTGCTCAGAGCTCACTCTTCCACTCTTTTCACCATTGTGCTTCTTGTTTCTGTATATACACTTGCAACTGTTCTCTGAAATTAATTCTATCACATAACAGAAAGTGCTCTCACTAAAATTTATAAATTTCCACAGTAAAATATCTGTGTTAATGTTTTGTCCCATTAGAGCATTTACTTTGGTATTTTGTGCCATTCTTTACTTTGATCTTCTTCTTTTTTTGGATTTATTTTATTTTATTGATTTAAATAAATAAATAAATGACAACAGAATGCATTACAATTCTTATTACACAGTTGATAGAGTGTTTGCCTTGCATGCATAAGGCCCTGGGATTAATCCTCCCCATCACACACACACACACACACACACACACACACACACACACACAACATATTGCTCAAAAATAACTGCCATGAAAACAGACCACAGATCAATGGTACAGAATAGAAGACTCATAAACAAACCATTCAGAAATACTCAAATAATCCTTTTAGACAAAGATGCAAAAAACATGCATGGGAGCATGGACAGTCTTTTTAAGAAATGGTTCTTGGAAAGCAGGTTATCCATATATAGAAGAATGAATATACAGTAGAATGGATATAGAAGCATGAAAATGAAGCAACATCCTGTCATTAAGTACACAAAATGCAACAAAAATGGAGAAAAAAGTTAAAATAATAAAAAGTAAACACCAGGAAAAGCTTCTCTCATGAACCAGCTTCAGAGGGAATGACTGATCATTCTCTCTCTCTAATGGCCTTCAGGATACACATTTTTATGTACAGAGGGCCTTTCAGTTCACCTGTGTCTATTGCAATGTGCTCCCTCAGGCAATGTTCTACTCTAGGTGGTAGTTTACTTTATCTTTCACATGCTCACTTCAAATGCTTCATGGGTGCCTAATGATATTAAGTTCAGAAATAGGTTTGCACACGGTACAGATATACCATCTAATAAATGACATCTATCCATATTATAAGTTCCTTAATGAAACTTTCTCATCGTTTCCTTTCTCCACTCTTTTTCTTACATGCAATTTCTGAAGAGTAGATCATCCAGTTATGCCTTCACCTACTCTGAAGTTACCAGGTCATTAGTCATAGGAGTATCGAGCAGAGCCATACTTACACCAATATCTCCTGGGTGTTAAGGGGGTTCTCCTTTTGAAAATTTGATAATGAATTGAAGGATTCAGTTTTATTTTTTATATTACTCACCCATTCAACAATTCACTGCTTTCCTCTTCAGGGGCTAACCTCTAACACCACATATGTAACTGAATCCTAGTTACTCTACATTCTGAATTATTTCAATCTGCCTGTTCATTTTCCTAACTTCTACAAATGTCATATTATATCCAGACTAGGCAATACAAGTATGTTGGCATTGTCAGAGAGGAGTTTTTAAATATAGATTCTTAACTCTTTCATGAATAACTGTTTTTATACTGCTACCTCATATTATATATATATATATATATTATATAATGTATATTATATATATATTTAATGCATATAATGCATATTTCTGTAGTGATACCTCACTATATATATATATATATATATATATATATATATATATATATACAGACACACACACACATACACATATATGGTATAAAAAGTACATTAGATGTGTTTATTGGTCTATGACCTCTTGGACAATAATAACAGTTTCCTCATTATTTCCCATGCTCCATTGTCCCATTCCTATAAAATTTTTGCATATTACAAACATTTCATTTAATATATTTGATCACATCATTACACATCCTAAAACATCTTAGTATACGTGCATATTATCTGATAAGTAAGTTTCAAATTCCTTCAAATGACATTCATTTTAGTTTGTAATCCAGGTCCTTCAGATAGTTCTGTAGATCTTGAACCATGACTAGCACATCAAATTTCCAACCACATTCAACAGTTCCCAATAAATTTATCACAAATTTAGAAGGCCTCTCATTTTCTCTAAATTTCTGTTTTCCTGTATGTTTATTTATTTATTTTTATTTTTTTAATTAATTTATTTTTTTATTGGTTGTTCAAAATATTACAAATCTCTTGACATATAATGTTTCATACATTAGATTCAAGTTGGTTATGAACTCCCATTTTTACCCCAAATACAGTTTGCAGAATCACATCTGTTACATGTTCACATTTTTACATAATGCCCTATTAGTAACTGTTGTATTCTGCTACCTTTCCTATCCTCTACTATCCCCCCACCCCTCCCCTCTCATCTTCTCTCTCTACCCCATCTACTGTATTTCATTTCTCTCCTTGTTTATTTTCCCGTTCCCCTCACAACCTCTTATGTGTAATTTTTGTATAACAATGAGGGTCTCCCTCCATTACCATGCAATTTCCCTTTTCTCTCCCTTTCCCTCCCACCTAGTGTATCTGTTTATTGTTGATCTTTTCTTCCTGCTCTTCCTCCCTGCTCTGTTCTTAGTTGTTCTCATTATATCAAAGAAAACATTTGGTATTTGTTTTTTAGGGATTGGCTAGCTTCACTAAGCATAACCTGCTCTAGTGCCATTTTTTTCCCAGCAAATTCCATGATTTTGTCATTTTTTAGTGTTGCGTAATATTCCATGGTGTATAAATGCCACATTTTTTTATCCATTCATCTATTGAAGGGCATCTGGGTTGGTTCCACAGTCTAGCAATTGTGAATTGTGCTGCTATGAACATCGGTGTGGCAGTATCCCTGTAGTAAGCTCTTTTAAGGTCTTCAGGGAATACTCCGAGAAGGGCAATAGCTGGGTCAAATGGTGGTTCCATTCCCAGCTTTCCCAGGAATCTCCATACTGCTTTCCAAATTGGCTGCACCAGTTTGTAGCCCCACCAGCAATGTACAAGAGTACCCTTTTCCCCACATCCTCGCCAGCACTTGTTGTTGTTTGACTTCATAATGGCTGCCAATCTTACTGGAGTGAGATGGTATCTTAGGGTGGTTTTGATTTGCATTTCTCTGACTGCTAGAGATGGTGAGCATTTTTTCATGTACTTGTTGATTGATTGTATGTCCTCCTCTGAGAAGTGTCTGTTCAGGTCCTTGGCCCATTTGTTGATTGGGTTATTTGTTTTCTTATTGTTTAATTTTTTTGAGTTCTGCGTATACTCTGGATATTAGGGCTCTATCTGAAGTGTGAGGAGTAAAAATTTGTTCCCATGATGTAGGCTCCCTATTTACCTCTCTTATTGTTTCTCTTGCTGAGAAAAAACTTTTCAGTTTAAGTAAGTCCCATTTATTGATTCTTGTTATTAACTCTTGTGCTATGGGTGTCCTATTAAGGAATTTGGAACCCGACCCCACAATATGTAGATCAGAGCCAACTTTTTCTTCTATCAGACGCAGAGTCTCTGATTTGATATCTAGCTCCTTGATCCACTTTGAGTTAACTTTTGTGCATGGCAAGAGAAAGGGATTCAGTTTCATTTTGTTGCAAATGGATTTCCAGTTTTCCCAGCACCATTTGTTGAAGAGGGGGCTATATGTCATTCTCTAAAACTATTAATTCCTTTGAAAAAAAGTACAATTTTATCTCAATCTTTGTCTTTCAATATTTTCTTTATAAATCCTCATTTTAGCCAGGTGTGGTGGCACTGCCTGTAATCCCAGGAGCTCAGGAGGCTGAGGTAGGAGGATCCCATGTTCAAAGCCAGCCTTATCAACTTACTCAGGTCATATGCAACTTAGCAAGACTCTGTCTCTAAATAAAATGCAAACAAAAAATATTGGGGCTGGGAATGTGGCTCAAAGGTTGAGTGTCCCAGGGTTCACTCCCCGGTTGCCAAAAAGAAAGAAAGAAAGAAAAGAAAAAAATTCTCATTATATATATGTATTTTTTAACATTGATTACATTTTATTTTATTTCATTTCAGGGGACATCCTGTGAGTATGGAAGAGGCAAATGCAACTTTGCTGACAGAGTTTGTTCTCACAGGACTTACACAGCAACCACAGTGGAAACTCCCCCTGTTCCTGGTCTTCCTGGCGATATACCTCATCACCGTGGTGGGAAACCTTGGTCTGATCTCTCTGATCTGGAATGACCCTCAGCTTCACATCCCCATGTACTTTTTCCTCGGGAATTTAGCCTTTGTGGATGCTTGGTTATCATCAACAGTGACCCCAAAGATGCTGGCCAACTTTTTAGACAAAAGCACAATAATGTCTTTTTCTGAATGTCTCATGCAATTTTTTTCAGTGGCATTTAATGTGACTGCAGAATGCTTTCTCCTGGCAGCAATGGCTTATGATCGCTATGCAGCCATATGCCACCCTTTACTGTATCCTGTGATTATGACCAATAAACTATGCTTACGGCTACTAGTTTTGTCATTTGTAAGTGGCTTTCTTCATGCCATACTTCATGAAAGCTTTTTATTCAGATTAACCTTCTGTATTTCCAACATAATACATCACTTTTATTGTGATGTTATACCTCTGTTAAAAATTTCATGCAATGATCCTTCTATTAATTATCTAATGCTTTTTATTTTCTCTGGTTCAATACAAGTTTTCAGTATTGTGACTATTCTTGTTTCTTACACCCTAGTGCTCTTTACAATTTTAAAAAAGAAGTCTGAAAAGGGTGTAAGAAAAGCCTTCTCCACCTGTGGAGCCCATCTCTTTTCTGTGTCTTTATACTATGGCCCCCTTCTCCTCATGTATGTGCATCCTGCATCTTCACAAGCAAATGATCAAGACACACTTTCTCTATTTTACACTGTCATAATTCCTGTGTTAAACCCCTTTATCTATAGTCTGAGAAACAAGCAAGTCTTAGATGCACTGACAAAAATGTTGAAAAGAAATATTTAGATGTCATTAATACCTGTTGTTTCATTAAAACAGTCATGAAATTGTGGGGTTATTTGTACTGTCCTTAGTATTATTGAAATGGCTTTTCAATTAGAATTGTTATAAAATGTTAGTGAATTAAGTTTTTAGTACTCAAATATATACTTAAACCATTTGTATATCTCATTTAGAAACATGTATGAAGTTTCAATTAAATATTCTCATCATGGTGGAATAATTAATGTAGAAAAAAAGTGGAAACACTTTATGGTTTGTATTTTCTTGCTTTGTAAATACATTGTGTACTAGTGTAATTACATCCAAAGGAGTTGAGTATGATACTTCATACAGATAGGCTGTGCCTCAGTCATTTATTCCACAGTGGTGGCAGATTTATGTTGGAGCAAATAGAAAAAAATCCCAGGACATTGGTCAGTCATTACATCTTTATGTTTTTGAAAGTAAATGGTGACTTTCACTTCTTGGAGAAATTGAACACATCACATGAGGAAGAAACAAACGGAAATGCTATCAGGATACAATGAGAAGGCAATTAAAACAGTGAAGGCATGGATAAAGAGTGAGAGGTTGTTCTCAACTCATTTGCCTCTGAGTAAAGAGAAGATATGAATTGCTTATCATTATCTCTCTTGAATTTTGAAGTTCTTTCTAGTTGTGCATATTTGTTATTGAGCAATCTGAAGAGCCTTACTAATTCACAAAGCTAATATATGAAATTAAAGATTTTAAGTATGGGTAGACACAGTAGGAAAATATTGGCAGAATAGAAGACAAATATTGAAAACTTTTTTTCTTTTTAAATTTGTTTTAATTAGTTATTCATAATAGTAGAATGCATTTATGCTCTCTGATATATTATACATAGATGGGATATAATTTCTCATTTTTCTGAGTGTACAAGTTGTAGAGTCATATTTGTCATGCAGTCACATATACTTAAAATAATAATGTCTGTTTCATTCTACTTTCTTTCTTATCCCCATATCCCCTCCCCTCCACTCCCTTCACTTCCTTCTACCTAATCTAAGGTAACTCTAGTCTTCTCTAGTGCTCACCATATTTTTAATATTTTTCTTTTTGCCCTAAAATAAATTATTAAAATACACACATTATATTTAATGGTTATTTAGATATAAAGTATATCATGTAGTGAATTCACCCAGTTGTAAAGAATTCTACTAGTGTTGGCAAAAAATCATGTCGTGTATATACTGAAAATAGTAGGAAAAAGACTCCTTATTATGCTGTTTCATTCATTTCTTCCCTTGGATATTTAAAATAATTCATAGTTACTTTCTCTGTATACATATATACATATTTTTCTTCATTAACTTGTAAAACCTTCTACTGGTTAGGAGATTATTGAGAAAATTATTCTCGAGAGTGAAAAATCATTTAAGATTTAGGGAATAACAAGTAAAATCAATCAGAAATGGAAGTTTGCTTCTTTCTCAAAATCTAGATTGCTGCAGTCTGTCTGGGTACCAAATAACAGAGCTGCCACAAAGCCTTGTAGGTTCAAAGAGTAACTCTTTATTCTGGAACTCTCACCAGCACTCTACACACACTTCCGGGGAACACACTCCCTCCACCAGGCTCCAGGCGCCAATTCTCTCAGAACTCCAGGAGAACTCAATGGGAACTCCAAAGTAGTGGGTGACCAAGGCAGCAGGATCCGCCCTAACCCTGGAGCCTCCCTACTCCTGGAGCAGGGTTACCTTTCAACAATTCCCTCTGGCAAAATGCCAAGTGTGATTTGGACTAAACTGTGGCTCTCAACACTAGATTATGGTCTAGAGATTTCAGTATTTTATGACATATGAATGTCTGTCATAAAGTGTCTGAACAAATCTGGTCTAGGATTTTGCAGGGTGCAGGTATTGGCTGGAGCTATTTTAAAACTGAGTCTGAAACCATAACCCACATCAGAACTGTGCAAACTCAGAAACATTGACTCCATCATTAGGTTGACTCTGCAATATTAGTGCTATTGGGTAGGGCATACATAAAGAAAAATTTTTGTTTGTTTTAATAAACAGTAACTTCATAATAGTTAAGATACGGAGTCAACCTAGGTGCCCTTCTACAGAGGGATGGATAAAGAAAATGTGGTATATATACACAATGAAGTATTACTCAGCCATAAAGAAGAATGACTTTATGACATTTTTGCAGTAATGGATGGATATGAGAGACTATCATGCTAAGGGAAATAAACCAATTCCCCAAAGCCAAAGGCCAAATATTTTCTCTAATATGTGGATACTAACTCATAATAAAGGAGGGAGGAGAGAAGTATAGAAGTTAATTGAATAAACAAAGTAAAATGCAGAGCCTACTCCTTTTTGAATTATTCCTCTCAACAGAAACAGCTTTTAGGTGACTTGGTAAATGGCTCAGAGTATTAGACCCACTAACAGAGTAAATGGTCTCCAAATCCAAAATGACCATTAGATTTGGGACATATTTTGGTTGTGTGAATAGTCAGGTGTAGAAACTTATGCTTCACTTTTGAAGGAATATTTTGATATGTACCTTGTTGATGGATCATTAGAAATGTCACTGGGGTAGAAGTCTTTTGAATTTTTAGTCTGAGAATATACCTAAAACAGAATTCACAAATAATTTATCTGATATTCATATGTATGGTATAGGGGAAAATCTCCAAATCAGAAATTATAACTCTAATTATTTAATAAGAATATAGGAAGTGGGTCAGGGATTACCTCAGTGGTAGACCATTTCTCTAGTATGTATGAGGTCCTTAGTTTAATCTTTTGCAACAAAAACAAATGTAAACACACACACACACACACACAAAATACAAAACAGGGTAATCATTTCAATAAATATTTCAAAAATGAATATATACAGGTGTCAAAGAAATTTATAAAAATCATCTAAATTATGTTAATCATCAAGGAATGTAATTAAAATCAAGTAGTATATCAGAATTAACTTATTGAAATTACTAAAATTTATCTATATTGAAATCATCCATTAACTTTATTCTTGAACTTTCATAGCCAAAGACAGAGATGTTCATTATCCATCAGTGCTTTTCCTTTTTGACTAAAGAACGAAGTTCCTGACTTATGCCTCCAGGCTCTTTCCCCTCTGGTCCCATCTGACTCCTTCCAGCTTCTCCATGTGCAGGATAGACCACTACAATTTGGGTTTGTATAATGATCAAGGATCTCTCATAATCTACATCCTTCAAAGATGAAGTCCTTAGCAAGTATCCACTGACACAATGTTTAAAATAAAGACTCCAGAATTTACCCTTGCTTTATTTTTAATTTTGTTTCGTTCTTAGCTACTCCTAAAATGTGCCTAGTGGTATTTCTCACCAACTTTTAGCTAAAGTGGAACAGCTAAGCTGAGTTTGCATGAGAAAGAAAACTTTCCTCTTGAATTTTACTCAGTTGGCTCCTGGAGGAAATCTAGATCTTGGCCTAATAAAATCATATTTTGATGAGCTCAGACAGAACCCTACTAATCAAATCACTCAGAATGATATATTTTAATATAAACTGAAATTTCCATACACTGTTCAGAAGTGTCCCTGTGGAGAGAAAATATTGAAATAAAGTGCAATTTTATTTGTTAGAACTAGAATTGTCCAATGTGACTTTATGACTCCAGAGTTGGTAATGCATGTGGGACAATCTGGGCTTCTTCTCATACATGTCCTAATCCTCAGTGCCTCTTAGAACAACTTCACTTGTCCTTCAGGGAACCCTGGCAGTCTTAGGGGAATTTTAGATCTCTGTTCCTTCCACTTCTGGAGAAAGCACCTAAGTGTAGAACTGTATAACTCTTGTGTTCAAAGTAAACCTTATATAAACTTTTCCTGGAGACTATATAATTAAACATCCAGAATCAATCAGTTTGCAAAGACTTGCTACTCTTGTTATTGTTGACTCTGTTACTGTATTTTTTTTCTGTTTCATAATACCGAATATATTTTTTGAATTTTTAAAATGTTTAGTGCATGATAGTTATGCATAAGAGTGGGGTTCATTTTGACATATTATCCAAGCATGGAATATTAAAGTATCTCCAATATTCCTTTCAAGTTATTGGTAAGACAGAAATTATTTATTAATAATTTAAAGAATAAATAAATAAATTATTTCTTTAATAAATACTTCTTTAAGTATTCTTTTAAATATTTTTATGCAAAGTAAAAGAATGATTAGATTGTATCAATTTAGTGTAGGTTTGAAAGATATGATATGATCCAGGGGATAAGATGAAAAATGGTTCACTAATGGTATTTAATTTGGTGCTAAAATCTGGATAAGAAAAATGCTACAAAACTGATTTGTGTTCTTTAGTGATATGTTTATTTTCTTAGTAATTTAACTATAATCACTTCATTTACTTATGTATAACTTCAAACAATTTAAGACTAGGATTAGAGTTGAAGTTATAATGATTCTTGCATAAGAAATATTTCTGAAGATTCTGGTAAAAAGACCCATTTTATTTAATTACACACATTTTCTGAATGAAAATATTAAGTTGTCAAGTACTAATTCTGTTATATATATATATATATATATATATATATATATATATATATATGTATTTATATATTTATATTCATTTACCAGGAAATATGATGAAACATTTCTTCTGCTACTCTTTCCAGAAGTTATGACTTAATAAGCACACACACAATAAATGATCTTGATAATTTTCAATCATCCAGTGATTAGGATTGCATGGAGAGAATCCCATGCCAAATAAGAATTCATTCAAAGTGCAATTATTGGTACTGGTTATTTACATTGCCTTAGTTTTCTATCTTTGGCTACATGTTATTCTGCTTATAAAGATGGGACAGAAAAAAAGAGGTATGTACAGTTAAACAAGAAAGATTTCAAAGAAAAACAAATTTAATCATTGTATTAGCAAAAATAAAACTAAAAATCTGCTTTGTATATATTGAGGGTAGCACATGATGTTATGATGATTATAAACAGACTGAAGTGATAGACATAATAAAGTAGTAGTGCTGCAGAATGGACTAAAATAATATCAATTATTAAAATTTTGTTTCTATTTTGATTTCATATTTAAAGACAAAACAATTTGACTATCTGGAAAGAATGTTCAGGTAATAAAAGTCCATATGTGAAAATCATGCCATCTTTAAATAAGAATTTTAAGTTGTATAGCTCTTTTGGACTCAAATCCAGGAGTAGAGGGGTAGGGATTGCATTTAGAATAGAAGAAAAAGATCAGATTCCCTTGGTTCACAACTTTTAATGAATTCCAGGTTAAGCAAACATTTGCATCCAAATCTCTGAACCTTTGTCTTCTGTTGAGAACCACAGCCAAAGGGGCCCCAGCAAACTTCCAGCTGCCAGCAAACTTCCAGCTGCCGGCTGATGATTGGCTCACAGCGGCCCCAGCAACATCTAGCTTATTGGCTCCTCTGCGGTGATGTTTATTGGGCTGTTTCCCTGCCCTTCAGACTACGGAACTGCTCATTGGGGGACTTCTTTGGCTCCGCCCACACGACCCAGCCAATCGGCCTCAAGAGCAGGAGGATTGTGGGAGGTGGTGAGGTTGGTCGGGGGAGAGGCTTGTGGAAGCCGGTGGTGGCAGTTGGGCTCTGAGGGTTTTTTTCCTGAGGAGCTGTTTTGCTTGGCGTTTGTAGTTCTAAAAATAAAGTTAGTTTCTTTTAACAAGTGTCTCCTGAATTGTGCCTAGCCAGACTGTGGCATTTGGTGGCTTGCATGGGGAGCGACTGAGGGTAAGTAAACTGCTCGCCCCTGAGGGCAGGGCGAGAGGATGGGTAGCCATTCTAAGTTTCCTCTTTTCTTTTGCTTCATTTTTGTTTTAACTTGCCTGTCCCTGGAGATGAGTGAGAGGGAAGAAAAACGGCTCACATCTGAGAAAAAACTATTTGCGTCTGAGGAACAGATAGGGAGAAAGGACGGATGCACATGTCAGGAGGGTAGAAAGGCTGATATAATGAATTATTGTTCCAACTTTATTTCATTCTGTCTCGGTTTGGTTTGTTGTTATCTTGCTGGGTTGTATTATAGTAGAAATACGGGATCAGCAATTAGTAAAAAACAAACCGAAAGAGTGTTAAGTAAATTGTTAGAGCAAGGAGGCTTCCCAGTAAAATCAAGAGCAGTCAGGGCATACGTTGATATAATACAAAAATGTAGCCCATGGCTTTTTAAGGAGGAGTTGTTAGATATATCACAATGGAACCATCATGGTGAAGATTTAAAAAGAATATAAAAGAACAACCCAGGGACTCTGCCAGTTGGCACATTGCCATTGTGGACGTTCGTATCTGGTTTGCTTAGTCCAAAGCCTTCAGTTCAGACAAAGGTAGAGGAAGGAGAAGACATAAAGATTCAAGTAAAAGAGAAGGTATTTTGAGCTAGTGAGACAGAGGAAGGAAGTTTAGAGCAGAAAAAGCCATCAGGGGAAAAGTTACAACAGGAGACTGCTAATAACACCTTTCTATCAGAGAGTGTAAGTGTCCAAACAACAGCACCACCTCTACAGGAGACTGCTACTAACAGCATTCTATCACCAGAGGGCATAAGTGTCCAATCAACAGCACCACCTCCATATGCTAGGAGACTCCCAACTCCCACAGTTGATAGTTGGGATCCTGAGACAGGATCTCAAGTATGCCCTGTATTTGAGGTAGGAGGGCAGCGAATTTACCAGGGTTTAAATTTCAAATCAGTGAAGGAGCTAAAAGAGGCTGTAACAACCTATGGTCTTCAAGCACCCTTCACTGTAAGTTTGGTCAAATCCATTACCAACTTAAACATGATGCCAGCAGATTGGGCTAATATTTGTAAAGCGGTGCTAACTGGAGGACAATACCTGTTATTGAAGGTTGCCAATGAGGAATTTTGCAAGGAGACGGCTAGGCGAAATGCAGCAGCTGGTTATCCTCAGAGAAATCTAGATATGTTGTTAGGAAAGGGACCTTATGAGGATTGGCAGCAACAAATTGCATATGATCCTGGTGTATATTTACAAATTGCTGTAGATGCAGTTAAGGCATGGAAGACTTTACAAGGACATGGAGGTTTACAAGGTCAATTATCTAAGATAATACAAGGAGCTAATTAACCTTATGCTAAATTTATAGATAGGCTTATTCAAACAGCTACCAGAGTTTTTGGGAATACAGAACAAGCAATGCCATTAATAAAACAACTGGCTTATGACCAAGCGAATTTTTGGTGCAGAGATATCATTAGACCATGGAAACAGGAAGATTTAAACACATATATTAAATTATGTAGAGACATTAATGAACAAGAGCAAGTCATGGCAGCTGCAGTAAAACAGGCTTTAGATGCCAGAGACATTAATGAACAAGGGCAAATTGTGGCAGCTGCAGTAAAACAGGCTTTATATGCCAGGCCAAGAACATGCTACAATTGTCAACAAGCAGGACATTTTAAAAGGAATTGTCCCATAGGAGGAGGGTTTAACAAAACTAGGTATCAAAGGAGTAGAATATCGGGTATTTGCCCACGATGCCGTAGAGGGAGACATTGGGCTAATGAATGCTGTTCTAAACCACCATAGAGGGTACTCCATTACATTGGGCTAATTAATGCCATTCTCAAACCATCATAGAGGGTACTCTATTATCAAAAAACGAACAAGGACAAAGTGTTTATCCACAATATCGTGGACAAAGGCATTGGGCTCCGTTGCCAAAAAATGGACAGGGGGCCCCAATGCTCCAGGGCCCCAAACCACAAATATACGGAGGACTGGAGGAACCCAGCAACCCCAGCAACCCCATCAGGGTAGTTCCCAGGACATCAGATCCCTCATCAGACAAACCAGAGGGAGCGCAGGGTTAGACATCTGTGCCTCCACCAGATCAGTACTAACTCCAGAGATGGGAGTTCAAATCATTACCACAGGGGTGAAAGGACCTCTTCCCAAAGGAACAGTAGGCTCATTATTGGGACGCAGCTCTTCTACTCTAAAAGGACTTTTGATAAGTCCTGAGGTAATTGATCCCGATTATGAAGGTGAAATAAAAATTATAGCCAGTTCTCCAAAGGGTATATCAGTAATTTCACCAGGAGATAGAATAGCACAGTTACTAATAATACCAAGCCTACATGATAAATTTTCCAGTCATGTTGTAGAAAGAGGATCCAAGGGATTAGGCTCTACAGGTGTAGATTGGGCTATACTTTCTTTAAATTTAGATTCTCGCCCCATGCTAAAACTAAATATTCAAGGACATGAATTTAATGGGCTACTGGATACAGGTGCAGTCCTTAGCATCATCTCTCATCAAGAATGGCCAAAACATTGACCATTACAACAAGCCACTCAAACGCTTTGAGGCCTAGGAGTGGCGACTAATCCCGATAGAAGTGCAATGGTATTAGATTGGAAGGATCCTGAAGGATGTGAAGGAACTATACAGCCATATGTATTGGATCATCTTCCTGTAAATTTATGGGTACGAGATGTCTTAGATCTATTAGGTTTGACATTAACAAATAATATCAATCAAAATGCACCCACTATTATGGCTAGACAAGGTTTTAGGAAAGGAAAAAGATTAGAAAAACAAGAACAAGGTATTGCAGCACCAATACAAATAAATCAAGGAACAGACAGACATGGGTTGGATTTTCACAAAGGGCCACTGAGACAATAAAAATTACATAGAAATCAGAAAGACCAGTATGGGTTCCTCAGTGGCCCTTGACTAAAGAAAAGATACAAGTAGCCCATGATCTGGTCAAACAACAATTAGCGGAAGGACATATACAACCTTCTGTATCTCCCCATAATACTCCCATTTTTGTCATCAAAAAGAAATCTGGTAAATGGAGATTATTGCAAGATTTAAGAGCCATTAATAATGAAATGGTCATTATGGGACCTGCTCAATCGGGGATTCCTCAATTGTCTGCTTTGCCAAAATCTTGGTATGTTTTAGTTATAGATATTAAAGATTCTTTTTTTTTTCAATTCCAATTCATCCTGAGGATAGTCCACGTTTTGCATTTACTATCCCTGCACTAAATCATGAAGGTCCTGATCAGAGATATGAATGGAAAGTACTCCTTCAAGGGATGGCTAACAGCCCAACTATGTGTCAAATTTATGTTAACAAAGTAATCCAGCCACTTAGAAATCAAAATCCTGAGCTACAAATATTTCACTATATGGATGATATATTATTAGCACACAAAGCTAAAAACACATTGCTAGAATGTTATGCCACACTTACAAACTTATTAAAAAATTATAATCTAGAGATAGCAATAGATAAAGTACAATTAAATTTTCCAATTAATTATTTGGGAGTTCTATTATCCTCAACCATGGTCCATCCACCAAAAATTCAAATACAAGTAGATCAACTCAAATCACTTAATGACTTTCAAAAGTTATTAGAAGACATAAATTGGATAAGGCCTTATCTAGGTATTCCAACAGGAGAATTGGGACCTTTATTTGATATCCTAAAAGGTCCATCAGATCCAAATTCACCCCGAATGTTAACACCTGAAGCAAGAAAGGCATTAAAAATTATTGAAACATATATGGAAAATATGCATTTGGATAGAATTGATATAAGTTTGCCTTTATTATTTATTGTACTACCAACAAAAAATATTCCTACAGGAGTATTTTGGCAAGAAGGTCCATTATTATGGATACATTTATCTTATTCTCCTAACACTATTCTTACTAGGTATCCTGAGGCTGTAGGACAATTAATACTCAAAGGAATAAAAACAGCAAAGGCAGTGTTTCGAATTTCTCCTAATAAAATTATTTCTCCATATACTATGAATCAAATTGATGAATTAGCTAATGAGTTAAATACTTGGGCAATAATCATGTGCAAATCTAATGTTTCATTTGATAACCACTTACCATCTAATCCTTTATTGTCTTTTTGGTCATTGCATTCTGTAATTTTTCCAAAAATGACAAGAAAAACACCTATCATGAATGCTCCAAATATATTCACTGATGGGTCAAATAATGGTACAGCAGCAATAGTTACACCTGATTGAACTTTTACATTTTTAGTACCCAAACAATCAGCTCAAAGGGTAGAGCTTAATGCAGTATTACAAACTTTTGTGATGTTTAAAGATTCTGTATTTAATTTATTTTCTGATAGTCAGTATATAGTTAATGCTATAGTATCCCTTGAAGATGCTGGTAGGATTTCCCCTTCTTCTACTGTTTTCTCTTTGTTTTCCACTATACAAAGTTTAATCTGGGACAGAAAAGATCCATTCTTTATAGGACATATCAGGGCACATACAGGATTGCCTGGAGCCCTTAGTTTGGGCAATGATTTAGCAGATAAAACTACACATGACATACATATTTTCTCTACACTAGAAGAACCTATAAATTTTCATAAAAGGTTCCATGTCAATGCTAATACTTTAGAAAAGCATTTTAAAATAACTAAGGAACAAGCTAGACAAATAATAAAACAATGTCAAAATTGTGTGACCTTTTTACCACAAGTTAATCTTGGAGTCAATCCTAGAGGATTGATACCTAACCATATTTGGCACATGGACATCACACACTTGCCAGAATTTGGAAAATTAAAATATTTGCATGTTATAGTTGATACTTCTTCTGGATTTTTGATGGGCTCCCTTCATGCCGGAGAAAAAACTAAAGATGTTATAGCTCATTGCTTACAAAATTTTGCCACTGTGGGCATTCCAAAACAGTTAAAAACAGATAATGCCCCTGGTTATACGTCATCCTCTTTTAAACAATTTTGCTCATCATTTGGCATTACTCATATAACAGGAATCCCATACAATCCACAGGGACAAGGTATAGTTGAAAGAGCTCATCAAACTATTAAAATGTACTTATTAAAGCAAAAAGACGGAATTGGGAAGGGGTATATATTCCCCAAAGATAAACTTAAAATAACCCTTTTTACTCTAAACTTTTAAAATTTGGATTCATCAGGACTTAGTGCTGCAGAAAGGCATATGTGTCCAAAAAATGTACATAAGCCCAAGGTACTTTGGAAAGATATTCTAACAGGACAATGGAAAGGTCCTGACCCAGTAATTGTCTGGAGTCGGGGGTCTGTTTGTATGTTTCCACAGGAAGAACAGCAGCCGATTTGGATTTCGGAGAGATTAACTAAAATCCTGACCCAGTGATTGTCTGGAGTTGGGGGTCTGTTTGTGTGTTTCCACAGGGAGAACAGCAGCCAATTTGGATTCCAGAGAGATTAACTAAAGCGAATTCTACAGACCAAAAAGAAGATGATTTGGCTCAAATCAATAACAGCTGATATCCAAAACTCCAATTTGGCTATCCTTATATCTGTGACAGAACCAGGATGCTTTTTTCAATATCTGTTTTATTATTGCCCTTTCCCATATCATGAAGTTCTATTTTGTTTTTTGAGCTCATACAGACCTAGGTTAATGTTTTGCTGATTAGTTCTATTTTTTTTTTTTTGACTATAGAGTTTTTAAACATTGCAATGGAGATTTCACCTGTAAAAAGTTATAAGGCCTTTACTATTATGTTATGTGTTGTATGTATTATATTATGTGTGCACACTTGTGTTTTGTGTTATATGTTTGAATGTACGTATGTCCATATATCATATATGATGAGCACTCATGAAAAAATGCATCCAAAATTTTTTTTTTATATTCACGTGATTTAAATGGTTTAATTTAAATTGGGTAAATAACTGTTAAGAATTGTTTTAATATGTAAACAAAAAAGGAGGTTAACAGATCTGTTTGTTTATTTTCACCTATCCTTTTCATTATATTTAATAATTCTCTTCAAGATAATGTAAATTGTTAAGAAAATTGTTTTCTTTTAGTGCCTTCTGGAATGTTACACAATTATTAATATTAACCATTATTGCCAGAATTCCTATCTTCATCCCAGTGCCGGTGAAGATAATGTAAATTGTTAAGAAAATTTTTTTTTTCAGTGCCTTCTGGAATGTTACACAATTTTTTCTTTAGCCATTATTGCCAGAATACCTATCTTCATCCCAGTGCCAGTGAAGACAATGTAAATTGTTAAGAAAATTATTTTCTTTTAGTACCTTCTGGAATGTTTCATAATTTTTTCTTTAGCCATTACTGCCAGAATTCCTATCTTCATCCCTGTGCCAGTGAAGACAAAGATAAAACTAATCTACAGTTTCTGCAATAGCCATCACTGAACCGCTTACAGAACTTGCCTAAACTATGTGTCACTTTTATGCATTGTGAACTCACTTGTATGCATTGTGAACTATCTGTTGGTGCAGCGACTTGTGGTAGTGTTGGGGTATTTTTGATGATGATGTCATCGGTGGTACAATTTTCCCAAAAGGAGCCGTCAATTAGCTTGGTATATCTTCCTCCCTTCTGCTTGTCATGATCATTCAGCTAAAATTTGGGGGCCAACGGAGGTGAGGCAAAGAACCTCACCCCCCCCCCTGCTGGTACCTCTCCACAGGTGTGGCTGTATACTGGACCGGTAGTCAATGACGGGTAAGATCCAATTACAATGGTACCAACCTAAGACAGGAGGCTGACGCCCTGAGGTCAGCTCATCCGAAGATGGGTAAGGACCATATGTAGTATTGGACAACCTAAGGCAGGCACGGTCCCTAAGCCACATGCTTGTTGTTTAAACAGAGAGGAGGAGATGTTGAGAGCCACAGCCAAAGGGGCCCCAGCAAACTTCCAGCTGCCAGCAAACTTCCAGTTGCCGGCTGATGATTGGCTCACAGCGGCCCCAGCAACATCTAGCTTATTGGCTCCTCTGCGGTGATGTTCATTGGGCTGTTTCCCTGCCCTTCAGACTACGGAACTGCTCATTGGGGGACTTCTTTGGCTCCGCCCACGCGAACCAGCCAATCGGCCTCAAGAGCAGGAGGATTGTGGGAGGTGGTGAGGTTGGTGGGGGGAGAGGCTTGTGGAAGCCTGTGGTGGCAGTTGGGCTCTGAGGGTTTTTTTCCTGAGGAGCTGTTTTGTTTGGCGTTTGTAGTTCTAAAAATAAAGTTAGTTTCTTTTGACAAGTGGCTCCTGAATTGTGCCCAGACAGACTGCGGCAGTCTTCCTCTCAGGGTCACCTTCCTTGGATGGATGCTTCCTCTTTCTTTGACTTTTCTGTACTTACTCACATCTCTCTTATTCTCTGTCTAGTTTTTTTTCCCCTTCCTCTTATTTTCTTTTCATTCACCCTAAACTGCCTTTCTACTTTTCCTGTAACTCTTCTCCTCTCCTTTCCTTCCTTTCTTTTCTCTTTTGTACATTTATTGCAATGGCGTGCAGGAGAAATGCCTTACATTTGATGCAGGCAGGATGGAAAGGCCAGCCCTTCTCCACAATGCTCCCAGTGCTCAGAGCTCACTCTTCCGCTCTTTTCACCGTTGTGCTACTTGTTTCTGTACATGCACTTGCAACTGTTCTCTGAAATTACTTCTATCACATAAGAGAAAATGCTTTCACTAAAATTTATAAATTTCTACTGTAAAATATCTCTGTTGTTAATGTGTTGTCCTATTAGAGCATTTATTTTGGTACTTAGTGCCATTCTTTACTTTGATCTTCTTCTTTTTTTTGGTATTTATTTTATTTTATTGATTTAAATAAATAAATAAGTGACAACAGAATGCTTTACAATTATTATTACACAGTTGTTAGAGTGCTTGCCTTGCATGCATAAGGCCCTGGGTTCAATCCTTAGCAACACACACACAAAACAAACAAACAAACAAACAAAAAAAAAAACTTTGTTCTTCTTCATTATTTTCTTATGTTATACCACAAAGCTTCACTCTCCATTTTCCCCTTTACTTCTCGATCACTCTAATCCCTACTCTTTTCCTTTTCTGTCTCTTGTTTCTCTTATGTTCAATTCAACATCTAAGAGGTAATAATAAGTTTACTAAACAGAAACTGACCCAAAGCAATAAATGTGGCAGAGGATGGAGGACTCTACTTGAGAAATGGGCAGGAAAAGGACCCAAGGCAGCCAATTAAAAGCAAAAATTACTCCCCAATGTTATCTCAATAAGAGATTCAATTCCTGACATGAATTTCAGGTGTCAAAATCACAAATAACACTACTGATATGGTAGCAGGGTGTACCTTTTTTGCCACGATCTAAATCCTGTACATTTGTGTTTCACTGGGCAAACCTATACTAATTCTCATCTCTCTAGGTAAAAGGGCCATGAAAGAGTTAGTTTCTAGGCCTTTGGGTTCTTAAGTAGAGGGAAGCTCCCGCCCACCAAAAGGTTTTGTCTTAGGAAGGGGTACAGATGTACCATCTAATAAATGACATCTATCCATATTGTAAGTTCCTTAATGTAACTTTCTCATCGTTTCCTTCCCCTTCTCTTTTCCTTGAATATAATCTCTGATGGGTAGATCACCCAGAGTTATGCCTTCACCTACTCTGAAGTTACCAGGTCATTAGTCATAGGAGTATCGAGCAGAGCCATACTTACACCAATATTTCCTGGGTGTTAAGGGGGTTCTCCTTTTGAAAATTTGATAATGAATTGAAGGATTCAGTTTTATTTTTGATATTACTCACCCATTTAACAATTCACTGCTTTCCTCTTCAGGGGCTAACCTCTAACACCACATATGTAACTGAATCCTAGTGACTCTACATTCTGAATTATTTCAATCTGCCTGTTCATTTTCCTAACTTCTACAAATGTCATATTATATCCAGACTAGTCAACACAAGTATGTTGGCATTGTCAGAGAAGAGTTTTTAAATTATAGATTCTTAACTCTTTCATGAATTACTCACTCTGTTTTTGTAGTGATGCCTCATATTATATATATATATATATATATATATATATATATATATATGTACATATATATATATACACACACACATAAATATGTATATACATGTATATGGTATGAAAAGACCATTAGATGTGTTTATTGGTCTGTGAACTCTTGGACAGTAATAACAGTTTTCTCATTATTTCCTATGCTTCATTGTACCACCCCTATAAAATTTTTGTATATTACAAATATTACATTTAAAATATTTGATCACATCATTACACATGTTAAAAGATCTTAGTATAAGAGCATATTATCTGATAAGTAAGTTTCAAATTTTTTCAAATGACATTCATTTTAGTTTGTAATCCAGGTCATTCAGATAATTCTGTAGATCTTGAACCATGTCTAGGACATCAAATTTCCAACCACATTCAACAGTTCCCAATAAATTCATCACAAATTTGGAAAACCTCATTTTCTGTAAATTTCTTTTTTCCTGTATGTTTATTGATTTGAATTTTTTGCTACATGTAATTCTCTAAAACTATTAATGTCATTTTGAAAAAAATACAATTTTATCTCAACCTTTGCCTTCCAATATTTTCTTTATAAATCCTCCTTATAGACAGGTATGGTGACACTGCCTGTAATCAGGAGGCTGAGGTAGGAGGATCCCATGTTCAAAGCCAGCCTCATCAACTTAGTCAGGTCATATGCAACTTTGCAAGACTCTGTCCCTAAATAAAATGTAAACTAAAAAGATGAGGGCTGGGAATGTGGCTCAAAGTTTAGGTGTCCCTGGGTTCAATCCCCGGTTGCCAAAAAGAAAAAAAAAAAAAGAAAAGAAATCCTCATTGTATTTTTTTAAACATTCATCACATTTTATTTCATTTCAGGGGACATCCTGTGAGGCATGGAAGAGGCAAATGCAAATTTGCTGACAGTTTGTTCTCACAGGACTTACACAGCAACCACAGTGGAAACTGCCCCTGTTCCTGGTGTTCGTGATGATATACCTTATGACCCTTGTGGGAAACCATGGTCTGATTTCTCTGATCTGGAAAGTTCCTCAGCTTCACATCCCTATGTATTTTTTCCTTGGAAATTTAGCATTTGTAGATGCTCGGTTATCATCAACAGTGACCCCAAAGATGCTGGGCAGCTTCTTAGACAGGAGCAAGATGATACCTCTAGCTGAATGCAAAACACAATTTTTTTCCTTTGTATTCAGTGCAACCACAGAATGTTTCTCCTGGCCTCAATGGCTTATGATCGTTATGCAGCTATCTGCCACCCTTTACTGTATCCTATGATAATGACCAATAGACTATGCATCTAGCTACTGGTTTTGTCATTTGTAGGTGGCTTTCTTCATGCCTTAATTCATGAAAGCTTTCTATTCAGACTAACCTTCTGTAATTCCAACATAATACATCACTTTTATTGTGATGTTATACCCCTGTTAAAAATTTCATGCAATGATCCTTCTATTAATTATCTATTAATATTTATTTTCTCTGGTTCAATACAAGTTTTCACCATTGGGACTATTCTTGTTTCTTATACCCTAATTATTTTTATAATATTAAATAAGAAGTCTGAAAAGAGCGTCAAAAAAGCCTTCTCCACCTGTGGAGCCCATCTCTTTTCTGTGTCTTTATACTATGGCCCCCTTCTCCTCATGTTTGTACATCATGCATCTTCACAAGCAAATGTTCAAGACATGCTTTCACTATTTTACACTGTCATAATTCCTGTGTTAAACCCCATTATCTATAGCCTGAGAAACAAGCAAGTCATAGATTCACTGGTAAAAATGTGTAAAAGACATTTTTAGAATTTAGATCTCATATCAATATCTGTTCTCTTTTCATTAAAATTTTCACAATATTATGTAGGTAAATGTGGATGTTTTCAGTATCCTTCAAGGATTCTTGCAGTTATTGTTCTTCTATAATATTAATTCTTAAGTTTGTTGTATACAGTTAACTTTTTAAAATTTTATAAATCAAATTTGTAAATATCATTACTTGAGCCTTGGTAATATATAATTAAATTTGCTCAAAGTATAAACACATAGCTAATATCAACTCACTTCAAGTTTAATAAAGAAAACATCATACAGTTAAATTTAAGTTTACATGTTGTCATTAGGAGTGGTTCATAGGATAAACTATGACAAATAAGAGGGAAGCAATTTAGTGTATTTTTCACTTACAAGAGAGAAACCATAGAAATATTTATACTGATATTATTCTGTTATTCTATATTTCTTAGGTCCACTTCACATAATTAAAACAAATCAATCTTTCTTTATTTCCTTCCTCCCTCCCTTCCTTCCTTCCTTCCTTCCTTCCTTCCTTCCTTCTTTCCTTTTCCCTTTTGTAGTATAGATTGAACTCAGGGGCACTTAACCAATGAGCCACATCCCTGCCCTTTTTCATATATATATATATATATTTTTTTTTTTTTTTTTTTTTCATTTTGAGAAAGGGTTTCACTAAGTTGCTTAGAACCTTGCCAATTTGCTGAGGCTGTCATTGAACTCACAATCCTCCTGCCTTAGCATGTGCTTGGGACCCATGTTTGTCCTGCTTTTTGTTCCCCTGAAGGTTACCAACCAAACCCAGGATATGGAGTGAAATAATCACATTCAGTTCATCATTCCAATAACACATGCTGCATACGTATAGTTTGTTGTATTTTATTAATATATTATATTTTCAAGGCACTAATTGTTTCCTGTCAAGTTATGTAGATATTTTCTTGTTTATTTACCTTATAACAAGAAAGCAAAATTGACAATGTAGTCAAGAATCTCTTCTGCTATCAGGAAGGTCTATTACTATAATTCTTCTTCTCCTAGATGAGCAGGTGGGCATTAATCTATGAATGCATGGGCAAGGTATATAACCTGTTATAATTTTGTTGGGTTTGGAACAAAAAATCCAGGCTTATATGAAACAAACTTTCTCTGTAGACTTCTCTTATTTGTATCAGGTCTACAGATTGTTCTTCTCTGATTTGTGCTTCAATACAATCCCAATTCTTCATGCTCCAAAAATTCACGCAAATCGTTAATCCTTTGATGTGACTCCAATATCACTTCTATTTTAGAGTCTTCTTTTATGTTCACTATTTTTTTCATTTCAGTGAGACTCTGGGATTGAGGTAAAATGTGCACTTTTGGAAAGCCCTTATTTTTTTTCCCATATTTTGGGGGGAGTACTAAGGATTAAACCAGGCACTTTACCATAGATTTACATCCCCAGCACTTTTTTTTTGAAACCTGGGTCTTGCTAATTTGCATAGAGCCTCACTAAGTTGTTCAGGCTGGCCTCAAATTTATGATCCTTCTGCCTCAGTCTCCTGAGTCACTGGGATTATAAGAATATGCCACCACTCCCAGCCCAAGTCCTTAGTTTTGACAAAATGTTCAATATTTGGCCTTTTGCTTTAAAATAAATTATGAAAATACATACAAATTATTTAATGGACATTTAAATTTAAAGTATGATATCTTTTAGCTAAGTCCTAATTTTCTGAAATAGTGCTTATGATTTTGGATTAAAATTTTTTCATAACTACAATGATAACATAAGAGAAATACTTTTGACTATGATGATCATCTATTCATTCCTTACATTGGATAGTTAAAAGAATTCATAGTTCCTCTCTGTATATACATCTATATACATACTTTCTTAATAATATTACAAGACCTACTATCATTCAGAATATTGTTGACAAAATTATGACAATGAAAGTCATATTTAAGATTTTGGAGAAAAGCAACTAAACAGAAGTTAAAACTGGACACTTTTTTTTCAAATGTAGGTTGCGGACTAAATATATCAGGTTTTTATTGCATATTTGTATTGGGTAAGTGCCAATACTTACATGGTCTAAGATATTTTGGAGGGTGCTTAGATGGTGATATATTTTTTGGTACTGGGGTTTGAACTTGGGGGTGCTTATTCATTCAGCCACATCACCAGCCTGTGGTTTTATTTGTTTGTTTGTTTGTTTTTAGAGACAGGGTCTCACTAATTTGCTCAGGGCCTCGTTAAGTTGGTGACGCTGGCTTTGAAGTCATGATATTTCTGCTTCAGCCTCCTGAGCCATTGGTATTACAGGTGTATTAGAATCCTTTGGGGACCTGTGCAAACACATAGTGTTTGACTCCATCATCAGACTGATGCAGCAATGTTAATGCTATTGGAGTTTGACCACACTTAGAGAATCATTGTGTTTAATAAATAGCAAAGAAAAGTTCATAATCTTAACATAAGCTAAAGACATGTCCAAATGTAATGTCCATCATCCTATATTCTCTATTTCAGAAGAACTGTGAAAACATTCTTGATTTCTACAATCTGATTTGTACTTTCCTAATTTGGACAGGAGAATGCAGAATTCATAGAGCATTGGTTTCAAGGATGAAGTGTTGTGACGTATGCCATAATCTTTTTCCCTTCGAATTAATAATGACAATAATATTAGCCAATCAAAACTATAGCCACCGAATTATGAAACCAGCCTATGTGGTATATAAACATTATAATATTTTATTCAGCTATAAAGAAAAGTGAAATTATGTCACTTGAAGCTGGATAGATAGAACTTGAGGATGCTATGTTAAGCAAAATAAGCCAAACTTAGAAAGTCCAGGATCATGTTTTCTTTCATATGTGGGATTTAGAGGAAATAAAAGAATAAAAAAGTGGGTGTGGAATCTCATGAAAATAGAAGTGAAACAAGTTGAACAGAAGAAGGGGACCTGGAAGCAGGAGGAAGGGCAGGAAAAGGAAGGTAATGGAGAAAAAAATGACCAAATTTTATTGTGTGCATGTGCAAATATGTAACAACAATTCCACTATTATGTACAATTATATAACAAAAAATTCAAAAAATTCTATGACTACATTTCAGTACAGCAATGAGAGGGGATTTTATCAAGGACTAAAATATTAAATGCCAAGATGAATAAATATTTGTATTATTGTCAAAGTTTGTATAGTGCATGTTTCAATTTCTATAACAATATGATATTTACTAATTCTATGAAGATATTTTCTCCTGAGTGAGACATACTTGAACCCAATAGCTATCATTTGCAGCATCTATTGTCTTTAACTTTTAAGAGCAAAAAAATTAATTTGCCAAATTTATAGTGAGTATTTGTATTAGCTACATTAGGGTTCTCCATATACAGGGTATCTTCAAATATGGGTAAATAATTTATTGTAGGCAGTTATCTCATATAACTGTGGAAGTGGAGAAGTTCAACTTTGTACATATACAAACTGGAGACTCAGTAAACAAAAAAAACCTGAGCTGGAGTATAGATTTTTGATCAAGTAAAGGCTTCAGGACCAGGAGGACAGAAGACAAACAATGTCAATATTCTAGCTCTAACTTGGCAAGAAGAGAATGCATTCAATATTCCTCTGACTTTTTGTTTTATTCCGATCCTTGGTGAATAGCATGATGTCATGTACAGTGGAGAAAGTGGTGTGCTTTGCACAGTCCAGTTCAAAGGCTAATTTATTCTGGAATCTCTCTTGTAAACACAATATTAAATAATATTAAGATGGATATCTAGGCATCCAGACTTCCAATGGCCCAATTAAGTAGACATAACCCCCCAAAATCCACCTGATGTTTACCACTTGTTGATTTAGTTTCCATTCATATCTCCTTAAATCATAATCTAACTAAAGGAATAACAAAGTCATAATTCTGCACAACTGTCTTCCCTACAAAGGATAACTCATAAACAGTTTCCAAAGATTAGGTGATTTTTCTTCTTCTTTTGATACCCCACAATGGAAATAATCTGATGAAATTTTACAATACTTAAATTAAGATACAAAATCAATACATCTATTGCATGTGAAAAGAAAATATGAAAAGATAGAAATATATTTGCATAGACAATCATAAATATATTCATAATAAACTAGGGAGAAAATGCTCAGGAGAATTATAATTCTCATTCATTCATATAACTGGTCATGTGTTCATAGTTGCCTATTTTAGTCATCTTCTATGGAGGATTTCATGTCCCCATTGCATCCATTTATTACCTCAACTTGTCCTAGTTCTTTATGTGCTATACTCACTTAAACCTTCATTTTTGAAGTGTCCGGGCCATTAGTAATTCTGTATATCCTACTATTCAGGGTTAGGTTGGCTTGTTGACATTTTCCATCAACCTAAATTATCTCATGATAATATTAAAATACATCATCAAGGATATCTTTTTTTCAAATACACTGTTACTTACCTCTCTTATGGAGTTATATTTGTATCCTCCTTTGTGAATGTGGATGAATCATTACAGTTAATACAATCACCTCCTTGTTTTTTTGTGTTTTTTTTTTGTTGTTGTTGTTGAATCAGAGGAATTATAAGCCCAAAGTGGAAAGGTGGCAGTCTTAATTTTCAGGTCAATTGAAACATTTTTGTATGTCCTGGAGGAAATATTCCTTCCTCTGAAATGAAGACTTCTGGGCCAGCACAGCATAGGAACTTAGAAATAGGAAATCAATTTTTTCTTGAGAGTCATTAGGGTTAATGAGTGTTGTCACTCTCATTTCCTTTCTTTTATTTCTGGACACATGTTTTCTGGCTACTAAAAAAAAAATGCACCATATGTTAGATGTTGTTTTTTAGCCTATTGTGTCTTCTACACAGTCCTGTGCAAGCCATGTGCAGTACTGCCATTTAGTTGGACCCAATGAATTGCAAGAATTGGAGCTTATTGCTCATTATATGGCCTGACTGGCAAAGCATCAGGCACAGCAACCTAGACTTAAATTTGAATCCCATCCAGAAGTAGAAGCTTTTCAGGTCACTTGTCAAGGTTGGAGTAGCAAACCCAAATAAAGTATACCTTGGCTTTACAATCCAAAGGGCCGACTAGACATCATGACCTTTTCTTGGTTGTAGCAAGGACCCAATGTAATAACTTTTTCTTCACCCTGGAAGTGATACATTGACATGCTATATGCCATTGAACTTATAGAAAGTGAAAAAGCAATTAAAAGCCTTCCATAAAATAAAAGCCTAGTACCAGATGAATTCTCAGCTTGATTCTACCAGAACTTTAAAGAAGAACAAACATCAGTTTTTATCAAATTATTCAATAAAATTGAAAAACAGGGAGCACCCCCAAATATATTCTATACAACCAGTATAATTCCAATTCCAACATCAAATAAAAATACATAAAAAAACTATAGACCAATATCCCTGATAAACTTAGATGCTTTTTAAAGCATGATAAACTTAGATGTTTTTTAAAAAAACAAATCACATTCAGAAACACAAGAAAATAATACACAATAATTAAGTTGGTTTCATCCTAGGAGACATGGTTGATTCAAAATACTCAGACTGATAAATGCAATTCACCATATAAATAGAATTAATAACAAGAATCATATGATCCTCTGCTAAGAGCCATAGCCAAGTAGTATGATGCATGGCATTTTTGGTTGAAAATTGAGATCATATGATTATGTTAAGATCTGCATTCATATGGATATTAGACCCCCGCTGTCCACCTCACTTGCTACAGGACTCCTGGAGAATTCCCATTGGTTGGGGAAGTGCGGTAGGAGGGGTCTAATATCCATATGAATGCAGATATCAATATATTCATAAAAGACTTTTGATAAATATCCAGCACCCATTTGTGTTAAGAACACTAGAGAAATTAGGGATAAAAGGAATTTAGCTCAACATTATAAAAGCTAGATATGAAAAACTCAAAGCAAACATCATACTGAATAGAAAAAAATCTAAAGCATTTCCTCTAAAATCAGGAGTAAGACAAGGATATCCGCTCTCACCACATCAGTACAACTTAGTTCTTGAAATTCTAGCAAGAGAAATTGGGCAAGAGAAGGAAATCAAAGGGATACAGATGAAAAAATAGGAGTTCAAAATATTTCTTTGGTAATGAAATGACCTTATATTTAGAAAACCCAAAATCTCCACCAGAAGGTTTTCCAGAGCTGATAAATGATTTCAGCAAAGTAGTAGAATTACAGAATCAAAACTCATAAATTAATAATTTTTCTATACTCTAACAGTGACTCTGCTGATAAAGAAATTAGGAAAACCATCCTATTCACAATTACCTTTAAAAAATTATTTGGAATAAATCTAACCAAGAAGGTTAAAAAGCTCTACAATAAAAATTGTAAAACTGAATAAAAAAATTTTTTTGGAGAAGACCTTAGAAGACAGAAAAGTTACCAATGTTCTTGGATAGTCAAAATCAATACTCTCAAAATTGTCATACTGCCAAAAGCAATATACAGATTCAATGGAATACTTGTCAAAATAGCAATGACATTCTTCACAGAACCAGAAGAAAGAGTCCTAAAATTAATTTGGAAGAGTAAGAGACCTATAATAACCAAAGCAATTGTGACCAAAAAGGGCAATTCTGGAGGCATCACAATGTCAGATCTCAAATTATACTACAGAAGTATACTAACAAAAACTGCATGGTATTGGTATCAAATAGTTAGGAAGACCAATAAAATATAAGTGCCGAATCCATTTATTTTATCTATCTTACACTTACAAAGGTGTCAAAAATAAATGTTGGGGGAAAAATGGCCTTTTAAACAAATGTTTCTAAGGAAACTACATATTCATATATAGAAGAATGAAACTAGATTCTTATTTCTCACTTTGTACAAAAGTCAAATCGAGGTGAATCTTATTAGAAACTTATCAGAAACTCAGCAACTACTAGAAGAAAATATATGTGGGACAGGCAATGGCTTTCCTAGCCAACAGCTACAGCTCAAGAAATAAAACCATAGCCAGGCATGGTGGCACACACCTGTAATTCCAGCACCTCAGGAGACCGAGGCAGGATTATTAGTTCAAAGTCAGGCTCAGCAACTTAGTGAGGCACTTAGCCACTCAGCAAGACCCTGTCTCTAAATAAAATATTTTAAAAGGGCTGGGGATGTGGCTCAGTGGTTAAGCCCCCTGGGCTAAATGCCTCATACCAAAAAATAAAAAATAAAAAAAATTTAATTAATTAATTAATATGTGGATGGCATCACATTAAAAAGCTATTTAGCAAAGGGAAAAATAGCATAATGAGAGAGACTATGGAATGGGAGAAAATTTTTGCCAATCACCCTTCTAATAGGTAATGAATATCTAGAAATATATATAAGAAACTCAAAAAATGTAACACTGAAAAATGAATAAAGAACCTAACCAATAAATGGGAAAAAGAACTAAACAGACAGTTCTCAAAAAAAGAAACACAAATAGCCAAAAAAATACATGAAAAAAAAAATTAAACATCTCTAGCAATCAGGGAAATGTAAATCAAAACTACACTAAGATTTCACTTCATTCCAGTCAGAATGGTAATGATAGAGAACGCAAATAACAATAAATGCTAGCAAAGATGTGATGGTACACTAATACATTGTAAGTGGGACTGCAAATTAGTAAAACCACTCTGGAAATCAATATTCCTCAAAAAAATTATGAATGAAACCACCGTAGGACCCATCTATCTTACTCTTTTGTAATTATCCAGAAGAACCAAAATCAGCATACTATAGTGACACAGCCACCCCAATTTTTATAGCAGCACAATTCACAATAGCCAAATTATGGAATCAGCCCATATGCCCTTCAATAGATGAATGGATTAAGAAAATGTGGTATATATACACACAATGGAGTTTTACTTAGCCATAAAGAAAAATGAAATTATGACATTTTCCACTAAATGGATAGAAATGAGAAAAACACAATGCTAAATAGAATAAGCCAGATCAGAAAAATCAAGGATTGAATGTTTGTCTCCTATGCAGAAGCTAGTGAAAAATAAGGGAAAGAATGGATGCAAGTGGCATCAGATATTATAAAGATATAGGGAAGGTCACTATATTTGAAGATAAAGAGGGAGGAAGAAGTGACAAGTCAAGGAAGAAAATGTGAAATGAATGTAACAAAGTCATAATATGTACATATTTAAATACAACACAGGAAATTTAACCTTTATGCAAAGATAGAAAGCACTAATCATAAATAAGGAAATGAGGAACAGGAAGATCTATAGAGTAGAGACATGAAAATAGGGGGAGAGAGGAGGAGAGGGAAAGAGGGTGAACAGGGATTAAAATGGAACACACACACACACACACATACCATGACACTGACTCTCTCTCTCACAAAAAAATAAAAAAATAAAAAAACATAGAACAACAAAATAGAATAGAGAACAGAGAGATAAACTCACATATTGACATCCAGTAAATTTTCTAAAGACATTCTAAGAACATACATTGGAGAAAGGGTAGTCTATTCGAGAGTGAGTTCTGTGGAAGAAGGATGTTCATATGCAGAAGAACGAAACTATATTTCTATCTGTCCAAATTACAAAAACCAACTCAAAATTAATCAAATATGTTAATGTAAGATTTGAAGTTACAAAAACTATGAAAGGAAAACATATAAAAACACTCAAAGGCATTGGGAAGTGTAAAGATTTTTTTGGGTAGGACCCCCAAAATACAAACAACAAAAGCAAATTAGACAGTTGAAAGTGTATCAAACTAAAAAGCTTTCACATAACAAAGTAAGAAATAGCATTGTTATGGTTTAGATGTGAGGTATCTCCCAAAAGCTGCCATGTGAGATAATACAGGAACACTCGGAGGTGAAATGATTTAGTATCTGAGAGCCTTAACCGAATCAGCCTATTTATTTGAATGGATTAATTGGCAGTAGGTGTAGGCAGGTAGGGTGTGTCTGAAGAAGGTGGGTTATTGGGGGTGTGCCCTGGGGGCTTATATTTTTTCCTTGTTGAGTGGAATTCTTTCTCCTCTTCCTGGTGCTATGTCCTTAGCTGCTTTTTCTGCCATACCCTTCCACCATGATGTTCTGTCTTAATTCACACTGAGAGCAATTAAGTTGACCTTCTATGAATTGTAGAGATTCTGACCATGGAAATATACAGGGAAGCATTTTTCTGCTGAGCAAACTCTTGGGTGGTTACAGGCAACCTGTTTCCCAATGCTGAGGATGCTGTAAAGTTTCTCCTAGGAACTAGTAAGAAAACTAATACATGTGCAATGTCTACCTGCTGTGGCAATGCCCTGCATGAGGAGGCTCTTGCTAGAGTCTTATCAGCCTTGACCATGATTTCAGGCACACAGCTCCTAGGAATAAAGGAATTTACTTGCCAGATAACTACAATGTTTTGCCAGCCCCTGTGCTCCTGGACCTGCCCACATTATGGTAACTTCAGACAATGGATTTTCTTAAGAGCTGCACAAAGCTCCCAACATTGCATATTGTAACTGTAGAATGTAACTGCGGAATAAGCAATCTTACAGATACAATAAACAATAATCCTGTTGGGCACTAATGACCTAATGCAACCTATTGGTATAAATAAATGTGGCTGCTTGGACGAGCAGCCTTTTTTCTTGGCCCTGCATCTTGTCTCTGTGTCTCTTTTTATTTTCCTTACAATGGATTGACACCTCTGAAACCATGACCATTCAAATAAAGTTTTTCTCCTCTGAAAGTGATCTTGTCTGGTCATAGTGATGGAAAAGTCAACTAAAGCAAAAGTAAGAGATTCTATTATCAAGGAGCTAGTTTCAGTTTTCCCCACTACAAGACTTGTTTAAAAAACAAAAATATCCTACTCATCTCATTTAAGTCAAATAAATGTACCTTTAGAAGTGATTTGATCTGATCTAAGACAAATCCAGAGTAGATAGCTCTTTAACCATTATGGACTTCAGTATGAATACTGAGAAGAACAGCAGGATTGAACTTCTTAGCTTCACTCTCATGCCTGGAGGCAAGTAAGGAGGAAAAACAAAAAGCCACGGAGTTTTGAAAATAGAAACTAAGAAAACAATTGTGGAGGGTGAAAAACAATAATGGATGAAGGATATGGAAAATAGTATCCCTCAAGAAAAGAGAAATGACAAAATTAAGGGAGAAAAGGAGGACCATGTGATATGGAAGGGGAGAATGGGAAGGTAAACATTAGGTCCTCAGTTGTGGGCTTTTATCATTTCCCAAAGACAATGGGTCCCAGGAGAGAGAAGGTAAATATTAGGCTCTGAGCTTGAATCTTGAATCCTGTCTCAGTAACACTGAGCCTGGAGGGGTGTGTGTGGGGGGGGTGGGGGGGCAAACTCTGGGCTCCAAATTTTTATCCCAGTAACAATAACTTTTAAGCTTTTACAGCTGTTTCCCTGAATTGGAATAAATTTTGAGCATTTACACCTGTTTTCCTCAGTTAGATTTTTAACCTGCACAACTATTTTTCTATCTGCTCAAGTCTCTAATAATTTAGTCACAGAAAACCTTCTGCTATGATTAACTCTAAGTCCTATAAAAAGCAGACCCTTTTGTAACCAATGCCCATTTTCTCCCCTGAAAATGTGCCATGTGCCATTCCACCATCACTTAATAAAGACAGGATGCTGATCAAAGGTCTGCTCCTGTTTTGGGTTAACAAAAATAACTACAAAAAGTTAATTAGTATCCTCCATTCTGAGTGAGGTCCCAGCCAGAGGTCATGGAAAGAAAGACAGAAACTGCTGACCTCTAGGGGCTCTGGGATTGGGGAATTGTTGTATCAAAGAAACACTTTTCTCAGCACAGACATCCATGTTACCATTCTTTTTTTATTATTAGAAGGGGAACCTAATCCTCAAAAGTAATAATAGATTATTTTAATTTTTGGGCTGTGTTATTTTTTTTTCTTTTCCTACAACTACCCTATTAGGGGAATCAAAACATATTAAAGACTTTATGATATTAAAAAAGGCCTTACTTCAAGTCTCTGCCCTCATCTTACCTATGGAGCAAAATTTAACTTGTTTGTCACTGAGAGAGGAGAAATAGTCGTAAAAATAGTCATTTAAAAGAGCAAATCATCTCAACAGTGAATGATATGTCTTTTAGGAGCTTGACATAGTAGTCTCATCTTCAAATAAAATGGGAGATGATGTTTCATATTTTTTTGTATCCAAACCTGGCCTGACTATCAACTGCTGAAAAACTGGTTAAAATTCCCCAGGCATGAAGCTTCTATTCAAAAGCTTCCCTCTGCTCCTACCAGGTCTCACCAAGACTTGCATTGAAATGTAAACCACAGGAGCCTGCAGGCTCAGCAGGGGACCAATCTGAAACTAAGGGTGGAGGGGGAGGTATGTGTCATTTTAAATCCAGGTGAAACTGGCTTGAGGATGTTTAAGACCAAGGCTTAATGGTTAAGATTAAAATAAAATATCCAAGAAAACTAATATCTGGTTCTTTTCCTCTGAGTCAGCTTAAACCTAGGGAACACAGAGATTTCTCTAAGAGCTTTGCAACTCTGGATCACAGGACTTATTGGGATCACTGGGACCCTGAAAAAGAAAGCCAATCAATGCACCTCCTGCAAAAGAGGAGAAGATCATTGAAGAAGGGAAGCCACATGGTCAGTGAGACCTTGACCTATCCTGGCAAATGGCACTAGTGGACTAACAGGCTGCTCACAAGTTCCACTGAGAGGTGTAAGGGACCAGCAAACCACAGAGGAAGAGACCACCAAGAGACCGTCTCATGCAACAGCAAAAGGGGTTTATTGAAGATACAGTGCGCTGGGGCTCCGTGCTCACTCAAGAAGGGAGAGCGGCCAAGAGCCCCTTGAACAACTTGAGCAGGGTTTATATACATTTTTTAGAGAGGGCAGGGACTTTGCATACATCATAGTCCCCTTTAACAAATCACCATACACCGCAGGAAAATCGAACAACAACTCTCAAACATGATTAGTACATTCATTGGTGGGAACAAGTGGGGCGGGAGTGATAGGTCAGTCCTAAGGCAGGGTATACATTCAAACTGATTGGTTTAGGTCCAGTGGTGCATACGTGCTGAGCTGCACGGGGTCCAGGTTGTTAAGCAACTAGGTAGTCAAGGGGGGGATTTAGAAATAAATCTAATGGGCAGTTCCGGGAATTGTCTTAACTGCTACAGGAATTTCAGGCTTTGAGTGCAGCTTAGAAACTTTACAATACCTGGTCCTTTACATTTTAACTTCAGTTTCTTTTTTCCTTTTAGAGGGACCCTGAGGGAACTCAGCTGACTCTTAACAACCGATAGGAAAAAGGACAATTTGACCAGCTTGATCTTAAACCTTTAGTAAAACAGTTATAACCATGAAGCCAGATTTAAAATTAGGTAGTCAGTGTAGTTAGGTAAATCGGGTCTAATATCGAGTGAAATCTAAAATGGAGGCCATACTGAGAATGATTCAGGGAAACACAGGACAACTCATGGAATGTTAATGAAGTCCTGAAAAGGCCCTAGGCCAAAGTCCACCTCAAAGAAATGTTAATGGAGCCCAGGAAACAGCCCCCAACAGATTTGGAGATAGCCCATCCCAGAGAAGTGATAATCCCATCCCAAAAGGTGATAATTAGGTCCACCTGTGTCCTAACCCTTCCCCCTTGCATTCCATCACCAAACCTATAAAAAGGGAAACACATTTGCCTGCCAACTGGATTCCACCTCTTCGGTCCTTTTCTTCCTCTGGGAGAAGTCTTGTCTGCTGTCCTTTAATAAACTTCTAATGTCTACTCTGACCTTGCCTCGTCGTGTGCTTTTCTGGTGTTATTCTTCAACATCGGGGAAGCAAGGACTGGTCACCAGCCCAAAGCGGTAACAACCAGAGCACAGTCATCCTGAACATTTAAAATAAGAAACAATAGCTATTTTAATGAAACTCAAAATGTACACCTGTGTAAGTCCCACAGCCCTGATTAACCCTAAATTCTGAGGGATTTTATATGCATTCCAGACACAAGCGAGCTCTGCAGTTTATTCCTTTACTCATAAGGCTAGAGTTTTGCCCCTAAAAGACAGGATCAATAGGCCAGACTTATTTTCCTTGCTGGCAGAGACTTACCTACATGACAGAAAGTTAATATTATGTTCTCATTATGCAGACCCTTATGCTCTTACTGGAAACACTGGGACATTTCAGATGAATTATTATGGTGGTCTGAATGTGGTGCAACCTATTCTGGAAATCTTTCTGTCACAGGAAAACAGGTTATAGATTGGGGTCCTCATGGGGAACTGATTGATACTGAGCCTCAAGCTTATCTTATACAGAGAGTTTAGATCTGGTTTACCTAACTCTTTTTACATTCCAACTTCACTGTTTACTGGTTCAAGGAGGATTATCATCTCCAGACATGAGAATAGATTTTGTGACAATTCAGAACACTATAAGTAGAATGGGTCTGACTCAAGAGAATTTAAAATCTGGAATAGTGATTATCATTATAATAAGTTTAAAAATGTTACCTATAATAATATTTCCTTTCATAAGGAATTCTATCTAATAGCATGTGTAGAAAACCTCTGTGTTTTATTGTCTGGATCTTTTCAAGTACAATATAATGCTCCACAAAATATTTATTATGTAAAGTATGAGAACTGTATGCTACAACAGTGTGTCAATCAAATTATAAGGCAAAGTCCAGGACATCTGTTTTGATTCTTAAAAGGCCAGTAGCCAAGGATTCTCCATACTACTTTCCATATTGGCTGCACCAATTTGCAGTCCCACCAGCAATGTATGAGTGTGCCTTTTTCCCCACATTCTCGCTAACACTTATTGTTGTGTGTATTCTTAGTAGATGCCATTGTGACTGGAGTGAGATAAAATCTTAGAGTAGTTTGATTTGCATTTCTCTAATTGCTAGAGATGTTAAACATTTTTTTTTCATATATTTGTTGATTGATTGTATATCTTCTTCTGAGAAATGTCTGACCCAGCTATCCCACTTCTCGGTCTATACCCAAAGGACTTAAAAACAGCATACTATAGGAGCACAGTGACATCAATGTTTATAGCAGGACAATTCACAATAGCTAAACTGTGGAACCAACCTAGATGCCCATCAATAGATGAATGAGTAAAGAAAATGTGATATATATACACAGTGGAATATTATTCAGCATTAAAAGAGAACAAAATCATGGGGTTTTCAGGTAAATGGATGAACCTGGAGAATAAAATGCTAAGTGAAATGAACCAATCCCAAAAATACAAATGCCAAGTGATTTCTCTGATTTAAGGATGCTGATCCATAATATGCTGCAGGAGGGGGATGGGAGGATTAAATGAACTCTAGATAGGGCAAAGGGGAAAAGGGAGGGAGGGGAAAGGAGGGGGCACAGGGGTAGGAAAGACAGTGAAATCCGATGGTCATCATTACTCTAAGTACATGTATGAAGAGACAAAAAATATGACTCTACTTTGTGTACAACCAGAGATATGAAAAATTGTGCTCCATATGAGTAATATGAATTGTAATGCATTCTGTTGTCATATATAACAAATTAAAATTTTTTAAAAAGCCAGTAGCCACCTGGCTCCCTGTAAAATTAAGGGAACCATGGCAGGAAACCCCTTCAGTAGTATTTATGCAAGAACTGCTGTGACACCTGAAACACCATGCTAAGTGCTTTATCTGGTGGTTGATTGCTGGCATTGTTGTCTTCACTGAGATCATCATCTCTGCATTGACTACAGTGGTGACATTATATCAGCAGGTAAAAACTGCTCCCTGTCTTCAATAATTCCAAACGAATTTTACTGAGACCTGGCAAACTCAAGTACATATTGTCCAGGAAATTTTGAGTGAAATTCAACAACTGAAAGATTGTATTGTATGGTTACGAGAGCAAGCACAAGATTTACAATGGGCTCGAGACTTCAGGGCCATTATAACATTACCGAAATTTGTGTTACTAGCATTCCATATAAT
The DNA here is from genome assembly GCF_045843805.1 of Urocitellus parryii. NCBI lineage: Eukaryota > Metazoa > Chordata > Mammalia > Rodentia > Sciuridae > Urocitellus > Urocitellus parryii. Next base: position 147,444,849 of record NC_135532.1, read on the forward strand.
GATACTGAGATTCAATGGCAAAATGTATATAATCACCTAATTAGACTTGATCCATTTCATAAAGCTTCTTTGGATGTATTAAAATTATAATTTCAGGTTCTGGCCCTTATTAATGCAAAAGTGATACTTTTTAATAAGTTTGAAGAAGTTTGGGGGTAGTTTGACTAAAGGAATTTCTTCCCTTAACCCTTTTAAATACTTTTCTACATATGTAGGTGAGTTACTAGGTATAGATGTACTGATAATTTTATTTCTGTACTTGTTTTGCATAGTCTGTCAAGCAGGATGGAGACAATTAAAACATCAGGAAAACATGGTTCCAAAGTTAATCATGCTTGCTATACTCCAAAGGAATCAAACTTCTGCATGGAGAGTGCACCCTGAATTTGAGTGGGGAACTATGGCCTTGAATAAAGAAAAATAGGGTCCCAACTATAATATCTGCTACAAACTTTAGGTATATGATTTCTGGCATTTTAGAAAAACATCCCATTTTTATGCTGGGAAAAATGTTTTCCTAGTACTAGCAAATCAATTAATCTTTATCTTTCTTGTTATAACCTTTTTCCTCTATATTTTTAATTTTGTACAGAAACAATTTCTTAGTAAGGTGAACTGTTTAGCTCAAACTGCCTCCCAGGAGTACCTCAAAGCTATTCTCCCAATATGCTCATAACCCTAAACTCTGAAACCACGAAAAGGGGACTTTGTCTATTGCCGCAGTCTGGCTGGGCACAAATCACCGAGCCGCCACAAAGCACTTGTATGTTCAAACAGGAAACTTTATTGCCTGAACTCCAACAGCACTCCACGCACACTCCCTGGGAACTCTCCCGAATGTCACCCACACGGCCCCTCTCTGGCACACCACACCAACTGGAACTCCCTCCACCAGAACTTCGCCAACCAACTCGAACTTCCCAGGAAATCCCCAGCAGAACTCCAAAGTAGTGGGGCCTAAGGTGGACAGCAGGGGTACTATATACAATTGAATCAATCCAGCATCATCTTAATGGCTTGCCTCTCAATCATTACTTCTGGCAAAATGCCAGGGGTCATTCCAACTCGGCTGTGGCTCTCAACAGTCTATGATGACCTCAAGCCTCCTTCCATTTACATCCCTTTTCCACCTTAGCTACTGGGGTATCCATATACTCTTCCAGGACTCTGAAAAGAGGTGATCCCCTTAACATTTCCCCTTCTCAGCAGGAAGCATCCAGATTTAGTATCAACACTCCAATTCATTATCCCCTTTCAGAGTCTGGAAAGAAGAATATGGAAAATAACATCCCCCAAGAAAAGAGAAATGAAATCCCCCAAGGAGAAAAGGAGGACAGAGTGATCTGGAAGAGGAGGAGAATAAGGCAAACATTAGGCCCTGAGTTATGGGCTTTCATCATTTCCCAAGGATAATGAGTCCCATGAGAGAGAATGCAAACAAATGGACTCTGGGCTCTAGATTGTTATCCCAGTAACAATGAGTTTCAAGCTTTTACAACTATTTCCCTGAGTTAAAATGAGTTTTGAGGCTTTACAGCTGTTTTCCTGAGTTCGATTTTTAACCTGCACAACTAGTTTCCTGACTTTCCAGCTGGCACATTCACAGTCTTTAACGATTAGGTCACACCAAACATTCTGCTATGATTAACCCTCATTAAGACCTCTGAAAAGAGACCCCTCTTGTAACCAGTCAACATTTTCTTATATTCTCAGTCCACCACTGCTTCATAAAGACAGTTTACTGATCTGTTTGAGGTCTGCTCTTATCTAAGTTTTGGTGCTTAGACAGGGGAAATAAGGTAAATATTAATTCAGAAAAAGTAAAAAGAGAGATTGAGAAAGGGGAGGAGAATGGATTTTAAGATATATATATATATATATAATATCACTTCCAGTCACCCCATAATGCCTTTTACCCATTTAAATTCTCAGTTACATTAAAAGTATAATTTAAAAGGCTTTTGTTCATGAAATTAAGAAATGTAGTTTCTTCCAGTTTATTTCAATCTATTGTCTTAAATTTTACAGCTAGATTAATCTCCAATATTTAATCCTGATTTATCATATATTATAAACATAAATCAACAACTTAAACAAATCTGGTATAGAGAACTGAGAAAGTTCTCTCATTTTATGATGAAACAAAGAGAAAAATCATCTTCATTTATTTCTCAGAATGACTGAAATATTTCCTTTATGATAATACCTTTAGTTATTGAATAGGAATATATCCACTGAGAATCAGTGAAAACAGTACAATGAATAATATTCTTATTCAGTTGTTAACTGGAGATATACAACAAAATTAACATTCTGTGTTTAAAATATAATTGTGCATTTGAGAGTCTCCACTAGAGACTTTATTAGAAGTTTTATGCCTACAGGCTGGGAATTTAGAAAATTCAGTAATTATAAACATGTACGTGTAATTTGCGTGCAATGCTCAGTGGACCTTATTAGGGAATTAATAGGGTTTCTTTGGAAAGGAAAAAATTACTTTCATCAAATGTGAAAGCTGTTTACACAATACTGATGAGACCCAAGAGTCAATTTTGGCATGAAAGGGAAGATACCTTCTCTGTTATGGTGCTAAGCCAAGTTGACTATGAATCCTCACACCCTCATCTTCTATCAAGTTGATGTTGAGCTCATTAGAGCAAGATGATAGTGATAATAGCTGTTCTCTGAAATATTTTACATCCCTTCATTCTGTTTATTCTGCATCATTAGAACTTACTATTTTTATCCCCAATATAAAACTCCATAATCTATCCCATACCATCCAGGGATCTCCCAAATTTGGTAGTCCTGAATCCAGGTACTAGAAAGCAAAGGTTTTACTTTTCTACTCTAAATCTAAAATTTCAGATATTATTAACAGAAACCTACATCAGGAGTTCATTAATTGCTCCAATTACCTACCCTAAGTCTCCCTGAACTAATTACATATGACAAATCAGATACTGGCCTGATCCAGGACAACAGTGTCCTCCATTATTAATGATGGCAAAATAGGGTGGTGAAGCATATAATCTTTAGATCAGACCCCTGTATTATGATGTCCGGCTCTTCTGTTGACTAACATGACCAAGTCACAATCTTTGTGCCACTCTGGCCCCTCATTGATAGATGGGATGTGTGTGAGAATAATACCATTAACTGCAGATATTTTTATGAAGGTTGACAAAAGATTTATAATATTTAAATATTATAAATATTAATATATTTATATATTATTATCTAATTATATATAATAATTAATATATTAATATATTAGAGCTTGGCCCATCAAAATGTCTAGAAATGCTGGTAGAATAACATTTTTTAAGAAACTGATCTTCTTGAAATTACATGCACACACCTATCACAGACCAGAGAAAATGGTAGTGACAGATGTACTTGGGCCTGGGGAATTTTTCAATGCATTTAGCTATTAAATTCTCTGGTCGTCTTACAACTTTGAATAAATATATCCTTCTGTGGCTTTCTAGAATTTTGGGACATTATTTTTTGATTGCATGACATTTTATTCATTTATTAAACATATCTATAAAGGAGCTTGAGGGTCAGGCTACACTGAATGGTTTATAGCATTGGCATCACTGGGGCAAACTCAATAAATATAATTTGATATCTATTTTAAAATAAAGATGATAAATAAAGTACATTCAAAAAGTGCATACACAAAAATACAACTTGATAAATTTTTAGAGACTGAAAATCCATATCTTAAAAATTGAGATCGGCCAGGTGTGATAGCTCACACCTGTAATCCTAGCAGTGTGGAAGGCTGAGACAGAACAATTGCAAGTTTATAGCCAGCTGCAGCCATGGTGAGGCATTAAGCAAATAAGTGAGATCCTGTTACTAAATAAAATACAAAATAGGGCTGGGGATATTGCTTAGTTGCTGAGTGCCTCTAAATTCAATCCCTAGTACCCCAGACCCCTGCAAAAAAAAAAAAAAAAAAAAAAAAAAAACAATATATTTAATAGTGAATGTACTCTGAAAGTTTTCTGTGTATATTTTTCAGCCTCTTTTTTCTATCATATACCAATAATGACATTTTTTGTTATTAACTCTGATTCTTACATCTTTTATTCATTCTTTCTTCTTTTTATCTTATTGTATTGGTGAAAATATTCAGACTAACCTTGAATAGAAATGGTTAAAGGGGCACCCTGTGTCATTCTTGATCTCAAAAGAGAAATTACAAAATTTTACTATTCGGGAAATATATCTTAAAAGTTTTAGTACTTAACCTTTATTTGGTTAATGAAGTTTTTTTCTTCTATCTCAGGTCTGTTAAAAGTTCTATCACATATAAAATTATAGGAAATTCACATTTTGCATCTATTAAAACAATTGCATTTTCTCTTAGTTTTTAATGATGGGACAAATTGTACCAATACATTTTCAAACGCTAAAGCAAATATTAATTAAATTACAGGAACATTATGATGAGGAACACATTGGAATATAAATTGTTGTCTCTAGGAGTCTGACTAGACTAACACCCCTGTGCCAGGATTACAAGGTCAGAGATTCAACAGATGCCTACGTTTGTTTGTTTTTTAAACAACAACAACAAAAATACATCCTTTCTTCTAATAGTTTGTAACTTTCTGAACCCTGTAGGAATGTAGCTACATCACTTAAGTGCTAGGCCAATTAACTTCTGTCTAAACTATAATCCCATACACTTAATTCTTAGGGAGGTAAACTTAAATCATATTGAGTTACTGCTATCTGTGGTAAAGGCCATTTCATGATAACATTAATAAGTATTTTACTGTCTTTTTTTCTCCACCTATGAACCATTTATTATAAAATTTCTGAACATGGTCTTTGGTCACGGAGTCCAAGAATTCAAACTCACCATTGTTGTAATGATTAAAAAATGATGTTAGGGCTAGGGATGTGGCTCAAGCGGTAGCGCACTCATCTGGCATGCGTGCGGCCCAGGTTTGATCCTCAGCACCACATACAAACAAAGATGTTGTGTCCGCTGAAAACTAAAAAAGAAATATTAAAAAAAAATGATGTCAAATTTCCTGTAAAGCCCAATGTAACCTCAGCTCAGGGTCCAGAACTTCAGAGCACCAGTTCATCTGGGTCTGCTTCAATAAATTCAATAAATAAATCTGAGTTTTCAGGTGATATTTGGTCTCTTGCTAAGCATAATTTTCCATAACAATTATCCAGGATTTGATGTCTTTCTTATTAGCAGGGTTAGTAAAATGTTGAATTTAAAATGCATTCCATAGTCTAAATCCTTAACATATTTTTCTGAACAAAACAATACTGTGGTTCCCAAATTGCGATCATGCAATTTAGAATATTTTTTAGTTTACTATGATGCAAAATAAAATATATTAAGGAGAAAATTTACTTCAAATTTTGAATTTGTTTTTCCTTCTTTGCCTCATGATATGTAGGATGATACTTTCTTGTGATGCTGAGCAGCAGCAGTGAGCTGCAGTACCCAATCAACTGCACAGTCAAAAAGGTAAACAACAGACACTCTACAGTGTACTCTGTCACTAAGCTGCAATGTTTGGTAGGTTAGGCATACTAAATGAAGTTTCTACTTAAAATATGTTAATTTTCTGTGTGAATGTCAGGAAGTAACCCCATTATAAATCAAGGAGCATTTATATTCTAAGTGAATTGATGAATAATTTCCAGTTGGTCAATTCACTTATCAGGTTTTAAATCTGGTATTATTCTTATGTGAAAGCCAGACAAAGACATTACAGGAAAGAAAAATTACAGACGAATATTCCCATCAGACATACTTGCAAAAACCTTAATGAAATATTAGTAAATCAAATTTGAAAAATATTAGTATATCAAATTTAGCAATGAACCCAAGTCTAAATGTTAAGATTTGAATATCAAATTAGAAGTCCACTGACTAGTGAAATGTGCTTCTCTTCACATAAAAGACTTCAAACAAACAAAGAATCTTGCTATTTTACTGTACCATCTGAAAGAGAGTTCCAGAGTTAGTAGGAATATGACAGAGATATCTAAAAGCACAGAGATCCAGGATGGCCTTACAACTAAGGGAATTGTTTTGGTTTAGATATGAGTGTCCCTCAAAAGCTCATGCGTTAGCCAATACATGAGAGTTTAGAAGTAAGAGAAGGTTATTAAAGCCTTAATCAGTGCATTAATCCCCTGATAGAGATTGAGTGGTAATTGAAGGCAGGTAAACTGTGACTAGAGGAGATGGGCCGCTGGGGGCATGGCTTTGGGTTTATATTTTGTCAAAGGAGAGTCTTTATCTTTCTCTGCTTTCTGGTGTGATATCTGGAGCTACTACTCTTAATCACACTCTTCTTCCATGGTGTTCTGCCTCACCTTAAGTCCTGAGGAATGAAGCTGGCTGTCTATGGGCTGAGACCTTTGAAACAGTGAGCCCCCCAATAAATGTTTCCTCCTCTGATTGTGCTTCTCAGGTTTTTGATCACAGCAGTGAAAAGCTGACTAAAACAGGAATATGTACCATCTAATCTCCCTAGTTGAGATTAACCATGAATTAACAGAGATTTTTGCATAGCAGGGAATGGGTAAGAAGAAGACTCCCAACACCCCACTAATGTCATAGACAGAGTGTTTGTTGCTAGAGAATCCTGCAGCCCTCATAGAATCTAAACCCAGTTTCAGGTGATGCCAGGCAATTCATATCATCACATCAACTCAGAGAAACAGCCCAGTCCATGTTGTACCCTCCCCAGAGTCTTTTATCTTAGGATAACTTCCCCCACCACACACAGATTATAAAATAGCTAGGAGTTGGTGGAAAGCCAAAGGGTGGCAAAATCTTACCTCCCAAAGTTTTGGAAAGTATCTGGATGATCTTGCCCACATACCTACAACCACGCAAAACAACTATATGTCATACCCTGAGTGCCTTGACCCACCCAGGCCCTGGGAAATAATCAGAAATCCTTTGCATCCTCCTATAGAATTAAGAAGCAACAAAGAGGCTATATGTACCCACTCTCAACCCTGGGATGTGATCAGCTATAATAATAACCATCATCATCATCCTCCACAGATTATTTTAATTCAGATGAGAACATTTCTGTGGCCTCAGGAAGCTACTGAGATAGCCCCATCTATCAATGTTTAGCCCCTGAAAGAAGCCAGGCAGCCCACTTGAGTGGACTGACTCACTGAGGCTCTGGGAAACAGCCTGGAAGCACCATACCCATGACTTACAGGATACAAATTATCAGACGACCTTGAATGACTTGGTCCTGAGACAGTGGAGATAATCATTTTACATCAGACACTAAAAATTGAGTCTCCGTACATTCAAATATTATTTTGAGTCAAATGAAGCATGAAAAAGTAAGGTAACATGATGCTTTCTAATGAATAAAACTCTCTAGCAATAGAACCCAAAGAAAAGAAAATCAATTGCCTGAAAAAGAATCCAAAATAATAATGAAAAATAAAATAAAATTTTAAAAAACCACTTAATGAGATACAGGAGACTATGAACTCACAATTCAGCATTAAGAAAACAATCATGACTGTTAGGTGCAGGACAGGCTGAGTAAGCTGTCTGCAGGGCATGCCAGACAAAGTTAGCTGCAGGATGACCTGGCCTCTCAAACCCTCTGTCTGGTTTTTTATCAACTATTTGCTTCAAGCCCAAACACCCAAGCCCTGCTCAAGACTGAACACTCAACCTCCTGCTCAAGGCCGAACACGTAACCCCCCTTGTGCCAACAAGGCAGCTTGCAGACCCAGAGACCTCATTAGATTTGGGCTATAAAACTCCCTCCTGCTGGGCCCCTCTCTCTCTTGCTTTCTCTATCTCTCTTGCTCTCTCTTGCTTTCTCTGTCTCTCTTGCGCGCGTCTCCTCTCTCTCTCTCTCTCTCTCTCTCTCTCTCTCTCTCTCTCTCTCTCTCTCTCTCTTTCTCTCTCTCTCTCTTTCTCTCTCTTCTCCTCTGTTGCACTGCTGCAATAAAGATCTCTTGGTTTCTCTGAGTGTTGTGGTCACTTTTCTTTCAATGACCTATATGAGAAATTCAGCAAAGAGATAGATATAAAAAAATGCAAAGAGAAACCTTAGAATTGAAGAACTCAACAAATGACTTAGAAAATGAAGTTGAGAACCTCAGCCACAGACTAGATCAAGCAAAATAAAAGTGTAAAAAACATATAGCCAATAAAATAATAGCTGAATACTTTTCAAATATTGGGAAAGATATGACCATCCAGGTCCAGGAAGTTCAAAGGACTTCCAATAGATTTAATACAAAATTACTCTCTTTGAGGACCATTACAGTAAAACTACCAAAAAGTTTAAAACAAAGATAGTATAACAAAAATGGGGAAAGCATCAAGTCACATGTAAGTTTATCTGCATTAGGCAACAGATTTCTCAGCACAAACTTTACCAGTTAGGAGAGAATAGTATGATTTATTCAAATCCTAAAAGTAAACAAGCTGGCAACCAAGAATATAGTACTTAACAAAGCTTCAGACAAAAAGTAGAAATAAAGGCTTTACAAGAAAAGAAAAAAACAGGAGAATTCATCACTACAGACTGACTCTACAGAAATTTCAAAGTCAGTCCTGTATTTAAAAGTGAAAGAACCGTAACTACTATAAGAACACCAAAACACAAAGATTAACAGTGAGACGAATAAACAAATGAATACAAAACAATCTGAAATTAATTAGCAAAATGATAGGTGTAAGCCCATGCCTATCAATAATAACCTCTTAAGTACACAGATTAAAATTCCCAACTAAAATATTTACACTGGCTGAATGAAGTTTTTTAAAAAAATAAGTAAAAACCAAAAACCCAAATAACATGGCCTAAAGAAAATTACTTCACCTGTAAAGTGACAAATAAATGAAAAATTATGATATGAAAAAGATTTTAATGCAAATAAAAATCAAAAGCAAGTAACTATAGCTATACTTATATTACATAAAATAGACTTCAATCAAATACTAGGAAGGGAAAAAAAGGTCATTATATAATTTTGGAGAAATAAATTCAGAAAGAAGATACAACGAATGTATATGATGTATATGATAATTGTATATTGTATTTAATAATTGTGTATAATAATTGACCAAATGTCAGAGTATTTAATTATGTAAAGCAAACATTATTGAATCTGAAGGGAGAGATGGACTCCAATTTAATACTAATTGAGCAATTGATATAAGTAGATATCAAGACCCAATATCAAGACAGTAATTATGTCTCAAAAGGAGAATAGCTCTTTGCAGAAAAGTAGATACACAGGTTGAAGGCCACAACCAAGTCAAGATGGCACCTGGCACTTTGCCAGGAGGAGTGGTTTGTGAAGCAATGCCAGGGAGCCATTAAGATGATGAGGATTCCTTAATGGCTGACTGCTGTATCTAGAGGATGTTAATTAACTTAAGCTGTGTGTAATTAGTTAGGTATATATACCTCTGCTGTCCCGTAATAAAGCGGCTCCTGCTGTTTCAATCTTCACAAGTTGCTTGTCACCCCCTGGTTATTTTGCCCAGCCAGACTGTGGCATACACACACACAAACACACACACACACACAAACATACCCCACACACACATCCTAGTGGCATTATGTCCTACTCTCTAGTCTACATATACATATATGTAGGAGATATATATATATATATATATTTGTGTATATGTATCCTCTATAAACATATATACATAATGTATGATATACACATTATATGAGATATGATATGTATGAAAGCACATAGAGACATGCAATTAAAGAAAAGATATGAAAAGCTGCTATAGGCTTAATTTTTGCAATTCATCATGAGAGCATCATGTTATAGTTCATTTATTTGACTTTTTATTTACCACACATTTTATATCTCCCTTGCCATAAAACTGAATATTGGTTATAACTTACTCTTATCTTCTAGACCCACCAGAATTCAGTTTTCATATAACATTTCTACTTGATAATAATTTGCTACTGAATATTTCATTACTATGGCATTATCTCACACCATTTAGTCCACATATACAATGGCAATTAAGAAATCCCTGCTAAATGCTAAGTAGTATGAGGTCATAAATGCAATAAATCAGTATAATATTTTGTGAAATGTCAAAGTGATCAAGACCTTTTCAGATCATATTGTGGCAGAAATAAGGAAAACTGAGAAAGTACTAAGTAAATAGTGTAAACTTTTGGGCCTGGTAAGTAAAAGGAGACTCTCTTTGGTGGTCCTCACAAATTGAAATGAAGAAAAAACATATTCTGAAATTACATCTAGAACAAGCAGCTGAAATTGAAGTGAGTGCCTGAGTAAGCTTAAAATATTTCAGTCATTCTCCCAAATCCATTTTATTTCTCTTAATCAAGTGAGTGAGTCAAAATGAAAAAATATGATAGGTATTACTATATTTGATTCTTTCAAGGTATGGTTTGTGATATTGATGATACACCATTTATCTATGGATTTAGAATTTTTTCTAGTAGGAAGGAGAAATTCCAGGGAATTATGCTTAGCTTTTTCTACCATAATGATTCTCACCACTTGAGTCATAAAGGAAATGTTATAAAGTATGTTGCTCCAATTATCCACTTAATAACTATGGAAATAACTCTACAGTGTTCCATGGTATAACTGAACCACTGTGAGTCATATTTTGGCAAAGATACCATTTGTCACATGACTTCTGTAAACCCTCTTTTTGTGGAGCTACTCTGGAACTTTTGGTCTCCAGGCATATAAGTCAATTAAAACCTTTGTCTAGTAATCCATGAAATGTTGATATTTCTTTTTTCTTCTTATTTGTTCTTTTTAGTTATACATGACAGTATAAACTATTTTGATATATTTACAGAAGCATGGAATATATCTTATTCTAATTAGGATCCCAGTCTTATGTATGTACATGATGGTGAGATTCACTGTGGTGTAATTGTATATGTATATAGCCAAGTTATGTCAGATTCATTCCACTGTTGATATTCCTTTTACCAACATCTGCTCAGCAACTGTCTCTTAATCTTAGACTAACATTTCTCTTGTGATTTAACCTTAGAACCAAAGACAGTTATTTCAAAATGACTTGTGTAACATTGTCTATATTGCCTTTTGAAATTCATGACTTTCTAGGTCTCCATAATATATGCTTTCATCTGTCATAGCAGGCATTCCAAATTGCAATCCTTTGCTAATTCTCATGTAGAATATTTTCTATTTTTTAGAGTCACTCTCTCTGCTATTTACTTAAGTTTGGCACCCATCTAAATATAGTAATAATGTAATTCTGGCATCTTAAAAACAGTTTTGTTTCATTATGAGGAAGAGAATAACAAGGATTGTCATTAATGACTCTTTAAATGTTTGGTTGAATTCATTCATAAAGCCGTGTAGTTCAAGGTTTTCTTTATTGAGGGATCCTTGATTCTTGATTACTCAATGTCCTTATTAGTTATAACTGTGTTCATATTTTCTGTTTCTTTATAATTCAGTCTTAGTAGGTTATATGTTTCCAGGAATTCATCCATTTGTAAGTCAGTTTTATTAGAAGATATTTATTGTTTCTATTAATAATAATCGGATCCTATAATGAAATACCAGAAATAAAATTCCTACAATGAAATTACTAGACATAAATGGGACTATTTCTAGGCTATCCACTTTGTTGGCATGTAGTTGTTTATAGAAGTCTTTATTTAGGCTTTTTATTTATGCAACACACGTTGTAGAGTTTCTCCTTTTATTTATTATTTTATTTGAGTTTCCTTTGTCTTAGTTACTCTGGTTAAAAATTTCACAATTTTCTTAGCTTTTCAACATTTAGTGTCCCAGAAAGTCTATAAAAATATTAGAAAATCATTCAGGTGTAGTTCTTTCCTTCATTTCTTCTCCAGGGAGAAGCCGGGAGCTGATTGTTCCACTAATTGTATAAAGCTGTGCAGGATCAAAATTATGGCAATTCGTATCTTCAATCTTCTCCTAACTTCAATATGGCTGGTTTTTACTTGCCTGGGATGTAGAAGCTTTTCAACTAGATCCCATGTTTCCCACAAAGTGAGTTGGTCTGTGTCGTGAGCCATCCATGGGTTGTGTGTGAGCTATGCACATTTGAACTATATGTGGGGACTGTTCTGGCATTGCATGCTGATTGGTTTGTGCAAAGTAAGTGTGCCTTTGCTCTAGCTCTGCCTGTAATTCTACACAGCACCTGAGATGGGTGTGACTTGCCAAGATGTCAATCAATCTGCTGACCACAAGACATCACCAAGCAAGACTCCACATTTGAGACCCTATGCCCTGCCTTATTTGATGAAGAACATTCCATTGAACCTCCTTTGTGTGTGTCCCCACTATAAAATAAAAAGAATTCAGGTGCATGCTCTCTTTCCAATGCTGTCCAGCCTGGAGCTGATCCTTGGGGTTGCAGAGCAATCCCACCCTCAAAACTCATGCTTTATGTTGCATGGTTTCTTTGCCATTTTCTAAGTTTATTGTTGCAACCAGCTCCTTTGAACCCAGCTCATCTTGTCAGCCTGGCCACTGGCAAGAGGTCTCTGTGTTATTGTTGAATCAATAGATCTGTGGGGTAAAGGAAAGGAAATTTAGGCCTCTTATTCTGCTTTCTAGTTGCAATCCTACCAGATTGTGATTTAAGAAGTAAAAGTTCTGTGCATTTTTTTTTTCCTGCAAGTTATATTGCATACTTAAAGTCCATCCTACACCATAGCCTTTGAAGTCATTACTACTGAAATATTGGCCAAGGGAAGTGCCACTTGATTTTCTAAGTTATAAGTTTTAATTGGGACTATAAGTTAGCTTGCTTAATTGTAATGCCACATGGTGTTAGCCAGGGTCACAGATGTTAACACTCTGCTTGAGCAAGAGAGACACCTATTCTATAATCCCATTGTGTAGAGTAGGTCTTCTTAGACTATCGCTAGCATCAAATCTTAATCAGTAAATGTTCAGTTAGGAGAAAGAGGAAGGTCTAAAGATAGGAAGGGATAAAATAGTTCCAAAATATAGTCAATGCTTGAGGAAAAGTTGTCCCAGAGAAGGAACAACTATGAAGGTAGGGCTACTTGCTTAAAGTTGAGATCTAGACCTTGCTGGATAAAGTGGACCTGTAGCATATTGCATAGTGGAGAATTTTCAGGGTCCTTTTGGGCCAGAGTCTATTCAGAGGTAGCTTGATGAAGAAGCAAGGAGAAAGCTGTGGACAGGGTTGTCAATTCAGCAAGCCTACAACTGAAGTGATTCTAACAACATACTTTGGAGGTGATTAGACTTAGTATCTGTTAGGGTTTGGATGTGAAGTGTCTTTTAAAAGCTCTTGCATGAGACAATGCAAGAAGGCTTAGAGGAGAAATAATTGAATTGTGAGAGCCTTAACCCAATTATTGAATTAATTCCCTTATGGGTTTTAACTGAGTGGTAACTGAAGGCAGGTAGTGTGTGGCTGGAGGAGGTGGGTCATTGGAGTTGTGCCTTTAGGTCTATATTTTTATATCTGATGAGTGGAGTCTCACTCTGCTTTCTGATCATCATGGGAGCTGCTTCCTTCTACAATCCTCTTCCACCATGATATTCTGCTTTACCTCGAGCACCAAGAAATGGAGCCAGCCTCCATTTCTGAAACCACTGAAACCATGAGCTCCCAAATAAACTTTTCTTCCTCTCAAATTTTCTTGTCAGGTCTTTTAGTCACAGCAGCAAAAAAGCTGAACAAAACAGTATCTGACATGTATGTCATTTGTAGTTGTGTTAAAGAGCAAGAAAATAAAGCAGGCAACTAGAGAAACCAATCCTTCTTCAGTGTCCCTGCATCTCCCCCTAGTGACAAAATTTTTTTTTACCATTATCATGCAATCTGAAAATAGAGACTCCATCATTGAACCAGAATCACAATGAATCCTATTGTTATTCATAATTCAAATGGACAAATAAAATATTTTTTAAATTACAAAGATAATAATATAATAATTAAGAACACAAAACGATATTGTTTTTAAAAGAATTCCTAGAGTGAAACAACTGCTTGGTAAATGAAAATTTTATTATGCAAAATTCATTTCATTATTTTATACATTTAACTAAATGACAAAAAGTTAAGAAGCCCTTATTGAGGTGATTTGATTTAAAGTAAAAATATATAAGCAGCATATCATTGAGAAAATGCTTATTTCTCCATAATGAGTAAACAATTGGGACGAATATAAAAAAATTGGTGAAAATGAAGACAGAATTAGACAGGCCTTCAATATAGATAGGTAAATCAAGTCAGGTCAGATAAAGGAGGCCAATTTGATTGAGTTGAGTTCGGCAGTTGGAGACTGCCCCCTGAGGGATTGAAATGCCTTCAGAGCCCTTCCTCCACCCTATCAAAATAACCTGTCCTTGTTCAACCTGTTGCTAAGGTAACCTGTCCCCGGAATTGCCCCTCCCTTTAGGGAGCTATAAAGTTTTTAATTAATGTGTCCTGAGCTGCTCCATCCTGCCCTTCCCCCTTTAGTTCACCTGATTCCCATCTTTTTGCCACATAGAGCCTAGTCACCTATGAAGGAAGGAGAAACATAAGATGGAAGAGGGCAGAGGCCAAAGGAAGCCTAAGACATATAAAAAGGCAGAACACCTAACATCTTGGGATACCAGGATACCACCTATGACCCTCTTCTCCCTCCCAGGAGAAGACTATGTTACCCCTTTTTAAATAAACCCTGCTTTATATGCTTGTCTGAGTATGTTTATCTGATGTTCAAAGTTCAATATGTGAGGGAGCCAAACTCATCACTGATAACTGGCAGTATCAGAAATACTACAAAAGAGCAATGTGGCCACAAAGTAAAATGGGATCTCTTATCAATAAGAAGGTGACACAATTAATTTATGGGAGTCAATTTTTTATATACTGATGATGAATCAGTTGAAAGAGAAATTAAGAAAACTATCCTATTCACAATAGCCTCAAAAAAATGTTTAGGAATCAACCTAACCAAAGAGGTGAGAGATATTTACAATGAAAACCATAGAACAGGAAGAAATTGAAATTATCTTAGAGGATGGAAAGGTCTCCCATGGTTTTGGATAGAAGAATTAATATTTTCAAAATGGCCATACTACCAAAAGTGCTATACATATCTGATGTAATTACTATTAAAATCCCAGTGATGTTCTTCATAAAAATAGAAAAAGCAGTCATAAAATTTATTT
Organism: Urocitellus parryii; assembly: GCF_045843805.1. Taxonomy (NCBI): domain Eukaryota; kingdom Metazoa; phylum Chordata; class Mammalia; order Rodentia; family Sciuridae; genus Urocitellus; species Urocitellus parryii. The sequence goes on from NC_135532.1 coordinate 147,460,062, forward strand.
GGAAAAATACTCTTATATAGAATAGCCAAAGCGAATCCTTAGTGAAAAAAGTGAAGCAGGAGGCATCACAATACTAGTCCCTTAAAGTTACAATACAGAGTTATAGTAACAAAAACAGCATGGTATTTGCACAGAAACAGACATAAAGACCAATGGAACAGAATAGAAGACACAGAAACACACCCACATAAATATAGTTACCTAGTTTTAGACAAAGGTGCCATAAACATAGATTGGACAAAAGATAGCCCCTTATACAAATGGTACTGAGAAAACTGGAAACACATATGTAATAGGATAAAATTGAATCCCCACCTCTCCACCTGCACAAAACTCAACTGAAAGTGAGTTAGACCAGAGACTTTGTGTCTAATAGAAGAAAATGTATGCCCAAATATCCATCCTGTCAGTTCCTCTTGTTGAGGAGCTGATTTCCTCAACAAGATACCCTAAAGTGCAAAAAGGAAAATCAAGAATCAATAAATGAGATGGATTGAAACTAGGAAGCTTTTTCTCAGCAAAAAAATACATTCAAGAATGTGAAGAGAGGGGCTGGGATTGTGGCTCAGAGGTAGAGCACTCGCTTAGTATGTGTGAGGCACTGGGTTTGATCCTCAGTACCATATAAAAATAAAATAAAGATATTGTGTCCACCTATAACTAAAAAGTAAATATTTAAAAAACACAAAAAGAATGTGAAGAGAGAACCTACAGCATAGAGGAAAATCTTTGCCACTTATACCTCAGATAGAACATTAATCTCCAGCATTTACAAAGAACTAAAAAAACTAACACTAAAACACACATATACACACAAACAAAACAAACAAACAAAAAAACCAAATAACTCACTCAATAAATGGGCAGAGCAACTGAACAGTAAATTCACAGAAAAGAAATACAATCAGTCAACAAATATATTGTAAGAATGTTCAACTTTTCTAGCAATTAGAGAAATGCAAAAGAAAACTACACAGAGATTGCATGTAACTCCAGTCAGAATGGCAATTATCAAGAATATAAGTAACAACAAATGTTGGTGAGGATAGAGGAAAAGGAAACGCTCATACATTGCTGATGGGGCTGCAAATTGGTACAACCACTCTGGAAAGCAGTATGGAGATTCCTCAGAAAACTTGTAATGGAACCACCATTTGACCCAGTTATACTACTCCTCAGTATTTACCCAATGGACTTACAATCAGCATCCAATAGTGTCACAGCCACATCAATATTTATAGTAGATCAATTCACAATAGTGAAGTTATGGAACCAACCTAGGTGCTTGAAAACAGATGAATGGATAAATAAAATGTATACACAATTGAATATTAGCCATAAACAAGAAAGAAATTATGGCATTTGCTTGTATATAAATGGAACTGGAGACTATTATTCTAAGAGAAATAATCCAGTCCTATAAAACAAAGGCTGAATATTCTCTGATATACAGATGCTAACACACAATAATGGGGATAGAGGATAGGGAAGAATAGAAGTTCATTGGATTAGACAAAAATGAATGAAGGGAAGGGAGGGGGATGGGTATTAACAAGACAAGTAGTAAACCTTAGACATAAGTTTCCTATGTTTGTATATGAACACACAAACAGTGAAACTCCACATCATGTACAACCACAAGAATTACATTTTAATTAGAATGTTATACTCCATGTATGTATAATATATCAAACGGCACTCTACTGTCATATATATCTAAAAAGAATAAACAAATTAAAAAGCTGACGCATCATTAATCAATGAGTAAAACAAGTGGAAACACCACTCTGTTTGAAAATAATCATTTTCATCATTTATATTCAAACTATTGCAGTAAAGAAACTATTGCCCGGAGTGCATGGAAAGGGTGTCATGGATATTTTTTTTATTATTATTAAAATACTAGACACATTATAAAATTGCACACAAAGACTTATAGGAATAATGTCAATACTTAAAAGTAATGGCTGAATTTAGGATAAATCATACCCAGCATTTCAAATAAAAATAGGTATTGTAAATTTGCTGATCCATTCTCCAGTGACAGTTATTCATCAAATACTTAAAAAGTAATTAATGTATTTGTATATAAGTGTGATTGATATTTGGCTAAGAGAAACATAACTACTTTGTGAAAATAAACCATGCCATACAGATAAAATTTTGATACATGCTTGACATATTTTTACTTATATTTTATTCTGGGAAAAGTTATATAAATCATATATTAAAATTTTATGTTTATAAAAAACTTGATGGTAATTTTTTTTCATCTTTTTAATGATATTCTAAAGAATGTTGTGAAGGTTAGAACCTATTTTGAAGATTAATAATGTGCACTACTTTCTGATTACTTTGTAAGACCAACTGTTTGTAATCAGACAGTATGCTAACTTACCAAGTAAATGTTAGAACAACCTTTTATAAGTTAGTGACTGATATTTAAAAGAATGCATAATTTTCTACATGTACCTAAGGATGAACTCTTTATGTCAATGAATATGTTTTTTAGGAAAAGAAAATCAAGGATGTAATAGAAAACATGAGGAAGAGATATAAAAATCAAAATTATTATCACAGAAATCAGAGGAGAGAATGAGTTTCAGAAAGTGGCCAATAGTGTGAAGTTGTATAGTTGATTTATTAAGATAACCATGGACAAAATGCTTCAGAACTGGTAATTAGGAAGTGAGAGGTAATGAGAGTAGTGTCGGTCAACAGATGGGTGGCAGAAGGGGAAGCAGCTACAGCTAACCCTCCTGACTCCTATTCCTAGCATATGTCCAGATTCTGGTATCTTGGTTTATTCTGCATTCTGTGAATATGCCTTATGTGTTTAGGCATTCATTCTTCAAACTTTATTCCTGCTATTCAGTTTATGATGTTGTGCCACACATTTTCTATCTATTGAGATTTGATTAATACCTCAAGAATCATAGGAAATGCTACTTTCTGATAATGTCTTCCCTTAGACCTTGAAGTCCTAATAAATGTTACCGTATATCTTGCTTGATGTTTTATATTTTAAGAAAAAAATATAATTTTATTTTTAAATTTATTTTTGATTCATATATAAAACATAAAAAATCATACATATTACTGGGGTAAACACTTTAAAATACATGCATATATTGTATAAAGCTTAAATCAGATTAAACACATCTATCTCCTCAGGCAGTTATCATTTCTATGTGATGAAAGCTTTCAAAATCCTTTCTGCTAGCCTTTTGAAATATACTGAATTGTTATCTAGAGTCGCCAAATATGCAGTATCAGATCAAAACTCCTTGTTCCTTACTGTACCTCATTGCCCACTGATCAACATTACCCCATCCCTGTTCCACTCCTATAAGTATGTATAATTGCTCTCTATATAATGGTGTAAGTCATTTTACCATGTAGATTGGGAACTCCATATAAGAAGAAATATTCAACTATGCAAATTCTTCTTCAATCCCACTCCTGCCAGTTCACACAATATCTGATTCAATGGCTTGCCTGTTTATATTACATTTTATTTAGTTGGAATCTCCACAAGAAATCCTATTTGCATTATTGAGAGTCTATTGTTTTCTGGAAATCTAGATGTTTGCTTTGAGTAAAGCCAAAAAGAAAATAAATCTATCTGAGAATAAATAAAACTTGACCATGTAGATCAACTAAAGATACAAATGGATCCTGATTCAGATCTCTTTGTATCAGAAGGACTGGAATTATTCTTACAGATTAGAAATTTGAGAATAAATTCATGGTGTGAATCAGACCTCACATTAAGATTGAATGGATTGGGGCTGGGGATGTGGTTCAAGCGGTAGCACGCTCGCCTGGCATGCTCAGGGCGCTGGGTTCGATCCTCAGCACCACATAAAAATAAAAAATAATGATGTTGTGTCCACCAAAAACTAAATATTAAAAAAATTCTCTCTCTCTTAAAAAGAAAAAAGATTGAATGGATTTAGATAGAGGAATAGTCACAGAGAGCATTTCAGATAAGAGTAGGATCTGAGTAAATATCCAGGATTGAAATCTAGTACATCAAGTACTAGAGGAGTGATGAGGAGTTCCCAGAGATGAGTTCAGAAAGAAGAACTGGAGAAAACAAAGTAATAGGTGATGGCAAACCCCATCTATGGAGTCCTTGGAATCCAAGATAAAGAACAGAGAATTTGATTATAGGATAATAAGCAATCAGCAACACTTGTATTGTGAAAAAGCATATCCACAGTAGAGAAAGGATGGAGACGGGAGACCAATAAAAATGGCATCGTTGATGGTAATGGTTTCAGAGTACAGAAAATGTGTGTGTGTGTTTGTGTGTGTGCTTTTTTTTCATTTTGACAATATTTTAGATAAATTTTTAGTTTCTTTCTGGTTATATTATGTTCCATAAGTGAAACTAAAGAAATACAATATCAGACAATTTATCTATGGGGATTTAGTCAGATTCATTGTAGGAAGTAAAATAAAGGAATTCAATAGAAGTTGATCACATCACTTTTGCTTGTTTTCCATAAATCCAAATCTCTCTTCAAATCTCCATTAAACCTCCACTTCAAGTGATTAAAATGAATCTTTTACCTCAATCCATTGTAGTATTCAAGTAAACAACATTTGAGAGAGAGGGAGAGAGGGAGAGAAGGAGAGAGGTGGGGAGACGGGGTTGGAGGGAGGGGTGGAGAGAGAAAAAAATCAAGTGTTTGAAAAACGAAGATGATTCATAAGCCAATTTTAGTGATGGCAATTTGATTTAATCTCATATTCTCAAAATTCATACTCCCTTAACTTATTTATTTGATTTACTGGTATTAGGGGAACTGTGCCTCTTGGATTAGTAATCTCTGTAAGGTTACCCTGGTGTCAGTGCCAAGGAAATCCCCTTAGAATCAATGGACAACTTTAACTTGGCTCTGAGATTAACATCATTATTGTCACTGACCTTTGAGAAGAGAAGTTATTCTGCATTTTCATAATTATTCCCCAATGTTTTAAACACCAAAGATTTTGTTCATGATTTTCCTAATTGCAATATATATATTCAATGAGCTTGAATAGAATATTTCAATAAACTCAGAATAGGAGGATGGATTTCTAACTTATTTATATTATAAATGAGGAGAAATACACATTTCTGTAAAACTCTTCAGTATTTTTTAATTGTTTTCAGGTTTTGTCCATTTTATTATCTATTTATCTTTCCTTCTCTTTGAATTGAAGACCTATGGAAAGAAATAATGAAACTCAGTAAAGGATCATTTTGTCAACTCTGAGTTCAAAGGTATCATAGTTTAATCAGCAAATACACAGGCAAGTATGCCAGCAACTCTGTAAAATAATTCTGGGCTATATACTAAATATGATTCATAATTCAGCTGAATGATTGTATTTTTCATTGGTGAAAAAAATGCATTTTCACTTACATTTTTTAATTTATTTTTTAGTTGTAGTTGGACACAATACCTTTACTTTATTTATTTTTATGTGGTGCTGTGGATCAAACCCAGGCCTGGCACATGCTTGGCAAACACCAATCTGCTGAGCCACAACCCTAGCCCCTTCATTTGCATTTTGATAAAATGTCTTCTAAATAAAAATGTAATTGATTGAAATATAAACCCTTTTTTGAATTCCACATAATCATTTTCAGTTGATTTACCATTAGGTGTTACTAAAATATTAATTAAAAGCAGCATTTTTATAATTTTATAAATAATTTTTAAAATATTTAATTCTGAGTAATATTTTAAAAGTGTTTATATGCCTAAGAAATAATGTAGAATTAATTTTATTTGTTTGATTATAAGCCATTACTAATAAAACTTTAAAAAAAACTTCACCATATTGTGTGAGTAAATAGAAAAAACAGCACATAAAATTCAGCATAGAAAATAATAAGAAACAGCGAAATATTAGTCAAAATGTGTTTTGTGAACACCATACTTTAATAACTATTGTAGGATCTCTCCAAAAATGTCTATCTGAAGGATGCTAAATCTAAAGACAGCAATTTCTGGAAGAAAGATGAACATGACATTTCTTTAAAACATGAATGCTTCTGTACTTCTTGAAACACTGTAATATTATAGTCAGCAAACTATAAAATAAAAATATAATAAATTTGGATGATCCTTAACATAAATGTGTGGCAGATCAGGAGTAAATAAATGAGTTTGCAAGTGTCATTAAACATGAAATATTCATGGGATGCAATGAAAATGAAGGCTTTAGTTTCTAGAGATGTTTGAAATGATGCAAGTCAGGTATATAACATGAAGAATACTATGCACACTTTGGAGACTTTTTCAACAAGTCTCATAATGTTAAATATGCATATCGAACACTTTAAAACTAGAGAGAGAAAGCTTTAGGACAAATTGATAAGTAAGAGTAATAACTCCTTCAGAAATCTGTCCTCCAAGATAGGAACAAGATTTTAAATATGTTATAATGAATAAAAAATGATTTTTAACTCACATTTTATATTTTTTCCCTGTGAAAAATTAAATAGATTTGCTGGGCATGGTGGTATATGCTTGTAATCCCAGTGGTTTCAGTGGCTGAGGGAGGAATATTGCAAGTTTGAACCTAGCCTCAGCTACTAAGTGAGGCCCTAAGCAACTTAGCAAGACCTTGTCTCAAAAACAAAATACAAAACGGGCTGTTATATGGCTCAGTGGTTAGGCATCCCTAGGTTCAATCCCCAGTAGCAAAAATCAATCAATCAATAAATCATTCTTTCTTTAATATATTTCTTAGTGTCATTGTCTAGGAAATATTGCCAATATAGAGACTATATTTTTTTAATTCACTGTGATTCTGCAGTTTTTTTTTTTTTTTTGGGGGGGGGGGAGAGAGAGAGAGAGAGAGAGAGAGAGAGAGAGAGAGAGAGAGAGAGAGAATTTTTTTTTTATTTTAGTTTTCGGTGGACACAACATCTTTATTTTATTTTTTTTTTTGTGGTGCTGAGGATCCGAACCCAGTGCCTCACGCATGCCAGGTGAGCACACTACCACTTGAGCCACATCCCCAGCCCAATTCTGCAGTTTAAAACAGACATTTAGCTAATCAAATTTTCAAAAGACCAATTTAATTTTAAAATTTCATACTTACCATAGCATAATATTTAGGACTTTTTTCTTTCTTTTTTATTTTATTGATTCTTTTTAGTTATACTTGACAGTAAAGAAACATAAAATTGTTTTTACATGAATTATCAAATCCTCATGTATAAATTAAAGGTCAATATATAATTTGCTATTTCCTAAATTAAAAGATAAATTTCTTATGATAACTTCCTCTAGAGAAAGATAAATGCATGATAGTATATAAATAAAGTATGTCATATATAAATACGTGACAATATGTAAAGAAACACATAACAGTGTATTCATCTTTCTTTAAAGAAAGTTACCATAAGAAAATATCTTTTAATTTGGGAAATGGCAAATTATATGTTGACCTTTAATTTATACATGGGGATTTGATAATTAATGTAGAAACATTTTTCCACAATAGGACCTCACAAAGATATTTTAAGACAATTCCTATGTACACAATCAATGATTGTGAATTCTCTCAAAAGACTGGTCATGGTGTGAGTATGCTACTGATCAGGACACAATATAGGGTGATTGGAAGAAAAGGTGCTTCCTCTTGATACATATAGTAGTTGGAGCTGCTAAATTAAACACATTCTGCTTATAATCTTTTTAAATTTTTTTTATTTTTTTATTGGTTGTTCAAAACATTCCAAAGCTCTTGACATATCATATTTCATACATTAGATTCAAGTGGTTTATGAACTCCCATTTTTACCCCAAATACAGATTGCAGAATCACATCGGTTACACATCCACATTTTTACATAATGCCATATTAGTGACTGTTGTATTCTGCTACCTTTCCTGTCCTCTACTATCCCCCCTCCCCTCCCCTCCCATCTTCTCTCTCTACCCCATCTACTGTAATTCATTTCTTATAATCTTTTTTAAATTAATTTTTTATTTATATAGGACAGCAAAATGTATTACAATTCTTATTACACATACAGAGCACAATTTTTCATATCTCTGGTTGTGTACAAGGTATACGCACACCAATTTGTGTCTTCATACATGTACTTTGGATAATAATGTCTATCACATTCCACCATTAGAAATCTGTCTGATAGGACAGAGGGATGAGAGGGGAAGGGAGGGGGCATGGAGTTAGAAAATTCATTTCTAACTCCGTGCCCCCTCCATTCTCCTCTCTTCCTCTGTCTTATCTAGAGTTTTTCTATTCCTTCCATGCTCGGCCTCCCTATCTCACTGTGAATCAACCTCCTTATATCACAAAAAAACATCCGACATTTGTTTTTTGGGGATTGGCTAACTTCACTTAGCATTATCTTCTCTAACTTCATCCATTTACCTGCAAATCTTAACCGAGTTTCTTTATGATTTCTATCACAGCACAGAAGTCAGGAATGCCGAAGGCAAATCACTCCATAACGACTGGATTTATTCTCATAGGATTTACAGATCACCCAGACATAAAGGTTCTTCTGTTTGTGGTGTTCTCTGCCATCTATCTGGTCACCATGGTGGGGAATCTAGGGTTGGTGGCCTTGATTTACATGGACCGCCGTCTTCACACACCAATGTACATCTTCCTGGGCAACCTGGCTCTCATGGATTCCTGCTGTTCCTGTGCCATCACTCCCAAGATGTTACAGAACTTCTTTTCTGAGGACAGAAAGATTTCCCTCTATGAATGCATGGCACAGTTTTATTTTCTCTGTCTTGCTGAGACTGCAGACTGCTTTCTTCTGGCAGCAATGGCCTATGATCGCTATGTGGCAATATGCAGTCCCCTGCAGTACCACACCCTGATGTCAAAGAAACTCTGCATTCAAATGACTATAGGAACCTTCATAGCTAGTAATCTGCATTCTGTGATTCATGTAGGACTTCTATTAAGGCTAACTTTCTGCAGGTCTCATCAAATTGATCACTTTTTCTGTGATATCCTTCCACTCTATAGACTATCCTGTACCGATCCTTTCATTAATGAACTAATGATATATATTTTTTCAATGCCAATTCAAATCTTTACCATTTCTACTGTTTTGATCTCTTATTTTTGCATTATTATTGCAATTTTCAAAATGAAATCCAAGGAAGGGAGAGGTAGAGCATTTTCTACTTGTGCATCCCACTTTTTCTCAGTCTCAATATTCTACATTTGTCTCCTCATGTATATTCGGCCTTTTGAAGAAGGGGATAAAGATATACCAGTGGCAATCTTTTACACTATCGTAATTCCCTTATTAAACCCTTTTATATATAGTCTGAGAAATAAGGAGGTGAAAAATGTACTAAAAAATATTCTGAAGTCTTATAACATTCTTAAACAAACTTCATCACCTATAGCTAATTAATTTTATTTATTAAAATGTTTTCATAAATAATGAACATAGAAAAGGGAAATACTATTTTACATGAAATATCTTTAAGCCAGTAGATTATATTTATTAAAGGCTATATGATAGAATTTTGTTATTGTTTGACAAATTTTAATCCATATTAAACAATCTGAGTAAATCAAGGGAAAATCAGTGGTCACTGTTATTACTTACTCGTCTCATGTAATTATGTCATTTTATTGTTACAAGTCTTAAAAAATCAAAATAGCATAAAAATTAAATATTTAAAGAGAAAAGGATCTCCTTTGATTAATATTATCCAGTTAATGGAAGAAAGTTTCTTTCGATTCTATGAAGTGTTAGAAACATTTACACTTCCAAGGGCAACAGGTTAGATGATTGTTTTTGGTTTTCAGAAAAATGGCATTGCAGACACTTGTAACAAGTACAGAGGTACTAATTAGAAATTATAAACTAATTGCAGTAGTCTATAGTTAAAGTAATGAAGTTTTATTTAGATGTTTCCAAGAATGGAAAAAGAATGGAATGAGAAGAAATAAACATGAATATTTTATTAAATAATTAATAGTGAATTATAGCAAATTAGATAAGATCTAGTTTAACCTGAGTAAAATTAAGATTGTTTTCATTCCTAAAGGTATCAATCATGTTATACATTTTGCAATATAAAGCAACATACCATTTACACATCAAACAGTTAGTAAAAAACTTTAAAGCATTTTAATGAGGATTCTGTTTTATTTTTGACATTAAGTAATGGTAATAGGTACCCAAATTATATGTTTATTAGACATTTTTACCCCTATGAATTGTTTATTCATTTTCTCTACCTTATGTTTTTAAAAGTTATTTATACCACCAAGTTCAAGGAAAACATTCTAAATTTTTATAAATCTTTGTGGCAAATAATTTATTTCTGTGTTGAGGTTTTTAAAATTTTTGTAATGTTTAAAATTCATAAATATTTTCATTTAAAGTACTAATGTTTATGATTTTTACTCAAATGATATCTTTAATGCTTTCTTTTTTTAAGGATTTATAATCACAGTTTATTTATCTATACAGTATATATATCTATTATCTCTGTGGTGAGAATATTTGAAATTTATTCTCCTAATGATTTTGAAATGTACAGTATAGTATAAGCCCATCTTTTATAAATGCTTGGAATAGAGTTAAATTTTTACATTTGGTGCTTAAAATAATTATTTTGGCTATGCTTTTATCTGGAAATGTGCAACTCTAATGCTCTTGGTTACAGTATATACATGATTCTGGATCATCATTAATAGAGTAGTACTATATAGCTGAATTTTCTATTTCTTTGTTCCAAAATAACTTCACAAGTTAGGAGAATACATGTGAACTATTTAGTTATATGTGAGAAAAAGGAAACTTTTTTTTTTTAACGGCAGAGACAAAATCTCTACCATCATCTGCCCTATCACTCTAAAAGGAGGGACAATTAGGTTCCCTATTATGCACTTGGGGCACTTTGTTGGTAGATGTGCAAAGGGAGCAAATACATTGTATATGAAGAGAGATACAAACACACAAACATCAGAAAAAAAATCAAGAACAAATGTTCTCTTTTTCCATGAACAGTCTTTCTCATATTAGTTTATCTTGCTTCACCATTTGGTGAATGGATTAACATTTAGAACATAGAGATTATGACATGGGCACAGGAGAGAGCCACTAAATAGACTACTTTTCTCTTTAAGTGCACATTTTGTGCCAGTTGTAGATTCATAAAAAAGGTTTTTATGGCTATCATGTGTTCCAGCCAAACCCAGGCCTTATGGCATGGAGTGTACTCATTGCATATGAACATCAACAACCTTGACTGCAGCATGTGGCTGGATAAATAAACTGCAGCCTTGGGGATCTTGATTTGCTAATCAAATATCTATTTTATATCTCATTCTGTCCTAAATTTTGTATGGGAATGAATTTTAGATTCATATTTTCTAATTCTGGGTAAAATTAACATAATAATATATTGAATGTAGACATAGTACATTTAAAATTGAATTTAAGATTATTTGACTTACACATGATTATGAGTTTTTGTAACCATTTTTCTTTGCAATTGTCCAAGGCAAAGTTGTGCAACTAACATAAAGTTATTTCTGTGTGTTCACACTTCAAGGACATTTGAAAATTTGTTTCATATAGTTACTACACATTCTTGCCTGATTTATTCTCAGATATTTGATCATTTTTATTTCTTCAGCAAATTTTTCTTCCATTATACCCTTTACGCAACTTTTATGTGTGACGAGTTGTATTTTCAAATTAGTTTTATAGACTAGTGTGTGTGTGTGTGTGTGTGTTTGTGTGTGTGTGTGAATTTTTAAAAAAATTTTCCTGGATTTTTAGTGTAAATTTTATTCAACAAATATTTAATTAGTACTTATTATTTACTAAATTATTATAGTATATCAGTAAGTAAATTAATCAAATATTCTTTTGTTCATGAATCTTACTTTCTAGTAATGCAATGTGTGGAAAATATTATGCAGATTTTAGATTTTAGGAGCATACATTTTTAACTATGAAAAGCCATAATTTAGAATGACAAATCGAAAATAAAAATAGTTGCGATACTTGGGAAAGGCAGAGGAAAATATTAAAAGGGAAAATTATTCATGTGTATATTTATCTGTGTTTGTAATGTTTCAATTCTTGCAATATGGCTATTTGGATATAAACCCTTAGAAATTTGAAGTACAATTTCTATGGTATACTGTTTGAGTAATTTGACAACAAATTACTAAAGAGTTTGAGGATTTAAATGTCTTTAATGCTTTCTTGTCTAATTGTTTTTCTTTAAGTCTATTGTTAACCAGTATTTTTTTTCTGTTTTCTCTTTTGTTCCATCTCCTCATTATTTTACTTCTGTATATTTTTGATAGTTTAAAATTTTGCATGTTTAATTGATTGAACTTTGAATTACTTTAGTATATGGCATAAGTTGAAGTTGTTACTTTATTTGGACAGTTCTTCAAAAATAATCCACCAATTATTTTAATTCAGATAAGAGCAAAAAGATTCTTTTAGAAATCTGGTTATTGATTCAAAATTTTTTTTAATTCTTAAATTCTAGATAATTTTGGAACATAATAAACAAATAATGATGCATTATATATTAAAATATATGATCAATCTGTAACAATTAAAACACCCTAGTTTTAAATCAAGAATGAATACACAGATCAGGTCAGTGTAACAAATCAGATTTTGCAAAGTAAATGCTCACCTAAAACAAGAAGGGCATCAAAATTCAGCAAGGAGAAAAATATTGTTCATTGGTCTTGGGTCAGCTAAATATATATTGATCTTTTCTATTTGTGTTAAAACTTATAAGATCTCAGTTGTGCCTTCAGAGATTTTTATCAACAAATTTTCATTTTTATTTATTCATAGCTTGAGTTTTAATACATGACATTGAAGCAGGATTTATTTTAGGATGTTGTGAAGTAAGAATTACATTTTGATTTTGGACTAGTAATTAGTTCCAGGAGCATTTATTAACTAATTATTTCCTTACTGATTCTCATGCCTCATTTGAGTGTGTATTCCAATAGAATCACATGTGCATATATACACAGAAAGTTTGTTTCCATCCTATTTGCAAAGCAAAAACCAGACAATACCACTGCATTCACTTTTATCACGGAAGATTGATACTTACAAAAAACACACAACAAACTACAAAATAACAAGATATGATTGGGGAAGACTCTCTAGCTTCTAATACATTGCTATTAAGGATCCAGAAGGGGCTGGGGATGTGGTTCAAGTGGTAATGCGCTCGCCTGGCATGCATGGGGCGCTGGGTTTGATCCTCAGCACCACATAAAAAAATAAAATAAAATAAAGATGTTGTGTCCACCGAAAAACTGAAAAATAAATATTAAAAAAAAAGGATCCAGGAGATACATATAAGACATGTAAATTTTCTCTTTTCTTTATTTCTATGTGACTATATTTAATGCTTTTATTGGTGCAATATAGTTCTACATAATAGTGGGCTTCATTTTAAACAGAATCGTACATGCATGGAATATAATTTACTCCATTTCATGGCTTTTAATATTATACTAAGATGATCCAGAATGTATACTCCAGCTGTGTTAATTCACCTAATTCATATATCCAGTTGCCTACTTTACAAGGTAACTTGACTGTTCCAAAGACATATTAAAATACAACTATTGAATTTCCCCCCAATTTTTTCCCTCCCCTGTCTTTTTCTTTAGTAGGATTTTCTTTATATATATAAGTTGTTTGATGTTTTAAAATGTTACTGTAGCAAGCAAAGGCTTTCTCACATTGCTTACATTCTCAGGGCATCTCACCAACATGAGTTCCTTCAAGTGAATAAGACAGACTAGATGTAGTGAAGGATTTCCCACACTGCTTACATTAGAAAGGTTTCTCTGTAGAATGAGCTAATTCATGTATATTAAGGTAAGCAGGCCTTCCCATACTGTTTACAAGGCTTTTCTCCTGTATAAAATTGTTCATGTATGTGAAGGTAAGCGGAACTAGTAAAGGCTTTTCCACATTGTTTGCATTTATAAGTCTTCTCCTCATTACGAAATCATTCATGTATGTAAAGGTAAGAGGAATAAATGAAGGTTTTACCACTTTATTTACATTCATAAGGCTTATCTCCAGTATGAATTAGCTTATATCTTTGAAGGCAAGAGGAATGATTGAAGACTTTTCTACATTAAAATGTGGAAACATCTATAGGTGTCTCTCCAGTATGAGATTGTTAATATTTTTGAAAATACATGGAACAACTTCACCCTTTTCCACATGTCAGGCATTCATAAAGTTCATTTATAGTGGGCACTGATGCTTATCATTGACAACTTGTGCAAGAAATTAAAGATGTTCTGTTCAGTTTAAGTTTATATGGCTTCCTTCCATCCTCTTCATTCTCATATGGTTTGTTTGCAGAGTAAGATATAATGTGCCTTACATCTCTTCCAGGAATTGTGTTCAGATTTTCCCATTTGTCTCCTATAGAAGCCAGGTTGCTAATGACTTCCTGCATCACATCTCTGTAGAGATTCTTTTGGGAAGGATCCAGCAGAGCCCACTACTCCTCTGTAAAGTTCACAGCCACATCCTCAAAGGCCACTGAATTCTTGGACTTGTGAGCAATGGATGCCTGACTTGGGGAGCCTCCCTTGTCTTCTTTATTGTAATAGTAGTTTCCTTTAACCAACTGGGCCAGTCAGAAATTAAAAGTAATCCTCCATTTTTCTCTCCCCTCAAACCAAACTTTCAAAACAACTGTCAACTTCTTCTCTGAGATAGTTCTTCAGTATGCCAAATCTCTCATCCATAGTATACACACACAATTTTTTTCTCACCCAAACAGTATGAATAGCTTCAAATTTGTCTACTTGCTTTGCTGATTTTATTTCTTTCAAACTTTTGTCCATATTCTAATTATTGAAACAGCATTTCCTAAAAGGTACATCTCAAAATCTGTAGTCCCCTGCCCACTGTGATCCATACATTTCAAATGCAACCACCTTCTAAAAATTTTCAAGCAATTTCTTAGTCATATTTCTTAAAACCAGTTATAGACATATTTATCAAATTAGTTTATGAAAAATTAACATTAATGAAATGATTAATTAATTTAACACCTTCCTGTTTCCTTCATCTTTAACAGGATAATGTGATATTGGATAACTTGATAACCAGTTTTTATTAGAGACAAGATATTTATAATGCTTGTTTCCCATGCTTAATATTAAAAATGATAAATACATGATTTCTCTGTTGGCTCAGCTGGATTTGTTGTGTGTCTGTCAAGAATCTTTCATAAAAACATCACCACATTGAACAACTGCGTTTTTACAACAAAGATTTCTTTCCTGGTCCACACTATCCTGTTCCCGTTCATATAGTCTGCTCCCTAGGCTCAATGCTTAACTGTACTGTGAGGAGACCTCCCCTAGAAGATTTCCTGTATCTATTGCTCAGGTTTTGAGCTCTATATTCCTCTTCATGGCTTGTTCTCTCACTTTGATAAGAAATCTGGACTGCCTTTTTGGCTTTCTTTCCTCACACGTGATTAAGAATTCTAGATTGTTCAGAGTTTTAGATTTGAGATAATCTTTTTCATAAGCATGACCACATTCTGCATTGCATGTTTTCCATTCCATGGTTGTCTCTTATAAAGATTCTCAGAAAATTTTCCTGATCCTGGACTTTATATTAAATCTCAGAATGGATGTTTTTGGTATGTTTTTCCTTGTTTTGCTAGATACTAGTGACTGGTTGGTTTCTTTAGAGCTTCTCTTCTCACCTTTTCCCTTCTTTTCTCTTCTCTATCCTTATGTTGACAGTTTTCTCTTGTCCCCCTTCTTTCTCTTTGGTCTTCCTTCTTTCACTCCTTCTCTTCCTTCCTTTTTTTCCCCTTCTTTATTTTCTTCTTCCTTTAATTATCTTCCCATCTCTATTTTCTGTCTTTGTTTCATTTTCTTCCCACTTTTCTTTCTTTCTTTTTTATTCTCTTAATCTCCCTTTCTTCCTTCTGTCTCTTTCTTACTCCAAATATTAAGGTTTTATTTCCTCAAAGAGAAAAAGACCGAGTTTGTAAAATAAATATGATTCACATAAAAAAGCAGAATATATAAATTTAGTTATCAGTTTATAGAATAAGCTTCTTTCTTATTTTCCAAGATAACTTCTAATATTTAAAAATTATCGTAAACAAACACAGAGGTTTTAATATGTTTCTTTACCTTAATTAAGCTATGTTTATTTCTTTTTGGCCAGTAGGAACTCATTTTAAAAACTTCAAATTTGTTCCTGAGTTTTTCAGTAATTTCTAAAAGGTTTTCCCTTTTGTGATATGAAAAATCAGTCCAACGCATTACACTTTAGGTCTCAGAATATAAATTAGCCATTTTTTGCAAAGCAGCCCTGTAAGAATTTTCACTGGTGTAGTCTGTATTTTCTTTAAAAAAAAAAGCAAATAAACCATACATAAAATATACACATATATTTTACCTTCTTTCTTACTCAGTGTGTTTGTGCACGCTTCAACTTGGCATTGATTTTTTAAGCTTTACAACATAAACTTAAAATCACTCCTTTTCAGTATCTAGTATACTTTCATTTATGCCTTTTTAAAAAAATATAGTCATATAGTACTGTTATGTATTTAACTGTTTTTTTAAGCCTGAATACTAAGAGTCTTGCCAATATTTTTTTCTGAAGTGACTCTACTGATGCCTTTATTTATAGAGAATAGAACTATGTTTTTATATTTGAACAATTCTAAAAATCTTAGTTGATGAGTTAGCAACATGTATATAAACTTCTATGACTGGTTAATGTGGTTTAACTTTATTCATATTATTTCATTTATTGTTTACACACTTTATCATGTTATATTTATTGTTGATATACTTTGATGATTCTTTTTGTTTTCTTTTTACTATTTCTTCTCCTATTTGGGATGGTTTTGCACTTTTGTTTTAGTTGTCTCATGTCAATACTTTTATTATTTATAATACTGCATGTGTCATGCTACTTTGTTTTGTCTGATGTTAATTATTTGACCACCACTAGTATTATATGGCAATTAAGAGACTTGACTTTAGTTCTTTCTCAGTTGAGGAACATACACTACCCCCTCCCTTCTATTTTATTTGGTCTTTCTATTTATTATTAGTATGGCATTAGTTTTATAATAACTTAGAAGGGTAGTACAGAGAGTACATTGTATACTTCATCCAATTTCCCAAATTGTGAATATTTTACAGATTCCTGACCCCTTTTCAAAATTAAGATATTAATATTGGTGCAATACTATTAATTACATTATAGACTTTCTTATTGATTTCAGCATTTTTTACATTAAGGTCTTCTTTCTGTTCCATGACCCCAGTCAGGGTTTCAATTTGAACCTTGCTGTCAACACAGCTTAGTTTCCAACAGCCAAAAAGAGGGTTTTTTTTTTCTTTTTCATTTATATACTTGAGACTTTACAAGAGGTGTTCTGTACAGTGTCCTTAGGTTTTGGTTTGTATGGTCTTTGCTTATGATGAGACTCATTCTAGGAAATTTGAGAAAGAATGAAACAGGATTAAAATTCTTTTCTCTTTGTATCACATCAAGGGGTTCTTGATATAAAAACGACTTATTACTAATAATGTTAACCTGGGTCAGCTGGTGAAGGTGAGGTCTGACGTTTCAGCACCGTATAAATAACAGCTTTATTCTTCTCATGTGCCCTTCATTAGAAAAAAGTCACTAAATATAGGTCTCACTCCAAAGAGGGTACTTATGTTTTATCTCTTGAAAGGATGAGTTTGAAGAATTGTGAAATTATTTTAACACCATTCACACAATTTAAAAATTTGAGAGAAATAATAGTAAACTATACAAATAACCTATATCTGTATAAAATTTTGCACAATTATGGATCTCTTTTATATCTGTTATCACTGTGGTGTTATAATGACGATTTTCAATTTTCTTGATTCTTTCTACATGTACATGGAAATTACAAATTAACTAGATATACAATCCCTGGAGAATATTTTGCCTTGTGTTTATTGAGAATATAGACTCAAAAAAACTTATCTTACGTTGTATGTTCTGAGGTGCCAGATGCCAGTCTGATTTCAAGGTAAATTGATTTTCTAAATAAAGATGTAGATATTCTTTCTATAACTTAATATTTAATACTTTAATTAATTAACCCTGTTATTTATGTTTCTGGGCCAATCATCACAAGTAGGTGTTACTATGTACATCCAGGTAATCTGTTTGATGGAGTATGCCAATCATGAACTGAACCTTTGATACCCTGAGCCCCAAACAAACTTTTCCTACTATAAGTGAAGGGAATGTAGAAGGGCTTAGGCAGCCAGGGCAAGATGGAAAATGAAGAGATTGTGGGCAGGGCCAGAACAAAGACACATGGAGGATCTTCTGATGAGGTCAACTTCTTGCTTGGCAAAAGTACTCATGGACATAATCAGGGGACCCAATTTGTCACTTCTGTACTCTTGCTTCTAAATGGAAAATCCAATAGAAAAACTAAAACCTATGCATGAACAGAAGAGGGTACCAATCAATAATGGTGAGGAAAGCATAATAAAGGAGGAGATAAGGAAAGGAGGAAATTCCAGAGATAATAAAAAGAACGAGCCCAAACTTCCCCACCAGATTCCCAGTTCTGGGGCCCCTAACCTTTGGAGAAGTCCATCTCCATCTTTGCAAAGAACCTACTTCTTGCTTGCTATTTCTTCAACTCCTACTCTGTTCCTTAATTCTTTGCTGAATGCAGACAACAAACCCAGTTCTCCTAGTCAGTAATATAAGTAGTTCTTGTCAGATATTTTGGTCACAGTGACTAACACAGAAATTGGTACTGACTAGTGGATCTTTTCTGTTGACTAACCTGACCAGGTGGTATGAAAGCCTTTGTGAATAGACTTTAGAAAGTTAGAAGACTCAAGATGGGAAGACTTCAAATGTCTTAAGCATAGCTTAATAAATAATTCTGATGGGAGCTTGGAAGACCAGAATGTTGAATGTTGGAATGTTGACAATAAAGACTGTGCTCATGAGGTTTCAAAAGGGAATAAGGATTCTATGGGAAAATGGGCAAAAAAGCCATTTGTATTGTATCCTTGTGAAGAACTTGTCTACATTTTTTTCCATGCCCTGAGACTTAATATGTGACTGACCTTAATGGTGATGGACTAATTAATCTGAAGGAAGAAAGCTGGAACCAAGGAAGTTGTGGCTGTGAAGAGATTACCATCACTGAAGAGAAGCTAGTGAATGACAACACTCCCTTGCCCTGAGAAATCTAAGCCAAAATTGTGCCTCACTCTATTATCTTGATCATTACTATTATCTTGATAGTTCATCTTCCTGGTATACTACATCAGCCAGGTGATCACTTCAAATGATTAAAGCTTCCTAGCAATTCCAACACTAAGAAGAGATTGGCAGCCCTGCACACCCTCCCAAGGCCCTAAGAAATGATTTGACAACCTACTTTGAAGAGCATGCCCCCTACAAGATCAGACAAAAGCACCTATACAAACATTAGACATAGTCAGGCATCCCTCTCAGTTTGACCTTTGAAATCTTCACATCCATACAGTCCTCAGTCACTTCAGGTGCCCATCCCCTGCTACTGGGCATACTGCTGCAAACCTGTCTTGGTTTTCCAAAGTAACCCTTTACCAACATGGCCCTAGGAAATGGTCCAGTTTCCCATCTTCACATCTGTCATGTCAGATGTCCCTTGCTGTCTTTAATAATAGTCATTTTGGCTAGAGGCACAAAAAACATACACTGAAAAAAAGAATTACCTCTTCAGTAAATGGCATTGTGAAAACTGGATACCCCATGCAGAATGAAATTGGACTCTTATCCCTTACCATATAGTAAACTTAACTCAAAATATTTAAAAGACCTAAATGTCATAACTAAATCCTTGAAACTATCAGAAGACAACAAAGGGGCGACATTTAAAGCCAACCACATAGGCAATTATTTTTGATGTTACCCCAAAAGCACAATAACAAAACTAAAAATGGACCCAATAAAATATCAAACTAAGAAGATAATATCAAACTAAGAAGCTTCTTTACATGAATCCGAAGAATCAAAAGTGTAAAGACACAAGCTTCAGAAGGGGAGAATTATTTACAAAGTGTTTGCAAAGTTTTTATGTGGCAAAGTTTTTATGTGATAAAGAACTCAAACAAATCACAAGCTGTGGGGACAAGTGCATGGAGTACTGCATACATGGCATACATTAAGGGTGTCTGAGTGGCAGGCCACTCCCCTTGGCTAGGTGTGTGAGTGGCAGGCCGCTTACCCCGTAGGCACAGCCCTGGGCAGGAAGCCATGTGTTTCAGTCCCTGTGCTTGCTTCATGGCCCACTACTCAATTGGTTGCTGCAAGGACAGTTAACAGATATTGCATTGTTGGCTGCCTGTAATCTACTTAGCTACTGCCTGAGTATATATACAAGGTAACTGCCCAATAAAATCAGATCTGCTTCCTGCTTGGTTTTAGGAGGTCTTGATTAGGGACTCCATAGCCACACTCTTCTCTACACTGTTCCGTGAACCTCATTGCTGGGCAAGAGAGAGCCCATATAAAAATGAAAAATACCAATAATCTGATTTAAAGATAAACATATGATATCAATAGATATTTTCAAAAGAAGAAACATCCATGGTCAATGATATGGAAAATGTTTATAATCACTAGCCATCAGGAAAATGCAAACCACAACCACATTAAGATATCATCTCTCTTCAGTTAGAATGATTATCATCAAAAAGATGAAAAACACAAAATGTTGACAAGAGTGTGGAGAAAGAAATTCTTACTTACACTCTGTTGATCAAAATATAAATAAGTACAACCATTACAAAAATTAGTACAGAATTTCACCATAAACAAATAATAAAACTACCATATCATCCATTTATTTCACTTCTGCAATCTATCCAAAAGAATAAAATCAGTTTATCAAAGAAATGACTGCATTCCCATGTTTATTATAGCACCATTCACAATAGCTATGATATGGATGATATCCATGTCTTAAACTAGTGCAACACATGTGTGCACTTTCCTCTAGCTCTACCTGTGTTCCCACACAGCACCTAAGATGAATGTGACTTGCCAAGATGTCAATCCATCTACTGACCACAAGACATCAAGAAACTAGACTCAAGCCCCTGAAAACCTGTTCCCTTGCCTTATTTGAAAAGAACATTTCATGGAACCTCCCTCTGTGTCCCCCTCTATAAAAATAAAGGATTCAGATGGCTTACTCTCTTTCCAACAGACCCCTAAGGTCGAGAGCTGTCACTGGACCCCAAGAAAAATGTATTTTCTCTGTTTCTGTGTGATTATTTTGTGTCAACCCAAATACAACTGGAGTGACCCTGACTGATTTAGTCACGTGTTGTGGCAGTGGAATAGCAATACCTAGTAGCTAGGAAAGATCGGGAAGAAGAGACAAACGAAGGTGGCATAATGTGAACTAAAACATAATTAGATGGAAGGAATATTTTCTAGTGTTCTACAGCACAGCATGTGACCACAGTTCATAACAATCTATGATAATTTTTCTAAACAACTTGAAGAGAGGAATTAATAGGTTCCAAGCACAAGGAGATGAAAATGTTTGAGAAGTTGGAAATTGTAACTTCCCTGATTTGATAGATACATATTTTTAAAATGTGTCAAATTACCTCTGTTGCTCCCAGAAAGTTCAATTACTATTTTCCAGTTAAAATAAATTTTTGAAAATAAAAGTTTTAAAATAAATGGAAATAAATTTTTGAACTGCTATACCACACAACCATTCAAAAATAGTAATTCACACATGATCATTTTTTCTAAATGTTGTACTATTATATCAATTAATAATAGTATATGAATAGTACAAAATTATTTTGTATCACTCATATAAAAATACAAATTTTGTTACATTTCTATCATTCAATCTTACTACTTTATTCCTATTCGTATATTTTGGAATATACATAGCTTTATAGGATATTGCTACATCTAGCTTTTGTTGTGGAACAGGTATGTATTTCAAGAATTTTGAAATAAATTTATTAATATCAATTTACAAACAAAATGGTTGCAAGCTCTCATCTACTGAACTCACAAGCAGATAGATGAAAATTGAAACTCTAGATACAACCAATAATCAAGGGATTATTCTAGATTGAAAGCAAATAGAGGACAAGGAAGGAACCCAGGTAAACACAAGCATCATTAAGTTATTCTCTGTCCCCTCTACCCATTGTCATTGCTAATGTCCTGTACATAATTTAGTAATCAAATTGATATATATATATATATATATATATATATATATATATATATATACATATATATGTATGTATATATATATATAAAGGATTTAGCTAACTTTGCTGCAAAGACCCCAAAACAACTATGAAATAATATCTACCTTAAGACCATTTAATACAGTTACACAAACCAGAGACATAAAAATATCACACCTGATTAAGTAGACATTGTGGTATGAAGGCAGGAAGTACAATTTAAGTGAATATAGGAAAAAATCAATTTGATTACACATAATAGGGAAAGTTTATTTTTGAGCTCAAAACAAGGAGGATTGGAATTTAAAAAAAAGAAGGAATAGATTATTTTAGGTTTGGGAAACATTGCTATTTTACAGATTAAAGCAGGTACACCAGGAATAGGGAAGTGATGCACATGGCCATCTTCCTTCTGGTGCACAGGAGAAAGCCAATTGACAAGATACAGACAGATCTAAAATTTCAAAGTTAGGAAAATGGATTTGGTTTGAAAGTAATGAGGTTCTGTTAAATTATTGAGCAGGGAAGTATCACTTTTTAAATTCATTCAGCAAACAATGAGCACTACAAAATGACAAAGAATTCAGAGCATTGGAAATAGAGAATTGAACTTATCAAAGAAATCCCTTCTCCCTAAACCATAGCACTAATTGTGGGGTGGGAAAAGAGTGACCAATTACAATGTACACCCAAATAAATGTATAATTAGTAAAAGTGATTAGCATTATGAAGAATAGATAATAGCAGGATAAGAAAGATAAAAGACATTTTGTATGAAGAAAAATACAGGAGAACAATCTCAGGCATTTGTATACAGAAGAAATAATAAAATCAAATTTCCAGTGAGTATGTTTAGAACATGGGCATTCAAAGTACAGAGCACAAAGTTGATGATGTTGACTGAAGCTATCATACCTCACAGTTTACTCTCCAAAGTTATTTATTTTTATAAACCATATTAATTCTACTTCCTCTAGAAAGGGGTTCCAAGATCCTGAGACTATTTCCTGCCTGTTTTATATTTTATGAATAGTATGGTGAAGAGAATTGTAAAAAACTTTATCAGTTAAATGAAAAATCAGCAGGATCAAATGGACTTTGGTAAACCTCATTTGCTTAATCTTATTGTCTCATAGGACATCTTTAATGAATGTCAAGTGGTTTGCATGTTTTTGGACTTACTATCTGCACAGTATTACACTGCTTTAAGTGCAATGAAATCCCTTCAGAATTTGATAGAACTTTTTAACTTGGCAGTGTACAGACATATGATCAACACTGACTTATAAAGATAGTCTCAGAGTTTCCTTGGTTCATCCCAAATATTAGCAAAAATATACAGAAATATATTCTTTAATTCTGAGAGGAAACATGGCAATTTCAACTCTTCTCAATGCATTCTAGGTAAAGATGTGTCTGAATTTAAATTTCAGTAACTGTAAATATTTACTACTTTTTTTAACCATTTTTTATTATTTCTAAATTTTAATTTCTTATTTATTTCTCTAACTTCTCAAAATTCAACAATGTTGTTAACTAGGATAATATACAATGTTATGATCTTCTGATTTTCCAATTATAACATATAATTCCAAAATAAAATGTTAGACCAAAAAGTATATTAAATAATTTAGACATTCATTTAAAGCTGTTTATATTTAATTAACTTATTACCAGGCTTACATTAATATTTTGGCTTATTTTAATATTTGAGAAAAAACTAATCTACTACCTTTTAATGTTTTGACTTTAGAAATACAAACACATTTTGATAATAGAATTTATATGATTAGATTTGTCAATCAACACACCCCATCAGATCATTAAGTAATAAGAGGAAATAACCTTTAAAAGCAAGACAAAATTTGGATTCTAATTTTCTGTCAGGATGTAAACCATTTTATCTTTTTTTAAAGTGATAAAACTGAAGTATAAAGGTTAATCTTTTTTTATTTCCTTGACTTCTACTATGGTAAACTTCCAAGAATTTATATCATATTCTAATAGAAAAGAGGTAATTTAGATAAAAGATATATATTTTAATTTCTTAAGATGATGATTTTGAAAAATTTCTCAAAACTAACAGGCTAAATATGCAGAGGCAAAGAGGTCAATAGGGATCATGAGTAGGAAACTGAAAAGTAGGTGACCTACACTTGTTCACCAATAACAAAACTAATTAAGTCAATTGGACTTAATTTGGCCTTCTCCCCATAAAATTGTACATCTCCTTTTATAGAAGTATGTTACAACTAGCCTGGGAATTATTATAATAAGGAAAATGTGTAAATACATATAAATGAGTAATGAAATTTAGATAATACATGAAAAATTGTAGATTGTGTTGGACAAAGAACATATACTCTACAATTTAAAAATGAGGTCAGTGGGGTCTAGAATACTCAGTCAAAATTTGATTAAGTAGCATTACATGTCAACTGTGCCTTAGGAAAAAAAGAAATAATATAGAATTTGGAAAAAATAAATCAATGAAAATAATGGAATTCACAGAATGAGTGTTAACATTGGGAAAAGGGATCAAAGAGGGATGATCTATGAAAATTTATACCATTTGTTTTCTATGTTAATTTTCCTTCTAGATAAGTATCCTCCTTAGTCCTTACTGACTGTTTTGCAAATCAGACTAATTAACATGTATAATATATGTTAAAATATTCATTTTTCCAGTAGTATGTATAAAAACTGTTTCTTAGTTTAAAAAATATGTGTTTATAGGAAACTTTA
Organism: Urocitellus parryii; assembly: GCF_045843805.1. NCBI lineage: Eukaryota > Metazoa > Chordata > Mammalia > Rodentia > Sciuridae > Urocitellus > Urocitellus parryii. The sequence goes on from NC_135532.1 coordinate 147,485,121, forward strand.
TTTTAAAATTATTTTGGGTGTTTTTTTATTTTTGTTTTTTGGATACTGGAGACTAAACCCATATTTGCTTTGCCACCAAGCTACTTCCCTAGTCCTTTTTATTTTTATTTTTTTATTTTTGAGACTGGATCTTCTTAAGTTGTTGACACAGCCTCCTACTTGCCATCCTTTGGAATCTGCCTCCCAAATCATTGGGATTACAGGTGGGTGCCACCACAACAAGGGTATTTCATAATCTTAAACACTCACACTGAAACTATTGGGGAAAATTAATTAATTGGGCCAAATTTTATGCTATTATGCATTAATACTGAATGATAAACTTCTCCACTTTAAACCTCCTCCCTGGATTTATCAAAATACACCTGTTAATTTTGAGAGTTGCAGCATTAGGTCATAGATGCTGAGTCTTCAATGGAAGAAAAGACTCTAGAAGTTTGTGGAGCTGTCTGATGGAAATAGCAGGGAATGATATAGAAGAAATTTCCCTACATGCTATAAAAAGAGAGAAAAATTAGATACTTTCAATTAGAATCTTATATCTCAACAATTCCTATTTCAACAGACAACACAGAGATGACTGAAGACAACCACTCAATGACAACTGAATTTATCCTCATGGGATTTACAGATAACCCAAATCTGAAGACCTTTTTGTTTCTGGTATTCTCTGCCATCTATCTGGTCACCATGGTGGGGAATCTAGGGTTGGTGGCTTTGATTTACATGGAGCGCCGTCTTCACACACCAATGTACATCTTCCTGGGCAACCTGGCTCTCATGGATTCCTTCTGTTCCAGTGCCATCACTCCCAAGATGTTACAGAACTTATTTTCCCAGGGCAGAAGAATTTCCTTCTATGAATGTATCACACAATTTTATTTTCTCTGTTTTGCTGAATCAACAGACTCTTTTCTTTTGGCAGCAATGGCTTATGACCGCTATGTGGCCATATGCAGACCACTGCAGTACCACACCCTGATGTCAAAGAAACTCTGCATTCAGATGACCATAGGAGCCTACATAGCTGGAATCCTGCATCCCATGATTGAAGTAGGACTTTTATTTAGGTTGGTTTTCTGTGGGTCTCATCAAATCAATCACTATTTTTGTGATATCCTTCCATTATATAGACTCTCCTGTGTTGACCCTTATATCAATGAATTGATGGTACTTATCTTGGCAGGGTCACTTCTAATCTGTACTATTACCATAGTAGTAATCTCTTATTTCTATATCCTTTTCACTATATTTGCAATGAAATCCAAAGAGGGAAGGGGCAAAGCTCTATCTACTTGTGCATCCCACTTTCTCTCTGTGTCAATATTCTATGGTTCTCTTCTCCTTGTGTATGCCAGACCAAGTTCATTTAAAGAAGGGGACAAAGATACACCTGTTGCTATTTTTTATACTCTAATAGTTCCTTTATTAAACCCTTTTATTTATACTCTAAGAAACAAGGAAGTAATAAATGCTATAAAAAGGTTTTTAAACAAAAGTCAATTCTGTAACTTTCTATAACATATAGCATCTCTCCTTAAAAATTTACTGGAACTTTCTAAACCTACAAATACTGAGAAAATAGCACATATTCATACTGAGAATACTAAATTATTAAAATATTGATGATATTCGATGCAAATTAGTTCCAAAGAGATTGTGTGTGCACAAATATACTTCAAAATTAAATGTCATAAGATAATTCAAGAGTGAACTAAATAATTATTCATGATTGTCAGATTACAATTTTTTACAATTTTCCACAAAATCATCAAATCTAGGAATACTCATCAGCATACGAAAAACTAGCTTCTATTTAATACAGTTGTTATATTTCTCATATCCTAAGCATAATTTTACAATCACAGGCATTTTCCAAGTTCTAAAATATTAACATTTCATTAAACTGATTGAATTGGGTTTTGATTTTGACTTTCTTTCTTTCAAGAGATTATGCTTAACATGTATTCATATAGAATATTTATTCTTTAATAATTAATATTTTCATATTTAGTGTAAATCAATTTTACTTTTAAATTCTCTTTAACAGAGTAACTGTACACTGTGATTTAACAGCCTATAATTTAAAATGATGCTATTTCAGTACAGGAAAAGGCAACATGAGGAAGGATGGGAGAGCCTGGGAAAGTACAGGGGAATAAAATCTACCAAATTATGCCCTGTCCACATAGGACTATACCACAAACAATCCCACTTATACATATAATTATCATGTGCTAATTAGAATAATAATAGTAACAGAAAGGAGATTGATAAAGTAGAAAACTTGGACCTGTTTGAGGAATGTGGAAAGAGAAAGGGAAGGCATGAAGGAATAAGAATGATAAAATTATGCTATGTGTCTGTATCAATATGGCATGACAAATCCCACTACTATATATGATTATAATGCATGATTAAGAGTGATGCTATTTATAATGAAATTCTTCTCAATTTTTATTTTTTCATGTAGTTTGCTTATATGTCAATTATAAATGAAAATGCAATTACTGAAAATATCTATTAAATCAATTTTTTTTCTGCTTGACTTTATTACTTGTTTTGTTGGCCTCTGAACAAAAATATTCATCAAAGAAATGGACAAAGAAAAAGGAAAAAAAATTTTTGAAATATGTTATCTTCTTTATTATTATTTGGATCTCAGGTGTTTCCCAAAATATCCTATGTTAGTGCAAGACTATTCAAGAATGAAATCATTTGATTATGAGAGCTAAAAACTAATTGGTCTTTCATACTTTTAGTGGACTAACACAATAGTGACTGTAGGCAGGTGGAAGGTAACTCACTGGGGTTACACTCTGGAAGTTTCCTCTTCCCTGAGACTCTTTTCCTATCGCTCTCTGCATCTCAACTACCACCACCACCAGCAGAGAAGTGATCCTCAGCTTCACCATTCTACCATGATGTTTCACCTCCCTTGGGTCCCAGGCCAATGAACCCAACTGAACATTGGTTGAAACTCTGAAACAAGGAGTTCAAAATCAAGTTTTCTTTCTCTAATTAGTTCTTCTTTAGATATTTTGGTCACAGCAAGAAAAAATGAATACAGAAACTGGTGTGAAGAAGTGGAGTCTCTGCTGTAACTAATAACACCATGTGCTTTAACTTTTCATATTGATATGTGGGAGAAGATCCAAAAAATTTGAGGATACAACTGGAGAAGACTTAGAACACTGTAAATGGAGCTTAATGGGCAATTGTAGTGTGAGATTAGAAGACACAGAATGGAGATATGAATGAGGAAAACCAAAGACTTTGCTCATGAATTTCAGAGGAGAATGAGAATTCTGTTGGGAATTGGTCCAGAGACCATTTGAGTTATATCTTGACAAAACACTTGTTTACATTTTGTTCATGCCTGGAGATTTTGTGTGAACGTGAATTTTGTTTGAAGGTTATGCCAAAGTTGCAGTGGATTTCCTCATGATTAAAAGATGCCAAAAAAAAAAAATGCCAGTATGAGAGAACATCTGCTGGCCAAGGAAATAAGCAGGTTAACAGAGGCCACATGGACTTCAACCAGCAAAGTCAAAGGGGCAGGGCTGGCCATGCCCTTTGGTGATAATATTTTGCTACCATGTACCCCATATACTAGAAGGTGAGCTATAGGATTGTTTGCCTGGTTGGGTTTAGATCTTGCTTTTGTCCAATCCCTTCTTTCTTTGCCCCTACACATCCTTTTGGAATAGAAATATTTACTCTGTGCATTATGTGTAGGTTATATGAAACTTGCTTTTGATTTGTTTCATGGGTTCACACCCAAGAGTTTGCTTTGAGTCTCTGGTGAGACTTTTGATTTAGGACACTGCTGGATCTGTTAAGACAGTATCTAGGAGATGCACTAAATGTATTTTGCATTGTGACATGGGCATGATTTTTTGAGGGTCAGAGGAAGAATAGTATTGTTTTGATATGAAGTTTTCCCCCAAAAGATCCTATGCTAATGTAGAAATGTTTGGAGGTAAAATTATTAGATTATAAGAGCTGTTACATAATTGGTCCAACCTGATTTGAATGGACTATTTGATAACTGTAGGCACTTGGGTCATGACTGGACATTGTAGGTCATCGGGGTCCTCTCAGGGAAGGATTCCTCTTCCCTGTGGATCCTTCTCCTTTCTCTGTCTCTCTTGCTTGCCACCCTGAAGCTATGCTCCTCTACCACACCCTTCTGCCATGATGTTCTACCTCACTGGATACCCAGAGTAATGGAGGCGGCCAATTATGGAGTGAACATTTGAAAACAAAGATTCAAAATAAATATTTTCTCCTCTAAGTTTTTCTTATTGGGCATCTTCATCACAGTGACAATAATTATGTTACCCTTGGGACAAGATTAAAGTTATCCTTTGATTTTAAGGGATTTCCTTGGTATTGATATCAGGATAATTCTGCACAAATTCCTAGCCTGAGGGGCATGGTTCCCAAAATATCAATGAATCAAAAAAAAAAAACTATATTAAGGATGGATGCAGTCTGAGAAAATGTGTGTCACAACGCTAAAAACTGAAGGAATACCATGATTAGAGGTAAAAACAAAGATGTTTGAAAGCCCTGATGCTAACATAATTATTGTCACTGACCCATGAGTAGAGACAGTCCTTGTTTTAATAATCTATTCCTCAATGTTTAAAAGTTCAAATTTTTAATATGAATTTCCCCATACTGAAGAATATGATATCTCTAAGTAGTTACAATAAAATATTTATCATTCAATACAGCACAAGAATGCTGTATTATAACACAATGCATAACATGTTGTATCACATAACATAAACATAAATGTTCATTTCTTGAAAATACTTAATATAGTCATTGCTTTTGTATTTTATATACTTACGTTTTTAGTTTGTCTCTAAATTTTAGACACTATGAAAAAAATAATGCAACACAATAAGTGGCTTATTCGGATATTCTAAGCATAAATGCACCACAGTTTTATTATAATATATACAGGTAGTCTGTAAATGACCATGTAAAATAATTCTTGAGTGTATAGTGAAGTTGTTTTTGATTAAGAATAATTATTATACTTTGCAACCAAGAAGAGAAAATGAGATTTAACTTTTATATTCTGATAGAGTGTCTCTTAAATAAAACAGTAACTAACTTTTCCAGAATACAAAAAATATTTTCAGTTTATTTATCAATAAGCATTGCTTAGATAATGACAAAAATTGTACTTTTGTATATTCATAAATAATTTTCAAAATATTCAAATTTAGGGATATTTTAAAAGTGAAGAAAACCTAAAATATAATGGGAAAATTATTTTATTTATTGATGATAAGCCTCTAGTTACAAAAGTCTGAAAAAACTTCCCTAAAATATGTGAATGAATAGAAAATTGTATATTAAATATAGTGTAGACAAGAATAAGACACAGAGAATGCTAACAAAAAATGTATTTTTAAAGTTATACATATTTTGAATAATTGTAGGCTTTTATATAAAATTGTGTATTCAAAGTATGCTAAAGCCAAAGACTTATGGTAAATTTTGGAAGAAAAGAAAGATGATTTTACCAACCCGTGTTACTTCTGCCCTTGAAATATTGGCTCATGTATATCAGGTCTAATCTAATTGATTATTTTTTTGGTAAAATTCTTTTGTATAGGCTCTCCTGTACTGATCTCTCTCTCTCTCTCTCTCTCTCCCTCTTTGTTGTTGTTGTTGTTGCCAATCCAAATATATACCATTTCCACTGTCTTGATCACTTATCTCTGTATTATTTTCATAACTTTCTAAATGAAATCCAAGGAGGGAAGAAGTACAGCACTTTCAACCTGTGCATCCCACTTTTTCTCACTCTTAGTATCTACATTTTTCACCTCATGTGTATTAGACAATTTGGAGAAGAAGGTAAAGATACACTAGTGACATTAATTTACAATAGTAATTTCATTTTAAGCCCTTTTATATACAGTTCAAGAAATAAGAAGGTAATAAATGTTCTAGAAAAAGTTATGAGAACTTATAATATTCTTAAATGCCATCATCTACAGCAAATTGATTCAATATTAAAATGTTTGCATAAACGATGAACATAGAAAAATAAATGTACACAATATGTGACATTAAATCATTCAGTTACATATTTTAAGATAGGTATTAAAATTAAAAAATTGTTTGGAAAATTTTAATCCAAATTACTTAAACTGAATAATAGTATATTGTGTGTGTATATACCACATTCTTTATCCATTCATCTATTGAAGGGCACCTAGGTTGGTTCCTTAGTTTAGCTATTGTGAATTGAGCTGCTATGAACACTGATGTGACTGTGTCACTGTAGTATGTTGATCTTAAATCTTTGGGGTATAAACCAAGGAGTGAGATAGCTGAGTCAAATGATGGTTGTAGGGATTCTGACTGTGGAAGTATATAGAGAAGCATTCCTCTGGTGAGCAAACTTCCAGCAGATAACAGGCACTCTGTTTCCCACCCAGAATGCCCTGCAGTTTCTCCTAGGATCCAGTAAAATAACTAAATATGTGTGCAATGTCTAGCTGCTATGGCAATGACTTGCTTGAGAAGGCTCTGTGCTAGAGTCTTATCAAACTCATCCTTGATCTCAGGCACATAACTCCTGGGAATAAAGGAACTTGCTTGCCAGATAACTACAATGTTTCACAAAACTCTGGTGCTCCTGGATCTGCCCATCTAACAATAACTTTAGACAATGAACTTTCTTGAGAGCTGCACAAACTCCTGACATTGCACACTGTAACTATAGAATGTAACTGCAGAATAAGCAACCTTACTGATACTATAAACAATAATGTAGTTATAGTACTAATGACCAAATGTAACCTATTAATATGAATAAATGTGGCCACTTGGTTAAGCAGCCATCTTTCCTGCCTCTGTATCTTGTCTCTGTGTCTCTTTTTATTTTCCTTACAGATGGTTCCATTCCAAGTTTCCTGAGGTATCACTATACTGCTTTCCATAGTAGTTGCACCAATTTACAGCCCCACCCCCCCAGAAATGTTTGAGTGAACCTTTTCCCCCACACCCTTGCAAACACTTATTGTTGCTTGTATTCTTGATAATTGCCATTCTGACTAGAGTGAGATAGAATCAGAGTAGTTTTGATTTGCATTTCTCTAATTCCTAGAAATGTTGAACACTTTTTTCATATATTTGTTGATCAATTATATTTCTTTTTCTGTAAAGTGTCTGTTAAGATCCTTAGCACATTTGTTGATTGGATGATTTTTTTTTGGGGGGGGGAGTGTTAAATTTTTTGAGTTCTTTATATAAAGGATTTTTGTTTGTTTCAAAGCATCAACAATATTATGGAATATAAAACACAGACTTGCATATCAAACACCGAATAAACATTTAAAATCGTGAAGAGACTATTTTTTATATTTTATTAGTAATAAGATGTATCCAAATTATATATAGTCATTAGCTACTTCTAATTTTCAAATTTTCTATAATTTTTCTTTAATCATGACTTTTTTTGCATGGATTTATTTATAACACTATCTATAGATAAAAGATATTAAAATATTTCAACTCTGGGGCAAATAATTTCTGTATCTTGACAGTCTTTTAATGTGTTTGTGATGTTTATGATCTATAAATGTTTTAATTTGAAGTACTCATTATATACTATTTCTTATGCAATCACTATCATGCCTTTGGTCTACAGTTTTGTTTTATTTTAATCTGAAGGCTACTGTTGACCAGTATTATTGGCATTTCCTCTTTTTATAGTCTTAATCTCCTCCTCCTCATTCTCATTTTTTTTGAAAAGTTTAAAATTTTCAAGGTTGTCTCTTGATTTTTCTTAGAGAAAAAGAAGATTGATGTTATCCAAGAGTAAATTCCCACATAAAATTATAAGAGAAAAGGGAAAAAAAAGAGAGAGAGAAACAAAAGAAAAGAAAGATTGTTTGTGATCCTGGGTCAGCAAGCACATATTTCACCCTTTCCATTTGTGTTAAAATTTCTAAGTCCATATCTCACATTTAGAGATTTTTATGAATAAATTTTTGAATTTTTTCCATAGTTCAGATTTTTTATTGGTACATTATAGATGTACATACTAGCAGGATTCTTTCTGACATAATCATATGTGCACAAATTTAATTTACTCCATTCAGTCCTTGGTTCCTCCCTTTCCCTCCACTCTTCATTCCCCCTATTCCCTTTCTTCTACTCTGCTGGTGTTTCCTCTACTCTATTTATTTATTTTTGGTTGATGATTTAGAGATATACATAAAGATGGAATACATTGTGGTATATTTGTAAAAGCATATAGTGTAATTTTGTCAAAATCACTCTGAGTTTCCTCCCCTTTCCTATCCCTTCTTCCTCCTCCTCAATCACCTGTTTCTACTTCACTGACTTTCTCTCTCTCTTTAGGATATCAGACCCCATACCCCACTCTTTCCCCCCTTGCTTTGCTCTAGATTCTGCATATAAAACACTCAACCCTTAATTATTTTGAGTGTAGCTTATTTTACTTAGAATGATGTCTTTCATTTCCATCCATTTTCTGTCAAATGCAGTAATTTTATTCTTCTTTATGGCCAAGTAAAACCCCATTGTATATATGTGTATATGCACACACAAAAACACACACATATAACACACACACACACACACATACATATGGCACATTTTCTTAATCCATCCATCTGTTGATGAGCACCTGAATTGGTTCTATATTTTGGCTATTGTGAGTTGTGCTGCTAAATATTGATGTGGCTGTATCACAATAGTATGCTGATTTTAGATTTTTTTGGATAAATTCCAAGGCATAGGATTGCTGGGTCATCTGGCCATTCCATTCATAGTTTTTTGAAGAATCTCCATACTGTTTTCCAAAATGGTCATACCAATCTGCAGTGCCCAAAACAATGTAAGAGTGTAACTTTCTCCACATCCTCAACAGCATTTGTTATTATTTATATTCTTGGTAATTTACATTCTGACCAGAATGACATGAAATCTCAGTATAAATTTTGATTTTCATTTCCCTGTTTGTTAGGGATATAGAACATTTTTTCATATATGTGTTGGACATTTATATTTATTCTTTTGAGAAATATCTATTTAGCTTTTTGTCCATTTATTGATTGGGTTATTTGGGGGTTTGTTCATTTATTTGATGTTAGGGTTTTTTTTTGTATTATTTACATACTCTGGATATTAATGCCCTATCAGAGAAGTAACTGGCAAAGATTCTATCCCATTTTTAGGCTGTCTTTTCATGTTGTTTATAATTTCCTTTGCTGTGCAGAAGTTTGTAATTTGATTTCTTCCCACTTAATGATTCTTGGTTTTATTTCTTGAGCTTTTAGCATCTTTTTAAAGAAATAGGTACCTACATCAATACGTTGAAGCATCGAGTCTATGTTTTATTCTAGCAGTTGCAGAGTGTTTGGTCTAATTCCTAGGTCTTTGGTTCATTTTGACTTGATTTATGTGCAGGTTGAGATAGAGATCTAGTTTCATTCTTCTACATTTGAATACCCAGGTATCTCTGCACAATTTGTTAAAAAGACTATTTGTTCTCCAAGACACATTAACAATTTTATCAGATAACTGTACCTATGTGGATTTTGTCTTTATGTCTTCTATTATGTTCCATTGGTCTTCATGTCTATTTTGATGCAATAGTTTAATTTCTTTACATAGTATTAAAGTAGACTTTATTTTAGAATGTTGTGAACTGAGAACTAAAATTTGATTCAAGACTAGCCAGTCATTCCAGAAACTTGTTTATTCTTACCTTACTGGTCTCGTGTCTCCTCTTTGCATATGCACATCAATAAAATCAGATGAATATGCATACTCAGAGAAGTCAATCCCTAGCCTATCTCTCTTCACAGCAAACACAAAAGAGTCCCAATTCCTACACTTATATCCTAGGAATGAAAAAAAGACTTTATAAACACCCCCCAAAAAACAAGCTGAAACATAATAAGCTATGATTGTGAAAGACTCTTCTGCTTCTACCCATGTCTGTTATTAGGGTGCAAGAGTTCACATATAAGATACAAATTTTCTCTAATCTTTATTTATGTGACTCTATTTTTATTACTGTTAATGTCTTAATACTAAGATGGTCCCCCAAATGTGGATTTCAGGCTACATTAACTCACCAAATCTCCAATTTCATACACCCAACTGCCTATTTTACACGATAACTTAAATGTCTCAAAAACATCTCAAATTTAACATGATCAAAACACAACTCTTGAAATTCCCCTAAATATTATCCCTTCCTTGTCTTCTTTATTGAAGGGTAGCTTCCTTTAATGAATTGGGCAAGTCAGAAATTAAGAGTAGTCCTCCATTTCTCTCTCCCCTCAAACCAAACTTTCAAGAGAACTGTCAACTCTCTCCCTTTTCCTCCAATGTACCAAATCTCTCCATTCACATAACACCCATATAATTCTCTCTCACCCAAACAGTATCAACATCTTCAAATCTGTCTACCTGCTTTTGCTGATTTTATTTCTTTTACATTTTTGTTCACGTTCCGATTATTGAAGCAGCACTTACTGAAAGGTGCTTTACAAAAGTTGTAGTCCCCTGTCCACTATGATCTATGTATTTCAAGTCACAGATGATTAAGTGGAAATTTTTCTATAATGTCCAGTGAGATTGCAGCAATCTGCATTTGGGGTAAAATTGGGAGTTCATAACCCACTTCAATATAATGTATGAAATATGATATGTCAAGAGCTTTGTAATGTTGTGAACAACCAATAAAAAAAAATCAAAAAAAAAGTCCAGTGAGTACCATTAAAAAAAGTCCAGTGAGTACCATTTAGCTGAATAAAAGGAAAAAAATCTGATTACAAAGACCAAGAAAAGTTCTCATGGAGGAATTCATGTTTGAGCTCAAAGAAGAGCTCAATGGAAAAGGGAAGTCACTATAGGTGAAGGAACATTGCTATCATATTAACCGAGGCAGGTGTTCAAGGAACAGGGCAGTGATTTCACCAGCAAAGCAAGAGACAAGATGCAGACAGATTGTGGAGTATCTGGAACTCCAAAAGAAGGACAATGGATTTGGTATGAAAAGTTATGCAATTCTATTGTGAATCTTGAGCAGGAAAATATAACTTTTTAAAATTTATTCAACAAATAATAAGCATTAAAAAATGCCAAGCACTATTCATAGATCTGGAAATACAGAATTGGATATATAAAAGAAATCCTTTCTCGTGAAGTCAATGTGCTAACTGTAGGAAAGGGGAAGGAATCACTAATTATAGATGTACTGACAGATAACACTTTAGTGAAGTGTGATTAGCAGTATGAAGATGATTAAAACCACAGCACAAGAAAAGTAAAGTGTAGGTTGTAAAATAAGAAGTAGAAGTGAAAGTCTCAGTAATTTGTATATAGGAAAAAATAAAATAATAGCTTTACTACATGCATTGTAGACTATGGGGACTAATTCCAGCCAGAGTGAAGAAACTGCCAATCTTCTAGTTTTCTTTCCAAAGTAATTTTGTTTTCATGAACTACATTAATTACACTTCCTCCAGCTGAGCCATTTTCTGGTTAACATGTTAAAGAGAATTTTATAAATTGTATAAATTAAGCCAATTACATATAAACCAGCAAGGTAATCATCAGACTTTTTAGTGCATGTCATTTGCTTTAACCTAATTATCTCAAAGGACATCTTTAATTAATTTCAAGTGGTTTGTATGCTTTTATGACTTAATATCTCCATAGAAAGTACTTATATCTGAGAAGAAAAATCCCTTCAGAATTTGATGAAAAACTTTTTAACTTGGCAGTATAAAGACATATTATTAACACTGACCTATAGGTAATCTCTGAGATTTTCATTCTCTTAATCCCAAATATTTTAGCAAGAATGTACACAGTTTTATTCCTAAATTTGGCAATCTTCACCATAAAGCAAATAAGGAACTTTGAAAAAGCTCTTCTCACTGAAATGAAATTAAGAGAAATATTAAAACTTAGTCTTATTGTTAATATTAACAAAAAAATAATTACTTCCCTAATTTATAATTTTCATCGTTTCTAAATTAAACTCCTTTCTTTTTGTTTTAGCTCTTAGCAAAACTGAATGGAATGGGGAACTATGATGAGTTGCAATACTATAATCATCTGACTTCCAGATTATAAGATATCATTTCAAAATCTACAGGTAAGATCTAAAAGCTTATTTGAAGAATTCAAGCATTATCTTTTTTCTTTACCTTATTATACAGTTTATATAAAATACTTGAGTGAACAAATTCTACTACCTTTATTTTTATGTTTTGACTAAACAAATACAAATTTTTTAATACAGAATTTATAATTACATTTGTCAGTTAATATAATCCCATAAATCACAAGGTAATAAGGAAATGGGCTTCTGAGACAAGGATTTAAAGGGTTCTTCTTTTTATAAGTGCTAAAAATGAAATTTGAAAGTGGCTCTGATTTAACTTTTAATTGACTATGGTACACTTTAAAGAATCTTACATAATGTTCTGAGGAAAAGGAAACAGTAGAGAAGAATCAAATTAGATAAAAGGAAGATATCAATTTTTTTTAATATTATGATTTTGAAAGTTCCCTTGTAGACACTTTTTCAGGGTTAACAATCTCAATATGCAGAGGCAAAAAGTTCACTGAAGATCATTAGTAAGATCCTGAAATGAAGATCACCCACAACTGGTCATAGGGTTGAGGTAGGTTTAGAATTAATTTTGCCTTCTCCCTGTAGTATTGTATAGCCCCTTTAAAAGAAGTATGTAACACCTAACTTCAAAATGCTTATAATAAAATAAGAAAATTGTTCATAAATTATACATGAAAAATTGAAGATGGCCTGGGTGTAGAAAACATGTTCCACAATTCACACTGTACTAGGACAATTGGCTAAAATTATTAGCTTTGTATATAAACTATGTCTTCCAGAATAGGAAGAAAGACATAGATTTAAACAAAAATCAATCAAATTAATTAAATGGAAAAAGACAGAGTTTATGAAAATGAGTAAAATTCTCAGAAAAGAATGAGAATTGATATTCTGTGGACATTTATTTCTTTAGCCTTTCTAAGATAATTTTCAATAAGATAAATAGCACCTTCCTTGTTTGTTAGTGATCTTTGTGCAATTTGTAATTAATATAAAGTTAACACATCTGTAATATGCTTTTTAATAACATTCACTTTTCTTGGATAACATATATAAATAGTTTTCTCAAATAAAATACATATGATAGGAAAATCTATTTTAAAATTATTTTAGAGGTTGTGGCTCAGTGATACAGTGCTTGCCTAACATGTGTGAGGCAATGGGTTCAATTCTCAGCACCGCATATAAATCAATAAAATAAATGTCCATTGACAACTAAACAAATATTTAAAAAAATATATACAGCATCAAAATTTTGGGGGATCAATGGTTCAAATACTGCTACCCTAAATTTTATGCTTCATTGCAGAAATGCGAGAAGATAAAACATTTTCATTTTTAGTATCCTCCCTGAACTAATCAAAACATCCTTATAAATGTTTAGAGTCACAGCTTGAGGTCAGAGATACATTTTAAGGCAACAAGAACTCTTAGATGTAAATAAAGCTGTAAATCATAGACAGGAGGGGATGCTTGAAGAACTTCTCTCATTAAAAGAAAAACTGAATGAAAAATTGTATGTTCCCTGTTAGGAGCTTATATCTACTTAACTTCCATCTCAACAAAAAAGATAGACATGACTGAGGACAACCAATCATTTACAACGGAATTTATCCTTATTGGGTTTACAGACCACCCAGACATGAAGAGTCTTCTGTTTGTGGTGTTCTTTGCCATCTATCTGGTCACCATGGTGGGGAATCTAGGGTTGGTGGCCTTGATTTACATGGAGCGCCGTCTTCACACACCAATGTACATCTTCCTGGGCAACCTGGCTCTCATGGATTCCTGCTGTTCCTGTGCCATCACTCCCAAGATGCTAGAGAACTTCTTTTCCAAGGACAGAAGGATTTCCCTCTATGAATGCATGGCACAGTTTTATTTTCTCTGTCTTGCTGAGACTGCAGACTGCTTTCTTCTGGCAGCAATGGCTTATGACCGCTATGTGGCCATATGCAGCCCCCTGCAGTACCACACAGTGATGTCAAAGAAACTCTGCATTCAGATGACCACAGGAGCCTACATAGCTGGAAACCTGCATCCCATTGTTCATGTAGGACTTTTATTTAGGTTAACTTTCTGTGGGTCTCATCAAATCAATCACTTCTTTTGTGATGTCCTTCCAATATACAGACTCTCCTGTGTTGATCCTTATATCAACAAATTGATGATAATTATCTTGGCAGGGTCAGTTCTAATACTTACAATTACTATTGTGCTAATCTCTTATTTTTATATCCTTTTCACTATATTTACAATGAAATCTAAAGAAGGAAGGGGCAAAGCTTTATCAACTTGTGTATCCCACTTTCTCTCTGTTTCCATATTCTATGGTTCTCTTCTTTTCATGTATACTCGACCAAATTCCCTTAATGAAGGGGATAAAGATATACCTGTTGCAATTTTTTATACTCTAGTTATTCCTTTATTAAATCCTTTCATTTATAGTCTAAGAAATAAGGAAGTAATAAATGTTATGAAAAGAATTATAAAGAAAAGACAATTTTGTAATATTGTAAAACAACAATTAACCTTGGAAAATTGATTTCAACTTAATATATTTAAAAACCTACAAATACTGAGAAAGTGGAAATGGTCACTTTGTAATCAAAATAGTAAATTATTTAAACATGATGGCATTTGAATCAAAGAAGTTTGTAGATGAGAAATTGTGCTAAAACATACTTCAAAATCTAAGGCAGTGAGATTCATCAAGAGTGAACTGAATAATTATTCATTAATGCCAAAGTCACAATTTTCAAAATCAAATTCAAAAAATGCTGGGACAAAAGTCAGTTCGCATAAAAGTAGTCCCACTTATTATTCAAATTTCTCAAGTCCCAAAATATAATCTTGCAATTGCAGGCTTATTTTTAGTTCACAAATATTAATCATTCCAGAAGCAACTCCATCTGTGGGAAGTAACTGTTTGAATTTGATTTTCAACTTGAATTTGGTCCTTTCCTTAGATTATTTATGCAGAGTATTTTCTCATGAAGAATAGTTTCATATTGTTAGTCATTTTTACACTAAATATTCTGAGACTATCTGTATATTATGGTCAATCAACCTGTGGCTTTAAATGATACTGTTCATAATGAAATCTATATATTTTAATTTTTCTTGCAGTTTGTTTATTTTCCACTATAGATGGCAATGTAATTAGTCTTAATTAAATTGAGTTTTAATTAAATTAGGATTTTTCTTCCTGATATTATTACTTGTTTTGTTTTTCATTAGGAGTACCAAAACATGCACTGATTCCAATGAAAAACATTGATCTGTTCATACTATTAACAAAAGATGAAGATATTGTTCAAGTATTATAGGCAGAAAAATAACAAAAATCCTAATGCTCTAAACAAAATATTTGTTATTCAATTAAATGTAAAAGTACAAAAAATGATTTATTAAATTGTGCTATCTACTAGACCCTAATCTAGATATTTCACGTATATTATATATGAACTAATTAGGCATTCTTTTTATGCTTTGTTTTTAAATGAGAACCACCAGTTACTAAATTAAATTTCATTTATGCAACTTGCCCAACCTCACATTCAGTTAAGTCAGAGGGAACTGGAGTGTGAATCAATACTGCCTTTTCTCCACATGCTTGGGTTTTAGGAAATGGAGGTTGTATTACCTGTGGTATTTAGATATAAGTAACAACAGAAGTAAACTGTTCATTTAAAGATGAAAACTATTTTGACAGTTAGAGCAAAACATAAATTATCATGACCAAAGTCATTGTGTATAAAAGTGAGTGTGTCACTGAGAATGGGAAGTGTAGGTAAACCATGGGATAGATTCAACAAAGTGGCAAAAATAGGAGAGAATGAGTGTGGGAAAGTAAGGGTAGAAGTGGATCAGATTCCAGAGAGAATTAAATGCCACCCTAAAGAATCTGAGTTGGTTCTGAGGCTAAGACTTTATCATCTTCCTAGCAGCAAAGCAATATGATTCTTTCAAAAAATTAGTTTGGCAATTGATTGGAAAGAGACTGGAATGAGCCTAGTTTCAGTAATTCACTTGCTAGGTGAGAATATGGGAATGAGAATAGGCTCAGAAAGGGTAGGGGTACACACATACAAACAGAATTTAAAGAAAAAATCATATTGTATATTGCTACTGTGGGAAAATAAATGAAATACCATCTTCTTCTCTGCACCCACCAAATCACATCTGACTTTATATTACTAGTTCTCAAACAATCCCTGATGTATTTGGTCATGCAGTAAGTATTTCCTTTGAAGTTCTTATTGTAATTATGTTACTTAGTGTACAATTATTTTACGTTTGAATGTTAGTAACTTTCTTTCATTTCTTTCAGGTTTAATTTCTAATCAGGTTAATACAGATAAATACAACCTACAACAATGGCTTTTAAGGGTCTTAAATAGATTTTTCAGACTATTAAAAAAAAAAAAAAACCTCCAGGGGCCAAAACATTTGAAAATTCTATGCATGTTGTACACACTCTATTTTACCCCTTGTTAGTGAATTATAGTTCTACATAATTGTTGAGTCTATTTCTACAAAAATACATAAATGAAATTTAATTTACTTTATTCAGTACCTGGTGGCCACAATTTTCCCTCCCTTCTCCTTCCTCTATTCTTCCTCTGCTCTACTGGTCTTCCTTTCACTCATTTATTTATTTATGATTAGTGCTTTATAGATAAACATACAGGTGAAATGCACTGTGTTATATTTACATATGTACATAACATAATTTGGCCACTATTTGCATAATGAATTTGACAAAATTATGCAATGTGCATCTATAAATACACACACTGCAGTGTTTTGTTTTATTTTGTACCAGAAATTGAACCACTGAGCCACATCCCTAGCCCTTTTTATTTTTTATTTTGAGACAGGGTTTCACTAAGTTTCTTAAGGCTTCCGTAAGTTGCTAAGGCCGGCTTTAAATTATGATCCTGCTGCCTCCTGTGCACCACCATACATGATTATACACTGTGTTTTAATGGACATTTTGAGTTGTCAGAATTACATCCATTTCTTTATTTCCCTTTCCTAGTAATACCATGATTTTTTGCTGAGTATTTCTTTATTACCCAGCCTTAATCCATAGCAACCTTGAATACCAGACGTCTGCACATGAAAATATGTGAATTGTGTGGGGATAGTAAGACAAAAATTTCCAATATCTAATATGTTAAATACTAATAGATAAAATCTACTATTTTTTAGAGACTTAAATACATTTTTAGTGAAAACAAATGCAGAGACCAGAATGTTTGAGAAGCTCTGAATTGAATAGAGTACTCACTCTATTTTAATGGATATATTCAGTTGCCTTGATTTCTTTCACTTTTCCAGTAATACCATGATTTATGTTATATATTTCTTTATCAACAACTCCTAAACCTTATAAACACTAATCCCAGACATCTATTTATGGAAGAGTTGTAACTTATTTAGGGTCAGTGTCTGGGGAATAAGTTTGTTTTATTCTAAAAGAGATCTATACAAAAAAAAATATCATCTTGGTCTCTCTGAATATCAAGGTGTATGGATGTGAAAACTGTCAGAGTCTCTTTCCATTTTATCTCCAAAAAACAATCAGCCTAGACATGTGCTCAACACTGAAATAAAGCAACAGCTGAAGTATTCACTGATAAACAGACATAAAAATATCTGGCCTAAGCCATCCCTTCTGCTTATATAATACAATAGATACTAGTATGCAGGCTTGTTTTGGGAAAGGTGTTTTATTTGCAAATGATTAAATGTTAATTGCTAATTCATGTCTCTTTCTTATAATGTCCCTTTATATCTAAGTTAATCCTCATACACTATTAGTTTACAAATACTTTTTAGTGGTATCTATTTCATCATTCAACACATCTTTTAAGTCTTTTACTCTCATTACTATTTTTCAGTTTCAATAACCCCACAATAAAAAATTAAGAGAGATCTCAATTTGTCCACAGAAATGCAATGGCAAAGTACAGAAATCGAATACAGGCTATCTGAATTCAGAATCTATAGTCTAAAACATTAAATCATAAAAGAAATAACATAAAGTACAAATCAATGACAGAGAACTGTTTAAGAATCTAAGTGTTTAAGTGGGCAGATATTCACAAATGATGCCACTCATTTACAGTTACCCCCAAATTTATTTTGAAAAAATTAAAAAAAAAAGATTTAGCAATGCAGCTAAAACTCACATGCATTTTTAGCCAATTAATGAATTAAGTGATTGTCACCTGTTTACATTTATTCATCTCAAAATATTTATACACACATGTAAAATATATGCATAAATATAATAAATATACACATGTGACGCGCATATACATATTTTTACATATATTGTGTATACTGTGCATATTTATACACATAATATACTTGAGTTAAATTAAATTTAAGTGTGAGGATACCTCTGCCTCTGAGTCCTTATGTAATGAACTTCAACCTAATCTAGTATGTAAACCAAATGAAAGCCTATTTTAGGAGTATGTCCTTGTAACCAGCAGCTGATTCTTAGTCAATTTCAGCAGCAGAGCTTCAGTTACAGTTGTCTAGCTGAATAAAATAAAACAAATCAGTAAATTGTAACTAATTAACCTGTCTTTACATATTAGTTTTGTTTTCTGTCCAAAAATGCTTGGCCACATTACAGCCCAGAAGTTCTTGGAATTGATTCTGATTCTGAAGGCTGCCTGATTCAGAAATGCTGAATATAAGCCAGTTGAAATTTTAAAACTGAATTTGTTTAATTTGTAGATATACAATTTATATCCACACCTTTGTAATATGTACTAATGTACTTATGATATATATATATATATATATATATATATATATATATCATGTTTTTGATGGCTAATAATGCAATAGTCAGGTACTATTGGACATTTGTAAATCTTCTTCAATAAATGGTACTGGGAAAATTGGGTATACATATTCAAAAGAATGAAATTACAAACTTGTTTTACCCTGTACACAGGATAATGCGTAAACCAGGTGAAAAAAAAAAAAAAAAGCTATCTCCTCAAGCACTTATCATTTCAGTATGATGAAAGCTTTCAAAATCCTTTCTGCTGGCCTTTTGAAACGAACAGTATTGTTATGTAGGGTCATTGGCTGTTGATTCTTCTTAGAACTAATTTATTATATGCTTAGTATATATTGAATATGATATATTATTTGAATTATGTGTTATTTTATTTGAATTATAATAATCCGTGATTATTTTGTTTATAGTTTAGGTAAGCATCAAAACATTGCTTTGGAATTCTGGAGGATGATTCAAAACTTTTTCGTTTTTTTTAATTGATTTTATTTATTTTTTAAATACACAACAGCAGAATGCATTACAATTCTCGTTATACACATAGCTTTTTGTTAAATTTTAGATATTTCTAGAAAAATAAATAAAAGAAATAGTAAATACATTATATATTAAAATATATGATAAAGTTTGAATAATTAAAACACTCTGGTTTTAAATCAAGAATTGATACACATAAGAATGTAACAAATCAGATTATTCAAAGTAAATTCCCACAAAAAATAAGAAGGGAATCAAAATTCAACAAGAATAAAAGTACTGTTTATTGATCCTGGGACAGTTGAGTACATATTTATCGTTTTCATTACTGCAAAATTTATAAGCCCTCACCCTACATTGAGAGAGATGTTATTAACAATTTTTTATTTTTTTCATAACTTGAATTTAATGTATAGAATTGAAGTAGATAAAATTTGTTTTGGAATGTTGCAAAGTAAGAATTAAAATGTGGTTTTGGACCAGCCATTAGTTACAGAAGCATTTACTAACCAGCTCTTCCCTTACTTTCTCACTCCTGCCTCCGTTTGTATGTGCATACTGATACAATCACATGTGTAGTCATACACAGGGAAGTTTATTTCTAGTCTTTGCATAGCCAAAACCAAACAGTCCCAGTGCATTCACTTTTATCCTGAGAAATAAGAGAGACACTTAAATACAAACAACAAAACTACAACTAGGGAAGATGCTTTTGTTTCTAATACATTCTGTTATTAAGGATCCAGAAAATATCAATTTTCTCCTTCTTTAGTTCTATGTGACTTGATATTTCAATGTTTTTATTACTGCATTATAGTTATTCATACTAGTGGGGTTCATTTTGACATAACCAATCATTCATGGAGTATAATTTACTCTAGTTCATGACTTTTAATATCTTTATACAAGGTGGTCCAGAATATATATTTATAGCTGGGTTAACTCACCTAATTTCCAGACTCCTTATCCTAACTGCATTTTTCACATGGTAACTTGAATGTCTCAAAAACAACTCAAATTTAGCATGATCAAAATGACTCTTGAATTTCCCCTAAACATTGCCCCTCCTTGAAGTAATGGTAGATTCTACCTACTGGAATGGTTTTCTCAGAATCCTAGAGCTGAAATAATCTTTTACTAAAATGTGAGCACATTCTTCATTTATATTCTAGAAAGCTGTGTTACTTTTAAGGAATTATATGTTCTGTTTTCTATTATACTGTTGTCTCTAATGATTTTCAGGAAACTTTTCTTATTTGGAACTTTATTAAATTTCAGAATGTACATTTTTTATTTTTTTTTCATTTAGTTTTCAAGATAGTAATGGCTTATTTCTTTCCTTAGTCTTTTGCTTCTCAGTTTTCTTATCTTGGCATTTTATCTTTGCTTTCATTGTTTTTCTTCACCTTTTCTTGCTTTTACACCCTCCTTCCTTAATTCCATTCTTTGTCCTTCCTTTTCCTTTATTTTTTTTTTCATTTTTTTCTTTACTTTCTTTTTTCCTCTAATTCTCTCTTCCTCCTTTATTTCATTTCCCTTTATTTCTTGATTTTTTTATCTTTCTTTCCTTTTCCTTTTTCCTGTATTATGCTCTTAATCTCCCTTTCTTCCTTTCTCTCTCTGTTAGACTCTCCCTCTAAATATTTAAAGCTTTACTTTCTTTTGAGAGAAAACCTCAGGGTACAAAATAAATACTTTTCACTTAGAAAAATTAGAATATATAAATCCAGTTATCAGTGTTCAGAGTAAGTTTATTTGTGAATGTCCCATGAAAATCTTTAACATTTTTAAGTAATCATGAACTCAGTTTTTAACATATTTTCTTAGCTTAAGTAAATTATCATTATTACACTTTCACCAGTGGGAACTCCTCCCAAACACTTTTTTCTGGAATCTTTTTGTTCCAGAATCTTTCTGATATGATCCCAGTAGTCTCTAAAAAGTTTACCATTCTCCAACATAAGAAATATAATTCAAGGCACTGCAATTTCTATTCAGAATTGTAATCAGACATTTTCCAAAGATATCTTACACATAATAATTTTCAGTGTTTTCTGGTCTATATTTTCTGTTTATTTAAAAAATAAGTGAACAAACAATGCATGAATGTATGCATACTCTTATATAACTTTACTCAAATGGTCATGTGGGAAGGAGTTGTTTAGACATTTTGGCATTGCTTTTTAAAACTTTGCAACATCATTCTGTAAATCATTCTGTAACAGTAGTAAGTCTGGTAAAATGACATTGACCCCTTTGTAAAAATATATATTAGTCTGTTATGTGTTTATTTAACTTTATTTATACATGAATATTGAAATTCTTGCCAATATTTTTCCTGAAATATCCCTACTGGTCCCTTTTATTTGTAGACAATTTAAATTTATACATATACACACACATATTCCAGAATGCCTAGGAAGTAGATTTCCCAAGATTCCATTCACCATCAGCAGCCACCCAGTCATTCAGTGGTCACTGCAAAAAAAAAAAAAAAAAAATGTTCCTAGGGGTTTGGCTGCTTTTTAACTGGAAGCAGACCTTGATTCTTTCTATGTGTTGCTATTCTGCAGGATTGTAGGATGCTGGAGTTAGGAGGTCATAGAGTCTTTCACTGATATTTCAAAGGTTGGTCTGGGAAGTTGGGGTAGTGTGTTTCATGGTCAGAATTCGTGGGGTGGCCCCTGAGAAGGGGATTCATGAGGAAATTTAGCATGCTATGGACAGATCCAGCCTAAGTAAAAGGACATGTGGGCTGCAACTGGCAAGAACATGGGGATGGGGCTGCAGAAGCCCTTTGAAGATCACATTTTGCTACCACCTGCCCCAGATGCTGGAGGTGGGGCTACAGGACTTGTTTGCCTATATGGATTGCTTTGATTGCATCCATGTCCCTATTCCTCTCCTTTGGAATAGAAATGCTTACTCTGTGCCATTATACATTGGGTGTATATAACGTCCTATGATTTTTTTTCAGTGTCTCACAGCCAAAAATTTGCCTTCAGTCTCAGAGTAAACTTTCAGTCTGCACTTTTGGGTGGTATTGGAATTCTTAAGATTATGAAAATGCTTGGAGGTAGACTGAATGCATTTGCATTGTGAGATGGACAGAAGTTTTGGGAACCAGTGCCATAATGTTATGGTTTAGATATGAGATATTTCCCTAAAAGCTCATGTGGCAATGCAGAATTGTTTACTTGAAATTATTAAATTATTAGAGCTGAAATCTAATAAGTGGGTTCATCCATTAGATGAATTATTTATTTGTAGGCAGGTGCTGCATTTCTGGAGGAAATTGGTAACTGGCAAACCAAACTCCTCATATTATTCTCATTCTCTCTCTCTCTCTCTCTCTCTCTCTCTCTCTCTCTCTCTCTCTCTCCCTTTTTTTTCCTTCCCTCCATCTCTCTCCTGCTTTCCAGCTTCAATAAGGTGGGCAGCTTTCTTCTACATGCACTTATGTTTTGCTTTATCTCAAGCCCAGTCTGATGGAATCCTGTGACCATGGATGAAATCTCTGTTCATAGTTTGAATATGAAGTATCCCTAGAAGCTAATTTTTGCAACAATACTGGGATGTTCCAAAGTGAAATAATTTAGATTACAGGAGTTGAAACCTATTCAGTGGATTAGTCCATGTGATGGATTAATAATTTAAATGGATTAATGGGTAACTCTGGTTAGTTAGAGAATGGCTGCCAGAAGTTGGTCAATGGGTGCAGGCCTTTGGGGTTTTTATTTTGCCCTTGGTGAGCAGAGTTCTTTCTCTCTGCTTCCTGTCTGCCATGAACTGAACAGTGTTCTTCCACCATGACATTCTTCCATGTTGTTCTGCCTCACTCTGGGCCAAGAGGTATAGAATTAGCTGACCATGGACTGAATGGTCACTGTGAGCCAAAATAAACTTTTCCTCCTCTACATTACTCTTATTAGGAATTTTGGTTACAGTGATTAAAAAAAAATTTGACCTGACTAAGATATGGTTATTCACCTAAAATTTTGGATTGTAATTTTAAAAAATTATTTCTTCTTTATTCTTTTTCTTTACAGTAATCCAATTTCTGTGTGTTGTATGACCCTTGTTAATTTTTATACCCATCAGCTGCTTCTTTCTACTCTTTTTGACCCTTTTCTCGTTTTTTTTTTTTTTTTTTTTATCTTACTCATTTTATTTCTTCTATTGAACTTAGGCTATTTTTTGGACAAGGACTCTTTTGGTATCTGCCAGTTCTCAGCATACACACAGCTGGATAAATAATATTGTGAATGAGAGATCTATTGCAGGACACCTCTTACACTGTTCAGAATTACTTGATACTCATAAATTTTAGGAACGGACATCTCCTGATTTGGATATCCCTTCTGAGGATTTTTATGAGATGAAGTCTAAAGGGACAATATGCAATCCGCACTTTTAATCTAGTATCAAAGCTATACTAGCCAGGTGCAGTGAGTGGCTCATACTTGTAATTCCAGAGTTTAGGGAGGCTGAGGCAAGAGGATGGAGAATTCAAAACCAGCCTCAGCAATTTAGCAAGGGACTAAGCATCTCAGTGAGACCTTGTTTTGAAATAAAAAATATAAAATAGGGCTGGGGATATGACTCAGTGGTCCAGTGCCCCTGAGTTCAGTCCTCTATAACCATCCCCCCAAAAAGCTATACTAGTTGTAATATCCTAATCTCTTTTGATTCCCTTTATATTTGCCTGGTCACATGTTAGATATTTACCACAGTGGGTTTCCAGAAGAACAATTTCTAAGAGATTTTAGTATCACATCAACATGACTTTTATAATTAGTGTTTTGACATTCATCAACCCACTGTCAAATTGAAGAAAGGCAGTACCATGTGATGTCTATGGATCGCATGGTGCTAAAAATAATGTTTGTTTATCCCACAGTGTAAGTGCAACTCTATTCCCCTGATAATCAGCCAGTAACATCAACAAGCCTGTGACTGTACGGAGGCTCCTTTTGGTATATTTGATGAACTTTATATAAATTCCACAAATCTCATAATTTATATGTCTCTGGCTACATTGCTCTGATAAATCACATGACCTAAAAATCAAACCCATTACAACATGACTTAGACTTTATAAAGATTTTTTTTTTTGCCTCAGTTGGATCCATTTAAACTAGTATTTTCTCTGATTTGGACAAATATATCTGTATAAAATGTGTTTTTAACTGTGTCAGACAGACATTAAGAAACATTTGAAAATAGGACAGCAAAAAATTACTGACCAGTGGTGCTTTGTATATTTCCCAATACAAAAAAAGGAATGAAAACTTAACCACTTCTTTCAGTGGATTGTTTGAGTTAGAGTGCCAGAGTCCACAGGGGATGTTGCTAAAACATTATGGAACATGAAGCTCATAATGGTATTATTAAAAGGCTTGAAAAGAGAAAAACATCTAACAACACATCTCTCCAATTGAGATCAAATTTAACCAAGAAGGACTTCAAAAGATAGGTAATCAAGCGGTGCCCAGAAGCCCCTAATTGGGCCATAGGCACTGAAATATTTCTGCTCGAGAATACTGCAACCCTCATAGCCTCTGTACTCGCTTTGAGGAGCTAGTGGTGAATGACACTACTATATTGATATGAAAAATCTGAGCCTACATTTTGCCCCACTACAGGCTCCTACCATACACTGCTATCTTGGTTCCTTACCCACCTCAGGTGCTAAAGCAGCCACATGGCTATTTCAAATGGTTCGGCTTTCCTAGCCACCCCAATATTAAGAGGAGACTGGCAGCCCCACACATCCTTCCATTGCTCTAAGAAGAAAGTTGACAACCTTCCTTGAGCCAAGTGGACTCCCAAAGCCAGACAAAGCCACCCATGCAACTACCAGTGGTACAAGAAGTAGGTACCACTCTCTATGCAACCATTGAAAGCCTTACATCCATGCAGTCCTCAGACTTCAGGTGCCCACCCCTTGCTACTGGGCATACTGCAACATACCTGCCTTGGTCTTCCATAAGTCCCTAAGCAACTGACAGGTACCCCAACTCCACTATTATGTCAGCTATCCCTTGCCTGAGTGGACAATACTCACTTTGACAAAAGGAGCCAAAAAATGTACACTCTTCAATAAAAGTGGAAACTAGATATCCCCATGATGAAAAATCTAGCCCTTTATTCTCTCACCATATACTAAACTAACTCAAAATAGACCAGAGACCTAAATGTAAGGCTTGAGTCTGTGAATTTATTTACTACAATAGTGTGTGAAATACTAGACAACAATCAAAGGGGGAAACAATTCAAGCCAACAGTATAGGCAATTGTATTTTATAACACCCCTATATCAAAATAAACAAAAATAAAAATAGACAAACAAGATAATGTCACATAAAAAGTTTCTGCATGTGAAAGGGAACGAGAGAAGTGTGAAGAAACAAACTTCAGGGTGGGATCAAATATTTGCAAACCAGTCATATGAAGAAGAAAGAATATCCACAATATATGAGGAAATTATATAATTCAAAGCAAAAATATAAATGTTATACAATCTTTTGTATCACTAATAGAAAAAAATTTTCATACTCTTTATTCACTCAATCTCATTCCTTATTCATTTCTACTTTTATGTTTTGTGATATACATAACATGGAAGCAGAGTGTTGCATATATAAATATGTAGGAGAATAGGCAATATTTAAATTATTTTTAAGTGATTTTATTGATTTGAATGTACAAAGAACAGGTGGCAATCGGTCTTCTGATGAAGTTGCAAGCAGATAGATGACAGTTGAAACTCTAGATGAGATAGATAACCAAACCAGTCAACTTGGTTAAGAGGTTTCTTGGATGTTCTTTCAAATGACATTTAGAGTTGCACATCAACTATCAGAGAAAAGTTTCAGTAAAATGACAGAAGTACAAAGAATAAACAGGAAGAACCCAATCAGAAAATTTTCCAATTAAACTTGCATTTCCCTTATGTTATTTGTAAGCTTCCCTTATATCATGTTGTAAGTTTTGGCCAGATTACTTTACTATGCAATATATGATTATATGTTACACTTTCTATTGTCTATACAATTGTTCTGAGTTTTCCTAAGGTACATTATATTCTCATGCTCTCTACTGTTTACAGCACTCTTACCCACAGAAGTTTATCTAAAATCACAAATCCACTAGGAAAATTTTTTAAAAATATAAATATTGAAATAATATGTATCAGGAATTTAGCTCAATTGACTTCAAAGAGCCCAAAAGAACTATGAAGTGATACCTGTGTTAAGGCTGTTTAGAACAGAGGTTCACAAAAATCCAGACATACAAGTGACACCTAGTTAAGTGAATACTGATATACAGAAAGAACAATTTAGGTAATGAAGATAAAAAGGTTTGATCACAAACCAGAGAAAGTTCTCATATAAAGGGTGTTTATATATGACCTTAAATATGAGCAGGATTGAAATGGAAAAAGAGGGAGAATTTATTTTAGGTGTAAGAAAAACTGATCATACAGAATAAAGCAGGTACACAAGGATCAGGGAAGTGATGCATATGGCCATCTTGCCTCTGGTGCTTTCTCCTGAAAGCAAAGTGGGAAATATATAGAATTCCAAAATTAGGAAAACGGACTTAGTTTGAAAAATAATGAGGTTCTGTTAAGAACTCTTGAGCAGGAAAGTATCACTTTGAAATTCATTCAGCAAACAATAAGCACTACAAAATGACAAACACAATTCAGAGGACTGGAAATAGAGAATTGGACAAATCAATGAAATCCCTTCTTCCTAAGCCAGAGCACCAATTATGGGGTAGGAAAGGAGTGACTAGTTACCGATGTACTCACAGATAAATGCATAATTATTATACAGTGATTAGTGGTATGAAGAAGAGAAAACAGCAGGGTAAGAAATATAAAAGATATGATATGAAGAGAAAGGACAGGAGAACAGTCTCAGAATTTTTATATAGAACAAATTAAAAAATCAAATTTCCACATGGGTATTCAAGGCACAGGGTGAAAATTTGATTACCCTAGCTGAAGCTATGATACCTCCCAGTTTCCTCTCAAAAGATAATTATCTTTCATAAACCAATTAATTCTACTTCCTTCAGAAAGGGGTTCAAAGAACCTGAGACTATTTTTCTGCCTATTCTACATTTTATGGAAATCATGGTGAAGAGAATTATAAAAACTAAGTCAGTTACATACAAATTGGCAGAATCAAACAAACTTTAGTGAGTGTCACTTGCGTTAATCTCATTGCCTCACAAGACATCTTTAATGAATGACAAGTCGTTCATATGTTATTAGGACTTAATAGCACACAGAAATACAATGATGAAATTGCAAGGAAATCCCTTCACGATTTGACAGTAAACTTTAACTTGGCAGTTTGGGACACATTATTAACACTGACCTGTAGTCTCTGAAATTTGTGTTCTCTTAATCCCAAATGTTTTTGCAAGAATGTACACATATATATTCTTAAATTCTGAGACCTTCACATTAAACACCATAAAGCAAACATTGCACTTTCAAAAAGGTCTTTTTAGTGAAATCTACATAGAAGAAGTGTTTGAATTTATTTTTTAATTTAAATTTTAACATATTAGAAAATATATTTCCTGGAATTATTTACCATGTTTCATTGTTTCTAAATTTTCATTGTTTACTTAGTTCTCTAATTCTTCTCAGTATTGAATAGCATGGTAAATGGGGAAAGTTATAATGCTGTGATTAATGTGAATATCTGATTATAACATAGAACTTCAAAATATATAGGTAAGATACAAAAATGTGTTAATTTATTTAGGAATATACATTGAAAGTTATTTGTAGTTCAACTAAAGTATTACATGCTTACATTGGTATTTACCTTAACATTTTAGGGGAAAAATTAATTTCTAATGGCTTCCTTTTAGTATTTGTGGAAACAAAAATACAGTTTTATCATAGAATTTCTGTGATCAGCTTTATCAGTGAATTACTGATCTGTGATCAACCTTATCACTAAGTAATAGAAAAAATAGTCCTTTAAAGTAAATAAAATTTGAAATCAAATATCCTATTAGGATTTAATGGGTTTCCTGTTTTTCAAGTGAGAAAACTGAAATATGAAGGTAAACTGCTTTTATCAAGCTGGATTTCTAAATTTAGAAAACATATAATCTTCTAGTAGAAAAGAGGTAGTTTCAACAAAGGAAATATACCTTGGTTTCTTAAGAAGATGATTTTGAAAATGTTCCTTGTGGACCTTTCTTCAAAGCTTAGTCTGAGTATACATATAACGCATGCACCACAATTCAAAACTGTGGTTACTGTGGTCTGGGATACTCAGTTAAAAGTTTATTTAGTAATGCTGTATGTAAACTATGCTTCAGCAAAAGAGGAAGAGCTTAGAATTAGGAAAAAATTAATGGGAATAATGAAATGGACAGAGTCATTGTTCATTAAAAGGGTATAACAGTAAGTTATGCAAAGGTTATGATCTCTGGACATTTATATCTTTGGCTTTCCATTTTTTTTCGGGTACAATACCCTCCTTATTCCTTATTGATCTTCGTGCCATATTTAACATATTAATTTAAAATATGTGTAAAATATTTTAAACCATTCCCTTCCCTAGAAGGATAAATAAAGATCATTAACACAATAGAAAAACATGAATTTATAGGAAAGTTGATTTTTAAAAAGTTTGGGATTTTTTTGTTTGTTTGGTACTGAGGATCAAACACAGAACTTTATCACTGAGCTACACACCTAGTTTTTCATGATTTATTTTGAAACAGAATATCTCTAAGTTGCTAAATCCAGCCTCCAAATTTTGAGCCCTCCGTCTCACCCTCCCTAGTTGCTGGGATTACAAGTATGATATTATGAACATCTTATTGAAGGTATTTTTAAAAAAATTGATATGGAAATTACTTGGAAAAAAATGGATCAAACATGGATACCCTAAATGTTTATATGATTATGAATAAAAACTTAAAGATAAAATTTCTGTGCTTTTTTTGTACCAGAAATTGGACCCAGGAGTGCTTAACCACTGGGCAACATCCCCAGCCTTTGGGTCTTTTTGTTTGTTTGTTTGTTTGTTTTTTGAGATAAGATCTTGTTAAGTTGCTTAGGGCCTCCTTGAGTTGCTGAGACTGGCTTAGAACTTGTGATCCTCTTGCCTCAGCCTCCTAAGACACTGGAATTATGGGCATGCACCACTGTGCCCAGCAACTTTCTGTTCTCTAACCATCCTGCCTGGAATTATCAAAATATCCTTGTTAATTTTGATAATCCCAGATGGAGGGCATAGTTGCTGACTCTTCAAGAAAGACAATTGTTCCCTGGAAGTATATGGCATTTTGTGCTCAACATAGCAGGGTTCAGTAATGAAGAAATTCCTCTACCAGCATAAAAAGAAAAGATCAATGGAAAATTGTATGCTGTTAATTAGAATTTAATGTCTCATTAATATCTATCTCAACAGACAAAGATGACTAAGGTCAACCATTCATTGACAAATGAATTCATCCTCATGGGACTTACAGAAAACCCAGACCTGAAAGCCCTTCTGTTTGTGGTGTTCTCTGCCATCTATGTGGTCACTATGGTGGGGAATCTAGGTTTGCTGGCCTTGATTTACATGGAGCACCATCTTCACACACCAATGTACATCTTCCTGGGCAACCTGGCTCTCATGGATTCCTTGAGTTCCTGTGCTGTTACTCCCAAGATGTTGCAGAACTTCTTTTCTGAGGACAGAAGAATTTCCCTCTCTGAATGTATGGTACAAATTTATTTTCTCTGTATTGCTGAATCAACAGACTGCTTTCTTCTGGCAGCAATGGCTTATGACCGCTATGTGGCCATATGCAGACCACTGCAGTATCATACTCTAATGTCAAAGAAACTCTGCATTCAGATGACCACAGGAGCCTACACAGGTGGAGTCTTGCATCCCATGATTGAAGTAGGGCTTTTGTTAAGGTTGGTTTTCTGTGGATCTCATTAGATCAATCACTATTTTTGTGATGTCCTTCCATTATACAGATTTTCCTGTGTTGATCCTTATATCAATGAATTGGCAGTACATATTTTGGCAGGGTCAATTCTAACCTTTACTATTACTGTAGTGCTAATATCTTATCTCTGTATCCTTTTCACCATATTCACAATGAAATCTAAAGAGGGAAGGGGCAAAGCTCTATCTACTTGTGCATCCCACTTTCTCTCTGTATCAATATTCTATGGTTCTCTGCTCTTCCTGTATGCTCAACCAAGTTCAGTTAATGAAGGTGATACAGATGTACCTGCTGCTATATTTTATACTCTAATAGTTCCTTTATTAAATCCTTTTATTTATACTTTAAGAAACAATGAAGTACTAAATGTTATAAAAAGAATTATGAAGAAGAGGCCATGTTGTAACTTTCTATAACAAGTTTCATCTCCATTGAAAGACTGATTTCTACTTTACAGTATGTTTTATAAACCTACAAATACTCAGAAAGTGGATAACAATCCCTTCAAAATAAAAAGAAAATAACTCCACAGTGAGTGAGTAAGCAAAAATATACTTAAAAATCAAATGTGGTGAAATCAATCAGGAGTGAATTACATAATTATTCATAACTCTTGTAGCAGAATTAGGCGTAATTTTCAACAAAACAAATACTAGAAATAAAAGTCAGTATATATATATATATATATATATATATATATATATATATATATATAAATTGCCTCCATTTAATATTGTTAGTAACTTTCTTATATCCCAAAGAATATTTTTTTTTGTTTTTGTTTTTTTGTTTGTTTGTTTGTTTTTTTCCAAAGAATATTTTTTACAATCACTGGCATATTCTAAGTTCTCAAATGTTAATTTTTCCTTAAGCAACTCCATCTGTCTAAGTAAACAATGTGTTTGATTTTTGAATTAGACTTGTTATTTCAAGAGATTATATTTCAGTATGTATTTATTTTCTAATAAATAATATTTTCATGTTTAATTTTATTCACTTTTAATCTCAAATTCTCTATAATAGAGTATCTGTATATTTTGATTTAACAACATGTAGTTAAAAATGATGCTCTTTGAGTAAAGGAAGATGATAGAAGGAGAAGGAAGGGGAGAGCATGTGGAAGGATGGGGGATGAAATCTAGAAAATCTAGATAGATATATCTGTACATGCTCTGTCCATGAACAGATATATCACCATGAGTCCCACTTATGCAAGTGTAATTATAATGCACAAATTAAAGTAACAACAATTATAATAGAAGGGAGAACAATAGAATAGAGCAAGCAGATTAGGATGAGGAAGGAGAGAAGAAAGGGAAGGTACCAGTGAATGAGATTGATCAAATCATGCTATGTGCATGTATTTATATGGCATAATGAATCCAACTGTTATGTATGGTTATAATGCATAATTAGAAATATTTTTATTATAAATCATTTTCAATTTTAATTTTTTATATAGTTTGTTTATTTGTACATCATATCACAAAATTAAAATTAATGAAAATATAAATGAAATGAAGATGTTTTTTAACCTGACATCATTGCCTGATTTTTTATTCAATAGGATTATGAAAACCGTGGTCTGATTCTTATGAAATGTATTAATATATATTTATAATTAAGAAGAGATGGAAACATTTTTTTCAAAAATAAATGAAAGAAAAAAAAGGAGTGAAAATCCTTGGCACCTGACCAAAATATTTATTCACCAAATAAATTAAGAAACTTAAAAGAAAAATAATTTTCTGAAATATATTCTCTACTAAATACAAGCTAGACTTTTTATATGTATTAAATAATTAACTGAAGAGACATTCTTTTTGTTTTTTTCTTGAATGAAAACCTCATGCACTGATATGTTGACTAGCTTGCCTAAGTTCAACTAGGTAAGTCAAAACAAACTGGAGTGTAAATCAATACTTTATTTTTTCCACATGCTTGGGGATTTAGGAAATGGAGATAATATTATTTGAGGTATTTAGTTATAAAGTAGCATGAGATATAAACAGTACAATTAAGGATGGGAAAAAAATTTGATCATTGGAGCAAAACATAAATTATACTGATCAGAATCTATGTGAAAAATCAGTGTGTCTCTGCCTATGAGAAGATGGGTGCACAGTGGAACAGAGCCATCAGAGTGGCTAACTGTTGGAGAGATCCTTGGTGTATTTGGGAAGGGGAGGGGGAAGTGTGTCAGATTACTGAGAAACTTACATGCCATTCCGAGAATCTGAATTTATTTAGAGGCATGAGATATTGGTGTCTTCCCAGCAATAGTGTAAAATAATTGTATCTCTCAGCAAACTGACTTGGTAATTGATTAGAAAAAAATTCACATATTAGGTGATGAGATCAGAACTCAAGCATGACTTAAGAAAAAAGAGGAGTACACATATATATTTTTAAAAAATTAATTTTAACTGTTAGTAAATAAAATGAAGCCTACTTTCTTCCTGCCTCCATCATGTCACATCTGATTTTGTATTACCAGTACTCAAACAGTGCCTGACATCTGCATACAGCACATATTTCTTTCAGAATGTTTTAATGGAATTATGTTAGTTAATGTATAGTGGAGTTCATTATTTTTACTTTTAAATGACTAAAACTTTTTAAAATTTTTCAATATTAATATCTAATATGTGAAATACAGATCAATACAACCTACACAAATAACAGTTCTTTAGGAACATACTTATGTTTTAAGAGTGTAAACAAATGAAAAGATCACAAAATGGAGAGTGTACATACTATGTTTATGGACATTTTCAGTTACCAAAAGTACATTTCTTGATTACCTTTCCCTCTTCTAATAATACCATAATTTATGCCATACATTTCCAAATAACTCATGTCTAGTCCTTATGAACATTGATTCCCAAACAAATTTGATAGAAGATTATGTGATTTATTTGGAACCAGTGGGACAAAAGAAGTGATGTTTTTGGAAGTTTCTGGGAAATGCATTTCTTTTGTATTTAGAGAAATCCACAAAAACATATCTGGACAGGAAAGAGATGCTCCTTCCTTTATAACAGATAGCAGCCATCAGGTAAGTCACAATGGTTGCATACAAGTACATCTTGGAGTTGTGGAGGAAGAAGCAGTCTGATATGATGTGCTCTTCTCTGTAGGTCCCCTGCTGGCAGTACCACCTGCTCTCTGCTTCACAGGGCCCTCTACCCAATTCCCCCAGATAAAGTGTACAGACTGGGATACAAGGCCAGGCAGGGTTATGTCATCTGCAGGATACATACTTGCCATAGTGTCTGCAAATGCCCTGTTCCTAAGGATGTAATGTAGGGCAAGGCTGTCCATCATGCTATTAACCAGGTAAAGTTGGTGTGAAAGCCTGTTGTTGAGGAGCAAGCTAGAAGCAACTGTGTGTATTCTGTGAGTCCTGAATTCCAACAGGGTCCTTGAAGATTCCACATAAAAATTCATTCAGGTTATCTTTATTGATCCATTCCATAAAGTTATCAGAAGAAATCTCCACACAGTAGATCACCAAACCACTCATAAACACAGGGAGATGTTGAAGCGGACATTTGCAAACCACAAGAGTGGTGACTTTCAAAGGAGGTTCCACCACACTTTTTTTGGTTCCTTGCAGTTTGGAGAAGACACAATACAGCTCTATTTTCACCATTTAATCTTTGTTTAGTTCATACATATTAAAGAATTTAGCACAGTCATATCTGCCTAAAAGTGTTATTTGTTGAAAGTAGTTTGTAGATTATTTCATGAATGTTTAGTCAAATTGGGGAAGTTAAAGTGCAATGATGTTTGAAGATAATAACTGAATGTGTACCTTCTTTCTAAAACAGTAAACTTTTCTTGTCTTTGCTTTATCTTTATAGGGAGTTGCATGTCAGAGGTTAATACGTGCTGGGTGGTATAAGCTTTATAAAATAAATTTGTAACAGATGAATGTTGGAATGAGCATTGTCATTTTTTGGTACATATGATAAAATATGCAGCTTCATAGGATAATGCTGAAAGGTTAATAAAATAGGTACTTGTCACTCCATTTTTTCTGTATGTATAACAAAACACTGTTGAAATCCTGAGAACTGTTTGCTAATCTTGTTCCCAGAATGTGCTGTCCCCAACTGCCAAACTGCAGAATGCACTCCCTCACTCGGTTGCAGGCAAACTGCCCACTCGCCCTGACCCGTCAATGAACTTCCCTCCCTGCCCTCTCCAAGAAAAGTATATAAGCTCTGCTTAAGCTGTTCTCAGAGCCCTATCTCTCTTTGCTCTAGTGAGCTCTGAGCCCCAGCATGCTGGTCCCCAAATAAACCCTTTGCTGTTGCATGAGGCAGTCTCTTGGTGGTCTCTTCCTCCGACGTTTCGCCGGTCCCTTACAATGCAATGCTCTCCTAACTTTGAAGTGCTTGGGTATTTTGAAGTTTAAGACATATTAACTTTAAAAAATGTATTTTAGTTAGAAATTTGTAGGATGGATGGAGGAAGTCCTAAACCTGTACCATGATCATATGTAGAAAATGTGAGCTAAACCAAAGCCCATATTTTAAAATTTAGCCCAGTGTTTCATTTGTAAAATTGTTATTTCTGAAAGGAAAATAGTTCCCTAAATGCCACCATGTTTATAAGAGTAAACCTTCTGCAAAAGGGTTTCTCACAAATCTAGGTTAACCTAAACAAAATTGCCTCTCTCTACAGTAGTGTAAATTCACATAAAGTATGAAAGCTAATTCAATTCTATATCTCTATGGAATCTAGAATCCTGAATTTGTCACACAGTGGTCATTTGTGATGTTATACCACTATCCTTTAAATTGATGGGAATTTAGCTTTAGTTGTTGTTTCCCTTAAGATTTTAAGCTAGTAACAAATACTAGGGTGGTAATCTGATAAGCCAGTGGCCATTCAAAAAGTTTCATTCGATTTTGAAGTTAGAAACTGAATGTCAGTTTTAATCAAGATTTTAAAATTCTTATCTGTAACACTAATTTGTAACAAGTATAAATCCTCTGTTTCTAGCATATTCCCATGTTCTGGCTTTCTTGGTTTATTCGTTATTTGTAGATGTGTTTTGTGCTTTGTTATGACTTGGACTTAAGATGTCCTTTGTGTTAATGTGAGAATATTCAATGATGAAATGATTGGAATATGACAAAATTAACCTAATTTTAATTAGTCCATCCTACATTTAATGGACTAACTGGGTGGTAAGTGTAGGCAGGTGTAGGTCACTGTTGACATGCTCTGGAAAGGTTCATCTTCTCTTCAACCCCTTGCCCTCTCACTCTGCTTCCCAGTCACCGGGTCCTTCGGCCTCTAGGCCCAGAGTAATGTGGCCTGCCAATCACTGGCTGAATCTCTAAAACCAAGAGCTCAAAATAAACAGGTATTGAAACATTGCTTAAAGGTCCACATTTTTTGAAAAAGATAAAATTTTATATTTAATTTTTTAGCTGATGCATAAAACATAAAAAATTCCTGTGTTATTGGGTTCTATGTCAGGTTTCAATAACTGTTTCCATTATGTGGTGATAGGAGTTTTCAAAAGTATACTTATCTCCAAATTCTTGAAGATACATACAATAAACCTTGACAGCTTTGCAAACCAATCATACTTTAATAAGTGACTTTTTTCTAG
The DNA here is from genome assembly GCF_045843805.1 of Urocitellus parryii. Taxonomy (NCBI): domain Eukaryota; kingdom Metazoa; phylum Chordata; class Mammalia; order Rodentia; family Sciuridae; genus Urocitellus; species Urocitellus parryii. The sequence goes on from NC_135532.1 coordinate 147,521,211, forward strand.
TCATCTTATGATGCATAAATTAAATAAGGGAACACAAAGTCAGAGTTTCAGAGAATGAATCTAAAGTATTTGGTCAAATTCATTGTAAGACATGAAATAAAGGAAAGCTGCACTAGTTGATCACATTACATTTTGCCTCTACAAATCCAACTCTCTCTTCAAATATCTCTTTAACTTTCACTTCAAGTAATCAGTACAAATCTTTTTTCTGTCCATTAGAGTTTTCATGTACACAAGATTTGAGAAAGAGAGAGAGAAAAAAACACAAAGAATTAAATGTGCAAAAAATCATGATCCAATCTATAAACAGACTTTAGTGATGGCCATTTGATTGAACCCCAGAATCTTAACCTGTATTCCTTTTTCATTAATATTGCTTTGGCTACTGGTGTTTTGGGAAACATGCCTCTC